>NC_087132.1:11413621-12741254 GCF_030705265.1 Helicoverpa armigera | reverse complement strand
CTAACCTAACCTTTTTTTTTTTTTTTCTCGGGGAAATCCTCATGGACTTCCTCCGCCTGGGGAGGCGGAGGGGTGTGCCGGACTCTTACCGGCTAAAACCCCTGTGTCCTCCTTACACGTGGGCGCGGGGCCGCGGGAATCAAATTCTTCCGCAGCCCGCACTGGTGCTGGCCCGCCTTGCGGGCCTCGCCCTCAGGGCACGGGGGTGGGTGTTAAACTCCCCGTGCAACGCCTCAGAGGCGCGCGTCGACACCCGCGCGCGCCGCCTCGGGTCCGTTGAATAGGGGCGGGGACTTCCCCAGTCCTTCGCCCTGGACCCGTTCATGGGGGCGGAAGGGCGTTGTCTGCCCTCCTCCGGCGCCCGGAGCGCCTGCTGCGGGCGGGATCGGCAGTTGAAATCTCCTCTCCCGTTCCGCAGCTTCCTTCTGCGACATCACGTCCTCGCAGAAGGACACCACTGCGTCCCACGACTCTGCGCTGCCGACCATCTTCCGTACCACGGCCGGCAGCGACAGATCGCCTCCCACTTCATTTGTGAGGACACGGCGCTGCTCCTCCCAAACAGCACTGAACGAACGTGTGTTGCGCCGTCCCTCCCGCCATGGACGCAGTGGTGGCACCGAGCGTCCGGCTCCCTGCCTATGCGACACAGGTACTTGCCGAAGCAGCCGTGCCCCGACAGCACCTGCGTCACCCTGAACGACAGGGCCGTGCCTTCTCCCGAGCCAGTCGTCGAGCACTGGCCGGATCGCCTCGACGGTGGCGAGGCCGGCGGTAGGGCGCAGAGCCTCTGCCGCCATTCCGCCACCACCTGACGGAGCTCTGCTCGGCGCTGCGCTATCTGCCGCTGCACCGGCCTCGAGTCCCGTGCCCGCTCTTCCTCGCGCCACCGATACAGCGACGCGAGTACTTTAGCCTCTAGGTCCCAGGGCGGGGATCCGGCCAGGACGCAAGCCGCCTCGTAAATCGTGCGATACCCGCGGACGACTCTGACGGCCATCGCCCTCTGCGGTCTGCGCAGAATGGCTAGAGTGCTGGCCGCCAGGTCCATCGCCCACAGGGGCCCCATAGGGCCATGGACCGCACGATTCCACGTACAACCGCCTACAGGCGGCGCTCAGGCCCCATGTTAGGAAGCAACGTTGACAGCGCGCCCGCTGCCATCAGCTTGGGCACCAGCCGCCGGAAGTGGGGCCGAATTCCCATCGGCTGTCGAGCACCAATCCCAGATACTTCATGGTGGACTCGACAGCTATCGGAACTCCACCGACCACGATGTGATCCCGACGGCGGCGCGTCGGGGGCCATGAAACACCATGGCCTCCGACTTGTTGAGGGCCACCTCAGGCCCAGGCGCCGGATGCGGTTCACCACCTGTGACACCGCAGCCGTGGCTATCAACGCTGCTTCCTGTGCGAGCTCCCCGGGCAGTGACAAGCGTGTCGTCCGCATAACACGTCAAGTCGGCGCCCGACGGTTCGCCTCTCAGCACCCAATCGTAACCGATGTTCCACAGGCGGCCCCAGCACCGATCCTGTGGAACACCGCACGTCATGAGGTGCCGACCGGCACCGTCATGTCCCCGATATGTGACGCATCTACCTTCTGGTAGGCCCCTACTGTGCGACGGAGGTAGGGAGGCGCGGTGATATCTCAGTGCCTCCCGAATACAGCTCCAGGGCAGGGTGTTGAACGCGTTGGAGATGTCTAAAGACACCGCCAACACCACCCCACCCCGTCTCCTCCGCCAGGGCTCTCACGCGCATTATGGCGTCTACGGTGGAGCGCCCGCGACGAAAACCAAACTGGTTGTCGTCCAGGTCCGCCCCTCTCTGCTGAAGTGGCGATCTGCGATGACACGCTCAAAGAGTTTGCCCGCCTCGTCGAGCAGCACTATGGGCCGGTACGCGGACGGCGAGTCCGCGGGCGCCCTCCCTTCCTGAGCAGGACCAGCCTCCCCTCCTTCCACACTGGGAAACTGACCCTGCTCGAGACATGCCGTGAAAGCCCCTCAGCTGGGGCTCTAGCTCCAAGAGCCAGGACGAGAGCTCGGCCAGGAACTCCGTCGGGTCCGGGCGCCGTGTTCTTAGCGGAGCCGCGACACGGCCGCTCGTCTCTGCTTGCGTCACCTCGGGGACATCGGTGCTCTCCTCTTCGGGAGAGTCCGTGGCCGAGGTGAAGCCATCGTCGGGGAACGTGTCCCGCTCGCTCAGGGAAGAGCGCCAATACGACCGCCCTAGCAGCTGGGGCTGCATGCTCTGCACCAGTGGAGGCGCCCATGCAAGCGCGTACCCAACGGTAGGGGCGGCCCCACGGATCCCGATCCAGGGACCCCAGCAGCTCCTCCCTGGCGCGACTTAGAATCGCCGATGGCCAGCCACAGAGTCTCCTTGGACGCTGTACACCTCATACAGCGCGTCCTCCTCGGCGGAAACCCGTCGACGTCGTCTCCGGTATCGTGTGTACTGGCGGCGAGCCGCAACGCGCGCGATGCGCAACTGCGCAATCTCGGCGGTCCACCAGTACACCTGGCGCCTGCGGACTGTTGGCGGACGCGGGGCATGGACGCGTCGCAGATCTGCGTCATCGCCCGCGAAACCGCAGCGCCACCGCTTCGACGTCGACGGGGCCGTCCGTCGCCGACTCCCAAATCCAGGACTGGACTAAGGCAGCTTCCTCGAGCAGTTCCTTGTCGATGCACTTAAGCGCCCAGCGCGGGCCGTCGTTGATCGGGGCTGTTGGATGGCGGCCGCTCGCGGTCTGGGCAGAGACGTCGAACCGGATATACCTGTGGTCCGACAGCGTCTCCACCTCCACGGCGACACGCCAGTCGCGGACTCGGCTGGCGACAGAGGGCTAGCGAACGAGACGTCCACTATCGACCCGCCCGCTGCCGCACGCGCGTATTCCGAGCCCCGATTCAGGACGACCAGACCGGTCGTCACCGCCCACTCTTCAGCACCTCGCCGAGGGTCAGTGACCGGAGATCCCCACGCCGATGACTTGGCGTTGAGATCCCCGAGCACCAGAACGGGCGAGGGTGATGGCCTACGACGGCGCCCAACTCGACAAGGAAACCCTCGAAGTCGGCGAGACTCTTGTTGGGGAGAAATACGCCCCACAATGACGATGCCGCCCGAGACCGCAGCAACCCAGCCACGGCCCCGAGACGGGTCGGTCAGAGTCCCGCCAATAATGGCCACCAAACCGTCAGCGCACCCCAGCCAGTTGTCACGGGCGGGGATGAAGTACGGCTCGGCGACCACAGCCACGTCAATCGACCACTCTGCCATGCTCTGGAGGAGAAGATCCTGAGCTCTGGCACAGTGGTTGATGTTGCCCTGGAGAAATGGAGGTGCCCTATTATTGACACTCCATTCCCTCGGCAACGGTCCTGGGCCGGGAGTCGGCCGCGGGCTACTGGCCTGCGGGGTGGCGAGGTTTCCCGGCAGGCTTAGAGCTCCTCTTCTTTTCTTGGCGCTGGCAGGCGCCAGAGCCCCTCCGCCCACTTTGTGTCCCGCTGGCTTCCCACAGCCGAACACAAGCAGCAGTTTGGCGCCGCGGAACACTGGGCCGCCTTGTGGCCGGGCTGACCGCAACGATAACAGAGGTCGCTGCGGTCAATCTCGGCGGTGCATTTTGCCCGGACGTGCCCCTTCTCCAGGCACCGGAAGCACCGCAAAGCCCGGGGCTGCAGGAGTTTCACCCTCGCTGCAACCCAGCCAACCAGCAATCTGCCACTATCGGCGATCTTTTCGCCGACGCTACAGGGCACCGAACCCAGACTACGCCGAGTCCGGTAGCGTCAACGCGTATGTCGCCGGCCCGCACCTTGTCCGGCGGACACTCTCCGCCACGAGCAACGGCCGCCGCCACCTCCTCAGAGGTCACGGAGTCGTCAGGCCAGCAATCCGCACTTCTGCGGTTTCATTGGCCTGGAGACCCGGACGTCCTCTGGGTTGAGGACCTCCTTCATTTTGGCGGCCAGAGCGTCCGCCTTCTCGACGCTGTCGCTCGCAGCACCAGCCACCTCAAACAGCCGCGCACCCGTGGCAGCCTGCCTGAGGGTGACGGACTGGAGGCCAAGATCTGCCAATTTTATCTTGGCCTTGGCCTCGGCAATCACCGACTGGTACGTAACGCCGCGCTCCGCAGCTCCGGGCTGGAGCGTTAGCGTAACCTCAGAACGAGGCGCACGTATCGCCGGCGCATTGCGACCGCCGGTCTTTTGGCAGTCCGTCGCGCAGGCTGCGCAACTGCGGCGCGCGCTGCTGCTGGTGCCGCGCCTTTTGGCGGCTTTGCGGGCCTTCTTGCGGCCCGACTTTCGCCCAGGTCTCACCCTTGGACCCGGCAGTCGTGGGCTGAACCTCGACAGGGTTCCTCCACGGGCTTTTCAACACCCTCCGCGGGCTTCCCCTTTTGAGGCGCAGGTCTCGGCGGCTCCTCCGTCCTCCGTTTGTCCGCCGCTAATGTCGGCCGGAGGATTGGCTCCTGCGGAAGGCGCCGAGATGGCCTCGATGCGAGCGTTCATCATGCTCCCGCACTGGAGCATGCAGAGCCGGCAATGCGCTCGACCTCATCGTCGGTGTGCGCGCTTGTCGGTCCCGGTGCGGGAGTGGGAGTCGCCATGGGCGGAGTGGCGACGGCGGCAGATTGGCTGCTGCTGCTCGCTCAGCGCAGCCACTTGCCGCCGGAGATCCTCCAGATCTCTTCGGAGGCGGCTGTTCTCCTCCTGCAACTTAGTGACCTCGTCTGAGGCCGTTCGGTTGAGAGGTCTCCAACCGCCTCCTTGATGTCGGCGGCTGCCTCATGAGGCGCGGGTGAATGTGCCCTTCAGGTTGCCGGACTGCGTGGCAACCTTCAGGACGACATCCACGCCGCCCAACACTTGTTGGCTTAACGCCACCGCCGACATCTCCTGAAGCCGCCAAAGCGGCACGTCGCTCGCGGGCGCGTCGGGCCATCTCTGTCACCTCATCGACCGCGACCGCCCTCCGCTGCTCTCTTTTGGCGGCGTTGAGCTCTGCTTTCGTGCTTCCTAGGAAACACGCTCACGCCGCCAGGGTCCTCGCTCCTGACCCCAACATCACTCTCTTCGCTGGCCGCCGGAGTGCGGAGCGCAGAAACCGCCCGCGAATCCCTCGGCGGCCGCAAAGGCCCCCCTCCTGTTGGTGCCGGTTTTCGGCCCGCCGAGCTGTCGGCACTTTTGGGCCGATAGGTCCTCCTCGCTTGAGGATAGGCCTATCGACCCATCTCGGTCGAGACTTCATCGCGCGGACGCTTCCTCCAAAATCTGGAGGCAGTTCCGCGCGACTCCCCATCGGACAGGACCACACTGCACGGTCTGCAGCCCCTGGCTCAAGACCGTGCCAGATGGTGCTTCCAGTAGCACTATCAGCAGCGGGGCCTGGTCGCCTACCCTGCGCGTCCGTCGGTCGCCAATTTCACACTCACAGGCCCGGATACCTGTGAGCGCCGGTTGTCAGCCGGGTCACATGACATAGAATCGGTGCTTCCAGTAGCCACATCCGCACAGGGGCCTGGTCGCCTACCCTCGCGTCCTTCGGTAACCAATTTAACACTCGCAGGCCCGGATACCTGCGAGCGCCGGGCGTCAGCCGGATCGCAAGACAAGACACTCTATCTGACATTTCCATTTACGATATGGTTGGTACACCATCGCTTCCCAAGGCGATGCGGCCACTCTTTTGGAGGTGTTGGTCCCCGAGGCCAGCGGATGCCTCGGTGCAGGATACCGCCCGCTGCTCGGTATCTACAACTAGGACACTAACCTAAGACTAAACCTAATATATTGTATTTTGTTATTTTGCCTATCTTTGGTTTTTTTAATACGGCTAACTTAAAACCAACTTAACCTGCGCCCGGCACCGTGGCTCAGCACCTCGCCACGGATGCCCCAATACCGCAGGTTGAGGGCAACCTGCGGCCTTCCCACCTCGGTCACCGACGAGGCACGCCGCGGAGACCCGTAGACCGCGGACTGTACAACGGCCCGCGATCTGCCCACCTCGCTCCTAGTCGTGCACTCTGCTGCTGCAGAGTGCAGATAGGGAAACCCTCGAAAGCGACTCCTCCGCTCCTGTCGAAATTAGCCACGGACAACAATCTCCTCTATCCCACCCCGCGAAGAGATTGTCCGTGCCCAGAATACCCTGGCCCGGTGACTGCTCTTCCCTTAGGACGTGTCCACAGGGACCAGCAGTTGCCGAGCACGAGGATTTTCTGACAGGCACCCCAACCTAACCTTTTTTTTCTCGGGGAAATCCTCATGGACTTCCTCCGCCTGGGAAGGCGGGAGGGGTGTGCCGACTCTTACCGGCTAAAACCCCCTGTGTCCTCCTTACACGTGGGCGCGGGGCCGCGGGAATCCAAATTCTTCCGCAGCCCGCACTGGTGCTGGCCCGCCTTGCGGGCCTCGCCTCGGCACGGGGGTGAGGTGTTAAACTCCCCGTGCAACGCCTCAGAGGCGCGCGTCGACACCCGCGCGCCTCCGCCTCGGGTCCGTTGAATGGGGGCGGGGACTTCCCAAGTCCTTCGCCCTGGACCCGTGGGGGGAGCGGAAGGGCGTTGTCTGCCCTCCTCCGGCGCCCGGGCGCCTGCTGCGGGCGGGATCGGCAGTTGAAATCTCCTCTCCCGTTCCGCAGCTTCCTTCTGCGACATCACGTCCTCGCAGAAGGACACCACTGCGTCCCACGACTCTGCGCTGCCGACCATCTTCCGTACCACGGCCGGCAGCGACAGATCGCCTCCTACTTCATTTGTGAGGACACGGCGCTGCTCCTCCCAAGCAACACACTGAACGAACGTGTGTTGCGCCGTGTCCTCCCGCCATGGACGCAGTGGTGGCACCGAGCGTCCGGCTCCTGCCTATGCGACACAGGTACTTGCCGAAGCAGCCGTGCCCCGACAGCACCTGCGTCACCCTGAACGACAGGGGCCGTGCCTTCTCCCGAGCCAGTCGTCGAGCACTGGCCGGATCGCCTCGACGGTGGCGAGGCCGGCGGTAGGGCGCAGAAGCCTCTGCCGCCATTCCGCCACCAAGACCTGACGGAGTCTGCTCGGCGCTGCGCTATCTGCCGCTGCGGCCTCGAGTCCCGTGCCCGCTCTTCCTCGCGCCACCGATACAGCGACGCGAGTACTTTAGCCTCTAGGTCCCAGGGCGGGGATCCGGCCAGGACGCAAGCCGCCTCGTAGGAAATCGTGCGATACCCGCGGACGACTCTGACGGCCATCGCCCTCTGCGGTCTGCGCAGAATGGCAGAGTGCTGGCCGCCAGGTCCATCGCCCACACAGGGGCCCATATAGGGCCATGGACCGCACGATTCCCACGTACAACCGCCTACAGGCGGCGCTCGGGCCCCCCATGTTAGGAAGCAACGTTGACAGCGCGCCCGCTGCACCCATCAGCTTGGGCACCAGCCGCCGGAAGTGGGGGCCGAATTCCCATCGGCTGTCGAGCACCAATCCCAGATACTTCATGGTGGACTCGACAGCTATCCGGGCTCCACCGACCACGATGTGTGATCCCGACGGCGGCGCGCGTCGGGGGCCATGAAACACCATGGCCTCCGACTTGTTGAGGGCCACCTCCAGGCCCAGGCGCCGGATGCGGTTCACCACCTGTGACACCGCAGCCGTGGCTATCAACGCTGCTTCCCTGTGCGAGCTCCCCCGGGCAGTGACAAGCGTGTCGTCCGCATAACACGTCAAGTCGGCGCCCGACGGGAGTTCGCCTCTCAACCCAATCGTAACCGATGTTCCGGAGCGGCACCGATCCCTGTGGAACACCGCACGTCATGAGGTGCCGACCGGCACCGTCATGTCCCCGATATGTGACGCATCTACCTTCGGTAGGCCCACTGTGCGACGGAGGTAGGGAGGCGCACGCGGTGATATCTCAGTGCCTCCCGAATACAGCTCCAGGGCAGGGTGTTGAACGCGTTGGAGATGTCTAAAGACACCGCCAACACCACACCCTGGGACACCGTCTCCTCCGCCAGGGCTCTCACGCGCATTATGGCGTCTACGGTGGAGCGCCCGCGACGAAAACAAACTGGTTGTCGTCCAGGTCCGCCCCTCTCTGCACAAGTGGCTGACGAGGCGATCTGCGATGACACGCTCAAAGAGTTTGCCCGCCTCGTCGAGCAGCACTATGGGCCGGTACGCGGACGGCGAGTCCGCGGGGCGCCCTCCTTCTGAGCAGGACCAGCCTCCCTCCTTCCACACACTGGGAAACTGACCCTCTCGAGACATGCCGTGAAGAGCCCTCTCAGCTGGGGCTCTAGCACCTTCAGAGCCAGGACGAGAGCTCGGCCAGGAACTCCGTCGGGTCCGGGCGCCGTGGCGGAGCCGCGACACGGCCGCTCTCGTCTCTGCTTGCGTCACCTCGGGGACATCGGTGCTCTCCTCTTCAGGAGAGTCTGTGGCCGAGGTGAAGCCATCGTCGGGGAACGTGTCGCTCGCTCAGGGAAGAGCGCCAATACGACCGCCCCTAGCAGCTGGGGCTGCATGCTCTGCACCAGTGGAGGCGCCCATGCACGCAGCTTGCCCCGTACCCAACGGTAGGCGGCCCCACGGATCCCGATCCAGGGACCCCAGCAGCTCCTCCCTGGCACGCGACTTAGAATCGCCGATGGTACAGAGTCTCCTTGGACGCGCTGTACACCTCATACAGCGCGTCCTCGAAACCCGTCGACGTCGTCTCCGGTATCGTGTGTACTGGCGGCGAGCCGCAACGCACGCGATGCGCAACTGCAATCTCGGCGGTCCACCAGTACACCTGGCGCCTGCGGACTGTTGGCGGACGCGGGGCATGGACGCGTCGCAGATCTGCGTCATCGCCCCGCGAAACCAAGCGCCACCGCTTCGACGTCGACGGGGCCGTCCGTCGCCGACTCCCAAATCCAGGACTGGACTAAGGCAGCTTCCTCGAGCAGTTCCTTGTCGATGCACCAAGCGCCCAGCGCGGGCCGTCGTTGATCGGGGCTGTTGGATGGCGGCCGCTCGCGGTCTGGGCAGAGACGTCGAACCGGATATACCTGTGGTCCGACAGCGTCTCCACCTCCACGGCGACACGCCAGTCGCGGACTCGGCTGGCGACAGAGGGGCTAGAACGAGACGTCCACTATCGACCCGCCCGCTGCCGCACGCACGTGTATTCCGAGCCCGATTCAGGACGACCAGACCGGTCGTCACCGCCCTCTTCCAGCACCTCGCCCCGGTCGGTGACCGGAGATCCCCACGCCGATGACTTGGCGTTGAGATCTGAGCACCAGAACGGGGCGAGGGTGATGGCGGCCTACGACGGCGCCCAACTCGACAAGGAAACCCTCGAAGTCGGCGAGACTCTTGTTGGGGAGAAATACGCCCCCACATGACGATGCCGCCCGAGACCGCAGCAACCCAGCCACGGCCCGAGACGGGTCGGTCAGAGTCCCGCCAATAATGGCCACAAACCGTCAGCGCACCCCAGCCAGTTGTCACGGGCGGGGATGAAGTACAGCTCGGCGACCACAGCCACGTCAATCGACCACTCTGCCATGCTCTGGAGGAGAAGATCCTGAGCTCTGGCACAGTGGTTGATGTTGCCCTGGAGAAATGGAGGTTGTGGCTGACACTCCCCTCGGCAACGGTCCTGGGCCGGAGTCGGCCGCGGAGCTACTGGCCTGCGGGGGTGGCGAGGTTTCCCCGGCAGGCTTAGAGCTCCTCTTCTTTCTTGGCCTTGCTGGCAGGCGCGCCACAGGCCCCTCCGCCCACTTTGTGTCCCGCTGGCTACAGCCGAACACAAGCAGCAGTTTGGCGCCGCGGAACACTGGGCCGCGGCCGGGCTGACCGCAACGATAACAGAGGTCGCTGCGGTCAATCTCGGCGGTGCATTTCCCGGACGTGCCCCTTCTCCAACCGGAAGCACCGCAAAGCCCGGGCTGCAGGAGTTTCACCCTCGCTGCAACCCAGCCAACCAGCAATCTGCCACTATCGGCGATCTTTTTCGCCGACGCTACAGAGCACCGACCCAGACTACGCCGAGTCCGGTAGCGTCAACGCGTATGTCGCCGGCCCACCTTGTCCGGCGGACACTCCGCCACGAGCAACGGCCGCCGCCACCTCCTCAGAGGTCACAGGGAGTCGTCAGGCCAGCAATCCGCACTTCTGCGGTTTTCATTGGCCTGGAGACGGACGTCCTCTGGGTTGAACCTCCCTTCATTTTGGCGGCCAGAGCGTCCGCCTTCTCGACGCTGTCGCTCGCAGCACCAGCCACCTCAAACAGCCGCGCACCCGTGGCAGCCTGCCTGAGGGTGACGGACTGGAGGCCAAGATCTGCCAATTTTATCTTGGCCTTGGCCTCGGCAATCACCGACTGGTACGTAACGCCGCGCTCCGCAGCTCCGGGCTGGAGCGTTAGCGTAACAGCCTCAGAACAGGCGCACGTATCGCCGGCGCATTGCGACCGCCGGTCTTTGGCAGTCCGTCGCGCAGGCTGCGCAACTGCGGCGCGCGCTGCTGCTGGTGCCGCCTTTTGGCGGCTTTGCGGGCCTTCTTGCGGCCCGACTTTCGCCCAGGTCTCACCCTTGGACCCGGCAGTCGTGGGCTGAACACTCGACGGGGTTCCTCCACGGGCTTTTCAACACCCTCCGCGGGCTTCCTTTTAGGCGCAGGTCTCGGCGGCTCCTCCGTCCTCCGTTTGTCCGCCGCTAATGTCGGCCGGAGGATTGGCTCCCGCGGAAGCGCCGAGATGGCCTCGATGCGAGCGTTCATCATGCTCCCGCACTGGAGCATGCAGAGCCGAACAATGCGCTCGACCTCATCGTCGGTGTGCGCGCTTGTCGGTCCCGGTGCGGGAGTGGAGTCGCCATGGGCGGAGTGGCGACGGCGGCAGATTGTGGCTGCTGCTGCTCGCTCAGCGCAGCCACTTGCCGGAGATCCTCCAGATCTCTTCGGAGGCGGCTGTTCTCCTCCTGCAACTTAGTGACCTCGTCTGAGGCCGTTCGGTTGAGGAGGTCTCCAACCGCCTCCTTGATGTCGGCGGCTGCCTCCTGAGGGCGGGTGAATGTGCCCTTCAGGTTGCCGGACTGCGTGGCAACCTTCAGGACGACATCCACGCCGCCCAACACTGTTGGCTTAACGCCACCGCCGACATCTCCTGAAGCCGCCAAAGCGGCGTCGCTCGCAGGCGCGTCGGGCCATCTCTGTCACCTCATCGACCGCGACCGCCCTCCGCTGCTCTCTTTTGGCGGCGTTGAGCTCTGCTTTCGTGCTTCCTAGGAAACACAGCTCACGCCGCCAGGGTCCTCGCTCCTGACCCCAACATCACTCTCTTCGCTGGCCGCCGGGTAGCGGGCGCAGAAACCGCCCCGCGAATCCCTCGGCGGCCGCAAGAGGCCCCCTCCTGTTGGTGCCGGTTTCGGCCCGCCGAGCTGTCGGCACTTTTGGGGCCGATAGGTCCTCCTCGCTTGAGGATAGGCCTATCGACCCACTCGGTCGAACTTCCGCGCGGACGCTTCCTCCAAATCTGGAGGCAGTTCCGCGCGACTCCCCGTCGGACAGGACCACACTGCACGGTCTGCAGCCCCTGGCTCAAGACCGTGCCAAGACAATTGCCAGTAGCACTATCAGCAGCAGGGGCCTGGTCGCCTACCCCTGCGCGTCCGTCGGTCGCCAATTTCACACTCACAGGCCCGGATACCTGAGGCGCCGGTTGTCAGCCGGGTCACATGACATAGAATCGGTGCTTCCAGTAGCCACATCCGCTACAGGGCCTGGTCGCCTACCCCTGCGCGTCCTTCGGTAACCAATTTAACACTCGCAGGCCCGGATACCTGCGAGCGCCGGGCGTCAGCCGGATCGCAAGACAAGACACATCTATATCTGACATTTCCATTTACGATATGGGTGGTACACACATCGCTTCCCCAGAGCGATGCGGCCACTCTTTGGGGTATTTAGTCCCCGAGGCGCGGATGCCTCCGGTGCAGGATACACCGCCCGCTGCTCGGTATCTGCAACAGGACACTAACCTAAGACTAAACCTAATATATTTTTGTATTTTTTGTTATTTTGTAATTTTCTCTTTGGTTTTTTTTTCCCCAATACCACCCAGGTTGAGGAACAACCTGCGGCCTTCCCCACCTCGGTCACCACGACAGGCGCCGCGGAGACCGTAGACCGCGGACTGTACAACGGCCGCGATCTACCCTCGCTCTAGTCGTGCACTCTGCTGCTGCAGAGTGCAGATAAAGAGCCCTCGGAAGCGACTCCTCATCCTGTCGAAATTAGCCACGGACAACAATCTCCTCTATCCCACCCCCGCAGAAGATTATTGTCCGTTAGATACCGGCCCGGTGACTGCTCTTCCCTTAGGACGTGTCCACAGGGACCAGCAGTTGCCGAGCACAGGAGGTTTTCTGACAGGCACTAGCCTAACCTTTTTTTTTTTCTCGGAAATCCTCATGGACTTCTCCGCCTGGGGAAGGCGGAGGTGTGCCGGACTCTTACCGGCTAAAACCCCCTGTGTCCTCCGCCCACGTGGGCGCGGGCCGCGGGAGTCAAATTCTTCCGCAGCCCCGCACTGGTGCTGGCCGCCTTGCGGGATCGCCTCGAGCACGGGGGTGAGGTGTTAAACTCCCGTGCAGCGCCTCAGAGGCGCGCGTCGGCACCGCGCGCTCCGCCTCAGGTCCGTTGAATAGGGGGCGGGGACTTCCCGAGTCCTGGCCCTGGACCCGTTCATGGGGGCGGAAGAGGGCGTTGTCGCCCTCGCCCTCCGGGCGCCTGCTGCGGGCAGGATCGGCAGTTGAAATCTCCCTCTCCCGTTCCGCAGCTTCCTTCTGCGACATCACGTCTCGCAGAACCCCAACCTAACCTTTTTTTTTTTTTTCTCGAAATCCTCATGGACTTCCTCCGCCTGGGGAAGGCGGAGGGTGTGCCGGACTCTTACCGGCTAAAACCCCTGTGTCCTCCTACACGTGGGCGCGGGGCCGCGGGAATCAAATTCTTCCGGCCCGCACTGGTGCTGGCCCGCCTTGCGGGCCTCGCCTCGAGCACGGGGGTGAGTGTTAAACTCCGTGCAACGCCTCAGAGGCGCGCGTCGACACCCGCGCGCGCCTCCGCCTCGGGTCCCGTTGAATAGGGGCGGGACTTCCCCAGTCCTGCCCTGGACCCCGTTCATGGGGGCGGAAGAGGGCGTTGTCTGCCCTCCTCCGGCGCCAGGCGCCTGCTGCGGGCGGGATCGGCAGTTGAAATCTCCTCTCCCGTTCCGCAGCTTCCTACGCGACATCACGTCTCGCAGAAGGACACCACTGCGTCACGACTCTGCGCTGCCGACCATCTTCCGTACCACGGCCAGCGACAGATCGCCTCCTACTTCATTTGTGAGGGACGGCTGCTCCTCCCAGCAACACACTGAACGAACGTGTGTTGCGCCGTATCCGCCATGGACGCAGTGGTGGCAGGCGTCCGGCTCCTGCCTATGCGACACGGTACTTGCGGCAGCCGTGCCCCGACAGCACCTGCGTCACCCTGAACGACGGGGAGCCGTGCCTTCTCCCGAGCCAGTCGTCGAGCACTGGCCGGATCGCCTCGACGGTGGCGGGGCCGGCGGTGGGCGCAGAAGCCTCTGCCGCCATTCCGCCACCAAGACCTGACGGGCTCTGCTCGGCGCTGCGCTATCTGCCGCTGCACCGGCCTCGAGTCCCGTGCCCGCTCTTCCTCGCGCCACCGATACAGCGACGCAGTACTTTAGCCTCTGGTCCCAGGGCGGGGATCCGGCCAGGACGCAAGCCGCCTCGTAGGAAATCGTGCGATACCCGCGGACGACTCTGACGGCCATCGCCCTCTGCGGTCTGCGCAGAATGGCTGAGTGCTGGCCGCCAGGTCCATCGCCCACAGGGCCCCATATAGGGCCATGGACCGCACGATTCCCACGTACAACCGCCACAGGCGGCGCTCGGAGCCCCATGTTGGAAGCAACGTTGACAGCGCCCGCTGCCATCAGCGGGCACCAGCCGCCGGAAGTGGGGGCGAATTCCCATCGTGTCGAGCACCAATCCCAGATACTTCATGGTGGACTCGACAGCTATCCGACTCCACCGACCACGATGTGTGATCCCGACGGCGGCGCGCGTCGGGGCCATGAAACACCATGGCCTCCGACTTGTTGAGGGCCACCTCAGGCCCAGGCGCCGGATGCGGTTCACCACCTGTGACACCGCAGCGTGGCTATCAACGCTGCCCTGTGCGAGCTCCCGGGCGGTGACAAGCGTGTCGTCCGCATAACACGTCAAGTCGGCGCCCGACGGGAGTTCGCCTCTCAGCACCCAATCGTAACCGATGTTCCACAGGAGGCCCCAGCACCGATCCTGTGGAACACCGCATCATGAGTGCCGACCGGCACCGTCATGTCCCCGATATGTGACGCATCTACCTTCTGGGTAGGCCCCTACTGTGCGACAGGTAGGGAGGCACGCGGTGATATCTCAGTGCCTCCCGAATACAGCTCAGGGCAGGGTGTTGAACGCGTTGGAGATGTCAAAGACACCGCCAACACCACCCCACCCGGGACACCGTCTCCTCCGCCAGGGCTCTCACGCGCATTATGGCGTCTACGGTGGAGCGCCCGCGACGAAAACCAAACTGGTTGTCGTCCAGGTCCGCCCCTCTCTGCACAGTGGCTGACGAGGCGATCTGCGATGACACGCTCAAGAGTTTGCCCGCCTCGTCGAGCAGCACTATGGGCCGGTACGCGGACGGCGAGTCCGCGGGGCGCCCTCCTTCTGAGCAGGACCAGCCTCCCCTCCTTCCACACTGGGAAACTGACCCTGCTCGAGACATGCCGTGAAGAGCCCTCAGCTGGGGCTCTAGCTCCTTCCAGACCAGGACGAGCTCGGCGGGAACTCCGTCGGGTCCGGGCGCCGTGTTCTTAGCCGGGCCGCGACACGGCCGCTCTCGTCTCTGCTTGCGTCACCTCGGGGACATCGGTGCTCTCCTCTTCGGGAGAGTCTGTGGCCGAGGTGAAGCCATCGTCGGGGCGTGTCCCGCTCGCTCAGGAAGCGCCAATACGACCGCCCTAGCAGCTGGGGCTGCATGCTCTGCACCAGTGGAGGCGCCCATGCACGCAGCTTGCCCCGTACCCAACGGTAGGGGCGGCCCCACGGATCCCGATCCAGGGACCCCAGCAGCTCCTCCCTGGCACGCGACTTAAGATCGCCGATATTAGCCAGAGTCTCCTTGGACGCGCTGTACACCCTCATACAGCGCGCGTCCTCCTCGGCAAACCGTCGACGTCGTCTCCGGTATCGTGTGGCTACTGGCGGCAGGCCGCAGCACGCGATGCGCAACTGCGCAATCTCGGCGGTCCACCAGTACACCTGGCGCCTTGCGGACTGTTGGCGGACGCGGGGCATGGACGCGTCGCAGATCTGCGTCATCGCCCGCGAAACCGCAACGCCACCGCTTCGACGTCGACGGGGCCGTCGTCGCCGACTCCCAAATCAGGACTGGACTAAGGCAGCTTCCTCGAGCAGTTCCTTGTCGATGCACTTAAAGCGCCCAGCGCGGGTGCGTCGTTGATCGGGGCTGTTGGATGGCGGCCGCTCGCGGTCTGGGCAGGACGTCGAACCGGATAACCTGTGGTCCGACAGCGTCTCACCTCCACGCCGCCAGTCGCGGACTCGGCTGGCGACAGAGGGGCTGCGAGCAAGACGTCCACTATCGACCCGCCCCGCAACCTAACCTTTTTTTTTTTTTTTTCTCGGGGAAATCCTCATGGACTTCCTCCGCCTGGGGAGAGGCGGAGGGTGTGCCGGACTCTTACCGGCTAAAACCTGTGTCCTCCTTACGTGGGCGCGGGGCCGCGGGAATCAAATTCTTCCGCAGCCCCGCACTGGTGCTGGCCCGCCTTGCGGGCCTCGCCTCGGCACGGGGGTGAGTGTTAAACTCCCCGTGCAACGCCTCAGAGGCGCGCGTCGACACCCGCGCGCGCCTCCGCCAGTCCGTTGAATAGGGGCGGGGACTTCAAGTCCTTCGCCCCTGGACCCGTTCATGGGGGCGGAAGAGGGCGTTGTCTGCCCTCCTCCGGCGCCCGGAGCGCTGCTGCGGGCGGGATCGGCAGTTGAAATCTCCTCTCCCGTTCCGCAGCTTCCTTCTGCGACATCACGTCCTCGCAGAAGGACACCACTGCGTCCACGACTCTGCGCTGCCGACCATCTTCCGTACCACGGCCGGCAGCGACAGATCGCCTCCTACTTCATTTGTGAGGACACGGCGCTGTCTCCCAAGCAACACACTGAACGAACGTGTGTTGCGCCGTGTCCTCCCGCCATGGACGCAGTGGTGGCACCGAGCGTCCGGCTCCTGTACGCCAGGCGCGGCTCGCCGTGCCCCGACAGCACCTGCGTCACCCTGAACGACAGGGGCCGTGCCTTCTCCAGGCCAGTCGTCGAGCACTGGCCGGATCGCCTCGACGGTGGCGAGGCCGGCGGTAGGGCGCAGAAGCCTCTGCCGCCATTCCGCCACCAAGATGACGGAGCTCTGCTCGGCGCTGCGCTATCTGCCGCTGCACCGGCCTCGAGTCCCGTGCCCGCTCTTCCTCGCGCCACCGATACAGCGACGCGAGTACTTTAGCCTCTAGGTCCCAGGGCGGGGATCCGGCCAGGACGCAAGCCGCCTCGTAGAAATCGTGCGATACCCGCGGACGACTCTGACGGCCATCGCCCTCTGCGGTCTGCGCAGAATGGCTGAAGTGCTGGCCGCCAGGTCCATCGCCCACACAGGGGCCCCATATAGGCCATGGACCGCACGATTCCACGTACAACCGCCTACAGGCGGCGCTCGGGCCCCATGTTGGAAGCAACGTTGACAGCGCGCCCGCTGCACCCATCAGCTTGGGCACCAGCCGCCGGAAGTGGGGGCGAATTCCCATCGGCTGTCGAGCACCAATCCCAGATACTTCATGGTGGACTCGACAGCTATCCGGGCTCCACCGACCACGATGTGATCCCGACGGCGGCGCGCGTCGGGGCCATAACACCATGGCCTCCGACTTGTTGAGGGCCACCTCAGGCCCAGGCGCCGGATGCGGTTCACCACCTGTGACACCGCAGCCGTGGCTATCAACGCTGCTTCCCTGTGCGAGCTCCCCCGGGCAGTGACAAGCGTGTCGTCCGCATAACACGTCAAGTCGGCGCCCGACGGGAGTTCGCCTCTCAGCACCCAATCGTAACCGATGTTCACAGGGCGGCCCCAGCACCGATCCCTGGAACACCGCACGTCATGAGGTGCCGACCGGCACCGTCATGTCCCCGATATGTGACGCATCGGTAGGCCCCTACTGTGCGACGGAGGTAGGGAGGCGCGGTGATATCTCAGTGCCTCCCGAATACAGCTCCAGGGCAGGGTGTTGAACGCGTTGGAGATGTCTAAAGACACCGCCAACACCACCCCACCCTGGGACACCGTCTCCTCCGCCAGGGCTCTCGCGCATTATGGCGTCTACGGTGGAGCGCCCGCGACGAAAACCAAACTGGTTGTCGTCCAGGTCCGGCCCCTCTCTGCACAAGTGGCTGACGAGGCGATCTGCGATGACACGCTCAAAGAGTTTGCCCGCCTCGTCGAGCAGCACTATGGGCCGGTACGCGGACGGCGAGTCCGCGGGGCGCCCTCCTCCTGAGCAGGACCAGCCTCCCTCCTTCCACACACTGGAAACTGACCCTGCTCGAGACATGCCGTGAAGAGCCCTCTCAGCTGGGGCTCTAGCACCTTCAGAGCCAGGACGAGAGCTCGGCCAGGAACTCCGTCGGGTCCGGGCGCCGTGTTCTTAGCCCGGAGCCGCGACGCTCGTCTCTGCTTGCGTCACCTCGGGGACATCGGTGCTCTCCTCTTCGGGAGAGTGTGGCCGAGGTGAAGCCATCGTCGGGGAACGTGTTCCGCTCGCTCGGGAAGAGCGCCAATACGACCGCCCTAGCAGCTGGGGCTGCATGCTCTGCACCAGTGGAGGCGCCCATGCGCAGCTTGCCCCGTACCCAACGGTAGGGGCGGCCCCACGGATCCCGATCCAGGGACCCCAGCAGCTCCTCCCTGGCACGCGACTTAAATCGCCGATGGCCAGCCACAGAGTCTCCTTGGACGCGCTGTACACCTCATACAGCGCGTCCTCCTCGGCAGAAACCCGTCGACGTCGTCTCCGGTATCGTGTGTACTGGCGGCGAGCCGCAACGCACGCGATGCGCAACTGCATCTCGGCGGTCCACCAGTACACCTGGCGCCTTGCGGACTGTTGGCGGACGCGGGGCATGGACGCGTCGCAGATCTGCGTCATCGCCCGCGAAACCGCAGCGCCACCGCTTCGACGTCGACAGGGCCGTCCGTCGCCGACTCCCAAATCCAGGACTGGACTAAGGCAGCTTCCTCGAGCAGTTCCTTGTCGATGCACTTAAGCGCCCAGCGCGGGCGTCGTTGATCAGGGCTGTTGGATGGCGGCCGCTCGCGGTCTGGGCAGAGACGTCGAACCGGATATACCTGTGGTCCGACAGCGTCTCCACCTCCGCGGCGACACGCCAGTCGCGGACTCGGCTGGCGACAGAGGGCTAGCGAACAGACGTCCACTATCGACCCGCCCGCTGCCGCGCGTGTATTCCGAGCCCCGATTCAGGACGACCAGACCGGTCGTCACCGCCCACTCTTCAGCACCTCGCCCGAGTCGGTGACCGGAGATCCACGCCGATGACGTTGAGATCCCCGAGCACCAGAACGGGCGAGGGTGATGGCGGCCTACGACGGCGCCCAACTCGACAAGGAAACCCTCGAAGTCGGCGAGACTCTTGTTGGGGAGAAATACGCCCCCACAATGACGATGCCGCCGAGACCACAGCAACCAGCCACGGCCCCGAGACGGGTCGGTCAGAGTCCCGCCAATAATGGCCACCAAACCGTCAGCGCACCCCAGCCAGTTGTCACGGGCGGGGATGAAGTACGGCTCGGCGACCACAGCCACGTCAATCGACCACTCTGCCATGCTCTGGAGGAGGATCCTGAGCTCTGGCACAGTGGTTGATGTTGCCCTGGAGGAAATGGAGGTGCCCTATGTGACCTCCATTCCTCGGCAGGTCCTGGGCCAGTCGGCCGCGGAGCTACTGGCCTGCGGGGGTGGCGAGGTTTCCCCGGCAGGCTGACTCCTCTTCTTTTTCTTGGCCTTGCTGGGGCGCGCCACAGGCCCCTCCGCCCACTTGTGTCCCGCTGGCTTCCCACAGCCGAACACAAGCAGCAGTTTGGCGCCGCGGAACACTGGGCCGCCTTGTGGCCGGGCTGACCGCAACGATAACAGAGGTCGCTGCGGTCAATCTCGGCGGTTTTTGCCCGGACGTGCCCTTCTCCAGGCACCGGAAGCACCGCAAAGCCGGGGCTGCAGGAGTTTCACCCTCTGCAACCCAGCCAACCAGCAATCTGCCACTATCGGCGATCTTTTTCGCCGACGCTACAGAGGCACCGAACGAACTACGCCGAGTCCGGTAGCGTCAACGCGTATGTCGCCGGCCCGCACCTTGTCCGGCGGACACTCTCCGCCGAGCAACGGCCGCCACCTCCTCAGAGGTCACGGAGTCGTCAGGCCAGCAATCCGCACTTCTGCGGTTTTCATTGGCCTGGAGACAGACGTCCTCTGGGTTGAGGACCTCCTTCATTTTGGCGAGCGTCCGCCTTCTCGACGCTGTCGCTCGCAGCACCAGCCACCTCAAACAGCCGCGCACCCGTGGCAGCCTGCCTGAGGGTGACGGACTGGAGGCCAAGATCTGCCAATTTTATCTTGGCCTTGGCCTCGGCAATCACCGACTGGTACGTAACGCCGCGCTCCGGCTCCGGGCTGGAGCGTTAGCGTAACAGCCTCAGAACAGGCGCACGTATCGCCCGCATTGCGACCGCCGGTCTTTGGCAGTCCGTCGCGCAGGCTGCGCAACGGCGCGCGCGCTGCTGCTGGTGCCGCGGCCTTTTGGCGGCTTTGCGGGCCTTCTTGCGGCTGACTTTCGCGGAGTCACCCTTGGACCGGCAGTCGTGGGCTGAACATCGACGGGGTTCCCTCCGGGCTTTCAACACCCTCCGCGTTCCCCTTTGGGCGCAGGTCTCGGCGGCTCCTCCGTCCTCCGTTTGTCCGCCGCTAATGTCGGCCGGAGGATTGGCTCCTGCGGAAGGCGCCGAGATGGCCTCGATGCGAGCGTTCATCATGCTCCCACTGGAGCATGCAGAGCCGAACAATGCTCGACCTCATCGTCGGTGTGCGCGCTTGTCGGTCCCGGTGCGGGAGTGGAGTCGCCATGGGCGGAGTGGCGACGGCGGCAGTTGTGGCTGCTGCTGCTCGCTCAGCGCAGCCACTTGCCGCCGGAGATCCTCCAGATCTCTTCGGAGGCGGCTGTTCTCCTCCTGCAACTTAGTGACCTCGTCTGAGGCCGTTCGGTTGAGGAGGTCTCCAACCGCCTCCTTGATGTCGGCGGCTGCCTCGCGAGGGCGCGGGTGAATGTGCCCTTCAGGTTGCCGGACTGCGTGGCAACCTTCAGGACGACATCCACGCCGCCCAACGCGGTGAACGCCACCGCCGACATCTCCCCTGAAGCCGAAGCGGCACGTCGCTCGCGGGCGCGTCGGGCCATCTCTGTCACCTCATCGACCGCGACCGCCCTCCGCTGCTCTCTTTTGGCGGCGTTGAGCTCTGCTTTCGTGCTTCCTAAGAGCAGCTCACGCCGCCAGGTCCTCGCTCCTGACCCAACATCACTCTCTTCGCTGGCCGCCGGAGTAGCGGAGCGCAGAAACCGCCCCCGCAGTCCCTCGGCGGCCGCAAAGACCTCTAACCGCCCTAACCTAATAACCTAACCCCTGATAGCTTTTTCAAGGAGACCGATTTTGATGCGGTTTTGCGCGTATAGCTACAACAGGCTTGTGACCCGATTTTGACACCCCACCCTTCTCGACCTGTAAAAGCACAAAATTAATTATTTATCAAAATTCTGACTAGATTTTTCATTGTAAAATTTTACATAAATACTTACCCTCCGACCTGTCTTCCTGACTGCATTTTGCACGATTTGGGTAGGTTTGGACGTCAAAGTCATATTTCTATTAAAAACACTAAATTTTACAGTTTTCGACCAAAATTTTCAAAATTTCTAGGAAAGCCTATTCTGGATTTCTGGACAGCTGGCTGGGGCTCGCCGAGACGCGTCTTTTGACGTATCGCGCGTCCCTCTACGCCCGCACCAAACGTCAAAAAATTCGCCGACATCCGTTTCCATACAGATAGTAGTGCCAAATCACCTAAGGCCCTATAAAACACTGGTACTCCTGATAACTTTTTCAAAGGGGCCGATTTTGATGCGGTTTTGCGTATAATAGCTACAACAGGCGTAAGCACGATAACCCTTCAAACGCGACATCGAAGCGGTGTGACCCGATTTTTGACACCCCACCCTTCTCGACCTGTAAAAACACAAAATTAATTATTTATCAAAATTCTGACAAGATTTTTTCATTTAAAATTTTATTAAATGCTTACCACTCGACCTGTCTTCCTGACTGCACGATTTAGGGTAGGTTTGGACGTCGAAATTAAATATTTTCTATTAAAAACACTAAATTTTACAGTTTTTCGACCAAAATTTTCAAAATTTCCTAGGAAGCCTATTCTAGTTTCTGGACAGCTGGCTAGGGCTCGCCAGAGACGCGTCTTTTGACGTATCGCACGTCCCTCGCCGCACCAAACGTCAAAAATGGAAATACAGGAAAAGGGCCGGAACAACAATGTGTCATATTGTCGCGAAGTCTCCCCACCCTCTGGATTAGATTGACGGGGGCGTGCTGCGTCTACATTGACATGCAACGGATCAGGCTGGAAGACCACTCTCCCCTGGTCCAATGCTCCAATGCCTAGGTTATGGGCACGGCAGACGTCTCTGCACAGAAAAAGGAAGCCTGCAGCCACTGCGGTGGCCCTCACTACGTAATAATTGTCCGGAGGTGCTGAAGCCAATGCGCCCCTCCTGCTGTAACTGCATTAGAGCCGGGCTGGAGGGAGCGACATGATACGTTCAGCCCGGACTGCCCGGTGAGACGAGATGGGACGCATTGGCTCGATCAAAGATGGATACCGCTGGGGCGCCGCAGTGGAAATAAAGTCATACAAAATCCTGCAGGCTAACCTCCAAAGAAAGCAGCTGGCGACCGCCGGGCTGCTCGAATGTGCTTCACGGTCGAGAACGGCTCTCGCCCTAATTCAAGAGCCTTACGTGGGCTCTGTCCGGAGAATGCGGGGCTACCGAGGGTCGCGGATCTACCAGGCTTCGGAGGAGGGAGAGGGCACTGTAAAGGCTGCCGTAGTGGTATTTGACCACGACCTCGACGTAGTCCAGTGCCCAGAACTCACCACCCACAACATCGTCGTGGTGAGGATCCGGACCCAAGCCTGGGAAATTGCAGTGGCATCGGTATACTTCGAGCCGGACAAGCCTATGGATTCGTACCTGGAGCATCTCAGAGCGGTCAGGCGGAAGCTGGGAAGTCGCCACCTTCTCATCGGAGGCGACTTTAATGCAAAAAGCTCATGGTGGGGGAGCCTTACGGAGGACAGCAGGGGGGAGGAGCTATGCTCCACACTGGACGAGCTGGAGTTGCAGGTGCTAAACAGCGGCACCCTGCCCACTTTTGACACCATCCGAGGGGGCAGGAGATACTGCAGTCACGTCGACGTGACGGCATGTTCAGCGGATCTTCTCTGCCTGGTGGAGGGCTGGCAAATAGACGAAGGATTGACGAGCTCTGACCATAACGGCATTAAATTTAAAATAAAACTACAAAAATCATTTGGCATTGCAGTTAAATCATCGACCAGGAAATACAACACCAAAAAAGCCAACTGGGACCATTTTCATGAGAAACTGGCCCAGTTTAAAATAGAAATGAACATAAATAAAGAAAAAATAGAAGAAATTAATAATAAACTAGATTTAGAAACCACTATACAAAATTATTTAGACATAGTAAACAAAACTTGCGAGGAGACATTACCCAAAAAGAAAAATTCTGACAAAATCACTTTGCCGTGGTGGTCCCAGGAACTCGTCAGCCTAAAGAAGGCGGTTGCCACCAGGAAGAGAAAGTCCGCTGCGCGCCAGTCCGAGGCAGACCGTCGTCGAGGAGTACCTGCAATAAAAACGATATGGGCAAAGGCCAAATGCGCCTCAACTAGGGCTGGACAGAGTTCTGCACCAAGCAGGACAGGGAGGGATGTGGGAGGCATCTACAGGGTGATCGGACGAACCGCAACACGACACGAAGACGCAACCCTAACAAAAGTGGTGTGTATTTGACTCGGCAGAATCCGCGTCGCACCTGGCTGAGACCTTTATCCGAAGACCTGGAAGAGGACACAGAAGAACACAAGAACATCCGGCGTTTGGCCATGCGGGTAAACGACCCGGATCATGATGAAAACCATGACCCGCCGTTTACAGCGCATGAGCTTATGACCGCGGCGTCCTCCTTCAACAAAGAAGGCGGCAGGTGCGGACGGTCTCACCGCGGACATCTGTCGCCAAGTAATCCTCCAGGACCCAAGGCGTTCCTTGCCCTGGCCAACAAATGCCTCAGTCTGGGCCACTTCCTAAGAAGTGGAAGAAAAACAGTCGTGGTACTGAAATGGGCAAGGACAACTACACAAGCGCCAAATCATACAGGCCAATCGGGCTCCTGCCCGTGTTAGGAAAGGTCCTGGAAAGATGGTTGTCACGAGGCTCCAGTGGCACCTAGTACCGAGCTGAGTACCCGCCAGTACGGCTTTATGCCCCAGAGAAGCACTGAGGACGCCTCTATAATCTAGTGAACAAATTAAGGTCGAAATCAAGAACAAAAGTTGGTCACCATCGTCTCACTGGATATAGAGGCGCAGCAGCGCCTGGTGGCCAGCCATAAAAGGTGAGAGACTGGCGGAGGTGTCCGGTCAACATTAGGCGGCTACTCGACAGCTACCTTGGCGACAGATGTGTGCGACTAAGGTATGCCGGAGTCGAACACTAGAAACACATATAAAGGGTTGCGTCCAAGGCTCGATTAGCGGGCCGATGCTCTGGAATGTCCTCCTGGATCCTCTCCTCATGAGCCTGCAGGACCACGCGGGTTGTGTGCCAGGCGTTCGCCGATGACGTGGTTCTGCTGTTTGCCGGGATACTGCGCTGGAGGTGCAGCGACATGCCAATGCCGCCCTCGAATTTGTTCAGGAGTGGGGAGTCAGAAATAAACTCAAGTTTGCGCCTCATAAGACCTGCGCAATGCTGCTGACCAACAAGCTTATGACACCCACTCTGCGCATGGCAGGTCGACATTGGCATGTCTCGGGATATAAAATCTTGGGCCTGACTATAGACGACAAGCTGACTTTTAACACCCACGTCGCCAACGTCTGTAGGAAGGCCCTAACTATGAAACAGCTGCAACGAGCTGCAAAAATCAGCTGGGGACTGCACCCCGATGTCATCCGTACTATATACACGGCAGCAGTGGAACCCGTCATCTTATACGCCGCGGCGCATGGTCGCCCGCAGCCAGATCTGTGTCACCAAATCTAATACCGTCCAGAGGCTTCGCACAAAAATCTGCAAGTCCTACCGCACCGTCTCCTAAACTCGGCCCTACTACTGGCGGGTTACTACTATGGACCTGCTGTAAAGGAAGCAGCCGGGCTATACGGGCTCGCAAGGTCGACCCGGCTAGTGCTGGGAGACCGGGAGGTCGAGCGGGTGGTAGGATTTGCGGAGCTGCCATCCCGCCTTGCGTATGGGCCTGACCTTGAAGTCTAGACGACCGAAGCCTGGTAGACCAACACAACGTGCAGTCGCTCCAGAATATTTACAGACGGCAAGCTCCAGGGCAAAGTCGGTGCTGCGCTGTCCATATGGGACAACCAGACCGAACTGCGGAGCCAAAATCAGCTTGCCAGCGTACTGCACAGTCTACCAGGCTGAACTCCTGGCCATATGGGGCCACTAGCGAAGCCCTGACAGCAGGCAGAGAGCTGGAATATACAGTGACTCACGGGCTGCTTTGCAGACAGTGACCAATCCCAGGTCTATCTCCCTCGCAATCGAGGCGCGCCGAAAACCTCAGCGTGGCCTTGACCCGTGGCAAGCTGTGACCTTGTTCTGGATCAAGGCCCACGCCGGCATCGATGGCAACGAGCGCGCCGACGAGCTTGCAAGAAAGCAACTTTCGAGTCGGAGGAAGCCTGACTATGACCGGTGCCCGATCTCATTCGTCAAGGGGATCTTCGTAGCGACTCTCTTGACGAATGGAACCGAAGGTATACAACGGGCGAGACGGCCTCCGTCACGAAAGTGTTCTTCGGATGCGAGGAGGCATATCGCTTGGTGCGCAAAATACAGCCGCAGGGCATCGTTACTAGCATCTTTACGGGCCATGGGGTTCTCCCAATACTTGCACCGCTTCAAGTGTCAGGAGAGCCGTCATGCTGACCCTACCCAGTTGAAGAGTCTGTCCAGCATTTTATTTGAGTGTCCAGTGTTTGGGGCTAAACGTTTCAACCTCGCCAAAAATAGGAAACAATGTGACGATCGGCGAAGCCTACGGGCTCGTCGCAAACAGAACAAGGCCGAATTTATGGAATATGCGGAAGCTATATGTAGGACTGTAGTGGAAAGGAACGCATCGGAGTAAATCCGAGCGTTTCCCTCCCAAAACTATAAAAGAGCAAATCGATAAGACATAAAATGTCTCTGATCATCAAGAGGTACACCTGACGGCAGGAGTGGGTTTTTAACCTAACCTAACCGATAACTTTTTCAAAGGAGACCGATTTTGATGCGGTTTTGCGTATAATAACAACAGGCTTGTAAGCGCAATAAAACCCTCAAACGCGACATCGAAGCGGTGTGACTCGATTTTTGGCACCCCCACCCTTCTCGACCTGTAAAAACACAAAATTAATTATTTATCAAAATTCTGACTGATTTTCATTGTAAAAATTTTATTAAATACTTACCACTCCGACCTGTCTTCTGACTGCATTTTACACGATTTTGGGTAGGTTTGGACGTCGAAATTAAATATTTTCTATTAAAAAAAACACTAAATTTTACAGTTTTTCGACCAAAATTTTCAAAATTTCTAGGAAAGCCTATTCTAGTTTCTGGACAGCTGGCTAGGGCTCGCCGAGACGCGTCTTTTGACGTATCGCACGTCCCTCTACGCCGCACCAAACGTCAAAAAATGCCCCACAGGCCGATTGGGCTTTTACTGTCTTGGGGAAGGTGTACGAAAAGATGTTGGTTGCTCGCCTCCGTACCATACTACCGAAGCGATAAGTACTCGCAATATGGCTTTATGCCCCAAAAAGCACCGAGGACGCCCTCTACAGTCTGATACAGCACATTCGTGAAGGCTTACAAGAAGAAGATCGTTGTCCTGGTGTCGCTGGACATTGAGGCGCCTTTGACAGTGCATGGTGGCCAGCTATTAGAGTGCGATTGGCTGAGGAAAGGTGTCCGGCTGATTTGAGGCGGGTAATGGACAGCTACCTGAGCAATAGATCAGTCAGGGTCAGATATGGCGGGGAAGAGCACAGAAAAGACACCAACAAAGGATGCGTCCAGGGCTCGATAGGGGTCAATACTTTGGAATTTGCTTCTGGACCCGCTCCTAAAGGGAGCAGGAAAAGTCGCGGCGAGTATGTCAGGCGTTCGCCGACGATGTTGTGATGGTCTTTGACGGCGAAACAGCCCTGGAAATTGAAAGACGGGCCAATGCCGCACTCGAACGTGTTCAGCGTGGGGTGTCAAAAATAAGCTCAGATTCGCGCCGCACAAAACCAATAATGGTCCTCACGCGGAGGCTTAAGTATGACAACCCGCCTCAGCATGGGGGGATCAGATTGGTCTGTCCCAGGAAATTAAAATACTGGGGCTCACGATCGACGCTAGCTCACGCACAACACGTGACTGACGTTTGCAAAAGGCGATAGCAATTTATAAACAACTGGCCAGGACAGCACGTGTAGTTGGGGTCTTCACCCAGAGGTGATCAGGCGATCTACGCAGCCGTCGAACCCATCATAATGGCGAAGCGTGGGCACCAGCCACGACAAGCTAGGGTCCGGAAGCAGCTAAGCGTGGTCCAGAGAGGTTTCGCCCAAAAGCTGTGTGAGAACCTACAACGCGTCCTAAACTCTGCCCTAGTGCTGGCTGGGCTGCTTCGCTCGACCTCCGTATACAGGAAGCGGCCTCACTGTACAGTGCCAAGCGAGGTGTACCGCAGCCAGTACTGGGAGACAGGAAGTGGGCAGTATGGCCCTGCAATAGAAGCGCCACATCCTGCAGAGCAAACAAGCCTGGGTTTGACAGCCTGATAGACGAGGAACAATACCAAACCCACAATACCTTCGACGTGCGGATCTTTACGGACGGCAGCAAGATCGAGGGTAAGGTTGGGGCGGCGCTATCATTATGGAATGACACGTGAAACCAAAGCCTTAAGCTCGCACTGCCGTCCTTTGTACCGTCTATCAGGCGGAGCTCCTGGCTATACGAGCCGTAGGAGGCGCTGAAACACACTGGTACCACGTTTGGCATCTTCAGTGACTGACTCAAAGTCGGCTCTTCAGACCGTCTAAACGTCCCTCCCCTCACCCCTTAGCTGTGGAAACGAGGGCCAATCCGACTCTGCACTCCCAGAACAAGAGCGTCTCCTTGTTCTGGATCAAGGCCCACGCAGGGTGGAGGAACAAAGAGCCGACCAACTAGCAAAAGCTGCTCTACGGTCAAGAGGAAACCGGACTACGACCTGTGTCCATATCATTCGTCAGGCGACAAATCCGTATGAAGCGCTGCGAATGGGACCGGGAAAATACAGGTCGGGGAGACTGCCTCTGGACAAAATAATTCTTCCCGAATGCCAGACGCTTACAGGATAGTAAGGGGATGAACACTCCAACATTACCACCCAAATACTAACGGGACACGGCGGTTCTCTGCATACTTGAAACGTTTCAAGTGTAAGGAGGAGCTCGTGACATTTGATCCACTCGCAGAAGAATCTGTGCCACATACTGCTGGGTGTCATCTTTGCTCGCAGGCCTACGACCTGGAACAACACTGGGGTCGGCAGGAAACACACTTTGGCTGGCAATAAACAACAAAAGACAAGACCAAAATTTTTAGAATACTGCAACAAAAGTGGCTTTAATAGTAATAAATAAAAATAAAAAGAGATAATAGGTAGGAATAAAGAAGCCGACCCATGCTTCCTGTAATTGCAATAAATGGCCTGTGAACATGGGGAATGATAAACGAGTTGAGTTATTATTTATTAAAAATTGTTAAATATTAAAGTATTGAATTAATTATATAAACATATTTATTATATCTTAATATCTATCAAAAATTATTATACATAAATGTTTATAACGTATTAGATATAATTATTTATAAGCTAAATAGAAAACCCTTATAAGGTATTATACAAATTATATTATTTATTTAAAAATATATATATATATATATATTATACTCAACTACATATTCCACCAATTAATTGCTAAAAATTTTAAAATTAAAAACAGAGCAATAAGATCTCTGACTATGTCAGGGGTACCTTGACGGCAGGAGTGGGTTTTAGCCGGTAGAGTCCGGCACTACCCTCGGGGTGTCCAGGATTTCCACTCCTGCCACAAAAAAAAAACCTAACCTAACCTAACCTAACCGATAACATTTTCAAAAGGAGACCGATTTTGATGCGGTTTTTTGCGTATAATAGCTACAACAGGCTTGTAAGCACGCGATAACCCTTCAAACGCGACATCGAAGCGGTGTGACCCGATTTTTTTGACCCCTTCTCGACCTGTAAAAACACAAAATTAATTATTTATCAAAATTCTGACAAGATTTTTCATTGTAAAAATTTATTATTACCTACACTCCGACCTGTCTTCCTGACTGCATTTGCACGATTTAGGGTAGGTTTGGACGTCGAAATTAAATATTTTCTATTAAAACACTAAATTTTACAGTTTTCGACCAAAATTTTCAAAATTTCTAGGAAAGCTATTCTAGTTTCTGGACAGCTGGCTGCCGAGACGCGTCTTTTGACGTATCGCACGTCCCTCTACACCGCACCAAACGCCAAAATGCCGCCCACCCGCCCTTTAGTCGCAATTGGCATATTTTTACTATTATATTTGACTGTTTCACTAAACTATTTTAAAATCTATACAATCATCACAAAACATTTGAATCTTTTGATCCGTTCTGATTACTTGAACTGTTGACAGCACCTTCCAGCCCTATACACTGGACGGTGCATTGCACTGAGACGAGCGCGACGGCAATTAGCTTCGTGAAGTATCCACAGGCCAGGGCCCTTTGGACCCTTCTTCCTAGCAAGAAGAGTAGCCCTGCTAAGGTGCCCACACAGCTAGCTGCTCGGACGCCGCCATCCATCTCAAAAAATTGTCTTTTTGTCCTTCGCCAGCAAACAAAACTCGAATAATGTTTGGAATCCGAACGCCCGTTAGGAAGACTGCTCCTCCAGCCCAAGATGCTTCTCTGGCAGTTCTTCAAATGTAGGCCAGCTCAGCCGACAAACACAAACGTCAGGAGGAGCATCGAGGTGTTGGAGTCCAGCCAAACCCCTTGCCCAGCTCGGCACCTGCCGCCCCAGTGAAACCTAAAGATCACAACACTGAGCGTGTCACCAGCTCCAGAAGCCCGCTGGGGCAGGGAGCCCCAAAACCCCCAGCCTCCGTCAGCAGGGTGCAGAAGCCAGAAACTTGGTGACTAAGGCCAAGATTGCTCTTGGCCAAAGCCGGAACCTCCGGACCGACATCAAGGAGGATGTCACGCTGGCTATTGACACCCTCTATCGCATGGTGAGGGATGGGGAAGCGGACAAGGGAGGCCTTATATCCTCAAAAAGGAGCAGCCAGCCACTGTCGATGCGGTGCCACTGGAACGTTGCAGTCAAGAGTACTCCCAGCTGCTCTCCTCACTGGCGGACCACAGTAGGCTCGTGAAGGAGAGCGCCAAAATGGAGGAACTCAACAAAGTCTGTCCAAACACACGACAGCGTTGGACGCGACCACATACGCGGGGTGTTAGCGGCACAAAGCCGCTCGCAGCATCGCCGCGACCAACACTACACTCGGTTGTGGTCGCCTCCAACGATAAACAAGACTGGCGAGAGGTGCTGGATAAAATCCGCACTGCTATTAACGCCAAAGAAGGTGGTTACCGCATTGACAGGGTCAGGAAGGCAAAGGACAGCAAGGTCGTCATCAGCTGCAGGGACGAGGAGAGGGAGGCAGGGTCCGGGAAAAGCTTAGGTCGGCCGGTCAACCTGACCGTCCGGACGCAGCAAACCTAGACCCGCTCATTATCCTCAGGGACGTCCTCAGCTACAACACTGACGAGGACGTCACAAAACCCTGAGGACGCAGAACACCAAGCTCTTCGCCGACCTTGCGGCTGAGGATGACCGCGTCATAATAAAATATAGAAAAAGGGCTCGGAACCAGCTGATGTGCCACATTGTTGCGAGAGTTTCCCCCACCCTCTGGAGCAGATTGACGGGGGCGTCTGCCGTGTATATAGACATGCAGCGGATCAGGGTGGAAGACCAATCTCCCTGGTTCAATGCTCTATGCTTAGCAGGATATGGGCGGCAGACGCCTTTGCACTGAAAAGAAGAAGCCTGCAGCCACTGCGGTGGCCCTCACTTACGCAATTCTTGCCCAGAATCGAAAGCCAATGCGCCCCCATCCTGTTGTAACTGCACTAGAGCCGGGCTGGAGGGAACGACGCATAATGCGTTCAGCCCGGACTGCCCGGTGAGACGCAGATGGGACGCATTGGCCAGGTCAAAATCGGATACTGCTGAGGGCGCCGCAGTGGACCTGGGTCACAAAGTTCTGCAGGCCAACCTTCAGAGAAAGCAGCTGGCGACCGCCGAGCTGCTGGAGGCCGCTTCACGGTCGAAGGCGTCCTTCGCTCTCATCCAAGAGCCTTACGTGGGCTCTGTCCGGAGAATGCGGAGCTACCGGGGGGCGCGGATCTACCAGGCTTCGGAGGAGGGAGAGGGCACTGTAAAAGCTGCCATTGTAGTGTTCGACCACGACCTAGACGTCACACAGTGCCCAGAACTCACCACCCATAACATCGTCGTGGTGAGGATCCGGACCCAAGCCTGGGAAATCGCAGCAACATCGGTGTACTTCGAGCCGGACAAGCCCATGGACTCGTACCTGGAGCACCTCAGAGCGGTCAGGCGGAAGCTGGGAAGTCGCCACCTTCTCATCGGAGGCGACTTTAACGCGAAAAGCTCATGGTGGGGGAGCCTTACGGAGGACAGCAGGGGGGAGGAGCTATGCTCCACACTGGACGAGCTGGAGTTGCAGGTACTCAACAGCGGCACCCTGCCCACTTTTGACACCATCCGAGGGGGCAGGAGATACTGCAGTCACGTCGACGTGACGGCATGCTCGGCGGATCTTCTCTGCCTGGTTGAAGGCTGGGAGGTAGACGAGGGACTGACGAGCTCGGACCATAACGGCATAAAATTTAGGATTAACTTGCAAAAATCTTTAGGCACAGCAATAAAATCAACTACTAGGACGTTCAACACCAAAAAAGCAAACTGGGTCCAGTTTCGTGAGAAACTGGCCCAGTTTAAAATAGAAGAAAACATAAATAAGTCAAAATTCGAAGAAATTGAAAATAGTCAAAATTTAGAAATAATCATAAACAAATATTTAGAAGTAATACAAAAGTCATGTCAAGAAACTATACCGAAAAAGAAAAACTCGGAAAAAATTACCTTGCCGTGGTGGTCCCAGGAGCTCGAAAGCCTGAAGAAGGAGGTCGCCACCAGGAAGAGAAGAGTCCGCTGCGCCGCTCCAGTCCGAAGGCAGATCGTCGTCGAAGAGTACCTGCAACACAAAGAAAAATATGAAACAGAAGCCATGATAGCCCAAACGAGGAGCTGGACGGAGTTCTGCACAAAGCAGGATAGCGAGGGGATGTGGGAGGGCATTTACAGGGTGATAGGGCGTACCGCAACACGGCACGAAGACGCAACCCTAATTAGAAGTGGTGTATATCTGACTCCGGCAGAATCCGCATCGCACCTGGCTGAGACCTTTTATCCGCAAGACCTGGAAGAAGAGGACACTGAAGAACAAAAGAACATCCGACGTTTAGCCATGCGGGTAAACGACCCGGATCATGATGAAGAACATGAGCCGCCTTTTACTCCGCATGAGCTCATAACAGCAGTGTCCTCCTTTAACCCTAAAAAGGCGCCAGGCGCGGACGGTCTCACCGCGGACATCTGTCGCCAGGCAATTCTCCAGGACCCCGAGGCGTTCCTTGCCCTGGCCAACAAATGCCTCAGTCTGGGCCACTTCCCCAAGAAGTGGAAGGAAGCCACAGTTGTGGTTCTGAGGAAGCCGGGCAAGGACAACTACACAAACGCCAAATCGTATAGGCCGATCGGGCTCCTGCCCGTGTTAGGAAAGGTCCTGGAGAAGATGGCTGTCACGAGGCTCCAGTGGCACCTAGTGCCGAGGCTGAGTACCCGCCAGTACGGCTTCATGCCCCAGAGGAGCACCGAGGACGCCCTCTATAATCTAGTGAACCAAATTAAGGTTGAAATAAAAAACAAAAAGTTGGTCACCATCGTCTCGCTAGATATAGAGGGCGCCTTCGACAGCGCCTGGTGGCCAGCCATAAAGGTCAGACTGGCGGAGGAAAAGTGTCCGGTCAACATTAGGCGGCTACTTGACAGCTACCTTGGCGACAGATGTGTGCGACTAAGGTATGCCGGAGTCGAACATCTAAGAAACACACAAAAGGGTTGCGTCCAAGGCTCGATAAGCGGGCCGATACTGTGGAATGTCCTCCTAGATCCCCTTCTCAAGAACCTACATGACCGCGGGGTTGTGTGCCAGGCGTTCGCAGATGACGTGGTTCTGCTGTTTGCCGGGGATACTGCGCTGGAGGTGCAGCGACATGCCAATGCCGCCCTCGAATTCGTTCGGGAGTGGGGTGTCAGGAACAAACTCAAGTTCGCGCCACACAAGACTTGCGCAATGCTGCTGACGAACAAGCTAAAGCATGACACCCCACTTTTGCGCATGGGCGGGGTCGACATTGGCATGTCTCGCGAAATAAAGATCTTGGGCCTGACTATAGACGATAAGCTGACCTTTAACACCCACGTCGCCAACGTCTGTAGGAAGGCCCTAAATATCGCGAAGCAACTCCAACGAGCTGCAAAAATAAGCTGGGGACTGCACCCCGACGTCATCCGCACAATCTATACGGCAACAGTGGAGCCCGTCATTCTTTATGCTGCGGCCGCATGGTCGCCCGCCGCTCAAAAAATTTGTGTCCGCAAGCTCCTAAACACCGTCCAGCGGGGCTTCGCACAGAAGATTTGCAAATCCTACCGCACCGTCTCCCTAAACTCGGCCCTACTACTCGCCGGGTACCTTTGGACCTACGCATCAAGGAAGCAGCCGGCCTATATGAGGCTCGCAAAGGGTCAACCCGGCTAGTGCTAGGAGACCGGGAGGTCGAGCGGGTGGTTGGATTTGCAGAGCTACCACACCCCGCCTTGCGTATGGACCTGAACTTCAGGTGTCTTGATGACCGAAGCCTGGTGGACCAACACAACGTGCAGTCGCTCAGAATTTTCACAGACGGCAGCAAGTTCCAGGGCAAAGTCGGTGCTGCGTTGTCCATATGGGACAACCAGACCGAACTGCGAAGCCGAAAACTGAGCTTGCCAGCGTACTGCACAGTCTACCAGGCTGAACTTCTGGCCATATGCAGGGCCACTAGCGAAGCCCTGAACAGCGGAGCGGAGAGCTGCGGCATTTATAGTGACTCACGGGCAGCCTTGCAGACTGTGACCAACCCCGGGTCCATGCACTCCCTCGCAATCGAGGCGCGCCGAAACCTCAGCGTGGCCTTGACCCGTGGCAAAGCTGTGACCTTGTTCTGGATCAAGGCCCATGCCGGCATCGATGGCAACGAGCGCGCCGACGAGCTAGCAAAAGAAGCAGCACTCTCGAGCCGGAGGAAGCCTGACTATGACCGGTGCCCGGTCTCATTCGTCAGGAGTGAACTTCGTGGAGACTCTCTTGACGAATGGAACCGGAGATACAAAACGGGTGAGACGGCCTCCATCACGAGAGTGTTCTTCCCGGACGCGAGGGAGGCATATCGCTTGGTGCGGAAAATACAGCCGCAGGGAATTTTAACTAACATCTTTACAGGCCATGGGGGGTTCTCCCAATACCTGTACCGCTTCAAGTGTCGGGAGAGCCCGTCATGTGTCTGCGACCCTGCGGCTGAGGAAACTGTCCAGCACATACTGTTCCAGTGTCCAATGTTTGAAACGAAAAGATTCAACCTCGCTCAAACGATTGATAAAAACGTGACACTCGGCGAAGCCTATGGGCTCGTCGCAGACAAAAAGACCAGAGAGCACTTTATTGCCTATGCAGAACAAATCTGCAAAATTGTGGTGGAGAGAAACGCGACGGATTAAGTCGAGGCGTTTCTCTTCATAACAAAATGCCACGAAGCACAGAACGAGCAAGAAAAATAAAGTCTCTGATTACGTCAGAGGTACACGGCAGTACCCAAGATGGCGGGTGCATTATAAAAAAACCTAACCTAACCTAACCTAACCTACCTAACTTTCAGCAACCCAACGAAGCGAAATCTAACTTTCAGCAACCCTAACCCTAAGGGTTGCTGAAAGTTAGGTTCGCTTCGTTGGGTTGCTGAAAGTTAGGTTTCGCTTCGTTGGGTTGCTGAAAGTTAGGTTTCGCTTCGTTGGGTTGCTGAAAGTTAGGTTTCGCTTCGTTGGGTTGCTGAAAGTTAGGTTTCGCTTCGTAGGGTTGCTGAAAGTTAGGTTTCGCTTCGTTGGGTTGCTGAAAGTTAGGTTTCGCTTCGTTGGGTTGCTGAAAGTTAGGTTTCGCTTCGTTGGGTTGCTGATAGTTAGGTTTCGCTTCGTTGGGTTGCTGAAAGTTAGGTTCGATTTGTTGGGTTGCTCAAAGCTAGGTTTCTTTAGGTTAGGTTTCTTAAAGTTAGGTTTAGCTACGTTGGGTTGCTGATAGTTAGGTTTCGCTTCGTTACCTTGCTCAAAGTTAGTTTTCACTACTTTAGGTTGCTTAAAGTTGTGTTCGAATGCTGTACGTTGCACAAAATTAGATTTCTTTAAATTCATAACTTTACATTGTTTCGTTTCAGGACGTTAGGTTTTACGTCTTTATTCGTACGTTGAGGTTCCAGTAGGAGAAGGTCAGGTTTTAGATGTCATTAGCTTGTTTGTAAGAAGGTAAGACCACTGTGCATAACCGCTTATTGCTTTTATATATTTAACATTATGTTTAACTTCATATTCCTTCTGAAAGCTTATGTGTCATAAAATTGAGTTATTTTCACTCTGATAGTTAATTTGTGATAGATATATGTGACAAAACATGTGCTTGCTAATCGGCCCTATGAATTGCGATTTGTGTACCAATTTTGGCAAACCAAACGTTATTCTGTGTGTATTTTAGGTAAAATCAGTTTTTCGACCAAAACTTTAAAAATTTCGCTATACTTTCCTATAATACATATACCACTACATAGCTCTCGCCGAGACGCTTCTTTTGACACCACTTACGTTGCGATAGCTTTTACGAAACGTCAAAAAATCCCCCGCCCACCCACCCGGTGTGTACAGGGCAGGTAAACTTTGCCTCAAGGTCATATTGTGATTACCGCGTTTTGAATGAAATTTGCCCCGAGATGGCTTGTAGTTGCCTGCCCAAACATCTTTTGTTCTAACAAAACCCTCATCAAAAGACCAGGGAGTGTCACTGCGAGTGTTTTGATATTAACTTTTCGATATTATGTCGACCCGACGTAATATCGTATGTTCAACAGAAGACTTTTATAAAGAATAATGTTTATTTAATACTAGTGTTAGACTAAGTGGATACTTTTCCCTACTAAAAAATATAGCATATAAACCATTTGTTCGTTTTCCACAAAAACATTCAGGTATATCCTAATTTACAATTAAATGAAACTTCCGTAGTGTTGTATGTTTGTTACTGAATGAAACAATATATCTACTGAAAGTTTATGTAATTTATAGGCATAATTTAGATATCAGAATTGCATAGGTATACGTAGACTGCTTTTATCAAGATATGAGATTTATTACAGGTGTGTACTCCCCTTATGTACACCGCTTATATACTTCCTTATGTACTCACCTCATGGGCTTCCTTATATACTTCCTTGAGTACTCCCCTTAGGAACTGCCTTATGTACTTGTAACGGAACGTTACATGATTGTGACACTTTTCAATACAATGTTCTTTTTTTGTGCGCGGGTTAGGAACGCGTCGAATGATTCGATCGATGCAGCGCGGCGCGAGCGCAGCGCCGCAGTGACTAGCTTCTAGACTTGGGGATTTGGTAATTTTGAGTCTTGGTAGTTTATCAGATTTGGTAATTTTGTCTCGATCGAGCTTACAGTTGCTTGTACAGACAGTTTTTGTTCTGTCAAAACACTCACACTCATGTTGGGGAGTGTCACCGCAGAGTCAGAGGTGTGCAATCTGAACGAGATGATACGTATCTGCAAATGGATCTTAATGCTCATTCAATGCTGTGATAATAATGAAATGTGTTTTAACTCAGGTAAATGTTACCATTTAAAGTACACGAGAACAAATTGCATAATACATTTGGCATTTTTCAATGCGTTGGTCTTTGTTTGTGCGCGGGTAAGGAACGCGCGGAATGACCCGAGATTCGCAAGTCGCTTCTAGCCTGGAGTGAGCGTGTCAACGCTGCTAGAGCCAGGTCAATAGAGCGGAGGTCACTCCGACCACTTTCCGTCCTGTCAAGCGCTCTAGCAGACACGGCCGTTTAATTTTGAAAATATAAAGTTCTAAAGTGATGTAGTAGTCGTGTTCGGTTTCTACGAGCCGAGGTCTCGCCGACGCGATAGCTTCGTGCAGCACTGCGCGCCGCGCCGACTCCATCCCTGTGACGTCACCGTACAGCACCGCACTACATGTCGGCCTAGTTCCATCTCCGGCCAGCGGCGGGATTTCACCACAACTACAGGGGAGTACCTTTCCCTGCAGAAGTGACTTCAGACTTTAAACCTACAAATGTTTGTGGGCCTCCGGCTGTGGTTTTTTTATTTAGAACTAGTTTCTGCCAGCGACTTCGTCCGCGTTAGTAGTAGTATTCAGATGACATGCGCCGATCACGCACAGCACCCGTGCATGCGTTCTGCCCGCCTTAAACCCGCACACGTGCTGCATCCGCCTCGCACACGCCTCGCGCCCACATAAACTACTAGTGACTGGACTACTTCGTTCACTAGGCATAGGTAGTAGCTTCCAGGTATCACAACGCGTACGCGGGGTGGGTGCAGAGCGCGGGCAGGGCGAGTGCAGGGTTGGCGCGAGGCGGGCGCGAGGCGGGCGCGGGGCGTGCGCGTGGCGTGCGTTTATAGACCTCGATAAATGCAATTTGAGATCTATTGATGCATTATAAGGCTCAAGTTCTTATTTAACAAATTTCAATGCGAGTTGGATGCGGGTGGCGTGCGCTGGGCGTGCGCGTGTCGTGTGAACGCGCCCTTAGATTTGGACTTTGTGCAAAGAGAGGAAGAAATAATAATCACCAGCCCATCCAATTATCTAAATCTATGCGTATCTAGACTATTGGGATGAGTGAGAGTGTTATAAACGTTAGAGTAGACAAGTACCTATAATCAGAAAGCTCTGAACTGCTTAGCTACCTATCGGAAGTTATTGTGAGTTATAAGTGTTATTGTGAGTCAACCATAAAAGATAGACATATGCTGTGGTGGGATATTTTTTACATAATTTTAAGGAGAATATTTCCGTCAAACATGGTTTCTATATAGCTTTAACCATTAAGGCTGCACACGCGACGGCAGCTTTCAAATCAGTTCAGTCAAGTTCGTAGCCCATTTAATGCAAATACTTATCGTGAGTACTTGCACAGACATCATCTAATCGCCAAGATAATACATCTTGCTTCGAAATATAATCCTGTGGAATTGGAGGTGTGCTGGCATCAATCTATCATCACCAATGACTTTCAACTGTCCTGGCTAACAAGCCTGATGTACCATATGATGAGAACTCTGTGAAAGCTGACAAACAACTTAAATAACTTTATTCTACTGATAAAACCTTCCTGAATGTATCCTTGTGGACCTGACCACCCGGTTGGTTACTATTTGTGTATCACTACATAGCATAAAACAAAGTCGCTTTTTCAGTCCTTATATCCCTATGCCCATTTGCAAGCTTAGTTCTTCCAAACTACGCAACGGATTTTGATGCGGTTTTTTAATATATTATTATATTCAAAGGTAGAGTGATTGAAGAGGAAGGTTTGTATGTGTAGTAACATCCGTTAAATAGTGAGGAAATACTGTTTTCCCGCGCGAAGCTGGGGTGGGTCGCTACTTTTCTAATAATTCGACATCCCAGGGCCGACTATCCTGGTGCCGCAGAACGAGGAAATGCTATCTCCAATAATGAAAATAGTATACGGTGGTAGAAGTTAAAGTTTTTAAGTTTTGTTTTGCTATTAAAACAATTATGCCTAGTTAAGACCGATTTTTATTGATAGTCTACCCTAGGCTTATTTAAATAAATGATAAGTTGACTAAAATACATCATACAATGATTTTTTCTATTATAGATTTTATTTTAACAAAAAAAATGGGTGCATAAAATATAACTCTTTTGTGCCCGACTGTACTTATTTCCGGTCGATTCTTGACATGAACTGTTTTATTTCAGTAACTGTAGCGTATAAGCAATAATCTAATATACATTAGAACTTTATTGGTTATCAGGCCAGGGTTCATACAAAATTGCCCATCATCCTTTAGTAACTTTTCCCTACATTTCCCATCTGCTCCTATTAATCCTAGCGTGATGAAAAGTATCCTATAACCTGCCCAGGAGTATGAACAATATTTGTGCCAATTTCATTAAAATTTGTCGAGTAGTTTTTGTTTCTATAACGAACATACAGTCAGACAGACAAAAAAACTCAATGCATTTTTGGCATCAGTATCGATCACTAATCACCCCCTGATTGATATTTTGGAAACATATTTAGGCTGATTTTACAGTCATGCTGATAATGCGCTGACCATCAGCGCCGACGACCGCAAATACATATATGAAGCTCTATGAAGCGTTTTTGAATGACGCGTAGCTGTCAGCGCGGACGATGTTCAGACAAACTACTCGCGTAGCTGTCAGTGCCGATGGTCAGTGTGACTGTAAAACCGGCTTTAATGTACAGAATTGACCTCTCTGCAGATTTGTTATAAGTATACGTTTTTATCGTATCAATTTATTTAGGAGTAATACGAGATGTAGCCCTGTTTAATTATTTCCACGATGTACGTGTTAAAATCAAAAGTCTCATCTAAATAAAACTAAAAGCCTTAAGTAAATAAAAGCCCTAGAAATAATGATCTCCCCTGTAGTTAGAAATAAAACTAGCCGTTTTTACACGCTTTTTATTAGCTTCACCTGTATGTTTGTATGTTTGTATGTTTGTATGTTTGTAGGTTTGTATGTTTGTATGTTTGTTTGTAACCGACTTCTTTGGGCGCGATTTTGACCCACTTTAAACGGCCAGATTTCGTTCAAACTTTGTAGATTTATTGAGGACCGATGACAATACACTAATTTGATAAAATTATTCCATTTTTAACCGACTTCCCAAAAAGGAGGAGGTTACACATACACATCGATTACTCCGAGGTTTATAAACCGATTTACGTGATTCTTTTTTTGTTCGACTCGGAATAACTGCCAGTTGTTCCCATAGTCATCAGGTCAGGATCTGATGATGGAAACCCTGAGAAATCGAGGGCAACCTTCAAAAGTTGTAGGCATACATAGGGTAAAAACTTGACACACAGGTGTACGCCTAAAAGCACTATTTAACTGTGAAGATTTGGAGCTGACCTGATGATGGAGACCAGAGAGGGTCGAGGGAACTCGACAACTGAATATGTAAACTACCTCGTGTTTGGGCTTAAATTATTCGTATTGACAAGACCTATGCAACAGTGAAGGTTTGAAGCTGACCTGATGATGGAGACCAGAGAAAGTCGAGGGAACTCGACAACTGAATATGTAAAATACCTCGTTTGGACTTATATTCTTTGTATTGATGAGAACTTCCCACTTGTATGGATAGTGACAACTATTCCGCTATTCGTATCACTGAAAAGCTTTAAATAAATAACCTTTGTACAAAAAAATTTAACCGACTTCCCAAAACAGACTTCCTAAAAAGCAAAAAAAACTGTGGCAAAATTAACTTAGTAACATCCATTAGACACCGACTTCTAGGCTTTTCAATTTGCAAAATATGATTTTTGTTAATTTATATAATTTTCATCTACAGTCGATAAGGTAAGAAAATTAATTAAAATTTTCTAGAATTTTTCTCTACAGTCGATAAGGCAGGACTCGATGTTAATTTTTATTTCCAATAATTATCTTTAGCCGTTTTCTCTAATATTGAAAATTTTTTGTATACTAAAGAGAATTTTAATTCTACAAAACAAATAATAGTTTTAAAACAAACTAAAAAGTAGAAAATAAATAATAGTTTAAAAAAAACTAAAAAACACGCTTTTTATAGAAAAACGAACTAAAAAATAGAAAATAAATTTTAATTAAGAAAATAGTGTTAAAAATTTCAATGAATATAAATTAATAATAGTGTGAATACAAAAAAAATATTTAAAAAAAGCGTGGGGTGCTTTTTAAGATATTATCGAAATGAAAATCACTGTACTCATATCTGTCAATAAAATATTTATAACTACTGACACCATGCACCCCACGCTTTTTTTAAATATATTTTTTTTTGTATTCACACTATTATTAATTTATATTCATTGAAATTTTTAACACTATTTTCTTAATTAAAATTTATTTTCTATTTTTTAGTTCGTTTTTTAGAGTGAATCCCACCCGGTCGAGTGAGAACGATGGCGTATGAAAGAAGAAACAGGATGATGCTATGCTATGAAATTATTCATAGGTTCTTGTATGATACCTAGATATGCATTCGGCTCATCATCATCAGCCTATCGCAGTCCACTGCTGGACATAGGCCTCTCCAAGTGCACGCCACTGAGATCGATTTTCGGCTTCTCGCATCCAGCTAGTGCCAGCCGTCTTGCGCAAGTCATCACTCCACCGTGCCTGAGGACGTCCTACACTACGTTTGCCGAGGCGTGGTCTCCACTCTAGAACTCGTTTACCCCACCGGTTATCGGTTCTTCGGCTAATATGGCCAGCCCACTGCCACTTCTACTTGCTGATTTGGTGGGCTATGTCGATGACCTTGGTTCTCTGACGGATTACCTCATTTCTGATGCGATCCCTCAGAGAAATGCCGAGCATAGCTCTTTCCATAGCCCGCTGAGCGACTTTAAACTTGTGGACCAGCCGTACCGTCAGTGTCCACGCACTTAAACGACGCACTGATTGAAGACTTTTGTCTTTAGGCACTGTGGGATCGACGATGTTAGGACTTGACGTAGCTTCCCAAATGCAGCCCAACCCAACTGAATTCTCCTATTCACCTCGTCCTCAAAGTTGTTTCTATCTAACTGCAATGAACTGGATTCGGCAGCGGCTGACCAACTGTCACAAATGAATTTTACTACTTATGAATAATTTATTATAAGATAGGTAACATAAATAATAAAATGTATAGAACATAAAGTAATTAGTATGTAGGTATGCAGTGACTAGTGCGTGGGAGGCGAGGAGCGGGCGCGTCACGTGAGCACGAGCACGAGCAGCACGACGGCGAAGCCCGCCGCCACGCACACCAGCAGGCTCAGCTTCTTCTGCAACAACAACATAGTGTCACCAACTGTAACCTAGGCACTACCCTACCGTCTCCATTATAAGCTTATGAAACATCCACATTCGCATTTCGCAATGCGCGGGGCCTTTTGGAGAAATATTTAATGAAATAACACAAGGGAAGATTTTCCCTGTAACTATGTATATTCCTACAGGAAGTTGCCAATGATTATTTGGGAAGGAATATACATACATAGGATGTGAAACACTAGGAGCGCAATAAGTGAATATGGACTAACTAAGTGATAGTATGGAGGTACCTTGCGCGCGCGCGTGCGGCTGACGGTGCCCTTGAGCAGCTGCGTGCCGCCGCTGCCGACGTGCTCGGAGGCCTGCAGCGCGTAGTACTCCACGCTGTCCACCTGGTCTTGCTGCAACACAACGCGACCTTACACCGAATTGTTCACAAGAATATGGCTTATAATTGCTTATTTGCTCCGTAGACTATGGATGCAGTAAGATAAACGTCAAACAAGTAGTCAGGCAGTGTGCGGACACTTGGTCACTTTGAACACGTAGGTAATTTATACAGTTAAGTTACTATGTACTTAGGTAAGATTGTATCCCACCCAAAACAAAAATGTGAAAGACTGCCAAGTTCAATAATATGGGAATGCTTCGCCTATAAAAGAAGTGAGATCTGAATAAGTACCAAGTTCCATACACATACCTCAGTTAGAAAAAGTTACTTTTTAATGATGTTACTTGGCAAGTTTTCATACACCTTGTTATAAACCTACTAAACGCAATGAATCAAGTATTTAATTTTCTATTAAAACTTGCCAAGTAATCATCATTAAAAAGTAACTATTTCTAACTGAGGTATGTGTATGGAACTTGGTACTTATTCAGATCTCACTTCTTTTATAGGCGAAGCATTCCCATATTATTGAACTTGGCAGTCTTTCACATTTTTGTTTTGGGTGGGATTTCATTTATTTTTGTAAGGTTGTTTATTTTATTTTTTCTTATGATGAAGTTAGTTAAAGAAATGTCTCATTTATACTATCTTTTAGATTTTTTAATATGCACTATGTTTCTTACAAAGAAATGAACTAGATTAACTATGACTAGATTTACCAACTGACTGACATGACATGTTATCATATATTATGTTCGTGGATCAAAGTTACACATTCGTTATTTTCGAAAGTGATTCACACTTGGCCGTTTTTTCAGATTTTTACTTTACTTTGACTAAATACAAACCTTTGTACCATTCGAAGATATATTATATAAATATAGATAAATTTAGTTCGTTTTAGTTCCTTAGGGGTATAAATTTACACCGGGTATAAAACACCTTCATTATTTTGAAACCGACTCACACTTGGCCATTTTTAGATTTTTCCCTTTACCTTGACATAAAGACCTACCTCCATGCCAAATTTCAAGTCAATACGACCATTGGAAGTGGTCTAGGTTTTTGATGAGTGAGTCAGTGAATCAGTGAATCAGTGAATAAGTGAATAGTGCGTGGGAGGCGAGGAGCGGGCGCGTCACGTGAGCACGAGCACGAGCAGCACGACGGCGAAGCCCGCCGCCACGCACACCAGCAGGCTCAGCTTCTTCTGCAACAACAACATAGTGTCACCAACTGTAACCTAGGCACTACCCTACCGTCTCCATTATAAGCTTATGAAACATCCACATTCGCATTTCGCAATGCGCGGGGCCTTTTGGAGAAATATTTAATGAAATAACACAAGGGAAGATTTTCCCTGTAACTATGTATATTCCTACAGGAAGTTGCCAATGATTATTTGGGAAGGAATATACATACATAGGATGTGAAACACTAGGAGCGCAATAAGTGAATATGGACTAACTAAGTGATAGTATGGAGGTACCTTGCGCGCGCGCGTGCGGCTGACGGTGCCCTTGAGCAGCTGCGTGCCGCCGCTGCCGACGTGCTCGGAGGCCTGCAGCGCGTAGTACTCCACGCTGTCCACCTGGTCTTGCTGCAACACAACGCGACCTTACACCGAATTGTTCACAAGAATATGGCTTATAATTGCTTATTTGCTCCGTAGACTATGGATGCAGTAAGATAAACGTCAAACAAGTAGTCAGGCAGTGTGCGGACACTTGGTCACTTTGAACACGTAGGTAATTTATACAGTTAAGTTACTATGTACTTAGGTAAGATTGTATCCCACCCAAAACAAAAATGTGAAAGACTGCCAAGTTCAATAATATGGGAATGCTTCGCCTATAAAAGAAGTGAGATCTGAATAAGTACCAAGTTCCATACACATACCTCAGTTAGAAAAAGTTACTTTTTAATGATGTTACTTGGCAAGTTTTCATACACCTTGTTATAAACCTACTAAACGCAATGAATCAAGTATTTAATTTTCTATTAAAACTTGCCAAGTAATCATCATTAAAAAGTAACTATTTCTAACTGAGGTATGTGTAACTTGGTACTTATTCAGATCTCACTTCTATAGGCGAAGCATTCCCATATTATTGAACTTGGCAGTCTTTCACATTTTGTTTTTGGGATTTCATTATTTTTGTAAGGTTGTTTATTTTATTTTTTTCTTATGATGAAGTTAGTTAAAGAAATGTCTCATTTATACTATCTTTTAGATTTTTTAATATGCACTATGTTTCTTACAAAGAAATGAACTAGATTAACTATGACTAGATTTACCAACTGACTGACATGACATGTTATCATATATTATGTTCGTGGATCAAAGTTACACATTCGTTATTTTCGAAAGTGATTCACACTTGGCCGTTTTTTCAGATTTTTACTTTACTTTGACTAAATACAAACCTTTGTACCATTCGAAGATATATTATATAAATATAGATAAATTTAGTTCGTTTTAGTTCCTTAGGGGTATAAATTTACACCGGGTATAAAACACCTTCATTATTTTGAAACCGACTCACACTTGGCCATTTTTAGATTTTTCCCTTTACCTTGACATAAAGACCTACCTCCATGCCAAATTTCAAGTCAATACGACCATTGGAAGTGGTCTAGGTTTTTGATGAGTGAGTCAGTGAATCAGTGAATCAGTGAATAAGTGAATAAGTGAATCAGTGAATAAGTGTATAGTAAAAATAGCGATTTTCTGACGTCAATATCTCAAGACCTACAATAGGTATATTAATGAAATTTTGTATTTTAGATAAGTGAGGGGGTCTTAACAGATACTAGAAATTTGATATGCGTAAATAAAATAGATTTTGAGTTACAGGGGGGTCGAATTTGGCCCGAAATGGTTCGTGTAATATAACCCACGGCCGGTGTGTCGCCTTTTTTGCTCGAACTTGGCGGACACACTGCCGTGTGTCTAGATATTTACAATGGTATTTTGATAGATAGATAGATACATAGATAGATAAAACATTTATTCAGACAAACGACAAGACACCATAAAGATACACAATAAGAAATAAAACAAAACAAGAAGTGGGTAGAAAGACAAACATAAAATACAAAAATTAACGGCGTGGTGCAGTGTCTTACGCTTGCACCGAATGGGAGTCCAGCTCAGCATGTGTCAGGTAGAATACCTGACGCTGGTATTCTGCTGGATCCCGAAAATGATGCACGGACGTCGAGTAGATAATTGGTGTGTGCTGTGTGTATTTGAAATAAGTGTTTTATGTTCTGTGTGTGTTGTGTTATGAACTATGTATGATTAATAATGAAGTGCAAAAATGTGTTATTATGCAATCTGCTAGTACTAGTTTTGTCAGACTACAAGTGAACCGGAACACGGCAACGAAACAGCATCACGGCAGGTACCTGCTATCGCTAGATTATGGACGTATTTGAAATCGTCATACCTAGTTTTTTTTGTGATGTAATAAGGAACTTTCGTAAGTGTGTTCTAAAGGTACCAAGTGTTTTTGGAAGTGCGGCTAAACCTAGTTTTAACCGACTACGGTTAATTTTCACCGAGAACAAGCATTGAAAATTGTATGCCTGGGAGTATGGTTGCCATCTCGAATATCGCCAAATCCGGACAAAGATTAGAAAACACGCGGGTGTGATCAGAGTGGAATAAATAGAAATAGCATCTGCAGCAAGTTGTAGCCTCTGTAGTGCACCTGTTCGGCGACGAGGTGCGCGAGCTGCGCGAAGAGGTCGCGCACGTCGGCGAGCGCGGCCTCCAGGCGCGCCAGCTCCTCGTGGCGCGCCTCCACGTCGCGCAGCGCGCGCCGCGCCTCCGCCGTCTCCGCGCGCACGTTGTGCACGAACAGCGCCAGGTCGCGCGACTCCAGCAGCGCCTCGCACTCCTCCTCCGACACGGCCAGCGACGCTGCAACACCACCCCACTCGTCACTCATGTCGTCCCACTGCTGGGCACAGGCTTCCTCTCACACGGAGAAGGATTTAGCAATAATCATTTTCCATAGTTTATAATAAACATGTGTGGTGAATGTGTGGTATAATATTTGAGTTCTTATGTATGGTTCAGATCAGTGTGAAATGTAGCATGAAATGGGTATAAGTACTTAAATGACTCTATGTGGTCAATTCACACAGAAGTACCAATAATATTTCGGTAAATACCTAGGTACTTAATTTAAAGTTTGTGGACAAAACGTGTGCACCAATATGTGTAGCCGTGAGGAGTCATCCGTTTGCGCTCAATTAGTTAATGCGTGCGCGCCGCCTCACTCGGCCAGTGCCATTATTGTGATGCGGAAATATGTCATCAAGAAGCATAACCATCACTCGAAAACACTATACAAATCTGAATCTATGCTAATGTCACGTCGCCGCGAGTACAGCCGCGGTCCGAAACAACTAATCAATAAAAGTGGTCATTAAGGAAATAAAGATCTATTAATTAAGATAGGTAAATCCGTGTTTCGGATGGCACGATAAACTGTAGGTCCTGGCTGCCATTTAAACATCTTTGGTAGTCGTTACGGGTAGTCAGAAGCCAGAAAGTCTGACAACCAGTCTTACCAAGGGGTATCGGGTTGCCCAGGTAACTGGGTTGAGGAGGTCAGATAGGCAGTCGCTCCTTGTAAAACCCTGGTACTCAGCTGCATCCGGTAAGACTGGAAGCCGACCCCAACATAGTTGAGAAAAGGCTAGGCAGATGATGAGGTAAATCTGAGGCAGGCATGTGTGCTTCTACAAAACTCTAGGTATCCATGATGATTTTGATTGTCAAATGAATGCGATAGAAAAGGGGTCGAAATGGGAATGAAATGTTTCTGGTGGCGCAAGTGACGGATGGGCATGGTTCGGATAGTAGCGTGGTGGCACTGACTGAGGTCGAGCTGGTGCAGCAGCAGGCGGCGCTGCTGGTCGCGCACGGCGGCGAGCGCGGCGTGGTGGCGCGCGAGTGCGGCGGCGTACAGGCGGCGCGTGCACGCGTACTGCAGCCGCGCGATGCGCGCCGCCACGTCGTTGCGCGCGCTCAGCCGCGTCTCGAACTGGCGCAGCGCGCCGCTCAGCTTGAGCCCCGCCGCGGTGGCCGCCGTCACCGCCGCGTCCAGCTGCTCCTGCAAGTCTGCGCGCGCTGCCTCAGTGCCGAGCCTCGGCGCGCTGCGGCGCTGCCGGCTCGTGCTACTCACGCTTGTTGGTGTGGAAGGTGGGGTCGGCGTGCAGGCGCTGCATCAGCTGCGTGTGGCTGTCCAGCTCGTGGATCCAGCCGCGCATGCGCTCCACCTGCAACACAACAGCGCACGGGACTTCAGCCATCAGCTGTAGCATAATCGAGGCGATCGTTGCACGGCTTATTTCTAAGTGTACTTAAGAAATAAAATGAGCTAGGTAATAGAGCAGCAATACAAGGCATTGCACAATAACAGTGATTGTCAGTTTGTGATAGTTTCACGTTGCAGCCGGCGCGAGGTCAAGGATGCACTGCGCGATAATGTCGCAGCTCTGTAGGTAAACAACACCACGCTAGAGTACTTGTTCTCGTAGCGAGCGCCTCAAAGCGATCAATTATTTGCGTCCCAAGGTTGATTTACGTATATTTTAGTGTAGAATTACAGTATGTCCCTAGTGGACTGCAAATTGCAATCAAGCGTAGGAATGTGTTTATGAGTAATGACCGCTAACAAGTAATAATACATTAATATTACGTAAGCAGCTTGGAAACTATTCCGCAAGTGTGTCATGAGTTGACGATCCTACCGGTGATTACTGAATGAGCGTGGCGCTAATGGTCAGGAGTGGCGGGCGAGTGGTGGGCGAGCCTACCTCCAGGAAGATGTCGTGCACGCGCGCGTCGTGCAGCGCGGGCTCGTGCGGCTCCACCGTGGCGCGGTAGACGCCGGCCGCGCCGCCCGCCGCCTGCAACACAAGCACTGCTCACTGCACGGCACTGCACTGCGCGGCACTGGTCTGCGCCGGGCGGGCTCGCGACACTCACGTGCAGCAGCTCGGCCAGGCGGTCCTTGCTCCTCATGGCGCGGCGGTGCTGGGCGCCGGCGGCACAGGTGCGCGCGCGGCGGTATCTAATCGCGCACTGATAGCGCGCTGATAGAGGCGCGGCGCCGGGGTCAGTACTCGGCGCGCGCGTGCACACTGAGTCGATGACTCGCCGCGCGCCGTGCCCGCCGTGCTCGCTGTTTGCTCAGCACATTAGCACGCACACACGCGCACCGCTCACCGCGCACTGCGGTTCGTGCATGTATTTGGCAATATTACAGTGGCAGGGTTCATTGATCAAGGGTAAGTTATGTTCGCTTCATTGTTACAAGAAACCATGAATTTCCACGGACAAACACCCAACGTTTCGACGTTATTCTTGTTTCTGCTAACAACTTTAGCGTTACCTGTCTGTAAAGGTGTTTATCTATTCCCTTATCTTATCTGTGCACTATCTACCTACCTACACTAATATAATAAAGAGGAAAAATGGTTGGTGTTTTTTTTTTGTTTGTACCCTAAAGGCTAAGAAATTAGTAAACCGATTTGATAAATTCTTTCACTTACTTAACGTATGCCTACCTGGGCTATGTTTTATCCGGGTACGGGCAGTAGTTTCCACAGGATGCGGGTGAAACCGGGAAATGGAACGTTCATAAGGTTAAGCACGCTTAGCGTTGTCGGTCCATGGATGGGTGACCATCATGATAACGAGTTCTTCCGTTTTTGGAAGTCACGATGAAATGGTGAATCGCAACTGTCATTTAAACAGATTTTAAATATTTATTTTTTGTTTTGATGGGTATACCTACTTACTTCTTAGCTATTCCGTTGAAAAATCGGGGGCAACTCTCGAAAATTGTAGGCATGCATACATAGAGAAAGGGAGAGGGACTATGCAACGGTGTACATATATGTATGTACTAACTACCTCGTGATTGGGCTTATATTATTGGTAACGAAGAGATCTTCCCAATATTGCGGATAGTGGCAAGTAAGTATGCTTGTCAATGAAAAGATACAAAACTTAAAAAATTGGCGCAAAGCTTGGCGCATCTGTCTTCTAGAAACTATTTGCTTTGCGTGTTTTTTTTATGATTTGAAAATTATACAGGTGCCAGCACTGCAGTCTACCGTTCAGCAAACTAACGTAGTACATACTGACTGCACCTTCATGCAAGCACAGATTACTATAATAGTTGCAGGGGCCGGCTCATGCTTAACTCCTGAGTAATCGTAACACTTCATTTATAATTGCTGATTGGCAGTTGCCTAAGTAGGTAAATACCCACCTGGCCTAATGAGAAATTATTTTAATTATTTAATGTCAATAAAACATTATTGGATACTTAGTTAAAGATTTTAACTAGGTAATGAAATAGAGGAGAGCGAAACAACTATTTTCTTGATTGCAGGTATTTATTGGGTAAACAATCGTACAGAGTTTTGGCTTAGGCTAGGTTCTAGATCAGAATCAATCACAAAATGCGCTGCGTGACATATTTATAATTTTACCCCCCACTCTGAACTCAGGAGGGGATCGCCGCGTTGACACGTGGATGTGACGTACTGTGGTTAATTGACTTCCTTTTTGCTGTGGCTGCCGTGGCGTACTTGGTTGTCATGACTGTGGCTTTGGCTGAACCCAGACGACGCGGCACGGCATGGCATGGCTTTGGCATGGCTGGCAATCGGGTGACCGTTACAATAATTAAGTAAGTATCTTTTCTACTTTTTGGTAAGTGATCAGTATTCGGTTTATGCGAACTACAACATACCTATAATCAATAATGAAATCGACTACAGCTTATCTCTTGGTACAATAACATTCGCAAACAGGCAAGCAGCCATAAAGTACTACGAATTGTAGATCATCAGACGGCGTTGTTGTTGTTCAAGCTCAAACTCTTACCAATGCTTAGAGCGTTTAACTCACTGGAGCAGCCATGGCCCCAGCTGTCCTGCAACAGCGAGTGCACGGAGCGCCACCTAGCGGCGCGCGCGAGTACCGGGCAGCAGGCGGCGCGCGGCGCGGCGCGGCGACTCGCGCTGTCGCGCACAGAGGGCGCTGCTCGCTACTCACCTTTGGGATCATTATGAAAGGCAACTTTCTCAAAAGATAATAAGCAAGCCCCATAATTATATATTTTCTATTATTTGCAATTCGTAGAGCGTACCTACAATTCATTATTGGTAGAGAAGAATGGGGTAGACTTAATCTGATGAGAAATTATGCGATTTATAAGCTTTGTGACAATTTGGATTCTATTTAATACAAGTTCGCCCCGTCATTGCATTCGGTACAATATTTCAGTGAGTTACCGACTTTGTGACTGGACCGATTTGGAAAGTTCATGCTTTAGTTATATGACAGAGGACAGGTAGATGATCAGGAAGAGTTCGTTGCACGATCAACAGTAGGACCCGGCTGTCATTTAATCATATTTGGCAGTCGTTACGGGTAGTTTTCAACACGGTTTCCAAAAAGCAAAGAGTACTGATACACTACTGTCTTACTTTACCAACGAAATCAACAATTACTTAAATGATAAAAAGTTTATAGTCGCAATATTTTTCGATTACAAAAAAGCGTTTGACACCTTGGAAACAAACACTTTAATAACATCTTTAGAAGAGTGTGGTGTGGAGAAGCCTCTGAAGGAATGGTTCAGAGACTACCTCACATCACGCTCTTACCGGGTCAAGATAGGCGACACGTTGAGCGATGAGAAAATGGCCCGATGCGGGGTACCGCAGGGCTCAGGAAGTGGTCCCGTATGCTACTTAATGCATGTTAATAGTTTATGTAATGTGCTAAAGCATTGCTCGGCGCTTAAGTTCGCGGACGACCTCTGCGCCTTGCGAGCCGGCACGGACCGCGTTGAAACGTGTCGCCTAGTACAGCAAGACGTGGACGCCGTAGTTAAATGGTCTCATGATAATGGCATAGTATTAAATACGGATAAAACGCAATATATCATCATTCATTCACCATACTTACCACTAAAGGAAAATCCTCTGCCACTATACACTCATACTTTTGATTGCATTCATGGTAACCTTGTCAATTGTAGCTGTAAACCTGTCCAGAGAGTTAATTGCGTAACTTATCTAGGAGTTAAAGTAGACGAGCATTTCTCTTGGAAAGAGCATATAGATTTCTTGTGCAATAAACTTAAAACTATACTAAGTAAATTTTACCACCTAAGTTATCGAGTTCCTACTAGTACTCTAAAAATACTGTACTCATGTATGGTGGAATCTATAATCGACTATGCTCTTGATTGCTATGGACTTACATTCAAATCTTACATAGAAAATATAGAAAATATACAAGTAAGGTTCCTAAAACTCTTGGTGGATAAAAAAACTAAAAATAAATATAAAACAGATTATTATAAACTATATAAACTTTGCAAGGTATTACCGGTTGTAACCTCCACCCGTTTGATTCCCACCTACGAGGTGATAGAAATAAAAAAACGGGTGTGTACCTTTAAAACAAATGTATAATGTATAAAAAAACCACAGCCGGAGGCACACAAAGATTTGATTTGTGGGTCGTGAGTATAACTTTGTCTGAAGTCACTTCTGCAGGGATAGGTACTCCCCTGTAGTGGCGGCGAAATCACGCCGCTGGCCGGAGATGGAAGTAGGCCGAGATGTACTGCGGTGCTGTACGGTGACGTCACAGGGATGGAGACGGTGCTGACATGCACGCGGTGCTGCACGAAGCTGTCGCGTCGGCGAGACCTCGGCTCGTAACAACCCGAACACGAGGTTGCTGCTGCTGGCGTCTTATAGCCGGGGGGAAAAACCTGGAATCACCGTTCGAGCTAATCAGAACTCGGCCTAATAACTTCCGTGCTGGAGTACCACCGACGACAACGAGGATGAGTTACCTATCTAAATGTAGTAGCATTGACGTGGCGGTACTACAGAACGGAGTTTACAAAAAAAAGGAAAAGAAAATAGAATTAAACAGAATTAACAGTTGAGTTGATTAACAGTTAAAAAAAAAGAAAAGAAAATATAATTAAACAGAATTAACGGTTATGGCAGTTACAAAAGTTAAAAAATTATTTAAAATTTTAATTTGGAAAAAATTATTAACACTTGAAGGTACTTCGAATTTAGAATGACGCAACATTTTTTGTAATTTGCTAATGCTTTTCTTAACTATTGCCAGCTATAACTTGTAGATTAAGCCATCTAAAACTAGCAATACGGCAAGAATAAGCACAGCGGTACACAGAAATACAAATTGAAATATGAAAAGCTGCAAATAAAGACAAAGTGAAGCACAAAGCTGGAAATAACTGCATGAATGATATGAATTCGTGTGCTATTCAAAACTTACCCTAATTCGGGATTTCCACACAACAAATATACTGAATCACTTGATTTAATAAAATTAATTTTCAAAATTAAACGGCCGTGTTTGCTAGGGCGCTTGCCACGACGGAATTTGGTAGGAGGTCAACGCACACACCAGTCTAGAAGCGACCAGCGAGCGAATGTCAATGCGGCGCTGCGCTCACGCCCGCCGCTGCATCGATCAAAACCCTTCGTTCCGTTCATTCCGCGCGTTCCTAACCCGCGCACAAACAAAGACTAGCATTTACAAATCATGTAACGTTCCGTTACACGGTAAGCATTAAACATAAGTACCTACTCGCAACTAATAACCATGGTAATCAGGAGCATAATTCATCATTATTAATAAATGTATCTAACAAATACAACACCCGAACGATGTCGTCTGGTAAATATGTAGTACCCAGAGTCAATAACGTTTATGGAGACCGAACGCTAGAAAAGCGTGTCCCATACGTACTCAATAGCTTACCAGACGACATTAGGGACGAGAAAAAGAAAAATAAATTTAAGCTTAATCTAAAAAAATACCTACTTAGTACACTGCCTCAACTTTTTATTGTATTAAATATCCTACTAACTACTACTAATACCTACCTACCGACTACTTTTCTTACTTAAGCTATATCTATATAGCAAAATTCTCCTATAGCAATTGACTAATAAGATTACACGCCTTATAGAAATCTAGTAGACGCATTAACTTAGGCCACTGATCCTGCTAAAGCATCTTCTAAGATGATTTGCACTACAAGTACTTTCGACCGTATAGTTTAGTTTTATAAATGTCAATAGGATTATTTTACACGACTCTTACTAGAGCAGTCAGTCAGGATCAGTCTTATAAATGCAAGTTATAAAAGTTATTAGCAAAGTGTGACTTTTGATCCGATAATCGCATTTAGTAAGATTGTTTTATCTTGTTAACGTCTTGTTTCATTCTTCTATAAGACATGCACTTCCTATAAATGCCACAGATAAAGCTGCTAGAGGTAAAGATATTATAGAACAATTTTATCTTAGTCGTGACTAGGGCATGCAATTTCGGTAAAACAAAAATTACCGGTAAAAATTCGGTAATAAAAATATTTTTACCGGTAAACCGGTAAAACGGTAATTTTTGTATTTTTTTTTATGTGATATTAAAACAATAAGATTGGGTAGTCTTAAAGCAAAAACTAAATAAATATGCAAAGTATAAGGTGGTAAACGTTTTTTGTGACGTGGGACGTAAAAAAAACATGTCAGTACCATCCGTACGCGATGTCGCCGACAAAATGCAAGAGAAACGGCTGCGATGGTACGGACATGTAAAAAGGAGTGACACCTGAGGACATCGGCAGTGTGAATGTGATACTCAATCTCAATATACTCGGTCAAAGGCGCAAAGGCAGGCCGAAACCGTGGTGGTTGAGTGTCGTAATGAATGACATGAAAATCTGCAACTCGAAGAGGAAGATGTCTATTCAGGAGGATAGAGCGAAGTGGAAGAAGGAAGATACGGAAAGCCGACCCCGTCACAAGACGGGATAAACGCAAAGAATTACCGTAAAAAAATATATTTTTCATTAAAGTGAAAGCCCTTTTTATTAAACGGTTTTATTTAGCTCACCCCGTTTGTTTTATTCATTCTTGGGTCAAATTTAGTAATTCAAATTTCACCCTCTTCCTGTCATCCGATTAATCTGAAATTTTGTATACACCTTTAATTCCGATGACAATACAATATAGTAATATCAATAACATTGTAAATCCAATATGGCCGCCGGCACAAAATGGCGGATAACGTAGATTTTATCAATCCCATCAATATGGGTATCAAAAGAAAGGGCTCAACAAGCAGAATACAATATACTATAAAAAATTTAAATCCAAGATGGCGGCCGCTACAAAATGGCGGATAACTTAGGTTTTATCAATCCCATCAATATGGGTATCAAATGAAAGTTCTCAACCAGTAGAATACAATGTACTATATACAATTAAAATCCAAGATGGCGGCCTCTACAAAATGGCGGATAACTAAGATTTTATCAATCCCATCAATATGGGTATCAAATGAGAGGGCTCAACAAGCAGAATACAATATACTATAAAAAATGAAATCCAAGATGGCGGCCGCTACAAAATGGCGGATAACGTAGGTATCTGTCAGTGTATATACTGTCAGTAACTCCAGCGGGGCCCAACAGGGCCAAGGCCTTCGGAAGAGTTACCGCGGCCCTGGTACATAAAAGGCCTACGACGGAACAAAACGGTTTCTAGTCAAGAGTCTGGCACTCCTCACCGCTGCTGACCCACAGCAGGAGAGGTCATGTGATGATTTTTGGGGTTGTTACAAAAAAAAGTTTCTGGAAGGGCTATGTATTGAGGAATTAGATTGTAATAAATTGTCAGGTAAGAGACCGTGTAATAATGATGCACTAAATGAATTAGATAGAATGAGGAATATTCGGTAGGCATTTTCATTAAATACTAAAAACTAGAAAATAAAAAATCGGTAAAAAAACTTTTAAGTTAAACGGCTTTATCTTATGTGTACTGAAAACTAGAAAATAAAAAAATAGTTACATACCTGTCAACCTACGTAGGTGGTCCCGGTCATATTAAACTAAAATAAAAACGTGGGGCCCCTGTGAAATCCTACCTATGGCAAAGCATATCTTTATACTTTGGTAGATCGTGAGCTCGGCGTTCGTTGGTGAAGCCGCTACGGCTGATTATTGATTATCAAAATCTCCAGTTACGATTGTAGTAACTCCATGCAATCCACACCTATTATACCTCTAGAAGAAAGTACTACAGCAATAGTTAATGGGCCCCACGTTTTTATTTTAGTCTAATATGACCGGGACCACCTACGTAGGTTGACAGGTAAGTAACTATTTTTTTATTTTCTAGTTTTCAGTACACATAAGATAAAACCGTTTAACTTAAAAGTTTTTTTACCGATTTTTTTTATGGTCAATTATCAAATGACAGCCTAGACTCTTTCTGTCTAAAACCCATGTTTTTTAGTAGGCGTTTTATGGACCAGGGTCGCAGTAACTCTTTCGAACAATCCCGCGGCCCCGGCAGGCCTTGGCCCTGCTGGGCCCCACTGGGTTTGCTGACAACTCCCTGAGGAGCCCGTGGAACAACGCGCGCCGCTGACACGGGTCTGTTGTCTATGCAGACGGTGGAACGATGAGCCACCCGAACTCACCGCCCACAGACCGACGCCTATGGTGGCCGGGAGTCGTCTCTCGACCCTTGGCGCCCGTGGTGTCTTCCTGGTCCACTACAGCGGCTGGGATGAAAGGTGCTACTCGCAGTCGCTCCGCCGTCACCTTCTCGAGCATGACTGCTTCGCAGAAGGAGGCGACGGCTTCCCATTCCCTCTAGCTCCGGACCATTGCTTGAACCAGGGAAGGACGCGAAAGGTCGCCGCTGCCTATTGCCTCGACGACAACACGGCGGTACCCTTCCCAGGCAGTGCACACCTGGACTGTGTGCTCCACCGTGTCCTCAGAGCTGTCCGCATGGTGGTGAAGTAAAAGCCCTTGCTCAGTAAGGTCATTGAGTAGGTAAAATAAGCATTAGCTACATTTGTACCTAGTATGAGCTGACAGCTATGAGGCAAAGCTAAGAGGAAAAACAGATTAATTTAGATTTTATAAATTAAGATGAGAAAGAAGATTTGTATCTAACCTAGAGATAGTTAAGGACACACAAGTTTACTTTCCTAAAAAACAGCAACTTTAACACTCTTACAATACGTAATGTATGCAACATTACATTATATTCAGGCTACATAACAAAGATTTGACGTTAAATGAACAATTGCTATATTTTATCAGAAAAAAGTAAAAACCGGTAAATTACCGGTTTCACATTATTTTTACCGGTAATTTAAAACTCGCAAAAATGGGCGATTTACCGGTAAAAACAAAACCGGTTAACCGGTATTGCATGCCCTAGTCGTGACCCTTAACGGATTCTTAGCAGCAAGCTAGCATAGCCTCTGATTTTTATAAGTAAGGAACCTTGAAACTTAAATATGGTGGCGTAGGTATGTCATGTAAGCGTCTTAACTTAGATTAAAAAGTCATATAAAGGTTCTGATAAATGCAATGTAATGGCACCCTATGTCGGACAGGTATTTATTAATTTATTACTGAATTAACAAATAATGAAGATGTTAAATTTTGAAGGCGTATGAAGATATGATTATTATCGTCTAACATTTCATCAATAAAATTATTTTCGCAAGTTGTGTAGGCACTCTTTACGAAACAGGCATACGACAAATGTTACATAATGACAAACCTTATTATAATGTGACTTTACTTATCTTTTGAAAATAAAAGAGGATTCAATGTCATGCACAAGCACAGTACAATGAATTAACGAAAAAAGAACGAATGATCGACTGAATGAATCTACTAATGATATTACGCTGATCACTGTAGGACCAATTACTCTAGTAGCGGCACGCGCCAGATCATAAAAGGACCAATCGCTCTTTTTGGATGCATTTACCGGATTTTTATAGGACAAATATATTTTGTTAAAGCACTTGATAAGGTAATTATAAAATCAAATAGCACTTTACCGGATTATAACAAAGCGACTATAGGGCGAAATAGTCCAATAAACTGCGCCCAAATGCGGCTATATTATCGTTTACAGGATTTCTACAGGATTAAAAAATACGTGCTCCTAGGATAATTATAGGGCTACATTTTGCTACTTGGGTATCTATACTAATTTTACTATATAATTTTCGACTTTCATACTTACGTACTTAATATTACTTAATATTAATTACATATTTAGAAATACAGAATTATCTACATATACTCAAACTCAAACTCAAACTCAAAATCGTTTATTCAAATTAGGCTGATAAATCAGCACTTTTCGAACGTCAAAAACAAAAGACAGTCCCCAAAACGCCCGCCCTTCACCACTTCCTATGTGTTTTTGCTGGGAAGAAGAAGTGGCGCAACAAACTCCCCAGCAACACATGTCTGTCTGTAAGGTTTGAAGAACCAGAATGTATACAAAACAAGTCAAATAAAAATATCATTATCACATGATAACCATTATATAAAATTAGGAAAGAAAAAAAAAATACAAACATAACACAAGTAGGCTAGCACACAGATTTACACCCATAAAGACTAAGTAGGTACTCAAGCATTACTTATAGTCTATTAAGTGTATCTAAAGCCTCCTGTTAATAAAATAAAAATGTATTTTTAATATAAGCATAAAATCGGCGAGCCCACCCACATGCGCAGATGATTATGTTGTAGCAACACAAACAAGGTGTACCTGCCAGGACTACAGTATTATTATTTTCTCCAAAAAAAAGCTAATAGAAAATCATACTATTATGAATAGTGTCAATAGCCACCAACACGACCTGGTACCGCCAGCAGCACCCGTTCACGAGTATAACGCGAGGATCAGCCATCGCCCCCTTCGCACATTTTTGAGGGAAGGGGACAACCCGACCCCCAACGCTACCGCTGGCCATACCGTCTAAGGGAGCATGACGTGCTTGCAGCTATTCAAGAAAAGTAGAATATGTAAGAAGTACTGCAGTACTAGCAAGCCATAAAGAAACAATGCTTAGCAAAATTAAAAATCAGAATTAATGTCAGAAGTAATGTCAAACAATGTAAAAAAATTATAATAAGTTAATAATTTAGTTATAGTGATAACAAGAATGAGCTGTCTTGCGTTCAACTTAGCGACCAACTATTCCTATCATTTAAATAATCATTAATGCTATAATAAGCCTTCTTTGAAAGAATTGACTTTACTTGTAATTTAAATGCATTAAACGGTAATTGTAGTAAAGTTAGAGGTAGTTTATTGTAAAAGCGGATACCGAGCCCCAAAAATGATCCATGAGTCTGTGAGTGGGTACACACAGATTATGCTTATTTCTAGTGTTAATACTGTGAACATCGCTTTTTTTGGTGTACAAATGAATATTTTGCCTAATGTAGAGTATATTGGCAAAGATAAATTGTGATGCCACAGTAAGAATGCCTATTTCTTTAAAGAGCTCTCTAACGCGGTGTCCTGCGTGAGCGACGAACGCGACGCGACGCGACGCAACACGACGCGACGTAATGCGACGCGATGCTATACGCGACAAATGTCCTACGTGACGTCGCTCACGCAGGACACCGCGTTAGCGAATGTCTACTACCTAACCGGTATATCGCACGAACAGCTCGTTTTTGTAATACAAATATGTTTTGAATATCAGCAGCTTTGCCCCACAGAAGAATACCGTAGGACATAACGCTGTGAAAGTAGCTAAAATAGACTACTCGAGCTGTGTCTACGTCAGTGAATTGTCTTACTTTTCTGACGGCGTACGCAGCTGAGCTAAGCCTTCCCGCGAGGCTAGCTATATGCGAGCCCCACTGAAGTCTGCTATCGACTGATATACCAAGAAATACTGTGGATTTGACAGTTTCTAGAACCTCGTTACTTAATATAATATTCGGGCCTAGGTTTTTCACGTTCGGTAGAGTAAATTTAAGGCATTTTGTTTTCTTCGCATTTAAGACCAAGTTATTAGTACTAAACCAGTGTGTAACCAACGAAAGTGCACTGTTTACGTCGTCAAATTGATCCCTATTTCTGTCGACTTTAAAAATAAGTGAAGTGTCATCTGCAAACAGTACAACGTCACAGATATTCTTCAGATGGTATGGTAGATCATTAATATATACTAATACTATGTATATAATATGTACTAATACTACATGTAATTAATTGTAAACTTAATAGTTAATACCAATGTTCCTAAGTCAATAGTTTTAAAAAAATCTGATCCAACAGACAAACAAAAATAATAAATTAATTAAAAAAAAAAAATAGTAAGTAGCCAGAAAGAATGAAAACCAGTCTTACCAACGCAACAGTCGAACACTGGTACTCAGCTGCATCCGGTTACCCTGGGAGTCAACGGCAACATAGTTGGGAAAAGACTAGGCAGATGATGGTTCACGCAATCCAAAAGTACCACCGAAAACCCAACAGACATTACCCTATCCTACCCTAACAGATATCACCATATTATCTAAAATAATAGGGGTTAAAGTATGAAATTGCCGATTTGTACTGAAAATCTAAATTGTAATTTTTTTTAATTTTTAACAAACTTATTTAATCAAAATAGTTGCCATTATTATCTATACATTGCGGCCATCTAATAAGAAGGTCATTTATGCCGTTACGATAGAACTCTGAGGATCTAGACTGCACAAACTGTGTGAAAGAATTTTGATCTGCCTCCTGGGAAGAAACTTCTTGTGACGCAGATAATTGTCCAAATCACAAAAAAAAATGGTCGTCCGTTAGAGCAAGGTCTGGCGAATATGGAGGAAGACGAATAGTTTCCAACTGCAGTTCCTGAAGAGTTAAAACGGTTTCTTTTGCTGTATGAGGCCTCGCGTTGTCATGGAGCAATAACGGTGAAGGTCGATTCATGAGTCGTGGCTGTTTTACTGCTAATTTTTTCAACATTATTCGTCTTCGGCTGGGTATCTGGGTAGTTTGACTAGGATCGGCGTTCGCCGTCTCTCTTAATTTCTCGTTAATCACCTGTCAGGCGGTCTTTTTACACGCTTTTTATTAGCTTCACCTGTATGTTTGTATGTTTGTATGTTTGTATGTTTGTATGTTTGTAGGTTTGTATGTTTGTATGTTTGTTTGTAACCGACTTCTTTGGGCGCGATTTTGACCCACTTTAAACGGCCAGATTTCGTTCAAACTTTGTAGATTTATTGAGGACCGATGACAATACACTAATTTGATAAAATTATTCCATTTTTAACCGACTTCCCAAAAAGGAGGAGGTTACACATACACATCGATTACTCCGAGTTTTATAAACCGATTTACGTGATTCTTTTTTTGTTCGACTCGGAATAACTGCCAGTTGTTCCCATAGTCATCAGGTCAGGATCTGATGATGGAAACCCTGAGAAATCGAGGGCAACCTTCAAAAGTTGTAGGCATACATAGGGTAAAAACTTGACACACAGGTGTACGCCTAAAAGCACTATTTAACTGTGAAGATTTGGAGCTGACCTGATGATGGAGACCAGAGAGGGTCGAGGGAACTCGACAACTGAATATGTAAACTACCTCGTGTTTGGGCTTAAATTATTCGTATTGACAAGACCTATGCAACAGTGAAGGTTTGAAGCTGACCTGATGATGGAGACCAGAGAAAGTCGAGGGAACTCGACAACTGAATATGTAAAATACCTCGTTTGGACTTATATTCTTTGTATTGATGAGAACTTCCCACTTGTATGGATAGTGACAACTATTCCGCTATTCGTATCACTGAAAAGCTTTAAATAAATAACCTTTGTACAAAAAAATTTAACCGACTTCCCAAAACAGACTTCCTAAAAAGCAAAAAAAACTGTGGCAAAATTAACTTAGTAACATCCATTAGACACCGACTTCTAGGCTTTTCAATTTGCAAAATATGATTTTTGTTAATTTATATAATTTTCATCTACAGTCGATAAGGTAAGAAAATTAATTAAAATTTTCTAGAATTTTTCTCTACAGTCGATAAGGCAGGACTCGATGTTAATTTTTATTTCCAATAATTATCTTTAGCCGTTTTCTCTAATATTGAAAATTTTTTGTATACTAAAGAGAATTTTAATTCTACAAAACAAATAATAGTTTTAAAACAAACTAAAAAGTAGAAAATAAATAATAGTTTAAAAAAAACTAAAAAACACGCTTTTTATAGAAAAACGAACTAAAAAATAGAAAATAAATTTTAATTAAGAAAATAGTGTTAAAAATTTCAATGAATATAAATTAATAATAGTGTGAATACAAAAAAAATATTTAAAAAAAGCGTGGGGTGCTTTTTAAGATATTATCGAAATGAAAATCACTGTACTCATATCTGTCAATAAAATATTTATAACTACTGACACCATGCACCCCACGCTTTTTTTAAATATATTTTTTTTTGTATTCACACTATTATTAATTTATATTCATTGAAATTTTTAACACTATTTTCTTAATTAAAATTTATTTTCTATTTTTTAGTTCGTTTTTCTATAAAAAGCGTGTTTTTTAGTTTTTTTAAACTATTATTTTTCATGGCTCGTTCTTCAAGTCGAAGTTTCCACCACGAAAGCGTTTAATCCAAAATCGCACGGTGCGTTCATTAGCAGACACCTCTTCAAATGCAGCATTGATATTGCGGGCTGTTTCTGCCGTTTACTTCCGCGTCGGAACTCATATTCAAAAATTACTCAAATTTTCGCAGTGTCCATCTTTCTTGTTTAAGTTGAATAACAAAAACAATTGAACATCGATAATCAAATGTTTCACATTTTTTAAAAGAAGAACATCACAGAAACCACGTGAAAAAAGTTTCATTCGAAAACCTCAAACCATGAAGACTCTATGGCAATTCAAAAACCTACTAGAATAAAACGGCAATTTCATACTTTAACCCCTAATACTTCAAAATTCTTTACTAGGTGGCGATTATTTAGTTATTATTTTTTAATGTTTTTACATTATTGACAAGATACATTCTTTGTATTAATTTTCTGTTTTGGATTTTAGTAAATAATACTACTTAGCGGGAACTGATAATTTAATCTTGATATTGAGTTGTGTAGCAGTGAGTACGTCATGCTCCCTTAGACGGCACTGCTTGCGGTAGCGTCGGCGGTCGGGTTGCCTCCCTCCCTCAAAAATGTGCGAGGGGGGCGATGGCTGATCCTCGCGTTATGCTCGTGAACGGGTGCTGCTTGTGCACCACAAGCCGCAGGTCGTCTTACTGACTAAAACTTTAGTTTTTTTTTTGTTTTTATTTGTAAACTCTTTTTATTTTACATATGTTCTGGCTGAGCAGTCTAATTTACTAGTTTACAAAAGAATAGCACATGTAGGTGGGCACTCCCTGATATTCTATTAAGTGTAAATAATTGGAGGCTATAATTTTCTGTTCATCAAACATATTCAATGCTTGAGTTAGTTAAGGTATGTAGGGTGAGTGCTAGCTAGCATGTGGTGTATAAATTATTTTTACTGTATTGTCCTCTATTGTAATATACAAATTAAATTGTATACAAATGTACATATCAAACAATGTTTAAGGTTCTTCTAACCTAACAGACAGACGTGTTGCTGGGGAGTTTGTTGCGCCACTTCTTCTTCCCAGCAATAACACATAGGAAGTGGTGAAGGGTGGGCGTTTTGGGGGCTGTCTTTTGTAAAATTATTTTTTTGACGTTCGAAAAGTGCTGTTTTGCAGCCAAGTTTGAATAAATGACTTTTGATTTGATTTGAGCATTGTTACTGCTGTGTGGCGTCATTGGGGAAGAATATGAATAAGCAGCTAAGTACCTATTGCTGAAGGTAAATGAAAGCACTCGTAATGTCTATGATGTTTTATTGTAACATATAGATAGTTTTCTACACATCCACCTTACATAGTCGTCGCGTGGTGCGCTAACTGATATGAGCTCTGTACAGCGGCGGCGGCGATCGCGCCGCGCTCGCACATAAATAAAATTCACGTAATAATATAATATAAACTTAGGCTAGGCAGGCGCAGCGGCCCGCACATACATCTATATACACGCTAACACTAGTCTGTACACCGCGGGAGCCGCGCACTATTTACAACGAGAGGATATGTGTCGACAGCGGCGCCGCGCGTCAGTCGCGCGGCGGCGCGCGCGCCAGCAGTGCCAGCGGCTGCAGCGCGGCCGCGTGCAGCGCGTGCGCGTGCCCGTGCGCGTGCGCGTGCGCGTGCCCCGCCAGCGGCGTCTCGCCCGCCGGCGGGTTGATGCGCTTCTCCTTCTGGCGCCGGTTGCAGAACCACACGCGGACCACCTCCTTCTCCATGCAGAGCGCGTCGGCCAGCGCCGCGATCTCCTCGCTGGTGGGCTTGGGGTTGTGCAGGAAGGCCTTCTCGAGCGCCACGCGCACGCCCGACTCGATGGACGTGCGCTTCTTGCGGCGCCGGCCCACGGCCTCGGCCAGCCCCGCGCCCAGCGCCGCGGCGCCGCCCGCGCCCGCGCCGCCGCCCGCCAGCGACGAGTCCGCGTCCTCCAGCCACTTCTGCAGCAGCGGCTTCAGCTTGCACATGTTCTTGAAGCTCAGGTTGAGCGCCTCGAACCGGGATATCGTCGTCTGCGAGAAGTCGTTGCCGTACAGCTTGCCCATCGCGAGGCCGACGTCGCCCTGCGTGAAGCCTGCGGAACGACAAACGGTATCAGCATGACGTCGAGCGACAGTCGCGACGGCGGCTCGCGCCTCGGCCGCTGCACTCACCGAGTTTGATGCGTCTCTGCTTGAAGGTCTTGGCGAAGTGTTCCAACTCCTCGAGGTCGGCGGTGTCGTCAGCGGTGGGGTCGAGCGCGCGCGGCTTGTGCGCGTGCGCGTGCAGCGGCGTGTGCGCGTGCGCGTGCGGCGAGCGCGCGCGGCCCGGCCCCGGCGTGTGCGGCGTGAGGAAGGCGCCGGCGCCGGGCGGCGTGCGGCGCGGGGACGGCGACCGGCCCTCTGCACACACAACACGTTAGCTCGGCGGCACAGCACGTGCACTGCATGTACGTAGTGCGAGTACGAACCTTGTATGTATTTGTAGGTCGGCGAGGTGCCGGCGACGGAGGAGGGCACGGCGCGCGCCTGCAGCTGCTGCAGCTGCTGCGCCGCCGCCTGCGCCACCGCCTGCTGCACCTGTGGCACAGCGCACGCGGTTACTACTGGTCACTACGTGTGTGTTAGTGTTGCATCAGTGGCTGCGTGTCTCACCTGTGTGTGCAGCAGCAGCGAGTGCGCGCCGTGCTGGGTGAGCAGCAGGTGCTGCAGCTGCGCCAGCGCGCTGCCGGCGCCCGCCGCGTTCTGCAACACAAGAGCAACAGGTCAGCACGTGCCGCGCGCCAGTGGCTGCGCCTCTCGGGGCAGGACACTTACGAAGACAGCGGCGGTGGCGGCGGCGGCGCTGGCGACGTGCGGCGGGTGCGCGGGGGGGTGCGCGGGGTGCGCGGGGTGCGGCAGCGGGGCGGAGGGCGCGCGCGGGGGGGACGGCGGCCGCTCGTCGCCGCTGATGTCGCCCTCGCCGCTCGCCGACCCGTCTGCGCAACATACACACATACGTTAACGTTTTACATAAAACACTTCAAGTGCGTATTGCACCCATGTAATCTTGTCATCAGCTTGGTTTCCTTGCATTTTCATTGTATTACATCTGCAGTTTAGACGCAAGGTAACAAGCAAGGGAATACAAGATTACATCTGTGTCGAGCACGAAGAAGTACAGTGAAACGACTGTCAATCTGTGTCCACACTTTGAGTTTCAAGAAATAAGATATAGAGAGTAGCTAACATGACTCAGAGACAGGTATACTAGAGGTAGGTACACTGAGAGGAAACTGTTGTATTATAACCTAGCTCGTGGACTCGTCACTGACACTGTTCGTGCGGTGAGCCACTCGGGTGGCTCAGAAAGTGTTCCGGGTGGTATTGTGAGCGGCACGTACTACACAAAGGGGTGAGACGAGCTCTGACGTCGCGTGCGCACTTTCTTACAAGGGGTTAAGGTGTCATTGATTTTTTTTATCGGTGCGTGCGTCGCACGGGATCAAACCCCTTCCTGGGAGACAAGGCGCGGGCAGGTGGCACTGAGCCGTAGGGGTGCTATTGCACTTTCTAATGATGCCGACAATATTAGTTAGAGGAAAGTGAACAGTGGCGCACCGGCCTCCCACACCGTGACGTGACGTTTGTTGCTAATTAGTACCGGAGCTAATTACAAGCTCAGATATCATCTGCTGGGCAATATGCCAGCGCTTTTATCAACTATACCAAAGAGAATTGTACTAATTAAAATAATACTCGACCCAATTACCTATGTAAATGATGGTTTAGAACCATATTGATGAGCGTGTAAAGTCAGTTTAGCTGGAAGATGCCTTCAACAGATGACGGTTTAATTATTTGCTATGCTGATTGTAAATGATATATATGCTGATGTAAATGTTACTAGGTGCACTGTAAATGATTACTTAAAAGATGCAATCTAAATATGAAGTACTAGCTTCTGCCAGCGGTTTCACCCGCATCCCGTGGGAACCTCTGCACGAACCCGGATAAAAAGTAGCCTATAGCCTTCCTCGATAAATGGGCTATCTAACACTGAAAGAATTTTTCAAATCGGACCAGCAGTTTCGGAGATTAGCGCGTTCAAACAAACAAACAAACTCTTCAGCTTTATAATATTAGTATAGATAAGTAATTTAATGATAATGTTTTTCCTGCAATTTATCTATAACATATTTACTTTCGCATTATATCATTTTGATAGTTTATAATGATTTTTTTAGTTTATAAGTTTAATATTTGTACACCAGTAATGGTAGAATACAAGAGGCTAATATATATATATTATGTAACACCTTAATGTACTGTATTGTATTCTGACAAATAAAATCCTTCTTGCTTTAAAATTATGATGCGTTCATAATTTAAGTAATCACATATTTTGTATTTGTTTTCAAGGATCAAGAATTAAGGATAAGCCAAATTGTGTGTTGTTACCTGTTCATGGGTCTAAAGTATGTTGTATAATGTATTTTGAATGCAGGTTTTTCATTCGTTTTACAACTCGTCAATAAGCTGACCTAAATTATCCAACTTTACTTCAGATGTGAAAGGGCTCTGAAGTTCACAGTTGGTAAAGATGTTATCTATGCACGAGCTTGAAGTACCTAGCGTTTGAACATTTAGAACATGCGATAACTCACACTAGAACAGCGTGAAGTCATCAATCCTTACTTCGTGCTTATGGCTTCTGTGTAGTGTGTGTGTATGTGTGAGGGGGTGGGGGGTGGGGGGGGTACTGACCGTGGCTGGGCGGCGGCGACGGCGACTTGATGAGTTCGCCGGATTCCTCTGCAACAGAACAGGTGAGTTAGCAACAGCTGGCGTTACTCCACGTTACACTTGTTTTATGAATTCACCTCACTCTATCATTCTTACTGTTCCAAAATAGAAGCTAATAAATTATAAGCAAGGTTTTGGTGGTCCACCATCGGGAAAAGCTTAGCCAATACGGAGTTGATTATTGTGTACCCGTCTATAAATTGTTAAGTAAACTGAAATATCCTTTTTTGAGATTACATTGGTTACGGTAGATATATGATGAACAAGAGAGTGCGTGTTGTGCGGATCAGCTCAGTAGGTCGAGCCGAATTAATGCAATTAATAGGATAAGCGCGAGGCGGCGAGGCGGCGAGGCGTCGCGGGCGCGTGACACGAAGCCACAAACACACCGGATTATCAAATTACAAGTAATGCTGATTAATGAGCGGATCAGCCACCACTTGATGTTATCCGCCGAGCCCTGCGGCGCCGACGCTGCTCCATATCCGATAGCCTGCGTGTCATTACATATCAGATAGCCTAGCCAAAATAAATATGCTTTTACAATAAGCAGTAGACGCGCGAATACCACGCATGTAGTGAAGGCGGGCGGCGCGGGCGCAGCGTGGGAGCGCTACCTGCGCTCACTGCGCGGAAAAAAAGGATTTGTGTCGACACAATGTTCATTTATTCAAATTTACGCGAATTATTAAAAGATGTATTCTTTGATAAAAAAGTAGCATCTGCTGAAAAAACTGCGCTCGCATTGAGACGTCATCACCAGTTTTTGTGTGTGCGTCACAAAGGGTGCAATCACAGAAACGAGCTGCGCTTCGTGGATATAGTCACCAATGTAAAAACCGACAGTTGTGTAGTTTTTTGCGCGCTCGGATTAGTTGACGATCCACAGCGCAGCGCTCGATGGCGGATACATATCGCCCAGCAGAAGTATGATAATGTTGCCTAGGTACTATATATTTCCTTAAATACACCTATAACAAGCTCCTTCTAGCATTAATCATGGTCTTCTAATATACAGTACTAGCTGGTGCCCGCGACTTCGTCTGCGCAGGTTTAGTATTTCGAACAATATGTTTACAAATTGTAGCCTATGTGTTATTCTGATGTATAAGCTATATTACTGTAAAGTTTCATTAAAATCCATTCAGTAGTTTTGCGTGAAAGAGTAACAAACATCCATACATCCATACATACAAACTTTCGCGTTTATAATATTAGTAGGACTAGCTGGTGCCCGCGACTTCGTCTGCGCAGGTTTAGTATTTCGAACAATATGTTTACAAATTGTAGCCTATGTGTTATTCTGATGTATAAGCTATATTACTGTAAAGTTTCATTAAAATCCATTCAGTAGTTTTTGCGTGAAAGAGTAACAAACATCCATACATCCATACATACAAACTTTCGCGTTTATAATATTAGTAGGACTAGCTGGTGCCCGCGACTTCGTCTGCGCAGGTTTAGTATTTCGAACAATATGTTTACAAATTGTATCCTATGTGTTATTCTGATGTATAAGCTATATTATTGTAAAGTTTCATTAAAATCCATTCAGTAGTTTCTGCGTGAAAGAGTAACAAACATCCATACATCCATACATACAAACTTTCGCGTTTATAATATTAGTAGGATAATTTGGAACCAATATGAAGCATTCTGAAAGCACAACCAGTTCCGACGGAACCTTCAAACAATGTTGTTCCTGCTCTCGCCACCACTGGACGTCAGCTAACTAAAAGCAGTAGTTTTCTGCACTGGCGTAATATTACAAGTAGAAGACAATGTTCTAGGCAGACTGTTTAAGGTATGATGCGTGACATGCTCCCGTGGGATGAAAGACTCAGAATGGAATGACTAGTTAGCTCTAAACTAGATCTGTTTGCGTGTCTACTCACACGTGTATTTCACACTTAGACGAAATATACATCAGTAATTAAATAGAGGTATATTGAGTTTAAACTAGTTTCTACCTATACCTACATGTTATTTATGTATCAGGCACAGGACCGACATTGGCCTGATCTCTCTCCGGGAGTGTCGGATTGCCGTCCCATCGCGCTATGAGAGTGAAGTTATAGAAGTAATAAAGTAAAGGAATTAGTGAGTGCACCTGTGTCAGCGCAAATGCTCGTGCACTAAGTTATCACGCAGATGTAGGTCAGAGCTCAAGATTCGTGCCGATAACTATACCCATAATATGTCCTGCCCAGTGGGTTAATCTCATTATATGAGAACAGCCGATAAATCGGCTAGGATGACATAATCATCATCATCATTGATGTATGATGTACACACTACTCACAAAAGATTAAGCATATTTTTTTTGGTCTATTTTCTTAAGCGATTTTTAAGAAGATGTAAGGAATATTATCGTACAGCAAAAAGAGATAAGAAGAAAACCAGCTTTTAGGCTCGAGTGTTTATTTTTAGTAAGGCTAATGAATGTTTTCTTTCTTTAGTTCTAGTTGAAACCAGTTAAAGAAACCAACGCAAGAAAAAAATACAGAGTTTTTACTCATCTTTACAAATGTACAAGTCCTTAAAAATAACTTTAAAAAATTACCATAACTTTAGACATGGCTCTACTGTAGAAATCGGTGGCTAAATATACAGTCAACAGAGCCGCAGACACCGACTTCTAGAGCCATTCTAAACTTTGACAGACAAGTAAACAGTTGGTTTAAGAAAACTGATATCAATGATGTCGGTGAACTTAACCTTCCAAAAGCATAAAATCCTACGTTTACCCTGTTTATATATTTTTGAAATATTGTATTTTTGTTAAAAGGAACTACAATTTATTTAAAGTGAGCACGGAAGACCAATTTGCCGATCACTACATAAAAAAGGCTTCAGCTAACTCCAGTAAAACTAGAATTATTTAAGAAAAATGTATACTGCATGCCACGTCATTTGAAAAACTACATTTCAAAATATTACTACATAAAATTTATACAATTATAATTGTAGTTTAAAATTATGAACGCCACGTTGGGCAGAATATGCTGAAACAATCTTACTGTAATACCTTATGTACCATATTCTAGCAAATAAATGTTTGATTTGATTCATCCGAGTAACCAAGCAAAACGAGCCCCGGACTATTGAACATCATCCACCTGCCAGGAGCTATCCCGGGAGGACGATGATGTATCTATAATACAATAATAAATTCTTTTGCAAAAACAAAACAGTCTTTTAACTGGCACTGCTATCTTCAATTTGGGTTTGTCGCAGTCGTCGTGTTTATTTATAGCAAAGGGGAAATCATAAATATTGTGATATAACAGAAAGCTACATTAATCACTTATTAAAACTGTTTTATCAGTTTTCTGAAAATTAAATCGAAAACTTTTCAAAACGTTGACGAACTTTCTACCAGCCAGTATAGCCAGCGTCTTAGCAATTCCTCAAAATTCAAATTAAGAAAACACTCTTACGCGGTGTCCTGCGTGAGCGACGAACGCGACGCGACGCGACGCTGCGAACGCGACGAACGCGATCAACTCAACGGCGTTCCCTACATGTGGCCTATGTGACAGTCTGCGGCGAGACGCGACGTAACGCGAACTTGTTTTGAGGGCGACCAGACGCGACACCACGAACTATTCAGAAGCGTTGATCGCCGCAGTGCGTGAATAAAGATTGTTGTGGGACAAAAAACATAAACATTATAGAAATCGTTTATTAGTACAAAGAACTTGAAAAAATGTTGCTGTCTCTACTTTAAATATGAACTTTCAAGCAAAATTGTACTGTACTTCTACATGATTTGAGAAGTAATGACCAAAATCACGTAGGACATTTGTCGCGTATAGCATCGCGTCGCATTACGTCGCGTCGTGTTGCGTCGCGTCGCGTCGCGTTCGTCGCTCACGCAGGACACCGCGTTACGCTTGGCTTATCCTTTTGATGCTAGTAACACACTCCAGTCATTAAAACCTTTTGAAACATATATTAAGACTATGCAACCAGGGTTTCGCAAGGTGCCCGTTTTTTGCAAAAGACTGTAGTTACGAATGGATATACCCTTTTATTGATTGTTCTACAGAACTGTAAATACGAAAGTGGGTTTGTTTGTTAGGCTTTCACGCTAAAACGATTGAACCGATCGAAATCGGTATGAAAATAGGTGATATAGAGGAGACCGAGATACTTTTTCTTTAGTACGAAACGTAATTTTTTTCGGCACGCGGACAAAGTCGCGGGCAAAATACATCCATGTAGTTGTAAATAAAATAGAAATTATCCATAAGTAATTGTGGAAGCCCACACAAATTATGATTTCGTGATCAGAAGAGTTTTAGTTAGTTTTAGTGAAATTGGCGAAAAATCTTATTACTTTTATGTAACTGATTGCATTGTTTCTAATTAGTTGTCTGCGGAAACGAACTCTTGTTTAAACACTAAGAAATATAAAACATTCAGGTATTAGACCCTTATTATAGAATTAGACATTTTAACACTGAAAAGATCCATGCTTAAAAAATAACTCTGGATCAGTGTTCCAGAGTTATTTGTTCAGAGGTCATCAAGAACGTTCAAAATCACAAAATGATTGAAGACGCTTCTCATCACCTGTACCACTTTATGCATTTGTAAGTTATAGTGCCTATGTGTGTAAAGAGTATTTAATTGTTGTAAGATATTTCACCTCTTTAGTTTTATTTTATTTATTTCTTAAATATCTACAATGTGTCAATGTCAATTTGAATGTTGTTTCATGATTTGAAACGCAATCAAGTTGTTTTTATTTAAACTTATAATACAACATTCAAAGCTATTTTATTTATTGTTAAATTTTACAGATTTTCATATTTCTGTCATGTCTTTTTAAATTGACATTAACACATTGTATTTAAGAAATAAATAAACGAAAGAGTTGAAATATCTTACAACAACTTAATAAATACTGTTTACATTGTGTGGATAACATCAGGTGTATCTCGATAGTGACGGACTGAAAGCAATGTGTTCAGGAGTACGCGAGGTTTGCTTACAGTCTTCAGCTAGCACACGTCATAACAAACATTAACACCAATTCATTCACCAGTTAGATGGAGGTTATGCGAGTGAATATAACTTCCGTATTATATAGATGAGTACTAACTTATTACAAGTTATAATCTAAGAACATACGGAATGTGCAAGTATAATGATATATGCAGCGCAGAGCGAGTAACAGTCGCGAACGCGTTGCAAACCCGCGTGCGTGTGGTGAGAGAGGCGTACAGTAAAGCTGGGTACTCACGGTAGCGCGCGGAGCAGTAGGCGCGCGAGTCGCGCACGCAGGCGGAGAGCACCATGGCGGGAGAGCACTGCACTGCGCGGCGCGAGGCGACACACTGCGCCCCGAGCGCCGCGCCCGAGCCGCGGCCCGCGTGTCGCTACCCCGCACTACCCCGCGCTACCCTCCACCCGAGAATTATAAATTTTAACTTTTTTGTACGAATCCGTTTCTTTTTCCGCCCTTTAGTGAATTTTTTTCGCGCGATCTCGCCATTATTTCGATTACCTGAGATGATTTTTTTCCCTTTCGCCGAACGGATCGAGCTTTTAAAAGCTGTTTAATTTTTTTAGGAAAGGGGAGCGACGGGTTCGGCTAACCGATGCGCGAATTCCGATATCGAGTTCGATTGAAATAAAAAATGAAACGGCTTGTGCAGCGTGTGCCCCGAGTCGTTACCGCGCCATTGTCAAACAAATGATATCATTGTGTATATCTGGCATCAGCCAGCGGCCGGCGCAGCACGAGATACTCCACTACTTCATTACTATTGTGTTAATCATCCTGCTCTTTGTTTATCTCAATAACTCTTTATAGATCCTAATGTCGATAACACTATTACATTGTCCGCAGATACAACCAAAATAAATGAAAGATTAATCGATATCATATTTAAAAGGTTTGAAGAAAATGACAAGAAGCGATTGCGGCACGCAGACTCGCGGACACAGCGTTCAGTCACCATTAGGAAAGTGATTGTGGAACATGAAAGGGCATCTCCCGTTTGATGTGACACAGCGTCCGCCGGCCGCGCGGTGGCGGTGGCGGCCGCTTTGTGATGCTAATGTGCGCAAACAGCGCCCGATGAAAGTTTAATTCAGCTCGTAGTGACCCGCCGACCCCGCTCCCCCCCCCCGCCCCACGCGCCCCCCTCGCGCCCCCCCTCACGCCCCGGCTCATGCATCTCTATCCAAAGAATGCATTTACGTAATGTGGCCAGTGTTTGTTTAGGCGCCAACATATTGCTACTTTGAATAAGAAATTCGCCTCCTTTATAGAGAACTTTAAAGTGAATAAATGTGTGTTTACTTTAACGGTAACCGCTCCACCGAGTGTTATTTCGGTAGTATTTGTTTGGAGAGTTCCTGAGGCGCGATCCCACCGTAGCAGTGAACTTTATAAAATGATTCCTGTTAAGCAGTAACATGCTATCGAATATTTATTATTATCAATCAAGAAACATACGGATGGTGGTGGGTTTTGACTGAAATCAAGTCATTAGTTAAGTAAGCCAGACTTCGTTCCACTCGGGAGATCCAGTACCAGTCAGCGTGAGGCAAGTGACGGTGCGTCGTAGCGGCGCTACGCAGGTCGCCGTAGTAGCGTAGCAGATGTCCGGCGCGTAGCGTGTGCTCGTAGCAGCGCGTAGCGGCCGACCCTTCGTGTTTTACCATTCTTATGGGGTTTTTATGAACACTGATTTCTATATTTGTGCAGTTTTATGACGTGTCAACCCTCTCGTCTTTAGATATTTAATTAAAGATTGGCATTGTAGGGGTCGGGAGGGCGCGGGAGGGCGCGGGAGGGCCCGAGTGGAGTGCCCGCTGCTGGGCTCCGACACGAAGGGGCGTCCGTAAACACTTATTGTAGTTATCGGATAACATCTTTATTTTATTAATCTTATTTCGTTTGAAATGTGTTCTCCCCGGTGACGGTGGAGGTGCAATACGCACAGTTCTATCAACGGCATCTACTGGAGCCAATCATGGTTTGAATTATTTAATTAAAATTATATATTTTCCATAGAGTCGAGTAGATGGTGTGTTGTCGTGATGGTGGAGTCGTGGTGGTCGGTGATGAGGCCGGTGCTGGCGGTGCAGCGGCGCGGCGCTAATCAATAGCCTTGCAGCTGCACCCTCCCCCCCGCACCTCGCCCCGCACGTCTCAACAACTACAGTTGAATCCTGACAAAACATTCGATCTGTTTCTTTTATGTTCGGAACGATATCGACAGGTATGATACAATTAACTACTATTAATGTTGAATAAAGCAGGTAAGTCCGAATGAGTCCTGTGGCACGTATAGGTCGTGTGTCACATTTACATACGGCTGGTATGTAGATGAGTAGCTAGTCGCGCGGCGCGGGGATTGGCCGCGCCACCCTTCACTCGCAGATAAAGCGACGCTTTAAACTCAACTGATTTGCTTACGCGGGGCGGCGGGACGGCGGCGCGGGGCGCGGGGCGCGGGGCAGGGAAAGGGTTAAGGGTGGCCTCACACGCCGCGTGATTTACGAGCGGCGCGAGCGGCTGTCATTTGTAAATTATTCCGTCGCGCGACAATATCGGTGACGGGTTTAATTTAAACTGCTATGATATATGAGCGCGCCGCTCACCCTCCTCATTACAATATACGCACATGTCTAGCTTATATACTGCAATAATACTTTCATACTTTCATTTATAATCTTTGATAGTTAAATAATATCTTAGGTTATTATAATTGAGTACACATCAAAATTGTTGGTTGTCATCGTATCCCTTAACAATTGAAAATTGTTCAGAATCCCTTATCAAAATAACTTATAACTAGCAGTTAATATAAAATATGGGATTCCTAGCTCAGTTAGCAATGCTGCTTCCCGGCGGACAAGTGGCGTACTGCACAACTGCACAACTGCACAGGGCTGCTGGCCGGGCAGGGCTGCTGATCACGCATGTCATTATAGTTTACTAATAAGCACGTCGTAACGCGTAACGATCAATATATTACTATGATCGTTTTTATAATCTGTTGCATGTGGTGCGCACTTTGCTTTGAATAGCTCGCGGAGAGAAAGAGTTGTGCCGCAAACAAAGCAATGTGAAATCGAAATCTGCTACAGCAGGCGCGTGGCGAGGCTAGTGCGCGAGGGTGCGCGCGCGCAGGCGCCGGGGGCGGGGAGGGGGGGGGAGCGGCACGCGTCGCAACCCTTTAGCGGCAGTTAACTCTATTTAATTTAACAATCCGATGATGCGGGGGTGCGGGGTGCGGGGTGCGGGGGCGCGGGGGTCGCGTGCCGCCGCTATCACGGGCTCGGGCGCAGCGCGATGCGGGCGCGCGACTCCTTACTTACGCTTTAATCATTGATATCGCGGCCAAATAAACATTATAAATTGCTTTAATCACATTTAATGTGCGCACCAGTCGTATATCATCAGTAATGGTGAGAGCCCCCGCGCCGCTCTCGGTCAGCTTTAGCGTTGTTAGTGCTGCTACTGAACTTCAAACGGGCGGTGTCTGCGAGCGCGCGAGTGTGCGTGCGAGTGTGCGGGTGACAGCGCGGCTCGGAGATGAAAGCGCGCCGCCCGGGGGAGTGCGCCGCGACGCCGCGAGCCACTGCGGCTCATGCCTGACCTCTGGCTACAGCACCGAGCACAGCGTACATAACAAAACTCGTTTCAACATGTTCTAAGGGTCGATTTTTCAATCATCTTGTCATCTCATCAACCATCGTCTAAGATATGCTTAGAAAGTACACACAAACTTAGAAAAGTTGCAATGGTAGGTACTTACCTGACCTGGAAACGAACCCACGCACTCATACTTAAGACGTTGGTTTTTTACCCACTGAGCCACCACGACTTTTGAACGAAATGATATAAGTATCTATTAAATAAAAATAACATTGATCTCTTAACATGCAATGTTTCGTTTTATCCTCTCCGGAGCCACGTGACAGCGAACTTCTTGATGTGAGCAGATAGAGGGAGCACGTAGTTGTACCTACCTGCACGGGTAGGTACCTGCTGTACGTACATATATGTTTTAGAGCTCCTCAAAACCAACAAAGTGTTATGAGAAGCAGTACATCGAATATGAGTGTTTGTTACGTAACGGTAAATCGGCAGAGGCGGTTCAGGTTTTCATGCTTTTAATGGGCCTCAGTTATTCTGCTCAGTATTTCTTTAGGCACAGCTTTAGCTTCAGGCACAGAACACTCAGAGCAGTGCCGCAAGGCTGTGCAGCGGCTGATCCCGGAGCCCCAGTCGAGAACTAACCAGAACTGACTGCTGATTGCGATAATTGCTCTGTACTGAACTGATTTTAATAAAATTTACTACAGAGATAGAGTTGGCCTTGAGAAAGAACATAGGATAGTTTTTATCCCGGACTTTTGAAGAGTTCTTTAGGAAACGCGATATAACCGAACCCGACGTGGGCGAATCGAAATTCGATAAAAAAAATTAAACAAAAGTAACAATGCAAAAGGGAATGCCTATTTTCAATATATTTTTGCCTTCATTTTGCATAAATAATATTTATTTACCTATCTCTTATCGTGGGACACCCACTCTTATCGGAGAAAAAACCACTTATTAAAAAAGAAACGGGTTTAATGATATATTATAAACAGCTCATACAAGTTTTCTACTGGTAATAGTTATAATTTGTAGCGTCTGTTTCTGCGATGCTTTTTGTCGAGTTGTTTCGCGCACGTGATGGCTTGACCTTTTAATAAATACTTAGACAAGGTAAATATTTGAAAAGGTTTATTAACCCATCCCAAATATGTATAGGTTACAATTTGGGTGTGTTTAACGGCGTCTGCTTTTTGTTCTGATCAAACTATTTTAAATGTAGATACAAAACTTAGGTTTTAGTTTGAAGTACAAGTATAGAAGAATTAAAACTTTAAAACAGCGTGTATTGGGTACGAAAGTAAACTTGCATCCTCACGTATGCAGATAGGTAACTACGCCTTGACAGAGTGTTTCAAACAAACACTGATTGTATTCATTTCATGTCGAGTACAGCCAGCACCAACACTATCAACGTTACAAACAACAGCTACTAGCACAAACCCGCAACATGCGCGGCTGCACCCGCCATCGCGCCACTCCGCGACTTTTGTGATTCTTACAGTCGAGCTTACTTTGTAGTCGTAATACTTGCACTGGGAAATTATAATATTCTGCTATTTTGTAAAATTGCTATTGTAGTCTGGCTGTAACCTCTGAAATCAGGGACTTATCCAAAAAAGACAACACTTATAGTACTTGCATTAAGTATGTGTGTGCCCGGAGGATGTATTAAACAGCTAAACTTGTGAGTGAGTGCGCACGGGCAGTGTAAACAAGTCCGTCTTTGTGTCACCCGCACACGCCGGGGACTGGGAAATACTAGTTTTGATAATAATTATCGTTGAGAGTAAGTATATTCGGAGATACTGAAGCTTGCGCTGACTCATTGGCGTAGATCACACGGCACCCAGCTTAAATCCCTATTAAGTTTTTATAGAGAGAGAATCGTTAAAAGTGAAATGTTATCCTTTCACAATAATATGTACACAAGGCGCTACATAGCGCACGTGTGCTGCGGCGTGCGGGGCGCGGGGCGCGGGGCGCGGGGGACGCGGCGGCTGCGCGCGCGCACAATGCAACCCTTCGGTATTGTCGCGGGTCACCCTTCACCGATTCACTTTTTCCGTAGCGCGGAACAGATTGCGCCAGTTTTTTATTCGGTTTCCGTTAGGGGGGCGGGGGGTGGCGGCGGGCGCGGGGAGGGCACCGCGGGGCGTTTTTTAGCGCTCGCCCCGCCCCGCCTCGTTTGCATACGGCCCTCCTCGCTCCTCCCGGCGCCGACACTCCGCCGCCGACTTCACGTAACCAGCATCATACAGTCTGAGGCATATTCTGCACGATCACTAATGATATATTCGTATCGAACATTTGAATGATTCTAATTTCACTGGATTTGATATAATATATGTACTGTAAGGAAGTCATAACTGGATAGTACCCGCTGGCTATAGGTATAACGTTATATCCTAGCCTGTGATGAGATGATTCTATTTTAAGAAGGGTCATGACCTCCTTATTCATGACTGCCTGTGTATGTGCGCTCCGTCACCGTATGTGTTGTACGTCGATCATCACTGGCTGTTCCTGCAGTTCACGAGGTAAGTAACTACTTTCCACACCTGAATAAAAATGTCCTTCTAAAAATATCTTTGTACCTTTCATTGAAATTGTTTCAGTAGTTTGATCGTGAAAGCACGATGTACTTATGGACAGGCAGACAGGCAGATTTAATTTAGAATGAATACTTAAATGTACATGTACAGCAGTGAACACCCGGACTATCTGAGAGTTGTGAGGCTAATCACGAACCAGTCACACCAAAATGGAATGAAATGGAAATGATTGCACTAGACTAAGAAATAAGGGTTATAGATAAAACTGCTGTGGAGGAGTTTAAGAATCAATGTTAGCGTTTCAAACGTTTGCAAAACGGACATTCAGCGGCCGATGATGTTTGTGGCACAGAAAATGAATGTCATTTGAAATTTCATTAACTGGACACGAATGAAAATCTTGATGTGCCGCTTCGGGAAATGATAAATGTTCAAATTTTGACTGGACACATTCGTGGTGAGTCTAGTGTGGTGAGATGACGAATAACCCAGAAATACATAGTACTACAACAACATCTGACAGTACTTAGCTATTATAAACGCGTCATTTGTTTGTATGGATGATAAAGGGGGGGAGGACGATGCCTGTCTGCTACTCCTCCACAGACAAACGACAACAGAAAACCGATATAACTGTAGTGTAGCGAGCAAGAGAGGATGCATGGCGGCTGTGCCAGCACTGACAAGCTGTGTGTGTACTCGACTGTACACGTGTAATACTGCGTGCGCAGATAAATGGGTGATTTCATTCATACACGAGCAGTTTGTCCCAAAAACCTTTATTAAATTTTAGTTGAATCATGAATAAAAAATGTTTGACATATCACGCGATGGACGGCTCAGCGCGGGCGGTCATCACTCGTTGTATTACTGTTACAAATGTTTGTAGTTGCGGGTGTAAGGTCACCGCTCACTGCCGGTGCAGCACCCCGCGCAGTGCCGCACTGGGTCACCGGCGCACGGCTCGGCGCGCAGCGAGGGATCGTGTCAGCTTCAGCATGCAGCTGATTCACAGTTTTTTGGTAAAACCGTTATTTTACACATAAATCTCACCCTTCCAAGTTTGAAATTTCAATATCCCGTCGAACAATAGGTGCGTTAGCATCGCGTATTTTTTACAATCGTGGATTTTTTAAAAGTGGGGTAATGCATTTTTTATGATAAAACATCGCAACGGCGGAGACGTTATTCCTTCCCACGGCCGGGAAATGGGTCAGGCATTGTTCCGCTCTCCGTTTTTGCGCTAAAAAAGAGATTTGGCCGCGTCGCGGGGACCTGTCGCCTCCCGCCGCGCGCCCCGCTCCCCTCTGACACACATTTTTAGGGTAAAAAATGTAAAAATTACGACGCAGCTTGCGATCGAGTTTTCTCAGGAGTATGTGCGGAACGTTTTTTATTCGCCAATAAATCTAATAGCGGCTTGTAGTACAAGAGGCCGGAGCCTGAAGGGTTGCGCGCCGGGACATCTGTCGCGACGCCGATTACAACATTTCAAATAAATTTCAACGTCGCTGGAGGGCGAGCGGGGCGCGGGGCAGGCCTGGCGCGGGGCGGGGGGGAGGGAGAGGGCCCGGGGCGGCCGGCAATAAAATGATTAGGTAAACAAAACGAAGGCTGCGGGCTGTTTACAGTGCAGGCGCGCGGCCCGCGGGGGAGAGGCGCGCGGCGCGGGAGGGGGGCAGGTCGGGAGGGTCGCGCCGAGATTACCTCCGTTTTAACGCGCGAAAGATTTCAAAGGCGGCCGGCCACTTCACAAATAATCCATCAACATCTCGTCGCGACCCTTTAAAAGGCCACTCGGGCCGAAGAGGGCGCAAATTCGATTCCAGCGTAGATTGGAGTGCATATTCAGCTAACAAGGATTAGTCCCCCCGCGCCCCCCGCCCCGCACACTACATTGTCCGGCGTCCAGCTGTCCGGCGAGTGCGGGCCGTCTCCCACGCGTCAGCAGCAGCGCGCAGGAGCAGGCACACCGCTCATGTGCTCACTTCATGAAATGAATCCCGACAGGCAGAGCTTCCTGCGCGGCTCGCAGTGAGCCAACACCTGCGTCATCAATTATTCCGGACTTCATTATGCTGTATGATGCGGCGTCATACAAATTATTGAAATCCCATACATATCATATTACTCGCGTGCGAGGTAACGGTGCACCACCCCTCCCCGCCGCCCCGCCGCCCGCACCTCCCCCGACGCCATAAGGTCATGCGATCAAATAATAAGACACGGTGTAATGGTGTTATAGTGAAATGCACAAATGAGCAGAGTGCCCACTACAGCACGCAGTGTAGCCAGCTCCAGTGAGCGCAGCGTCCGGCGCTGTCCGGCGGCCGGCCAGGGCGGACACAGGCGACACGTGTCATCATATTGACGTCCGTCATGTGCACCATCTTGATGATATCAATAGCACTCGCAGGAGGATTAGTCGCTACTCAATTAAGTTTTTCTGGCAAAAAAGAGCCAATCGCGATTTTTTTAAAGAAAAATGAATATTACTCGATTTCTTAGGATTTCCATCATCAGAGTGCCTACTGCGAGTTTTGGAAGTTAAGTAACTTTCTGGATGCGAAGATTATCATACCATTTAATTACGTAGCACTAATCTTAGAATTGTTTATTTAATAAAGACTGTCATCGGTATTTGGTCGTATTACAATCGCGCTCACTTTTGCGAGTATAAACATTATTAACCGAGAAAATGAATGAAGATGTAATATATATCTAAATCATATGATGTAGCATACGACCCTTTATTCCAATAGAGTTATAATGACGTAGTTATCGAGTGTGAACGCTCACAATACTCGGAATCAGCACTCAGCTACCACTGGGAAGTAGGTATTTTCTTTTTAAACAAAAAGGATTGATCAAATCGATTGGTAAACGACAGAGATACGTGCGAACAAACATAAGAAAATACAAACATCTAAAATAAGAACCTTCCCCTTTTTGAAAGTAGAAAACAATACTTATAAGGACCATTCATACTAATACTGCAATGCATAACATAATGACCAAGTGGTCAGTCATAATACCGACCGTATACCTAATTATCTTCATGCCAAAATCTCAATCGGAAGTTTTGGTTGAAAGTGTGACAAGCAAATAAACTGACAACCCGCTTTCAAATTCTACCTCTAAATAGGTAATGATTGTAAGAGAATTACGGAAATGGTCAAAACGATAATTTCAACAAACAGTTGTTTTTAAGGAAGCTGACGTTGATTTCAATTATCCCACCAAAAACTTACACCCACAGGTAGGTAATGCAATCTATTCATCGTAAAAAGTATTGAGATCTCATAAAAGACAAGAAAGTCTGTTCAACTTATTTTGTGGTTTATGGTTTAAATCAATATTTTGTGAGTGTCTTACTTTATAGTATAATTAGAGCGACTTGGCAAGGTTTTTGGTAGGATTTTCTATTTTTTGTGTTGGCCACAATAATTGAAAGGCATTATATTTCGCGAAAGTGAAATAACTTGCAGATAGCGCGGACATTTCTCGCAATGAGATAAAGTGTCGGCTAACAAGCAGCTTCACATGAGCGCGGCTCATCGTTCCTCTGACCGCCGCGTTACAAACATAACAGTCGCAGTTCTACATAATGTTCCTGCACAACCGCTAATATTTATTCACTAAATATATGACGTATTCAGGTTTTTATATGTTTTCTTTGACTGATAACCTATCTAGCAGCCCTTGAAGGTTCCATGTCCTCTAGAAGTACCTTAGATGATCGGTCAGTCAGTGAGTGAGTGAGTGACAAAATCGTGTAACTTTGATGATCGACTATACCCTATTCAATTATCGTGTAATTTTGAGTTGTAACTTATATTATTAGGATTGACGAGAATTAAACTCATGCAGAACGTGACAACTATGCTTATCACAGAAAAGCAAAAAAACTTAAAATAGGTACACAAAATAACGACTTACAAACTCACTGAAAAGAAACAAAAAAAACTGTTGGGTGCATCGATCTAGAAGTCAGTGGCGAAATAAACAGCTCCGTCGTCTAGTCGCCTGCTAGAGCGACGCACCTACTTCACTACAAACATGATTCTTTTTGCTTGTCATTGGTTTCTCTAGTGGAGAATATTTCGAAATCTTGTTTCGTTAGGCATTTACATACATATTTGATCCCCGCTATAGTTGTCAACCGTCAATGGCGGATAGTTGTCATCAGTGTTTGAATGAGAATCTCAGCTCAAGCACATGTATATGTGCTGCGGGTTGTTCGAAAGAGATACCGCGGCCCTGGTACATAAAAGGCCTATGACGGAACACGACGGTTTTTAGTCAGTCTGACACTCCCTCACCGCTGCTAACCCACAGCGGGAGGGGTCTTTTGATAATTTTTGACGTCGGAAATAAAAAGCACATGTATATGTGTGCCTACAGTGGGAGGCGTCCGCGAGACAGTTGCCACTCCGCGGAGTGACTGCTGCCGGCGACACTCGGGCGCACCCCGGACACATGCTATTCGACAGTGTTGCTGCAACTTGCGCTTTCTTTTCATTGACGCTAAGGACAAGTGCGACTGTAAGCGCTGGTAGTTATGTGACGGTTTTCTGGTTCTTACTTTCCCTTAAGAAAAACTGAAGATTCAATTTCTATCTCTATATTACAAAATAAATAAAAGTTATTTTACTTGAAACTCTTAAGTAGCTTTTTGTCTGAGACACGAGTGAGGCTATTTAAGCGGTTGCGCGGGCGCTGATGACAATACACCGGTGAACAGTGAGTATAATCGAATCATAATCGTTAATCGCACGAGCTCGAATAATCGGGCCGCGGCCGTCGACCGCGATTATTAATCGAGAGGCGATGCGCAGGCGCCGGCGGGCGCGGGGCGCGGGGCGAGGGGCGCGGGGCCGCGGTCACGAGCGCACCACGAATGCTCAACATCCGAGATTTGAATACTAGATAATTAATATCGCTTTATTAGCGGTGGAAATATCGATTTATGAAGATATTATCCGCTTTGTAGATGCCGGCCGCGCCCCCCTCCCGCGCCCCCTGCTGCCGAGTCAATCAATGACTGTCGGAGTGCTCCGTGTTCCCGGCGAGTGACTGCCGGACACTGCCGGACGGTGCCGGACGGTGCCGGACGGTGCCGGACGCGACGCAGCGGCGACAGTGTTGCGTGCGTCGCGTCGATAGCATCGCGGGGCGCTAATGGCGCGGCTGCGGAGATGCGCGTGCACACCCCGATGCTATCGAAACCTGCCTTCATGGATATTTTTGTGACGAATTACGGAATAATTAGCGTAAGCGCGGTACGGAACAGGACCAGTGCAGTGGCTCCAAACTATGCCTTGGCGTTACTTACAACTTATAGCTGCTGTGGAAATTGAAATTTCAGCAAAGGAATAAGTAAAAATGTAATGTCTGAAGGTTCCGTAGTATTAACATTTTGGCATTGTTTGCCGCGTAACTGTGAGCGTCCCTGAGCCTGCCGGGCCGCGTGCAGGGCGGCGTCCGCGGCTTAGTTTCATTTGTTATCTTAATTTATAAATCGGCCGGAGGTCATTGCCCCCCACTGGTGCTGACGTCACGCGGTCTGGCAGCACTAGGTACCACTAACGACAAAGCAAACGCGAACATGTAATAACTTTTCTACTATGAGGTGTATAAGGTGTATAAGTTTTCCTAAAAAGCTTTTAATTACATATCCCAAAAGTTAACATGCGTTAAAAGTATCAACTCTCTACTCAACTCTAAGGCAGGTACTCTAAAGTATTATAGTAAGTTCAACTCAGTCGTGCGCGCGGCCTTTTGTGTGGGTAACCCTTGTACATATACAGTGACTTTGTGTGCGTGACAAGAGGTACAGTCGGGTACAAATACAGTTATTTAGGGGTTGTATACGGGTGTTTAAAGAAACACAGTTATTACGTAATTTAATGTTTATTTATCTATAATGATTCTGAATCGCTACTTGAAAAATTAAATGATGAATTTTCGGATTCGCTACTGTCCAAGGTGAATTATAAATTCTGACTCCATGTCAAAATGTTTATAGTATTCTTCTTTTTTCTTTTGTACATGTCGACAAGTATTATACCCAACATCCCTTCATCAATTTCACTTCAACGTTTATTTATGAGTTTCATCATTTCCCTCTTATTTTGGTCGACATTATGCAAAGCAATATAATTTTTTTTGAATTCCCCACACATTTTGTTTACATTATTATACTAGATTGCACGTCTTTTTACATTCTTAGTCCACATTTTTATTTATTGTCCGCGTACCCCAAGCTAGAAAATATGTAAGGAGTATTTAATTCATCTTAGATATTTCACCTCATTTATTTCTGTTAATGTCAATGTTAATTTGAAAAGACGTTTGAGAAAACAATGAAAAACAATATTTAATAATAAAAAGCTTTGAATGTTGTTTCATTTTTTTGAAACACTTTACCTGACTCCTTAATAATTTCTCCGTGAATAACTAGTATTTACGCAAACGACTGTACCCATAACAAAAAGCGATAAGAACACGTCATGCTCGGACGACGTCACTGTCACACGAATGAAAGTTGTATATTTACAAGCCGACGCACACATAGGGCCGCGCGCAAATCTGAGTTGAACTATCTATAACTCTCTATCTCTATTTGAGGCAGCGGGCAGTAAGCTTAGTTCCACTCATGCCGAAGCGCAACTTCTCCGACAGTATAAAATTCACTTTAAGTGAAACTTTACTGCTAACTACGAATATTTCGTACAATCTCCAAGGATAGCCATTTAGCGAAATTTTTGCATTTTACTGAAAAGCCATTTGACCTTTGTTCCATAATTCAATAAGTAATATAATTTATTTTAGTTATTGTATGGTATAAAACTATGTATGTATAATGTATATTCATATTCATATCATTTATTGCATTCCACAAGTTTCACATGGTGTTATAATATACACAATGTGTGTGAGTAAATACACACTGTGACTGTACCTATGTACAGTCAAATCAAATCAAAACATTAAAATTTATTCGTGACACACAAGTATAATATAGGTCTTAAATATAATATGTTCATGCCCAGGGCATACAAATAGAAAAATAAAAAACTTTTTCCAAAAAAAATTAAACCGTCTTGCCTTTAAGTGTTTTAGGAGTCGGTTTTATTATTTTGTAAAGTCTTTTTTTAGGCTTGTCAGTGACAAGCATAGTTGTCAATATCCGCATAAGTGGAAAGTTCTCATCAATATGAATAATATAAGTTCAAACACGAGGCGGTTTACACATTCAGTTGTCGAGTTCCCTCGACCCTCTCTGGTCTCCATCATTAAGTCAGTTCCAAACCTTCACCACTGTTATCAGACATACGCCTTAGTGTCAAGTTTTTACCCTAGGTATGCCTACAATTTTCGAAAGTTGCGCTCGATTTCTCAGGGTTTCCATCATCAGATCCTGACCTGATGATTATGGGACCACCTGGGAGGTAAACCCTATCAAACAAAAAAACATTTTGTAAATCTGTCCAAGCGTCTTCGAGTAATCAGTGAACAAACATTAAAATAAAAAAAAAAAAGATCCCGATGAATTGAGAACCTCCTCCTTTTTGAGAAGTCGGTTAAAAAAATACAAACAACTAATATTACACAATAACAAAACAAAACAGATGAGGACCGAGTTTAATATTGCAAATGATTGCCTAGCTAGTATAGTACAAAATACTATTCGAGTACTGTTATTACACCAACTGAATTTAAATGATTACAATCCGAATAATGAGTTTTTCTTGTGAACCGTACTTTTCACCTGGCAGGACATGTCTGCAGTACACTATACTAGTCCGAGCACATCGGGTGAGTAGCCTGCTCACAAACAAAGCGTCTCTGAAGCTGCGCGCGCGCACTTATTACCGGCGTGAGTTTGCGTTTCACAAGTAACCAATATTTTATCTCAATTATCTGTTGTAATAGAGTTTTGTGAGGCTGATGTGAATATCTTGTCGGAGATCATGCCGGAGCGACTCGGCCGCGCTTTATTGGATTACGTTGACTAGATAACACGCCAATACGAGTTACGACAACTTTTACGAGTGCAGTAAACAAAACAGCGGAGCAGTGTCAGCGCACGCGCAGCGCTCGCGGCGCGCGTGACGTCACTCCGCGCGTTGATGTCGTTTGCTCGGCGGTGCGCGCGCGCAGCTACTCCAGCCAGCTTGCTAGTTACACGGAGACCTATTTAACTTATCTAAGTCGGCTGATATAATATGTCGCATGAACACCCATTAAAGAGAACTAACTATGACCAGTCACCACCAGTCAGCGAAACACGGCGCCGACACATCGTGTGCATTCGTTTTAAGAATATTTGTTATATGTTTATAGTTTAAGTTTTTATAGATACCTATAGTATTGTAAGTACATGTATATTGATATGGAACATTTTTATGTATTAGTTTATAAGTATTGTAATGTACGATATATGTGTATTTGTATTTTTATGGGCCCTAGTTGCCTGAAATAAAGGAATAAATAAAATTAAATTAAGAATTAAGAGTCGAAATGCCGCCAGCAATAGCCAATAGCTGAACCATTTTACAATAATAACTGCTTGTGAATCGCAAAAATGACAAATTACTCTAAGATAGGAACTTATTTAATGTAAAGCCACAATTGGATGAAAAAATAAATAAAATTATGCAGCATGTAGAAAATATTAATTAATTAAAAGAAGGTATAGATCAAGAATAAGAAGGAAAACATTCTAATATGTCTCTGATTACAATGTGACACCTTTTGAAAACTCCCACTAGATTCCGATTGGCTTCCCACTAAGTTACTTATCTAATAAGATGTAAAAATCTAATAATTTCTATCTGGCAGCCCCGGCTAACATGGTACTACTTTATAATTAGCTTTTCATAAAGAACTTGTTGTAACAATGAGAAGCACAACAGAGCGGTGCGCATGCGCGGTGACACGCGGCGCCGACAACGACGCTTCATTAGATGCGATATTATAATGTGAGTTCGAGTGCTGAGCCGCTCCTATTCAGATGTAGCCCTCCCCCCCCGGCCTCTCCCCCGCCGAGCCTACTGTTTGTTTGTTTATCACACCGTCATTACGTTAAATTAGCGGGCGGCGTGTCCACTGTAATCATCGGGTGTCGGTAGTGCGGGCTGCGCAGGCGCATGTGTGTGTGTGTCCGCACTCCGCGCCCAACACCATGAGTGATTGTTTAGCACAAACAATGGCTCAGGATACAGCTCTCAGAACGTTTATTTGAATACAAAATGTGAGTGTAATTAGCTGCTGGGATCGTTCGGATTGACACGTGTGTAATACGCCGAACCTCCTTGCGGTCGATAGCAATCTGTTAGACGTTGGCTCACCACGCATACGACACTGTCAGTTGCTTGGAACAGCTTCTGACTGCCGTCATGGTGTCGCATGTTAGCTCAGATCTACGACTACGTGCGCCGCCGTGCGAGTGTGAGTGAAGCACACGACACGACAGCAGCACGCGGCCGAGCGAGGCGGCGCAGATCGCTGATATTGTCGCCGGCTGTCGAGCCCGTCGCGATATCAACACTGTTTACCTTCGTACCTACATCGTACAGAAATCAAAATGTGTTGAAGACGGTTGCGTGTGCAGACTGCCTCCCCCGACAGCAAGCAGTCCACTTCGTGCGTACGAGCAGCAGTGCCGCATCGGGGTACTAATATCAGTGAGTTATGTAACCGGACAACAACTCGAACATAGCGACTCACGCAGTATCCCACACAGAAGCGCGCATTGTGCGCTGTGACAGAACACTCTGACACTGGCCACTCGACACTCGAGTGCAGTAAGAAGCGCGAGTCAGCAGCGTATGTCCGTTGGGTTGTCACTGAGTATGTACCTTTACCGTCACCTAATTTCATAACCATTTTCCATTTCCAACACAATTCAGTCCCAGTCTTATCAGATTCCGTTATGATGTAACAGGCAACGCCATCATACACATAGGTATAAACGTCTAGTTAGATTTGTTATTGTCTCATAAGTATCATCATCCTCCGAGCCTTTTTCCCAACAAGGTATGTTGGCATCGGCTGGGGTCTCATAAGTGTGATTTTCCTTATAAACAACGCGTTAGTCTGAAAACATGTATAATATTTACCAAATACATACACTTTTGTATACCATGTTTTATGCCAATAAGAAATCATGCAGTTCTGGCTACTGCACTTATAAGTTTGGAGAATTCTCTATCAAGGAATGTGACATGGAGTCGTGGAAGTAGCACAGATAACCACACACCAATGCTGCACCAATGCTTAATTAAATTAAGCGTTGGTCCTGGGTACGGATCCCGGGCGGTGCACCGGCCTTCCCACGCCGGCATTAAATCAAATGACCAACAAATTGTAAGTTCTGGGAAGGCGCCGGGCAGCGCACGTCACACACGCGAGTACGCGCGACCAGTAGCCGGCCAGTAGCCGGGCGTCGCCAGGTCGCCGCTCGAGAACGTTATAAACCTAAAAATCAAATTATTTGTGTAAGTTTTTGCGTGCGGCTGCGGAGCGGCGGCGCGGGTCGAAAGTGAAATCGTGTGTCAAAGCGGGGCGCATCACAAAAATGGCCAGTTGATTGGGTTTTTACGGGTGGATTGGCGAGACCGCTAGGAATTCGACAGAGCGGAGTGCGCAGCGGCCGGCCGGGGGGACTCCGACACAATTTAAAATTCAGATAAGCGGAATAAACACTCGCCCCCGGAATGTGCGGCGAGGCGGGGGCGCTGCGCTCGCTCGCCGCCGCACTCCGGATACTAATGATGTCAACATGTACGGGCAGCGCGTCGAGCCCGCCGCGAGGGTGCCGCACTGACGCGCGCTGTCATCCTGTGCAGGGCACACGCGACGAGAAGACCCTGATCAGCACAGCGGAACTAGTTAGGCACAAGTATTTTCCTGAAGGTGATTCTGTTGCTTGTAAAAAAAAGTGAGATGTAGTACTGGCCATCTTACCCGTCCTACATTGGCCATCTCACCCTTAGTATCCGGGAGAGATGGCCAAAGCTATTATTTTCTCTTTAATAAATACCGATATAATATGTCAATTCCAAAAGTTAAATGTTCAGAGTTTAATTAAAAGTACTGATTATTATAATACATATTATAGTTTAATTTTTATTGAGCTTTAAAAAAACTATACCGGGTTTACTAATGAAACTGAAATGATTCCATTTTACGTTGTGACGAGCGCCGCTCCAGCCGGAGATTTACAATTAAACTATTTTAATTAAATTAAGTTCGGACATCGGATGAGCATGTGCCCCCCCCCTCCCCCCGGTTGTCTACTCGTGCGGCGGCGGCGCATTCGGAGCGGAACCGCGGCCGCACTATGTGAGCTCATTACCACCCGTCAGATAATTGAAAATGGCGAGCTCATTATAATATTTAGACAATTATTCATAGACGTAATTTATTCCCGCTGCTTACACGTCGGCTAATTACTGCGGCGCGCATGCGCAGGTCAAATTGAATGCTTCAGTCAGAAGTGTGAGTGCGTGAGCTCACCGAGCGACTGCCAGCAGCAGATATGGGACAATGTCTGATAGAGACTTGAGAGAGAAGCAGTGGCTCGCGTGTCGCCGGTGCCGCATGACACAGCGAGGGGCACCACATTATGATAATGCGAGCGGTGCGGCTTCCGCGGTAAGCCGCGCACAGCTCGCCGTGACTCAGCCGGGAGACCTTACTATAGCAGCGTCATCGCGAACACGCCGCCGAGTGCTAATCCCACGTGAAAGCGGGCATATCGATGCATATGCTAATGTATGCACACACTGGAACTCATGCAAATGTAAGTAAATGAGTCAAATATGTTTTTTAAACCAATGCTCACAAACAACTCAACAGCAGTACATATATACTTAAATAGTTACTTTTATTTACATCTTGTTAAAGTCAAGAGGAATAAGCAAATTCTAACTTAAAGTTTACACTGGAAAGCTAATGAAGCGTGTTAGATGTTCCATAATGTACTTGCTGCAGATACCGGGGTACCCATTTTTTCAATTTGATTTAAAAAAGAACAAAAAACGCGTTTCGAATTCTTTTCATCATCTTAAGGATGTGCAATGTGTACGCCCTGACACGATCAAGTAAAGTTTAGCATGGCCGCCACGCGCCCCCGGTCAGCGACCACTAACTGTTTACGAGCGAATATTTGAACATCCCCGTGAAGTCCACCGGCGGGCTGCATTAAATTACGGAGCTGTCGAAGTAGTTGCCGGCGAGGGTCCCGCGGGTGACGTTACACACGACGCGTGTTTACGAGGAGGACGGGGACCGCCGCGCCAGAGCACTCTACTGTGACAGTGGCACACTGCAGTGCGCGAACGATCACCGATTACTTGGACAAGCCTGTGCGTGGCATGCGTAACGTCGGCGTATCTGCTTAGTCGCGTGGGCGGGCACCGCCGGGATGCGCTGCAGCTCATTCTAACTGTCACGCGATCACACCCACGCCGTGGAAGCAGCAAATTGTCCCCCTCGTTTGCAATGGCATCTACTTGAGCTTTAGTACAATGAAGGATATCCTTCCAGCAGCGTCCGCAGCGCACACGAGCGTCGCGTCGGCAGGAAGCGAACGGTATTGTAATGAGCCGGACTGATCATTGGCACATTTTATTTTCACTTTGCTGTACATAATGGGCACGTCTATTGTTATAATGCTGTTGGTGGCAGCCGGTGTGTATTACAATAATTCAAAAGTAATTTGTACGAAACAATATGCAGTTGATGGAAGGCATTTCCATGCGTGGATGTTAACGACATTGGTTTGTTACGTGCCGCTGCCACAAAATATCTCGCGTATAAAAATGTAGCGCACCGTGATCGCATCACGTCCTCTCGTTAAGAGCCGCAGCGAGGCCGACTCACGCCTCAAATCATGCGCCGCGGAATAAAACCTATAGATTGCCTTCCCAAGACGTCAGATACAGAACCGCTTTATAACCTAATTTAACGCAAATATGAGACTGTCCTAAGTTTAAGAGTAGAAACTCCCATAACTATTACAGAGTGGCGCATACATCATACTCGAGAATGCACATTAAATAAAATGTAACGAGAGCATAAAACAGCACCCCCAACATGTTATTAAGAGGACGAGGCACGACAAGGATACGAGTAGTGCAAGTCAGCGTGAGCGCGACCTTGACCCGCGGCGTGCGGGGCGAGGCTTGCGGGGCGCGGGGGGGAGGGCAGGGGCGCAGGTGCCGGCGCACGCGTCGCAAATATCAACACATGTCAGTCACCCCCGACGCGTCCCGTTACCGCGGCGCGCGCGCAGCGTTACGCAACACGCCGCCAGCGCCGGGACCGCGCTCACAACACCACTCCTCCTGCAAGCGAGCACTGCACGATGCAGAGCTTTGCTTATAGGCTTGCAGACTTGTGTTTTGTCTTTAAGGTAAAGCATCGATTGTCTCATAAGTCAGGTGTTTCGGGACTGGTTCACTGTAACAGTGTAGCGGTTGATATAATCTACGAGATGCGGATCGATCTCACGCACAGACCGATCCATTCCATGTAGCGCAGCTACAGGCACTAGGCGAGACTAGGTTACTATGCGTCATTCACTAAACACATTCCAGAAAAGAAACGGTCACTAAACTTTCATTGTGATCACGACCGACTGAAAAGAATTACATTTTTTATCGCTATGAGTGTAACTGAGAGGCAGTGTTGTCAGCAAGACTGCGTGCTGCCTGAAGGCTAGGCGACTGAAGGATCAATGACAATGTGTAGGCATGGGGCAGACGCGCCGGCCGCTACGAGAGCGTGGTGCCGGGGGCGGCTAGCGGGACCCTAACGTCCGCGCAGGTGCCCGTAACGGGACCTCGCCAAAGGTCACCCTCCCCCGGCGCACCCGGCCTGCATAATGTTCGGCTGCACCAGGGAGCAGCGAGTCTGCAGCGAGGACTCCTCACCGGACACTCCGCGAACCTACTACCCACTTGTATTCAGCGGAATATTTTCATTTTGCCTAAGAAGAAAGTCCTCAGTAGGTACTTGTTTATAGCATTTTAAAAAACGGTCTGAATTTTTTGTAGAACAATATACATAGGTATAATGAGGGGATTATTAAAGCATGCGATGGTCCGGCCGGGCACTGCGGCGCTGCGCCTGCGCTTTACGACAGGCTCATTGTGAATGTGCGACTGGATGGATAACGGCGCACACTAACGTTTGTGCGATTTTTACTTTTGTATTGTTTTGTTGTATTTTTTAACGCTTCCTTCGCCGGTCGAGCAATAAATTAGAAAGTCGCGCCATCTTTTTGTAAACCGAATGTTTCTTTTGTAAAGCTTTCTCGGAAACGCGACAAATGTAATTGCTTTAAAATTTCCCTAATTTGTAAAAAATATACCTAAAATTCTTTGCCGTCTCGCGGGGCCGCTCGGGCAGTACCGCCGGCAGTGCCGCCGGGCCGCGGGGCCGCTCGAGGCAGCACCGCCGCACCGCGGGGCCGCTCGGGCAGCATCGCCTGCGCTAAGCTGTCAGACTAATGAGTGATGGGACTCACCGGTGTCCATGTCGCGTCGGCAGCGGCGATGAATGACGCGCGCGCAGCTCGCTCGCTGGACGTCACCCCCACCCCCGACAGCCCTCCGACTAGACCAGTCTAGGGCACATACATTATTCACCCCGCGATTAGCGCAAAAACTTTAAATGTCAGGTGATTTCGCTTCGGACAGGATGGGGGGGGGAGGGTGTAGGGGTTTAGATAACGGTATCGCGAGGGTGGCGCGACCTTTGCTGTGCGCGTGTGTGCGTGCGTAACGGGCGCCGTGAGAAGCGCGCGGTGTGGCGCGGCGCTCGCCGGCGACAGCGGCCGCGCTCACACAGGTCACACACGGATCGTCACACGCATCGCACATACCTACTTATTTCATGAATCTTGCCAAAAAGCGCTAACTGTTTGGTGACACTATTACCATAAAATATCCGTTCATCTTTGTAATAGTAATTCTCACCGATTCGTTTAACATTAGTCCTCGAACATTTATCGTAATGTCCGTTAATAAACATGATATATGCCAGATACGCAAGTACATAAGAGCCGTCGTGGTGTCGGAGAGCAGCTCTCGTGCCGAACACCCGCCACTGATGACAGATATCGCGTGATGTCATCCGCGACCGGAGCTTCACATCAACTTCACAGTTTTGGAATATAAATATGAAGCACCGCTATTATACGATATGCAAATGACGTCGGCAGGCACCCAGCTAATTAGTTTGCGTAGCGACGTAACCTCGCTCAGATTAATGAGGATAATGAACAACACGTGAGTGTTACAGCTCAGTGTCAGGGTCAGCTCTCGTCTTGCTGAACATGCTTTCAAAGTTAATTTATTGCGATGCTAGCGAGGGCTCTTGTTATCGAATATGTAATGTTTGTATATAAATGAAGGAGTTCCGTGCAGGCGAGTCGTTCACTGTGTGTTCTGTAACTTTCACTGAAAGGTTACCGGGAGCCGGCAGTCCCGAGCGGCTTGAACTAGCCTGTACTGCGCGCACGCAGCCTATCCCGCACTCAATGCATTAACAACAAAGGATTTGCATAAGTTAATTTCACCGCATTTTTTTTTGTGTGTGCCTCTAGAAAGATGCATCAATCATGGCTCCCGAGAGTACACAATAGAACCCGCGGCTACCTGTCGCTGAGCCGACCCACCCTTACCACGCATAATGGCATATCATGCGCAGCCGCACAATACGAGTCCATTACTGCTACTTCTTATCGCTACGAGGTTTCGCCGAAACAGAGCATTGCAGATTTATCGATGCTTGCCTCCCTCGTTGTGAGGCGGCGAGGCAGCGAGGCAGCGAGGCAGCGAGGCGGCGCGGGTGACGCGTGGCTGTGACGCACGCGTCGCTGACATATTCGCGCGGTACAGTTGCGCGGGAAGGTCAGCGCGACAGGTGCGCACGCGCCGTTATACGTATTTATAGCGCACACAGCTCGTTGTTTTAGGAAAGTGAAGAAATTGACCAGTTTATTGGAGCAAGCCTCTATTGTCGTAGAACACACACCGACACACAGGTCGCGCACGGAGTTATGCACACACAAAACGACGTTTAACTATAACGTATTCCTAAGATGGAATTTATACAATTATGTACATTAACATAATGGAACCAAAAGTAAATGAAAAGATACTAATAATGTCATATGATAGTTTGAAAGACAGGAATGTTGACATACGTCGGACATGTCACCGTCCGGGTGAGTATTTGCACAGCCATAATCAGGTGGATGACCACCGGCAGCTTGCTCTGCAGCACAAACTGGCAGACCTTGAGGCAGTACTACAAGTGTGCGCCCGAATTAGTGTTTTACATGGAACTGGCTGTCTAACCTGTACAAGCCAGTTACCCAGGCTACCCGATCCGATACCCCCTGGTAAGATTGGTAGGTGCCAATTCTTGTATGGAATTCAAAAGGAAACTCTACAATTCACAAGAACAGATTGTAGATAATTTGAATGAGGTATTCCGTCGCAGTGACAGATTGTGGCGCAGCTCGTTAATGTTGCCTGCATTGTGGCGGTGGATCCTAATGCACGTTTTGCAATAAATCTCAATGGAAAAAATTGTATTCACGTCTCACCGGCGCGGGCGAAGACAAAAACTAATGGAAATAGAAAGAAATATGCAAGCGATTGTTCGACAGACGGATTCAGGGGAAAAAATGCAGACAGATGCGCGCGCGCAGGTAGACGAGGATGCATGCAAATACGTGCGAGTGAAGCGCTTTGTGCGTTATGTGGAATTGTTATTAGTTGAAATCCGTAAATACAGAATACATCGCACACCGCACAGACAAACTCGAGAAGTTTGTCTCCGTCCAGCTGAGGAGCCGTACATGGCGCTCATGCAAATGATCCATCCGTTAATTAGTAATCAGCAGCGACGGGCACTGCGCAGGCGCATGCACAGCGCCATCGGCGGACTTTACACATGGTGAGTTGAGAACAATTTGAGTAGTTAGTTACAACCGATATAGCGATCAGTAAACTGTGTGAACTCCACCATGAGACGCCGCGAGTGTGATGCAGGGAGTCGCAGGGAGTCGCAGGGAGTCGCGGTCAGAGCGGAGTGAGGCTTCTGTGCGCGCATGCGCGGCGGCCGGTTATCATTCGCACTATTTACATATTACCTTTTCGGTCCGTAAGAATGTTCGCTTAAAAACTAGCGACACGACAACAGCGGTGGACTCCTTATACGAGGCTAACTGTTGGTGACGCGCCGGAACTACCTGCTCACGCTCATTACTACTTACAAGTGACCGTGTTCATGTTCAAGTTTCATACAAGTCATTACTCTAATTAGGTATTTTTCCAAATTATACCTAGGCTATTTTGAGGAATCTATTTGAATATTCATATTTATTATCATTATCATTCATTGACTTCAGAATAATAAGGAGCTTTACTGAAGCGGCGGCTATGACTTCCTAGTGGTCGTTGTTGTTACCTGCCTGATGGAAAACATTACTGGGCTATCTAATAATGTTCATATAAAAAATAATTACGTACCAATTTTTTTGTTGATTTGGGTCGAGAATCATTAGCATAATTACGTCCTTGAATATGGCACGGATGCAAATCAACAGCTTGCATAAATAACTAGCTTCCACCCGCAGCTTCGCCCGCATAGAATTCGGTTATATCGCGTTTCCAAGAGAATTCTCCAAAAGGCCGGGATAAAAACTATCCCATGTTCTTTTTCAAGGTCAACTCTATCTCTGTAGCAAATTTTATTAAAATCAGTTCCGTGGTTTAGACGTGAAATCGTAACAAACATACAGAGAGAGACAGAGTTATTTTCGCATTTATAATATTAGTAGGGATAGTAGGGATATATTTTGAGTGAAATAGTATAAAAGAAAAATATCTGCGAACTGATTCCGCTGAGCGTGTGAGGAGCCGCGCCGGCCGTGTCAGCCGCGCTGTGAGGTCAATCATATAAATGCTACATTCAAATACATCGGTATTCCGATTTGACACGTTTCCCTCGATGAATGCGAGTGCTACCGAGCGAGCCTCCCTGTACGAGCAGCGCGTGAGCTCACTGGGCTGCAGCGTGTGAGCTGACTGGGCTGCAGGCTGCCAGCTCAGCTGCAGCTCACGTGTCCTCCCGCTGCTGAATACCGCCACAGCGCTCATTAGCCAACAATATTCTGAGAATATTTTAACAATTTAAATGAGTAACGGTGAAACAATGCTAATTAATAACTAAGATGTAATTAGCAACGATTTGAATGAATAAGAAAGAATACACGCGTTTGTAACGGTTACTAAATAACTTGGAGTTATGTATAGTGGCTCTGTTCTACCGAGAGCAGCAATCGATTTATTAACAACAGTTATCAGATGATCCGCGGCGATCTGTCGGCGATACGACTGTCCGAGTCACGGCGGCGCACGCACCACGCGGTGACTGTGGGCCGCTCTGAAGGACGTTACGTAATGTTCATATTTTATTTAAATATGAGGTGCAGCGGCGCGGCTAACTGCGCCCACATTATGCTAATTGTAATTATGAATGTAACACAAGCAGTATTATGCTAATCGCGTAGTTAATGTTACAGGAGCAATTAAGCAGCGCGTTCACCTCTGCAGCCGCGGGCTCCCGGCAGCCGGCCCGCAGTCCCGGGGGTGACACCGCGACGCTGCTGCAAGACCGCCACCATCACGTCCGTGCGGATGCATACTCGCTGTTATAATCAATATCTGGCGTGATATATCCTCAAATTAAGTAAAATATCAAATAAACATTTTCTGTATGTATATTTGACTGCTACTTACCAGGTGAAGTATTCAACTCAATGTTACAATTATCTGACCAACGTATCTCTGTAGCTGAATGTTGCACAAGATGTACACTGACTCGTTTAGGCGACGTTAAGCCTAATGATACGCGCTACATGTTTCAGTTAGATTTCAGTAAACGTATTTACATTAAGTATACCTAAGCAATAAGTATGTACGCTAAATAATCGCGAGTGTTAAGTAATTGCGTGAGAAGTTCGTGACCTCTTGCTCTCGTCTTTCTTAATTTATGTGAAAGTAAAGGTGTACTGATGTACACTGACGTGTGTGTCGGTATATGTAGCCAAACATATAGTTGCCAAACACTAGGAGATCTGATGCCTGTGCCGTGCTGCTACAGCCTCCTCAGTAAGACCCCATCATTATTTACTTACATTTATAGCTAATACTCATTTATTTCCACCAGAGTAATGATTCATTTAAAATTTTGTGCGTATACGTCTGGTCGATAGGTTGTGATTTTTCTTCGACATTTAAATACCTAAACGTACATCTCATCTGTTGATTAAAATATAAATCATGTTAGAAAATAACAACTAAATAATGTTTTTGTGAACCACAACAAGCACAGACACACGGAGCGCGGGCTTGTTCCCGATATCCCTCACTCATTCTATTGTTTACTTTACTTTTGAAACGAGATCATTATTTTGTTCAAATTCATTCATGGCATTTTTATTACCAACAATTTATTAAAAAGATAAACTGTACATTATTTTAAAATAATATGAAACTAAAACATATTTATTTAAATTGTTTTATTTATTATAGCAAAGGTACTTTGAGTTTCATTTTGCCCCAGGGATAGTATTAAAAGTTATTACAAGTACCGGGATACCAGAAACATCAGAAAAAATACAAAACCAGTCAAATAATAATGATACGTAATTTAGAAACGTTACACATACATGAGACATCACTAACTGTTTGATTTTAACTGCTATTCCTTCTGACTGTAACTCAGTCATAGTTCGGTAATAAAATGCAAACCAAATATATCTTTATTCTTTATATAAAATGTGTCGAAGAATTTGGAAAGTCAAAGTTATTTATTGTGTAAAATAGATTTTTTTCTCACATTTCAAATCACAACTCTCGGAGGGGATTGCGAAATGCTATATCTACCTATTTATGTGGTGGATCGCTTTGGGAAACACTCGTGGAGCAACTCGGTAGCGACCCTAGCGCGGCCGTGCGTACGCGCAACTCATCATGAGCTTTATAACAAGTGCATACAGTAACGCACTATTACCCGCGCCGCGTTACTTTTCATTTAAAGGAAATGTTCATTATTACTGTTTCAACAACATATTGTTACAGTTTTATAAGTGGCTTCAGGTGAGTCCTATGTCACAAACTAATCATTTATTATTATAATACTATCTTCTTTTGGACAAATGGATGTTTGTTTCTCTTCCACTGATTTAGATGTTTGGGAGTAATATATGTATGTCGTACGTAATACGTTATAACATATATGCTTCATTTTATTAATGTATGGGTAGACTTCCCTCGGGAGGCGGACGAAACCGACAGAAGAACAATAGAAGAGCGTGAAGAGATTGAGGGTCGTGTTCTAGCTGACCGGCGTGACGCGCACGACACACGCGTTCAGCTCATCTACATGCACCTAACTATGATAAACCCGATTGATATTTTATTGTACTCTATGAAAAATATGAGTATTTGTCGCGTTTCACTCGCATACTGGTTAAAGTCAATGGCGATGCAGGCCGCGCCGGGCGCCGCACTAGTCGCGCTCGCGGCGCACACAGATGTGTCCGGCGTGCGCTTTCCAGTGATTACATTTACATAGGAAATTACAGGCAGCTATGTGGAGCAGCGAGGAATCCATTCATACGACGCATTTATAGCTGTTTCCATCTTTGACCAAAACTACTAAACATACGTCCATAATGTTATCTGTGACAGGTTAATCGGAGCTGCAGTTCTGCAACTGGACTAGTGCTGTTTACTGATTGAACGACAAAACAGATAACTGCAGATAACATCACATAGCCCTGGGTTCGATAGTGAACTCCACATTACCACGCGCGTACTCCATGTATTATATGCCGTATGTACTCGATGTAGATTGTACTGAACAACTAACCCCTCAGATGAAGTATTGTCCACGACTGTCCGCCTGACACTGACGTCACACACGTGGTGTGACGCGAGTGGTGGCACATATCCACACGTGGGTATAATCTGTGTGCGCATAGAACCGCAGTACTAAGCGTTATACCTTGTTACTTTGAAACTGATTAGCAAAACGAAATGGAATAAAGGCGTTTCACGGCAGTCGGTAACAGCAGTCGTTTGTCATCGTCAACGGAGGCAATAAAGCGAATCTCTGAATAAAGCGCCGATAAAGAGGATACTGTCGCACAAAAACTCAAGAATTACGAGCATGGAGTGTGACAGATGGAAACTCTCGATGTCATCGCCGAGCTGTTGCAACAGATTTGAATAATGGTGATACAAAGTACGTCGACGCAGAAGGTCCGGTCGGTACAACTGGCGTACCATCTCACCGCGCACACAGCTGCATGCTGTGTACTCAGTAGATATAGCGCGCGAGGCTCATTCATCTCCGCTTGTGCTGGTTCAAGCATGTGTCGCTCCCCCACACACGTGCGAGGTGTCTGTCCAGTCCAGGACAGCTCTACTGAGCTTTTGTGCACGTCTGTGGAGTGCGGGCGCGGCGCGGCGCGGGCTCGGCGCGGGGCGGGCACGCACAATGCGCGGAGAGTGCCGTGACGCACGCGCAACACAAAAACCCGTCCCCCCGCACCGCCCGCGCCCGCCGCTACACGCTTTTTACCCGTCGACCCATTCATACCTTAATTAACGCGAATAAAAAACGAACCTAGACGAAAATTAGAAATGTTTCGGTGTCGCCGCGCGGCCGCACAAAAACCGATTCAGCTGTGAATTTATATTAATTTAATTATTTCGTCGTTTTGTCTCGCCGTGTGACGGCGGCGGCTACCGGTGCAGCTCGCCGTGTGCCGCGTTATGTATGTGATGAGGAGGACTTACCGTTCAGGTCGAGCACCATCTGTGTGTTGAAGAAGTGGCTGACGTCACCGCGCCCCGACACTGCAACAAAACGCAACACGTTAGACCACGCTATCACAGGCACGCCACGGTGCACTGCCTGAAAAACATTTATAATTAACAATTAAACATAGCCTGATCAAAATAAGCATATGTGTTTGACCAAGATGGGGGACAGACGATACAGGTATCATAAAGTGATCCTAGCAGAACAGTACCCCGCGAGCGACAGTTACAAACAGTTTGGATGGATGTCCACGTGTCGCCCGACGACTCCCGCGACACAACAGAAGCCTGCGCCATATATCATGAGCTGCAGTGATTGTGCGGCACTGCGCAGCTGCTCTATTGTCGCGCGGCGCATTGTGCTGACCGGCGCACGCGCACCTCAGTACGGCACACGTAGCCGCCTGACCTCCGCCAAATTGTGCCTCTAATGTAGTTCCAAATTGTGGGACTGTCCGACTACCGGGCAACACCAATTACTAATAATTGAATATTAAATTGCCAGCCTCATTTTTTATAAAACAATAATAGACTATCTGTGTTTGTAATTCTATCAGCTATCTAGGAAATGATTGCTGACCAACAATAATCTGACCACCACTCATCTATTTTATTGGCAGTATTTCGAGGGCATCAACTGTGTGGCATCATTAGAATATTAGCTTGCGCTAAGGCATTGCATATTAGTTTTACTGACACACCTAACAGCAGAAACGAAACATGAGGGGATCATTACGGAAACTCTCCTAGGAAAGTAGTGCGCTAAAATGTAGGTGTTAGGAGGACGAGGGACGTTACTATCGCCGGCCTTAAACAACTATTTGAAACCCAACCATTTCTTGTAAAACTAATAATCATTGACAGATGCGTCAACGAACTCGAAAACCTAGCTAGATAGTTTACTCGTAACGGATGGCTTTGTTTACACCAACTGTACGTATTTGAGCTAGAGGAACGCGCCTGACCTACCTGCCCCCATGGCATCTCTGTTGTAAGGCGTGTACACACCGTCAAGTGCAAGTAAGTGCCGTCACATTGTACGCGTGTCCCTGTAGCGTGGGTTCACATGGTTTTTGTAAACGTTATGTCATTAGTTTTGATGTCCTCGAATGATTAGACAATCTTGTTTCGCAGAAGATATAGTGACAATTTAAGCGATCAATGTTTATGAAATAAGGTGTATGTAGTAGTGTTGATAGCGAGCGGTGCGCGCGCGCATGCGTGTCACTGCGCAACCTGCTGCCGAGTGAGTTATGCTGGAGCTGAACCTGATCTAAGTTACGAGCAGATCTGTGCTGACTGTCGCGCCCACATAAACCACTCACTGTGGAGACAAATCGCTGCGTGATTCACTTGCTATCAACTAACATTACAATTTAGCTGTCATTACCGTATTGCTCATTATCTAGATACCGTATTATTGCAATACTGCGACTCTGTTAGCTGGTGTAGTCTTCGGTACACTAAACGGACGTCTGCGGAAACCTCCGACATAGCTAACTTAAAACTGAATGCAACATTGTATCCCTCGGGGGAGCGCACATGACTGGCACAACCCGCCCCGCGCACTGCTCCTGTCATTTGTTTCAAATATTAGCGACATGCGGGCTGCGGGGCGCGGGGCGCGGGGGGAGGGACACACGTCGCGTCACTCGTGCGGACACGCGCGTGCGGCATCAGCTCAGCAGCGCAGCACATGACCCGCGTGTGACCGCTAGTGTGCCCACTGCCTGCACGTTGGAAGTATCCAGCCTCCTCCTCGGTCGATACTGAGCCACGCGACGCGCATTTATTAGAATTTGGGCTGAACCACTTTCGTGCACCCAAACATTTTCCTTCCTCGATACAGTTAAAAGATAGGATCGTATTAACGCGGCGAATATAAACGAGCAGCGCGCCGGCCGCGGTCCGGCCGCCATCGCTCAGCCGCTCCCGGGGGACCACCTCGCCGCCGCCGCTCCATAAATCGTCCCCATTTGGCTAACCCGCGAATCAAAGAAAGGTAATTCACAATGTTTAAATCCAATTTGAAAGGAGCGAGGGCGGCCGACCCTATCGCACTTTCAATATTATTGTAATCTAACAAGCTATTAATATACCGCCGACCGGCACTGGATATCAAAGAAATAACGAAAGCCAAGTGTTGGGGTTCAACTGCGCTCATAACGCTGAATAATAAAATAGCTTAACATCGGTCGGAGGGCGAGGGCGGCGCGGGGCCCGGGGGGGGGGGCGGGGGTACACTTGTGCTGATACTACAGCTGCTGTCATCTGCTGAGCTGGAGCTCGACCTTCAATGTTCTGACTGCGCTCCTTCGTGTGCACCGCGCGGGTGTTGTGGATGAGCTCTTATCGCGATAAGCACCTGATTATACTTGTCAAAATGATTCCCAGAACAGACGCTGGCAGCTCATTACAAATGCAAATGGCGTTAATGAGAAGCGGTTACAATCGCTAATGCAAGCGCTATTACAATGCAGAAATTAGTTAATGGACAGGCCGCGGTTTCACTTGGCATCAATCATGGAGCGCAATAGCGGCACAAAAACTGCATGTGCCCGAGCTGAGCCCGCAGCGCTGCAGTGTGCTGCACAGTGCAGCAGCAGCATCGTGGCAGTGATGTTGCGGCGGAGGCATGCTCGGCGCATACATTAGGCGCGGCGCGCACGACACGCGCGTCGCGCGGTTTCTAAGAAGCAGCAGTTTGGAGCGCATCAACATGCGCGCATAATGAGAGTGCGCCTCATTCGCACTCGCCGAATCAACATCCTACTTGTAATCAAATGTCAATCAATGATAATTATTTGCAGCTACTTTCGGTAATTGATGATACTTGTAAAGACTTTCAAACGTCTCCATAGTTGAAGCTTATTATTTCGATTGTATCACACACAGGTGACACAGGGACACTCGCGAAGGCACAACCAGCGTTTTGTTTAAATCCGACACGTTGTTATCATTGACGTCGGGTAAATACGGGAAGACAAGGTGGCGAGCTACGCGACACATTATACTATACATACGTTTTATCTCTAACTAAACACTAAATTAAAACAAATATTAAGGCTCAAGTTTCCCGACATAATAAACGTCAGTTTTCTTAAAAGCCATATACCTAGTATACTTTGAACCCTGTACGTTACAGTACATAGAAAACAGTTGCTTGAAGAAAAGTGTCGTTTATGTTGTTGGTGAACACTGTTCCTGAGCTATATGATATCTCAACACAATAGTGAGGAGCCAGCGAGCGACGGCGAGTCGACCGACTGTTGTTTTGCTTATATTGTAGATGTCTAAACGATATGATGTCTAGATGTATCTATTCTGATCAATTTATGTTCGTTACCCAAAACAATAATTTAGTATCATCGAGACATACAATTTTTTTCCCGCATTTTTCAGCTAAGGCTGCGACGATATTACTATGTATTTGATAATGTACATATTGCGAATGTTATCCGCAGTTTACGTGCGACGTGAGGGATCTTCCCCCGCGTTTACTTTACATCGAATTGATTGGAATCCTCCGACGCGATTACGCTTCAAAGCGTTGTTGTGGTGTTCTCGCAGCTTTTAGCCAGACAGCACCACGATCAGCTGTGTATGTATAACATCGGTGAGGAAGTAAGTAGTAGTGTAGAGTTGTAGTGCGAGTGGAGCACATGAGGTGATGGCTACAACGAGCGTGTTGTGTGTGGTTCATGAATGGTGCGTGACGTCACGGATCGATGTCGTCACAATAAGTCGCATGTATCGGCAGGATAACGCGCGGGTCGACGACCGCGCCCGGTTAATTGCGGCCCGCCTCCCCCTCCCGCCCCGGCCGCACCCCCGCGCACACCCGCGCCCCGGGACCTTCGTCTTAAGGAGAACATTTGGGCCAGTCCGCTGGCCCACATCGGCATCGATCGCGCTCGCAAGTTCACGCACGTCACGCTCACAACAGACTGCTACCGACGTGTGTCGCACACGTGCGCCACGCGCTGTACACTGCTTCTCAACACACAGGGTTGACACTCTGCGACATACTGTAGACTAATAGACTGAAGTAAACCCTGAGCGAGTACTCCGAGCTGGGTGACCTCCATCCTAGCCGTGTAAACAACGCTTTGTGTGTGAAGTGCCGCCTCCACGAGGAGTGTGAACACGGTGAGAGACGAGATAACGCTTCGTTGTGACCGGCAGGCTGCGGCGCCGCTAATGAATATGCACAATGTGCAGTGTTGCAGCGGAAGCCGAACATAACTCGCGCCACTTACTCATTCCACTCACAAGCTATCAACATTATAATAGAATATTTTGGAATAGATTCGTGTGTCGTGGTGCGGTGTGCTAGTACTACTATTTATGCCTATGACACAGTGATGTATGCTCGGCTCTCGGTCGGAAGCGGCGCGTTGTGACTGAGTGCAGCGGGCGCTGTCGGTGCCTTGTTTATAGCGTCATAAAGCAACAATTAGGCGTCGGTGTCGGCGCCGGCGCCGCTCCACCGCGCACGCTTAACGAACGCTGCTCATTACAAGACGTTACATCGCTACACTGCTGCAGGCTGCAGGCTCACACCCTCGTGTGGCAGCTCTGCCTCCGTCACGTGGCTGAGCACACTACTCGCGAGAGAAAACATCACTTATACAAATGTTCAAGTTACAATTTAAAATAACTAGTGAAGTAGTGCATGTTGTACAGTAAAGACATCAACGAGCACGCGCCGCAGCACGCGCCGCGATAACAAACTCCGAGTGTTCAGCGGCAGGCTGCGGCGGCAACAGGTTAAGTGCCTGTTATAATTGTGAGCTATAAGTTAGCCGGAAGCCGGCGTGTCGACAGTAACTGCCGCCACAGATATGTGACGCACTGCACTGAGCTGACGCTTCGCTACCATGCAAATGGGCGCGTCAGGCATCAGCTTTAATAAAATACAAATATTATGCATCGATAAAAGTATAATAATTGGCTCGAAAAGTTCTTGTATTAAAATAAAACGGGAGCGAGGGAACACTGTGTGTTTACATAACCATCGCATGTTACACTCAGATTTATAATAAAGATAATGCATTTCGTGTTTTTAAAATAATTGCATGATTATTTAAAGAATATATTATTATAATAAGTTGGTCGCGTCATTCTAATTATTAGCTGGCAGTGAACTGGTGCATCCCCCCCTCCCCTCCCCTCGCTCCGTCCGGCGGGGGCCGTCTGTTTAATTTGATAATTATAATGATGTTCATAAACATTACAGTTTGCAGGCGCTAGATGTTGGGCCAGTAGTCGGCGCGCTCAGTACATCACTCTATCGTTATACAATGAACTATCGTTTATGAATGTTTCAGTTTGGTGTGACATGAACCCTCGCTACCGACAGCACCGCAGTCGGCCATCAAGCTCATGCAATATAACTACGACATCAGTAGATAAGCTAATCAGCGACACTCGGGCAACACATCACATACACGCGGGCGTACAGGGGAACATTGCATCGCTTTGTACCAACTTCTTGTAGTCCACATTGACGACACACCTGCGCTGGCACAAAACCTTACAACTGTATTCTCATCTGTATTGACTGCTTGGGTGAAGTCACAATATCATCCAAATAAAAATATCTCTACTTATTCTATGATAATTACTTATATTCCATACTATACAAGGTGTTGATTTGCTTTTGTGCCATACTTCAGGAGGAGGACATAAAATACGTAAATAATCGATTGGAAATACAATAGACGGGAAATAGCTCATATGCACTGCTTTTTTTGTCATTGTAATGTCGTAGTATTTCAGAAGTTATCTAATTTTATGAATGTTTATGAATAATCGTTGCGTATGCTTTGTGTTTGCGTTTGTGTGAGGGTGCAGAACGGTTTTAAGGCCAGTAACACACGCACCGAGTTTAAATACGGCTAGATGACATTGGCAGAAATCCGAAAAAAAAAAATATATTACTTACCAATTTTTTTGTCGATTTGGGTCGAGAATCATTAGCATAATTACGTCCTTGAATATGGCACGGATGCAAATCAACAGCTTGTAGAATATTAAATACTATCAGGCTTAAGACCGACATTTACCTACCTACCTTACCCCAAAGAAATAAAAAGGCCAATCCAATATCATAATATTTAAGAAGAAGAATGAATTGCCCGAATACCTCGCCAAGAAGAGCCACGTGGGCTATTCAAGTACACAGAACAGATCCCCCCGACCTTCCATTCTGATTTTATGACAAGTGTAGCTAGCGACTGGTCTCCTCGGGCCCTGAAAAGATTTTGGACTAGAAAAACAGAAATGAGACGAGACTGCATTTAGCAGAAATGACTATGTTGCGTTGCGACGGATGTCTGATTTCACGAGAATGGATAAACTGAGGAATGACTACATCAGAGAGAGTCTGAGAGTACATAGCGACAGATACAGAAACAATGAGAGGCAAGCGGTGGTCGTGGTAGGGGCATGTAGTGAGGAGGAAAGAAACACATGTGACTAACCGTCAGTTGCACAAAGCTCCATTTAAGTTAAAGCTTTAAATCTATTGCTGACTCTTTATTTGTCAAAAAGATAATAAGTGTTAACAATAGTAATAATGGAGCTTTGTGCAACTGACGGGCAGTGTCTTAAGTATGAATGTGGATGTAGAGGGTGAACATCAAAGATAATATGGCAGGATTGTATGAAAGATACGAATAAAAAGGGAGTGAATGTCAGTATGACAAGTGTCAGAGAGGAATGAAAACATAAAACCTGCCTCGCCGACCCCAAATAACATTTTAAAGTGCAGAGAGAAGAAAGGAGTTTTCTGAGGCCTACTTCCTAAGATTATTGTGTTGCTGATACACTGTCCAGTGAAGGCGCCGCCAGTGGGGACCGAATTGTAATACTCATTATGTTCTCACATTTTAAATTATGTTCGAAAAATCAAAAACTCTTTAAAAATATACTACAGCGTAAAAGGGTTAAGAAACAAACTAACTCTATTTTGTAATCATCATTATGTAAGGACGGAGTCCCGTGCTGTTTGTACTTTTTTAGATTTGAGGTTTTAACTTGCAAAATAATAACTACTAACATTTGAATTTACGCAAACGAATTGACCTAAATAACAGTTTTGATATGAAAGAAGTGTGACCTGTAGCAGTCACATGGTTCACAGCCGTACTCCCGACAGCGAGGCTGGCTGTCAGGCACAAGTAGGCGCGCATCGCGGCCGCTCCGTCGGCTGCTGCACTCGCTCCTGCTACATTTGTCTGTTTGTATCATACACTTTGAAGCTATTGAAAAGATTTGTAAACATCTTTTACTGTTGAGAAGCCACACCGTTGCTGAGTAATGTATCTAGGCTATATTATATTCTGGTACACGGCACCACAGCTAGTTTTTAATGATACGAATGTATGGACAGCACTACCTGCAATATAATGGATTGTCTGAGCACTGCCCTCACTGTAATTTTGTTAAAAACTTTGTTTTATAATAAGTGAACTGACAGCGGAAACTACTTTCCAATTTGAGACAACAATTAAGTTTATTTCGCAGCCGTTTTTAGAACTTATTTTAAGCTTTAATTTGTGGTATTGTAATAAGAAATTAATGGCATCTTTGTAAAGGAAAAAGCGAAATATTTTAGGTTCGTTTCTGACTTCGACATGTCTTTACATTGATCAGTTTCCCGTGGTCTCGCCCACATCTTGCAGGAACTACTACATTCACTCGGAATAACAACTATCCGTGCAATCAACCGAACTCAAGCTATCTGTCACCGAGTGTAATGTCAAGTGTTACAGTTGTTTTTCAGTGGAAGTGTCTCGTTTATTATGAGTTATTATTCTAAATGTAATCGTACTAAGTAGCACACAGTACATACATAGGTCTTGGAGTTATACTTGTTTATAACGGAATAGCCTTTCCTTGGCTGCGCACCACGGCTACAACGTCTGCACTGAGTAAGAGAGCTTTACTCAGGAAGTAGACAGGTATTCCGATATGAATACTTTAACTGTCTCCTAATGAACGTATTTAAACTATTCAGTGAAGAAAAAAAGAAAACAGTTTTTACACCTGAGCTTTGACAAAGGCAACTATTACTTTTCATCGATTTCGAATCTCTATTTCCCCTGGCTGGAGGCCTTAAATTCTAGGCATAAAAGGGGTAATTCCGGCTAAGCAGTACGCGGCCTCCTAGGCTGAAGTGCGAGATGCTATACCAAAAAAAAATAATCTCTATTTTCTATCTTTATCATAAAAACTTGTCTAGTATTTTGATTAATGTTGATGTTTATGATAATACAGATGCTAATATTATAAAACTAAAATGTTAGTTTTTTTGTTTCAATTAGGTAACTAATCTCAATAAAATATGTTCTAATTTAATATGTAAAATTAACAACAAACAGCACCTGTTTACATATTGTGCAATATACACCTATTTATATATCTAATACGTCTGTGGATGACCTGCTAAGTGTGATCTCAATACAAAAGATTTTCGGGAACAGAGACTGACCCAAGAAGTGTCATGATGATTGTATTTTTAAATCGACCTTTAGTATGATTTTGAGATGGTCCCATCGCTACAGGATCTAGGCATGTAAACTCAGACAAATAGCGAGAAACCCTCAAACATTGTATATTCAAGTGTACTTCCTCGTGTTGTGTGTCGTTTTATTGCAATCGCAAGCTCAATAATGGAGAAGGAACACAGTTTTTGGCTAAGTTGTACATATAGTCACGATAACTTTACACATTTACGATGGCACGACTGAAATGATTTAAAACTAAAACACAGACAAAAAAATAGACAAGACACAAAAGAAAAAGCTCCTTAAAAAAACAGAAAAGCGCAAAAGACATTTTTGCTTTCTATAGAAACTGATTTCCAGAACGATACGAAATGGCTTTTTCGCTTTTTTTGTTTTTTTTAAAGTCGTTTTTTTTTCATCACCAAACGCGCACTTTACTAAGATAACATCTATTTTATGTTACTTACTGCGTGAAATATTAGGTACACTACGTAAGGACAGACCTACATTATTCAAATATGCAATTTATTTTATAATACAAGCCGTACAAGCGCGTTCCCGACAGCCGCTCGTCATGTCTACACAATCCTACACCCGGAGTCATTGCTCAAATAAAACTGATTACGAATCAATATCCCGGTGTCCGAACGAAACGAAACAATCAAACCGCAGTCGTTATATCAAAAATACAGTGTTTGTAATGTTGGCTAATTTGGGCGACAGGTGCGCATAGCGTGCGCCCTCGCCGTGCCAAAGTTCAGCGCGCTCCCATGCGCGCGCGCACCGCTCCGCTCGCACCGCTCCCGCCGCTCCGCTCCGCCGCGAGCGAGCGACGCGACCGACACGTATTATTACACTCGTAAACAACGCGTGACTCCATCATCCGCTAATTCACTTAGGTAGATGACATTATTACAACCGAATTACACCTCGGAGCGACTCGCGCGCATTTTACATCGATTACATTGCGGTGATTTGATGCCGTTTCGATAGTAATTTTAATATAATTCGTGGGGAGTGCGATAAAAACGCCATTAGTGTATTGTCTAGCGTACGGGAAGATGAAGAAATTAGTGATGATTGTCATCGCCGATGATTTGTGTTACGCAGCGCCGAGCGGCACCTGTGCGCCTGACTGCAGTCGGCTACACTGTCGTGCGATGATTCGCTAACAGACAACAGACGAGACATGGTTTAGTCCAGCACGAAACGCCGTGAGTTCCCCATTCTCGCTCCCTAACGTCTTTACTAGCTTATAATAAATGTGTAGCGGCAGGAAGGTACATGACACTCGACATCATATCGCGAGATGAAGTTGCTCATGCGGTGCGAGCGGAGCGGTGCGAGCGAAGCAGTGCGAGCGGAGCGGACGGAGGTGACAAAGGCTCGCGTAAGAGACTTAATATTATTTGCGAAGGGAGGGCGCGCTCCCGCGGGACAACCCTTGCCTGACCCCGCTAAATCACAATACGCCACCTGACCCCACATAAGTTCCGATAAGGGATTATTGTCGTATTACTTGCGCGCAGTTATTTATAGGAGCCGCGCACCTCGCCGTCACCCGACACCGTCAGCCGTCACCCGCGCCCCACGCGCATTGTTTGACCTCTCTGTTCACTATTCTTCAGAAGTTCTCATTTATTGTAAGCTCCTTTCGAAGGAATTTCAATGATTACAATAAACATCGTTGAATGTAATAACTTATTGGTTAATCAATAAAATAAGAATCCAAGTAATCATTATTTTATAAGAATTAATTAAAATAGCTACTTAGTAAGAAGAATGGCTCCTGACGCCGAGCTAATCATAATAAATATTAATTATTTAAATAACCTAATTAGATAGGCAAAAGCATTAGTTTACTGCTTTTTTATATATTTAGCGAGGGCTAGTTTCAAGTAAAATTATCTACATGATAAAGGTCATAAAGTGCGAAAGAAGTTAGCGTGCCGGCGCGTGTACACCGCGCCGCATGTACACCGTGGCGAACTGACCACACTTACATAGGTACTTATATCATTATTCTACGTTTAATTTTCGAAAATGAACTTTTTTGAAGATTCTTCTAATCTTTACGGTACATATTCACGATTTATGTAAATAAATATCTTGTAAGTTGTCAGTTGAAACTGTGCTTCACATAAAATTAATTGTTTTGATGATAAGTAGGGACAACGACAGAGAAATAACAAGCACAGGCTATCACTTCAAAGAGAAAGTTGTGATTAGATTACTTACTAATCATTGGTTGCAATCCACTTGTATAATGTGTACAGGTTGACAAGTTGTCACAGTGGAGCACGTCAGCGTGACATTACAGTGACCTGTCAGTGAACTAAACATAGCGCTTACCGTGTACAGCGGACTGATGTTCCCGAGCGTACGGAACTAACGTTTGCGACTGTATGAACATCACTAATCACAATATTTTATTCAGATTCGGATTAATTAGCAGTGAGCGGTGTCGAGCGAGCGACTTGACGAATGTAATCGAACTTCGGCGACGATACGACAACGATCAGCTAACGAACACTAGCGACTTCCTACACAACCATTCAACGACAAATATCGCACTGAAGAGTTGCGTACGCGCAATAACAAATGCGCCTATCGCAAGTTAGGAGGGTTTGGGCACGTGGAGCGCGGCCGGTGCTGGGGCACTGTTTGTTTACCGAGCACTGCACTGGGCACTACTGACCGTGGCGCTGCTGGTCGCGGGGCGGCGGCGGCCAGGCGGGCAGCTCGCGCAGGCGCATGGAGCAGTCGAGCGGCTGGTCGCGCACGGCCAGCGCGGGCATGGCGCGGCCGCGGCCGCCGGTCCTGGGTCGCGCCGTCTCTTCGGTGCGAGCGTCCGCCCACCGAGCGCGTCCGTGAGACACTGCCGTGCGAGCGCCGCTTTTTTCCGACGGTTTTTTTCGCGGGGGCGGGGCGAGGCGGTCGGCCAATGGCGGCTCGGCCCCCCCGCCCGCCGGCCGCCGCCCCCGCGTCTCTACTCTTATTTACGTGCCGTATATTAAAAGGGTTTTCCGCGTGCCGTTATGGATTTTCCTCGGCGTCGTATGTAAAGCGCGGCGCGGCGAGGCTCGGCCGGTCGCCCGCGCTCTTCGCTCCGACCGCTCACCATCCTCATCATGACAAAAACTTGCATCGCTCGTCCATTCATTTGGTCGGCGGCTCCAGTTTTTGTGATGTTGGATTTAGAGTTTGTGAAGGCTCACTGATTGAAATGAGTAGATCCGGCGTGGACGGAGGCAGCGCGCGGCCGTGAGGCTGGGCGGAGTACGTCTGCGGGCGTCGGTAATGAGTGGCTGTTGTTACGTCACCGGCGCGGGGTCACTGACCGGCCGCAGACGAAGCCTGAACTTGAACCTGAGCGGCTAATTAACATGTGACAGCACGTCACGCGACACGCGCCCTGCCTGCAGCGCTGCAACTGCTGGTAGCTATGAGCACAACACCGCACTCTCCCTCTCCAGCTGGCAGGTCCACCAGATGGACTTAACAAAAATTCTTCAAGACTCTACCTATGTCATATGATCAAACATTTATTTGAACAAGAACACAATCTTACCATCGGGAATAAATAAAAAGAGTTAGGGTTTGTATAGCAGGTAACTACTGCATCAAATATTCCATCCGTCTATTAAGTCGATAGCAACTCAATAGTCATCATTCAAATGTCAATTACTGTTAATTAGTTCATCATTAAGTAAGATATCGGGGACGAGATTTAAATAAAAGTTCATTAATTATGTAGTCATCAGCCAGTTATCTCAACATTGAGTTTGATTAAAATTCTCTACAATAGGATAGGTACTTATTGAAGTTACCTGAAGAAGATGAAATCGATTCGTGAACAAAGCTCAGCGTGACACTCGTACTTGTGTGTGGGAGATAAGATGTGTGTAGTGACGTCACGAGCACCTTCCCGCAGACAGAGCAGCACCCACAGGTGCAACACCCGGTACCAAGTGTGCATCCAACTATTATTAGTTGTTTATAATGAAATAATTAGCTTTCACGTGTATGACAGTTAAACATTGCGGAGAAGAACAACTAGTTGTATGTGTGGTTACAACACAACAGTGAACTTACTCGCCCGAAATACTTAGCTCTTCTTTATACACTTTTATTTTATTTTATTTTATTTATTAGGTACAGAAACAGATAACAGGTTATAGGTACAAGAAATAGAAAATAATAAGAAAAACACAATAAATGAACCTGAGACCCAATTATAACTGTACACAGCTTACACAATAAGCAATGCTACGTTCTACTTACATAAGTTATTAAAAATAAAGAAAATGAATTTTAATGAGACATCTAACATGGAATTTTATATTTAAGATAAAAAAAAATTAAAACGTCTTTCTATACTAAAACAGTAAAGTATTTTTTTGTTTGTTTGTTTTTTCCTCAAGACTCCCGAAACTAAACTAGGTCCGAGTAACAAAGTTCCCTCGGGACGCGGGTGAAGCCGCGGGAATAAGCTAGCTATTTCATAACATAAATCAGATCACATAGACCTAATCACCAATAATGAATCCATTTTATTACGTGCTGCAGGTGAGGGCGATTTGTTCATCTTTAGATCAAATTTGTGGCACTATCTCAACCGGCTGACTAGCTAGAAAAATCATTAACTAAATTGGACTTATTTTCACTTATTGTCGTGTAACCCCCAACATTGTATATTGTGGGGTGACGGCACGTGGTGTTACACACCGGGGTGAGCGTCATGTACGGCACGGGCGCGACAACACGTCGGTATCGGCGACACATCGCTCCCGGTGCAGCACGCTCTGCCTCGACGGCGGGATGTGGGCCGCGTCACCTGCTCGCAGCTGCCGCCCCCGCACCTGGACCACGCCGCCCCTCTGCCGAGCTGTCGCAGCGCACACAACGCATGCAGATTTATGTCCCAAATTGCGAATAACGCAGATCTACGTACAATGGAAATGACTCCGAACATACACAATCAATAGATGCGAGGGTAAAGCGTAGATCAGAACATCTACACTAACGTGGATGTATTCATTAACAATAGCGATGTGTTGTTTTGTCTTATGGGCCGCATTAGCAGCAGTAAAAAGCAAACGTTCTTTAAAAAACCGGTGAAAGCATCTCTCCGAACATTTAACAGCTAAAATCAGTTTATAAGTAAAAATACTGCAAATGTATTGTTAAGTCGACGGTCACAAAAAGTTCCGTTTGTTGCCGGACAACACAATAGTTACGGTACAAGTACAACCTCTGCAAGTAAATAATAAAAAACCCAATAATTGTCGGTTATAAAACGTTTTTTGTCAAAATACAAGGCAGCGTTAGTTTTTGTTAGTTAAAAGTTTTTAATGTTTATTGTATTTATCGAAATGTATTGTGAAGTATTAAACTATTACCGTACTATCTATTTAGTTATAATTGGTTTTGAAAGCTTTCTATTTATGGCTGCTGCCCAATGCAATCTAGATGAACAGGCACCGCGGCGTCCAGATCATCCAGATAGCGCTATTCTGTGTTCATCATTACGCAACATGCTCGATATACCACTACAAATTAAACAATCACATTAGTTAAGATTCAGTTCGTTTTTAAACTACTGCAATCATAATTAAACAAAAATAATAAGCTCTTTATCTATTTACTTAAACCGTGCTTCCAGTATTAATTTGTGGCATATTACATCTACGTAAGATATACTCGTAGTGAGGGAGGGTGACATCACAGCCGACTTAGAGAAGTGCTCAGTAAGTGAGGGCTCAGCCAGCAGCACTGTCTACTGGCGACCACCACCAAGTGAACTGAGAGGGAGGACAAAACTGAGCTCGTCTGTTTGTGCACAGAACGACCGGTTGCGACAGTAGTACCACACGCAATGGAGGTTCTGACACTGTTTACTATCAGTACTCCACTTTAGTACTGCCGTGGTTTAATGTGCACTATCATTTATCTATGTAAAGTATCCGCTGACCCGCGTCTCCCGGGTCCTAGTTCTCCCCATGAAAAACATCCCAATAATTGCAGCCAACTATTTGAATCGTCAAAGCTTACAACCAGAAAACTACTTTCGCAAGAGGACTACGAAGAAGCGGGAATGCAGCTCTAGTTTTGTAACTCGATTTGGAATTTATTGTTTTAATGGTACTTAGTTAAATAAAACTGTATAATAGTGAATTACAGTTGTATGACACCAGAGTATGTTCTACAATCAGACGACACTACGCACATGTGCACGACTTCTGCATAATGACAGGCAGACGAGAGCGCGAGGTTCTGATGCTGTAATGTCTGTCGAGTGACACTCGTAGCTCCGTCAGTGAGATCTCATCGGCACGGGGGTACTATGCCAACCAGACAGAGAGAACTTACGACTGACAGATAAGTTAAATTGACAAATACTTAGTATTTGTGTCTCTGCCTGTGGCGTTTTAGGCAGAGGTCAATTAATCCATATTTGAAAAGGTATCCTTTAGCGGGTTGTTGTTAACTTTAGCAAGTTTTAAGATTTGTAAGTGTTCATAGCGATAGTGTTCCGTTGTGAGAGTTTCGATGATTTCTGTTGAATTTGTCTTATCAAATTCTGATCACTGACCATTCTGTCAATGTATATAATTTGTTCGTCATACTTCCGTGTATACTGTAGGAAACATGGCAGGAGCTGGTCTGCATCGTAATACGACATTACTGCAGAGGACGCGTGCGTCGCAGGATGTGCGCGCACGCATGAAGGCCGCGCTCGCCGGGCACACACAGCTCGACCGGCAGGCAGCCACAGCACGGCACAGCACGGCACAGCACCCGGCTGCGGGTCCACTCACGCTATTAATTACTTTAAAGAGTAATGGAAAAGGGTCCAGCGCGGCGAGGGCGGACAGATGTGATTGTTATCACTACTCCCTCTCCAGCTATTGTGTCGTGCCAGCGACTGACAATGTGATACATGTCTGTCACCAGCATACAACGACTACGTAAATACGTAATACACACAATATCTGTTTATATTTATACTGTAACAAAAGATAACGTCTTTCAATTAAAGTTTGCAGTCGCTTAATCTTGATGTTGTCATATTATCGATTGTAGTTACCCTTTATTGCGCACTTGTAATATAAATACTTGAATGCACAGCGAGCCAATTTGTTAACATGTTTATAAAAAGCGGAGACTGCACCCTCTCGCCTTACCCTTTGGGTTAAGAGGCGTGCACACGGGCGCGGGACACTACAAGTAAACACGAGACACTTGTCTGTAGGGGCCTTTGTCTGGAGCAGTGCGTGACGTCACCCGAGCTGATCACAGACAATGGTGCAGGTGCGGGAGCCACCTTCCCTTATCAATGGAAGTGTTGCAAGACTACTGTACAAATACATGCCCTGAGCTCTCCTTACTAGTCCGTGCCTGAGACAGTGCTTTTGATTTGGATCTGTTCATGATGGGTGCTTACTGCTCGTGTATTTTTATTTGCTTGGGACTTGAATAATTATCTTCTTAGAAACATCATCAAAAAGCTGTTTATTTCACTAGCTACTGGTATCTTTCTTCTTTGTATGTCACTCAATAAAAACAGACTGACAATGATATACAAAACGTAATTGGGTAACATGTAACAACGCATTTTATTTGAAGTAAGTAAATGTAGGCAGCTTGTGCAGTTAAATGAGATTTGTAAAGCGCAGAGAGACGAATGGAGAGCAATATTTGTAGAATGCGCCCCTTGCCTGATACCCCCAACTTGGGGTAATGAAATCAATTTAGTCGCTCGCGAGGGCTCCGGCGAACATATTTGCGGCTGACAGACAGGTAAACGAGTTCGATTCCCGCTCACTTGAAATTTTACTGAGGTGTGCTTAATGGAGGTTCAAGTGTAGGTGAACCGGTGTTATCCGTGAAATATAAAATGACGCTGAAGTGGGCCAGTTTGGCGCAGCTCCAACTCCGCCGCGGCTAAGTACTGCCAACAGGCGACCGCTAACTACTGATGACGTGCCGCCACTTCGCACCGACTCCAAACTGTTGCGAATATACCTCGCTACTGCTTCAAATATATTATTGATAGTGTGCGACTTCTGATGAGTAGACACGTAATGTGGTGCGAGGCTGGAGTCCGGCAGTGCTCCTGCATTATAGATACACTGCAGCTGTTGACTACCTAATATTTGTGTGAGCGCGCTTTTCATAAATTGTGCATTATCAAATCCCAACTTGGTCAACATTGCGTTATTTCCAAAGTTTTCTTGTGCGTATGGAACCAAGTGTAAGGTTCCACAAAAGCAACATTTTGCTGTACAAATGTTGCCAGCAATATCTGATCTAGGGTAACCTAGCGTCTATCCATGTGACGGACTAAAATAAATATAATCTAAGGAATTATCTTTGATTCAATACACATCCCACTGGTTTTGATAATAATTATATGTTTGCTTTATAGTGTAATGTAAGGAAAGAGTTAGGAAGTGACAACTTGAATACATAGTCAAGTAAATTGTTCGCACGAGAGCTTTATGGCATTGTCACGTGTGGCTCATTAGCAGCTGTTTTACATTTCAATAAAGTAACGCTGGTTAAGGAAAACATCTTCACTCCGTTATAGCCTGGTGACGAGACGAGAGGACGCTGATGTGATCTCCGCATGAGTACCGCGGGACTGCGCTACTAACAGTTATTTTAATGTCGATATCGCTCCGGAAAATGCCAGCTATTTATTAAGTAGACATAATGAACCTGTACCAACTACTTTAGCTTACCTACATACACGCAGTCTAGCAACGATACTGAACTGCAGGACAGTTTTTGTGAACACATATGCAGCAGCAGGACCGGCTCATTTACTTGATATATTTATCATTTATTGTGATACGAGTATTGCTTCACTGTACTGATTGAATGTATAATGCGAGACCGGCACGTGAGTAACTGCTGATCGCCGAGTTCGTTTTATATCGTCATAGGATTAAATCACTCGTAGGCTATTGAATATAAATGGCGTCATTGAATATAACTCAAAATATATGCTAGATCTCGATAAGAAAGAGTAGGTAAACTCATTATTATTCGTAAACACTTCTTTGATATTCGTAAGCAAACTTAATCTAAACGAACTTAAACACTTTCGGAACTAATGTGTTTAGAAGATGTCGTGCGTGTATTCCCGACACACTGGTGCCGCGTGCTGTGTGTGTGTGTGTGTGTGTGTACCTGTGATGACGGAGGGCCGGGGCGGCGGCGGCGCGGAGGCCTGCAGCAGGCGCGCCAGCCGCGACGCCGGGTACACCAGCCACGACGTCGGCTCGCGCCGTCTCTGCAACAACAACACTGCTCTAACTAACCACATCATGACATGCACATTACTAAACAGGTACCGTGTCAGCTATTAATCAATAGCTAACCTACTGCCGATTGATAGTAGCTCCCCCTAGAGATGTTCGACTACCAATAATCCCTTCTTAAAGAAAGTATTGTTACAATCTCATAAATCAAGTGTGAGCCGAAACGTGTCACAGATTAGGGGCACGTGAGGCGGCGGTGCGCGCGCGCAACCCTTCCGCGCACAGGTGCCGCGTTAGAACGCATAAAAACCCTTAGAAAAACACAAGGACGCGCGTGCCGACACAAAAAACGCTACAACCCTTTGTCCCCGGCGTGGTGTGCGCGATTGTGAGCTCATTATGTGGGTATCTAACGCCGACCCTCTGCCGGAACTAATTAGCTGTTAGATTACCGGCGCTTCTTTGTAACCTGTTAGTGCTATTATCGAGCCGTTCCACGCTGTGTGTGCTCTAATGCTAACCCTTTGTGAGACGCTCCGCAGAAGGGATCGCTCGGGCTGGCGGCTCAGATACATAATTGAACAGCCTTAAAGCGGTACATAGCGCGAGCCTTCCCTTCAGCGATATCGCAATATAAAGTGGTGTGCACATAGCGCGGGAGGCGTCGCGACGGAGGCGGTGCTCCGTCTCGCTCGGTAATGTATTCACGTTTCCCGAGCCGCTCATTTTTTATCGCAGTCGCGCGGCGCATTAGAATTTCCAGGCGAGAAAATCTCACGCACACCGCGGCGCGCGGGCTGCCACTGCACTCGCGACCTTACGCCCCGGACACAGGGTGCACGGCGCGCAGCCCGGCGGCGTGTGTGCAGGGGGGTGCGGCGGCGCGCGGGGAGGGGGCGGGAGGCTCGCTACATTGTAAATTCGCGCGGGGAAATGCGGGCGGGCGGCGAGGCGCGGCCGGGCGGCGGGCGCGGGCGGGGGGTGGGTGCGGGGTGCGCGGGGGGGAGTGTGCGGCTCGATAAGGAGCGTCCTCAGCGTCTTCCGCTCGGCCGCCGCCAGCACCACCGGCGACGACCACTAGCTCGCAGCAGGTCTACCGCCAGCATCACAACGATGTCATTCAGCCCTCACTACAAACAGCCTACATTTGCAGAAACTAACAACTACATTGTGGTCAACAAAATACATTCATTTCATAAGCTATGATGGGCACAATCAACAAAGGCTTACTGAAGTATAAGTTACTTACTACATAGTTGATAGTGAGTAGTATCTATTTATTGACTACAAATATGACAGTGGTGGGTGGTGTTATCAGTGAGCAGGGCTGGGCGTCCCCCGGCGCTGGCCGCGCGCGATACGCAATCGGCGGCGGACACTCTCGCGCCTGAGCGCGCCGCCTGCTCAACACATCACACTACTCGTAAACTGACCCAACTGCCTGAACAACAGGACCCAGCTACATGGAAATGTATTCACATGAGTTACGCATTATGTTGTTGTCCTATGCGCGTCGTTTCCAATGTTGCCTTTTTCATAGATTCATTGCAACAAAGTCTAATCTCTAACAATCAGTACTGTACTGTCCAGGTTCTGAGCACCTCTCTGTCATAGTTTATTTACAAATTTTCCCTTTAAAATGAATATATCTACCGCCGATTAAGGTGCCATAGGCCAAGAGTTGCCTATAGCTTAAATAAGTTATTATTAAGCACAGTAGTGTGTATATGTTGTGCTAACATCAGTAGGCGCGTTACCGAGGCACGTGAGATGACATCTGCCAGGTCCCGGAGCACACGCCGTGAATGTTAACCGGCAGAGTGCGAGAACTACCCAATTATGTGCCGATAAAGGAAAATATTCAGGAAGCGTCTCCGAGCCTATTTACTTACTGGCCACTCAGAGCACACAGACACGATAAAAGAGTCTCGCTGCCATTCATGAAGATAACTCAGTAACTCATTCGTGAGGTAGCAGATAGTTTGATTGAATACATACGACTAGAAGTGGTAGCTATACGACAGAGTGAGCACGTAGCACGCGAGTGTCGTAATTAACGCGAAGCAGAGGACGCGTCATTTGAAACTTGTATGATATTAAACAAAGCCGAGCGTCGGAGTTGACCCGTCCTCCCCCCCCCGCCCCCTCCCGCCCCGCGACCACCCTCCCTCCCCCCGGAGCCTCCATCCTCCTTATCTTTTGAAATGTTATTTAACGGGACATTTTGTTTGTTGGGTTCGGGAGTCGGGAGTCGGCTCCACCATCAATATAAATGTGTTTCAGGAAGGATTATCTCTCGTTGGGTCTCCTGGTAACTCAAAGCAGGTGCTCATTGTCAATCAGTAGCCCATCATGATTAGCTGATATAGGACAGGACTTAGAACTCGTCCGGCACTTGTATAAACTACAGAAGAATGATGGACGTTTTCAAAACATCAAACACTATTTAATACCGAATAATGACCGATTCATTAATTTGAGTCGGTGCACCTGTGCATGTATGTGCTGAACATCGACATTGTCTGCCAGTACCCCCGCCTTACACGACGATGTAACATTGACATTCAGTGGCGATGTTTTCCTCAACACCGACACATCAGAGTCTGTAACTCCTACTGGCTACCGACACGGCTCCGGATAAACTATATTGTCCGTGTGGCTCATCCATTAAGATTAATTCTTTTATTATTGTTTGTAATGCAAATGTTTCCATATAAATTACAATTTAAATACACAAAGCATATGTATGAAACTGTAGCGTGACTCTTAGCAAATACGAAGCCTCTTACGACAGAAAGGGATGAAAAGGTAAACATTCCGATATCGTTGAAATTTGATACCATCAATTAAGCTTACATCTGAATTAAGTTGCACTTTAATATTCATTTGCACCCATATTTGCAATAGAGCCACATACTTATATTGCAATCACCAAGTACGTAGTGGTAGGGATTAATAAAGGGTGCCTAACAGTTACACTAGAAAAAAAAGGGTTTGCAAAAAACAAGGCACAGGCTGTGAATTTCGATGCTCTGCCTAGTTCAGTATTTCAACATAGGACTTCAGAAATGCGGTCTCAGCAGTCTCGTATCATATAATTGTAAATTAATTAATTAGTTGAACAGCAAGCAGTGTACTTTGGTCCGCGACAACGCGTTTCACTGTACACTGTGATGTACATACAGTGTACTCTGTGATGTACAGTGTACACCGCTCTCACCTTAGTGTGTCTACTGCTGGACTTAACAAACATCATGATACCTAACTAAGAGTGCAGTCATTTTAATTTGACTGTATTAAGCCTAAAACACAGGTTTTTACCTACTGTGTGTTTGCTTTACAAGGTCAGAAGTTTTAATAAAGTTTATTTATAACTTGATTCAGTAGCGAAGGCTGCAATGTCAGAAATGTTAATGTAATGTATGTATCCCTGACAGTAGTTAAACTCAAATTAATGCTCAATCCTCCTTCGTGTGAGAGGAGACCTGTGCCCAGCAGTGGGACGACATAAAGGCTGTAACGAACGAGTAATTATACTTACCTAATCTATAAAAGAATGAAATACCGGTTAGTATAGCTTTATCTGCAAGCATGCTGAGTAGCAACTTGTAGCAACAGTAGGCAGTATGAATGTGACTGTGTCTAGCAGTAAGTACTACTGAACATACATAAGTAAGTCCCGACGTGAGGAATAGCTGAAGCGCACATACTATGCATGCACTTTTCTAGATCACTTTAGTGTTAAACTTTCACACTCCCGAACGTGCAGGTTAACTATTAAACTGCAGATACATTTATATGTAAACTGCTGTCCCAACTCCACTCTCTAGATCTATTTTTTTTTTATCAAAAGCTTATCACATTGCAATTCATTTGATATGAGGATCAAATGATTGTAACCAAAGGGAAACAGTGCTGAACTTGTCCACCTAAACTTTATAATATTTCAGTTTTTTTTTGTAATTTTAATTGGTGTTTATAATGATGAATATTACTTATATCTATATCGGGTGTGTCGTATACCTAATCACATTAAATTAAATACGTTAATATACTTACTAGTTAACATATTTATGTCGATCAGCACAAAAAAAAATCAAACAAAGTAAATAGAATAAAAATGTGCGAGTATTAGAACACCATATAAGAGTCAGTCAGTCATAACAAACAACTGAAATTCTCCCTTGAAACCTGACAGCTGTCAACTGATCAAAACATTCGATACCCTAACTTTATCTCTGCTTTACACATGATTTTGTAAATTATAAAAAACGAAAAATGACTCCTAATGAGGCCAAACTACTGAATGTATTAGGTTATTTTTTTACAATTCGCCATACAATATTATAAAGTCTATGTGATAGGATTTCATGTGGTTAGGTACGACACACCCGATATATCTTGGTGTTCCCTTTGTTACTTTGGAGGAGGAACTTCATTTATTTTTAACACTTGAAATTGCACCTTTTACCTATGAAAAGGCTTTGGTTATGAATGTGTACAGTGTACCTATTCAAAGTACCCTAAATATTAAACCAATGTGCTTCTATAACGTTGTCAAGCGGAGTTGGCGCTGCGTATACTAGGAACTGGACGTGTGTGACAACGCTAGCTCAGTAACACGAGGCAGTGAGATCGCTGCGCAGTCGCAGCTTGCCGCACTCGATAAATTGACTTTAATACATAATACCGTTGCGCGCCCGCGGCAGGACAAGTGTGACGATAATTAATAACAAATGCAGCATGTGCATGCGCCGGCGAGGTCAAGGCCAGCCCAAGTGGAGCGATTAACTGCCTGCAAAGGTCACTCGTCGTGTAACGGGACTCCCCGCGGCCCCCTCGCCCCGCTCGCTCATTCACACGACACGCGAGTGCTGCGCGGGGCAGCTCGGGGCAAGGTGCGGGCTGCACTGCCGACTGCACGGGACACTGCGTCCAACTCACTGCATCAGCTCTTACGCCGATACTCCTAAATAAATCAAGTAACTATAAACTTGATGAGTCTCCTATGTGAGCTTCTGCCAACTGACTCAGAACTATGGATGGAATATAACACATTGTGTAAATAAGGTTCACAAAGTAATACCTGTGTACGTATGAACTATGTATTTAATTAAAGGGTTAATGAAGTTAGAACACATGAAGCTCACACTAAACGCACATAATATAATTTGATGCAAAGCCTGTCGTGATTGCAGTTTAACGTGTGTCCGCTCGAGCTGCAGCATGTATCGTGGGAAACAGGCACTAAACCGAAGTTGATCGATCAGCGAGGAGTATGTCAAATTGTGACTGTTAACGGCAATGTCTGCGGTCTGTATCGCGGCCAGTTTTTGTTTGAGCGCGATGCCGGCGATACCCGACACGCCACGCTGCCTACAGAAGGCCCACTGCCCAGAGTGCCATCATCTGGTTAACATAGCTGTTCAGGCTTCGTTGCTTTGTAATGTTCAACGTTGCATTCAACAAGTCGGTTAAACAGCTATTTTAACCCCGGCTGCGACTTATACACCTTTACTAATAAAGAAGAGCATACTACAACTACATATATGCTCAATCTCACTACCACATGCTAGTGGTAGAACTCCCGTGAAAGCATTATGTTGCAGGAGTCGTGCAGCGAGGAGCGGCGTGCAGTGCGCCTTCTGCGCGCGCGCCGTCACGGCGGTGTTGCCAACCACTCGACTGCGCATGCGCTAATCGTGTTTAATTGCGCGGCTTCGCTCGTCCCTCTCCTGCTTTACGATGCGCCCGCGCAACACTATAAAACGCGCTTGTTAACCACCCTTATATGTATGTATCTTTGTAGAGAGTAAGCATAAAGGTTCTCATTTGTACCTAATGCTCATCTCGACATTTCTCTAAGTCTGTGAGTCATCTGTCGAGTGTGAGAGTGATCTCTGGTGTTGAGCATGTTGGAAGCTGGAACACGTGCGGCGTGGTGACGGACCTAGTGGCCGATATGTATGTGCGGCGCGTGTGCCGGACAATGGTCGTCGCGACGCTTCGGGGAAGGAAGCGCGGCCCGGCCACCTGCGCGCGCGCACCTCGCGCCGCACATACCAAGCTGCCGGAGGGGCGATGCTAATCAATAACTCACAATATTAGTAATAAGCTGCGCATTAGCAGGCGAGCCTCGTCCCGCACTGCGCCCGCGCGCAACTCGCCCGGGCCGCGCTGCGCCTGCGCGTTCCCACCGATGCCACCGCTGCTTTCATGTCGCCGACGTTACCATGAATTATTGGCCTGTCATGCAAATGATGTTTACTTGGATATTAATACAATGCACTCGGTTTATTGATTACTATTTAACCGATGGAGAAATGGTGATTAGACTACTTAACTATCATTACATAAAGAGCTTACCTAGCAGTGTATTATTGCAGACTTTTGCCGACTATGCAACTGCAAAGCAACAACTAGCAAATGCAGGCACGTGTTGGGACGATGTAGTAAACTTGTGAGCTACGCGTGCCTGAGTAAGATCTAAGATTACCAGGAACCGTTTAAATAATACGTATTAAACTTTTTTGTTAGAGCGAAGCCGTTTTTATGATAATGTTTAGGTAATAAAATAACAATCAACTTAGCTTTGTCATTGAGACATCAATGTATAACAAAGTGTTGTAACAGCTTAGAATGTGAGTCAGTCGCCACATTACGCTAAGTAGCTCGCCTGCATACATACCTAATGCCGCGGCTGTTCCCCGAACTGCGCTCGTAAACTGACATGTACTCACAATGTACGCAGGCGCTGGACACTGCCGAGCCGGGACTCGAACCCGCATTGGCCGCCGCGTACCACTCCTCACATACTTACATTCGGACCCTGGTGATTGGCGAACACTTAGTGCTCCTAACTTTGAATACTAATGACTCGCCGCTGCAGCATGATGCAAGCGATGACAATAGCCACATTACATGGTCACGTTACCTAACTATATACTATTAGACATCACAATTATGTGACACTTGGACTTGCTTATTAATTGCAATTGTTTAATGTAGTTAATATTATCTAGAACTATCATGTGAGCTAACTTGTTGTCCTGGGCACAGAAGGGTAACTCGCCGGTGCGCTGTGAGACGCACTCACACAACCATGTCGTTGTGATCGAGATAGTGTTAACGTCTTAGCAATAGCAGTTGTTTATGAGTACACACTATGTTGTGACAGACTATACAAATAAAAAGTCTAAAAAAGCATTACCTTAAAAAAAACGACAGATATTTAGGGTACGAAACTGAAGTTGATTACAACAGTACGCAGTATAACATTGCAGAGAGTTCAATCGAACGCATAAGGTGCAGTGAACAGGTGTTCCCATGCCATTTACATAATAAATTAATTAGTGCAGCTCATTGTCCCATAAAGTACGGAGGCAATAAACACTTTGGTCTACTTCCTGGCAGATAATCGTAATATTATCATAATGGGCATATTAATTCAGGTGCTTCAGTGAATCACGGGCGGCGGGGCGCGCATGCGCGTCACGAGCTGCGCAGGTGTGCGGCGCGCGCGCAGCATGACAAGCACACGCACACCACCACACCGTAGCAGCACGAGATCAACCGCGACCTTATTGCTTGCTAATAAAGCACATAATAGCCTGTCAGCCGGCGCGGCTGGGTATTTCGGCGATGGTATCGAGGATCTACACTACATTGTGTCGAGGTGTGTTTAGTCTGTTCCCGATAAGTCTCCGCAGATTAAACGCACACGAGACGTGAATATGAAGCAGATCTCAACAATTGTTTTTACAAACGATTTCTTCCGAAATACACTTACACTGGTATAATAGCCTCGTTATATAGGTACTACTTGTCCTGCATGCTCTTACTAGTTAATAGGACACGATTGGGTCTGTTTGTACTGTAGCAGCTTATAAGATAGTTGTCTTTATTTCAAGCATGTTGAGTAAGTCTAAAAAAATTGATAAAAGAGTAATGTTACCTAATAACTGAATATCAGTATTTGTCGTAGCGCTTGGTCTACGCGTGCGTAGTGTCGTAGCGCGCGCAGACGATATCTTTCACTTGGAATGTAACCTAGAGCACTCCACTGTGTATGTGTATGCATGTACCTGCAAGCGAGGCCGCGTGCCACACTAGCACAGTGTTCCCGACAGCCCGGCTGCACTACACCACACATGAGAACAACTCACTCTCGCCGACACGGATGATCAGCGCCGAGATGTACAGCCGAACGAGTAGTTTACTACAATCAGCGCAAAAACTATGTGAGCATAAATCTGGTTATTATTAGAGGATGCCTTAGTTTGTTTATCTTTATGATTTTGTTATTTATTTATTGAAGCAATATATCTACTACCCAAACACAAATGTCGGTGATAGAAGACAGCAACTTTACCCTCTAGTTGTGACATGAGTGCATACGTCATGGTTGTCACTAGGTGACACGGCCCCTACAGACATTGGGCAGTGGGTGCAGCGCGGGCAGGCGGCGCGGGCGCAGGCAGTGCGATGCGCGATACTGCGGGTGTATGGTAATATTTCGCGCGCTCGTGCTCCGCCGAGCGTTTTAATTATATCATATCGAGCGCACAGGATCTGCGCCGCCACTGCGCAACGCACACAACCAGTAGTACCACTCCAACTGAACTGTACTCGGGGAATTATCCCATCCTAGTTCCAGATATAGCTTTGTAGGATACCGAACACTGGTCCTCTTGTCATAAACTACTGTCTCTAGATACGAAACTTTCAGTCTGATTTAGTTTCACATGACTTTAATAATCTTTGAATAGATCAAAACTTTATTTTTATAATCTAGTAGTACGAACGCAAATGGTTATTTCATTACATAAAACATTTAGCCAGCATTGTTGAAGTAGTGAGTCGCACGCAGCGCAGTTGTCTCTCTGCATCGCCTGCACAGTGGCGCGGCCGGTATCGTCGGCCACTCAGATAAATCACGCGAGCGGCTTCATAATTTAATGCACTTTCCAAAACTGAGTCATGCGCTAGATAAGGTTATCACAAGCGTGAGATGCTGAGCGCGACTACTTTATCATACGGAACATGCTTTTGTTTAATAAGCTGCATTACAGGATCGCCTCCCGCCTGCACCCGGGGAGCGCGGGCACACACACTTTGTGCACAATCGACATTCATTTTGTAAACTACCTTACATACCTATTTTAACTTTTGAAACATTCGTGTTTAATATTTAATGTGCCTAAGTAACTACTTGACATATACCTAAACCATAAATTACATAATGAATTGGTATCCGTATGAAATATGATACAGGTTACTGCTATAGGTACCTGTATAATATTCGTCTAGATCTACGTTACCGCATGTGTGCCAACCGCTTAAAGTTTTCACAACTAGTTGGTACAAAGTTGTGCAATAAAATCGTTTTAAAACAGCAAGCGGGGGCAATTTGTGAACCCCTCCGTTTAGTATCGTCGGGTAATCTTGTAATAATATTGGGGTGTTCCGAATCACCGGCTCAGCGGCATGCGCCGACACAAAGACAACTGTCATCGCTGCTCCTCCACCGCGTGCACTGCTGGCTACTCGTCTGCCTTCCGACTTTGTACACGAACCTTTTGAACATTGAAATAAGATCGTGAACATGTTTTGTTTGGAATATTTGCAGGTGTAGTTTGGTATGCACGTATGAGAACATTAGAAGGTCACGAATAGTGCCGGTGTTCACACATTGTACTATCTAGATGGTGGAGTCCGTCATGTGCGTCATGTATCACGCGTGCGGGCTGGTAGCCGATCTGCTGGTGATGCGGTCGCTGATAGCAGCTCACTTCCCACGCAGCCTGCCGCACTGCACACGCCGTGGGAATGAATATTCATGCAGATAGCCGGGGAAAGTGTCTCACCGTGCCGTCACGTCACCGTCACACGTGCTCGCCCGAGACCCGGCGCTCCCGGGTGACGTGGCCAGCCACGATTGGACTTCTCTCCAGTTGTTATATACGATTCGAGGGGTTTAGTACAGCGTCAAAGAAAGGTTTGTGAGGGCCTTTCATATAATCACTAAGTAAATGTAGGATCGCAATGTAGAACTTTTTGGAAGGCAACCCTAATTAACTAAACTCAAGTTGTGGCCAAAAAAGGAATCACATAACTGTAAGATTGAACTATCGAATTGAAAGGCTTAAAGTAAATTGGTGAAATTTCAAAATTTCAATAGATGCTACAAGCTGCAGGTGAGGTGGGGGCACTACAACTAGTGTCCGCAGGCGAGCGGCGCCGCGCGGCGACACACGTCACGCGAGGTAGCCACTCACCGTTACTATGTAATGCTCAGCTGACGAACGTCTAACAGTACTGCACTACAAATAACATCAATTTGACTCTCGCCGTGCGAACCGTGTCACTTGCTTACTTTATTATCAATACGTAGGACCTAATATAAGTTTATTATGACCACAGTATTGTACTAAACAAATAATTGGCTGTGGGAATTGAAACGATCGACGGCTTAAGAAAAACCTTATAACGACTAACGCCTTAACACGGCAACCTTCATAAAAAGATTTGAAGGAATTCGCAAACGCAATTAACATTAGTATGCCTAATGTCCTGAGGTGATAATGACTACAATCACCTCCAGGACGCGCCAAGTTAGGAGGCTCCGAATCCATCCGGCGGAGAAAAACGCGCAGCACCACACGTACCGGTAATTAAATGTGTCGGAGCGGTGTCAGTACTGGGCCGACACAAAACGGGAGTGTTTGCATTAACAGGGTTAATTTCCGTGAACGTTTCGCTTTTTTGCGAGCTGGGGAGCGACGAGCGCGGAGCGAGCGCGGTGAGCGCGGTGAGCGGCCGCCGACGCACGGCGCGTCATTAAAAGTGTTTCGGTGTCCAAGCCCTTTTTATTGGGTCGTTAACATATGTGATGGTCGCATGCGGCTTATGTAAACAATCCATACCATTTCACGAATTTCAATGTGCTCAAGCTTTTTGGCTTTTAAATGTGCTTAATTTTTTATTAAAATTAATGATCGATGCGCAGACGCAGCCGCACACCTGCTCAGGTTGCCAATTATGCGTCTCACTCCGCATACAAGGTGTATATTATATTCAAATCCGTGCTGTGTAGCGGCAGCGTGGTGCATGCGCCCGCGCATCTCCCGCACACACACGCACTCGCTACACTTGCCGGCACTAAGTGGTCGGATTACGCAGGTGAGCGAGAATTATGCGAAATGGTAATGAGTAGGCACGTCTTCATTACCGCGATACCGAGAGCACTCGGCGACTGTTCGCGTTATTATTGCAGTCTGCTTATATGAGTGCATTACCTGCGCCTGCGCCATACCCACCTCATTCTAGATCACTTCACGCGTTGTTTCATGTGTTATACATTTTTCATGATGCGATCCTACTTTCTGGCAAAATATTTTTAGCAATATAAAACTTTTGTGAGTTGTAACGACTTGTTTTTTATTTGCGCGAGCGCAGGTTGCCCTTTTACATTATTGATGTTAATGGATGTTTTAGGGAAAGGTCAGGCATCGCTGTCCGGTGTCCGGCTGTCCGGCTGTCCGGCTGACCGGCTGACCGGCGGCCGTGTCGGCTGATGAGACGCTACTACCGCTAATTGTGGCTGAATGTCGCTCGTTATTGTTTTTTTACATTACGTCCGTCCGACAGAAGAAAGTACAAACAGTGAAAGCTACATTTTATTCATACTCATTTTAAAGCTTTTAAAGAGCTACCAACTAATCAGTAAAACACTGAAAAAATTACCCTGAGATACTACTTGAGCAATTTATTAACAGTCCACAAAAGGTTTTTTTTTTGGGACTAACTTAAAAAACTTGTCAAAGTTTACGAGCGGCGAATACCCTCTATTCCAATGACGGGTATATTAGCAGGATAATGCAGCAGTAGCCCGGTGCAGGCGCCCGGGGCTCCGCTGCCGTCAGTGCGCGAGATGCGATCAGCGCTGCGGGCGCCGCTACTTACTGACAACACTGCTGCCGAGCTAGTGAATAGATGCTTCTGTTGTTACATATATGTCTTGTGTTCTCTTGTCATTATGTACATAGGTATTTAATGTTTCAATTAAATGATTACTCAATTACCTACTGCATATCGGTGCTTATTAACACGTTTCTAACAAGTAATATCGCTGGACATAAAACTAATTGAATTATAAAAAGCAGTCGGCAATCAATAGGTCAGGATTAGACGGTTGTTTAATGACGCGGACAGATGTGCGGGGGCAGGGTGCGGGCGGCGGGCGGAGGGGGTCATTACCGGCGATTTCACGCCCATCTGTCGCCAGCGAACGCAAATGTTTCACCACTACTGGGAGCTTACAACTGCTGCCCACAGAACTACATCATGATTGCAGTCCTCAAGCAGAGACTGCTAGTTCGGTCTGCGTGAACACACATGCAAATGGTGTACGCATTCAGAATTTTTAGAGTGGTCAACAAGGATGAAAGAAGATCAGGGAAGTACATAGCCTATACTATAGGCTTCCCTGATCTTCTTATACAACAAATAGATTGTATAGGCCCTATACAATCTATGCTCATGCTGCTGGTGTGATACACATCGGTAGGTCGGTCATAACTACTACTAGTGTACCCTGCGGTCTGATGCTGCTGACAGTGCCGACAGTGAGTCATGTCATGTCGTGTCACGGCTCATTGCAGGCAGCCATTACGCAGGCCATCGATCAAATGTGTCGAAGTATTACCTGCCACGCTTAGCCTTACATTACCCACTACATATAACATGATCGGACTATTAACCACCATTATTCATAAAAGATAACATATATCATGTTTCATGAAATAAACATATGATGTCAAAAACTTGTGTGAATATAAAATCATTTGATCAAGTTAGCTTGATCCTGAGGGGGCAGCGCATGTGAGCAGGTCATGACCCGTGGCCAGCAGTCAGTGAGCACGTGGGCTCCAGACGTGACGAGAGTCACCCCTGACGGAACATCTACATGGTGACGCGCTAACTGAGTCAGCGCGAGTGTCGACGCAGGGAGCTCGTATCGCGACAATCTCACAATCGCTGAGCTCCGGTGCCGTATCTCTTACATCGGCAGCTCACCACGCAGAGGACACAGAAGGCTCACTGCATACACACTAAGTACACGGACACTAACCTAAGTGAAATAATTGAATAAACTATGTTTTGGAAACCACGATACCGTATTAACAAAATGTTCAGTTTCACAGTACTACACCCAGAATTAAAATTACCAAATAATAATGATTGACTTTCCAGTTGTGGCGCGACGGCTGTTCTCATATAAGGGGATCAGCCAGTTGCTCAGAACATACTATAGTGCACCAGCATTTGTGCAGACACAGGTGCACTCACTATTCCCTCAGACACGACCGAAGGGAGATCAGGCGCAGGACTGATATTAACGTGCTCTCCTATGCACAGGTATATCAATTAAAAACATCCAGACTCAGGGCTGCTTAGTGAAAGTTTCTAAAACCCACAAAACGATTTCGGCCCAACCCGTGAATCGGATCCGAGTCCTCGTGTACAGCAGTCGTGCTAAGGAATAACTAGAATAACGAGGAATTAAAAAAAAAAGGTACAATATGACCTAAATGCTTTAACTTTCGCATTTTATACGCATATTTATTTATGTATTTCTAAACAATCGGGACTTAAGCGCGATAATTATATTATAATGTGCTAATTATGACCTACCCTGTCCACTGTTCTTGTGAAAGTCCTCGTCTTTCGTATTCGTGCAGCAGGAGTGGCAGTGCTGAGAGCTGAGCAGTGTCTGCGAGCGGGAGTTCTGCGGTGTCGCCTGTCAGCGTCGCGCTCCGGCGCGGCTCGCAAGATGGCGGCGCGCTAATTAGCCGCCGCATGACAACTGCACTGCATGATCCCGCTGATTATGACGTCCGCTGTCGACCGACACAAATCATCCACGATTGAACTCAGGACGTTGCCAAACGATACCCGACTCGTAAATAATGCTATGAGCGAATAGTGTTACTGCTCTAATTAGGACAATAAACTGCAAGACAGATCGCCGGCCCACTGACTGGAACACCTTCTTAATTATTACATGGAGTTTCGCGAAAATTGCTGAATGCATCCCTACCCGCGATCGTTATCATGTAAGGATATTTCCTATTTAGACTAGATTACGTCTTCTTGATTAGGAAATATAATTATAATAAAGGCGAATCCATCGCGTCGGTTGTTAGAAGTAATTCGGTGTCGACGTAGCGTGTGGCTGCGCCCGCGCTTCCCGGCGACACTTCAAAGTGTCGTCGCTCTAATTACAGCTCAAATGTAAAACTCATCCATATTCGTGGCGGCGCCTTCGGCAATTGTCGGCGTCTTTCGCAATTGCCGTGCGTCGGCGCATCACACGCTCTGTTTTTTTATCCGACGGAATTAATTCAGCTTAGTAGCTAAGTACTGGCAGAAACTACGTTGCTAGTGTTACCAACGTTTAAGTGTATTTAATTAGAGGAGTGTTAGCGATATTATTTTCTGTACCTAGACAAGTACCTAGGCACCATTTATCTGTTTCCTAGAATCTGGTATCTGACTGGATGGTTCCCCTCACAAGCTATACAGTCCTACCTATAGTGTGGTGGCGCATGCGCTGTGACGTATATTGTGCACGCTGGCAGTAGTGACGTCAGCGCGTCGTTACTCACGTCGTGACACAACATTTTGACAAGTGACCGGCGCCGGCGCCGCCCGCTGTCTCGCCAACTCGTTGTGCCAGGAGTCGACCGAGGCGAACACCGACACTTCCCGTTTGCAAGCTACTGTTTACAAAACAACTCAAACACCGCTAGTGTAATGGTAGGACGCAGCCAACCTGGTTATAAATGGCTTTAAGAAATGTGAAGTTGTTTCCATATAAACATATCCTGCAACTCTCTAGCACTAAGAGGATCTCAAGCCTAATAGCATTGGTTATAGTAGGAGTGGCACGAGAGGGAACAAGAAGCGACAGCATGTGCTCTTGTGCAGTAGTGGTGCGTACGAGCATAATGGCGCTGCCATCATCAGGCGCGTATTGTTGCTGCCGACGACGCAATTACCTGCGCTAAGAAACGCAACAATATCACGGAACATCGGCGCGCGCGCATTGTATGCAAATATCCGACACCTCGCGCTGCGCCCGCGCATCTATTACCAGCAAATATTTCATCCATTTATCTAGACAAATCGGCTCGCTAGCTATAACTCTTCACGGTAAAACAATGCCATATTTTTTCACATTTACTCACGTACCTATGATTCAAATTGTCAGCAGGCGTCATCTATCTAGATTCGTCTAGCTATACTGCATGCCATATTGTCTCCTGGTCGTAACTTATCATTTTCGCTGGCAGAGCCCATTATGACGCTAGAATAATATTGATAAAACGCGTTTTAAAATTCATTTTGTATGAATGTGAGGTTGCTTGCGCACGCGCAGTTCCGTGCCAATTACAGCATCGGGCATCAGATAGCGCTAACAAGACGATGCGTATCTGTCGCCTGCGCGCGCGCACCGACGCAGCGACCACACCGCGCAAAATTCAAATTCCGATATACCAAACGCTAAACTCCCCCGCGACATAAATCTTTCCGCAGCGAGTCGAATGTGGACCTTGGAATGAAGTCAGTAAGGTCGGGAATCGCTCGACACTTTCATTGCGGTCACTTTGCATGATGAACGCGGTGGCGTGAATTACGCGGCCACAGGTCGTTATTGTGAAACCAGCGCAGCATTGCGGCCGCTGCCGGGGAAACGCGACCGTATTGTGTGGGCAGTAAGGGTGGCGCCAGGTGAGCCGGTAGCGTGGCGGGCAACCACGGCATTGTGGCGACGGCGGAATATTTCACGCAGATGGCACGATAGAGCGCGATTGTGCGCGGGCGCAGCGATAGCGCGCTATCACTGACACACAGCAGGAAGGACAAACGAACGCTATGAATCAAGGCGACAGCCGCCACACAAATAACTAGAGCTTTGTTCTGGATTGCGTAACAATGGGTGCGATATCCAACGTATCGGAGGCTAACTGGCTGAGTGGCTGAGTGGCTGAAGCCAGGCGCTCACTGCACTCGACCATGCACGATTGTTGACCTTTATCCACACAATTATTATTCAGCATTGAATTCAGTATTAAGGCTTTCTTTTCACAGTTCTACATAACAAAAATCTTTACCTTTTCGCGTTTTGACGAAAGCACGCAAGATAAATTAAAAATGTAAATGCATCAACAATAGACTAGTTCAGAGTTTGTAGAAGTAAAGGCGTGGTATGATTTGGGCATTCAGAGATATGTTTCAATAGTGTAATGCAGGCGGTGGTACATGGTCTGGCGTGGCCGAGTGACGGCCGCGAGGATGACGGACGGCAGGGCTGCGCTAGACATAATCACGAGCAGTTAGCGGAGGGGCGCGGGGGTCAGCGCTGGCCGGAGTCTGCACCACGGAGGCGGCCTCTTTGAATAATTCGCGGATGATTCCACTAGATTTATGGCGTATAACCATAGAGCAGAGCCGCCGCCGACAATTAAATAATTTGCGTATGCGCACACGCACACAGACGCAGCGAGCGTGCATACGTATGCGCACACTGCTGCGTAGGCGCCTCTTATTGTGATTTGTGTGTTTTAAGCCGTCGTTTATTAATCACGTGGTCGATTATACGAACAATAGCATAACGTCGGTAACCCACAATTTTGTAGCCGTTGCGTTTTGGCGGCGGTCTCCTTTGACATAATTTATTGCTGGGATTAGAAGAAATTGGACAAAAAATATGCAGCGAGGAAATGCACAGGAAGAACAAAATTATCTCTAATAAGTGTTTATAGTTCTGCTGAGATGAGTCCTTCTAATATTCTACAACGCACTGTGTATGGCTGTCTAGTGGTTTGGATGTGAAAGCACATGAACAGTGACAAATTTGACTGGGTACCTGTTACATAAGTAAGTAACAGAGCGTACGAGACGAGTGGAGGTTAGGTAACGCGAGTGAAGGGTGCTGGTCACGCGTCAGATTGCAGGGAGCATAACTCGCAGCTCCCGGGTATTAGAGAGAGGCGCACTATCCACTAGCACATTCACTTATAATCTCACTCCTGCAAGAAACTGTTAAATTGTCGTTTTGATCAGCGATTAAGATAATACGTATTGTGGGAGAACGGCATCAATTTATAAGTGGTTTTGTGAAGACAAGTGGGAACACTCGATCGACAAAAACCCACAGCAATTAGTGCGTGTTCCCAGCGGGCGCGGTGCGGCTGCGGGGCGGTTGCGGGGCGGCTGCGGGGCGGCTGCGGCGCGGGCGTGGTGCTCTCTGATTGTATAATTGGCGGCGATCAATTGCTGGTGCTTGCGGCTGCCGTGAGAACGCTCTTAGTCAACAGCACTCACTGCGCCCGCGCCGCTCACACATCGCTACACTTTAGCCTTAAGTGAGTCACGACCACACAATACAACTTAACTAAATGTATGAAATTAAAACTATTTCAAAGCTCTATCTAGTCTTGTTGACATGTAGGTTAGGTTAATTATTATTTTAAGACAGGAGAAAACCACAACTCAAACAGTTGCCGTTAGCATCACACTGATATGCTGCAGTGAGCTTGTGTCAGCGTGGCAGCACGGGGCAGTGCTGCAGCAGCGCGGAGGGCCGCTGCTGGCGCTGCGCGGGCGCACCGGCGCGGTGAACGACCGTCAGCGGCCGTTACCGATGTGAGGCGATATTATTTAAAGCGCTCCAATCTCGCTCCTTATTACCGGACGATGGGCCGATAATGCGCGGCCGGGCCGGCGGTCCGGCGCTCCGGCACGCCACGCGGTAATCCCGTGCTTATCGCAGATGAGTTACGATTAGTAAATTGGCGAGCGGAGAAGGGCGAGATCGGCTTTCTAATAAATTTAGTTGGAATTACAGGCGCATCTCCTGCGATGGGCTCTAATCGCGATCGAAACAGATATTCCGTTGAAAATTGTTATTCCAATAAGCGGCGGTTACCATTTACTTAATTGGAAAACTCATAAGTACAGGCACGGCACGGTAACTATGCACTTTGTGTTCATCCGGGGCTCGGCTAAATAGCGGCGCATGCGCCCCCCGCGTCACTCCGACGAGCTGCCGAGCGCCTGCAGCCTGCAGCGCGCGGGCCACAGAGCTCAACATCGCGGAGCAAGCACTGACAGCAGGAGCTTCTCAGTTGGTTGTGTCGTGTTGACGTTAGGCGCAGAAACAATATTTATAAATAACCTATTGCTTGCTGATTCAAGAATAACGGAACTAAGATTAGCAGTCATAAGACTACAACTGAATCGTGAATCAGCAGCTTCACATGCTCATATTGCTGACGACCACTCATCCAATGAATGTGACTTACGCAAGACACGGCCTTCGTTGGAACACATCACAAAGCTATTGCTAGCAGCACATGGTACAGTGCGGCTCGCTACTAGGTATCTTATTAGTTAATTCTAGCAGCACACGTACCTGCAACAAGCAAGACAAACCTTATTAGCTACAGGGGACTCTAATAAGAAGCTGGTGGATAAATATTCTCATTAGATTGAAATAAATTGACTAAACAACATAGACCAATAAGTTTGCATATTCGAACAGGTTTTGATTACTGACATGGCATCCTCGTTTAAGTCAGTATACTTGTTAGAACTAATTCTGCCAAGAATTATCTACATGCCTACTATGATTTTTGGAATTTTTTCGCTTATTGGAAATAAACCCATGTATTTAAAATACATTATAATTAAACCATCCGACATAGTTTGATGTTGAAAAGTTCACAAAATCGATAGGAATAGAAGTATATGAAATGGTGAGCGTACCACTGCGTCCGATACAACACACCGACACACTGAATGAATGCACAGGATTTGAAGCAGCAAGCTTGTGTCTGATGCTCTCGCTCAGGAACAGGTCGGTGCAGGCTGGTGGTAGCCGTGGTTAGACCCACGTCACTGTATATACTCCTCGACTGATCTCACTGCCAGTAAACGGTTGATTTTCTGAATCGCTGAGCAAACGTGTGCCGTGAATATTGATCGTAGCTTTATTTACAACTTCTTTGTACTACACATTTAAAGGGAACTACACACTGTTCGAATACTTATATCGTACATTAGCATTATCGTTGATATGCAGCTGTTAGCGAGCTCTGCTGTACATGCTGCTATATGCAGGAGTATGTGATGCTGGCACTTACAAAGGAGCAGTAATGCTTGGACGAATGTAATTTAGGCTGAATGACACATCTTGTAAGTACCAAAATATCTATGTGAACATACACATGTTCTTCATTCAACAGGTATTCCATAGATTGTAAGCATCGCCTCTGATGACTTGAATGTATTTCAAAGCAATGTTATTGGCCTATCATATATTATTAGATCGGACATGCTTCAAGTAAAGCCCGGCGTTGTTCGCATAAACATGAAGTTTCCAATAAATATTGAGCGCGGGCCGTGGCTCAGCTAATGGAGCAGCCGTCGCGTCGCGTTACGTCGCGCGGTGCCACGCGGCCTCGCGCGCAGTGCGTCCACTACACCGCGCACACCAACTTCCAGTGGACTGACGATAGGTAACGCGATTTTACGTACCTAAACACAAAGGTACTCTAGGACCGGGAGATAATTATCTTGCTCAAAATGAAAACCTGATTCGATATCACGACGTTTATTGTTTGGGCTCGAGAGGTGAAGTGACATACTTCAATATAAAAACTTATTCTATAGAACAAATCGAATATATTTAAAATCATTGTCCGGACAGTAATCAATTATGATGAATAAAACCTTACAAATGAAAAAGTTTCTAACTACGCAGCATTTGTAAATTGTCAATACCTATACACAATAGGTACCTAGTATTTACTTCGATATAATTAGTCCGTCAGGAGTTGACTCATAAGTTCATAATACACACAGTATGACAGCTGCAACATGTAAATGTGCCTTAAATTCCACACGCATAGTGTGCACCATTGGCATCCAGTGTAGCAGCAGAACTGGGCATGTCACGTGAGACTTCTGTCGCATCTGTGCAGTGGCTGACATGTCAGTAGTTGGCAAGTAAATCAGAGCTGGTTATGTGGCCGACACTCATGTGATTAGCACAACTTCCGGCATAACCGCGTTACACACTACAAACTTTATCATTTGCACCCCCCTGCACCCTTGCACCCCTCTGCACCCCACACAGTCGGTAATTAATATTGATGGCACAAACTATTGTTTTTAACTATGGGCCGACTGCAAGTTAGCGATGTGAGAGCGCGGATACAATAGTCAGTTATATGTATATGTAGATTTTGAACACTGTTTCTTACATAAGATTAGTTAATTAACGCTTATAATAAGTATTTATTAGCAAACAAATCTGAATTTCAACACTTTTAGTAAACACTGTCGAAGCATTTAGGTACATTATGTGCCTAGAAGAGTCTCATGGCTGAGTAACAACCGTCCGGGTCAGTCGATCATAAGGCCAAGCATCCATAGTCCGTGGTTGACCGGCTGACATAAGCAGTCATTCGAATAATATGTTTGCTGCGGATAATTGGGAGCCATAGAGTCTGTCAACCAGTCCTACCAAAGGGGATCCAATCTCCAATCTAAGGGCTCCATGTAAGATATACCTACTCAGCTGCATCAGGTTGGACTGGTAGCCAATACTATAGGGAGATGTAAGTAATTCAGACAGGGCTTTTAACAACAACGGTTGCAGGAAATAAAACAATCAGTGCTGCGCATGCGCGCCACGAGCTCTGGTATACTTCAGAAGATAAATAATGAAGTGAAGCAGCATGCAGGCTCGGCGGCTCGGCGGCCATCCATCTAAATTATTCAAATGCAAGATGAGCCGTAAACAATTGTCGCTTGTCGCTAATGTGTTTATAATGCGCGCGCGCAGGCGGCCGCGCGGGGGGGAGGAGGAGGGGGGGAGCGGCGCGTGGCCGCCGATCATTTCCGATTTCACAGGAACATTGGCAAGCACAGCCGCGCACGCGCACCTACAGCGACGCTACACTCATATGGGCTAAATTGAAACGAATTGGAAATTTATATAAATGTGAACACGATTTCAATTTGTTTTTATTATTGAGTTATCAACATATTATTATTCAGCGTCAAACGTGAATGAAATGACCACTTCGCAGAACATTAAGGTACCGAGTTTTATTTGTTTCGTGTCAACAATACCTATATGTAGGTATATTATACATCATATAATATCGGTACCTAAGTACTTTGTATTGTTCTGCGAATCTTAAGGAGGTATAACATATCTTTAGCGTGATTGAAGCGATTCATAATAAAAGAAAAACCTAATTACATTACAGATAAATTCTTATGAATGAAATCTAGGAATCGAGGGTTGAGCCTCAATCGATAAACATATCCGAGACGCTCGTAAACCGATAATGTGCAAGTACCGTGCACCACGAGGTCGGCGCGGCGCGGCGCGGGCGGGACGCGGCGCGGGCGGGACGCGGCGCGGGGCGCGGAGCGACGCACACCGCGCAAGACGAATGCGGAGCGCGGAACTAATGCTGAGATCTGCGCGCGCGCATTATACCGCATTTACACTTTATTACGGCGCGCGCGACTTTTATTTAATTTTGACGTGGTCCGAGTGGCGACCGTGGGAGCCGTAATCACGAATACTCTTCACAACACTTGCCGAGAAACAAATAACTCTACGGTGACGTGTAATCAGTGTTCCAAACACGTTCTGTGAGGTGATTAACGCATTGCAGTGGGTCAGTTCCCATGGCCGCGCTATCACCAGCCTGTGAGCAGTCGGCTGAGGTGTCGGCAGCGCCTCGTGGAACAGCAGCACCTGTTCAACTTTACTCAAGGATACTCTGCTACTAAGAATCTATTTAACATCCACTCTTAAAAGCATCAGATCAGCAGAAGACCAGAAGTACCTACTAGATACTTACATATAATTCTGGCGTCTAATATTGATATGAATATAACATTAAGCAGTTTACTGCCTGCACTATAACTGTTCTCACGGCAGAAGGGTGCACGCAACCAGTGCGCGACAACTCGCAGAATGCAGTAATTTGCGAACTGCTAATTAGCCACCATGTTGCACAGTCAGCTGACTTTTCAAGGCATTACAACTTCATTACAAAGTCTCGTCTGCTTCTAATGTATGCATCAAGTGCTCGGTAATTAGTACTTAGTTTTTTGTTTACACAAAATTTGGGTTCAAATGTATAATTTATTTCGCATGCTCATCGTCGGATCAGTACTTAATTGAATTGCAAATGTATGCTCATTAGCATTTATTTCATAACCATCACGATAACTGGATAATTAAAACCTGTTTAACAACATGTAGGGTGCAAATTCAAAATTCTAATTCATTTATTTTTTGCATCACGAAGGTCCATCATGTTTTAACATGCCTAAGTATTTTGAAAATGTTTTATCTTGAATCAAGAAAATCAGTTCGACGAGACATTCCGAAGGGACAAAGGAGAGAGTTACTTACACAAAAGCCTTAAGGAAAGCTTCCCTCGCGGATCATTACAAGATCAGTCGAGCCCTTCACAAATAACGTGTAGCCGTCCACCTGCAGTCACAACACGTCACCCTTCTGCCACTAAACAGTTTTAAACGTAGTCACGTGTCACGTGCGCGAGTCCCGGCCTGTCCCGCCGTGTCCCGGCGAGTCCCGGCCTGTCCCGGCGTGTCCCGCACCTAGCCTACTTATAACCATTTAACACCTCGTTCGGGACGGAAGGGTGCGACACCCCTTTCTTATGAACCCGGTGGAACATTCAGAAGGCTTACAATGGTATTGACTCAACATTGAGGCACACACTTGAAACTAAATTAACTCTAGTAGAGTTAGGTAAGTACTTGAATTTTCAATTCGACTAAATATTGATAAACTCCTCTTAAGTGTAAGTATGTAACAATGGTCATATTATGTACCCTTCAAAGAATAAAAAGCTCCAATTTAGTTTGACAAAATTTCTACGAAAATATGCTACGAGTGCTACGATAAAAATAAAAATAGACATATATATGTAGATTTCACAATATGTTGTAATTTTGACGAAAACGAAATTGCTTTTTATTTTGGGCGTGTACAGGAAAATAGTGTGTTCAGTGGACCTTCGACATCCACCTGTGTGGTGAGTTCAGAAGGGTTGGCAGTGTTTTATGATTTTTATCGAGTTGTACAATATGCCGCGCATCGTAATGCACGCGGTGATGGATGAGCATCGCGCCGCTCACCCGCGCGATGTGATGGATCGTCCCGGGGGGACCTGGCCTTGCTTTTACCAATGTCACACATTTTAATATTGTCTTCTATTTACAATATTAGGCAAGGAATAACTTGTGCCGGAGGTTTAAACATATGCCCAGGGACAAAGTTCCTACAGAGATTTAAAAAAGATTGATAGGTAGGTACTATTCTGATTATGACAGATTTTTCCTGAATGATCTAATAACGTAGCCAAATAAAAAAAAATAGAAGTTATAACTCAAGACTGTGTCAACATTGTAACAAACTGAGGAACAGTTAGAAGTGGTGATCAAACATGTCGTTAATGAATGATTTAGAAGCGCTCGCGGAACTTCAAGGAGACCGACGGAACTTGTTTGAAATGACAAATGTAATTGTTCGCGGTGGGTGGCGTGGACGTGCGCACGCGTGGCGCTCGCGTGGCGCTGCACTCCCGGGTGGTGCCGTGATGCTGCCCGGGGTACTTTGGCAACAGGACAAAAACTCTGGCGGGGATATCATTATTAATGACGAAGACTTTTTGTGACGCCACTTGAGAACGAGAGATGTGATGATATTTCGAGGACAATGTCTTCAATTGACTATGGTAACGTAGTACCTCAATGTCAGAGAAATCTGCATTTATTAACTGATATAGTTACCTACAAAGCTATGCGGTAACTATGACTATGAATGCTTTAAGTAGAAAGGCAATGCTTGTGTTTCTTTTTTAACCAACTCTGAGGATATTGATTCACAATCGGTAGTAAGTATTAGTTTGGTGTCCCTACAGCTGGTCATCTATGAAGTGCTCAGGGCGGATATATCCGGAGCATGTTATTCCAAGGTGATGATCAGGCGGCTCCTAATCGTGTAATTACGCGAACCGTTTGATCTGCCGCCACGACGCGAGCGCACGCAGAAGGTGCGCACGTGCCGAACACGAGATGTCACACATGCACTCACATCTTCTGACTAAGTCTAGGATTGGAAGGACTTTTCAAAACTTCTGATTTACTAGAAGTTTTCTAGATAAAGAAAGTTATGGGAAATGTAATACAAAGATTGTCCCTTTTGATAAAGCTGTCTTGATCAGTAGTGAACATTCGGCGCATGTAGCATGGCTGGTGCGCGCGTGCAGGCGACCCCCTGACCTGTGCGGCGCGGGCGCATGCGTGCGCGATGCTATCTCTGTAACGTCTCTATGCGAGTGCCCGCCATTACACCGCTGATAGCAGTGATAGCAACATTGCGCACACGCCGCTAATTAACATTTTTACTCAAACTATAGTCAGGTTAATATCCTGCCGGACTAGGTACAGCTGACACACGTTTAGTGTACTTAGGTTATTGAGGAAAAACTACCTAATCCTACACTTTAAACACAGACAGGCGTGAAAGAGATTTAAACAAGCTATTATTTACTTCGATACATAGTGTTGAAGTAAGCACTATTAACAGTTTGTAACAATGGACGTTCCTCGTTTTTTGCTTTAAAATATGTTTATATAGCGTATCTACTATAAATTAAACACGTATTTCATTAATATGAGACCCTTCACATATCGACAGCTCGTTTTTACACAATTAACTTTACATCATTTATATTGAAAAACACTTTATCAAAGAAATAATATATGCAAATTATAAAAAACATAGCGTCGTCTACGTAAACAAAGTAATAGACGAGTGAACTGCCATGCGTATTAACAATTCTAATGTGTTCTGGTGGCAGGTCGTGTGCATACAAACAGCTATCAGGCATCAAGTGCGCTAATATGTCAATAAGTAATACATGGCGCTCGGCACGCCATCCATTCCTTGCGTAGTTTTTCCTGAGAGTCCCCATGTTTAACTAATCGATGGTAATGCCGAGCTACTCCTGTGTCCAGTCACGTGACCACACCAGGCCCCATAGCCCTATTGTTAATAGAAGAAGTATTTGTGAAATATGTTACTGCAATCATTAGAGTTCTATATAAACTGTTGTTTTGTTATTATTTCAACAATATGTTTAAATTCTTGCCGGAACAAAGCTAAACACGACAATCTGTTAAGGATTTCATAACTGGGAAGTGAGATCCTATTGCCCCATTAACAAAACAGTTATATTTTTAAAACTGCTGAGCCGATTTTGATAAATACCTGCAGTACTTGGAGCCACGGCTGGAGCACCAGTTTCCATCTAAAATAAACAGTTTCCAAAACGTTTCATACTTTATAGAGCTAAGTACAGCGGGACAGACAGACACAGCATTCAAACTTATAACACCGGTGCTTTGGTGATGCTCATTTTTTTATTTAAGTAACTTCTTCTTAGCATGTCTACCAAAACTCCTTCTAACTCCTAACTAACGCAAATGCTATAAGTAAACAATATTAATAAGTTGCCTAATGATTCCCCTGAACAATAATACTTTCAGAAACAGAGATGGAAATCGCATATGAGAATGGAAGAAAATGTGGTCATGAGAGGAAAAGCGTGTCAATTCTGGTCATCATACAACAATTTTAAAATATATTTTTAATGAATGCCTCAAAAATCAATGAAATCAAGACAGCAGTGCGACTTCAGCGCAAGTCTTCGCACTTCCTGTGGCGAAGCATTGCTATTCCATACGAGACACTTAGAGGAAATAATACATTACAGGTACTTACTTAAACCATTTAAGTGCGCCTTACTTCATATTTTGCAAGGTTGTTATAGTAAGTATATTGCAGAACGTCGGCGGGGTGTTGAACTCACAGCTCGTCAGGTCTCAGCCTGGCCGCTGAGCAAGTGAGGCGGGTACACACTGCCTACATAACCGAAGCTGCTGGACAACACAATAATATGAGAATGATGACAGCAAAACATCACAACATTATAAAAACGACGGCCGCTCGAGACAATACGTTTTTGTTCCATGTTCATGTGACGCGCGCAAAAACTAAGCGAGCGCGCTCGTGACCATACTCACAATTATTTCATATTTATTCCATTTTGTTGAAAGTGACCGAATAATTGGATCTATAATGCACGAATACTTCGCGTACTCGAGGCTAAACGTGTGATAGCGATCAGCTGTCAGCCGTCAATTCATTAGTACTCGCTTTGCATTATAATTAGCATCGACAGGACTGTGAAAAAACTAATCGATGACCATCGACTAGGTACCTAGTTGCAAAATATTGGCAACACGCCGCCGACGCCAATCAGTCGCTAATCTACATGACGTGCATGTGTGCGTGCCGAGTGCTGCAACTCTAATGGCCGCTGATTAGCATGCGTCGCGATTTGTCGCGTCGCACCAATCGTGCGCGACCGTGCTTGCCTACTCACACACATTTGCATACGGAGCGCAGTGACGCGAGCATGCGAAAGGATTGGGAACAATATGGCAGATTATACTGTGCTTTTTATGGCTAGGTATGATGTTGAGCTTAAATCATTCAAAATACTTACAACAATATATTTACTGTCCCAGTAGGTACTAAATGCAAATATAGGTAAGACCTTACATACAACACAAATTAGTTACAAGGAAAATGTCACAAGTACCGTTTGTAGTCAATGTTCAGTTTGTAGTCGTGCCCTCGCATCACTTACAGCTCGGCCATTGGCTTCGCCTGGTGCTGCTGTTGCTGAGATGGCTGGTGTGGAGGCTGATGCATGCATCGTATGCGCACACTTGCGCATTAGCATTAGATAGCGCGCGCTAGAGCGCCGGGCGGCGGGGCGGGGCAGCGTAGGCGTGGCTTCGCTCTGCGATTGGCCGCTGCATGCAAATGCGACGCGCCGCCTGCGCTCGCGCAATCACGGCCGCTGCCATCGCGGACCCACCATTGTTTCCAACGCAAAAACTAGCGAACTTGCCCGAGCTCGTTTGTCGGGAACACGCGTGAGCAAAAACTGAGGAATGCGCATAACAAGAAACTGCAAAAACGGCCGGACGACGACGACGCGGCGCTTTTTACTTGCGATTTATGTCCCCGCGAGTCCTCCTCCCCTCCCCCGGCCCCGCCGCCGCCCGCTCCTCCCGGAGGAGCGAGCGAGCGCACGCGCAGCTCCCGCTCGCGTTACTTATCCTAACATCGTTTAGCCTGTCGTCACTCGGCCGCATTTTCCCGGCCGAGCAAAAACGCCCCGGCCGGGTACTGAACCCGGCGTGTTTAAATTGCACAGCTCTTAGAGCATGTGACCACAGGCAATTGGCAACAGGGCCATTACTTTGAAATCACATTTACATTGAATGCGCTACGACGGCAGGCCGCCATGCCGCCGAGCGCTCGATGCTACGCTCAATTAAAATACGGCAATAAATTAACAGACACGAGTACGTGACCAGCCCATTTGTACGTCAACGCGACGCGACGCTGCTAGAGCACGCTCTACATATTCACAATAACATGCACCCTGGCTGGCGCAGGACGATGCAGCCCGCCACGGCACAATACATACCAGCCCTAGTGATGCGTTCAATGGAGCCATTTCGTTTCATTGTGCAATTCCGTCGCTTTGGGAATTCCTAAATTAGTGCAGTAAGCAAATTGCCCATGTTTAGAGCAGTGATTGGGCGGGTGCAGGCTGCGTTGGCGGGCCGCCAGCGCGGTGATGCACCGCCCTGGGCTGTTCTCCACCAGTACGTAGGTACATGTGTAACACAATCATGTGCTTATTTACATTGGCGGCACTCGGCGCACACACGCCGTTCGTCTCAATTCCCCTCTGAACGCTGTAATATTTTTGCGCAAACTTGATTAAATTCACTTTGTACGTATGTACGCCTACCCGCGTTGTTTATGTTTACGTAGGCTTGAATTGTTAAGATCGTATTGATACGTGAATAAAATATGAAGTACCAACAAACGAATATTGTACAGGAACCCTGCCCTTTAAGTAGTAACCTTTATGTTGAGTCATATCCATAGTCCATAGTCAAGTCACTCATACTTAACAGGGCTGTTAAAAATAGTTGAGAATCCTGACTAGTGGTTTCTAAGCTCACTTATCGGTGTCTGCCAATTCATTTGTAAAGCATACATGTATTATCGTTAGGTATCTATGCCTACATTGTGCATTGTATTTATCCCCATGTAAAGTACCTGAGTACATGGCCAGTTTTCCAAACTTTTTGATCCAAAAGTGTCAGTAATATATTTTAGAGGTAGCATATACGCATTCTCTAGACATATTAACCAATGTACCTTATTATTTTAGAAAATAAGATTTTAGTGTGAAGTACCTTTAATTTCCATAGGATCAGTGAATTATTGTAAGTAATTGAGCTTACAAGCTTCGACATCGATGATATGACAACCAATGAGTATTGAATTGATGTAAATCATTCACCTTAACCTCGCACACCTGGTACCTACCATTTTAAGTTAACTATAAGCTAAAGAATAAACTCACCAAAATTACCTAAAATCATTTCAATAAGTGCAGAGGTCTCCTTTTTATTTTGGGTATTATCTTTTAGAAGAAGTTAATGAAGTTTGAGAGCTGCTGTGCTAGGTTTGACATAAGTAAATCCCACCCACATCCCTGATATCCTAAATTACCAGCATCACATCATAACAGGCTCAGCCGTTTCCTTCCACAGTTCGTTATTTAGACAGTTCCTATAATCCATAGTAAAGACTCCATAGGGTTGTCAGATTACACCTAAAACCTAAATGAATAAAAAATAGTACTAGAGAGATAACCCTACCTACATATATCATCAATAGTGGGTAAGTAGGTACGTGCCAAGTGAAAATGACCAGTCCGGGCCGAGCTAGTGAGGAGCAGCGCGGGTCAGCTCGGGCCAGCTCGGGCAGGTCCGACTCGCGCCTGTATAAATAACGTTCATTACGCGTCTCATCTGAACGCATTAGAATCCTTCCGAGTACGCATTCGTATTCAATTATGCGCCTGCGCAAAAACTAGTCGCGCATTTGAATGACGCGCGCTCGGTCTCGTTACCGCCGCGTCCCCGCGCCGCTCCCGCCCCGCAGCCGCGCCGCTGCCGCCCCGCGCCCGCGCCCAATTTACAAATAAAACGCGGGGAACGTCCGGCCGCGCAAAAACTGACCGCACTCCTCCCGGTGCATATGAATGGAGAGATTTTTTGCGCCCGCGCCGCAGCGCTAAGATGTTGCCAAGTCAATCACTGCGTTTCTCACCAAACTTCACTACTCATCTCCTAGAGTTCTATTTATTTTTCCTCGTGATTGAGTGTAAGATTTCAAAAAGTGAGAGCACTTGTACTGTTTAAGTGTTCACTGCAGATCAGGCCTAACAGATCAAATCAGAGATTACCTACCGAGGCTTGAGGCTTGAAAATTGAAATAGTAGTAGGTAACGCATAAATAAACGAGTGGATGAGTTTTAATGTAATAATGTGGTAATAATAGAACGTCTCCAGACGTGTAATAGAATAACATAAACCACTGTTAGCCTATGGAGATGAGACAGCGAGCGACAGGGTAGCGGCAGGGTAGCGGCAGGGTAGCGGCCCGGCGGTCGGCGACAGCAGATCGGCTGATTATGTAACAAGCTCGGATTCACCGCCGCTCGTTTTTACTGCCGCTGCCGACGACGCATGGAAAATGCAACAGATTATCTCTCTCAACCTGCTACTGCAGCCTACAGTCGCAGCCGCAGCCTTCTGATATGAATTTATAATCGCTGCATTATTTTTAATTTCGCTGTCATTTCGTACGCCTCTCGCACCGACACATTCGAGGTTTTTGTGGCAAGTAATCGAAGTACCGATCTATTCAATTAGTGAAATGGATTCTGAGAAGACAATGTTAACGTGCAGCATGCATTATTGCGGCACAGTGTATGATAATGCGAGTTTGGTGCGAGGCCGGCAGCATGCGCGGGCACGCACCGGTAATAGCGACGCCAGCAGAGTTGACGCTGCGAGTGCATAACACCTGACCATTTATGTCGACAGACCTGTTTTATACATCAGGGGGAGGAGCACAAGAAATATAAACATTGCCAATATCGACTTGAAATGCAACATATTCCTACTAAATATCATCTACATTTCAATAGAGTTTTTCCCCGTGAGCAATGAATGTCATCGCGTCATATAACATTTCCTAGTTTAGGAGCGTCAGCGCTGACCGCGGCCCGGCGCGGGCGACTCATGTCTTGCTTTGTGTTTTATCGGATTATGATTTTATAATGTGACTGTGAATAATAACTTAGCACACATTTAAAATCGACCATTACCCATTCATCAACATCATCAGCTTTTTTGTCGTCCAATTGTTGGGAATAGGCTTCCTCTCGAACAGAGATCTATTATAACAGGATTAAAAGTAACATCATCACACCGAGATTAGACTAAAAACCTATTTGACAAGATTTTCTCAGGGTTTGGACATTGGTTCCTTGTACATTTGTATTGTTTCTTATTGTTACTTATTGGATATATTGGCACCACTTTCAGATCCCTATTTAGTATTCATTCCTCACTTTGTCCAATCCTGCCTCCCAAAATGAAGCATATTTATAATTCCTATACTTATTAAAGTAAAGTGGCAAACAATACAATATTGCCGCGGGTCCCGGGGGAGGGCTTCCAATCGCTCTGACCACGAATCGTGGAAATAAACAATTACCTAATTAAATAGAACACTCAGAACCCGTTACTTATTCTGTAAATATTGATAGAAGTATGACAAATTGATGACATATAGTGTAACATACTGTTTGGGTGTAAGTGGACATAAATCTGCATTTTTAAACTAGAAGTTATCTCGTTTTGTGCATATGCATATTATGGTAATTGACTGCTTGTATATGTAAATAAAATTGTAAGTATTGGTTCAGCTTTACAATACAACATACTTTAAGGTAACAATAACCCCTCGACTATCACCAACGCTAATAAATTGATATTTTGCAATTAAATATGGCAAGTAATAAAATGCAACACTTACAACAAATATTGGCAGCTGAGTCGCATGTTGTTCCTGTAGGTAGAGAGAACCTCTCGAGTATGAGGGCGTGGTTTCGATTCCAGGTCAGGCAAGTACCAATGCAACTTTTCTACATTTTGTATTTACTTTCTAAGCATATCATAGACACCAATGGCTGTGTTTTGGATGGCACGTTAAACGGGACCTACAGTCCAGGCTGTCATTGAACATCCTTGACAGTCGTTACGATTAGTCAGAAGCCAGTAAGTCTATATGTCGCCAGTCTAACCCAGAGGTATCAGGTTGCCCGGGTAACTGAGTTGAGGAGGTCAGATAGGCAGTCGCTTCTTGTAAAGCACTGGTACTCAGATGAATCCGGTTAGACTGGAAGCCGACTCCAACGTAGTTGGGAAAAGGCTCGGAGGATAATGACATTATGTTAGAGAGTAAAGAGTTTAACAAAGTCTAGATTATTGGCGTACAACAATGAACATAATGATCAGCTTTCTTAAGTAATAGAACTAATATATGATATTAATGTGGTGTGCGTGGTGTAGGCGCCGGGCTGCGCGCGCGCCGTACGTCAGACGCTCGTGCGCGATACACATCGCGCTGCAGCCAGCCATCTCCGAATTATGATGATGGAGAGTGCCCGCTCATCACGTACATACTTGCTAGACGGTACAGCATACCTCTATGTAGCTCCGAGCATTAATTAACTTTTGTTCAAACTAACGACATTGCAGCAAAAGGATGATGGGCAATTTTGTATGAACCCTGGCCTGATAACCAATAAAGTTCTTATGTGAATTAGATTATTGCTTATACCCTACAGTTACTGAAATAATACAGTTCATGTCAAGAATCGACCGGAAATAAGTACAGTCGGGCACAAAAGACTTATACTTTTTGCACCATTTTTTTTTGTTAAAATAATATCCATAGTAGAAAAATTCATTGCGTGATGTATTTTCGTCAACTTATCACTTATTTAAATAAGCCTAGGGTAGATTATCAATTAAAAATCGGTTTTAACTAGCAAAACAAAACATGAAAACTTTTACTTCTACTACCGTATATTATTTCCATTATTGGAGATAGCATTTCCTCGTTCTGCGGCACCAGGATAGTCGGCCCTGGGTTGTCGAATTATTAGAAAAGTAGCGACCCACCCCAGCTTCGCACGGGAAAACAGTATTTCCTCACTATTTAACGGATGTTATTACAAATGCCAGCACACCTCTAATTCCACAGGATTATATTTCAAAGCAAGATGTACTCATTATACGTTGTGTGATATGTCCTGACTAATATGGACAATAATATAATGCACTTAAATATCCCTCCCATATGCAATGAAGTGGTTCAAGTCCATAGGCTGTCCTATGCTATCAAGTGTCATATCTTCGTTCTCCGGTGGTTTACAAGGTTGTGCCCATAACAAAAAATGAAGCTTAGGGTATAAGCTATCATTTGATATGCGAATGGTTTTTATTGGATTTACCGGTTAGACTCACCAGAACGGCGGAATACGTACACCATACGTTGTAAATACTACCTGCTAAATAATCTTTTTTTTTTCAATAAACTTGGAAAATATGGGCACAGATACCTTCTGTGACTCGTTCTGATAATTATTGACAATAATAATGCACTTAAACATCCCTCCCATACGCACTGAGGTGGTTCAAGTCCATGGGCTATCCTATGCTATCAGGTGTTATATCTTCGTTCTCCGGTGGTTTACAAGGTTGTGCCCATAACAAAAAATGAAGCTGAGAGTATAAGCTATCATTTGATATGCGAATGGTTTTTATTGGATTTACCGGTTAGACTCACCAGAATGGCGGAATACGTACACCATACGTTGTAAATACTACCTGCTAAATAACCTTTTTTTGTCAATAAACTTGGAAAATATGGGCACAGATACCTTCTGTGACTCGTTCTGACAATTATTGACAATAATAATGCACTTAAACATCCCTCCCATACGCACTGAGGTGGTTCAAGTCCATGGGCTGTCCTATGCTATCAGGTGTTATATCTTCGTTCTCCGGTGGTTTACAAGGTTGTGCCCATAACAAAAAATTAAGCTTAGGGTATAAGCTATCATTTGATATGCGAATGGTTTTTATTGGATTTACCGGTTAGACTCACCAGAATGGCGGAATACGTACACCATACGTTGTAAATACTACCTGCTAAATAATCTTTTTTTTTTCAATAAACTTGGAAAATATGGGCACAGATACCTTCTGTGACTCGTTCTGACAATTATTGACAATAATAATGCACTTAAACATCCCTCCCATACGCACTGAGGTGGTTCAAGTCCATGGGCTGTCCTATGCTATCAGGTGTTATATCTTCGTTCTCCGGTGGTTTACAAGGTTGTGTCCATAACAAAAAATGAAGCTGAGAGTATAAGCTATCATTTGATATGCGAATGGTTTTTATTGGATTTACCGGTTAGACTCACCAGAACGGCGGAATACGTACACCATACGTTGTAAATACTACCTGCTAAATAATCTTTTTTTTTTCAATAAACTTGGAAAATATGGGCACAGATACCTTCTGTGACTCGTTCTGATAATTATTGACAATAATAATGCACTTAAACATCCCTCCCATACGCACTGAGGTGGTTCAAGTCCATGGGCTGTCCTATGCTATCAGGTGTTATATCTTCGTTCTCCGGTGGTTTACAAGGTTGTGCCCATAACAAAAAATTAAGCTTAGGGTATAAGCTATCATTTGATATGCGAATGGTTTTTATTGGATTTACCGGTTAGACTCACCAGAATGGCGGAATACGTACACCATACGTTGTAAATACTACCTGCTAAATAATCTTTTTTTTTTCAATAAACTTGGAAAATATGGGCACAGATACCTTCTGTGACTCGTTCTGACAATTATTGACAATAATAATGCACTTAAACATCCCTCCCATACGCACTGAGGTGGTTCAAGTCCATGGGCTGTCCTATGCTATCAGGTGTTATATCTTCGTTCTCCGGTGGTTTACAAGGTTGTGCCCATAATAAAAAATGAAGCTTAGGGTATAAGCTATCATTTGATATGCGAATGGTTTTCATTGGATATACCGGCCAATTTTACCCATCATCCTTTGCAGCACTTACACTAGTAGTAGGAGCAATACTCTCTTATCCATTAAAATCCAAAATAATATGATCAGCATTTCTGCATCCACATTTTAACCCATTAGGGTTCATCATTCATCTGTCAAGTTTTAATTTAAAACTAAAATACAAGGACTATACCTAAGGGGGAAACAGGTTTTAGTAAAAACTTAGAGGCCGCTCCGTTGTGTGTCAGAGCAGCAACATTATAGCTGACAATGAGTGAGTTGGTGTCACCGCGCATGTGTCAACACAGGCGGCGAGTGAGTGGACGTGTGAAGTTGTTCCACGTGGACTGACATCATTATGCAGAGCCGCAGCTTGGCACTATTTATTGCGGCATGGCTAATGCTACCTATACAAACTCAGTCCTATCAGCTTTACGGTTTCTGTTGTGTAAAATACATAGATAAGGGTATAACAATTGTATTAGCTTTAGGTTTCGTCGAACACACAAGAATGTTTAGCTTTTCTGTTGTGGATAGTTCGCCATAAACAATAATTCATAGCGCAAACAGTTTACGTTATCTTGATAATATGTGTACATTTTCATAATTTTCACGTGGCGGTAGTTAGCACGGTTCGTGACCGGCCCGTATCGCGATCGGTCCGGCGGAGGCGCGGGCGGCTGCGCCTGCGCATAACTCGCGATCATTATTGCGATACAACCACACTGACTTATTGATTCCACCTTCAATTAGAGCCCCGGTGCGCGGGAGGGCCCTATCTATCTGAGGCTTCCTAATAAATTGCAATAAAGAAAATTAACAGTTTATTAAAAACAACTTATAAATGTGTAAGCGGCGCAGGCGGCCAGCCGAATGATTACATTCTTGGTAAACAAATTCTGCAGCCGCAGTAATCAATATACCGCGCGTAGTGGACGCGCACAGCCCGCGCGCCGTGCGCCGGCGCAGCGACGCTCCGCGGGAACAAAGGACGGTGTAACATTTAAAAGAATGTAGATAAGCCCGGAGACATTTTACATAGTATCAAGCTATAATTCAAGTTGAAGCCGATCGCTATCTGGTCTATGAATTAACGAGGCCGGAGTGTCGCCGCGAAATGTGGACAATATTTATAAACAGACGTTCAGCTGGTCGCGGCTAATAGTTCATTAATAAACTTATCGCGATGTGCCGAAACATAGCGCGTATGGCGTGGTGAGTGCGTGGCTGTGGCGTGGCGGCTGCGGGGCAGGTGCGTCGTGCCCTAAATGTCACGGCGAGAGTAAGGCGCACGCGCAGGACAGTTATCCGCTATGAATACGTTCTGAACCAAAGTATCGTTTTGAGAGCATAGTGACACTGCCAAAAATAACATCACAACATCGTAGAGCCTAAGCTCTGCAGGATTACCTGTAGTTGTTTAATAAGCAGGGGTGTCACAACTGCCATCCTTACTTCACACGATGTCTTCAACTTTATCAATGCTGTAGTGGTGTAACGTGACAATCTACCTCTGATTATATTATTTTGAGAAACTGTTTAGTGCTAACTAGTTGTTGATATTGCATATAACCCCACCTGCCCCGCCCTGCGCCCCCCTCGCTAACGGCACTCCTGCGCACACCGATGTACATTTTTTTCGCAATTTCTCCTTGAGCGTGAACTTTCCAGTGCACTTGAAAGAAAGTTACTAGCGAAATTACTATTAGGTTGAATGTCAAGGCTTTTTGGAAATACTTTCTTTTTGTTAATTTGCACCTTGTTGCCGGTTAAAAACTTTGAAAAACATTTATTAAACTGAATGATATTTTTGAAAAACCTGATAGGTCGTTGAAGATAAATAATAAGTGCAAACGTATAAAATTCTGGCTGTATTTTCTTTTATAATCAAATAATAATAACTCCAACTCGTCAGTTGGGTCAATGACTATGTGTGATGATTATATGACACGTAATGTGTCGATGTAGACGAAGAGCTCAACCGAGTTGATTTCACAATGCGCACTCACCCAGTAGTCGTAAATGTAGGGAGTCATTGCTTCGCGTCGCCGAGGCAACCCTGGAGGCGCCACACTAACTCGTGCTGTTTACAGTTCTAATGAAGTGTCAACAACTTTACACTTTCATAAACGCTAGCAGTTAATGCAATGATCACTTTTTATGAAGTCTTCTAGTGGCAGCATACACAGTGTCTGTCAGGACATGATCAGCGGCGCAGAGAGAGGGCGAGAGGACAGGCGCGGGGTGAGCGCGGGACAGGCGCAGGCGCAAGGGGCAGCGCGCACGGTGCGCTTTCACCGCGACTGAGCAGCGGCGCGGAACTACGCCTCGTACCGTTACATTATCACCTCAGCGATTTAATGATAATGTGTCCAATCATATCGGACCTCTTATCTAATAATTGTGTGAAGTTTTCCTGAGGGTTTCGCGACCAAACTATTTCCATTTAACTTGTTTTTATTTGGCTACTTAATCTTCCATTATCTCACATGATATCGAGCCGTCATGAGTCACGGTGCAATAATATATCTGTGTTGTTGTTGGTCCTCATAACTTTACAGGTGATATGAACCTCATAATGATATACACCACAAATGACAACATGTACCCAGTAGGTACCTACTTGAGCAGTGTTCAATAACCACAGATGCGAGCATTACTCATTCGATTCCAGTTCATCCATATTTAAAAGATACATTTCGATTGACTGATACAGATCAAACAGAAAGCTGCAATATGTCACGACGGCTGCGACAAATTGAGCCAATAAATAAACAAATTAAAACGTTGGTATTAATTGAGAGCGGCGCGACGCGGTCACCCTCAATTATGCGGCGAATCGACACTTAATTAGATAATGGTCACCAGTATGAGGTAAATTGTGCCCCGTCGCGCCGCCATGCGCCACCAGCCCGGGCTACAAGCTGTGCTGTGCCGAGCTGTGCCGAGCCGGGACACAGCTCATACGAATATAACGGGTGAAGAAACAGGCGGCTAGCGTGCGTGCGGCCACCCGGGCGCGACCCCGCGCGCTGCGACACCGCTCTCATTAATCTATCGATAAATATGCGCATTTCCACTCGATAACCACACTACATGACTAACGATATACACAATGTTCTTTTACTTTTACATTAAATACATTCTGTTGTTCCTGTTATTGCTGATTGAATCGACGATAGTCGCAGTTACTTCATTACGATTCATGTTTGAAGATATCTGCATAATATCGGTGTATGTTTCACTAATAGAAAACTAATCTTAATCTACATCGTTGATTTAATCGATGCGACCTTCATGTTTACTTACGTTCGTCCTATGAATATTAGTTGTTCTAACAGCAATAACGTGTAGTGTGATTACAGCAGAGTGCGGAGCGAGGTTGGCGATACATCGATACATCGCGTGGCGCAGCACTAGGGCTGGCTCGCTAGACGGCGCGCGGGGCATCGATACAAAAACCATCAAACTACCGCCAATTACAGTAGCAACTAGTTTTTAAGTCGCGAGAACTTTCTTTCATTTCCATATTCATTACAAAGAAAGGGTGAAATTATACTCGCTCGCCATGAATATGCTAACGGCTGCGTGGTAAATGTTAAAGTTGAATAACACTGCGTGGGGAGTGCGGGCCGGGCGCGTTGCGTGCGCGCGCGCAAGATTTATGCCGAGCGCTTGACGGACGCCCGCGCCGTATCGTGCCGCTGACGGGCCCGGATTAAACATTCGCCACTGCTGTAGAAAGTAATCTACATATTAATTATGCCGAGCTCTTCGCCAGCTAGCGTGAAAAACTATCACGAGCACAGTTCTGCTTGTTTGAATAATAGTTTGATGTCGTGTGCTTTGGGAACTACTGCTCGCTCACGTAATTATGTGCTCATAAAAAGCTCCGCCAGTTGTACACGCTGAGCTCTGGTTGTAGCTACATGTGCAAAAATCTTTCAATGTTTTTATGGAAACGTAGAAATGGAATAAAATTTTATTATTGAGGTGCACGGAAGTTTGCAGACAAGGGCAAGCAAATAAGATGTCCGTTCAGTCGTAGCTAGGTGTAGGGGGTGGCTGGCCACTCGGCAGCACCTTTAACAAACTTCTATTGTGTTTGCGCGTTCCGAAGTCGCCAGCGCGGGGGTGGGTGAGCCGGTGTGTCTGCGCGCGGGGGTGGGGGTCAAGTAATGATACATTCGCACGCCGAAGTGAGGCGCGAGGTAATAATGAGTTATGTACGTGATCCAATTATTTGGGCGCGCGCTCATTACGCGCTAAGTGTGAAATATGGCCGGCTTTATTACTAGCATAGCTGACTTGTTGCCACCCCGGGGGTGGGGCGGGCCCCGGGCCCCGGGGGGCATCTGCAGCGCTGCAACTGTGCTCCACTAAATCATAATAATGTAAGGTGCGGAGCGAATACGGGTCGTGAAAGGAGTTGCGACTATTTTTACGTGATATATAGGAAGGAGGAGGCACCTCCCGCGGCACCACAACTACATTACTCGCATCACGAGAATTTTCATTTTGTTAGAGATGTTCGCTGCGGGCTGCTGGGGTGTCTACACTCGTCAGCTTCACTCATACTCATCACTATGTACTCGCGCATTATGCAATGCAATACATGCTTTGTGTTCTACTTTAAGGAAACAATCATTTCTAAATTCTATCAAATTGAAGTTTATTTGAGAATGTGGCGCGTATGTGGCTTGACTAAAATCTTGTTATGATTGTCAAAAAACGATCCCCTCAGGTAGGACGTTTGAGAAACCGGGACAGGATGTTGATCGAGAGCTAAACAAGCAAGCACATGCATCGATGTGATAATATGTTGGCAATGATTGCTGGTAACCAACTTAGCTTTACAGTGCAGGACCTTCAGGGTGTTGTTGTATTGCCTCTCTCGCTGGGTATTAGCAGCTACCAGCAGGTCGGCACTGGGCTGATCGTGGCCAGCACTTGGTGCGTCCATAAATCGAACAAACACATTAGTTGGAGGCGATACTTTAAAGATTTGCCAGCGGTGTGCAGCGAGGGGGCGGCCGAACTCGCTGGAGTTATTCCATTAATTAAACCCGGCGGGTCCGCGACCCCCTCCCCCCGCGCCCGGCGGCTCCCTCCCCCGCCCCGGCCGCCGCCCGCGCCCGCCAAGCAAAAACAAAGCAAGCAATAAGGAGCACAGGGCTGCTCCCCGCACAACTATGTCGATTTATGATAACTGTTTAAAACTAAGAACATTCTTTTCGAACAATTAGCTATTATTGGGTATTTTTATAAGTTCACAAGTATTTAGTAACGACTGAAGTTATTCCCGGTGCAAGTATTTTGATATGTTCTCGAAGTCAGCGTAATGATAATGTGTTCGAATAAAAAGCATATTTATGTGAGGTGCGCCGGAGGAACTTCTCATATTATTGCTGATGTCATATCAAGCGTCGTTCAGCTTTACTTGCTGCCACATATTTATCAATACACCTCTTTGTTTAACTAAAATGTACCCTATCGATTCAGTAACAATAACATTTCTTATTAATTTTGTCCATTGTTATTTTTCTAACGTGTAAATACTGTGTCCATCGCATCGGTGTTGCCAGAGCGCAGCAGGTCCCTGGCGGTGCTACCCCTGCGCTCTGGTCTCATCACACTGACACATGGTAATGTTATGTGCTGCCCACACATACGTCACCAGTGTCCTCAGTGCGGCGTTACAGCAGCTAACTGTTGGCAGGTGAACACAGTGCATGTCTACAGAACTTGTTTGTATGTTTAATAACTCTCTCATTTTCTCCCATCATTTAAATACAAATCGCTTGGAAATGTAGCTCTAGGACGCAACCCTGGGGCGGCGGCCGGGGGAGGGTCGCACGCTCTTAGAATAAAACATTATTCATAAATAGGATATTACGGCAGGTGGCGCTGCACCGCCCGCCCACGCCGCCGCCCGCCCTGCACTGACGTACTGCCTCAACACATTATATTGCTTACAGCTTTTAATGTCCTTGCTTGTGCTTTAATATTGTATTGCTGAACAATGCCTTTTTATATTTGAGCTGCCTCGTAAACGTGGAGGCTTTGTTTCGCATTCTATCAACGTGTGACGAACATTACTTTATCAGAAAGGTGTCTGGGTTGGGTAAATTCATTACCGGGCGTCGCGTTGAGCGAGGCTTGGAACACAATCATTTCGAAAGTTAACCTGTGATGTTGGTCCCCGGTACTTTAACCCAGTGAATGGAAACTACGTATTCACCCAGCGATGTAGCAAGGAGAAGTGAGAACTGCTGCATCACCTCACGTCACATCGGAGAGCAGTCAGTGGACGACATGCGAGCTGTCTCCGTTCCCAGCACTCAGATGTCACACAGTACATATGTACATGTGATTTACTTTACAACAGCATTTTTGTATAATTTTACAGCATTTAGCAGACTTTTGTATTAATTTTAGGTACTGCTGGTTTTAGTTGGATATTTTTAAAAGCCTTGAAATGTAAATAAAATATTAATATCTCTATGGATAGCTGATTATTTAGTATGCACACTTAACTTACGTTCATATTTATAGGTATGTGAGCGATAATGTATTTAGCGACATTACGCCAGCTCCCAGCTATTCAGTGGACGTGCATCTGTGTCCATGTAGGGCGCATCGGCGTTTAAATATAAACAATGCGTGCATACATACATAATGCCGTATGATCACATTAGCTAATTGCGATGCGGGCGCCCGCGGGCTGCGCGCGCGCACCGTATGACACAGCGCGGCTTTGCATAAACATTGCATTTGAATGTTCGCGTAATGGCCGCGGTGACGTCACAAACACAAAAACGCATTCCTATGGAAATTATGTTGACTTGTGATCGTACACACCACGAACATCCAACTAAATAATATATGTCGGCGCGTTGATAACATTAAAATTATGAGCGGGTAACCCCGAATAGAGTAGTAAGTGTCACGATGAGTGATGGCAGCAGTCATTCTGGTGACAGGTGCCAACTGAAGTGCGCACATACTAACCTATTGGCTCGAAATCTCATTCCATCTTACTGATTGTGTGCGATTGTGAATAAAATGGTAAGGAAACCAAATAATGGAACATTGGACTATGCAAGCGTGCCTTTATTTCTGAATTCCGGTAGTTGCAACGCAAACGATGGAAGGTGACAGCCAGAACCGCCGCGAGGCTCCTTCTGACGCTCCCACATATATTTTATCGTTATCGTTCATTAAGTATTTTGTTTTGGAAAAGTAAGTTGAAGCTGAGATGTACGCACTAGTATCTAGATATAATGACTGTTTAAAGGTGAAAGAAAATATCTCGAGAAAACCTGGCCTTGTAACTATACTAATATCTGAAATAAAAAACCCGCATTGAGCAAGCGTTGTGATTCACGCTCAATCCTCTGCGTGAGAGGGGGCCTGTACCCAGCAGTGGCACGATTAAGAGGCTGGTGATAATGATTTACATACTAATGGTAATCTGCGTTCTCTAGTCCTCATCAGATCATGTTACAGGTTAAACGGTTACAAGTAGCTTATTCACGAGCGAAAACTAAAAGCTCCTTTGTGTTCTCAGCAAAAACGGATAAACAGCTTGCTGCTACATACATACATTCTATTTCACTAATTATGTATCCTCTGTTATAAACGGCACGCACAAGAGAACAATGTATGTACTGAAATGCAAAGTGTTGAAAGAAATGGATGTTTTGGTAGTGATGTGTACGCACAGCGCTGTGGCAGGCAGTGGTGGGCATGCGCGGGCGCACGCAGCCAACGTTTAAGGGCATCTGTGCCGTGGGAAACGCCGTGAGACCATACCGCCACATACCGGCGCCGGCGCGACGTGCGCGTCCCCCGGGCCGGCGCGCCGTGCATCGCCGCCCGGTGAGGCGCGCCGCGCCGCCACGCCGCGCTGACCCGGCGATGTATAGTGCGCCGGCCCGCGGGTCGCTCGCTGCGCGCTCGTAATTAGCAGAATGTCATTGCAAATTTTTAACATTCACGTTGCGCGGACTGGCGTGATACGTATCGTGGTGCATTAATATTGATACTCATACTCGTATGTACGGCGCTCATACAAACCTTATGCGATACTTAGATTAATGGCTAACATTTACATGTCGCGCGCTTTTTGCCGCTGATTTATACGTTCCCTTCTTATTGAATAGTAAACAATTACACCGTCACTCCGGCTTTATAATGTTTGCTTTATAGCCGAAGAATATTAATTGCATACTAGTGAGCAGTTACACCGACGGACGCAAATCGCGAGCTTTTTGTATGTCGCTCAACATATTATACTTAATTACATACCTTATTATGAATTTATAGCTAAAGTTAACGCTATCATAATAATTTATTGTGCTCCCGCATACATTGCATTCAATCAATGAAAAACTGTGCAATGTCTACCGGCGACTTGCTTTAACATTCAATCATTTCAAGTCATTACCGGAAGCATTAGAAACCTACTAGTTCAATATTTTATCATTTAATGAATGTATTGATTTAATCGTTAAGTATTCTTTATAAATCACGATATCTCAGAACAAGATCTCAGAGGGCCCCGACAGCTTGACATATTCGCTACTCGACTGGTTGTTTCGTAAAAACTATCTTCGTAATTGACTTTTGCAGATAACACTATCATAGCAAAAACTCTAATGGGAAATATCGGTTCAATCTTATGTTATGAAGACTCTGAAGCGGCTGCTGTATTCCAGCAGGCGGCACGGTGTCGCGGCGAGCTCGCTCCGCGTCCCCGCGTCGCGCACACTGCGGCACCGTGTCGTCTGTGTCGCGTCGTGCTCCACGCGGGCGCGGCCACGCACTGCATTTAAGATACACATAAAATTATAATGGAAATGCCTTGGCCGGTAAGTTTTCTTCTGTTAATTCTTCAGCGAAGTATGTTAGTTTGGGTCAGACGCACAGTGTCCGGCGTGCGAGCCTGCGCCGGCGCCGACGGTTCCCAGTACCCGCTAACAGATATGATTGACAGACGTGGAAAAAATATAATTCATTAGCAAGTGTGCAACACGGGGAATGTAGCTGCCACTAGGAATGAGATCGTTTGTTCCGCGGCAAAAACGTCACATGCCGCGACACACATAGAATATCATTATCTAAGATCTATCAATATTAATTGCGCACTCTTAGCGTCCACTTCAATAATTTATTTGATATTTGAGTGCGTCCTGTCCACTGTCCGCCAACGCGAGTCGTATGGACACAAGTTGTCACTGAACCCTTTGTTCTTGTCAGATTTACCTGATGTAACCGTTCTTTAGTTATGGATCGAAGATCACGGATCTTTCGACTATAAAGTATTTTCTTAGAGGTCAGTTAAATGCTGACCCCTAGGAAAATTTAGAGAACTCGTGTAATGTAGCATGTAGTCGACGTGTTCCCATGAGGCTGGTGGCTGGTGGCTGGTGGTGGCACGCACGCGGCGGCGGCGGCGCGGGCGTTCGCGGAACGGCTGGGAACGGCGACAATTACGCGCGGTCGCTCGACGCCGCGTTTTTACTCCGCGCTGCAGCCGCCGATGCACATGCATGAGACGGTCACCCACCATTTGTCACGTGCACCTCTTGGGAAAATATTGAAACGTTTCCTTGTCGATTATATATTGTTCATGTGTCAGTATTTATTACGGACAGTCGCAACGGGCGCGTCAGAGTGGAGCTGCTTTCTAAACATTAGTCTGCGTAATTTGTATCATTCAAAGCGACTGTTATTTGGGAGCAATTTAGTAAATTACGAGAAACTTGTTAGTATTAACTCGGGACGTTAGAAGGGACTGGGAGCAGTTCATTAATCAAGCTCCGTATTCAAATTACTGTAATTTGGGTAAATATCGACCAGCCAGCTAAACGGCTAGCCATCGATTAGCATACCTCAGTGTGCACTGGCGCAGATGTCTCGACGCCGAGAGTTGTGAGAGATAATAAAGCTGTTCTATACAATTCATTATCAGCTTTATTGAGTTGCGTGTAAGATCTATTGCGCTTAGAATCAATAAATATAGAAGATCGATGCAACTGGTACATGTTGTAGTGATGCCAGCTGTTGAGGTCAGCGCGTATCGTGTCCAGCTCGCATGATACAGCGGAGTCACAATACCAGTGCTCGTTATGTAACGATACTAGCCTACACTATACATATCTACTGTTGTGCAACATTGTAAACAGCCATTAGACGAGTCTACTAGTCTTGAGAATCTTCCTAATGCGTTTTTAATAACGCCACCTCCGCGCACCGCTCCGTCAGCAATACAATATGACTCGTAGTGAGTGCGCATAGAGTTAGAGATCGTTTGGCAGGACAGCGAGGTCGAAAGAATTACTCTATTAATGAAGGTGTTACCGAATTTAACTATTGTGTTTATACCGCAGTGATAATTGTTACAAATTAAGCTTAATCGATGCGCGCGCACCGACCGCTCCGGGCCGCGTTTGAATACGCGCCGCTATTAGCTCGAATTGTACTATTAGAGCATTGCTGGCTGACGGAACATTTTAATTATATGGATATGTTTTGTATAAATATGATTGATGTTACACAATATTATTTATAATAGTTTCTACTTCGAACATCCAACTAACTGATAAGTATGACAACTGCGGAACGTGCACATGTTTACATTAATTTGATATAGCAGCGGGCCCCCGGGAACTAGTCGCGAAAGCAAAAAGGCGATAACTGGGACATGAGCGGCTGAAAGGTGAAAATGCCTCGCTGGACTTTAAACTCAGATCACAGGTTTGCCCAGCATGTCTGGCCTACTCCCCGCTTACTACGAGCTCCCCAGCCTACAAGCAGGGCTACTAAACATACTTATTATTATTGACAGTCACGTCCCCCGCATCACCGCGTGGTCCATGTGAGTGTCCTTTAACGTCCGAGCTTGCCAGGCTGTACATAGAAATCATACGTCCAATACCAGACAGACAGATAGTATGCTTATTGTGAACTAGCCGTTTTCTTGCGGTTTCATTCCCGTGTAAACTACTGCCCATAGCTTATGTTACTCGGGTAGAGTGAAAGAATTTTTCAAATCGGTTCAGTAGTTTCGAAGCCTTTGCTGTAGGGTACAAAGAAACAATAAATGTTCCCGCTTTAGATAACGATAATAGAGCGAAGAGTTAAGCTCAAAAGAACCACCGGACGCAAAATCGTTAAGGGTTAATAGAATTATAATAATTAAAATAAAGTTGATATTAATTTACTTGTCTATGTACATAATTGTCAGTTACTTTCCAAATGGTCATCCGATAAGATTTAATATGACATCACGCCTGTAGTGCATCCAGTTTTCTATCTAACAATTATATCAGCGTAATTATAACGTTGAACTTCCCGATAGCGTTGCACCTTGCACCTTCGCTTGCATCTACCCTCACACCACATGTTGCTGTAGATGCAGTCGTGATTATCTAGCACTCAGGGAGAATGCAACTGTTTATGCAAATGGTGTTTAGAAAATGACAGATAGAGCACAGATTATATAATAGTTACTACGTAACAGATAAATCACTCCATACAAAAAAGTCCATACCTACTGTTATAAGCACCTACAAGTTCCCTAACTACCTACAAATTCCTAGCTGCGTTAGAAAATGAACCTTAAAAGCTCGAGCGCTTGATTGTTATTCCAATGCGATAGCGCACAGTTCAGTGACCGCAACCGTGCCGTGGCCGTGCTTAGGGTTGCTTCTTACAATTTATTAATATTTAAGTAGGAAAACAAAGTTACGCTTATTTTAAGATAGCCTTTTTTAAAACTGAGTTTTTAAATAAAAAGTAATATCAATAATATTTTTCTTTAGTTAACTATTGTATTGCCTACTAAAATGGAGTATGGGTACATATTACTAAATATTACCTAATACGTAAGCATAGGTAAGTACCTACTTAAGTAAAGCTTTCGTCAAAATCAAAGGCGGTATCCAACTATTTTTCGAGCACAAGTGCCATACCCCATATGGTACAACTCCGTCGAGTCTTGATACATACCTAAAATTGGTTTCTGCGTAGCGACACGCGTAATGTTCCGAGTCGTCATTAAGTTGAACCAGAACTATACCTACTTACACTCGAGATGTGTTTTGAGCTACAAAACTCACAATACAGTTCATATAACTAAGTAGGTATCTAAATTAAAATAAGTACCTAATGATCTCTGTTGTTAAAATCATAAAGTAGATAAGTATTAATTTATAAAAAAAAATAGAATTACTAGATAAGTTCATACATATAAAATGTTTCTAAATCTTACAATAGTCTCATATAAACCAACACAACTCAAAATAATCCATCAGTTTGTTAGGTAGCTTAAAAAACCTAATAAAAACCAACAGCATAACATGCCACGAAATAAAAATAATAATATTGGAGCGCGCGCGGCGCGTGTGACTATTGCGCGCCCTGAGCCGCGTGGGGCTACCGGTAACCCAGCGAGCGGTAGGCATTTATCGCGCGCAAGTACGTCGAGTGACAGAGGCCTGGATAGAGCAAGATCACTAAGTTATCTCAAGTGACACTGAGGTAAAAAAACTTTTATCCAAGCTAGGACAAGGTATTTTTCAGGCACTGCAACATAAAAAAAACGTATGTGTGTCAAGTAATGCGTGTTACCCTTGTAATTTCGTCACATGATGTATGTCTGTTGGAGCAGCTCCCGTGCGCAGTGATTGATGACCAAAGTGTTGCGATCGAGTTACCACAAACACCACCACGCTTTACCCTCTCCCGCGGTCGGGGGACATAACGTCTGTCAACATTACACTGTGTCGACTCGAACGGTATGAATTACAATGATATCATTTCTTATGTAGACGGAACTGGTTATGCTTAGACATCTACGTAAAACGATTGAGCATCAAAACTCACCGTCACCTCTGTTAGTGTGGTCGGCCACATATTTTGAATTTTATTTATCATCTCATATTTGTCACCTCAAAGAAAGTGAAATTGTTCTTCTGATATCTTAAAATAGCGTGCAGGTTTGTAAGTAGATTTGTTTTGCACTATAATTAATGTGCCCCTGAAGTCCAAATATCGTCCCAAAGGCAAAGACAATGAGCTGAGACAAAACGTTGTTAGCAGGAGTCAGGAATACCTCAAAACGCTGTGAATAACAAACACAATGCGTCGCTTCTGGAACAAGGTCAAAGTTAATGTGTCGCCACAAAAACTGGAGCAATTTTTGTCGCTTAATCCTGGCGGACGAGCGACGGTCGGTGGAGGCATTCCAAATATGAGTAGCGATGATATTTAAATGACCGGCGGCGGCTGCGCGGGCGCATCGCTTTGACACACCGCGCCGGGAGCGCGACGCATTCCGCCGCGCGTCCGCTGCGACCCGCTGTTTTGCGTTGCCGACCTGTCTATCGCAGACGTGCTCGTGTTTTGATCGAATCAACTCTCATTTGAATTTTTCGCCTAGCCCATTGTTTGTGCGAATATCTGAATGTTATATGTACGGCATATCCACAGCCACAGGACTGTCTGGAAGGTGTAGTGGCTGGTTATGCTAGCATGGTCTCGGTTTTGATTTTAGACCAGGGCATGTCTTATTTACTACTATTTTTTCCTGTTGTTATTCTTGTTGTGTTGTATTATTAAAACTGCAAACAATATCTATTGAGGGATGACTCCGCTGACACGTAGTAGTAACACGATGATCTATTAGAATTTATGTTGATTAATAAAAAACGTGGCGTTTCGTTTCATCATACCGCCACTAATCGTCAGCTATTCTTGGTGTCCAATTAATTGTCGCACTTAGCTATCCTCGCAACTGTTACGTACATATTGTATGTAGATTCCCGCGGTGCCAAACCAATTATACCTTATATGAAAAAACGCAAGATGAATGTGCGGCTCAGCTAAGTGCAATATACGAGCTAGAATATTGAATGCAGGTTCGCATAATGAATTTCAGCGGTTATCAGTGTCGCGGTGACGACTGTGTTGTCCCGAGGCAACACTTCCTTACGCGGGGCACTCGCGTATGGAGCTAGGCGCGGTGTGTGTGCGTGCGCAGGCCTCACCTAATGATGGCGAGGCTGCGCGCATGAAGCCATTTGGCAGCAGTGCGCTGAATGGACTCGAACCCGCTCCCCACAAGGGCACATCGTTTGAATGCGTGAGTTTTTGCGCGAGCTGGCCGACATGCGCCCGCGCTATCCAGAGCAAGTTTTTGGACGGTTTGAATACATAAAATATTCATTGTATGCAAGTTATCTGAGTGCATACATTCATATTAATGCGGGGAAGGTATGAGGTTTTTAGCATAAAGTAACTCATTTATATTTCATGGTCGAGCTCGTGTGACATAAGATATATCTGGTGATAAATTGCCGAGTTGACGAGTATTCATTAATCAAACAAAAACTCACCGGTTATGGACTGCCTCAGTTTATTCTCCTTACGACCTGAGCGCACTCGTAGCGTTTGGTACGTGATAATTAACCGAGTTGTGTTTAATCTCAGTGTAGGTGGAGGTACATTATGCATCAAGTCAGTATAAAGAAGTCTAAAAGGGAGGTAATTTAATTAAAACTCATAAAACTTGCCTGAAGGGATTGAAAGAATTTTTGGGGTCCAAAACCAGCGTCAGAACCACTAGATAGTAGTAGGTATTGTATGAAGCTGAGCGAGAGAATGGTGTTGTCTAACTAATGTCGCCACAATTAGCAACATCATTCTGTTGTTGTTTCAAAAATAACTCTGCTTTAACCTTTGTACTTTATGTTACTTCTTCGACGTGTCTACTGTGTACACAAATGTTTAAATAAATAAAATAACTATGAAACACAAAATACCCGCCTGCATGAGAAGTAACGAACTGAAAGGGCAGAATCAAGTTGAAGAGTCACAGCTGGGGACGCAGAGCTAGCCTGAGCGATGTTTCAACTTGTTCCTGCCTTTGCAGTTCGTTGTTACTCATGCAAGCGTGATCTTTTTTTTAAAGCACATAATATGCTTTTGCTAGCATAGACATATCACACCTCACCGTTTTCCTCTCCACAATTTCCCCTAAGCTCAAACTATCTTAAGAAATTATGGTGTATTTTAGGTAAACGGTAAACCCACCACCTTATTAGTGCTAGATACAACCATCATTTTGGACAAAGTTAATGCTCTTAACCTAGACCTAAACCCAGTACATTGTAAGACCATGTTTTAATATAAGGTGGCCTAACTCTTCAGAGAAATCTGGCGAAGTATGCTAAAACAGCCACGCGATCCCTGCACTAATATAACTGAACATATTTGAATGTGCGTGAGTGACATATTTGTATGAGGGTCCACAATAAAATGTTAATTCCGTGCTGAGGATGCGCGGGGCGGGGGAGGGGGCGCGGTGTGCGCTCGCGCAGGCCGCAGCTCCCACGCCGCGAGCACGCCGCGCATGCGCAAAAACATGCGCAGCATTGACACATGACCACTCAGCGTACAGTAGTACAGTTGCAGAAAACCTTCAGTGTAATAAACCACGTACAGGAGCCACCTACAACGATACACATCATAACTCAAAAAAGTTTATGATTTATCTTATTCATGAATTTCTCATTTTTTAAAGATGGACATTCCGTGTCTCCCGGCCTAATATTGTCATGATCTGAATCCCTCATTTATTTCTACGGGTTAAGATGATCGTTATCTTGTTTTACTTCTGTGACAACTGCCAAGTAACTTAGCTACTTTTAAAATATTGCTATAACTAATAGTTTTCCCGCGGTTTCACAAGTTTCAGAGCCTTAACTGTATCTACAAACAAAAAAAATGGTCTTTATTATATTAGTACAGATAGATTAATTAGTATTGGTTTAAGAAGTATAAATTAGAACCCATCACTTGTCCAGTTGTGCATTTGTGAGGACGTATCGGAGATGTCCTGCTGACGATGCGGCGGCTCTGCACCGACGCGACAGTGGCGCGGCGCGGGCGAGGCGCGGGGCGCGGCCGACTATTCGCGCGTCTGCCTCGTGCATACAGATGCGACGTAATTGTCGCCAGCAAAAACTAAACGCATGATAATCGAGGAAATGCCACCTGAACCGGACGCCGCCGGACGGCCTGCACTGATTGTCGCCGGACCGGTGCGCTGAGAAAGCGGACTTATGCAACGTGTGTCTTATGTATTATAATTGGGGCTGGTCTATGGGAAAGCTGTGACTTCTCCTAGTTACAATTATGTTTTGTTGTGGCTACCTGTGTGCTTGGAATCACAACTTGTTAAGTACAGTCCTCATCATTTTGTGAAGATTTGTCCTTTCTTCTTCTAATCGAGAGATATAGATTTTATCACCTAACTGACCCAAACTGATCCTAGTATAGTTTCCTCCAAACCGCAACTTCAGTGCGCCGAATTTTACCAGTGGCTGTTAGGAGGTTTTGCCAACATTATGAGAGAATTTGACAACATAAAAGCCCGTTGATACAGCCCTGTACTCTTGAAGCACAAGCAGCTCACTCCTGGGTAACTGAAGCGAGTCGTTCTGTGTTTGTGTTGTCCTGGGTGAACGCATCGCAGGAATCGCTACAAATATTTACTTTTTAGAAATCGATTAAATTCTTGCGGGTACTTTACAAGTCGGGCATTTCTTGCGTGTTTAAATTACGAGTACTGGCATACCGAAGCGGTATTACGCTACTTTCTTGTTCGCCGCGGACACAAGAGCTCCGCCACATGACCTCTCCTCTCGACTGATTCCCGAGAAGGCTGGCAGAGCATCGCTGCAACATTCCCGACATTGCACTCTATGCATCATTAACGCCAACTCGCACAATAACCTGCAAACTTTAGATCAATTGTGTGCGTATTCATGAGGGCTCGGATGCGCGCACGCAACTTTTTGTGTTCCCCCCTCGCCACGTAGCGTCGAATCGCCGGCGTTTTAATTGCCGTAATCACCGTCTTGTCATTTGCCTCCGAGTGATTTAAACCGGCGACTTTTTGCCGTCCGTGATGCACTGCCGTAACATCAATGGCTTCGTCGGAAACGTTTCTGTCTTGAATAAATTAACCATTCACATTCATTCAAACGTGAGATTTCGTCGAAGATAAAGTGCCACCGATTATATCTGATCAAGTATTTCGTGTAAAAAATATGTATCGATTGTGACGCTCTGATATTGTGGAGCTGTACGTATAACTATGGAAGACAAACCACATTTGTTACAATATGTCACGTTCTACACTTTTTAGTTGAGACTGTCGTCTAATGAGCGCTTTGTAGCATTCACACGAAACAACGTGTCCACTTGTCTCTGGAGATGTGAAGTATGTCGAATACATCAGAGTGTATCACAGTGCTCACTGCTGGCAAGAGCTATGGTGCTCTCCCTTAAGTTTTTAATGGCATATGATGATCACAATGTTATTAGCACTAGACGCCTAAGCTGTTACCAGCTAGTCGAAACTGCACCGCTGCACATTGAGAGCAACCGCTAGATCGTGAATCGACTTTTATAAATAATATTTGTGTAAACTCTGAACAATTTAGCAGTGCTGCGCGCCACTTTACCTGAAGCGCCGCCGTGATTCGTAACACAACGGCTCACGGCTCAGTTTGGCTTGCGTCGGGAGCAGTCAGCTGTGGCATGAACTTGTGCAGTAAAGGAGTGCATCTTCTCACGCGGCTGCGCGGGCGCAGCGGAGGCGCGGAGTATTGTAATTGCCTGTGGTCCCTACCGCCATAAAGCATGTGTTTTGAACTTGAATATTGCTATTGCGGAGCGGACGCCAGATTGTAAGTAGTACCGACATAACAATGTAATGTTTTAGTGAAGGTTTATCTGATATCTGCCGGGTAATGGGATGTTTTGGATTAAATTAAACGCGATAACGATCATAATTGATATCACGCTTTCATGGCTAAAAATATATGTAGGTAATGATAATACTACGAGTCGATGCTTGATAAGCACAGTTGTAATAGTAAATAGAAATGGTTTTGTCATAATAACTTGTACCGTACAGTGTGCGTCTGGTGCTGGATACAGGCAGTAACTTACAGCAGTGCGCCTGCGCAGGCGGTCGGCCGCTGATAATCTAGTTAAATTTATTTATTGAGGCTCGCGGGCATCCTCGCGGCCCCACGCCGTTCATTACCAACACTTCAAAAAGTGCAACAAAACTTAAGATACCTACAACAGCGGAAAAATAAAGCTAAGCGCAAATATTTTATACAGGACAAGATGAAAGTAAAGCAGGGATTATTGAAACATTGTGCAACGACTATGGATGAGCCCGAGCTAGATCTCTCGGGAACAGTAATTATATTTATCTGTTGATTGACCGATAGGGCATGATACCGGCGGTCCGCGTTCGATCCGATAGTCGCGGAGTGCGGCGCCTGCGCCGGCACCAGCATATCGCGCGATGTGTATCACGTGTGTATCAATCTGATGCTACGATAGCCAATCTCTGACGAGTTTACAATTAAATTTATGTTAAAATATGTAACGTGACGTGGCGGCGTTGATAAGGAGTCGTCACTTCTAGTAGAATTACATTAGCTGGATACTCCAAGACAGAAATCATGAAAGCTAACCGATGTAAACACGTTACTGGGCTTAGTTATCGTTGGCGCGGTGTGATGAGCGGCGCGGGCGCGTCCTCGCCGCGGGCTGTGGGTCACTATCGAGATGCGCGCGCGCACGCCGCGAGCCTCATAACACGCCACGTGATTTACCGCGTCGCGTCGCGCCGAGCCGAGCTATCTAACGCCTGTCACTGCCGCCATTACACGCTTCAACAACATACAGCGCACAAACTCGGTGCTTGTTCTTCATTTACTTAGGTACATCAAGAGTATAGATGCGCTCATAGAACTGCGGAGTCACATACATAAACCTATGTGTTGCACTTTTGCATGAATTATCCAATGAGTTGGGATATGAGTAAGAATATCATGCAAAGAGCAATAAGAGTTCTTATTTTTGACCATTTACAGATAAACAACTATCATCTCAACCTACCAAATAAAACATGTAGTTGAAGTTACATACTTACATCAACAATGCGTGACTCTATCTGAAGACTGTTCATAATAATTGCACACATTACAATGATTTAGCACGTACACGTCACTAATGTAACAAGCTTGTATTGAAAGCAAATACGCGTGTTAGTGTGTAGTGTATCAGTGCGACGATAATGTGGTTATCTTCACAAACACGGGGATTATCAGCAGCGTGCACTTCTGTGAACTAGGAGTGCCGCGCGGAAACCTCGCGATAACTAGCAGGAAACACAACTGTCCTGTGCAATGGACACATTCTAGAGGGACAGGGAAGAGTCACGTCATGTAACATGTAACACCCGTTAGTAACATCAGTCCACTAACTAATATTATGTACACACTAACCTTTGTAACCTATAAACTCAGATTAAAGAGCTTTGACTTTGACTTTCACATTATCCATCTTACAAAGTTTCGAGCACTAACATCTCCCACACTCAAGCATATCTCATGGCTACAGAAGAAAATAAGGTGTACATAGAAAACTAGAAAAGCATTTAAGATTTAGTGTTCAGATAGTTTATTGTTTGTATTATTGGAATTTATACTCATTCTACAAATTCCGAGGGCATATCCCCTAACTAACTTACTTTCGCATTAATTTTAAAGTGTAGTTAATAATAAAATGTAGGTAAACAAAATCACGAATGCTTGCACAATAATAGAAGAACCCGGTCACTTGAGAATGACCTGCATGTGTGTCTCGAGTTACACACTCGAGCAATTCTACAAAAAACTAATCATATTTGATTATGCAAACGTAATTCATTCAAATTACAGGTTAAGAGCAACTAAGCCGAAATCTGTGCGTGTCGGTCGCCGTATCGCACGGTCGCCGGTCGCCGGTCGCTGGGCGCTGGACGCCCCGGCTCGGGCGCTGTACAGGCTATCATTTGTAGCGCTCACCTGCGCATTACTATTGCGCAACTAATATTAAACAATATTCTGCATCGGTTATATTTATCCCGAGCCCTGGATGTGAAAGCATTGATTAATATTGTAATGAGCACGACGAATAACTTCCTCCGTACCACAGAACCATCGATACACTCGAGCACTCCACATTGCCTGCTATGTCTTGACATGGTGTTGCCAGCTTGATGGCTATGCGTCGATGTACGCGTCTGGCGGCGCGGTGACCGGCGCGGCGGCAGAGTGCGCGCGCGCATGGTGGCGGCGGCGGTCAGTAATTGTGTATAGTTTGAGATAATGGCGGCGCGGCGGTCGCGGGTGCAATTATTTTGATCCGCGTCCGGGGCGGGAGCGCCGTGATTTGCGTACGCGCATTATGCGCCGGCCCTTAATAACACGTTCACGAGCGGCCGCTGCGCGTGTCCCCTAAATTACACTATTGTAGTATCGCAACATCGCGACTTGTTGTTGCAAACAAACGTAATTACTGCAGTTAAATAGTTTATAGCCGACAGTTACCTCGTCACCTGTCGCACAATAGAGCTGTACCGAGATAACTATCAGCACTGTGGACGGTTTAACTTTTATATTATAAACAAGTTAATCAGATTAAGACTCATGACTTTTAGTACCACTTGCAATTAATAATAGTAATAGATTGTGATTGCGTCTGACATGCCTAGATTATATAGGTAAGACTACAATACAATTTAGCCGTCAGCACAAACTTTCATTCTCGCGTGTTACAAAACTGAGCCATTCGCTTCGAAAGTTTGTGTGCTATGGCCATTCCCAACTACGGGAAGTGGGCAATTTGATGACGGAGCGGTAAGCAATAGCCGCATTACCTGTGCACATATCATTACGTAATAACATCATATGTAAAGCCACGATACTCACCATTGCGCAATCTATGTGGAAGCTGCACGAAACTACAAACAAACAGTAAGTATGCCACACAACGCCCGACAGAGTTTATTGTAAACCAACTGACGACAGTCTGATGTTCTAAATTCTAGGACATTGTCAGATTTCCACCATTAGACTCAATCACAAAAAGTTGGTCTGATAGATGTCTCGAGGTACCTACTTTGCGACACCTCTGGGCAAGTGTGCTGAGTTCTATAGGTTCAAATCAAATTAAATCTTTATTTGAGTCCATATAGTGACAGTCCAGCCTATGATATAGTTGCCTTCATAGAAGTATAACAAGATTATCCTGTGCCTCAGTCGGAGCGTATGAAGCTAGTGCAAGTAATGGAGCATCATTACAGGCTCCTGTGGTGAGCGTCACGGGATCAGGCGGTCGCGGAAGCGTCCAGGTAATGCCACAATATCTCTAATTAGTATAATCCGACGCGTCGGCTGATTGGATTCAGTTTAATAAGCATAAAGCACACGGCGTGCGCGCGCGCAGCTAACCACAGCCGGCCTGTAATAGGCCGCAGATACACCATGTAGCTTACAGAAGGTTCACTCTATCCCTCATGGTGCTAACTCTTCAAGTATATTGCGTACTGAATGTTCCTCGATCTCTTTCTCTTGCCTCATCCACGATGACCATAATACAGTATGACTTGAAAACTAAGTTGAACTTTGAAAGGCGTAAGATAAGTAACGGACGTTTGTTTATTGTGTCAAGATGGACTTTTCTTTGAAGTGGGTTCTCTGTGCAGCGCTGCTCAATGTCCTCAGATCAGAGAGGCGCAAGCGCATCGATGTCGTAATGGGAGCTATTGTTTAGCGAAACTGCGCAGTCGTCTGCGTGGACCACTTCCAACCTTCCAGCCATGGAGTGGACCAGACTCACCACTTTCTCAAGTGCTGCCTACTCCTTGACTGGTGTGTCGAAAGATCAATCTTTTTATCCACTATTAGTTTGGCGACTTTCGGAAGCCTCCTTGTTCCGTGTTAACTATTGTAATTCAAAAAATAATAGAAAAGAATAGCTTTCTCTTCGTGAATCCTTATAAGAAGGCCTGACTTTATCTGAACAATTTGATAACAATTAACATTTAAATTCCATCTACTAGGGAGTAGCACATCTGCGGATATTCATATAATAACATAATCTGTGTAAGGAGATCAATACAAAGTATCGTTCGGCATGAACAGAGGGCCGCGCAGAGCGCATGCGCGGCGGGCTGCGCGCGCGCTGTGATTAATATGATTATTTGATTGTTTAATCACGGGCCACGCAATGTTCCGATATATGGAGCCGCTGCTGCACCAGGGGAACTTGTGTTTTGTTGTTTCCGAACGCTTTTTTAAACTTCGATGCTTGATTTTGTGAAAGATTTAAAAAATATTGCATTAACGAAATTGGTCATTGTAGTTTTACACTAGCTAAACCCTGAAACCTAAACAAATAGTTACCTATGTGTTAGTGAGCTCACCATAGAAGCTGTCTAATTAAATAGTTGAGAAGCTTAAGGACTGCTGGCAAGTCATGATGAATTATCTAAGCCTCAACCTGCTGCAGCCTGTCAGGGCAATTCATTTAGGAAAACTAGTAGGCAGGCATACTCCGCCGGACTGGCGCGATGGCGCACCGACACAAAAAATACACATACTTAAGTAATTCCAATCAATTAATAGTAACGTAGGGCTGCGCAAAAACGCGGGGTCCGCGATAAGGACGGGAACACGACAAGAATCCCGGACACGCGGCGCGGCATCCCGGAGCCGCTGTGTTCCCGGTAGCGGCCCACCGCAGCCAGAATTAGTTTATTGGAACAATTAATTCATTAAAAGGATAACAATTTGTTGTAGTCTGTCAAATGCCCGGGCTTGCCGCGCATTCAAATGTCCGTGATCACTATAAGCACACAGTTGTCAGTATGCGACTCTCTGCGCTTTGCATACTCATGCAGAACAAACAAGTTGTTGATTTATTGATAAATTGCTACAATTTATTGAATGATTATATTATACTAGCAATAAGTATTCTCTGAAGGTTGCAGGTTAGTTTATCAAATGATTTATGTATTAGGTGAGTAATTTGTTTTAAACAGTGCAAGTGGATACAGGATACAAACATAAATAAGTCAGTAAAACAAAAGGTAGGATTATGTCGTGTGTATCTGTCTGCGGAGGTGTGATGTGCGCGGGTGGCCGCCGGGCGACGTGCGCCCGCGCCCGCCGCCCGCCACTCCTCCCGAAATCTATGCAGCGGTACAAGAACATCTGTTCAAGTAATGAGCCATTCATACATTGCCTCATAATTAATGTATGTTATGTCGTCAATTAATTCACTTCAAAATATTGTTATGAATTTCATAAACTTATAATGGCTCCCATAAAAGGCAGCGGAATTAACAATTAGTACGTAGATTGGCACACATGGCCGTGCCGAAAAAACTGATCCATTATCGTTGAGACAATGACTAAGAATAAAATATAACGCGCTGTACCCATTCCTAGCGGCGGTTAATCGCTTTGAAGCAATAAAACTATAAGTGAATTGATAGCAGCGATGCGCGTGCGTCGTGACGCGCACGCAGCTCGCCGCGATCCCCACTGCGCGGCCGGCCTATTACCCAGCGGTTTGTTTGTTTTACCCAACTGCGCCAGAAACGCCGACTTCACTGTTCCTATAGCTTTCATACTTGCATATAATTATACTTAAAGCTATAACCATAATGTAATCAAAACTGTATCATTCCTCGGTTCCTACCGTGCACTTGCGCATACGCAATCATCTTTAAATGTATTAGCAATGCTCCACATCTAGAAGAGGCGCTGTATGGCGTTGTCGTTTCCCTGATATCCATTGAATCCTAACAAATGTTCGTTGCGGTGGGTGGCACCGTCGACTCCGGGAACCAGGGACACACAAAAACTGAACAATGCGTCAATGGAGCAAGAACTGTCCTCCGTCCATTGATGGCAAATACCGGGAAATTACAAGTATTTACCATTTAGCGGGTCGCGGGAGTCGGCCGGGCACTCACTCACCACTCATTAATATTCGCACATTGCAAATGACGAGACGATGATTGAGCACAAAAACTGTGATTGCTTTTAAAGTGATTAATTCGTCTTTTAAGTGCGCAGTTTAAATGTTAATATTATAGCTTCACTGGCGACTGGCTCGCTGGTCACCGCGACTGATGGCGCTGGGTGGTCAGCTTGGCACATTTAGCTGTGCTTGTTCTTTGCCTTAGATTAGCAACATTCTATGTAGCTATAAAGCATGTAGGTACCAGTTTAGGAAAGCAGGAAAAGAACAATTAAGGGTTATAATAATATAACATCATACATTAAGAAAGACCTGACGTTCAGTGGGACAGTTGGAATTTCGCACCATCAATCTTACGAAACACTTCAAGCTGTGAAATTGACATAACTTATACTCGAAACAATCAATCAACGTTTTTGTCACAAAATTAACTGTTCGCAGTCGAGACACCCCTTGCCCAAAAAAACTTGCACGTTTTGATGAAGCTGATAACAATATACCCCTCGACAGCGGGACCTTAATGAATTAATTGAAAACATAAACAAGCGACATTTGTGTACCGGCGCCATACGCCATGGGGGCCACTTCACCGAATTAAAAAGCCATAATGTGCTCATGGATGTCACCAGGTAGTTAGCTAAATCAATGGGCTTTTAATAAAGGGGGACGATATGAATCGACAAATTACTTAAAAGTCCTTAAACGGTATAATGTGTAGTTTAGAATTCAATTAGTTATATTTGTGGCGGCCATTTGCCCGATGATAGGCATCTGACGTTTTTTATACCATTCATGGGTACTGAAGGTTTAATACAAGTGAGGGTCAATTAACATGGAGAATAATTTATCCACTTGTTAAAATGTTTAAGTAATTGAATAGATTTAGCTGCCCATCTAATACTTAGTAATGATAATTTCCAGATGTCATGAGGGCATTGCATAAGAACGTTTATGTTACATCGAAAGATCGAATCAAGCAAACTGCATCTAATACTGCGACAGCAAGGGTTGGCAGATGTGAGGAGCATCGTAAAGTGTTCAGCATGGCGCCGGCGCGCATCAGATAAGCGACCAGCATCACCTCCGTCAGTGTCGCCACAATGGGGACAGATGACCGCGCCGTGAGATACGCATCTATGACGATTGCATGCGTCATTAATGTTTGTTCTATTGATACGGGAAACTAATAAAAATCATAAGTTATGATTCGTAACACCTTTCGAAATGTTTGTACCTACTTATTTATATTTTAGTTAAATATTGAAACAACACAACAACAGAAGGTGCTTTCTGAAACCCAGAAGAACTCGGTATGACATTGATGATCACCCATTAACAGACCGACCGCGCTAATTCAACCCACCCAAAACAAAAATGTGAAAGACTGCCAAGTTCGATAATATGGGAATGCTTCGCCTATAAAAGAAGTGAGATCTGAATAAGTACCAAGTTCCATACACATACCTCAGTTAAAAATAGTTACTTTTTAATGATGTTACTTGGCAAGTTTTCATACACCTTGTTATAAACCTACTAAACGCAATGAATCAAGTATTAAATTTTCTATTAAAACTTGCCAAGTAACATCATTAAAAAGTAACTATTTTTAACTGAGGTATGTGTATGGAACTTGGTACTTATTCAGATCTCACTTCTTTTATAGGCGAAGCATTCCCATATTATCGAACTTGGCAGTCTTTCACATTTTTGTTTTGGGTGGGATTTCATTTATTTTTGTAAGGTTGTTTATTTTATTTTTTTCTTATGATGAATTGAGTTAAAGAAATGTCTCATTTATACTATCTTTTAGATTTTTTTATATGCACTATGTTTCTTACAAAGAAATGAACTAGATTAACTAAATAGACTAGATTTACCAACTGACTGACATGACATGTTATCATATATTATGTTCGTGGATCAAAGTTACACATTCGTTATTTTCGAAAGTGATTCACACTTGGCCGTTTTCAGATTTTTACTTTACTTTGTCTAAATATAAACCTTTGTACCATTCGAAGATATATTATATAAATATAGATAAATTTAGTTCGTTTTAGTTCCTTAGGGGTATAAATTTACACCGGGTATAAAACACCTTCATTATTTTGAAACCGACTCACACTTGGCCATTTTCAGATTTTTCCCTTTACCTTGACATAAAGACCTACCTCCATGCCAAATTTCAAGTCAACACGACCATTGGAAGTGGTCTAGGTTTTTGATGAGTGAGTGAGTCAGTCAGTGAGTGTATAGTAAAAATGGCGATTTTCTGACGTCAATATCTCAAGACCTACAATAGGAATATGTATATTAATGAAATTTTGTATTTTAGATAAGTGATGGGGTCTCAACAGATACTAGAAATTTGATATGCGTAAATAAAATTGATTTTGAGTTACAGGGGGATCGAATTTGGCCCGAAATGGTTCGTGTAATATAACCCACGGCCGGTGTGTCGCTATTTTTGCTCGAACTTGGCGGACACACTGCCGTGTGTCTAGATCTATCAGCCAGGGTGATTTAATTTTACTTAGCTTGCACGAGCTCCTCTTTTACATCAATTTAGTGGAAAGGATATAAGTAATTTAGAATGTCTGCATGATTCTTCACTTTTAAAAGTTTTTACACCGTTAAATCAGGACCTGCAAGCACTGTATGTACCTACCTATTAGTCATCATCATCCGCCTAGCCTTATCCCAAATATGTTGGGGTCGGCTTCCAGTCTAACTAACCGGATGCTGCTGAGAACCAATGTTTTTCAAGAAGCGGCTACCTATCTGACCTCTTCAACCCAGCTACCCACCCGGCGAACTCAATACCCTTGGTAAGACTGGTTGTCAGACTTACTGGCTTCTGAATCCCCGTAACGGCTGCCAAAGATGTTCAATGATAGCTGAAGCCTACAGTTTAACGTGCCCTCCGAAGCACAGTCATTGGTGTCGAAGATATGATTTAATGTTATAATACTTATTTATGTTTAGAAAATTTATTAGATGATTAAGTTAAATAAATAGATAATAAATAGGATGTAGGTACTTACAAAGTACATATAAGCCTACAAAAGTTGCATTGGGTCTTGCCTGGCCTGGAATCGGACCCACGCACTCATACTTCAGAGGTTGTGGATATGGAGTGCAATAAAAGTATTGAGTATTGTTGGTTCTTTACCCACGACTAGAAAAAAAGTTTTCATGACGCTATCTCCTAATCTATAGAATATCTTTTCAGACGTTTGTGCTTAGCCTACTGCATACTTATCAAGGGAACCTATATTTACATAGATCCTAAGAAAAATTACATGCACAATTTTTAAAAGTTTTTACAATTTCACTCATAGGTGTACTTAGGTAAAACCTTTTTTTTAACTTCTTTAGCTCGGTGCTTCGATTATAACAAAATGCAGTGACTTGTTCATAATTATCTATACATTTTCATCAATTTCATCATTACAAACAAATTGCCCATAATGTCTTATTTTCTTAATAAAGTCGAGGAAAAAACTAACCTGATTAGGTGATCTGTGCTCTTAATACTACTGTGGTGATTGATTGTTCAGGTATCAGGTATTTGAATTAGTTAACTTTGTAACTGAAGCCACAAAATTGTCATGTGGTACAAACTGAACTGTTTGGACTGACAACAGTCAAAAAGCAACAGTGGAGACAGCGACCCTTGTGTACAATGTTTTTCTTTTGTAGAGTTTAATTCAATCTGCCCATCTTTTGGGAACAACTAGTTTCAAAATACGCTATAGAGTCTGAAATCTTCAATCAAGTCTTCTTTGTTAGGTAAAGCCAGAAGGAATGGTCTCAGCCTCGATCTCACAGCCTGCAGCTCAGTGCCTGGTACTGGCTGTGCAGGGGCGAGTGCTCGCTATGAACATGCATTAAACATCTGGCAACAGTTCGTCTCTCCGGCATTAGCATGTTAACGAGCAGTGTCGCAACGCAGATAGCAATCAGAGCCATCCGCTAATTTATATTACCTTATTAAACTAATTACCCGAAACAATGGAGTCTGCATTAATCCGCGCCAATTTACATTGAATACATCGGGATGCTGAAACATCTAGTATTACTACTCCGCAGTACGACCAATCACGTGCGATTCTTTTAAACTAGGAAGTCTGAGCGGACCAATAGCATGGCAGCAGGCTGCGCACACGCCGCCTGCAAACGCCCCGGCACGCCCCCTCCCCCCACCTAGGCGGTGTCTAGCCGACTAGTTTGAGACCTAACTATACATTTATCTGAGAAAACGATGGCTATTTAGTGGGAAGCTGCAGCTCTGTACCACTCAGGCTTGTATCTAATAGCCTCGTTGTACTATCTATGATCGATGACACATAATCACTAGGTATTGTCATCAATTTTATGAATATAATAAATATTCAATCAAAGCTAATAGTAGATGCATGTATTAAACTTGAGAAGGTATAGATGATAGCGATACTTCAATAAGAACGATCATGCAAGATCAAAATTTAGCTGTAACTACACAACTAGGTAGGTAGATATATCAGTAGTTTCTGCATAGGTACATATAGGAGAGTATAAAACTTTACCAAATCTACAAAAATCACACATCTAAAAATGCACAACTATACAAATTATACCTATAAATGAAACTTAAAACTATTAAGTTGAAAAATGTTATGGATAGCAATTTTAGTCCAGAACTTAGACTTTAACTATTTATAGGTATGTTCACTGAAACTCAACGAAAACAACAATGCAAACAGGTACGTACACCAACATATTGTTAAATGAGGCGTTATAAATTAATGAAATTAAATAGGTACTTCTTCAATGTCATAACCAGCTGCATATATATAAATATAAAACATCTAGATATGTATGCTTTATAGTTAATCTGTCTGCTATCTCTCCTATATAAAGTACTTTCACAAATAAACACTGCGTATTTAGATAATAGCAGTCTGTATAAAATATGCTGCTATTGCTCATCTAGAATGATAGGCCGATATCTGTCACGCCAGATAAGCAATACAAATAGTTGTAATAAAATGTATAATGTTACGATACCACCCACGTTACATTCTTATGTCTCATATTCTGAATGTCCAAGTGACGTGTGTGATGAATACAGCCAATTAATAACAATATCGTAAGGAATTAATTAGCAGGTTGGTAATTAGCATCGAAACGATCCGACAACAATAGCAGCCCAGTGGTTACCTGCGCAAACATTCGCGATGGCGCGATACCGCTATCAATCATCGCTTAATGCCGCTAATTGTGAATACCGGGGGTTGGCTCACCTGTGCCCGCGGTATGCTAATGATCAGACCTGCGATCAGATCTGACACGTGCTTGATAATTAGCCGTGATAGCTCACACGAACGCTTTGTTGCTATCACCATATTAATGAAGTCTGACGCGCGATCCTCGCCTGCGATCTGACATGAGTTGAGCGATCACTGCAGGAGGAGGTGCCTTTGTGTTCCAGTAACACCAGCTACATGCTCGCACAGTTGTAGTTCTGAATGATGAATGGACTGGTTATAATCCAGGTCATTCGGTTTACTTACAGCTTGAAAACTGAAATGTTAGCTATGTGTAAAATTGAACTATTATGAATTTTGACTTGATCTAGTGGGCCTAGTTTCAAAAGGTTATTGTTAGAACATACATGTATCGAGTTATACAACTTTTGGGATCCGGCTTCCTCTTTAAACTAACAGTAAGTAGCAAGTTCCAGGACATGCCTCATGTCCATGTGACACACTATCCTTCACAAACAACCACTGAACAATAGATACCCCACTGAGCATTACTGTTGCTGTCAGGATTTCTGCTGCGATTAAACTGCAGCCAGGATCCTCAGCGAAATGGATTATACAACAACTACCTAGTAAAGAACGCAGACTACCTGTCATCAAGCAACCTTTGTAATTATTGTTTCTGAACCACGATAACAGAACTGCATACTAACTGACGGTAGGTAGTGAACAGCCACTCCCACGCATGTTATCGCAGTTTAAACATTTATCGCTACTGTTTAGATTACATCGCTATAAAATATAAACTGTCATTCGGATTAATTTTGCATACTTACGTATAGGTACGATACAATAATGATAACTACAGAATATCAGCCAAAAGTAAATAATTGATAGTGCTTGTCTATTATATTACATGTTTTTGATCCCAAGGTAATTCCCCAATCACAGTGAATGTTGCAAAAATCTGATAAATGTAATATTATTACAATACGAAGCAACTGGGTGCTTTCAGAAAATAGCTGGTTGTGGTGCACTTGCAGGATTGGCAGAATGGTAGGTGGACTTCATTACAATAATCTGTTATTGTACAAAGCTGCAATCAGTATACTTGGGATTATGGGTGGACCTTGGATTCGACCGAGCAGTGTTCTAATATAATATATGAAATCGGTTCTATAACACAGGTATCCTTCCACCACATTCCATTTTGAACTACATTCAAATGAAAGCTATTGTTATGTTGTTGTTATCATGGTGGTTGTTATCACTAAAAAAATAGTGCTACTCATGACGAAGCTGTCTGTCTGTTTGCGAAAAGTATCTCATGCATCGTTAGCAATTGTTTGCAATTCACAATATATAATAGGACCCCTTCCCTGGTTCCCGCGGCAGTGGCAGCCATGTGTCACGCGGTGATAGCCGAGCGGTCGCGATGTGTCACCGGACACATTAGTGTCTCCGGGCGGTTGCCGCGAGATAGCCGAGCGATGAGCGATGGTCGCCGAGCTGGCACCGCTCCTAATGACCTGCTCTTTAAGAATAGTGCCCAACTATCAGCGCCAGGGGGAGGACACCACACTAGATAGAATTGAATGCCACAAAAAATATTAAGTGAAACTATAACGAATGTAAGCTGTGCATATAAAAAAGCAAAATCTATGCTAGTTGCAATAGTCGCGTATTCAATTCGAACTATGTATGTACTTATGTAGGTAGTTATTATATTTTCCTGCAGTTCTGCGTATTCCCATGTACGATTGAGATTAATAAGAATAAACGATCTCGCACAACGGGCAGACATTAACTTCGATTCAGAGTTGAACTCGGCTGTAATTACAAAGTTTATGAGATATTCAGCCATCGATAACCATGACCAACAAAGGCTTATAGAGATTATTACTGGAAGAAAGCAATAAAAGCAACATTCATATCTCACAATCACAAGTTTCTCAAGCATTGATTGGCATTAAATTAAATAAAAACAATGTAAGTGCACTACAAGCAGTTATCTACATCTATACATACACGTTATCTGTTGAACATTAATATTTCTAGAAATTCTAAATTATACTAACAAAATAAATCCAAAAACACATGTCTTGACTAATGAAACCTTTTTAAAAAGTTGTTAATAGATAATCGATGAAGGAAGGACATTCCTGGCGCAGTGCAACAAACACCGCTCTACATGAATTAGCTTAATGAGTAGATGTGTATCACCGCGAGGACACGAGCCTTCACTCACATCACATCATAAACATGTATCGATGATCGCAACACGTGACTCATGGTATCACTTCGCAGAATATTACATGACATACGTCCAGTCTGTAATGTTTAGCAATGCTTACAGAGCTGTATCTATTACTGAACTACTTTATTATCAGCTTTTGTCATTCTCGTCATTCAGACGAAAGACGTCCAATATTGGACAAAGGCCTACCCCAAGGTTTGCTGCCGCGCTCAGACATAAGTACAGAGAAGGAGCAGAATAGAAGAAATTAGGTAATCACCATGCTGCTCGAGGTGGAATGATTCAGATTTTAAAGTCTAGGTTTCCACAAGATGTTTTTCTTCCCCTGTACTAAGTTATTAGTGTCCAAGAGATACAAAAGGTACCTACACAGTTATAACTATTATAAATGCCTCCGTAAATAGGTACTAAAGTACGTACATTTAAGAATGCTGTTGTTTCCGGTCGCGAATTTTCCATGAGAAAATATAATTTCCACGAGTTTTCCACGTACAGACGTGTTGTTGATATATTATATTAATGAGAACTATTTCCATGAAACATTAACTGATTCTCAGAACTTGTTAGGTACCTATCTATCTACAGAACGAATGCGTAAATTGCCTGATTTGTATGAACTGTGTATTTGTTTAAAATTGATGACGTGGATAAAATAAAGACCATTGAATTGCATTTTCAGAGGTGTCTCATTTCAAAGTTTTACTTTCACAATTAAATACAAAGGAAAACTAAACCGATGCTGATGCGTGATTATCCACGTGTACGAGACATCAATAGTACATCGACGACGTTAATAAACTCATTAAAACATTTCATCATTAGCTCGAGCGATCTGCTAACCATCGGCAGATATTCCTGAATAGTGAGACCTATTCGTGCAGCTGACAATTATATGTATTCTTGGTAGTTTAGTGATGATTAGGACACATCCTGGAGCATAGTTCCACGTGCTCATTAACATCGCACAACTTATTCAATTAAAATGCGGACAAGTAAGTATGATTGACCGGTGAGAAGGTGCAATCATAGTTATGTGGGCACACTGAGTGGTGAGCGAGCAGTACTGTATGACTACGATATACGAGTGTGATTTTCACAGTTTAGTCCTAGTAAAGATTTAGCATAGGACTCTTTAAATTGATTTTCCTTCTGATTTTTGCTAAATAAATGCAAAAGCTACGTCAGCCTTTTGATGTCACAGAATTTGTTATTTAACTCCACTCATCTAAGCTGGTGAGCTATGCGGTTTTGGCGAAGAGACTACAGCTTGGCATAATACTACTTACTAGAGATATGGCGCAGACTGGTAAACTTTGGTTACGAGTTTTTTTCGTAATGTTTTCCTTAATAACACGTAAAAAGTAAACATTACAAAGTGATTGTCATGAAGTTTCCTAAAGCTGTTGACCACCGCCTCAACTAACAACAGAGCTGCTCCAAATAAAATATGATCTAAATACATATGTATGTACGTATCAATGTATTATTGACATAAATTATCAGTATATCTAAATAATAATTTGTGCACACAACAGTCGACCTATATTTCGCAAGAGGCGTATCGCTAAGCAAACAGTGCGGCTCGCGAAGAATTCGCATTAAAGTCGCGAATTGTATCGCCATCAATATTCACGTGGATATTACGGAGTTATCGCTCTATAAACATGTCACGTCGATAACGTAACGTGTTTGTTTGTGCTTACTCTATAAAAACTATGTGGGTCAGCGACGCACCTGTGGCGGTCGGCTCACACCGCACACCCCGGATACATTCCTTATACTCTAATGTTCATCAATATTTATTGAGTTTTTTTTTAAGTTAATGGTAAATATATTAGCTAGGGGCTAAGTCCATGTTGCAAGTATTTGTCGATCACAAAGCTAAACAACGCTAGGCGCGGTCGGTCCAAGGATGGGTGACCACCTTGTCATAATGAGTTCTTGCGTGTCCCGCACGATAAACTGGTGGATGCTGGCTGTCATTTGAAATTCTTTGACTGTCGTTACGGGTTGTCAGAAGCTAGAAAGTCTGACAATCAGTCATATCTAGGGGTATTGGGTTGTGAGGGTTGAGGAGGTCATATATAGGCAGTCGCTCCTTGTAAAGCACTAGTACTCATCTGCAGCCGGTTAAACTGGAAGCCAACCCCGAAATAGTCGAAAAAACGCTAAGCAGATGAGATGACAAGTAGAAAGAAGATCTAAAGATAAATCAATTTCTATTGCAGTCGTCGGATTTTGATGATTATAAGGACATGTCACTGTATGGTTCTGGGAAGATGGTTTTGTAAATAGAAGACATACTTAAGCTTTTCCAGTAAATCGTAATCTAATAACCCCCTGATTTGATTTCCTATGATCCACGCAAATAACCCAACCAAAGAAAACGGGATTTGCTCCTAAGACAGTCATAGATTCAGCAGGTATTCACAATTGGGTACAAAAAAAGTCAACGAACTAGAAATCAGCAGGTAATTCAATTTAGTCAAGATTTTATCGAATATGGGGATTCGATAAAATCTCTCACAGAGATGTAAACGCTGATAAATATGAATTAACATTACTTAACACGCTCTGATTTATTACTCAATTCAAATAAACATGACGAAATATTTGAACCAAATTAGCGATGGTGAATGTATACATATTGTTTATTACGTGATTACAATAATAATTCGTCTGTAAGGCGAGTAGATAGCAGGCTTCTAGTAGATAAGGTATCGCGGCTAATTTATTCATTGGCTGTGTTTATCGGAAGTGTGACGCGGCGGCGCCATGCGCGCGCGCAAGGTGCGGTGCCGATACGCCTGTGATTCATTGATCGCCTCATATTATGATATTCGTAAATACTTGAATAGATAACAATTAATATATTATGTAGGGATTGTATTATTACATACCTAATCGTACAGGACATCAAATAAAGGTTGGGTGTGACGCAGCCAGAAATGCGAATATTACAATGAAGTGTAACTTCTTGGAAAAGCCACAATCAAGGTATTATAAAATATAAGTAAGCGAGTGAGTTGCAATAGTTTCTGGCTGTTTATGTCGGACAAGTGGTAATCGATGGCAACTGATATTGAAAATTAAATCATGGGAAATTAACATGACAACATGATAACATGAAAAAATTAATGCGAATACCCTCTAGGTGTAACACACATTGCGATGGTTTACTTCTAATCTGTACTCTGTTTAGGTAATCTGTCGATTAGAAGAGAGAATTGTTTCTACAATAACTTCCCTCGCTGACCAGGACAATCAAGTTTACCTAAAAACTGATGAAAAATTTGATTTAGCATTCTCCTATGTACAATTGTACCTAGGTACTGTAGTACATTATGAAGCTATAGGTGTGTATAGTAAAATCAACATTTCAAAGAAAATTTTGTTTCAACTCTCTAACTTGCGAAATCTTGAAAAAGAAATACTTAACTATAAATAGATGAGGTCACTAGGGAAACTCGTAATTATATGAGCTGTGTCTATCAGTACTTTGACGTTATCACTGAAATCCGCATGAATATTCATACAAATGATACACTCATAGGTACACTCACTCGATTCTGAAAAGTGTATCAATACACTTGATATTCAAATTAACTGAATTCTTCAGGAATTACCATTTTCAGTGTATTTGATAAAGTCACGTAAACACGTCATTATGTTATAGTATTTTACTACGAAGAACAGGGATTATCTGGTTGAGAAATATACCTAATGGAATGGTCATTTATATCTGATAATATGGTACATTGAGATCTTAATTTTAAAAACAGTTTCGCAGACACTAAAGTTGACGGTGTAGAAAAATATCATACAATGATAATTAAAATCGTTATTTTTATAGCTTGGATGATATACTTGTTCATGAAATTGAAAAATACCCAATAAGTACTACATTTAAGATGTTAGTATTTTTCGTTTCATTGAAACACCGGTCAGAACCTAAAAAGATAAGTAGGTACCATTGTCATCTGATGTTTCATTACTGAAAAGGTTCACTCATTGAAAGTGTTTAAAATCGCAGGAAAGACACCAAAGTCAAAACATATTTATAGGCTTAATAATTAACTATTTTAACAAAGAATCAATATCGCCTTTCTGATGGAATTACGTGTAATGTCGGTTGCGTGTGTTCAGGATGACTTAGGGAAACTGATCTATATTTATGATGTAATAATGGTGTCGTGAAGGCGTGTAATTATCGGCTCAGTGGCGCCACCTGCCGCATCTACATACCGACGCGACATCATTGCATTTGCTATGCTTCATGATTTACGTGAGCGAGTCAATGTGAGAGTCATTTGCATAACATAGTGACATTTGCATGCTCGCCGCTCATTCTCCACGTAATATTTATTACAAAATTATGAACCGCTTCTCGACTTGAATAACGAATAATGAGAAAGGTCATATCCATAATTTCACTATTAATTATGTTTAACGTATAATTATACGAAAGTTATCGATTACAGCTGCTCTCTTTGGGATAGTCTCGTTGTTGAAACATGCATAGCATATTTAATCTTTACGTGTATCAAATTAGACTAGAAAAAATATTACCTACTAATACTAATTTAAAATGTTCACTTAACAATGAAGACTACATTATAATAATAGCACGCTAAGTGGATATACTAGTGCTAGACAAGTGGGTATTTGCGTAATTTTTATTCGCTACTGACGTAAATAATGAATGAATGTCTAACACGAGATGTCACACTAACGACAGCGTATTGTAAAACCAATCAATTCAATATTCATTACATATGTTTGTGTGTATGTACGACACCGGCTCGTGATTGGGGTAAACATTCGTAAATCAATGAATATGTAACGACCGGTAAAGTTATCATTAACTGTACGTTATTCGGTTTCATAGTTCCAGCAATAGTGCAGTAGATATTATGTACCATTGTTAACGAGGGTAATCAAATCAAAATACAGTAATAGTACCTTAAAGACTAACATACACATTCAATCATATCGATGTGGATGTTATCAATTCAAAACAATATATTTTTAAATTAAATCGTGGTGAAAGTAAAAAGTATTCATACGATTTAAGTTACATCTAAGTAACGAGTGCTTAAAGTTTTATACATATTACTACTCTTATATTCTTCTGAATAAAGTCGTATAAAGTACGCAAGTGAGGTACCCTCCACCAGAACCAAAAGATCCTACCTGGCTGAGGTCCATGGTGCGGTGTCAGCAGTTCACGGTCACGCACAAGTTAGTAGTCACTAGGGCACTCAGTCAGTCAGTGTGCTCAGCACGGAGACCGCTCGTGCGGCGGCAGCGCTCGGCGGGACTGGCGCAGGTGCGTCGCGCGGCACTCGTGCGCATCTCACGTAGCGCGTAAACTGTCGCGCGAAGCTTGCCAAACTTTCCTATCTACTCACTATTCAAGCGATTGTCGAAACCGAATCGGTTAAACGATAACTTCCGCCTATTAGCTGTAAACGGCTACCGACTGCCTAATTAAACCTTGATGAACAAATGAACATAATGTAAATGCATGACGTGTTAATGACACGTGTTGAATATGCATGTATGCTTGCTTTCGGCGGCTAATTACAGCGATGTGCAATATTTATGTATTGCATACGTTTCCTATCGTGACGGTGCGCACGCGCCGCCAGGCCTCGCCAACACCGCAGGAACGATCATCCGAACAGTTCATCACAACATGCTATCACATTAGACAATAAGATAATTTGTTATACAACCGATATATTTGTTGTTTATTGCCACATCATATCTATAAATAATTAGTACCTAAGCGTGATATCTCAGACCAATGTTGTTAATCGAGTATTGTGATTGTATCGCAATAAAGTTGCAACAACACGAAACAAACCAATCATTATTGCTTAGCAATTCTTGAATATTCATAAAATGTAAAAATGTGAGAAACGCGACGTTTACATGCTATGCCGATGAAGATATCGAATGTTTGCTCGATCGATAAGCGCTGGCTATCGAGAAAGTTATCGTGAAGTTATCGTGAGCAAACAGCTTGAAAGCAGCGCACACGCATCAACTGTGCCACTCATTATCATACAAGTGCCAACCATCGCCCTGGCACTGCTGGGCACCAGCTGACATATGCACTAGTTGTACCTCCTGCCACCCTGCATGACCAGCATAGTCTCTCTCCAGTCCAACTGCTGGCCAGGCCGCAGCCGCCTCTCACAAAGGGACAATATGGGCATTGATTATTATATTTACTTATGTCACCTGAGACCAACTGGTCAGCTAGCCGGCTTTTTCAGGAAGCTAATAAGAAAACGTTACAGACGTGGGCTTTGCAAAAAATATATTCAGGTGCTCATACCCCTACCTAAGAGAGCTCATACAGTGCTTGATCAAGTCGCGAATATAATACATTTAAATAAAAACTACTTTTACAGATTTTATCGCGGTTATATGAATATAATTTAATCCCGACGTTTCGCATCCTTTACAGCATCCATGGTCACAGGCAGTCTAAAGTGTCGGTCGTCTTGATATTTTAGTTACACACAGCTACCCTACATTTTGTTGATTATTATTGACAATCTGATTCACGCAAAACAAGCTCACTTAGGTCTCTCTCCTTAGGTCTGGCAGTTTTGGCAGAAACTTAAATCAAAAGCCAAGCCACAAACTGCTAGACGTTTAGTTACGTTAGATACCTTACTTTTACTCATGATCTATATGACATTCAAAAGAATAGCTCTAGACAGTATAAACCATTGTTATAATTGATTAATTGTACAAATGTGCAATATGCGTATTAACAGTGAAGTGGTACATATTGATGAGTCGCGGGCGACGCCGCGGCAACAACCGATAGCGCGCGCAAATATTGACTCGCCTCTATTACTTGATTGCCACAATATTAATAAGTGCTAATGGCTATTGTCTGACACCTCGGCCTGTCCTTTATCAAATAGTTATACTTAGGGAAAATACCTGCCGCTTGGATTATAATTGTTTATGTAATTACTCATTATTTTCCTTGTTTTTTAAGACGAATGTACTTTCTGCTTTTCTGTTCTTGGAATGCTATATCTACTTAAATCCTGAAGTTGCTAAATTAAATGTTAACCGCTTCTTTCAAGGTGCTTGTACATATGTATTGTGTGAGGTATTTACAGAAAGAGGCTAGGTTCAAAAGCATCCAGTGCTAAAAGTAGCAACGGAAAAGATATTTATGAATTTGAACTGCAAAACACAGCACAGATTCATTTTAATTGGAACCCAGTCTTCATTTCCACCTGCGCTACGAACCTAACGGTAGTATTTCATACGAATTCATGTGCCGTCATACTTAGGCTAGTTATCTCACAGAGACATTCCTACCATTTTGATAACAACTTAATAGATCAGGTTCCCAAATATTCCCACGCATTCCACAACTAGGTAATCATAGAAAGAAAACACAACGTCAAAGTAAACGTCTATTTGTAACATGCACAAATTACCGATTACAAACAAATAGTGGTCAGTCTGGTGCCGCGCCGCGCCGCCGCCGCGCCGCAGTGCCGCCGTGTCGCGTGTGAACCGCTGCGTCACGCGCGCGGGCGCCGCGCTGTGGGAACACTCTGTAATCACAGGCCTGCCGCATTAGGAGAAGCACACTTTTTGTCAGATAATAAAGGATAACAAGACCAACGGTAGCTTGAATCACTTATGTTTTATATGTAGCATGGTCGACATTCCCTGTCTACATTTATTAATATGATCTATATCAATTCTATTAGCATAAAAATCGAAACAAATATAGAGTCGAGATTTGTATTGAGTATCAGTGCCACTGTCACATGAAAATCCAGGTTTTCAGAAGACTTGTGAATTTAAACTGGCAGTCATGTGTCGACCCTGATTGTAACATTGTACACACGAAACTTTTTGTGTACTAATGTGGTGATTGTGGTAATCATACGCTGGTACGCAACGGTAGGAGGAGGCGGCGCGGGCGTCGCCGCGCTGTGGGAACTGTGAGCTCCGCCCAACTATCAGAACGAAACCTAGATTTGTAATTACTTAATAGGTAAACTAAACTACTGCCAATAAACAGGTAAAGTTAGTGTCTAACTAAGATATATTTTTCACGAGTAATTCTTCAAATTAGGTAAAAGGGCCAATGTTTTCTCAACCTGATATACTTAATAAGGCAACGATTAAGCCTAGACATAAACCTCTTTCATGTGCCTTTACTAATGTAAAAGTTAGGTATGTCTGTCTATGAGTGTCATTGAAACAAAAAAAGATCGAAATAAATTAATATGTACTCGTAGAGACACAAGTACGAATAAGTACCTGTGTACATACATATAAGTATTCCTAGAAATTCTGTAACATATCGAGCCATACACGTCATACTTGGATGCCATACTTAGAAGATGAAAGTTTGTGAGCCTACAGAAAGAAGACTGTGTGGTGTGGTTACCGGTGTTACAGCCAGACTGCAGGTCAGTAAGTAACACGTGAACAGAGACATCGTCGATGATTACAATTCATGGAGCTATCAGGTTGCAGCCGGCGGGGTGCAGGGCGCGATGACAAATTTATCGCGCGCCGCGACAATAAAACGCGCTCGTAAAAATATTACTACATAGTACCACCCCCTACCCTCCCCGACCCCCTGCCGACCCCCTCCCACGCCTCGCACTCGCGGACCCCACGAAGAGATCCCGCGAGAAATAACACACTTTGTCTTGGAGAGAATCGCGTTCAATCGCGACTTACACGTCCGAAGATACACGCACTTGATGTGGCATGTCACTTATGTATGCACACTTATATAAGTGTTGCATAGGAACACTACTCCTTGATACCTGATATCCTTTTCATATGTTCATTCTTTCTTTTGTCATGAATTGTATTCAAGAGAATGCCGGTTAGTAAACATTTCTAATCAGCTCATAATCCTACTACTATACATGAACAACTACAGATTAAGTAAGATACATACTACACTACGGATATCTTTACTTGTGCATAAGCTCGTGTAGAGCAGCTTATAAAGTACCACATCACAAGGGTAGAATGATTCGTAGCTCCACAAGTTGGATGTTATGATATGATATAGTTGTGAGGCGGGATCTGGCGGATCTCGCGGATCCGGCGGCTCTGACCGGCCGCCATCGAACACTCTTTACTGTGATTGAACCGATACAACCCTAACTGGCATTTGATCTGCTATTGCGCGTGTTATGTCCAATAACAACGTAAATAAACTGTGTTTACCTACACTCGCCAGCTCCCAGCGCTGTGCTCCGTGCAGACCAGCCGCAGCCGCCTCGCCATCTGTCGATTGATAAAGTAATAAGCTGTATTATTTAGTAAAAAGTAAATGTTTTATTCAGCAACACCTTCCTAGGGACGCGGAGGTAAAAACGGTGTCGCGATAGCATCGCGTACACTTCGATAACTTTGTACAGCGAGCAGACACTTGTACGGCGTCGATAGTGACGCGACTGGAGGCTGTATGAATCAACTTCCATACTCATTATACTCTCAATGAAAGCTACCTATATTTAGTGCGATTTTATAAAAAGAACGTTTACTCCAACAGCTCAAAATGTAATATATTTTGTCTCTGACTTGACTACTGATATACATCTCAAGTTCAATATAACCACGAGCCACCGCTGCGAGGCCGCCGTTTAGTGTTTTGTGTCGTTATACATTGTAACATCATCTCCCTAATAACGTAATGTGCCAATAAATAAAACTCACCGTGCCAGTGTACACTCAGCGGACAGCGCTTTTTTGTAGGAGTCATACGAAACAAACATCGACAATAACAAACTACTTGTGAAAATTCAAATTATGGCCATTTACAAACACTATTATGCTATATTAAGTCTTTAATTTGTCAGTTAATCTGACGTTATTATGTAGACCATCCCCATCCCTCCCGCCTGTGTCTGTGCAGGCCCGCGCTGCGCCGCTCGCCGGCCGCGCTGAGCCGCTCCGCTTTACGAGCATATTTATAGCGGGCTCGGACACTTGCCCGTTTTTTACGATATACATAAAAGCTGCCGTGAAAGATTTACGCCAAATATATTCCGGCTAATGCTGATTGCGTTTCATTGTACTAATGTTATTGCTACGATTTATTGACAAATTACTTAACTGTTCATGTAGATCGCATTGTTTTGCTCACAAATCATACGCAGTCTCGGGTCTGTGGGGAGGAACCGCCTACTACAGTAGTTTGTCTAAAGAAAGAGTATTTTTTATTCATTGGGTTGAGTGTCTGATGTCTTGAGTTTTGTAATAAAGAACTAAGGAAACTAACAGTCACAAGTACAATGCGTGAATAGGTACACAGTCACATAACCATGTAGTTTGTGTTGTATGTTATTTGTATTGTAATAGTCAATATAGCCCGCGGTGGGTACTCTTACTGAACGGTTTTGTGCTCATAAGCTAGCGGACGATCAATTTTTTGATAGTGTCAGTCGCGGCGACAAGTCATTTCTTACGACAACATTTGATTTGAGTCCCCGCAAATTCAATTTGTAGCACAATGCCGCTAAAAGTGAGCTCGGAGCCATCATACATACATACAGACATACACACACGTGGAGGCGCGAGAGCCGCGACCAAATGGAAAGCAAACTGAAGCCCAAATAAATATTCGCTTTAGCAACAATCGAGCTCGCAACTCACACAATTACCACGGAATGGAAAACCTTAGATAAATAAAATCGGAAGCGGCCGAGGGTGCGGGGGTGGCGAGCGGGGCGCGGGGGACGGGGCGGTTTTTTCGCAAGAACAGAAAAAGCGAAGGCAGCAAACACAAACATCGGGCGAATGTAGCGAATTTCCAAAGTCCATTCGGTTTATTGACAGCGGAGGGGCCGACCGAATTCAAATCCCCGCCCGCCGCGATTTACAATAAATTTCAAGCGGAGAATATGTTTGCAATATGTCGGAGGTAGGGCTTCGCCCCTTGCCGACGCTCTCGAGACCAATTACTTTGCCCTTTCGGGTTTGTGTTGTGCTCGCGGCGACTTTAAACACTGCTGTAGAAAGTTGTTCACGCCGCGCGCCCCTTCGCTACAGTTTTCCATTCAAGTAGTTGAATGGCGCTCAAATCATGTGAATATCCAATTTTCTCGGCGGACGATTTATTGTGCAAATGTTTTATCTTTATTTATAAGTTGTTTTGGGTTATGTTTGTAAAATTACATTAATGTATTTTAAACCGTATGAGTAAACACTATATCCAGAAGGTATATCTAGACATTCTGAAATAGTTAGGTACTTATAGTACATATGTATCATAGATTTGTATATCATGTTTATTAAGTGTTAGAAAATAAGAATGTCACGAAACGTTGACTGCTTAGAATTCCCGTAAGGGTAACATATAAGTAGTCGTAAATGCAAAGCCTACTTGAAAATCAAGTTTGGAATAGGTGCACATTTGAATAGTTTAAACTGGCCCACCACATGTAGTCGCGAATAGAGCAATAAAGCAAGCTCCGACAGAGTCATAAACGCGAGGGAGCCGCCGCCGCCCCGAGCTGTGGGGAGCGTGACGGACTGCGCTGCTGCTTCATATCTTCATAATAATAACCGCATTCACGCTCATTTTAAATCACATCGATATCCTAATTTTAGTGAATGCATCTTAGATCTCTTAAGTAACAACTGGTCACCCTGAATAAGAGATATCTATATCCTTGATACTATAAAACTGAAGAGTTATTTTGTTTGGTTATCTCAGGAAACATCAAGTTCATTTGAATTATACCTACATATCTTTCAGTGCAGCCTACATATCTGTTAGAGCTACAGGCTCTTTACCTCATCATCTTCCGAGCCTTTTCCCAACTATGTTGGAGTGGGCTACAGGCTACCTGTGGGTATGAAATATACGTAGTTCCCTCGTGTTCCGGGCGAGTCCGCGGGAAGCAGCTAGTATAGTTGTTATGGACCAAGTGATAAATTGGGCAGTATAATTAATGCCCGGTCATTATGAAAAATGCCCAATATGAGAGTGCAATTTGATAATAATTTACAAATAATCAAATTGACCGTGCACTATACATATTGCCCGTGACCTTTTGGGCAAAGTAATACAAACATATTTAATTTCGATTTTTTTATTGTTATTGCCGTTTAACTTAAAATAAACTAAATATTTAACCACTTAAATAATCAGCCTCATGATTTGGATTAATTATGAAGGACTTCTGCCTTAAAAATCCACTAGTTTTTTGCATTTCAAAGTTAAGGAAAGTCATATTAAAAATATAACATAAAATATAATTAAATTAAAAACGAAAATTTTACAACATATCTTTGTTTTATAGAAATGACTTATTATTATAAAACAAAATAAACTACAGTTTACGCAATCAGACTCATTATTTGGCATAATTAACATCATCCTCCGAGCCTTTTTCCCAACTATGTTGGGGTCTTCCAGTCTAACCGGATGCAGCTGAGTACCAGTGCTTTACATGAAGCGACTGGCTATCTGATCTCCTCAACCCAGTAACCCGGGCAACCCGATACCCCTTGGTTAAACTGGTGTCAGACTTACTGGCTTCTGACTACCCGTAACGACTGCCAAGGATGTTCAATGACAGCCGGGACCTACAGTTTAACGTGCCATCCGAAACACAGTCATTGGTGTCTAAGATATACTTAGAAACTAAGTACATACAAACTTAGAAAAGTTGCATTGGTACTTGGTACTTGAGAGGTTGGTTCTTTGCCCACTAGGCCACCACCAATTTTGGCATAATTAACATCTTCTCTTAATAAAAGTCAAATGAAACTATCACCGCGTAAAATATAGCTTTTTTATCAAATTGCCCAACTGTCATGTAGCAATATAATAATGCCCGTGCAATGTGATAAATAATGAAGTCAAAATAGTTATTAATCACTTGGCCCGATAAAGCTAGACATTATTCATAATGCTCAGGCATTATTTATAATGCCCGAATTAATCACATGGTCCATAACATAGTCACAGAGTGGTGTCGGAGCACGTCACACGGCAGATGTATTCATGAGCGTCGCGTGGAGCAATAAACCCCGCGCACCTCGCACCCCTCGCACCCCCGGGACTGCACAAATCTATACAGATTGCCAATATTGATGTATTCATACGGGGTTACTTGTGTTTTAACTCGATTCTGTTTCGATAGACGTAAGTATCGCTGCCTGTTTTTTGTACAAAATTGTTATCATAAGCTGTCTAGATTAAATTATTATTAATTAGTTTCAACAAATAATTAAGACTGTTTCTACTGCATCCAATAAAACATTGGTTATTTAATTTTCATGGGGAGATCTATCCAGAAAAAGACGAGGGTTTTGTGTAAGATTTATTCACAAAACTCGTCCTCTGATTGAGCAACAATAACAGTAGTTAGTAACACAATTGCATTCTCCCCACAAGCACGCTAAAGCGAGGCTCACACTGGACAGTTGCAAAGTTTCTCAAGTCGCTCGCTGGGCGGACAGGCCGCAGCCTTATTACGCGCCCGCCCGGAATTCCACTCTTTATTTATGAAATAAAAATGAAAACATTTCTGCGGAGAGCTGACGAATGGCCGTCCCCCCCTGCACCCCACCGACCCCCTCCCACCACCCGCACAGAGGGTAGGTATGGGATGACACAACTACCCACCTCCAAGTAATATGACAGCTGTGTGGTTTTCAAATGAGCTATGCTACGCCGCTCGTAGCATAGGTGATGGCTACGAAGTGGCGTAGCATAGATATTCTAATTGGCTACGGAGCTGCATAGTTTTCTATGCTACGGGGTTTGTCTACGAAAACTCGTAGTACAATTTGACGTGAGATGTTTTCTTTTCTGTAATGAAAAGTTACACACGTTTTAGTTGAGTGATTTAAAAAAAATATTTAATAACAGCCTAAATCTATTCATTTATTTTTCTTTCTTACTATTTTGAAGACGATTTAAAAGATTAATGAATAATTTAACAAAAGCAATATTAAACATGTAAAGGTAGATTTTAGTGATTGAAAAGAGTAAAATTATATTTTGTGATTAATAATATTATACTTTAGACTGTATTGATTTCTGACACTTACGCGAATATTAGACATTTAAATAAAACTACTTTTACGGGCATAGGGACCCGCGTAAAAGAACACATCGCCGATGTCAAACACCGCCGTTCCAGACAGTCAGCAGTTTGTGAACACACACTAGACAAGGCCCAGCATTACATCAGATTTGATAAACCACAAATCCTTGCAAAAGAAAACCGATTCCTACCTTTTTTTTTTCCTACCTAGGATGATTCGCGAGGCTATTGAAATTAAAAAACATCCAAATTTCAATAGAGAAGATGGCTGGGTCATTACCACCTGCTTGGAATCCCATCATAGAAACTATTAAATCAAAATCCAAGCCTACAACTGCTCGACCTAAGGATACAGTGAGCTCGTTTTGCGTGAATTGGATTGTCAATAATAATTAATAAAATGTAGGGTAGCTGTTTGTAACTAATATATCAAGACGACCAACACCTTAGTCTGCCCGTGACCATGGATGCTGTAAAGGATCCGAAACGTCGGGATTAAATAATATAACCGCGATAAAATCCGTAAAAGTAGTTTTATTTAAATACTTTAGACTGTACTAAACAGTTACAAAAAAGTACTTAATATAAAGTTTTATCATCAGGGGCACATTCCCGCCCAACACGAGGAAGTCACGTTTTACTGAAAATACCTAAGACTGTAAAGATAAAACTTTATCTAAGAATTAAATGTGAGTATATAGGCAGACTGAGGTCTCACTGATAAATACTTGAGGTTTTAGGTACAAGTCTAATATTATGTAAACTTTCACATACAATAAGTAATTTCTAACTGATACTTTTTTTAACCCATCCAAATGAAAAAAGTTTTGAGAACTGCTGTATATCAAAGATATTTTTAACAGCAATTTTATTCAAGTCCCTGTGACTTGTAGTAGTAGGGTAGTAGAGAAACTAATGATATAATTTTAATAACTTTAAAATTTTAATTTATCTTCAATCATGTTTATTATTTACCTGTGCGTCGAGGGCACCTATTGGAGTACATCGCGAACATTTTGCAATTAAACATAACACGTGTAATTACAGTTAAGTTTAATTCCCTGCGGGTCGGGGGTCACTGGGGGGTCACTGGGAGGTCGCCGGGGGTCGGGGTCGCGGGGGGGGGGACCGGAAAGATTTTTCAATTACCAACTTTGTGCCGTTCGCTCCAATCTCGGCGCGCAGAGTAGTGCCGCGGGACAGAGAACTCTGCTCATTAGTGCAACAGAGAAAAGTTCTTTAAAAATATATAATATCGCTTGCTATAAATCGCTTGCTATAAATTCTATGACTGTATCGATAACATTTTAAAAGTATTTGCATGTGTTTGTGATGTCAGTATTCTGAATTTATAGAGAACATTGAAGGTCTGAGCACCGGGCGATTTATATTTATTTTTGTCTTTGTTAAGTTCTATTAATTATTCGATGCGGTAACTTGGTACCTAATGTCTTTAGAAGAAAATTAAATGCTCTTTACAAACATTTACTATTTAACTTTAAAAATGAAATGTATCAAACTAAAAGTCCAGGTAAATGTTTAAACAGTTGGTCTACTCTGTGCGCTGTGGAATTCTTAATATCAGTGCGCGCTAACTACGCCCGTATAATATTGGCTGTTGGGCGCCCCCCCCCTCCCGCCCCGCACCCCACCGCGCCCCGCCCGCCCCACCCGCCTGCACTCGCTTAGGCCTCACGCACATGCAACTTGCATCTAGCAGTACTGAATTTTAAACACATTCGTCCAAAGAATAGTATGTCTTTGTAAAATGTTGAGTTTCTGTATTTGACCATTTTTATACAATTTGCACTTCTTTCACACTGTATTGTTTGTTTAATAGCGTAACAAGAAATATATGATTATATTTTATACTGTTCTTGTAAAGTCTGCCCTGTAATTTAAACACCGGGGTGCCCGAGTGTCTGAGTTGAAGAGGTCAGATAGGCAGTCGCCCCATTTAAACACTGGTACTCAGCTGCATCCGGTTAGACTGGAAGCTGACCCCAACATAGTTGGGAAAAGGTTAGGCAGATCACAGTTGGATAACAGCCACCAGATCAAACATATACTTAGGAGCACTCAATAACATATTAAACAATTTGCTGTATATGGACGTGCAGTGAGCGAGTGTGCGGCGCCCCTAAGGTCCACTAACGATTACACGGCGAAGTAAACGCTACTTTTAAATTGGATTCCGGCAACTAGCGGCCTTTTGTTCAACGCCACAAAGGACCGTTTGAAGCCGAATTATTGCGCCGCACTACATACTGCCGCCGCCCCTGCCGACTCAGCCCAGAATCAACACCTTTGATGCCCAAACTAGCGATAGCCTGGTCACGTTTTTATAAAACTCCATAACATAACAAAATACACCAACAATATCACACTTTCTGCCTTCAAACCCTTTAAAATCTCCCAAGAACATCCACAGTTCCTTGAAAGTGATCGTAAAGTCCATTAATTACACAATATTAAGAATTAAATCCCCATAGCGCAGTAAAGCGTATATAAACGTCGGTCCAATATCGGAACGGCGTTAAACAGCTAATAAAGGTCATTTAATAAAGCCACGGCTCGGACCGGCGGCGTCCGGCACCGGACCGCACGGGACGGCACCGGACGGCAACACACACGCTGTAAAATGCACTTAAATTTATTATCATTGCAGTTTATGAAAGATTTAAGTTGTGCAGCGCTGCCGGCGACCCGCGGCCGGCGACCGGCGAGCGACGACCGGCGACCGGCGACCGGCGAGCGGACCGCGCGGCATCGTAAACAACGCGGCTAATATTAACGACAATGACGATAGCTCCGACATTTAATTGACCTCAACATCACGGGAATACTGCGAACAGCTTGTTTTCCAGAGATCAAGATGTTATTAGAAACCATTCAAACAACCATAATAACAGCCTAGTTATAGCTGCAAGTCCATATCTTAAAATGTCTTTGTTCTCACCATTCTGCATAATTACATATGTAAGATACGTTTTCCTAAATTGTGCTAATATAAACAACTGTTTATAATAATCTATCTCGTATATCTAGGTATTTTAGATTGGAGATAATGGTATCGAAACATAACATGTACCATAGACAAAGCACATTAACTACAAACTGAGATGAACAGTGCATCAGACACAGGCGAGGGGCAGTGCATACATAATGCATGTGCAGCGATCGATGCGCACCCCCGCTATTTGCATAAGCTGATGAGATGCGCTCATTACGTCCCCTCGCGTCGGGGGATGAATTCACCAGAATCGCACGTTTTTCCCATTTCGTTAGCAAATGTAATTTCTCACGGAATCGGTGAAGCTTTGAAGCTCAACTGTATTGTACGTATTATTTTGTTTTGAGTTGCTGTTTATTTCCCAAGTTTTAATGTAACACTTTTCTGAAAAGGCATATCTTTCAAGTAAAATTATACCTATTATTATGATTTATGAAGTGTGTTCCACCAGGTCGGCTATTAACGTGGAGTTGCGTGTCATTGCGATGCATGCGTTTAGTTATGTTCACGCGTGCAATGTGAGTGCTGCAGTGTGAGCAACTCAATCGGTGAATAGTTACAGGTAATGAAATTAGTCGGGAAGGTACTTGAAACAGTAATATCGGCGGTAGTGTGGTAACAAATAGTAGATTGAAGATTATATTACGTGGTCTATGATAAAAACGTTATGGCATTATTTTGTCACCACTCATTTTAATTACTGGATATCATAAACGCTTTTACTTATAAGCTTTCAGGTTATACATCACCTATAATTTTAAACCATGAATTAAAATTGACTACGCGATGACAAAAAACTTGCGAACCAGACCAAAATAAGCGGCGGTCAGTTAGAACTAATTGATATGTGCCCGCCTGACTGTATGGAGATAAACAAAGCGTCTCGCTACAGATGCCCTCTCCCCCCACATACTCCTCCTCCCCCGCCTCGCCCTCCGGCTGCGTAATTAAGCCTCTCGCGACACTTAGCAGGTCGTTACGGTAGGTCCGGCGAGGGAGGCTGCGTCTGTACCACTCCATGTAAATGGCTGCTCTGTAGAGATGAGAGCTGCTTCACTACATGCCATTGAGTTCTTGAAGTTCATTCAGGTGTAACAAGTGGACTCACTTTGTTGACAAACCGTTTATTACGAATGTTTAGATGATTTTATTTAAAAATTGATGTAGAAAAGAACCTACTTGAATATATGCAAAATAAACAATAATTTCCACTGTGGGCACGAAGAGGAAAATAGCCGTTTACTTATTACCACAGTTAGCGTATCAGTGCGAAGTATCTGCGAAATGAATAATATTCCCGACAATACTCGGCCAACATTTGCGATAAAATCACTGCCTAGCTATACTTTATCAATATTTATATTGGGAATAAACACCTCTTTACTTTCTGGCTCTATGAAATTAAGTATAGAAAGTATATATTTTTTTTTAACTCAAAGTAAAAAATCTACTCTAATAAATTAATTTCATATCCTGTTTCATGAGAAACTTCAATCACGTAGTTACAAAACTAAGTATCATTGAATCCGTGGAGGAGACAGGCGGTGTGGGGGGGGGCGAGGGAGGCTCATAATTAGGCGGCGGATTAGCCTCCAGCGAGGAAATTAACTTGAGACTGGATGGCTTCCCGCCGGAGGGACGCTAGTTTAGAGGCTCGCAGACAATCGGCGCCGACATTACGCCGCCAATTAACACAGGTATTCGATTGCCTCCGTTCGGCTGATTGAAAATATTTCGTGTGCTCCGGGAGCGAGACTTTATTGCATTCTGAGATTTAGGATTTGCACCAAACGACGTGTTTCCACACAATACTGCTCCTCCGTGTGTACTCGCGTTACACTTTACTGAAGTAGGAACGTCCTTTGTCTTCAGTTAGTAGATATTAAACTTAACCGGAGTACATGGCAACCTTCGCGATGAATGTAATGAAGTAACGATTTCATTAGCTGTGAGGCAATGATGCGTGAAAGCGTTTGTGTGTACAAGCGAACATGCCTACATTAATAGCGTTATGTATGAGCGCTTCTCACAAGTTTCACCTCGATTGGTTTCGCCGGTTCACGTTCGTTTTGCTTTAATTAAGACAGCTATATCGCACACAAAACATAATAGCTCAGTACTTAGTATTCACGTCAGACGCATATGTTACCTGACTTGTGTATCTAGCTTAAATGGTAAACCTTAACATATAAATTCTTCTCGTCTTGATATGTATTAAAATTCCTATTTATAAAGCTAATTATTTCAAAATGTTTTTATATGCAACAAAATGATAGTTAAGAAAGTGTGGATTGGTGTGACGAAGAGGGTAATACTTATCAGAATAATATGTTATCTGACGATAGTGTGTTATGGGCAATCATCATCTTGTCTAGGCTTTCCCAACCTAGGATATGCTTGCAGTCACATTACATCTGGGTATCAGTTTTTTTTGTGTTATATGTTGATAGACAAATAAACAAAACGCACGCCAGTGTGATGGAGCGGCGCAGGTAGCGACGCGTGGGTAGACTCAACCTGCGGGAAGAAAGCGTGACGGACGCTCGTAAATAAATACCAATGCTATATGTTATTATTGCGTGAGCTCAATTTAACGGAAATGGACGCTCTAGCTTTTAAAATTTTTCGAAATGCTTTTTTAAAATGTATTTTGGTGTTTCAACCATTTCGAGAACGTTACGTGTAAGGAGTCGGCTCGTGTGCACGGAGCATCACAGTTCCGCTAGATAGCCGACTCCTTGTAATAATCAATCATCATAATGTTGCACATTGTGTGGCGATATGTCAGTACCTTACTTATTTCTAGTACAATGAGCGTTGTCGCGGGCGGGCGGCGCGGGCGGCGGGGGCGCGGGGGGCGGCCGGTGCAGCCCGTTACCATGGCGACCGCCCCCGTCTAATCAATTGCAGAAATATGTACGATCCATTACCAGCCCGCGCTGACCCCCCGCGCCCCGCGCCGCGCGCCCCGGCGCCGTCGCCGCGGGGGCACAGAATGCGGCGCGAGGGATCACGCTACGCCGGACGCTTTATACAGGAGAGCTCGGCGACATTACACACACTTGGGAAGCGAAGAAAAGATGTATAGAGCACAAGTATCGACACTATTACGTCTAACTAGATGACTGTATACTCGGACACTGCTATTGTGCTCGTTTTACAGATATGAGAGGGCAATAAACTCGATTTTGTTCAGCTTCCGGAGTAGCATTCAAATTAATAGACGTTTCCCAAGAGCCAAGTAATCTTTTATTATAAAAACAGAACTTAATTTGTGTTCATAAATAAAAGTCTAAGTTTACGAACCTGAGTATAAGATTTGGGTGCTCGTAGCGCGTAGCGGCCTCCGGCGGCGCTACGCCGTAGCACGCTCCGACCTGGAAAATTAATGAGACTCCATAAATATCCCGTGATATTTAATTACAAATATAATGGTTTGTTTTGTTTTGTCAGTGAATTATTCCATAGCTGTAATAAACATGCTACTTGAATTATTGTTGGCTGTGTCAAAAACCAAAATAGATCAACAAATGAAAAATGTTATACTTAGTTCATACAGAAAATGTAATGGGACGAGTAAACATAAGTAAAAATATAAGTTTTATTAATTCTAACATATAAAATACAAGCGTATGAACCAACCTGTTGTCGTGGCAAACCCGGAGCATTGCCTATCGTAGTCATAATGTATTCAATGTAAAAACATTACACATATTGACTACAATTCAGCCATTTCTCTCCTTGTTTGGACAGTTTTCAAGAACATCAGATATTCATCAGCCACAGGCATATAAAGTCTGAAATTAAAAGCACTGAAACTTTAGTATATTATTCTCCTACTGTAGAGTTAGTTCCAATATGATAGTGTTACCTGTAATACTGTCTGTGTGTATGTTGATTGTAACATACATACAGTGGAGTTGTCTCGGGAACACCAGCTCATCATAATGATTTGATTGTGAACGCGGGATGGACCTTTGGACAAGAAGACAGAAATGTGAATTCATCATTAATTTATCATCATTAGTTATTGAAGTTTGTACTCTATGTTAATAGGTCTTGAAATCATATTTTAAAAAATCTTGGGTAAATTTTAATTTATTTTCGAAGGGTTAATTTTAGCAAAGACAGTGAAAATATGAACTTTTGAGTTCAGTATGATATGTGTATCATATACAAATTTATTGAAATAGTGCGACCACAAGACGTATAATCCAAACAAAAGAAGCGCAGTATAAATACGTACAATTAACATAAATATGAGTGCATATGACAGTGCGAGGGGGCTGGCAGGGAGAGCACCCCCCTAGCCCCCCCCCACCCCGCTCTGTATAATTACAGCCCCCCGGTGCACTCCGCTCAACACATTTCTCATATTACCCGGCGATTATTGACAATGGCCGCCACCTGCCGGTGAAGGCTGAGATTAACATCGTTTATTGCGCACTATTAATCGTTTGTTTAATCTGCGGCCGGCAGACCGCGAAATTAATTACTAATTATATTAGTGGGACCTTCGGGGCATACACTAAGGAGTTCGCTGGTTAACTCGCTAGATATCATATAAGACCAGCAAGCATCAGGCCATTGGATAGAGTTGTTGTAAAGTTAGTTGATGTTACTATAAAATTATCTACGGCAATACGTTTACAACCTCAATAAACAACATAATCCCGAGAAATATAAAACCGTCACAAAAATTCATAGTTCACGAGTCACGACCCCTCGCCCCTTAAAAATAACTCTAAAAAGGCGAGTACACTCCATTATGTGATTTAAAAATGATATTCAAAATCGCTATTAAGGGCAAAACGAGCGTGGCCGCTATTCTATTACCGACCCTTGCTGGAATAAATTCCATCGAAGCGCAATAATAATAAAAAAATGTCGAGAGCTTGTCGCGTGCAAAAGACGTGCGGTCACGCGGTCCTCCCCTGCAGCCCGGGCCCCCTCCCCCCCCCCTCACCCTCACCCTGGCTCACCCTCCCGCGCCATACCTCCCCCGCCCCGCGGCCTCCTCGCGGCTCGCACCCTCACAGCCACCCCCGCACGAATATAATATGCATTATGCGAAATCCGTAACTCTTATGTCGGCTCCGGAGAATACCTTAAACAGCCACACCTTCATTCAATAATCAACTTTAATTCTTCGCCATAGGGTTGAAAGTCGTGCTGGCAGCGCGGCGGTTAAGACTTTCAAGTGAGGGTAGTCGGTGCGGTTTCCTTAGGGCGGGCGAGCCTGCACTCTCAAGATAACGCTGGGTATTAATCATAGTATTATCGGCCGGTGGCGGCGTCTTTGTTATGACACCGCGTTATTGCAGTTTTTTCTCTATCTACCCTCAAGGAGCCGATAAACGGCTCGAGAGTGAATTTTCCGGGACAGATGTTTTAGTAATCCAGCGAGAGATAGCGCGCATAACCTTACAATAAAACATTCACTATTATGACAATGACGTCGGGCGATAGGGTCGCGCTCGCATTAAGCCGTTAAATCTAAAAACCATATAAAACGGACCATGAATTGTATATTACCTACTAGATAATATTATAAAGTTTTATTTTATTGACTTTCCGATAGATGCTCCTTTTAGGTATACATAAATACTGATAGCCATGGGGTGTTTTAATCAACATAAGACGAGACATGCAAAGCTACTTTAAAGACCATGTTACAACGGGAAATTCTATTTTTAACACTTTAGCCCAAAAACGCCATTTCACAGTGACATGAAATAGATGATCGTTTAAGACACAATAGTGCGTAGCCGTCGCTCAGTCAACTTGGAGTCAGTGGCTTCAAAGAGATAGTGAGCGCTGCTGCTTACGAGCTCTCAATAGGGCGCGAGATGACTGGCTCAATTGGAGCTTAAATATCAAGGGACAGGGTGAGGGACGCTACAATTTGTGTATGATTAATGACTGCATGAGTCCGGCACAGAAATCTGGCAGGCCCGCGGGACCGCTTCAAACTATAAAAGTTTTCACGCACGCTGCTCCGGGAAAACGTTCCGAATGAGAGCGATCGGTTCTAGACCACTAACCGAATATTCTATGTAATATTTTATTGCAGGAGAGAATATTGAATGAATAGCTCACCTACACATTAACTCTTTAGATTAGACTCTTACTCAGTACAAAGATACCTCAATACCCGTTACTAGACAATTGTCTCATCATTACATCCCCGAGTAGTCGATCATACATCCCCATGACCGTCAATTTTACTACAGCGCGCTCTTCTAAATTACCCAAACTAAAGAAATGGCTAAAAATGTGGAATAACTTCCCAATTCGCACACACACACACAGTCACACGTGTGTATGAACAAGCAATCGCGTTAGTGTGCGTGCAGTAGGATCATTTTTCACGTTTCATGAAGCGGCGGGCGTGGGGCAGTGGATTAAAATACATTTCGCTAGTCGTTGGTGATGGATGGCCCTCTCGGAGGGAAAGGGTTGCTACCCTCGTGCCTCCCCTCCGCTGCCGGTATAAACGAGCTCCGTAGCTGTATGTATGTATATCAGTGAACTATTTCATTGTTCTATTTTGTTGTGAACGCAAATAAGATATCTTTAGTATTATTTATTTGGTTTGCAGTTAACATAAACGTAAAACTTTTATACTTTACCTTACTTTACCAGATCTTTAAAACATCCCAAAAACATTCATTCTTGTCTCGGGTAAACAAACCAAGCGTATGTATACGCATTCCAACAGCGCCTCGTTTGACCTAAGCGCCATAATTTTAGAGAAAACCGAAACAGTATCCGATCAGATTGATGTGAAGGAATAGGCCGTAACATCGTATACCGCCACATTCCGCTCCGCCAATAAGGAAAACGTATCAAAGTTAAACCCAATTGCGTCACAAAACGTATCCGTTTACTGACGCTAAAACGTCATGTCTTTTCCTGAAATCAACACTGTAACGCGAGACCAAGCTGAAAATAATTTTAGCCCAATATAGCAAAGTGAACGCAAATACAAGAAAACGAGGATATTTGCCTTGTATCGGATTTTGGGGAAAAAACGGCGGCTGACGCTTCCGATGTTTGGCATACGTAAGGCGCGGCCCACAGTGCACGCGTAGCGGAAACGCTATTATACTAATTAAATTATCATGAAAATTAATATTTACTACAAAATTTTGTAACATCAAAACCCTTCCTCAAATAAATTAATAATTTGGCACTGCTTCTGAGATCAAAAATATTTACAAGACAGCTTTAAATTACTTCTTAATTTAACTACTCATTGCCTATATATGCCTATATCGACGATACGCCAACATACATCAAGATCCTATTTTGTATGTCGACATGTGTTATTTCAGAGAATTTAATAATGATTAGAAAAAGCTCGCGATATGTCCTGCATGCGTGAGCGAGTGCGGCGCGGCGGCTCCACCGGATATTTCATTTCCTACATTAACCGCGCTTAATGCGCCCATATCGCTGATATTACCGTTAATGGCTACAATTATCCAATATTTACACGATATTCTTTCGCAAATATTTAGCTCTGGACGTTTGGTTACTCGTTAATTGTTTGCTGTGACGAATTCGCTACCTTTTAACGGTTTTCGTGGCTTTTGTGGGTATTGTGTTTTAATCTATTCATCAGATCCTTTGTCCAATGGAATTCACCTGAGACATGTTTCATCGCAGTGAAGTATTTTTATAATAAATCTAATATTCATAAAACATTAAATGTATTTAAATCTTGATAATGTATTTAACTGTGGATTTAGTAGACATTACTCGCCCTGTGGAGCGTCCACAATACGATGAAGTTCATTGACATCATGGCAAATTAGCATTATTCAAAGGATACTGTCAGCTACCAACAACAGCATATGTACACTATTCAGGCTACAGACCACCATCAGGGCCGGGCTGGTGGCAGCAGTCACGTCACCCGACACCGCGTCACTTAGCTGATTGTCGGCCAACACCTCGTGTTTGCGCACACGCCTTCACCGCAACTACCCACTTTTATGACGATTACTTCCACCAACTAAGTAATAGCCCCGGCTTTTCCACTAACAACATATTAAATCACAAGTTCATTTATTGCTTTTACAATAATAACATAATCTACTTTGTATTTAAAATTAACATTGCTGATACCGCAAATACTTTCTGACCTAATCATATTATCTATCTGTATTTGTTTTCAAACAATCTCTTCGCTCCCTTGACTATAACTTGAAATAAAATAATAATAACTGCAACGATACCGTAACACAAGCACTTTCAAATCCTTTTATAACTTCAACTCTTACCAAATTATTTTTTAACAAAAGACGCGTGTTCATGATAAATCACCGGAGGTAACAAAAACCAGCACCAGGTGTGCGCGAGACAAACTATTTTAAAACTTGATTTTATAGCACTTCCAAATACTTCGGAGCAAAAAACGTGTCAAATGGTGAGGTCGCGTGGCACCGACTAACACATCGTGCTAAAAAACAGCTGCAACTGAAAAGGGTTGCGGAAGGGTTACAACCCCTCAGCATCAGCATAACCCTTATTTTTTACCGACACGTGCGTCGCGTCTCCGACCGAACCCTTTGTATGCAAAGCGCCAATAAAAAGGGCCGGCGCGTGCATGCGCGTTCTGATTTTAAACTGATTTGAATATAGAACATTTACATAGGCAGCGCGGAAGGCTGCCATTGGCTGATAATTTGCGTACGGTCTTGCGCAGTGCGAGGCTACGCAGGTTTTTTAAAGTGTCATTTTAGTGGCGTGGCGTTTGATTCGCTGTCGCGGCATGCGCGCGGTGTACGTCATACCTATGTAGATTAGTTTGCATATTGTCTCGCGTGGCATTGTGCGCCTTATATGCTGATAGCCTGGGGAGGGGCCGCTACTTTGAATCGCGTATCTTGTATTTAAATGAAGGGTTATGAATAATAGCACACAATCTATAGATGACACGTTAGGTAGTAAACAGTAACAATACCTAGGAGGGTTGTAAGTTACATGTTTGTGAGCTCGTTAGTATAAGTGACGCCTTATAGCTAACTTCTTTACCTATTTCTGCCGCTAAGTAGCATGATTGTGGAATATTTTGTGAAACAACAAACACATGAGACTGGCACACGTCAACGACACCTCTTTTCCAAATAATACCCCAAACCGTAGGAAAAAAACCTTACTTTAATAAACGAATTAGCAAAAGCTAAATACGTAAGTAGGTAATTTTCGACATATAGCTAAGGGAAATGTTAAAAATGGATCGCAGTAATTGTCCACCCCACAGCCATGTCGTTGCGGAGGTAGGTAAGGTAAGTAAGAACAAAAGTTTTAATAGCCGGGTGGAAGCTGCTCGTATAAAATGATCAATTTTGATGTGAAGCACGCGTGCTAGTTGGAACCAGCCCTGGGCAAACATCAGAACTATGCCACTCATTAGGGGACAGCGCCCTTTGTGCCGCAATCAGCCGCCGCCAGGGGGCGCCATTATCGAATTGTTTAAAATAACGAGGGACCAGTCGTTTGTGTTGCTAGTCGTGCGCGAACATATATCACGACCGTATTTTATTTGGGATTATCCTAAATACGTATGTCGGAAAATGTCTTACTACCTATATTAGTTACTGAAACGGAAAGTCCCGAGTTTTTCTTATGTATTATGGTGCAAATGTCAGTTTAAAAAGATCACTATTAGCACCTACCTACAATTTTATAGATTATCTCAACCGAAATAAGATGAGATCAATCCGCACAAGACTAGGTTCAATCAGTGTGTGATTTAAACTAGTTCACCCAATCTGAACAGAAAATCTCAAGATTTTGGAAGAAATCTAAAACAAAACAAAGCTCTCTACACAATAGTCCACTTCAATTCCAATTAAATTGGGAATGTTATCGGTAACGAGGCACCTGTCCTTCAGGAAGACCAGCCAGTCGAGCACAAAGGCCGTGCGCACACATCGTTAGGGCTGTTTACACGGCTCAAAGATCACAAAAAACGGACCATTTGGTAATGAAATTGTGCCCCGAGGCAAGCACTGCAAACTTTAAGAGCAAACAGAGGCTGCTGTAAAATGTTGCCTCTCCGCCGAATTGCCGTCACGACTCACTGTTAAATGTTGATCTAGCTGCTTGTTACATAAGGTTAATGGAAACCTTTATGTGCTCTCATGAATACTATACCGATGTTAGACTATTAGATTGATTACATATACATAACTTAGGTACACAATTTTTATACAAATATGGTTGACGCGTGTTTATAGATTTGTAGTGAAAAAAGATAAAAGAGATAGTGGCTCTAAAACTATTATTTTTATGATTATTCAACTTGTCTTTTGTATGTATATTAAAGAGTATCTAAATGGGGAGCGACATAACTTAAATCCCTCTGAATATTTTTTGACACTGTCATAATATTTCAAAACAGATACTTCTTTAGTAATAATTCCTAACAATAACATGTGTATAAAGATGCCGTTTGTATAAGATGTGCAAGTTTAGAGTGTAAACAGTAGTGGGTTGCTAAGGCCGCACCAGACGCTGCTGGGGTGCGGACAATAGCGGGGACCCGCCGGCTTATTTGTTGTCACAGCAATACACGCAGTTTTGCTATTCAAACAAATAATACACGAGAACTTCGATCAGGATATTGTCAAATGCATAATTTCAATAATGTGCGAATAATTCTAATGCGTTTCACCATTCGAAAAATAATCTGATAAGTGTGATTACCTACCTTATTAAATGCCTATACCTATTGCCATGTTCTGTGCCTAGTCGTGAAATACCGGTCTGGTTCTAAATATTATTGCCTAGACACCTACTTATAATTTGTATGCAAGGCGATGCGATATTTTGAACTTTATCGAAATCAAAATGCCAAACGTATAAAATATCAAACTTAAAGGTCACGCCACGACACGCCAATTTTTACTAAGTTAGCATATGGGGTAAATAGCTTACTGACATTTGAGTTAATATTATACATGAGAATTATTAAACTAAATATGTAGTAATAATGGTTTGTATTCTCTTGCTACGAATTCTAAATAGGTAATTGTTGAAGACGGAATGACAGCAGTTCAAATTATATTCACCTAATTGCTTTGACGCTGTCAAAATTAACTAGGATACCATAACATTTAATTTACTAACAATTTATGCTTTAATTACAAGACAGCAATTAATGCGTACTTAATAATCAGCACACAAATAAATACAACACACACTTGAATAAAATAGTAATGTATAGAGAGCAATGCTAGTGCATCCCCGTTGCCCTTGAACTGTAAGGGTTTGCAGTAGACGAGGTGCACTCGACGCTCTCGGCTTTAAGGTCCATTATCGCTCATAAAACCAAACTACAGTTAGCTGGGTAAATTATCATTAATTAGGAGAAAGTAGTAGGCAATGGAGTGTTCAGGTCGCGCAAAAAATAGTGTAAAGGTAACTGGTGTTCTTTGTTAGCACGTAAAGGGCACTGCGCCAGTGACAAGCTCGTCACTGCTGACCGTATTACTAATTAAGTGTGAAGACCTAACTCAAACACAATCATCATGTTTTAGACAGAACTAATTCGCGAGCGTTAAAGTGCAGATTATTTAATGGTTATTTAGGCAATTAGATAGCGAATAATGCGTGCATTCCTGCAGATGCGCTCGCGTGTGCGCTGACAGCTCTCACGCGCAGGCCACGCCTAGCCGACGCCTTTAACTATTTTACACCAATTACTATCAAACACTTTGAATCTGAACGCGCATCACTTATTGCATTAGTTAATCAGTATTCCGACATCAAATAACACTTTACCATACACACATAATTACAACCAACATGTAATCATATTTACAGCTATAAGTATAATCCAATGTAAAGAAATAGTTTTCGAGCTGCCTTCATTAATTGCAACACTAAGTAATCAGAGTTAAATAGCTGAATATCGCTAGTCCGCCCACTCTAGCGCACTACTAGTGCAACAAGTTATAAATAATTGCATATTATTTCAATATAAGTATTAGTTAGACAAATCCGTGTCATGGTTGCGTTTGTGTTCACAATGAAGCATCGTTAACTGGTGGATAATTAATGGAAGCATCACGATCGGACGTCTAATTAAATAAGGCGGTGATGTTTTTCCTGCGCGGAGGTCATTTCAATTCTTACTGACGTTATAATTAAAAGTTCTTATTCACGGATATTTACTTTTTCGAAAAATTCTTGACAGTCTTTGTCGTTAACATTCCGTTTCCCAAGAAATGTACGTAAAACACTAATTAGCTAAAAGAATAATTCCATAACTTATTTGCATTCCAGGTGGCACGCCGCGGTGCTTCTCGCTAAATCATGACAAAAACTTCTTTATCGTCGGGTAAGTGTTCTAAACGGATGCACAATCCAAATTATGCTAAATAAAAATGCAAAAGAACTAATTTGACATAAAATGAACATGTTCGAGGCACCGGTCGCGCCACCTAGCGGCCGCTGTGTGATCGCGCCGCATCATCTTTTGAAAAATTTGCCTCCGCGATCAATTTGCGCCCATTACCGACAGGTCAGAGTTCGACGCTTGACGATCCTAATGTGTACACTTTTAAATTTCCCCTGCTGATGCAAAATCAGCCTTGTTGATGAGCTTATAAGATTGAATATATTTTTTTAAGTCAATGCTCTCAGCACTAAACGCAAATTCTTATTTAAGAAATATGTGTCTTATGCTTGAGTGGAGAAGGTTGAAGCGAGTTTGGTGTCGGCGTTTTCTTTGAGAGTAGTGATACAAGGCGAATTTGGCGGCGCCTCGGTATAAGTATGCTAATTCAGGCAATTGGGAGCTGGGTCGGCGGCGGCATACTGATGATGTTAGAGCCGGCAGCCTCGACCTGCCGGTCACACGACACACTCGCCGCTCAATGTCATCATTCAATTGTACCCGCCATGTGCCACCACTGTTGACACCATATCATATGATATGCTGATCTAAGGATTAAGCACTCTTACCGACTTGCACTCTGCATATTGCAAATTCTCAATGATGTTCCCATTAGATAATGGAATAGTTCTATTTAAGATTTTAATTTTCAGTAAATAAAATAGTAGTCTTACGAGTCAGCCGCACTTGGCACCCTTACTTAAGTGCTATTCAGAGCTGATCAGACTAACAGTGTAGTTAGTAACATAAAGTCCTGTGTATACCATTGCCTCGTGTCCACCAATTACTACATATGAATCCGTAATGGCAGACTATAATTTTTATGAGTGTAATTTTCTCGATGGTACCTGTTTTGCAAGTCCATAAACCGTTGTATTAATTGTGACATTAAGATAGATGGCGAAGATTACCAGAGTTGATACATACAGCCTCGTTATCGTATTCCTTGTTTAGACTTTAACTCCTCGGCAGTCGCTTTGACTTGCTTATACAGTGGCTGCCAATGATCCACGCGCATGATGAAATTTACCTCCAAACGTTGAGCCACATAAAGACGCAAAGAAATGAGAATGCTGACCAGTGCTCATTAATACTCTGCCCAGTTTTTATTATAAAAGGGAACAATATTGATAAGGATAAAGATATTGGTAAAGACATTCCGTAAAAATGATGGCTTTTGAATTGTAAGTTGTGTTTTAAGCAGCAGATATTAACCGAACTGTAACAAAATTCTCGACTAACGAGCCAAAACATCGGCATGGTAAAATTAGCCTAAACGCGCATGATCAATAGGAGTCTTAAGTGGTGCATCCCTTTTTAGTAAGAGGCATCATCGGAACTAGTCTAACCGCTCCGATCGGAATGCGGCCCGCTACTGTTTTGTTGCGTTCCATCTTGGTACCGTTAAATTTGAATTCGCGAGGTGAGTGTGCGCGCGCGCGGGGCAATCTGCGCCGGCCGGTATGCGCATGCGCGTTGTCGCCGACTGATGGATGACAGGTGACGTCGGCGCCGCAAAGGACCAGGGCCGCCTCAAATAAATATAATCTAGAAACACACCGAGAATGTTACATGGCTTTAATTAGTCCACTTCAAAGACGTATTGCGACGTTAATGAGTGATCTCAAATTGCTACTCTAGGATATAAAGTACCCACTAGAAAATATTGTAATTACCGTCATAGATGTCATTTAGTAGACGCTTATCTACAATTAATGACAGCAGAACTAGGAATAATAAAACTTAAACTACACATTTGCTGTTATCATAAACAAAGCGTTTTTCAATAGTGACAGTTATGGAGTGCAGCCGCTTTATATAGTTAATTGATAGGCATCACGTTAGAAGGAATCATTCAGAAGAAGCATTAGGCGTGATTTCCTAGAATGTAGCGGTAGCCCTATCGGTTCGGAACTCATTAGACATTCGCGGCCTGGCCGGGCCGGCCTCGTCAGATCTTGCGGTGGTCACAAAGACGCCGCCCGCAGCCACCGCATCTTATACACACCGCCACATTTAGCGTAATACCCTGAATAGCATAATACGCCGATATCAAATGATAAATCATTAGTTTGGTAAGCATTACACGATATAATAAATCGTAACATTACTATGGCCCTTTGAATGTGTAGCCACAGAGAGCACAAGCCACGAAACAGAGAAAAACGGCCAACCTTTTAAAAATGAGCTAGACGAGCTTTTAAAAGCTATAGGACTCGGCCAGATACTTCTGAATAATGGAATAGTCGATCATAACTTTAGAAAAACTATTTGTTCTTAGCTTATTTATTGGATATTTATGACAAAGGTACGATGGACAAAATTCAGCGAAAACATAAATCACACAAGTAAAGCAGAGTGAGGCGTCGTGCAGTCAGTTGCACAAAGCCGTTCCCATGCACCGAGTGCATTTCCAGGACCTCGCGCTATCCGACGCGTTTATCGTAATAACAATACATGCCTCGATCAAATATCGATATAATTTCTCGGAAATCTTGATCATTTATATACAAAAGTATCATAATAAATATGATTGAGTCACTAAAAGCCGAGTGTATCGGCGTCAGAACCATGTAATGTGACTATAATTAAAAGGCAAGGAATGGAACTCATAAGGTCATGAAATAAACTAGCGTAGCCGCCGCCCGCCGCCCGCCGGGGGACGCGGGGCACCGAGTCTTCTGAGAAATTGCGCGTGCGCATCTCAACGATCATAAATCGCTGAGAGGAATTTGGATATAGATAGAACCAGAACGTAACTTGTCTGTAAATACATTTTATTTTAATTGCCTTTCCAAAGAAAATCTTTATCCTGTCTCAAATACCCTTGGCAACTAGGTACTTACTTGGTCATGGCCTGTCTCAAAAGAGACCTACTTTCTTAAAATTGTATTGCAAAATTCGATATTTATCAAATACGATCTACGATTGATTGGTTTCACTGTCTAACTAGTACCTACATATATGATACACTGGCTGAATTTTTGATAATTATGCCTTCAAAATACAAAATATCTGTTGAAGCGCATCAGTTACACTGTATACCTGTTCGCGAAGCATACACAGCGCTTAATAGTAATTACAGGTATAGTTTATCTGTGGCGCGGGCACGGTAAGGTATCGGCGCGGCACCGGCGCGGTACGGCACGCACTCACGGGAGACCACTGGATGATCTATTCTGATCCTATTTGCATACAAATTTGCATTGTTGGCAGGCATCGCCTATATTCAATAAGTACCTAATATCAAACAAGGAGTCTTCGATAAAAATGAACCTAGTTAGAGTTTGCCGGCCATACAAAATGGAAACAGTAGAGGTATTTTATAATTTTATGATGATCATAGAAAGCAGTGGTCGGAAGGAATACAATATCCTTATACAAACACACCAAAAAGCATCCACTTACAAATGATACAGTTAAACGAGACAAAAACAAAACTCGTTTTGATTTAAGAGCCAAAGCCGACAAGGAACAAATTAGCTGGTACTCGCACTACATATAATATTGTTGTAACAAAAACAAAATCAATATCGGTGCACAGCGCAAGTATTCGGAAGCCCAGACATGTTTATCTATGAGCGCAGCGGGGCCCCGGGGCCCGGGCCGCCGGCCACCGCCGAGCGCGCGGCCCCCCGCCGACACACAATATGCTAATAATTGCCTCATAAAAACTGCTGATATTTCACTTGAAGCGCTTTATACAAATATGGTCAAGGTAACAAGTAATAAGCTATCGTTATTGTACGCCGCCGCTGTCATACAACTCTGATCTAGGCAAGCCCATAAACGACATTCAATTTAGCCGTGGACTTGTACAAGACAGAGAGATACAAAGGCAGAATAACGATCACTAAGTTGGCGGAACTAGACAAGCTTCAAACCAAAAGAAATGAAATAAATTGTACTTATAAATTGTTTTTTTGAAAAATAGCAACGTCGTGGATGTCGTCAATATAAAACGTGAGAAGGCATCGTCCGTGCCAGTGATGAAAGCAAAATAGAAAATATTTATTTTGCAAATAGTTGTATCCCGCACGTCGTCAATAGACAAAGTTCCCCTTGCGCGGGACGTGCAATAACAGAACAATGCCGTGAATGCTAAGTTACCCCCGCGCGAGAGGTCAAGCGGAGGACGCGGAGGGCGCACTACTCCGCACATATTACGAGCCGTGAGCGACTCTCCACACAAACAAAATGTCCACTTTGAATATCTTACCCGACCCCATATTGAAATGGATGAAGTACAACTCACTGAATTGTCAACACTTCGATTCAACACTGAATTGACTACACAATCAACGTTTATTTTTGTCATACCTCTATAGACCTATTACAGGATTATAATAAACGACAATGACTAGGTGCCTTGTTGTAAAGAGTAGGTCTTATGGAGAAGGACCAGCAAGACACTGCACACAGACACTTTTATCAAAACAAAAGTGTTTACGTTTGACTTACCTACACTAAGTTGACACCGAGAAAACTATACTCTCTTTATACTATGACTAGGTATTCAATGTAAGTTGAACAAGTAAGTTATTGGAGAAAATTATTATAAATTGATGTTATTAAGTTAATAAATTAAATGACGACATACTTGATTTTTTTACCCGACTGCCAAAGAAGGAGGGTAATGTTTTTCGAGTGTATGTAAGTATGTATGTATGTATGTATGTATGTATGTCTGTTCCTTTGTGACCTCCTGTAGCCTAAACGGCTTGATGGATTTTGATGTATGAGGTATCGTTAGATTTGTCTTGATTACGGGAGTGTCATAGGATACATTTTATCCTAAAAGTCCCACGGGATATTTTTTCTAAATTTCCCTTTAAAAAAATATGTATGCGGTATCATTAGATTCATTTCAATCACGGGAGTAATTAATATAGGATACGTTTTTTCTCAAAATTCCCACGGGAACATGTTAATTGTGCGTCAACGCAAAGCAACTCATGCGTTAGCAAGCAAAAAGGGATTCTTTTGGCGATACAATCACGTCGTCTTGATCAAATGCATGAACGTCGTCTTGATCGTCTTGAACGTCGCATTGGCGGTAAATTTATGTTGCGGAGTAACATCACTCGTAATCTAAAGCCAAATGTCGTCGAAATAATTTAAAATGGTACTTACATATACATAGTCTTCTACATCTACAACATTTTCGTTAAATAAAACAGCTAAAAGTTATAAATAAAAGAATTATTATTAAAAAAACAAAATACCCGACTGCACACTAAAAAAAGAGTAAAACAAGCCCCACAATAATATTGATCAATACAACTTTACTGAATATAATTTATAAATATTGATTGAAAGCATCGCAGGCGGGGACCACCTTGACCGCCACCAACGAAAATTCTGCTAAATGGTGCACAACCGAAATGACTATAAATAAGCCTCTGTTGGTCCCCGCCTGCGATGCTTTCCATCAATATTTATAAATTATATTCAGTAAAGTTGTATTGATCAATATTATTGTGGGGCTTGTTTTACTCTTTTTTTAGTGTGCAGTCGGGTATTTTTAACAAAATATCTCTTACACATTTCGGTAGTTTGTAAAAGCGAATACCTACCTACTCTTCTCTTAAAACGATTTGTTTATTTTGCTTACTGTAAAATTTGGGACGACTATTTAGAGCTTATTTTCAGTGTTCATACCGTAAATGTCACTTTTTACTGTGCACCGGTTCTTACGTACAAACATGATGTTTTCAAAAATATAAAGGGACTGGGCTCAATTCGATCGCCGGGCCAGTCCATATAAATGAGCAACTTCTATACATATAATAAATCTTATACATATAATAAATCTGTAAAAAAACTGTGTCTGTACATTGAATATATTAAAAAAATAATAATTGGGTGGGGTTTAGAAACAGTAATGGAGCACAAATCCAAAAAAAAAAAATTGTCTGTTTGTCTGTATGTCTGTATGTCTGTATGTCTGTATGTCTGTATGTCTGTTTGTTTGTACACGCTAATCTTCGGAACTACTGGACGGATTTCAATGATTTTTTCTTTGTTGTATCTGTATAAAGTCGGGGCAACATATAGGCTAATTTATCTTCGAAACTTGAAGACCTGGTGCAGAACACCAACAGATCAACAAAACTATAAGAGATACAAAAATGGTGCCATGGCAAAAATTGTTCCACGTGATGAGCATTTTCGGTTGAGAGAATAAATTTGAAGATTTGAACACCTGATGTGGAACCCCAAGAGCCCAGCTACACTGTAGCATATACGGGTATGACGTTTTAGCAAAAGTTGTTCAATCTGATAAGCACTCTTTGTTGACTTATAAAAAATGAAGATCTAAAACACCTGGTGTGGAACCCCAAGAGCCCAGCTACTCTGTAGCATATACGGGTATGACGTTTTAGCAAAAGTTGTTCTATCTGATAAGCACTCTCTGCTGACTTATAAAAAATGAAGATCTAAAACACATCAGTCTGCAACTTGCTCCGAGGAAATCTCATCGGATCGCGAAGCGCGCTTCCGTCATTGGCATATTTACGCATCTACATCCATATCTCTAGAGAACTTCTCAAGTAAAGAATATGCTACTCATTGTCTCTCGAGTCGGAGACGTTCACTGATACAAATTATACAAAATAAGCATGGTGAATCAAAGAAAGTAATAGTCCGTCTTTTAGATAACCCTAAAATAATGGACAAGTGTTTTTTCTTTTCTTTCACAAACAAAGAACAACGAAGATACAAAACGCTTGAATTTTGTGTTAAGTCACTTCTTAGTACAAATTTTACATAGACGTGACATCACGAGCCCCCACTCTTCGACTTTGTTGCGTTAAATCTCATTGTTATTATTTTTATTACCTCAAGAGCCTGTTCCCCAAATACGTTAAGGTCGGCTTCGATGCAACTGAGTACCAGCGTTTTACAAGAAACGACTGCCTATCTGACCTCCACAACCCGGTTACCCGCTCAAACCAATACCTCTTGGTAAAACTGGTCACACTTACTGGCTTCTGACTGCCCATAACGACTGCCAAGGATGTTCAATGACAGCCGCGACACACTAGAAAAGACAGCTCCTCCAAAAACCGGTCATGGGTGTCCAAAATATTCTTAGAAAGTACATACGAACTAAGAAAATTTGCATTGGCAAGTACTTGCCAGACCTGGAATCGCAGTCACACACTCATGCTTAAGAGATCGGTTCTCTAAACACTAGGTCACCACTACTTTGTTATTTAAGGGTCCGTTCAGAAAAACCACTTAAATGCGGACTAATTAGAATCACTACTTTTATCACTATGGTCATGCCTATTGCGCTTTAGTTCTTAGCGTTTTGTTTAGTCTGCTGTGCTTTTGCCGTTGACGTACAAAAGTTAAATATATGGAATGTTTCGAATGATTTTGCGTATTATGTTGTTTTCCCGTCAACGGGCCCTTTAAATTCAACATCAGACGATCCAGATCTTTTGCTGACCCCGCAGTCGCTGGCATAAGGGACAGGATCCGCGTACGAAGTCGCGGGCAGAAGCTAGTATTGTAATAAGTATGATGGCTCATAACATATCGTAAAGATTCATACAATCTTGATATAAAGTAACTGGTGTAGACCCTCAGTGCCAGCCCCTCTCGTAGTGCGCATAGTCAACGGCAGAGAACTTAAATCCAAACATACATAAAACATGTCATACCTACGTTTATCTTGGCGGGAACACGCGTGTGAGATAAGTCGCATCAATTTTTTCGGGCACCGTTCAAAATCCCTCGGCGTCGTCGCCGCCCGCTAAAATATTCCCTGGTTTATGCGCTGAATAATAAGACCCTTACCACAGGCGCTGGACACTGCCGTCATAAATATCATTCACTCCAATTCAACCGGCTACCATTTTGGCAGATATTTCAAATGAGAAATGTACAATGAAAGCTTAACCACTGTTTAAATAACATTTTCTCTTTTATTATGTGGCTTAACACTTCAACTACATGTACTTAATAGAAATGAAGTGTAGCGGATTGTGAGTTATTAAAAACCAAATCAAAATAACAAAACAATGATAACAACTCCAAAATTATTCAATTAGGTAGTGAATACGAAGAGCACTGTGGTATCGCGATCGGCTCCCGCTCGCACAAAAACTCTACAGAAGAAGCGTGAGCAAAAAGCGCGGTTGTGTGGACGCGACAAAAAGCTCGCTCGCGACTTACCAAACGATGTTTATTGTATGAGTCGCTGAATTTCAAGTGTTTTTTCAGCTTTAATGGATTGCGTGCCATCGCCGTCACCACCCCTAGGCTGACCACATAAAAAATGATCCCCAAAAAACATCTTATATTTACTCAGTAAAACAGTAACATAATGTTCAGTTTGTGATAAAATTGAATTTGCGAAAGCGAATTTTAAATGGTATGACTATCTTGCTGTCTGGATATATAGAAAAGCGATAAGGAGACAGGATTTGAACTTACAGGTGTTAGATAGAGTTCCTTTACGCATTTAACTCATTAATAAAATATCCATATTTTTCTAGATATAGATATAAGTACTTACCTATATCAAATTCGCGTATGAAAATATGTAATGTCAATAGGTATGTGGTGAAGCTTTGACTAGCACATCCAAAGCTGTATGTTTGTAGCAGATAAGCGATACATTCCGCTCGGTTAAGCGCTCAGTCCGACCGCCGCCCAGTCACGGCTCAAATATTAATCATGGAGCCGTTTCAGGCCTCGGAAATTTTCACAAAATGTATGTTAATGGAGTAAATAGATTAGCCAAGTGCCCAGTCATGTCGACTGGTGAGCCAGTCAAATAGTCACTCAATTCACGTCAAATCGAGATAAATGGATAAAAATTGGCCTCTTTCTGTTACAATATAACATTAGATATTTGAAACTGGAAAGCCAACTTTGACGACTGAAGTGACACAATGTGTGAGAATACATTATGCATGCAAAGATTTTTGTACAAAATTAATCAAACTCGTTCAAATATAATATTTTACTGTTGATAGTATAACTAGCTTTTTACAGGTATAACATGGGCGCGTACAATTTATCCTACACATTAAAGGGCACTACATATTTATTAAATAATAGATGACAGTAACTGAACTACAGCAAATATTAGTAAATGTATACAGCATTAACATGGTATCTAAAAGCGATATCAAGTCACGAGAAGACAAAGAGACTCATCCATCATTTACTGTTAATGGGCCAGAGACTTCGCAACCCTTTTACTGGAGATCACTTCGAGGCGTGTCAATACATAGATCAGTCATCTCCATCAGTCGTCTATCATAATCTGGAAGTAATGCCAGGAAACACTCGCCAAAATACCGTCTAGCACGCAAGATCAAACTTACCTATGACAAATATAACTGTTTACGTTTGGACCATCTAATATTAATACTACCACTTTTTATGAAAATCGATTCAACATTAGGTTCTAACTGAACTGTTTATTATGCGAGGGATATTATTTCATCGGAATTTAGTAGAGCTATAAAAGTGCGACCATCCCGAAATGGGCCAGCCATTTTTGAGAAACGATTTCTGACGAATCTTCATTGAAGCATTCCACTTCTACTTGATTAGGAACATTAATTGGAAACGAGTTTTGAATGAAACATCACCTGGGCTTACTGGCCACAGTATATCAATGAAAGTCGAACCCATCAACAGCTTTATATTATGTTCTTGTACGTTCCATATGGTACACGTGGAAAAACATTATAAACGTTTTACGAAGCCTAATTTCCGTGAACATGGTGCGACATAACATGGTTTATGTCCGCGAGTTATTGTGTACTAAGCAAAATATTATAACGCTGTACTAATGCTGCGATATGTCGCCGTGAAAAAACAATAAAAACGATTTAAGTACGTCACGCGTGGCGGCCGCTCTGACTATAACAACGGTGGACAATATCCCATACGATTTATAATGTATCTGTTTTATTACCATAGGGAGGCGGACTGATGTGACCAGCCGAACCGTGTTTTATTACTTGCAAGTTATCGTTTTGTTTGCTTTAAAAGAAGAATAAAACCAAGTCAGTGCCAGGATGGCCATCCATAGGTACAAGCCACTTTTATGTAATTTAAGTGATAGCTAACTATTTTACTTGTAACCATACATTGTTAATGATTTCTAGTATTTCTACTCACCATGCACAAGTTAATCTGTCGGTCATATATTTCTGCTACAATACAGCTAAGATTAATTTAAATCTGGGAAAGGACATTACATACCTACTTTTTATCTTCGCAAGAAGTAAGCAAATTACAGAGTAACTACTTCATTTCATTCAAGTGCAACTCGTTCCTGAGAGTAGGTACTCAGGCTGATACTGAAACCGCGGGATTTAGTTAGTTACGTAGCTCTTAATGATTTGATTAGTGTGAGTTGTGATTGTGTGTTTGGCGACATTTGGCATGACGACCGGTGTCGTGTTACCAGTTACAGCCAGTTACAGGCGTTTTATGTGCCTCCAAGATGTAGCAGTAATAGTAAAATGATCTTAATACAGCATGAACCGCACATTACGTACTGTTGTTAGCGTCGGCCGCTGGCGATAATTCGACATGATATTGCACTTACTAAAACATTTCGGTCTGGTCTTTATAATGATGCGTAAAACTATAGTTGGATATAAGTATACCTATATAAGTCATAACTAATATTGGCCTCATTACAACCACATTCATAATGTAAATGCTCAACTAAAATGTGTGTCTACACATCAGCATACTTTGTTTCAGTACATAATCTTGGACAAAAATTTTCTTTTAATCATATTTAAAATTCAATTCAATTCAATCAGAGTTTGTACTTTTTGGATTACGTCCTTAGGTGCCTACTTAAGAAAGTCTTAGGAAGTCGTGGTGGCCTAGTGGGCAAAGAACCAACCTCTCGAGTATGAGGGCGCGGGTTCGATTAAAGGTCAGGCAAGTACCAATGCAACTTTTCTGAGTTTGTATGTACTTTCTAAGTATATCTTAGACACCAATGACTGTGTTTCGGATGGCACGTTAAACTGTAGGTCCCGGCTGTCATAGAACATCCTTGGCAGTCGTTACGGGTAGTCAGAAGCCAGTAAGTCTGACACCAGTCTAACCAAGGGGTATTGGGTTGCCCGGGTAACTGGGTTGAGGAGGTCAGGCAGGGCAGTCGCTCCTTGTAAAGCACTAGTACTCAGCTACATCCGGTTAGACTGGAAGCCGACCCCAACATAGTTTGGGAAAAAGGCTCGGAGGATGATGTCCTTAGGTGCCTACTTTAATCGGAATCGGTTATAGGTTTCAATTATTTTATATAAGTAATTATTTTTATTACTGGATTCTTTGGTGGTTATTTAACTGTCAAGTCAGCATGTAGGCTCCTACAACTTTGAAAAGAATTATCCAAATCCAATAATAGGTGTTTAAGTACCGACAGAAGGCGGAAACTCTCGTTAAATCTTTATAGCTAATCTCAATAGCAGCAATTCGATTGACATTTCCGTCTTATCGTTTATCGTAAATAGAGGTAATCTCCCGACGCAGGCTAGTGTGGCTGCTGTACAAAATGTGACCACCTGTCACAAACTTACAATAGCTATTGTACAACCACATCGTCGATGCGAACTCAATTATTGTTGACCCGTATAAAAAATGGGAACGCTTTAGACCCTTAGAAAAATATGGATAGGTACCTGTAGCCCTACATTTTAATAACCACTCATGGCAAATTTTTGCCAATTGTGAAAATAACCAAAGTCGATAGAAATAATGCAATCGAGTAATTTTTCCTCGATATAGGTACCTACTTGTAGATAGTGTTTCTTGCGTTAGATCATATTTTTCAAAATAACGCGTGTCCGCTACAGGCCTCTAACGCATGGCCGTGTTTTGGGCTGAATGCCTTGCTCATACCAGAAAAAGGTAAGTAGTTGTTTGGAATTCTGGGAATTGAGTAGATAGGTATTAAACGGTAGTGAAATCTTAAATCTTTATCTCAGAATATGATGTTATTTTAACGTATTTCTTGATTTTGTGAACTTTGTACTTAGGTAGGTATACATAACCAAAAGTACTTAGTCTAAAGATTTGCTCCAAAGTGCGAGACAAACTTAACCTCTTTTTTTGAAATTTCTATGCCTATCTCCATTAGGAACTACTTCACTAAATGCATTTTAGTTGTAGAAGAAACCTAATGATGACCCGTAACTAAGCTTTCCACATTTTATTCTGTTGACCATTAAATATTATATTTTTACTTGTCAGTAGTTTATGCACTCAACAAAAGCTTTCAAATTATGCAGACTATAAGCAATAAGGGCGGGGGCGATTTCAAAATTTAAACCAAATCCCCGTCACTAACGTTGCAACTGCAGGGGATAATCGCCTCGGTTCCCAGCGTCACTCCGAGCCCACTGCGGTAAACAATACTGGCCTCTATTATAAGCACGATAAAGATTTTCTTGGCAGAATGTTTAAAATGGGCATAGAAAAAATATTCCTTATTCGGCAATCGTCCCAAGCTTTGTGCTTACATCAACTTCACACGAGTAATGGTCACTTGGAATGGAATATCGGTCCCATTGTTCGTTACGCACGTATAATATTTTTATACTAACGTTTTTGCTGAATAGCCTAAATATGAATTAAGTGTATGATAGGGCGGGACCAAATCCTCAACAGAACAAAATACTGGAAGGAATAAATTCCAAGTAAAATAATTATTATGTATGACACATAAAGTTGTAGGTAAGTAGATACTTACTTAAGTAACATTCTGGTATAAGGTTACAAAATGTAAAATTAAATGAAACCAATGCACTTAAAGCATGAATTACATCAATCCCACTTAATACAAACACAATAATAAAGAAATTTTGGAAAATGTTAAACACAAAAGAGAGTAATGCGATCCCTTATTCCCAACGCCCAACATCGGCGCACACCTCCGCAAATCGTAATCCTCTTAGAAAACATTTCCAATTTAAAAAGAATTCCTCTTATCCCTCTGAGGAGGGCACGCGTAAAAAATAAAAGGAAAAACTGTGTGACACGCACTACACAAGATGGTAGATATATAACACGGTTTTTCACTGGGCCCCTCGATTCCTTACAGGTCGCTTCTTCCGTCGAGAAAGCATCTATTGAAACTCCACTCAGGCCGTGTTAGCTATCTATTTAGTATAAAAAGGGTCGAGAATTTTTCGAGATCCTTTTTTATCCGAAGGTGGGTGCCCACCCTCCGCGGCCGACCCGCGCTGGCCGTTCCTTCAGCCTTGCTAAAACATACTTATATTATGTATGCAGTATTCAACACGCTTTAATTCTTAATGAGACTTGGATCGCTTTACTCAAAAGGTCAATGATGTTAATCTTGGGTAAGTATGGGCAGGTATGATAGCCGTAGGTAGGTAATATCTAAGTAATGTACAAAAATATAATATTCGTTTACTGAAATAGAAAGAAACATTAACAATTTTAGGGAACACTTTAAAGATCCTAGGCTCGTTTATGTTTATGCCTCGATCTTTCTCCTCCGTGTTTATGGCTGGGTAAACTATCAAAATTAAATATTAGTTAGATAAATTTTCTGAATAGTATAAGACATCGACGATACATTGACAGAGCGACTTGCGATCAGTGGTTCCCCCTGTAAGCCCGTCCCTATCCTAGCCCCGCACTGCCTCCAGCATCAGTTCAAATATTTAAAGGGCGGCTGAATTTGATTCCATCCGTTCGGATCGCCTCTAGAGCGGTCCGCAATTGGATCACACACGCGGTTACTGCGCCCGTCTCCCCGAACTTGACAGTTATTTCGCTAAGATCTACTTATCCAAGCAAATTTGATTTCAATAGCCCTAAGTAAACTTAAATTTGTTTCAATTCGTCCCGGCGGTGGCGGCGGGAGTGTAGAGGAACGCTTAATTTTTACTCTGTATCTCATAGGAGGTCTAACAAATAGATAGCTACCTAACATAACATATAACATATAATATGAAATTGTATGTTAGTATATAGTTATATAATCGACATCTGAACGATATGTGTACCTACTTTTTGGGAACAGGCCTACTGTCACTCAGAACTACTCAGTAGAATTGCTATGCTTGCTCAATGCGGATTGGAGATTTTAAACTTTATATCGAGGCTCACCCAAGCTGTTTTCCTTACCTTTAATCAGCTCTTGGTGTCCAAGATACACTTAGAATACTTGCCAGACCTGGAATCTAATCCACACACTCATAGGAAAGTAATTGAGAGTTTGATGCTATCCTACATGTATTTTAAATCTTAAAGCTTTGTATTCTTAATCCAATTATGTACCTACCTATCATGATATAATCTAACTCAAAATATAAAAGAAACAACAAAAACGCTATGATATCGGTATGCTGAAATAATTGAACATATCTTACATCAATCCCCAAAAAAGAAATACGAAATATAGGAAAGTATGTCTTGTCCATACAATCCACATAAGACGGGCGGGGTGCGCCTGGGGATCGGTTAACCCACGTTACACGACGCTCGTCCCAGGCGGAGGATTCCGACTTTCCACAAAGAAAATAGCAATCAAAATTTGATTTACCGCCACCCGCGGCCATACATCAAACCGCTCTAATCCGCGGAAAGAGAGAAAGCCTAAAATCTAAGGGGATCCGACGTCGCTGTCGAATTGAAAATACTAGTGGCACGAACCGCCTTAAATATTTATGACCAAGTAAAAAATACGCACAAGCCTATGAATAAATATGCGAGAAGCGTCGGTGGCTTGCGCTGGGGGAAAGTGTAAATAACTCAGGAAGTAATATAGATTTACACATTACATAGGTAAGTATATAGACCTCACCAACATAATATGAATCCTATTACCTAAGTACCTTAGTAGTACCTACCTACAGCACCTACGCACAATGCACGCATTATAACGAATATATGCAACGGACATTATGTATTGTGCCTATAAAAGTTCAAAACCGTAGATCTCTGTCCAAAGGCCACCTGCGGACCGTAAGTAACTACATTTCGGGAGTATCGAGATATCGCAATAAAAAATTACGCACAAGAAACAAAACTAGCAGCCCCTATCGGCAATTTTGCATCGAGATCGATCGCCGGAGGGCAGCGCGTGGGGACCGGTGAGCGATGTCGCATTAGGGAGTTTGCATGGGGTCACCGTAAGCCGTTTCCGATAAGGCCCCCCGGCGACACGGCCGAATGTTCGGACTTTCGGTATTTTCGGCTCAATATTCGCTTATCTGCGTGGCACACTCGCCTGCACCATACGTGAGCTGAATAATGCATCGGCCTGTCCACCACTCTCACAGCAAATTGAAATTATTTTCCTATAATACATTATTGATTGCGTACCTACGTAGTTCAGAGTCGGATGCTGCTTCACATGAAGAATGCAAAGTTTTAGACAATGCAACTCCGGGGTAGGTTTAAAGGGTAGAAGTACCGTTTTTGGCCACCTTAGCACCGTTTTTGGCCAGTTAACATTTTAATTAATTTATAAGAAAATATAATATTGTAACCATATTTTTGAGTTGTAAAAAATCATATTAAAATAAATTGTAATGATTTATTACTATAAATGCATTTGTATCGTTTATTTGAACAAAATGGCCAAAAACAGTACAGTGGCCACAAACGGTCATTCTACCCTGATTATTTAGATTAGAGTAGATTAGAGGTAGGTACCTACTTACTAAATGTGTTTACTGACTAGATATTTCATGTAGTGGGACGTACAGTAATAACGTTTTATGTTAATTTTTTCATTGATTGAATAATATAATAATGACCTGTGACTTGAAATTGAATTTGTATACTTATTTACTTATAATTTGACTATTTTAGTTATGTATCGAGACTAACATGACTGATTGTGTAAACCTCTGATTGGTATTTTATTATTGTATGCCTCAAGGGTGGGAACATAGGGCCCCGATTCTCCTAAGTTAATATTGTCAAAATCTAATAGAAATCGAATCGCAATATGATCGTAATAGCAGTGTTTACCATATCGGGCACTCTGCTACTAATAAAAGACCAATCGTATTCGATTGACATTTGATTGGGGTGCGATTGGTCTGCTATTTTGATGAGTTTGGTCTATACGGTAGTTTGCTGTACAATCATTTTGCAATCGTAAATCATTTGCAGACAAAATGATTCATTATTGAATGACAGAAAAGGATAAAAACGTTTATTTCAAAGAAAAAATAGCGGAATGCCACATACGCTTCAATCGTAATCGAGTCGGGATTGGATCTCAGTCGAATCGAGTCGAACGTCAATCGAATGGCGCTTAAGTAAAATTAGGAGAATCGGGCCCCTGAACTCATTTTTATTATTTAAGACCTATATTTATGATGCATACCACAATAAAGATGATTTGATTTGTTTGTTTTTTTCTTTTCACAGGTATTAAAGTATCTTCTTCACCATAGATATCTTACTTTCAATACTATATGCATTACTTCCATGAAAATCATGGTTGCTAAGGATACCTAGAATCTCATTATTCTTTAAAATGAATTTTATGATTAAAATGAGTTTGAAATGAATGAGACTTTTGATAAACGTTACGATTGTTTAGGTACAGACGACACAATAGATTGGTAAAATTTCATAGATTCGGGAAGGTGAAGTGAGTCCTAAACTGAACTGTTATATAATCATAGGTGTGTTAATTTCTAGTTTTATAGTAAAAACTTCAGTTTTGCGGGATTCATTACCCGTCTGTATTTATTTAAGAGTTATTTATTGTGTGATATGGTTTATTATTAGGTAGATACTTAAAGTAATTAACTCAGCTAAATTGTAAATGCGAACTTTTCACAACTATTATGATATTTAAATGGGAGTGGAGTTTTGAAATCTAGACGTATACTTAGTAGGTAGGTATATTATGTGGACTCTTCGATTTCATATTTATAAGTAGGTACGTACCTCTACATACTTACCTAAGAACAAAAATTCACGAAATAGCCAATGTTTGAGTTTTGCTAAAGATTAACTCTATGTATTTTTCATCATTCATTGACTATTTCAAATTCTTCCCATTCAAAAATAATTTTACCTAAATTTTCGTATTTATTATCAGGTAACATTGGTTACGGATAAAATGTCTCTTTAGGCTGCTTATAATTTCTGCCAGATATTGCTATTGAGACCTATAAAACCAAAAGTATACGCACGGTCAGATAAGTTCCCGATAGGTTATCAAAGACTTTATCAGTAACCGTTGAAACTGGGTATAAATCATTTTTACAAGATTTAACTAAGTAGGTAGATGTAACACATAGATATTAAACATCTAGAATATTAGGTAGGTACCTACACATATTGGTGCCAAAACATGTGCGGCGCTACCTGCTCAACCCCACTCGATTAAGGCGGAGAAAAAACTTCTTCAGGCCGCCACATCGAGATTGAGATCTCGCGAGAGCAGCGTCCACTAGTCTCTGCCACATGACAAATGTTACGTTTCCCCACTTTTTACGCGTCGAGGGTGTCACGCAAAAAATGTATGAGGAAATTTACCTAATGGCCGCGATTCTTTATTCTCTATCGCCATTGTCGTGCGGACAATGCTATAATGGAGGGATGACGTGTCCACTCACGACTCAAATCCTCACGACACCGAGTTTTATTCCCTTTTCATTTTTATGAAATGTTCGTAGGTACGATATTTGTGAATACGAGACATTACGGAATTCATTAGATGGGCACCTTTTTCCATAATACAATACGTAGTTACTTTGAAATGTCAGACAGCACAGCACATTGTAATCTATTGATGTAACATTAGTCTATCAATCTGGAGCCCCTTTTCTGGACAGTAGGTAATCAAGTAAATTAAACGTTTACCCAAGTCAAATATTTAATTTAATTGTATTCTATGCTACCTAGAACATAAGGTAGAAATATTGTAATCTAAGGCTTTGATTTCGATTATTTTTAAGCTTAGCCGAGCTTAATTAATCGAGCGTGTCCTTTCGCAAGCAAAACCCGCTGACCAATTAAACATCTAAGCCCAGTTTCACTGATTATCTACAGTTAAAGTTTCAGTTAGCTGTCTTATAGTTAATGCTATCCGCCAGATAAAGTACCTATGCTTATAATTTCTGCCTGACACTCGTATTGCTACTCTCTTTGCTTTTACATACTGTGAAAATAAAAGTTACTCTGTCAGACAAGTTCTTGTAAACGACGTAGTTCGTAGTTCCTAATATATAATCTTATATTCCATATTCTATCAGAGACTTTTTCAGTATCCGATGGAACTGGCCACTAATATTATAAAGTTGGAGGGTTTTCTTTGTTTGCTTGAAAGTAATGTTTTTTTAGGACACTATACCTGGTCCGATTTAAACATTATTACAGTCTTCGTTTTATCGAGTGAGCTGCAATTTCTTGTTCCGACTTATGTGGCTGCAGGTTTAATCACCCGACGAGCTAGTTTCAGCTAGTGTCGATGGTTTTTGGTGCATAACCCATCGAGGACTCATTTCACACTTATCCGACGACGAAATAGTTTCCACAACAAGCATGTGAAACCAGTGGGGGATGCTAGTTAAAATCGGGAGTAGGTAAGGAAGTTTTGTCTGGCTGTTGTTTTAGCCATAATATACCTACCTACAAAGGTTTTTTTGTGTTAAAAATACTTTTATTTGAAACGCTTGTAGAAGAATACGCTGTGTATTGTTCTAGAAATCGGTGCTGTGGTAATTTCGCCACAAACTTGACCGAATGACTCTGACACTCAGGACAGTTTCTGAGCTTATTCTATCTAACAATGCGTTTTTGGACCTGGATGCTGAACCCTGCTTCGGTTAGGTACCTACATATTTAAGTAGGTATATGTACATACTTACCTACTTACTAAAAATGCATTCTTCCTCCACTAACAGAGACCTGATAAAGAGTAGGTAAGTATCTAATATAATGTTTTGAACCTGGGCAAGTTTTATTAAATAAGTAGTTAAGTACCTAGTTTAAAAATTTTCTTTTTTTTTTGGAGATTGGGTATTATTTACATGAATGGTAGGTAGGTATACATGTATAAAACAATTATAAACAATTTATTCCTGTTACCTAACAGGCACAACCTACCTAGGTAGAAATAGCAAAAACTCTATAAGTACCCTATCATCATTAACTTCAAAAAATGATTATTTAGGTAATTTAAATAAATCAAAGGCTCATTATCTTACAGGTCTCTTAATTCCTAAATTACTCAGTTATCTGTGCGTTCATTTATGAAGAAATCATTTTACATTTAAGTTTAAAATAGATGAACTTAAATTATCTACATAATTCATATCAGAGAATATAGTAATATTTTTCAGTAAATTAATTTGTAGCATATAAGAAGAAGACTCTACCTATAAAATAATTTAATAAACTACTCACCAACAGCAAAAGAAACTAATAAACTACAATCCAGTACAGGCACAATAAATATCACCACCACCCACTGTCTCTCACATGTCAAAAATCTAAATATCAATAAAATTTTAATGTGAACTAAATATTCACGAACTGGCTTATTATTCATCATGAAAGTTGAATTTAAATAACCCTATAATGGCATTGCACCCTCTCATTTAACTAAACAGGTTGTGTAAGAAGCTCTCCCAGAAGGGAACTACAGTGACATGTTATCCGGAGCACCCACCAAATACAGTCCGGACTACTGCGGACGAATAAAATTTTAAATCTCCCAAACTCTGCCTTGCCATTGGACAACTTACCCCTTACCCTTTTGCGCGTGTGCTAAAAAACGAAAGGGTTAAAAACCAACCCTTTTTTTATAGGTTCCCCTTTATTTTGCATCTCTTTCTACTCTCATACCACTTTTGACCACCAAATCATAAACATTCTTAACACACTTGTTGACAAAAATGTGTGATTACTGGATTAACTTCCCGGCAGTGAACATTTTTTTAATTCATAGTGGTAAATATTTATTATTTAAATACTTGCAGTACTTTGTACCTACTTACATTTTCAATACATTTAAAATCTCCCAAATTAATGTACAAACTATATTTATATTTAAAATAACATTACTATATTAAAAATAATTTATAACAATTGGAAAGTGCAACTAAAAAGTTAGAGAATCCACATTAGTAAAATTTAATCACTTTTTACAAGATCCGCGTCAAAGCTGAAATTGGCGCGTTAAAATGACATTTCATTTCACGTACGTAAGAATATCAAAATGTTATTAGAGAGTCTGCGAGTCTCCAGATTATTTATGCATGCATGAAGAATACTAACTAAATTGTCATTTACGCATAAGGTTATTACAATTAAATATAGTTGTTAGCTTTATTCTAAGGTTAGAATTCGTCTCAAACTCACAAGACTCAAATTACCTATCACATCTCACAGATTTCTGTGAAATTGGGAGAAAAGAAACGTTACAGACGATTCTTTTGACGCTCGATTCATGAAGAATATTGAGGGATCAATATTAATACAATACAATATTAATATTGTATTTTAACAGAAATGTTATTGAGTGGCAGGCTATATTAATCTTTTGATTTTATTTTTGGCAATGCTTTCTTCGAACCCAGTTACAATTCTACTACTTATTATAATATGAACAGAGGAACGGAATTACGATTATTGTATTTGACAGTGACAGAAACACAGAAACGACAGATAGGTCATCGAACGGAGTTGTTATCAGAATCAGATGCCTTATTAAATTATTAACTGAGCTCAATTAAATTAAACATAAATACTTTACAATGACGCTCTACCACTTTGGAAATTGCCTTGCACTCGTGTATGCACCGTACCACATGGCATACAAGTTCTCTGGAATGTAAGTAACTTTCTTGCAGGTTACTTGTTGCCACCGCTACACGGTATAATAATTTAATTATTTTTAAACTTATAGATCGGAATACGCTACGTTCTCAAAATGTGTTTACGCGGGAGGCCTGTATATCTTCACACAGCTGTGCAAGATGCTGTTGCTGGCTACATTCTTCCCCGATAGCGACAGTAATCATATCACTGGAGAATACAATGTGTTTCTGGTAATGTATTCCTCATAAATTATAAATTAATTCCTTTTCTGAATTTAATTCAATCTGACGTTCAAGTTGCCATCACATACAATACTTAAAATAAGGCAGTTCCCTGTCAATGACAATGAAATTCTTTACACTCTATAAGTATAATGCGGGTCAAGGAATGAATACTGCCATCAGTGTTTATTTAGTTTTATTTGAGTAATCAAGAAGTTTTCAGTCGCAAACTTTCGTTACATGGGTACTTACCTACTTCTACTTATGACTTGTGTTTGGCCAGATTTGGGTTTCAAATAAATATACAATAGGCAATAGTAAGAACCTGTTATGTATGTATAAACAATGTATACCTTTTTTTTTTTTTTATCGACGTAAAATCATCAAATGACCCCTCCCGCTGTGGGTTAGCAGCGGTGAGGGAGTGTCAGACTCTTACTGACTAAAATCGTCGTGTTCCGTCATAGGCCTTTTATGTACCAGGGCCGCGGTATCTCTTTCGAACAACCCGCAGCCCCGGCAGGCCTTGGCCCTGCTGGGCCCCGCTGGGGAACAATGTATACCTTAAATAACATTTAATACTCTCATAAGTCAATGGGACTGTTGGATATTTAAGTCACTAATGAAAACCCTATTATGATTTCAGGAAATTTTGAAAGCTACAGTAGACTTTGCAGACCTTCTGGGAATTTACTTTGCCCTGAATTCAGTGCCTGGAAAAGGCCATGCAAAGATCCTCACATCTGCTATAGGATGGGCAAGTGCAGAGGTATAGTACCTTCTAGTTGATTAGATTATCTTAGATTTTCTAGTTACCACGACAGTCTAGTCAGTCTAGTCTCCCGCTTACCACAACAACTGCTAAGTGTAGCTTTCCAACTGTGAATGAATTTTTGACCTTAGTTCAGTCGCTTTGCAGGCATATAATTCAAAAAATGTTTCCACTTTATTACATAAGAATACATAGGATAAATTACCAATCTACTGCTTATAACAAATGCCTGAAAAGCTATAAAAAATTAAAGAATTTTCTGGATTTTATCATATTAGTTATTCTGTATGTTTATTCTTCACGTGCAAACGGACAAAGAGGTTTTTGATGAAATTTATTGCTTTGACACTAACAGCCTTCATAAAGCAAAAAAATACTTTGCACTTTATGTAGACAAAAATTTAATGTAGTGTACTTAAAACAGGTTTGTTGCACCAAGTCCCCACTACTAAAGAAGTCCCAGTGACAAAGCCTGATCTCTATCTATGTCATGTATAATTATGTTACGGGAAATTTGATAAGTCTGGGCAGTGGGCACTATTAATAATGGCTGGTCTTTATTAATAATGCCCAGTCAATCACACGTTGCCCGTAACACTATGTCTACCTCTATATGCGCTATTTTGGAGATAATATTCCCAGAAAAAGTGCTAATCTAATAACCTAATTGATTTCCATGTGGGCTGGCATTGCAGGTGGTGGTGACGCGCAGCGTGATGCTGTGGGTGGGCGCGCGCGGCTCGGAGTTCTCGTGGCGCTACGTGCGCGCCTGCGCCGAGTCCAACGTGGCGCTGCTGCACACCGCCGCCTCCGCCGCGCTCGTGTGGCTCAGCACGCGCAGCGACCTGCCGCGCCGCCACGCGCCGCTCGTGCTGGCGCTGCTGGCGCTGTCGCCCTACCGCGGCCTGCTGGAGGACGCCGCCGCCGCGCTGCTGGCGCTCAGCCCCTGGGCGCTGCTGGCGCTGCGCGCGCTGCACGCCGCCGCGCTCGGCCTCACCTCGCTGGCCCTCTATGCGGTTCTGGCGCAGCAGATTGGAATATGAATATTTCAGCACCTCTGTTTGTCTTGTGATTTTAAGTTATTATTCCTATATTAAGCGTTAGAAAACGAATGCAATCAGTTTAATAGATAATATTATGAGTAAATGTTACTTTTATTTTAAAACTACTGTTTTTCGATTTATTTTAATTATTTAGTTTAATTTATATCAACTATTCATCATCTCCGTACCCTTTTCCCAACTATATTGGGGTTGGCTTCCAGTCTAACCCAGATGCAGCTGAATACCAGCGTTTCAGCCACTGCTTGTTTGACCTCAACCTAGCTACCCAGACAACCCAAAACCCCTTGGAAAGACTGAATGTCAGATTGCCCGTAGTAAGGACTGCCACAGACGTGAAATGACAGCCTTCTGAAACATGGAAGAACTCGTCATGACAAGATGGTCACCCATTCTCGAACTGACTCAAGCTTTGCTTAATCGGATTAGTCTTAGCCACGAGCTCTTCCACCTTCGATTATAAATTACTGATGTAGATATTATAAACTATTGACATACAACGGCCGCCACCTGCCGAACAAATCGAAGTCATGGGAACCTCTTATGATGTTAGCCGCAATCGTCAGAGATTTTTGGAGTTCTTCCGATTCAGTGCATTTAAGGAATCATGCAATATTATTGTGCAAAAAAAACTAGTCGTTTTATAAAAATCGTCAAACGTTTTGCACAATATGTACAATAGAACGATTATCTTTGGGTTTTGTTTGTTAAGATTATCTGTAATTGTCTGTGGTAACTCTTTCCTGTATTTATCTGTGGTCTGCTGTATTGAAAATGGCGTACATCGTAGTTCTTGACGTGTGTGCACAGTGAACTGTTGTTTTCATGGTATAATAACAAAGTTTAATAACGTCAATACTTTGATTATTTCTTAGCTCGTTCTTGTTAACTTTTCGGGCTATTTGCGGTGAACATTGATAACGTTCTAAGTTCATTACAGCCCTTGACATGAAGTTATAATTTACATAATTTTGCAAGAAACGCTTGCAATGTTGTTCGCTGTGTATTTAGTGTTTCTGTTATTCCAAACAAGGGCCGAATCGGCTAGAGTGGGATACAGGTGTAGTGATGATGGTTCTGTTGATGCTACCATGACGTTCACCCCGTCGACGTCGTTGCCTAAAGTGGTGGGTCGGTACACTGCAGAACTCTGCAAAACGAAGGACGGCGAGTGGACCGAGTGGCAGATTGATCTCAACTATAATAAAAGCAATAAAACCTGTCAAGAAAAAAACGCAATGAGAAAGCCTGGGCCGCAGCACTCCATCAGTACGCTAGATTTAAAGCCTGCTGATATGCCTAACTGTACCCGTGTGAGTATACTGAATGTACCGTTGACATTAAATATACAATGAAAATCATTAGTATTTAGACTTCGAAAATTATTCAAATAGTTTTTCGGAATTTTTGATAAATGCTGAACCCATGGAAACAAAATGAGATTAACGCAAATTATGTAAAGAAAGTAGGCCGCCAAAATGCGGGTGCTCGGGGGGATGAGAATCACCAGAACATAGCACAGAAATGCATAGTATAGTAGTAGCAGAATAATATATTTTTTTTATAATCATGATGTTAATCTCCCCGCAGGTATGCCTGTCCACAGACTTTGATTTAATTTTCAAAAGCTGCTATCAAGTGAAGAGTATCCTGAAAGTTGATTCAGACAGTGGAAGTCCAGACGACTTTTTCTTCAATATTGACAGCAACATCACTTGGGACCATGTCTTTGCAGCCAATGCTAACGTCAACTTTGTCAACCATGAGTATGTTAACTCTCTTATTTTTTATACAAGGACCCTTGTGAATGCATTAATATTATCAATTGACCTGAAATCTCCTCAGTCATGGTACTCTCTGTAGAGTGTAGAGGCTGAGATGTCACACTCCCCACTCGCTATCACAATTTCATTTAAAGGAGACATTATATCAAAAAATCCCTTCCTGAAATCCCTTCATAAAATGGTTCCTTCAAGTCATTTGTATCCTTTAAGCTCTCTTTATGTATTATTACTTAGTGAGAAAACAAATTTTATATACATAATATATTATATTTATTGATTGCTATGCCATCCCTTTTCTCCCAAAATTCAAGAGTGTGTACCAAATTTAATTTAAATCAATTCAGTAATTTCAAAGTGAGAGGCAGATAGAGTAACTTTTGCTAGTATAATGTGGCAAGGATAATTACTAAACCAGCTTGTTTGCCTTGCAGTGAATACGTCACTCTGGATTGGATCCTGAGTATTCCTCCAGTAGATTACACTGTGATAATCCAAAGGTACAACAATGATACAAAGGTAATTTTATGTTACATCCTAAGATATTTTAATTGACATAATTAGATTGTTCATATCATGACCAAAGAAACGATGGATGGATTTTGTGAAAGTAGATACGGTAAGAAAGAATGTTACTTGTGAGATGACGGCAGATAGAAGAGTATGGAATGAAAAACATGCTGCACCAACCCCAAATAAAATTGGGATAAGGGCAGGAGGATGATGGATGTTGTTCCATGCAAATAAATTACTTTAAATATCTGTGCTTTGTGTGCACTTAGAAAAATGAATGATTTTGTACAGTGTAATATTGGACTGATAAAATACATGGTATCAACTTTATAGGTAGTGTGAAAATCGCAGGATAGAGCTGTAAGGTCAGGGCATTTCGAAGGCAGTTGTAGTAGTCTTCTTGGGATGTGGGTGAAACCTTGAGAAACAGCTAGTTAGAATAAAATTTGGTTGTATGTGTGGTAGGAACTGGGGGAGCTGCACGACGTGACGAGCAACTGCAGCGTGCAGGAAGATCGCCACCTGTACTGCACGCTGGCGCCGGAGTACGGCTGCTACCAGGCCAAGCTCACGCACGGCGGGCCCTGGACCTCCGGCGTCTTCAACAAGTTCAAATTCGTCACTTTCATTTTCTGTGAGTACTTGTATCTGTACCATGCTCTTACGTGACATTCGGTACCACGGGTCTATCTCGTGCTTACCGCGAAGCGTCAATAGTCACACGATCCATTCTACCTTTAATTAGTGTGAGTAATTTTGAAGAAAACCTTATATGGACGGACAACCTGGCCTAGTCGCCCGGAAAGCAAGTGGATGCCGTTAAAAACGGCTATAAGGAGCGAACCTTGAGGGAGGCCTTTGTCCAGCAGTGCAAGTCTTTCGGATGAAACTACGATATTCTTGTTTATTACTAACGAAGTTTATAGATCCGTAGCAGTTTTATAAGATGGTTCTTTATGGATGATATAGAATACTTACTGAGAAATGCCTTCTTTTAGTATGCCAGTGAACAAGGAAGGCACTGCTTGTCCTGAAAGTGGTCCCTTTGAGGTATTTTTTTTCCATGACTATACTTGGAATGAGTATATTGCAAGTATTGTAGTATTTAGCGAAAGTAGTAGTTTAAGTTATTACTATATTTTGTTCCATGGCAATTATTGTATTTATGTTACATTATGATTTTTGTTTCATGGTTCTGAGTTGGGATTGCTAGGCTTTGTGCACCTATCTCACTACTCAATATTCAATACTTTTATTGCTTTCCAAATCCGTTTGAATTAAAGTCCTTTGCTTTGAATGTTTTTAGTTTGCCTTCCAATTATAATGATTAAACCATTTAGCATTTCTGCACTACGTAGTATAACAGAATACCGCACTTTTTGATACCTTATCAATCACGTTGGTAATAATTTTATTGTTTTTGACCTTCTCGGACCGCCCAAGATTTCGGTTATTCCAGTTGAGATATGAACTATGAATTATCCCATCTTTATCTTGGGATGTTCCCAATTATGCATAACAGAGTCATCTAGAAGTATTTTCTATTATCTTTCTAGCTGTATAAGTAGGTATTGTGATGAGGTGAGATAGTTCTGTATGAGATGGTGACGTCGTACAGGTCACAAGATGGTGTCTGCGCCGCGGCTGGAGGCGCGCAGCTCGCTGGCGTGGTGGCTGGTGGGCGGCGCGCTGCTGCTGGCCGCCGCGCTGCTGGCCGGCCTGCTGCTGTTCCGCCGCATCGACTACAAGCAGCTCATGGACGGCATCATCAAGCTCTGGCCCACGTGAGTCCCCAACTATTAAACCACTACTCTAATTTACGTGTCTCTCTTTAATGTTTTATTTTAAACTAGCCGTTTCCCCGCGGGTTTTCACCAGTACGGGGATAAAATATAGCCTATGGCACTCAGGAATATTGAAGCTATCTATCAGTTAAAAAAAAAACGAAATACCCCAAAGATTACCTTCTTCATACTAACTTAGATATCTATTTTCAAAAAAGACAGTCACTTACATGAGAACAATAAACAACTTGTATCTAATATAAAACATCGAGTTCGTCTATACTTAATTGCCTATTGAGTGTTGCATTCATTCAAGACATTCAAATAATTTGGTCAAATGCTTTGCTGTTCTTTATTAAATGTTGGGCCAGCTGATTCTTGAATGCATTAAATGACGGCAACCTCTTTATATTAGTAGGAATTTTGTTGTAGGACTGTACTCCTTCAAAAGTTACATTTTTCTTGCCGAAGTTTGTTCTTATTTTTGGCAAACTTACAAATTTTACCTCCTTATAATACTAGTATAGGATAGAACGGTATTTAATGACTTAACCGTTGCAAAACTTACGTCAGTTGCAGCTTTAAGTGACATTGCCAAAAACAATCATGTTTGTGGCTACTCATATTCTCGGCCTAACGCGTGTTATCAATAATTTGAGAAGAAATTATTTATTGACGTATATTGTTGATTGACTTGTGTGACACTGTTATCTTTACCATGTGATTATATGCGCATGCGCTAGTCTTGTTTTTGGGGGCGTAATACTTGATTGAATAGTGAATAACTCTGAAACTTGAACGCCTGGGACATCGTAACGGTCTAATAGTACTGTAAATAGCTCCCAATAGTAATGTAAATAATATTCTTCATACATAACAACAAACTTAATAAAGTTGTATAAGACGTGTACCGTAAACTTACTTTATTTGTTCTTAATTTTGTTGCAATGACCTCTATTATAATTTATTATTGAGAACTCCTCCAACCCTCGCTAAAATTAATGTATGTAGTTAATTTTATCTGTCGGCTGTTGTTGACGATTCAGTATTTGTGAATTAAACAGATGAGAACGTAATTTATATCGTGTGCGTCAACGGAGCGTAGCTATAGCGGCGCTTTATCGATGAACCTCACGCAGGACATCAACCCGCCACCAAGACTCGATACTGTTATTCACTAGGATTTTAATTTTACATGAAACATCTCAACTAACAAACTGAAAAAACAAAAACAAGTTGGGGGCTGTTTTATGGAAAACATGCTTATCGATCTAATAAGTCTCCTAACAGCAGAAAATCTTTTGTTACTGCAATATTGGGTACCCAAGTTTAAAGTCTATCTTGAAATGGTACATAGAAAAAACTATTTGGTCCATTTGTCCTGCTACTTGACACTATCGTAGCAATGATTCACCGATACGCTGTCCTAGGTATTGAATGCTTTTCAGTTAAAAACAACTTGACTTGTTAACTGTATTATCTTTCGGAAACAAAAGGTCTAAGGTTAATGTTATCTTTAAGGAAAAATATCTAGTTTCCTCCTATTTTGTGGTATTTTTTTGCTATTGGTTAATCAATGTGTTTCTATTAAACGCTGGCCAGGATAAACACTTGAAAAAATGTTGGATAAGGTAACATTTTATAATGTTTTTGATGGATGTTTTGTGGTTTGCCTTAAGTGTTTGTTTAGTCGATGTTTACAACATTTATTTCGTACTAGGTGATCTATAAGTGACGGTCTATAGTGAAATTTAGGTTCATGATTTTTAGGGACACACGAGAAATATTCCAGTACACTCCGCAAGGTCGGTTCCAAACATGGTTTTAGAGTTATCGTCAATTCTTATTAGTTTCAAGGATTTTCCGCCTGAGCGACTTAAATTTGCATTAGCAGTTTTTTGGACTTTTTTCGCACGCCCCTGTGCTCGAGGAATCTATATTTTACGACTTGACGTCACATTTTGGACCGATTGATGCACTGCACGCATAGGAATCTTTAACGTCTTGCATAAGAGGAAAGAGGATATTTTGTGTTGAAAATTAATTTAACATATCTATTATTATCTTTTGAAAATCTACAATTTAAATGCAATGGAGTGCTTGTTGACGTAGGGAGCGGAAAGTCAACCTCGCTTAGTTTTGGTGGTCGTTGTGAAAAGGCAGGTAACTTTGATAGCCTACATACAAAGCAGCTACTTATGTGACTGAAAATAAAACAGATAGGTACCTATTGGGCGTATCAGTCGACGGTTTTGTTATTCCTTCGACAAAGAAATCATGTTGTCCGCATAAATAATAATTTAATGCATAAACAACAATTATGACTCAATACAAAGATTGGATTTTTTTTAATCCCCACTACCGAACTTACGATAAGTGTACCTACCTATTGTACGAAATATTTGAGCGTATGCTGATATCTCGTCTCAAGAACTGCTGGACCAATTTGAAAAAATATTTCAATATTAGCTAGATATCCTGTATGTAGATGATGCCATTCTTACTAAGCTAGTTATAAATAACGCTTAGAACACAGACAATGTGTACTCGAGTGGTCAGGGCACGCTTGCTCTTGTAGGCTGGCGCTGGATTAGGCGAGTGTAGGCCGCCACTTGCATGCCAATTGATCAATACGCTATAAAAAAGCTATCAAAATTGTTGTTTGTCACAATCGTAAAAGTGACGCATACGTATCATGCATTTTGAAGTTCAAATCTACATAATATTCCTAATATAAGATTACCAAGTTAACTGTGGAACTTGAATTGTCCATATTGCTTTTAGGGATACCTCTGAGGTATAGATGAATTTAAATTCATTATACGTAGCGAATTGGTATTGACACCATTTTCCTTTGCCATTGGCACATTAGATTAGGGTCCTAGATCACTTACCTTCAAAACTTCTCAAGTATAAATATTGTGGATCCCACTAGAGTATCCAATCTATCAGTCTGATTACGGTTCTATAACATTAACAAATATCTTGTTTTAATACATAATAATTTTGTATATGTATCACTCTTTTGAGAACTTCGAGCTCTTTACCTTTAAACATGTCTTGTTTCATATCGCGTTGCAAATTATAATGTCCAAAGTTGTTGGCACAAATAAATACCTAATACAGAAAACTTGAATTTGTGTTCAACTGTTGAAGTGGTTCTACTAGCTCATTATGCAAGCTACAAGTATTAAGCACCAATCAGATCGGAGTTGCATTATACGCAAGGCACATATTAAGCAAAATTATGCCTTTTTATTGATGTGTGGTGATGACTGGCAATTCAGTAAGTTTGTTTTAGTTCCTTTAGTTTTCCTACTTTTTATTATTCTTTATTGAAAACAAATGGTTGTTTGCCAGTCAGTCCTGTACGTTATACCGAGTCACCTTAGCTCGTCTTCGTCAACTTGTGCAGCACCACAGTTCACGTACATGCAAACAATCAATATATTTTAACAAGTATGCCTTCATATGTTCTGTACAATTCTCGTAATTAACGTTAGCACGTTAATTGGTCACCAAGGTTCAGTAAATATTTTGAGTCAATATGAAATAGAACAAAGGCGCCGGTCGTCGCCTTTAAGAGCTGTCAACGGTAAGGGTGCAAATAGAATCAATTGTAAGACACTCAGATGTACTCGAACTATGAGTAGTATAGTTTTATTTGCTTGCATAGACACACGTATGACCTGAGCAGCCTTTCTTCCATAGCCAACATTAACCCTAATAAGGAGCGTCCCTGTCTAGCCGTGCCTTGTATGTGGTCGCTTGATGTTCTCCATTGTCCGAGATCACCGCTTGTATTAGTAGTGCAATTAAAGCAATCCTTTGTTGTTATCTTTATTATCGCCAGTGATATGGTCGATTGACGACATGTATTTAGTTTTTACATGTTTACGTTTTATGCTTTGCTTGCATGAGTATCTTTTATGTTCTTGTTTTACTAGTAGAAGCGGCCTACTTTGAACTGAAAGCATAATCTTGGCGAAAAAATGTTTAAACATGCTATGTCATTCAAAGTTTTTTCAATTTAACTAAAACATGCGCAATTGCGATGCAATTTGTCCCAATTAAATTAAAAAAAAAAAATATCTGGGCTTAAGTTACTTACAGGTTTCTGTCGTAAAGCATTATATTGTCCATGGCAGTTCTGCCAAGAACCTGTCGGGGATGCGAGATTGTTCGAAAGAGTTACCGTGGACCTGGTACATAAGTAAAAGGCCTACGAAGGAACACGAGCGATTTTTAGTCAGTACAAATCTGACACTCCCTCGCTGCTAACTCACAGCGGGAGGGGTCATTTGTTGATTGATATGTCAAGAAAGAGATCTATTAGGTTAAGGTAAAGCGTGGGATCTTGCTGAAGACAAGGTTCATAGTTGTTGCTTTTGAAAGTGTTTTGTCGTGTGTAAGTGATGAGCTACATGTTCTTGTGTGGTGTTGCAGGTCGGCCCCGGCGCCGGCGCCGCCGGGCGGGGCGGGCGGCGACGTGCTGCTGGTGTACGCGCGCGAGGGCGAGTCGGGCACCGCGCTCGTGAAGGCGCTGGCTGACCTCGTGCGGGCCGCCACCGGAGCACGGGTAACATGCATATTCATTATGGAAAAAATCTATTTTTCTTACGGTTATTACAGTTCAGAACAGTTGCAACAAAGATGCATCTACACGGCAGAGGCACATGCGTAGGTTACAATCCAGCGACTCGCTCATGTACCAAAGCAAAATACCCACCCGCGTGCTCGTCACTTGTCACTGGCACATGTTAACTTGCTCCAGCTACATGCGGCGTGTAGACGCATTCCACCCGAAGAAACAGTTCCATTTCTATATGCTCCCTTATTTGTATGTGTAGTATTTATTAGAAACATGATCTTCGATCCTACATTATCGGGTAAAGTATGTTGTTAAAGAAAATTAGCATAACAAAATGCATTACCTCTGGAAAAAATAATGTTAATCAATATTTTTTATGAGTGTCAGTTTAGGTACTAGCTACATTATGTTATCGTAAAAAAAATGTAGATATTTTTGAAATGAACAATTTGCCCAGTAAACTTATTGGCATATTCATAGCAATTATGTTATCAGCATTTTCAACGCAATTATAATAAGCTGTAATTCAGAAGATTGGTCAATAGTAATCAATTGAGATAATTGCTCGGCACCTGTCAATCACGTGCGCGTGCGACGGAATCATCCACTTGACTGCACAGTACTACACTTTTCTTGCGTTGTACTGAAACGAACCTCTTCTAAAGCCCTCCTAAACTAAGTAGCTCCAGTTTCAAACTGCAACGATTGTAACATTACGGACATTCGAATCTTTCACAGTATTATTTTAAAACTTGTTATTATTTAACTATGAAATTAAATCAAAGTCTCTTGTGGTGTATGCACGTCTTTTCCTTTTATTTAAGTCCACTCTCGATAAGTCCACTCCTTCGGCTCTTTTACTACAGTACAGCCCAATGGATATTATGGATAACAGAACATATTTTATACAATTTCGTTTGTATGATATGGTTTTCGTAGAAAATAATGTTTGTTTTGTTTATTACTCAACTAAAATACCGAATAAGGAACAAATGTTATTAAAAATCCCTAAAATGTTTTGTTTTTGCTGTGAATTGTCATCCATACAAAAATTAACAACCTGTACATGTATACTGAACAGCACAGTAATATTATGCACGCGCGATCTACATGTGTAATGTCATTCATGTGTAATAAAAATATCAATTATGTTTATCTAAAATAAGATTGATTACTCCTACGCTATGCCGATAACCGACCGTTGATTAGTTTGCCTAAAGGAGTCCTAAATAATTGACCATAATATCTACAGATTAGGAATGTTCCATGTGTGATGACGGTATTAATAACATTATCTTGATAGTGTTGGAAAATAACGCAAATGCTATTCTGTAAAATAATTGGGCATATTCTGACGATAACAGTTTAGAGTTTGTGTAGGTGGCCACATCCGTGGTGACAGATATTCAAAAATGAAATAGCTCAAAGTTAGCACATTTACCAAATCTACAATGAGACTGCCTGTCGTCGGATATGGTATCAGATTTAATTTAAGTATTTATGTCGATTTAACATGAGGATTCGTAGTTTTTTTGCGTTCGCTATTCGATCGAAAAAACGAGAGGAAGGAAAATACTCTAAATGAAGATTCTTTAAATCCTCAGCGATCTTCAGATTATTAGGTATCGGGTTTTTCTGAACGATTAAAATAATACAATCAAATAAAGTAAAAAATAACCTGTTAGGTAATTTCCTTTATATCAACAAGAGAAATTGTATTCCATTATTTTGATCTTTAACAGTTTATTATGTTTTTGCTTTGATCGTATCCCGCAGCGCAATCTTTACAATACAAATGCAGGATGACCGACATGGGCCAACTTTTGATTTGTAAACTGCACCGGTTTGTAGGCCTTGAACCTTGTAGAGGTCATGAGTATTTTACACCGGACTGTTTTAGGTCTGTGCACCTATATACTAAAAAAGGAATTATGTAGGTAGGTACGACATGATCTTTTTGACACGGCTGATTCCAAAATTTTGATGTAGATAAAAATCTTTGTATCCTGTTATTATAATTAGGTGCATATTATAGTTTCCATGAAATCCCCCAAATATGTTTTGTCTTTCCTTAAGTTTTGAGTGTTCAAAGAGGACACTGATATTTGTTTGGTTTCCGCATTGGTTTATTTATTCGTATGATTCGTATGATATGATATTTTGATGGCCTACTGTAGGGGATGTTACTGTCGGTGCGCGACAGATTGTGTTGTTAGGTGACATAGTCCTGCGGGTACCTACCTACCTACCTACTTGTTACTTGCCTAACTGCCTAGTTGTAGCTGACTTAATTGCCACGGCAATGTGTGGTGTCAGTTTGTTCGGCTACAGCATGAGCGGGTGTGACGTGGCATGTGTCGGCAGGTGTTCGACATGTACTCTGCGGAGGTGGTGGCGCTGTCTGCGCCGGCGCCGAGCACGTGGGCGCGGCAGACGCTGTCGCGGCCGGGGCTGCGCCTGCTGCTGCTGCAGACGCCCGCCATAGACCTCATGCGCAAGCCGCTGCAGGACCACGACGTCGGACCCAAGCGTGAGTACCGAGTGCCAGCCTAGGACCCAGTCCGGTGAAGTAATTCAACACTGGATGGGAATTAAGTATCAAAGGTCACACCAGTTACTAATTGTTAAATATCTTCGTATCTATGTAATAAATTGGGTATAATTTAGGCGGTCACCAAAAATATTTTTAAGACTCTAAGCTGAGGCACCAAATAAAATAAACAACTCCAAAAAAAATAAATTGACTTTATTAAAAGGGCACTAAAGTATATAATATTATGATCCAAAAAAAAATAAAATAACATCAGAAAAATCGCAAATCTCGCACAAATATTATTTTTGGTTCCCAAAATGGATTAATGGTCACCAAATTCTACCCAACTAAAAGATTAATATTACTACCAAAAAACAAAGTTAGTGACGAAAACGAATCGCTGCAAAACCAACTCCACGTAGTCTTGTCTGCCCTACCCCTAGAGTGCAATTCAAAACCGCGTAGGCGCAGAGGGGCGAGGCGGCCTGCGAGCTGAGGCGCAGGTAGTTTTAACGCTCGCCGCCGCGGCTGAGGCGCAAGCCGAAGCTGCGGTGGTGAGCGTGAAAACCATCTGCGACGATAAGCTCGCATGGGACCGCCGGAGCCACGCAGCGCCGGAGCCGTGACAGAAGCCATGCTTGCTGCATGTTGCGTGCTTACAGTTTAAACGCACTGAGTTACACACAAATTCATATAACAATAAATAAGCGACGTACGTTTGGGAACCCTAGTATATTAATTGGTATTTGGGAAATATTCTAGCGATCGTTAGCTTTTTTAGTCTAACAAAAATGACCAAATTGGGAGTCATGATATTACATAATTGGTAACATCTAAGTAGTGACAATATATAATATTTGGTCTTAAGTGTATTTTAAAGGCGTTCATATATTTTTTTAGTAGTCAATAATACGAAAAAATGGTTTCATTTAATAATATATTTGGAAACGTTATTTGGTGACCATTTATCCATTTTGGTAACCGTTTAGAATTTTTTTGGTAGTAAAATAGGTACTTTTTTGGGTGGTGTTTAAACACAAGCCTAATAAATTCAACGACTGTTGACACCAGACTATCTGAATATGGAGCAAATTCCGCTCGACTTCGATCGCGATATGGGTTCGTATAACGTTACTGTCTGCGTTTCTACACGCCTTCTTTGGACCCGAAATTTCTTTTTAATACCAAAAATTGTTATCAGATTCTCAAAGATCCCAAACGTCTCGTTAGTTCACTTGTAACTAATCATTTTGCAACTTCGATTCTAATTCCTTCCAGAAAGTCACACGTTTTTATATTGAATGAGTAAAGTCAAAGAGACCAGTAGCATACTAATAATATGTGTTGTGTGTGTATAGTGGCAGCGCCGCTGCTGGGCCGCGTGGCGGTGTACCGCGAGCCGCAGTTCGGCGACGCGCTGGTGGCGAGCCTGCTCAGCATCATCGCCGAGAACCCCAGGATGCACAACGACTACCACAAGCTCTTCATCGCCACGTAACTATACCATGATTTATTATTTTTTTTGTCTCAGGGAAACTTCGTACTCGGATAAAATATGGCTCATGTTCAGTGTACATAGTGTAGCTTCTCTTACAGTGAAATATTTTTTGTAGGCACTAGTTATGTTTTTTAGTATCTACTATTTATAATATAGGGTAAAATGTTTTGGATGAAAAAGTTGTCTTCGTCTATTTATATAAATGTTTTGAATGATATATGTATATTAGTAATAATATGCCGCCTGGTCCTGCAGTGTGTCGGGGCTGGGGCAGGAGACGGAGGTATTGCCGACGGTGGTGCCGTTCACGCGCTACCGCCTGCCGGAGATGGGCGCCACGCTGGCCGCCAGCCTCGCGGGGGAACCACCACAGGACATCTGCACGCGCCTGGCGCCGGAACTAGAAGCACTCAACAACGCGGCGGCACAGCTGCAGGACCTCATACGGAACAACTCTGAATACCTCATGGACGAACTGCTCGTCATATGAACCGCTCCAGATTTGCAGCCGACCCACTACTCACGTTGAACGCCAAGTTGCCTGATAGTGCCAACAGTCACAATGCACAAAACTCCCTATCCAGCGTAGGACTTCTGAAAGGTAATTTGACGTGAGTTTTTTACATATGTAAACAATTATCTTACCAATACAACTAACTAACGTATATGTATATTAAGCAATAATCAGTCGATTGTTGCGATCGCAGAACATTTAGGTTCTAGTCGGTTTACTGATGAATGTTAGAACTTTTCATCAGACTTAATTTCGTTAGTAAGAATTTTAAAAATGTTCGCGCCACTGTCACCACTAACTACAACATAAACGTAATTTATGCACAAAAAATATGTAAAATGTCTTTAACTTAACATAAATATACCAAAGAAAGGTATTTAATTTTGTAAATTTTCTTATTCACCGCTAAACTGTGACAGTGCGTGAAATCCAAAATTAGGCGCTGTGCGTCGAATCTCTTTATATATAAGTTATTATATCGTAAATATAAAACGTAAACAAGTCTCAAACACTTAAGAAATTACTCGACAATTCCGGAAAATGTTGTAAATATGTTATCTAAAGTGTTCATAAACCAGTAATAAATATGACGTAGTACAATTAACGCGCGAGTGTGCTCGAAGCACTTCACTTGTTCCTCGGCTCACGATATTTACAATCTTACGTCTATTCCCAGTATCTATCCTGTGATTTGCTAACTAGAGACAGAATTTTGAAATTCGTATCTCTACACAGGCCATCAGTATGGTTTACACAATGGTAGCAGGCAATCTAGTGCTGGTTATAGCCGTACGTTGAATCATGATCATCCAAACGTGATCAGTATCTCAGGGGCCCGATTCTGCTTAGTTAATAATGACAAAATTGAATAACAATTGAATCGCAATAGCAGATTTATCCGTAGCGTGCATTCTGCTACTAATATAAGACCAATAGATTGGTTTGCAATTGTTCTGCCATTTGGTCTATTATAGGGTAGTCTGCTCTACAATCATGTTGCAATCGTAAATCATTTGCAGACAATATGATTCATTATTGAATCACCGAAACGGATAAGAACGTTTATTTAAAAGAAAAAATAGCGGAATGTCACATACGCTTCAATCGTATTTGAGTCGAGATTGGATCTCATTTGGATCTGAATTGTATGTCGCTTAAATAAAATTAGGAGAATCGGGCCCCAGGGAGTAGTGTCAGTAGCACATACTATTACATCCCTGTTGTTCGACTATTCACCCGAGTTCTGGCTCAGCCTCGCTAATACCTCGTGTATTGTCAACAAACACCATATGATGACAAAAATATACTTATATAACATTGATACAAGGATACTGTTGATATGACTAATGACTTGTGTCGGTCGTGAGCTCAAATCTCACCCATCCGGTTCTCTATGCAAGCATGTAGATTATTGTAGATAATATAAAACTTGTTACACCTCTAAAATGTTCATATTATTATGTATGTATTCATTATGTATTGAATAAATTGTGTAGTGTATTTTGATTAGCAGTCGTGATAAATTTATACAAGCATTTATATCTTAATTTTACAGTTAACATAAATTTAAATGAGACTATGTCATATTATAAGGTCTGTTCTGCATAATATGTATTTCTAAAGTGTGCTGGTAGAAAACCTTGTCAACCTCGTGTTAGCATGACATACAAAATAGAATAGCATTATATTTTAAGTAATATGTGTATGCTAAATATTATATTCTACAAGTTGAAGTAGAGAGCATAATATACATGTATGTGATACGTAGTTGTATGTAAATACAGTCGGAGCTACTTGTAATGTACTCGGTACCTACATAAACATGGCGGCTACTAAGTAAGTACACTAAATATAATATTAAATATAAATAGTTTAAAGTAAACTGCTGCCAGGGACGCTTACACGGTGTTATACAATCAATTACTTAAACCCCATCATGGTAGAACTGAACTAGTCACTTGTCTATATAAAGTCTGTCTCTTAGACTGTATGGTAAGATGAGTTTACACCAAAATTACCAAAAAATACGTACTTACAACTAATTTGTCATACTGGGGAGTCTACCAAAGTACTTGATTTATTACATCGTGAGCAATAAGTGTCCCTAAACCAGCATTTGACTGCATTGATAACATTTTGTATCTGAGTTATAATTAGTGGTAGATTATGTTTATTCTATAATAAGTGTCTTGCCGCTAACGCAACCCAATGATCAACGAAATAGTGACGTTATTGTAACACTAATATGACAGTTATCTGCTTAATTTGTAAATAGTTGTGTATGTAGCGTAGTGTGTAGTTATATATATATTGTGTAGTACGTACTACAGGTTGTTGATTTGTTGTTGTCTGTGTCGTTATATTGTTATACTCCTTCGTACCTCTTCTAGTGCTAGAAATTACTTCCGAGTTCTGTGTTCAATATCTCTTATCCTCCTTAAAATGTAGTTTTTTTTTTATATATTCCGATATAACATTTGAATAATTTAGCATATCTAAAATATGAAATTTTACAGGCCACTCAAGTGCCCATTTATATGTACAATAGTCGATTCTCTAGCAAACAGAATAACGCATACAGTTGTCGCATTGATTACTTTGTAAGTTTATGTAATATACCTAGTAATATAAATAAGGAATTGTTTATTTAGTGCCTTATGTATATATGTGATGTTGCTAGTTGTTGTTCGCGTACAACGCAAACGTTCGTACTCCACGCTCGTCGTCAGGTCACACTTCGCTATTATGATCTAGTTCCTACATCCTTCAGACATACAAACACACACTTTTTACATTTTTCATATGAACCCATACATAATTTGAGTTATCGTGACAACGGGTCACAGAATTTCCAAAAACCACTTGTTTTAGAAGTCTACGAACTAGGTCTTGTGGTATGAGCGAACGTATCCATTGATATTGACAATTAAATATATAAAAATAAAACCGTTTAATAAAATGTTTTTTTTTACGTAATTTTCTTATTTATTTTTAATTTAACGTTTCTCAGTTGTTTATTTTTTTTATTCCAGAGTATTTGGATTCGTAAGTAACCTTTGAATAAAATCTTTAAAATAAAACCAAAACGGGTTGTGAAACAGAAATAATACTTGCGATCAAAATAATGATGACAAAGTTTATTTGAATCCAGAAGGTCAGCGGATACCTAATTAATTTATTGAGTACCAATAGAAATCATGCCAATACACGAATTGTTCGTTTGTTAATGAATCACAAATCATTATTAGTACCATTGCTATAAATATACATAATTTAACTATTATGTCTTAATATACTTCCTAAAAGTGCACCTTGGATATAATGATATGAAATAAACCTTGATCTAAAATCTACTTAGTACTTAAATTATATTCTAGGAAAATCTTAGATTTGGCTTGCTGTTTGACATGATCCTTCCCTTGATAAAAGAAAGCTTAGGATATCCTCAGTGGGTAAGTAAAGCAAAGGTTGCATTTGAACAGCCGCGCCGACGTGCGAGCTAGACGGCGCTAGTGCCGCCGAGCGTGGCCGAGCGTCGCCGAGCGTTGCCGAACGCGGCCGAGTGGCGCACAGACATGGCGTCGCGCGCCGCGCTGCCCGCTGTAAGTATCGCCGGCTCGATAAGGATACCCCGACACCGACACCTATGCCACAGCTGCTCCTCTAGCCTCACTAACTAAACATTCTAACACTTATGGAAACCACTAAAACAATAAAACGCGTAGCACATAGTCTATTGACTTTATTGTAGGTATGTAGCTCTGTCGGTATCATAGCTCAGTTAGGATAGAATGGACCCGACTACGAAGACAAAGCTTCGTTCCAAAACTCAGTATTCTACCATAATATGGTATCGTATTGACCGTACAGGTCGAACTACAAATAGCCATGGAAATTAAGATGCCGAACTATGTCTTAAAAACAAGCTTGTCGAATTATAAATATTAGTAGAGTCAATATTTTGCCGGTGCCAGTATGTGATGGAATGTCCACAGTGTGCTAACATGCGCAACTTTTTTATCAGCGATTTATTATCAGAGCAGTATTATATAACTGTCAGTGTGTATGTGCTGCGTCTCGCTCTCACGCGGGCGGCGAGCGCTAAGCGACGAGTGTGCGAGCGAGATGCAGCATGTTGCATTAAATTTCGATCCTATTCTGTAATGTTTTGTCCAATCGCGTCCGATCTCTGCGTGTTCCGGTTCTTTGTCATCAATGGGTTGCCGGGCGAGTCCATTTGTAGTGCCACTCGAAAATGTTTTACGCTATATTTAACAGAGATTTTGAGCTATGAAACGATTAGTTATCCGTGCGATGGTTGTATCTATCGTTTCGATCGTGAATTTCGTTCCGGGGCGCAGTATTTAGCGCAATCGCTCTTAGGCCCTTTCGGTATTAATGAGTCGTGCCCACTTCAGCTGACTGCGTCGTACGCAAGGCTACTCTAACTAAACTAGTAGTAGTCCGGCGTTCGAAGGAGACGGTCGGGTGCGGACGCGTGCGAGTGATATGCGGATATGTTATTGAGTTTTAAAATGTTTTTGGAACGTTTCCCATAGGCGCTCGGACGTACCGGTCGCGATCGCGTATAGTGCGGCCCGACCGCGCGGACTGAGTGCGGACGGCGGCCCCACGACGCTCAATAATGCTCAAATTCCTGACTCACAAGCTGCGAACGCATTCGTTGAATGAGGAGAGCGTTTCCGAGAAGGTGGGTGTCGGCGCCGGCCCCGGCCGCTGCGAAGGTCACTCCGCCACCAGAAAATGGCCGCCGGCGAACAAAGGAGCGGAACCGCTCCTCCGGCTCCACACTGAGCGCCTCTCTGTTGCAGGTGGAGGAGCGCGACTCCGGCACCGAGTCGGACGACGACGCCGCCCCGCCCGGTGAGTACAGCACCGGCACGAGCACACACTACACTCCACGATAATTGAAAATCGATTTTGCAATCCGTCACACGACGACCAATCTGAATTTGATAACGTTCAGGTGATAATGTCATGGAATAAAAACAACATACGATGTAGGTGTTACCTTGTGTGTATGTTAATCGCTAGTATTATTAGAATCTTATTAGCATACTGACCCACCCAGGTGCGGTACGTACTGTTTATTTTCTTTTGAGTTTACCTGAAACGCCGGAATCGCGGATGATTAACAACCAGTTATCAGTTCACCCTTTTGCTTTGTCACCGCACCGAGCGAACAGTATTCATTCCGCGCCCGGCTGTTCCGTGTGATAAAGGCCCATTTCTTTGTTAATGTCTGATATGACCTTGACAGGCGACCTTGAACTTTTATCGACGTTATCCGACGTAAATTGAAATATTACCGAAGCTATCTATTAAGAGGTAGTTCGCTAATATTGAAGCCATTACAATCTTCCTTTTATGATTGAGTTTTCATCTCACGTAGCAATGTTGTCTATTCAATACTATAGGTGATGGGTGCTGAATGTTAACAATCGCTCATAAGTAATGTCTAATTTTCATGAACGTTTAAATGAGGTGTTTTCATTTGAGATCACAATGCGATAGGCCTATAGCAGCACAAAGCAGAATGACTGGAAGCTCCTAAACTATCTGAAAATGTACCCTGCCCTGGGTAGTTTCCTCTTCCGTATGAACTAGGGTCTTTATATTTTGATTTGTTAGATTGAAAATTTAACCGCTTTCATGTGGTTTGGTTCTGAGCATATTGCAGAACGATTAATAGGTGTGGTTGTCCTCAAAATCTCAAACAATAGGGAAGCTTCTGAGAGCTGTTTGTGGAAGGTGAGGCTCCACAAAGGACGATTGAGCTTTTACTACATAGGTATGTATCCTATTCCGGAATGAGAAATACTGGCATTGGATCAGCCTGCATTTAGGTTCAGCACTAAGCTACTGACCTAATGTTTGAAAGTACAATGGCCTCTTCCACAATGCTCAAACTTCCAAATTATAAAAGTAATGACTTCTTATTTCTATTTGAATTTGATATAGTAGTCTCCTCATTCTATTCCTTCCTCTTCTGGAAAGCAGGCATGGGCAAATATCTTGAAATAATTTTAACTAATCAATATCTGATTCTAAAAACAAACTCATGATTGACTTATAAAATTCTACGTTGATGACATGTTGATTGTTTCACTTCGTATTTCTCCATTGTCTTTAGGCCTATTCCTGTCCAAAGGCCGCTACGTTGAGTTGAGTTTAGGCCTATCGCAGGGAAGTATTTGCCTCTTTCTAAGCTCGCTTCTACTTGGATGACCTGTCCTCAGCTCCAGTTTGACTATTCCGTAAAACTGTCCAATTGAGCAGTTTTATAATCTACTTTATCTAATAACATATTCTTATGAATGCTTCGTTTATAACTGAGTGATCGCTAGTGATTATGAATTATAAATAAATAAAGCAATTCAAACAAGGAAATATGGATTGGTAGCATGATAATTATTTGTGTCCGGAGTGTAAAGCATAATATTTTTGTGGGGTTGCACAGATATTGTGTTTACAGGCCACACGACGATATTGTTCATATTATTTGTAGTTTGACAGTTGTTACAATATCGGCGTGGTCACCAGGCCTTGCAACGCTTTTTTGTGCTCTGTCCTCATTGTATTGGGGTCTTCTCTCTGTTGTTGATGATTGTCTGTCTGGTTTATTCAGTGGTTCCTAAAGCAATAGAAAGGTATCCCAATCTCTTAAATAAACTTTAGCTTATTCGTTCCTCAGTCCTAAATTTTTATGTTTCGAATATATCGATAAAATTGCAGACGGAAATTCTTCAGGATTCTAAATCGAAATAATAATGTTGTATCTACGTTACGTTTGGGCACATTACGCTGGCAGTAGGCGGTCGACATTCCTATATGGGTGCTTGTCAAAATTGTGATAACTTGACACGCGGTGATTGATGCTGGTATTATTGTACGTACGGGTAGGATCACGTGTCGTGCTCGTCTGCTCGCAGATGTTACGGAGCTCGTCATAATTAAACGCGGCGAGCCAAAGTCTGAAGTTATTAAATACATTGGTGATTATCGCCGGTTAGCGAGCTGACCGCGGATTCGAAGATAACGTTTGCTCTGTGACGTTTTGTCTCCAATACAAACAACACCTGCTAGTTTAGGGTGTGTTCAATAAATGGTTTGGTCAATAAACATTATATTTCTAGAATCACACGTAGTATTATGTAATGTTTGTGTTTCATAGCTTCGCCTATTTCGTCCTTCCTCTAAACGCAATCATTATAATTATCAAAAAAATTGGCTTCTAGATTAACAACAAACTATCTCCTCGCTATTACTGAGATTGACATTGTAGGATTTATTGATAGTCCTTGTCTAAAATTGTATAGGTAATTTGTATTTACACGGACAATGGAAAATAAAAAATGTAGCCTGTCCTGATAGCTCGCTGGAACTCGTTTTTATGCAATTTCTTAATGGTTGCAATGGTCATGCAATGCGGTAATTATACGAATGTTTGAAATAAAATTAATTCCTGTCACTTGCTGACGCTCTTTTTATTATTATGTATTATGTTCAGCTAGTTTTATTGTACAAGCTATCTGGATGCCTACATCCGTTTCCACATTAAATGTAAACATGCGGGCTGACAATGATTACATTTCATTACATCTACGATATCTTAGCCGTGTTATAGTATTATTTACATTCATTACCTTATCAACTCTCGCCTAGGCTTCATTCAGGATCTTGTTACGTTAGCGACGATGCTTACTGCTCGGCTCGTCTGTCATGTGCGCACACCGCGACTACTCATAATATACTTTGTTATTCTAATTGTTGAATATCATTTTATTAAGTTCAACTGTGTTGTGATATAGAAGCCGCGCTTAGCTCCGTAGTTCGTACTGTAGGGTTCCGAGCAGTAACATCAGCAGTACCCGCGTGTCCCCAATTATCCCGTCAGCAGTGAAGGCGATATGTATTTACCGCGAGGCCGGCACGCAGTCTGCGACTCCTCGCCGTCACTCAATAGCTCTGTGCCGAATACCCAGTCTTCTATAAGCCTGCGTGCATCCTCACATTGGGAACATGTGTGACCAATTTTTGGGCCACTGTCATGATATGAATGTATAATTATTCGTGGGTCCTTGCCCACCCCGTTGACCGGGGACACTCTTGTTTCCTGCTGAGATTTGTAATTAGATGAAGACAAGTTATTGACTACTTATACCTATTAAGCTACTCTTAAACACCAGGATATTGCTATAACATAGCACTATAATCTAGGTGTCATTGGCTATGCTATGTTTTAGCTACATTGTGCGAAGTAGACATTCTGGTGGTTGTGTGCACCGGCACAGTTGCAGAAGGCACGCAACACAACTAATAACATAATTAGATTTGAGCACGCTGCACACGTGCGAATGTGCTGCTATCTACAAGGGTTATGAAATTTTTCCACGCCGCCGATAAGCCGAGGGCTCCAAGTGCTGTGTCAATAGTGTTCGCGTGATAACGCACTACTTTGGGCTGGTCAAGTGCCCTAATATGTACTTTCAATAGGTGAGGACCGTTACTCTGATAATAGGTTACTAATTTAATTATGTCCACTTGTTTAACTGGTTTATCAGTAAATATTGGGAAGATCCAGATAGCTTTTAATAGAACATTGTTACTAGAATGATACTCACCTAATATTTAGGTACCAAAAAAGCGTTCCACGATTTTCATGTTGGAATTGTTTTCGACATAAGACCTTGACCTCATCAACAAATTCCCTGGAATTTTCTGAAGCCAGTTTCCTGAAGCCAAGTTTCTCTAATTTGTCCAAACCAGTATGTTTACTTAAGGTAGAATTCCGTGGATAGCGGCTACGACAGCCGCGCGCGGCTTACGACAGTCGTCGGCCGCGCGCGACAATAGTCAACATATGAAAATGTATGGCGCCGCTGCCGAGGCCAGCGACAGCGCGCGCGGCCGACGAATTTCGTGAGCGCGCGCCGTATGCATCTCAACATGGTGTAGCGCTTAATAACATCTATAGAATTTTAGTAAAACCAGAATTGAATTGTTTTTTATTTAGTCGGCAAAACTACCTTTTGTTTTCATTACAATACAAATGCTTTTGAATCAGTATTTGGTAGTATCCTTCATCATTTCTACTTTTTAAAGATAGGGTAGATTGGTAATCTATTTTCATAATACAGCCACAGCAACACGTCATCCTCTTCTTCTTCAAGGATATCAATTAGCACTTCGACTAGAGGGAACGGACGAACAAAATCGACTAATTTCAAGACAATGCCGCGCGCGGCTTACGAAATTCGTCGGCCGCGCGCGACTGTCGCTGGCCTCGGCAGCGGCGCCATACATTTTCATATGTTGACTATTGTCGCGCGCGGCCGACGACTGTCGTAGGCCGCGCGCGGCTGCGTCAGCCGCTACCCACGGAATTCTACCTTTAGGATCTTGAATCTTCGATAGTCATCAGACTGTGTAGTTGTGGCAAGAACATGATAAACTTTCCTAGTAGGTAGTCTAGTAGCCCATCGCTCCGTCACGTGTATACCAGTTCACACTGCTGGCTGTGCGCACAGCGGTCAACAGATAAAGGTGTTAGCTCTCAGGATTAGCGCCGAGCTACACAATTACTCGTAGGTACTCCTTTATAAATACTATGACTCCTTGTATTGCCATAGTATGTACCTATAGTATACGATAGTGAAGTGCCTGTAGCTACCGCCTATCAGGAATCAGAAATCAAAATAGAACTGGTACAATGTTTGGTATTATCACCACCAGCCTCTCGCGTGTAACTTAAAAACTTTCTCATTCATAAGTATAGTTGACCTTAAACCCTTAGGTGTTGTTCGCGAGCTGATTGATTGTGATAGTCTATCAGTGCACATCAGCACTGTGATAGTGATAACACAACACGCCTTGCCAGAGCCTTATCGATACTTGATCTTGAACGATGTAAGGTCAAATGTTTCAGGCGCGATTTATGACACTGTTGACGCTTGTTTAACCGAATTGCTCATGTCTTCCAGTTATATTGCATACGGACTTGTTCTTCTATTATATTAATCTCTATTGGATTTTGAATCTCTGTCCAGTTTGATCAATCGATGTGCACATCTAGTCGGTTCAGTGTCACGTCTCCCATTAATACACGCTTCATTTTTTACTATGCGTTTTACTCAGTTCTCACCTTGGTAAACTCTTCAAGTATCTAAAAAAACTACATGTATCGTAAAAGTTAGTACTACACCCAGGTATTACAGGTCTCAGACGATTAGATCTAGGTCTTACTTTTTCTAACCGGTTTAGTCTAGGTAAAGCCAGTTACGGCACTTAAAAACCAGTTGGTTGTACTGTTTTGCACCTAAATCTAGTACATGTTGGAGTCTGGGAACATGGCGAATGATTCCTACACTAGATTTTGAATCGTTCTCCATTGAAGGCTTTGTAACCGGTGATCACAGAGCATCTTTAAAAACTAAATTTTCGTCGGAGGTGGCTTTCGGTGAGGGCAGTGTGTCGAAACCGAACAGTGATCCAGTTACAAAGATAACATATCTATCATGTTGCTATGCTGCCAGCTTTAGCCCTTATTCGGGGTTATCAAGTCAATGTACTTGTAACTATTGTCAGTATCTTGTTTTGGAGTTGTTGTGCACTTCAATACGCTGTTATGTTAATCAGTCTAACCTGTGATAGGTGATAAACACTTTTTGTAATTATGAGTGTCACATTCATTTATTTTGTTAACCTTATTAACGCTGACATCTCGTCTGGTAGTCTATTGACTGCCTCGGTTGCCAAGAAACTGCAGAATATTTAGGGAAGTATGTTTGATGTTAAGTCCAGGTAGTTAAAAGCAAAACGTTGTGCATGGCTAACAAGTGTTATCGAGTGAGTGTGTTATGTTTTGATATTAATTCGCTATCGGGCGGCGATAACCCTGCACATCGGGTGTGTGCGGAGCGCGGCCTGCGCTAGAACATTCAGTAGCCGGCGTGTCGCGCGCGCTGCTCCGCGCTCTGTGCTATGCTCTGCAGCTGTGCAGTGTCCCCGTGCTGCCGCAGATACCTCACGCTGGATATGGGTGAGATGCGCTCTCTTCTGTTTCCTACGGAATCGTTTCATTCACTTTTTAAATGATTAGGGAAATGTAAGTAAGAGATACAGTAGCTTTGTTCCCACTTGTGGTGTGGCCAGTTGTGGATATATTATGAGGAGTAGTTTCCAGTTCAGGTTTGACTATAATCACTTCGGGGTCAGATGTGCTGACAATCAAAGTTCACAGCAAACACTTCATATCCCTAGCCGATGTGTCTCTTTGTGTATCAAAACAATATAAACTCGGTGTAACCTTGTAGATAATCCCTCGTGCACACTCCGATATCCCGCGAAACAAAGTAAAAACAGTCCCACAAAAACACAAGATTTACTACCATCTACAAATCACATTCGGCGAAATGCTCGTCGATCATGTCGGGACAAAAAGCGGAGTCGTGGGCCGAAGCTAGCGAGGAACAATCGTGGGATCATACCCGGCGAGTGTGCCTTCCCCCCCCCATCCTCCCTCCCGCAGCCGCGCCCGCACCCCGCGCCGCCCGCACTACACGTCACGGTATGACAGTAAATAAATACTACGTCTACGTCAAGCATGCGATTAGCGAATTAAATACACGATATCTATTGTTATGTTGTTGTTACTAAAATATAGTCATGTTTATTTTTATATAATTGTTTAGGCATATGATACTTATCATAATGCCGGAAAGAATGACTGTCAGCCCACGCAGTGTCGCTTTGATTTGTCCGTGCTATTAGGGATGGTTATTCAATGGCTAGCCTCTGTCGGTAACCTGCAGGATATGCGCCGACAGCGCAGTATTCAGCTCTCTCACAACCTCTGCCGTCTGCAGCAAATGTTACCCTTACTAAAGGTTCCCACACTTTTGCAAGCATAGTGCGACTGTTCTACTATACTAAACCTCTTACATAAAAATGATGGTCTTTATTTGTATAGCAGCATTTGATGCTCAAGGAAATACGTATTTAGATCTGTTGGAAGTAAATACAGCTCTTTCATTCTAATCAGCTCATTCAAATCTATATCTACTCCTAAACCTCTAGAAATTGTAATTTACTTCAAGGTGTTTAGCAGAAATGTCTTGGACTGAATTATTCATTGGTTCTTTATACTTTCTGACTCGAGTTCTGGAGGAACACCTCGCATTCAGAAAAAAAAATACCTAGAGATGTTTTCACGAAATTCAAGTTTTAAGAATAAGTAAGTATGTCCACGATAAGAAGTTCCGTAGATTTGATCAGCATACGAGTAGATACGTCCGCAGAGTGCAAAAAGCACGAGTAGTGAGTGTCGGTAATAATATTGAAACATGTCCTTGACAGTTATCAGGGTGTGTTGTGTCGTGTTTGTTCAGGTGAATGCGCGCGCGCAGCCGCGTACGCCGCGCTTGGCTAGCCTCTATGTTGTCTTAAAGTATGTGACATCATGCTTGTAAATAGCCTCATTATTAGACGTGCATGGCAGCGTATATTGTGGCGGGGTACCTCTAGGTTATTTGGCTGGTCGTATATTACAATAGTACCTACTAGGTATCGAGCTTCGCTTGCCCCGCTTTTGTTCTGATCACAACTTTTGTAAATTCTTGCGCCACAAAAGTGTCTAAATTAGAGACTCTTAATTTTGTCTGAGAAGCTAATGCAAACATTCGTTTGTCTAACATTTGATTTCAACGATGCAAAACTTATACTAGTATTGTATTTGTAATGGTAAAGTCTTATCTAAATAAGTACGTAATATCATTTGAATGCCAGATTCGTTGAATCTGAAACCTTATTGCAATGAGTCGCGGTGCGCGGTGTGTGCGCCGTGCGTCGTTAATATTATGAATAAAACATATCTCCAAAAGTGGATAAATTAATTGGTAGCTATTTCTCCGAAGCTCTGCCTCACGAGGAGATGGCTACCGGATGCGAAACCAACAGGGTTGACACTGACGCAGCACGAGGTAAATAATCTTTTGTAAAAGATCTCGTGCTGTCCACCTTTACCTTCGTGCGACCATATTCCTGGACAATATTTTGTTTGCTCATTTCTCAGTACCTACATGCCTATAACCTCCATCAATCGATATTTATGTAGACCTCAATAGCCATTACATACCCGCAAATTCTTTTTATGAGTCTCATTGCTGTTCTTCGAAGCAGCGCCATGTGTCAGTCGAGTAAGCCTTAGCTCCTGTTTCTCCTATTACTTCTGCTCATGGACTGTTTCAGCTACTATACAATACAGGAGCTTTTCTGTTATAATGAAATCACTTCGATGGTAGCCCTGTTACTGGTGAATCGTGTTTCTCCCCATCAATTGACAATTGCGCAGTGAATGGGCCCCCTGCGCTCGCGCATGCCCAACAAGGCGCGCGCCGCTTGTGCTGTACATAGTGCGTGTACTGCAGCAGGGCAAAAACCACGCGCCGTCGTACCCGTCGGCGTCGCATGCGCACCTAACTGTACCCGCTCCGACCTGACAACTGACTGGAGCCGTCACTTGCTGGGATCTAACAAGATGATATCTTGTCTCCTCACATTTTGGCGAAAACTTCCATTGCGCCTAAATTAGAGTAATTTCGTTTTACATGTTCTGTTCATACTAGCCTGTCTTCATCAAACCAATGCTGCTTCAATCCATTTATGTAAATTACTCTCAGATATATGATTAGCCAAATTGCTTGGTAAATTCATCAAACGCGCTATTAGCGCAGGTAATTTGCCGAATGTCCGCTCATGGATTGCATTGCTCCGGCATTAGATACAGAGCTTAATGTTTAGTTTATAATTGAGCGCATTCCTTGCTGGCTCGCTCGCCGCTGCTCGCTGGCCGCAGGTACTGGGAGATTACTTGCATGGGTAATCGCGGCGGCTGGTTCGTTGGCGTGCCGATGATTCCTGGGTTCGAGGTCGTGACAATAGCGCGATAACTAATTCTAATAAACAATGCGCTGACCGAACCGGCGAGCTGATGTTTTGCTCCATTGTAACTCGTAAATGTATTACAAAATATTTACACTGTCTTGTTTAGTTGTTTAGGAAATCGTGCGGAGCACACTGACCGGATGAACGAGCGCACTCTGTCCTCCTCGATATTATTAAAAACACAGGAATTTGTTGGACGATTTGGTCACGTGAACGCTATTAAGAGGTCTTCGCCCCGATGGTCTGATTCTTGGTCGTAATCTCTGCTATCCTTGGTATATTTTAAAGTAAAATGTTTGCCATAAATGTTGTAAAGTGGCTCTCGCTAGAAACTAGTTTCATCGAATCTTCATAAATTCGCGTTTCATGTTAGTAGTTTTGCAACATTCTAACTTCGAATGTCGCAATGCCAAAATTCAGGGTTGAGTTGTGTTTAGAATACAAGAAAGTGGCGCGGCTGTGACTCATTATGATGGGCGGCGTGTGTCCCTACATGGCTAACTGATCGGCATTGAGGCAGGCATCAGCCGCGCAGTGCTTAGTGTGTGTAGCGTGGTGCGCGGACCACAGCACTCTTATATTTTGTTGCTATTTACAACACTGTTAGGTTTTATCTGTCTATAACTCGGGCTTAACCTAGTAATTTCACGCTTCCTTATGATACTTCTAAAGTGGTCCACATTGCGTTTTTGTTTTCCGTTCCTATAAAGATCATTTTCCATTGCTTCCTTAAGGGCAAGAAATAGTGTAAGCAGAATGTATATGTTCAGCTACAAGTAGGATTCCTTGCTTCATTTATATGACAAACATTCGCCAATAAACATGTCATGATCCGCAATCTTAATAGAAACGACTTAAGTAAATGTGCACCACTTATATCAGACGATAAGTTATATCAGTTCAATTTATATGAAATTGCTACCAGATTTGAAATATCTTTAGCAAAGCTGCACCCAGATGGAAACCTGCAAGTATCTGGTCACATTAAGCTGGCAGCTAGGCACATTACGTGTCGCCGGCACTTGCCGACATATAGCATGGACATTTCAAGTCTCAAGAAGCAAATACGAGGAATAATAAGAGTCGCGTGCGCAGTGGGCAGCCCATTCGCGCAAGATTATGAGGCTGACGGCCAATCGGCGCGCGTCACCCCCGCGCCCCGCGCCTCTCGCCGGTCAGCTGGCCCGTAATCGACGCATAATCAAAACTTATACGAGTGATAACCATATTGCGTGGTGACCGACCGCACGATACGGTGAGAAAAAATTCTTCTGTAATATTTGCCTTCTGTCGATACATACGTCATCATCGAAGGACTCCAAAATATATACTTGTTATTTCATATGTCAAGACGGCGATATTCGTCTAGAGAAGCTGGTCGCGCGTGGCATGGCGGTGACACGTCAAACGAATTTTGTTGCTATTGTGATTGAACCTCCTTTTTTGCGGGAGCTCTAAGATACTCTTGCGTTGAGGCTGTTTGTGAGAATTGAATATTGCATTGCATTGGTTATCCGTGAGGTTGGCAGCGACGCAGTTGGCGGCCGCGGCGCTGGGTGCACTCAGCTTATCTGAAGTGGTCTCGCTGGTGTAGTGGTCGCGGAACAATACACCATTTAGTGGTAAGCGTCGTGAAGCTAATCAGCTGTTCACATTAGCGAACGCTGGGCAGTCGCGTGTCCACGTTGCACTTGTAGGTCATCCGCGCCGGAGAGCGATCAGTTCACCACACAGGCTCGCCTACTCGAACATGCTCCACAGCAGTTTTTACAGTTAGTTAACTTCCTATTTTGTTACGATGATGAGAGGTTTACGTAACTCAGTTTTTGTGGTTCGTTATATCATTATAAAACTGTTCTATTGTTGGCGGCTTTTTACAGATGTGCTCTCGGTGACTGCTGGTGAAGGTTACTTATAGTATCTGTTTTTTTGTTGGTGATAGGTACGTACCAGTAACAGGTTTCTTTTAGGTACTTACAAGAGATAGGTACATAAATCAGGTTGTTTTGTAAGTCAGCTATATGTCAGATTTTTTTGTCGAGGTATAACCATTAAATCTCGTTCGTACGTAGGCAAAAAAAATAGCATTTAATCGTGTAAGGATCAAGCAGGCGCAATGAAAAATTATGGCCTATGATAAAATTTGTTACTCCATGAGGACTGCTTACAGAAGTAACATTCTCTCTTTTCATACCCAGTTTTTCTTAGATTTGAGTACTACTGCAACATAAATTTTTGGCACGACCCTTTCAGAGTTCACAAAACGTATTGCTCTAGCTTGGGGGTCATCTTTGAATCCCTAGTTCAAACGTTTGTTGGTGTTTGTGAGAATAACGTGAATTTAAGCGCTGAAAATTACTGACGCTTTGCTCTGCAACTTGAGTCCGCCTATCTCCCAAAATATGGGTCCTTGTAATTCATCTGAAGTTTCAAGCAAGTGTTCCTCGGAAACGCCAGAACGAATCAATTTCAAGAGACCACTTATGTAATAGTGTATTGCGGAAGTATTTATAAAGTTATCTGTGAGCCCTTTCGCTGATTACTGATGTTATGAAGTGAAGAGAGCCAACTTAGATAGTGTGTTATATTACGCAAGTCCTAGTTGATGAGCTCGACTGATATGTTGCTGTGATTGGAGGCTGCATCGACTTCCAACATTACGGGCCCCGGTGGCTAACACAAGATAACATAGCTGTTAGAGAACCCAGTTCTGGGTTAAGCTCGCCTTTGTACATGTCTTCTCTGTGTTGTGTGTGTCTTTTAAATGTTTTTGTGTACAATAAAGAATAATAATAATAATAATCTTTGATATTTTCGTTGCGCGGAGAAGGGAAGTCAGTAATGAATGTAGTTTGTTACTTCAATTTCCTTGTGCCAATGTGATTTGCGTCAGTAAAAAACACCATGCACTCACCATGGCTGTAATACGTGATTTCCGTCAACATATGTTAGCGAGGTTGTTATTAGTATAAGTTATGTCACGGCACCGGTCGGCCCGGTCTCTCGGGACTGTTTTTACTCGAATATCGTTTTTACGAGACGTTGGCGGCGGCGAGCGCTCGGAGCACCGCTCCTAGTAATGAGCAACCCTACGCCCGCCGGCTCGATGGGGTTTTAAATGTTATTTTTTAAGTGGCTAAACCATAAAATTTGAAACCTGTTTAAATTTATCAGTGCGAATGTTGTTTGGTCCGTTCACTGGTCACTAAGGACGACAATACGAGTAACGTGTGCAATTTTAATCGTTCAACTTTATCCGTGCTCACTCGAAGCTGCGTATAATATACCTGCAGTATTTACTTCCATGCAAAATGATAAGAAACTTGTTCTAGTAGCGGTTGATGAAGATGTAACAAATTCACTGTTTAATTACAATTCCATTGAGAGATGATTGAGTCACAAACAGAAGAAGACCTGGTTAGCGCAGTGTGCTGGCCACGTCACCTGCGTTACATAACGTGTGATTATACATACCTAGTTGTGGTAGGTCGCGGCGCAGGATATTATCTGTAAAATGAAGTTGTAGGTACAGGTGCGAGTAGCCGTGCCTCTGTCATTACACGAGCAATGTGACACGCCGCCCTATGTCCGGCCGCTATTCTGGCGGCACCTGACAATCAGTCTAATGTCAAGTAAATGATAATCAGTTAGATGTAGCATCAGTGCAGTCAGTCTGATGACCTCTGCCCGGTACAACAATGTTCGCTGGCATCTTAGCGTCAATACCAGTAGCTGTAGGCTCGACGCTACCGAGCAACGAAGCCAGCTTGTTATGAGTCATCGATCGACTGCAATTGATTCGTGAGCCAATGTCCTTAAATAGCCGTAGTTCTTATGCATAGTTCATTTGGCAACACTCGTGGCGATGCCCAGCTATGACCTTTTTCCTGGTAGGCTTATGGCTTATGGTAGGCTTATGGCATGTATTTAAGATACGAAAAGTGAATTAGACCGAATAGCCATGAGCAATAAGTGAATAGGGTCTTGCATTGTTATTGTTATGCTTATCCATCAAGCACATCGTACAGCTGCTTCTGATACCATTCCTATATCAGCTATGGTGGACTTATTTGTCATTCACTGTTATCCTGTCAACACCATATATTCTTCCTGTCCTGTTCCCAAGTCATCTGGATCGGCGCAATGTTTTTCGTTTCCATTCCTCTCTGTCAGTCTTAATACTAAAATCCACTTTCTTATTTATGTAATTTTTCAGGTAAACAATCCATGTTTTCCTTGATCTACTTCTATCTCTCCATCCATCCACATTCATTGTTTTTCAAATTCACCAACGGACTACTTATAATCGCAAAATTATTGTTTTAATTTTTCATTTCATGTTGTAAATATACTCCAATTCTGTAATATTCCTTCTCGTCTCAATCCACCCAAAGGTTGTCTGAAAGATATGGCCGCCCATTATGTCACCTACTTTAATTAGTTCTTAAACCAAACGTCTAAAAATTAGTGGACCTAATAAAGAATCTATGTATCTAGTAATAATATAAAATGTGTCAGCTTGTATGCTACGTCAAGGTATATTTCCATATGACATGAAACATTGGAACGATAGGTACGTACCTGAAACGTCAGAATCAGTAAGTGTTATGAACAGCTATCTGTTTCAGCGTAATGAAACAACTCTGAACACGGATTCTTATTCAAATGTAGAACATTTTTGTACGCATGCCAAATCTCGTTACAATTTTTCTTTTTCGTACAATTGAGATAAATTGTCTTGACATTGTCGCCCCCATTTTATCGATAGTTGATTGGGTCATGAATGCAACGTTTCCACAATGATTCTAGTTTGGTTGGGCTGTCAAGCTGTAAAGTTTCCCTAGAGGCATATAATTTGTCGGTTTGGCATAAAGCGTGTGTTTATGGCGCATAGTGAGTAGTGAGCTGGTGTGTGGTGGGAGGTATCTGGGTGCACCGGCGGTGCGGGCGGCGGGCGCAAGCAGTAGGTACGCGCGGCCGTTCAACTCTGAACCGAAACGGGGTCGAGGAGGTTACCGCGACGCACGCTGCCCGCGCTGCAGACCCGCACAGAAACGCAACTGCGAAATCCTCACCAGCTCGCAGTCTGCACCACCACTACTGATCCCAGCTTCTAATGAGGAGAACATTTCCGGCTTCCCTTTTCAGCATTGACCCATAAAGATCTCCACTTGTCTATACGTAGATGACACAACGGGTCTGTATTGCCAATGAAATAATCTTTCAATTTTCTTATTAAGCTGAATCTGGAGATCTCAGTTTTGCTTATTTCTGAACCCTGACTGGAGTACTTTTTGCTAAAGTTTTAATCACTTATTGTATAGAATTTACAATATGACTTACTGTGCGTATCTTGCCAGTGGCGCTCCGCCCCGACTACTCCGATACGTTGCACCATGTCGCACTAATTATCGGATAAGAAAAAATGCTCATATGGAGTGTATGTAACTTTACACTATTTTATACGTTTTCCTATCTAGCAGAATAGCAACACTGCCGGAGCTCGAGATGTCTAATCATTAATGGAAAATTTTATGAATACCATTTTAATTATTTAACTGTCAATAAAAATAATAGCCTCAAATCCTCGTTAAAAGGCGACTTTTCGACAACAGTTATCGACTACATCAGACTTGTTGTCGTGTCAGCCTTGTAACTTGACCTCTTTTTTAGGAAAATCGGAAAATAATATTCGTAACGATTGCTAATACAGCAAACATGATCTGAATTGTAATAAGTGTTTCGAGCCAGCAAAATAAATGTGTAAAGTCATGAGGAGCGATATACATAGTGATTGTACAGAGGTTGTATGAACCCGAGCCGCATTAGCTCATTGTGAAGCGAATGCTCGCGCTCCGGGGTGTTCGTGATTAGGAAAACACGTTTGTAGCTCAGCTAGACGTTCCCGAGCCAAAGGTGAACGTCCATTTAAAATGGCCCACTCGTTTGACTGACGTGGATGAATATAAAGCAACTCTTACAAACATCAACACCATTATGCAGATGCAGGACCATCGACAATCATTTTATTGTTTTAATGCTTTATTGTCTTATTCTTCTAAGATTGTAATTATAGGAAATTGCCATTCGTCTCCATTTAGGTAGCATCTAGACAGTGTACCTAGAATATAATTAGGGTTAAGTGCAATTACGTAATCATTACTCGAGAATGTTTGTTGCTACAGAACATTCTCAATAAAAAGTAATTTATTCAAATTAAGATGTGGGTTCAGAAATAAAAATACCGCGTTGACTCGCCTCATGAAACGAACTTTTCATATGGTCAATATTCACTTATAATACCACAAGAGCTTCAAAATTATTTCCTGAAAATCCTAATTTTTTATTCCTGAAAAACTTGACGACTTTATTTGTTTGCAGGGAACCTTGAGGGAAATGCCAGATAATTTTGATGCTCGTGTGGTATTCGGGGGATTATTTTTCCGTCCCAAATGTCGGCCACAACCTGTCAGTTTGACGTAGCAACTACCAGAGAAAATATTCAAAAAAAATTATCAGTATAATACCATGTAGGTTGTACCACGTGACGTCGAATGGTGCAATTCTATTGGTCGATATTTGGGTCGGAAAAATAATCAGTATAATTAAGTCGTATCTTTGACGTTGTCTAATCTGGTAGTTTTGATGTACGAAATAATGTAGTAGCTACGTGTACATCATCATCGTCTGTAAGCGAGAGCGATGCATTGGCGGCGCATCATGACGAGCTATTAGCGTGCAACACCGCGCTGCATCTAAAGCTCATTAATCCGTAATGAATTAGCGAAAGGAGTAGGAAATCGCGAGGTCGCCGGCCGGTCACCGGTCGCCGGTCGCCTAAAGTGGGTCGGACCGCGGCCGGCCACGGGACGACACATGCTCGTCGCGGATATTTATTGTTTTGTGCCTTTAATGACCCAGTGCAAGACGGCGATACGTTTATTTATTAATTCTGTGGCTGTTGCCTACCTTGCCTGCTAGCCTGCTGGCCAATAGAGCTGCCAGATGCGCTGGATCTATTGATGCTTTAGTTTTAATGAAAATGGTATAGTTCTGTGCTACAGTATCAATACAGATTTTCACTGAATTTTCGCCCAACAAATCCCCAACTGTAAATACCTATGTAGGTAAGATTTCATTATTTTGTCACATCAAACGTACTTATGATATGAACCAGTTGCTTGCAATTATCTGACTATCAATATTTGTTTTCTTTGCATTCCAGAATTTCCTTCAACAATTGATTTCCACTCACGGACAATGTAAAAATGTAACATGACAATGTAAAAATGTTTGAAAAAGACATTTCATGGGACTATATTGTAATCTAAAACATCAAAACACAAAAGCCATTGATGACTGCAAATATATCGCGAAACTTAAATGTTTCCTCAACAGATAAGTTGTCATATATTGATAGAACATAACAAAAAGATTAGATTACTTGTAAAACCTTTGAAAGGCTTGTCATTAGTGCTTTGTGTTATCTTTTATTAACCGACTTCAAAAAGTGTCTGGATAAGGATCTCAGTTCAACGCTGAAACACGTTTAGAGAGCTGTCTAGTACGACGTCGACCTACTACTACCTTCTACTAAATAACTAGAAGTTATTCCAATAAATCAGTCACCCTAAATAATATTAAAATGAACAAACAAACCACAGCAAAATGTAAGACAAGACCACGCTGCTGAACGATGTATTGCTGCGCTAACGATTTCGCAGAAAATAGATATCTTGAATTTTCCCGGCTACTTTAGGATTTCGTAAAATAAAAACCTTTCGCACTGTTTTACATTTTGGATCGTGAACGTTAATGAATGGTGCGGATTGCAAACACTCAGTTGAAATAGAATGGGCGGAGGTCGCGCGGTGCCGGTGCAGCGCTACACCGCACTAATTGTGCGCTCAGGCGATCCTATGAAATATTTGTAGTGTGAACGTTTACGTGCGTCGGCTACACACCGCCATTAGGTGTAAAGTAACAGGCACACAATGAAAGCGCCGGTAAGCTGAGAACACAAGTGCGATGTGACGCGACATCGCATCGCTCTGTCACATTGTACGGCGCGCTTTAACGTTAATCGATCCCATCATTATTATTGCGTGTTGCAACAGATACTCGAGTGTGGAAACACGACGAGCGATGGCCGCGCTCACACGCTACCTATTGCCAATCTCTTATATATTTTATTTACTACCGATAACCTAATCTTATCGACAAAGTGCATGTCTTTGGTATAAAATTAGAACACGCTTATTGTTTTTGTCATTATCTTTGCCTACAAGATAAGTATTTATCAGCCACACAAAACACAAATCTGAAAGAAAATCAGATAATGTCAGATTAGTTTCAAGCGACTAGCGCGGTGGAATTTTCCCGTAGGGCTTTTACAGACGACTCGTGCTGAATAGAAAATATGCATTTGCATATCAATACACGTTGACGAAGATGGCTTATGAAGACAAATTGTTAGCTATATGCCGAGGAGTCTGTCATTGTTGTTTGACAGCAAACACGCTGGCTGGCATCAGGTCTCGCGGTACTGATGTACTATGTAGAGGAAATGTGTACGCGGGCGCAGCACGAGCTGCGAGAACAATCAGCGGCTCGCGTGTGCGCCGACACTTAGCTAGACGCAGACCAACACTCATTGTATGCAATATAACACATTTTTTCACTGCCAATTCTTTAGCATTATGTTTCTTTATAATTAAAGGAGCAATCATTGTGAAACTTCCCACTCTCACAGATGAAATAATAACATTATAATGTAAATTTCATTTATTCTACATTCAATTGCAGTATGAAATACCGTTACGTAGTTTAGTTATAAATAGAAGTTTAATTAATTAACTTGAAAATGATTTGGCTGAATGGGACTTGCTTGATCGACTGTGACAAGGGCTTGGCAGGACTGATGTATTCTATGTTCAATCTATTCACGGAATACCAATATGAAAAAAGAATCTGTGCCAAGTCGCGGGACATTCTGTTAGCTGATGAATATCGACCGTATTGCTCATCATATTGAAAGATTTCCCGCCAACCTCCACGAAATACTCTACAATACTCTACAAACACCGAGTTATGCTCATGCGCACACTATAATATGCTATAATATATTGTTGTTGCAGGTGACTTCTGCACTGACGTCATCATGAAGTGGAACGACGTCACGGATATCAGTGAGTTGACTTATCTTTACTTACAACCTTTCCCAATATTCTATCTAAATGTTGATTTGCTTACTTCTTAAAGATACAATTTTGATATTAGCCAAATACAACTAGCCTGAAAGGTTACGGATCCTAAAATATCAAATCTAATTCTTCCTTAGTTTATACGACCTGTCTGTACATTGCAAATATGTCCCGACTTATTTATTAATCATACTACACCTAAAACAACAACTGGTGCTTTAAGCAATAAATAATGTATACCTAATTTTGATATGGATCCAAAGTTTTATGAATACTTGTGACCGGTACCTAAATCAGCAATGCTATTGTTAATATACAAATCTCATAGAGAAACATTTGTCATGCCACGTCATAGTTGACAGTTTGACAAATCTCTGCCACACTACCTAACACACACAGTACACTCGTCAATATTTTTACTAATTATTTGCTAATGACGCGAGTACTGTTATTAGCGTAGCTGCTGTTTACTCAGCCCTGTTACAATCATGTTTATTTATCAAAACAGGTAGGCAGGAAGTATTTTCACATTAATTAGAATAAGGTTAACGATAATTTAAATAATATTCATATAAAAACAAACGAGCAGTTTAATTAAACAATAGGTATTTTGTTGGAAAATTTCCTTTCCTGTTACAATGCGGCGAGCAAACCAGTTGAAAGCGTAATTGTGCGCCCACGCACGCGCGCGCGTACTACAGCGTACAGAGCGCGGTCCGGCACCGCTGCACTTCTAACAACAATCTTATTTTATTTTTAAATGACATCGTCACCTACTTATTTACAATCACTTCCAAACGTCAGTATAATTTGGCCGATGGTTTGGGTGCACCTTGCCATACCATAGCAATCAAACTAATGACTCAACCCGAGCGGCCGTCGGCCGACTATTACGGAAGATTGCTGCTATTTTCTGTACGGAGTATCAAAGCCATTCTAATGACAGAGAAGCATTTAGTGACACATAAACTCACATCCAATTAAATAACTTAAGAGAACGTTAATAATATAATGGTGCAACACCACAGTGTGCCTACTTTGAGAGTGAGATTAAATGCCAACGTGTGCTGACCGTTTGCATTACTAATGTCTGATTGGGAACGTAACGTGAAGGGGTAGTCGAGTACATTCGGTAACATCTCCCTCGGGACACCAGTAATCTGATTTCAATCGAGCGGAGTGCACGCCAACATAATGCCTTAACAGGAGGGGCTACCTGTTGTCACATTCAATATTTCAGACGTGCTCAGGCCGGCTTAGCGAGCGACCATCCCTCCTAAACTCATCGTCCTTGCTGAACAACCAATGCGATTAGGCTATATGTATTGTGCCATGCTTCCATATATCTCACATGTATTGGGTGTACTATTTCTTCACATATTTATATTGTAGCAAAATATATCCCATTCCGATTTGTCACAATGTCTTTCAGAATTTTGTCGCATCCCGTTGTTTCATGGGAGGACGGGTACAAGGAAAACACATCTTGTAAATGCGATCAGTGGCTGCAGTTTGTGAGGTTGTTGATAGTAAGCGCGTCTGAATATAGTAGCGAGTGTTCAGCTGTGTTGTGTCGCTCCTGTAGTTTGGCAAGGCGCGCAGGAAGAGCGGAGCGGTGCGCGCCATTCATACGGAAATAACTAGGGCTGCCATTTGCCAACGCTGCCAGATACCAAAAACATGAAAGTGTCACTCGATTTCATGTTTCTTTATTATCAACAGCCATTTGCTGTTAAGTAGAAATACCCAAGGCATTGAACTTTAGAAATCAGAGACATCCATCACTCATCAAGTAAGTGTTACTCGAGTAACTTAAATGATGAAGTTTTAGCTGAAATCTGACGATTAGCTAGAATAGTATTTTGAATTTATTCAACCATCCTCCAAATTACATAATTGCATTAAAATGTCTTCAGTAATCAGTTTCGGTATAATGCACCAAAGGTTTGACATATTTTTTTTAAACATCTGAGGATCTTACGAAAGTGATATATGTATTTGTATTTTGGATTTAAGCGTAGGTTCAACATGTTGTCGACAAGAAGTAATTTGTGCATTATTATAGTGCAAGCAAAGCCTGGTTTGGGCTTGTAGAACATGCGGCAGGCAGTGCAAGGCGTGGGTCTAATCGCGTGTGTAACGCACGCTCAGTGGCTTGCGGTGGCGACGCGTCTTGCGGTCTTGCTACGCGCGATCCGCGTCGGCTCCGGTGCACACCATCGCCTCGCTAATGCTTCCAATACGGCGACAAACACCATTGCAATATTCCTGCGGTGTACTCCGCTCTCCAATATATGACTTACTAAATCATGATACAGAAACATTTTCGTTCCAATTGGAAATTGGAATTCAGTTTCAGATAAGTTCTTACGGTTTCAATATTTTGAACACTCTTTGGTATAATTCTTCTGAATGTAACATTAAAAGGATATCCCATTCAGTTTGTTTCCAGTAGAGTAATCAATGAGTTTCGTAATGTATTTTCCTAATTCCACGTACCCCACTACTATGTGCTGATCAGTCGGAGTAGGAGATTATTTGAATAACAAAAGATTTAAAAACAAACATGAATGTCGGCCAGCAGCGATCTGTACGTAAGCTGGTGTCTGTGTATTGAAGTTGTTTGTAGAGCTAGTTCGCACGTCATGTGTTTCATTAAGCAGATACACGTTAGGTATCCGCTCGCCACTGATTCAGGTGCAACTTTCTTACGGCCCCGAGACGTGCCAACATTCTTTCAGTTTTGTGGCTTTGGCACAAACGGGCTAAGATTAACATTCCCCAACAGAACATATCACACGATCTAAAATATGGTTTTTATAATATTAATAACAGAATTGGGTGTTTAAAAAGTTCGCTGTAAGAAATGTTTATCTGAGCGTGATGGTCGGCCATGTTGCGCTCGCGCCGAATTGCAGATTACATCACTGTGCAAAAAAAATCGCGTGCGCGTGCAACCGCCGGACGAGAGGAGTGTGGTGCGGGGGGCACGAGGGGGCATGGGGGGGGGGAGCGGCACGCTTTAACGACCTTGGCCTTGCTCGGGCCGCGGCCAAGGTGAGCGTTCAACTTTATACCGTAATTATACATGCGCCCACCAGTCTACCGACGCACACAGTTTATTATATTGCCACAAAGCCGATCGTGGCATAACCGCGAAGATGTCCATATTGTTCGCCATAGTAAATTGTTGAAACAGCCTGCCTGCTTGCTCCTAAACAAACCCTTTGCGTGCAAACGAAAGCTGAAACGCACAGTCCATTACTCGGTTTCTCTCAAATAATCGGCGGATGTTATCGAAACGGCTAGCGGGAACCTCGGTGTATGGCTAAACTTGGAACTCGTTTGGTTGCGAGCTAGCCCAGCGAGCGCTCACGCTCTCACGCGCACTGCCGCAGCACACAGCCAGCGAGCGGACATTACGCGGCCACACACAACAGGTTTATAATGAACTTGTACCCGCCAAAACTTGGACAGGTTGCCTTTTACAGAACTTACTTGTTTGAACTCTTACTCGCTCATTAGTTTTGACCAAATAACTACTAAATGTTTTACTCATGAGAGGAGGGTTCACTATCTAACAAGTAAGTGCCGTTGAAGTACATATCTAATCTGTTCTTCTCTGTCTGAAGAGCACAAACAAGGATCATAAAAATAAAAACAAATTATGTATCTAAATGCGTTTCGGATTATTTGTTAAGCATGAAATATTGCAATTTATGAACCGAATCTATCAATCAGATATGGATCAGCTTAAAATGACGGCTACAATTGGAATCAGCTGACACGAACTACACTATCAGTATCTGAAACACACCACGTACGTAGATTACAAACACGTTATACTAAGGGGTAACCGAAAAGGTTTGGCCTTAGAGAATCAATCATATTGGGTAATAAAGAGGACAAATGAGATGTTATCGCGGCTGGCGTTGTCGTTGGCGGATGTCCAGAGCTGGGCACTGAGCGCGTCATCGACATCGCTACAGAAGAAATGTCGGAAAGTGCATTTGCAGTACACAACACTAACTGCTGGCAAGGAACGAAAGGGAAGTCGTGCACTTTATCAGAAACATTTCTTACGAAGAAGTGCAGAAGAGTCCTGGTGAGCCATCAGGACGCAGTTACACTACATGCTTTTGACTCTGTTAATATTTCCTTTCGATTCATGTTTATGCTTTAAATCGTGATTGCAGGTAGCTAGCTTCTAGCAACTAATAAGGTTTGACGAGTATTCACAGAGACCTTTGAAGTAAAGGAGTCGAGCGCAATACGTGGCGTGGATAATGTTGTAGAGCCTAGCCCCACGCTAATGCCATACTATTTGGTAGAACAACAATAACCTTTACTTAAAATGTAGGTCCTTAATTTGAACTTAAAATATTTTGCTCGATTTCAACATTTTACCAGCAAAGCAAATCATGACTTGCTTGGATCCTTGAGACTGTAAACTTTCAATGGACAATAATAAGTGATTCTGCGAACGTGTCTTAGTAGCTTATTGTTTGCTGTCATACACGAAATATTCGGTATAGCATTATTGTACAGATTACATAGTGGTGTGGAGCTAAACAGCTCGGAGCGGTGCGACGTGGCCGGCATCGTATGCGGCGCACGTACGACTGTCCGCCGCATTACCATACGCTAGACGTTGCGGCACAATAACGCCACGTCGCTCATTATCACCACTGCTAATGGCTCATATTGGCGCTGGTTCAACGCTCACCAGACCTCATGGTAATCACTCAAAACCAAATAAAGTGGCCCTCATTGATGACAAAACACTGCTAGAAGAACAACCACAAAGGAGTACAACACAGTTCTTACGAACCTTCTAAATCTCCGTTTGCTCTCGAAACTCGGTCTCAAAATTGAAGACATTATTTGAATTTGAAATCCGAACACCGATTCCAATAATCTCTTGTAAAAAATCGAAACTAATGATTACGACAGAATTTGCATTCCCGATGCCCAAATCAGTATTGCAAACGCGAATCACTTGAGATTTTTATGCAAATCGTGCAATGTTTGCATGTCGTCGACAAGGACTGGACGATTCCGTTTTGTTGCTAAACATGGTTTTAAGGAATACTTATCGTTTGATGAACAATTTTTAAACCATAGTGATACTAAATAACTCATGATGATATAACTAGAGGGAGTGTAACATTGATACATGGAACACAAAACTGAAGGGTTGGCGTGAGCACTTCTGATATTGAAACGGCGCTATTTGAAATGCATTGGATACTCTGGAATACTAGAATAGCAATCTCCGTGTGGTCGCTGTCTTCAAATAGATCATAGATCATGCCATTGTCTATGCATAGCTAACACAGCTACAGGGAATTTACAATATGTGAAGCTAGCTAACTCTATCTGATTTTTTTACCATTACTAGTAGTTTGTAATATAACTTTGGGAATTACAAAACGACGAGCAAAAACAAATTGTTTATAAATTATCAGATGATATAAGTTTCGGCCTGGTAAATGTCACATAATCTGTGCCATTATATCAATATTTTCGTCAAGGTCGCTCGGCAGCGATTCTCGATCCATCGATCGATCGAAGTTTTCCGTAGCGTGCTGTCACATTCCCACCTGTATTTACAAACACAGGTCATATTCAAATTCCTATTATAAACATTTATATAACCACATATTTAATCTCTCTGACCTTAAAATTTACATTTCTAATACATCAGTAATCTTTGATGATTAATCGTCGCCATTTTGTTTGCTAATGGCCGCCGGACGTATATTGTTTTTATAGCTGTGCACCTTGAACTTGACCGGCTCGAAGCGAACAGTCGCGCTCTTTCTATACTGATCATTATAAATTAATAGTTGTGATTATCTTAGCATATTCGGATAGTTATTCAAACTTGCGTCGCGGAAACAGGGATTCAATTTGTGTAGAGTTGGAGATACGCTGTCTCCTTTCTTCTTACGCAGAGTTACGTTACTATAATGTCGTTTACGACACACACACTTGGCATGAGATCTCCTCGCCTCAGAATAGGCCAACTCTCGCGTTTCGTGGGACGCATACACGTACACGTATTCCGTAAGACCTTTCCAGTTACCCATTACAATTTATGTAGGTATCATCGAGCGCCAATCTGTCTAGCAAAGTGATGACCGGCATAATGACACATACGGCCTGAATGTATATTTTGTACATAAACAGTGTGCAAGTAACAAACAATGCTTGCTGGCTAAAGTGAAGGCACATCGCTTAGTCGGGAAGGTTGCGGCTAAATAATACGAAGCGATGTTTATTAGCGTCGGTCTCGGTGCCATGGTGGAGCCATTACGTGCAGGGCTGCCCACGCGCACGCCGCCGTGTCACGCTGACACGCGGATCGACGCGCATTTGCATTCCAAATGGAGAACATTCTGAAGATATAGTTTTTCAACTGTGTTTTTATCGGCTGCAGAGATCATAATAGCTATTTCAGATGAAAGATGTTTTTGCTGTCAGTTTTCAGTTTCTGAGATCACGAACTGCTGCTATGTTGCGGTGCTATTTAGCATGAAATTCTTTTTCGATAAAATTTTCCATTGAACTCGCTTATGTGTGCGATTGCATTTTAGATGTGGATGCTTTTTAATATTCTTTCAGCAACAAATGTCCAAGGCCAATTTGCTGTGGTCATAGTTGAGATTCTCGGTCCTAACGAGACCCACACATATAGCTATTTATAAGTTGTAGGTGCTTTTTAAATACTGCTTTCATGTGCAGAGTTGAAGGCTAAAAAACATTTAACAAAAATACAAGCTACTGGCACGTGACCGCTAACAAGGCCTAAATAACTGTTTAACTTTGACATTGACCATTATTCAGCTCGGTTCAAGCTTTATTTTTATCATCTTTAGTATTTTATAGGCTCGTTTCCTATCAGCTTCTCATTTTATAAATTCATTTATAAAGGTATTTATTCTCTCGGGCATTCCAGTGAATGATCTTTAAAGGCATCCGCGTGAAATATCTTCTCATCGAAATCATTCCTTTGATTAATAGAAGTTCCCCAAATTCCATTTTTTATTGTTACAGGAAAATCAATACTGTGTAGTTACCTCCCTGGACATTTGATATATGATTTCGCACGATCTGATATAACCTCAATGCCAATATTATTTCGAGTTATCAAATAAAGTTTCTCTTCTATACCTAGTATAGGTATAAGCATTCAAAAAGGTAAAAATTTATTCAAAGGCATGGTTATAAACTAATCAGTTTGAGGAGCGCGTCTAATAAGATACTGGTGGATGCGTGTGAGCAGAATGCCAGATTTGCGTGCGAACAGGCCGCGCAGGGCTCCACAAAGTGCCACGCGGATGTATAGACTCACAGCAACAGTTTGACGTGTCGTGACTCGCCCGCGTCAACGGCGCATTCAATCTTGATTTGACCGACGGCGATAACTTGCCTGGCTCTCTTTGCTTCACTTCCAACTTTGAACCGTACGACGTCCGCTTTCGGCTCCATTCTTACTCGCCGGATAGAATCGACATTTGGAGTTGTAAGATAAGTGGAGAGCGAGATCTGTGCGTCGGGCAGGCCTGAGCCCTTTCAATTATTCACAGGCGGAACAGTATTGTGGCACACGTAAGTAGTTGCCCTTTGCCGAAGCGGACCTTATCTCCACTTTGTATGCTCCTCCGAGCGGGACATTGACATCGCTGCGAGGCTTTCAGTTAGCTTCGCGTTGGCTCCACTCGCTATTTGTTATTCACTATTTCTTTACCTATTAGTTTGCATTACGCTTCTGCTTCCTTACTTGCAAGTCAACAGTTTTTTTTAATGCAAAGTAAACAAAGGACTAGACTAGACTTGTCTTTGTAGTAAAAAAGTTAACTAACAGAGATGCAAAATAACTCTGAACATGTCTATACCCCTGGTGGAGCAAAATTAGAAACTTATTCCGCTGTCTATTTTAATTTGTTCTACCCCACGATGAAAATAATCCCTTTGTAACGATTTTTATCGCTATTTTAAAACTTGGTCGGTGGCTGCCTGTTCCCATTCGCCACTTTCTGTGTTTTAATGATCCGTATCTTTGTGCTCGTTGTTCCATAAGGGGTAACTCGGCAACATTCTCAACTTTTCTCCCCACTTAGACATTACTGCTCTTGCAAGGCTTGCCTATGCTGATTCAGATAGAATATAAAAAGTTCAGTGGATATAATATAAAAAGTGTTTTAGCCCTGATGAACTGTCGATGTTGGTGCGAAACGAATTTTGATGCAGATGAAACATGGAGGTTTTTGCAATAATTCCCAGAACACTACGGAAACTAATTGGATATTAAACACTCTGTTATTCGAATGTCTCAATTACTGTCGCCGATTCTAGGTGTGTTTGTTTACCGACTTTTGGATAGTCGTACAACCGGTTCCTATTCGATTCGGCGTTTCAATTGGGATATATAATCTTGTACGTGGACGTGTATCGAGTCAGAAATCAAGTTTTGAGTTGAATTGATAAACAGTCTGAGTCACTGTTGAATTTCTTAAATTCTTTTGTTACTGTTAAGTTTAAGCTACCGCATTACGTACAGCAGCAGCAGCCTCATAATCATTACTCATCGCTTCAGCGTTGGTCGACTTAAGATGGGTAGTTTTATAAAGATTTGTAATTAGGGCTTAGATTATTGAATAGAAAGACAGTAAGCTGTTCATTGAAGGTGAACAAGCGAGCTACATGAACGCCGCGGCACACACCGCTTGATCCAAACCGACATGTTTTTTAACAAGTCAAACCTGTTGTTAATAAGGCTAACTGCCTACGTTACTATTGTTGCCTCTTACTCTTTGTTGGAACGGCATCAACAAAAAATCGGCATAGTATTATGGTTTATTGTTTTGTTCATGCTTTATCTAAACATTGTGTACACTTTATATGTGTATAGAAAAAGATAGGATAGACTTCTTTCTCGTCTTTGATCCTCTGGTTTTATACATTTAGCTTTATTAATAATACAAAGTTATTTAAAATTTAAAGTAAATAAATGGCTTCCAAAGCCAATTTGAAGTTAAAGAAGTATTGGTTTTTGAAGAAAAATCGGCAAGAAGGACTTCATCCCTCTTATTATAAAAACTGCCGCAAGTAGTGGTTTAAACCCGACTGAAGACGTCTTGGTTTGTTACGGTACTTACGATAGTCTTTACATCCTTATTACAAAACGTAGACTAAGAGAAGACTGTTTAGTACTTCGATTTGTCTATGGTTCAAATAATATCCACAGATTATAAGCAACAAATATTTAAATAATTCGTTCAATCGTTCCGAATTCTATGCGCCGTTCCTTTTTACATTATTTTGTTAAGTCTATTTTGATGAAAAATAAATAACTATGATAATAAAAAAATATCTCTGCAGTTGGAAATATTACTTTTTATTATTAAAGGCTCGAGCAGACCGGATGCGTATGCGTAACCACGCGCGTAGTCACGCGCGTAGTTACGACGTAACCATGAGTTGTAATGTATGGAAATGTATGGACAGGCCACACTTGCGTAACGACGCGCGTGTCTACGTTACGCAAGCGGTGTGGCTACGCGCGTGGTTACGCATACGCATCCGGTCTGCTCGAGCCTTTAAAGGTAATTTTATATTTCTAGTATCTTTTAACGATATACATGATCCAATTATTCTCTTTTAAACAACTATCGAGTTTGCGCTTATAACGGAACGTCAGCGCGCGTATCCGAGTTATGTTTTGTTTTTAGGTTAGAAATAATTTGGATTATTTTCATCCCGATTTAAATGATTAAATAAGACGTTGTGCATCTAATTAGAACCTCTTCAAAATTAAGTGCACAATAACTTACACACAGAATATCGTGTGCATTAAATTACCGAAAGAAAATGAAACATTTGAAACAACATAAAAGTAGAAAATTATATTTTATTCCGATGTCTATTTATACAGTCAAATGCACTGATACATGTTGGAGACTGTTCTTCATCACACAATCTTGTTCCCTTTCTCATCTAGGCATTTTTGTACATTTTAGCAAGCTTCCAGTCTTTTACAAACATTGCATATTACTGGCAGAGATACGGCGTGCAAAACGCCAAAATAGTCTTGAATCTGTAAATAAACAGTAGACTGTATGATAATCTGATATATTTTCGGAGTTTCATCAAAATCTATGTGGTAGTTTATGCGTGGAACATAAACAAACATCCATAATAAAAACTTTGACTCTTATACAATTAATTAGGATGTTTTGGCAACCTACTTGCACTGTAAAGGCTACTTACTTTATGGCGAGCCCAGTTGAGCATCATAGGATCATCCTGGATTATCATCATGCATTCAATTGACTATTATTTCGAAAAACGTAAATCGATATTTATATCGAAAATTGTCGTCAGGTAATTTGAAGAGATTTTGTCGATGACGCATTCTGTTGGGTCCCCGGACACTCTGAATAGTATTCTAACACATCCAAGTATTCCAAATCACACATATTTATGTCCACTTTCGTTTTTTCATCACAAAACAAATAACCTCAAAAGTAAATAATGTCGGAATTTGACGTTTGTCGACTAAGTACTGCAGTTAAACTAGGGGGCTCGATGGTCTATCTTTTGTACTACAGATAGTAATAGGACTTGCGATAAACTGCGTTTTGTAATAACGTTTTTTCAAGGTCGTACTTAAAGGTGGATTAAAGGTAGTACAAAAGCCGATACTTATTTGATACCGCGTTTTATAATAAGAGGGCATCTGTTCTATTCCGTCAATCTCATAGCTCGATGGGACGGAGGACCACTAGACTATTACATATGATGGTTGTAGCTACTAATCAATATTGTAGAAGGTCCGGTCTGTTACATGATCAAATAAGTTTCCTCATTCATTAGTTCGTGCAACTATAATACCGTAAGGTTAAGACGCGAGCCCTTTATCGAGACTCGGCGGGTCAAGCCTCCTTCGAACCCTAATCAACTATAGTGATGAATGTGGCCTTAACAAACACATTTATCTTAGTTGGGGGTTAACTGAGAGGATCAAACACCCATCGTTATCGGGATCGTCATCCGCTTCCCTTGTTTCTTCCGGCTTGGCGAACTTCGCCGAGACTCCTCCGTCAAGACAATGCAGCGCGACTTGCTCTGGAGGGTCGCGTCTTCACAATACAAGCAAAAACTAAAGCCAGCACCCACAATGCACTAACGACAGGGTGTGCTCTATCAAGGAAACATTTTGATTCTAGTTGATATAATATCACAAATCCTGTAACAAAACTCAGGGACGTACGAAGAGAACTCAAGTACACACATTTATATTTTTGTTGGCATTAGTATCGGCTCTTTCCCAAATGAAAACATAGAGATATGCCAAGTATACTGTTAACGTAATACACAACTGAAAGTGCCAGGAATCACGATGGTCATTAATGCCTGTAACGTATACAAATATTTACAATTGCCGAGATACATTCACCGGCAGCGTGGATTGTGTGCTATCTGCATATCTAGGCAGTTCAATATTTCAACATAAGAGGGTACTCGCTGTATCTGCGATCGTCAGATGCGGGATGTCGCTACTTTATCGCTACACGATTGAGTAAACAACACTCATCCTTGTATACCTTACGTGTGCCCTCTGTTTTAGAGTAATTAGTAAACATGACATCAAGATAATATGTACGCCTCCTGACATCAGCTGCGAACAAGTTGTGTAAACACATGGATATAAAAAGTGTACAGGTAGATATACATGTGCACAGTTCATGGTATCGTGCATTAAAGGTAGTGAAGTGTTTACCCCGCCGGTCTCCAGGTAACATCCATGCTGTGCAAGTGGCACAGGCGCCGCGCAGCCTTCTCGCCGCAAGTTCAAGAACATCCCCTCTCTCCCTTCCCTCCCTTTGTGCCCTCTCCCCTCGTCTCCGGCCCCTCTCGCGGTCCTACCGCCTCCTTCCTGTGTCTCGTGCATCCAGCAGCTTCCGCTCTACCCTCGTTAACTTAAACGTAATCAATCGAGCTATCGACGATGACGACCTCTTAATAAATTCTATCTTTGTTATAACCATACTGGTAAAATGTGTTTTAATATCTTTTAAATTTAGATGTTCAGTGGTCGATAGAGTTGAACGAACAAAAGACGATCCTTGTACAAGTTAAGCTCGTTTAGCTTCAGTTGTAGTTAGGTCAACGTAATGTTATACGCGCCATGAGTCATAGCAGCTAGATGCTTACTTACGTGGTAGGCGGAACCCTGGACTAGACTAGCCGCTTCTTGTCACAACTTGTACACACAGTCGATACACTAGATTAACGAATATTAAACTTCCTGTGGATCATAACTTACCGAAGAGAGAATAGGTAACCTGCCTTTACACAAGCCAAGAAGATATTTTACATGGGTCAACTCCATGTAACTATTAAATAATCTGTATAGAACTATGCACAGTCGGTGCATGTCTTATAGATTAGGTATTAAATGAGAATGGTACTGTTTAATTTTATGGATGTGATCGACAATAATCATACTTATAAGGAAGGCACTACCTCTGAACTCCTCACACACGAGGAGTTACGGCGCTGCATTCAACATACGTCTTATTAACAGTTTACAAAGAGTATACATTTATATAGGTATACGTCTGCCAGCAGATTTCAGCGGAGTTACATCATAAACGTCCATTCTATCCTATGTTTCATTATGCATGTATATGAAAATCAAACAAGCGAAAACATATGAAAAGTCATCGATCTTCGAATGATACTAGGAGTTCCATGATTTTTGTTTGGCACTTGCTGAACAGCCATAGCATCTTTTCTGAATAGTTACTACAATAATACATTCTAAATTCCTTCAATGTGTGCGATATATCAACTTTTGATTACTTTCACACGAGAAGTGAAGGCCATTCGTCTGCGAGATGTAAGCGATCCCTTGCTGATGATAACTGAGCGGTGTTGTGTCCCGCAGGCATGGGCGGCGAGGCGTGCGCGTGCGCCCCCGCGCCGCCGCGCCTGCTGCCGGACCCGGAGCCCGACCACCTGTACGACCACCACTCCTCCGAGGAGGAACTAGAGGTAACCACCTTCCACGATACACTGCATGCACATCAACATTCACTAGTACTATTGCATACTATAATCATTTATCTTTATGACGTTGCATTTGGATGTCCCAGAAAAATCCCCGATGCTCAATCTTGTAAATTATGTCATACGCAGAGATGTCGGCCGAGCGAAATATCAATTGATATGAACTATTTTGTAACTCTTGTTATAGTTTATAAGTCCCACCAACACACAACCATAGATATCTAGAGATAAGCATAGATATCTCTGGATATAGTAGTAGAATATGCAAAATGAGGCATGCCGCAGCCAATAGGGTAAGACCGAGGGCAAAATAATTTAAATTTTGCATACATATCATGCTGATGTTGCAAAACTGATAAGTACATGTAATTAGTCGAATTAACTGGACTAAAATAAATATTATCAAACCTAAGCAAACAAGTTGCTTAGTACTACAGAGTAGCATAGCCAGCTACACTCAATACATTTTAATTTGTTCTGAACGATTTAATAACTGTCCCCCAGATCTAGGTCTCACGCACAGCCTATAAATGTAATCTAGCTCAGAATTAATCTCAATTTCGACCTTCTACTCCCACCAGACGAGATGTACGAGAACCTTGCGAGTTCACACCGCCCTCAATGCTTTGTTGTTACACTTAATAGCGATTAGGATTCACGATACAATTCATTAGGATTTTTTGTGCAGAGATGACTGTTGGGACCTGTTGGTTAATGACCACTGTCAGGTGTCTTATGCGAGACCCTTGTGAACCCATGTGCAGTCTGCTCTTGTCTACTACCAATGCTGCAATTAGTGACATTGTATATGCTTAGGCTACGGACTACTAGGATAAATAGTAAAAAAAGTATCATAAAAAGCAAGGGTTAAGGGCAATTTCAATAAGCTTAAAGTGAGTTTAACAGCTTGAACTACAGCTTCTGTTAAGATAAGTCGTTTGTAATAATTATAAGACCCACTCAAAAAACCGGCAAGAAGTTTCACTATAAAAAAATATTGTTATGTTATTATCGCATTATTTATTTTAAATTAAAATAAAAGTGCATCGTCACATAAACGTCGAATAAACAAGGTAACAGCTAACAGCAAAATGTAACAAGTACTCTAGATAAAAAACTACAAGAAATCAGGAGAATGCAGTAGACTATGCAGCAGATTTGTAGTAGAGTTATTAAAATCCAAATAAAACTACATAATCTGAGATCTTTCAAAGCGTGAGATCAAAGCAATTGCGAGTCACAAAGCGCTAGATGTAGACTCCACGTCAGCGCTCAGTGTTTCATGTTAAAACTTTTGAAACGCTTCAATCCTATAATCTGATGAAATTAAAATACAACATTGGTTGTAAACTAAAATACCGGTAACTAGAGATTACTTATTTAAATTATCTAGCTACAAGTTTACAACCAACGGGAAAACGGGATATTGCAGAATTTATTTTATGGTTACGGGGTTAGCAGTTTTATTATGACACAATAATATTATTACAATTTATTTTATATGAAAATGCAACACTTGCGTACTTAAAATGCTGTAACTATTCGCAAATTCAAACTATATATTCACAGTGCCTAAATGATCTTCGAGCCCTTAATTGCATTGAGCAGTCCGCCGTATGAGCGAATTAACTGCAAAACTCATTTAGTACTAGTAGACTGTGCTCTGGCAAATGTAATGGAACTTATATATGAGCAGAAAAACTCCGGCTAGTCTGCCAGGGGTGGCAAGACAAAGATAATTCGCTATCGAGAGTAGTTGATGACGTAATTGGTGTCGGGAGTTAAACGCTGGGCTTTTTGCTGATAGCTCGCATTCCCGCTATTGTTGATGCTCGCCGACTCTTCTCTTGAGCGCGACCATTTTGTCTGCGGCAGTGGGTTCCACTGGATCTAGCCACTTAATACTCGCGGAGACGTCGGCATTGTTCTCAGGGGGCACTTGCCTGACTGCAAGTATGGATCCCTTTCCTCTCCTTCAGCTCGAAATAAAATGTGACGTGAAAATGTTTTATCCATTTAAAATACCGGTCTGATAATTGCGCGCCAATTTAAGTTTGGGAGTTTAATTGATTACTTTTATGTTGGCAATTGGTCGTCAATAAAAAGCGGTCGGTTGCGCAACGGAGGCGGGAGACTGGGCCGTATCTCACAGCGCCGATGTCCGGCACTTCGCATGCCGCATTAATTCGCAACGACACGCCGCAACTAAATTACAGCCGTAGACAACCTCTCCCCCGCCCGCACAGCCTCCCGCACCCCCCTGCATCCCATCCGCACCCCGTAGTGGTCGTCAGGGGGCCTATTAGGTAGACACTTGACGTACACCTCAATATTTTCGACCATGGAGGCGGCAGGTATGGTTCAATTAGACAGGTCGCCGGTATTGGTGTAAATAATGGCGCCTCCCTCATCGTATGAGGACAGGAGCTCTTCTTTGAATGAACGAGAACTCGCTAAGCCCAAGTTCTGAAGGTCGCCGCATGGGTGGATTTAAATCAGTCAGAATTGAACTCGACAAAATTGCCACCCCTTGAGAATTTGTAGAACATACAAGATGACAATGTACAACGTACAACAACAACCAGTCCTCAAAATAAAAGGCATTTTCCAAACCCTCTTAATTCAATAATAAATAATACGTCTAACTTAATTCATTATAATCTACAATTTAAACAAACTGAATGCAAATCATAATATTCGATTAAAAAGTACATTTATTTCTTTTTAAATTACGTAACCCATCCTAGCAATAAAAAGTTGTGTATAATTAATTACCACTCGATCGTCCCTACGAAGCGTGTCAAATAACTTTGCTATTAGGATACACAAACCTACATGTAAGTGCATGATGATGCGCGTAGTGTCAGATGCAGTCGGTTCAATTCGAGCGGTGTAGCAGCACCGCGAGCTGAACATCTTAGTTAATAATTCCGCGACAGATACATAGGAGCGATGCAGTTATATGACGTGAAGAGATTAAAAAGTTAGGAGAGCAGGTGAACGCCCTCCGGCGAGGCGAGCGAGCGAAAATGACGCGAGCAAAAAAACTGCCGACCTCATCTACCTAGCGTCATACGTTCTACTAATTTGAAGGTTTTTAATGCACTTTTTCTATACGTACAAAATTATGTTATTTGCTACCATCTCACTCGTGCATTGTGAGATCTGCATTTCGTTTTTTTGGCAGTTAATTAAGCTGTTTTTGTATGTTCAAAGACTGACATCATATTACACGTGTAAGCCGGGCAGAATAGTTTTTGCCTAGCGTCCAATCTAATGATACAGTAAACAGTAGCGATGGGGTGTGACGGCACCTCGACTGCTATTACGGCAGTCGGCAGCATGCGGTGTGCGGTGTGCAGGCCGGCTGTCGACTTCCATTGTTGCTGAAGGGTCTCTCTCTATAGCTATACTGTGGCCGATTATCTGCTCTGCGGAATAATGGAACCATCAACTCGTCTCCCACTGAGTTGTGTACCGCACTCCTTTATAAGATGCGTTAAGGCGTACCTACACCTCGACCGACGTCGCCCATTACCTGGCCTAGTCACTATTCTTCAGACTGCTTGGGTTTTGAGGATCAAAAATAAATCTGCAAGTGTATTCAGAGTGCGTGGACAATTAACAGCGGCGATGCGACCAGCCTCTAATTAGATCGCGAACCAGATTTACCGCTCCGGTGGTTCGTAAACAAATTAGGTTATCAAGTCACTACAATTATTTTCAATTACAACGCGTATGTGGAGCGCGCGAAATTGTGGATCGATACGAGTGGCGGCTGCCATTTTTTTCGTGGAGAGCTGCCGAGCTGCACACGCTCCCTGTCTTCAGTTGACGCTTGCTTGTTTTTTTTCAGTAACAAGACAAAACAATCCGTGAGTTTTTATTCATTGTTTCCCGTCTGCCGCCTGCATAACATTTGTTTATCTTGCGCTTGGCTTGAAATTAGAAATTCTTTTGTCTCCGCACTTTTTTAATTGCAAAAAGGAAACGGAAATGGCTTTCTAAAGAAAGAAAAACGTCGTGTGATAATATTAAATGCGTAAAGCCATTCCTGCATTGTTTGGTCTGGCGAAGTATTCAGCATGGCCCGCTAAGGAGGGCTTATTAGTGTGTGACAGCTAGGCGACGCGCCGGGACGCGGCTTATTGTGCAACGTGATGTTATTGCCCGTCGAACACTTTAATGACTCGAGCACCCTGCCTGCCTCGCAAACTAATTCCAATATGCACAGGCTCAAGGCGCTTTCTGGACTATTTCGCAGCAGTACATCTTGTTTTAATTCTGGAATTGGCGGATTGGAGCTCGAGTTATATTACATTTTCTTAAACTGTCACAATATTGTTATAGTTAAGTAATGTTGATATTTCTTTCTGCTAAAATTGTGATTTATTTTTGCATTTATTTTTACTCTATACAGTCAATGCTCTAGAAGAACTGTTCAGGTTCAGCAAAAAACAATAAATCGTTTAAGTAGCTCGGTAACGTGATCCTCGGATGGCACGGTAGCCATAACCAGTACAAACGAGGCGTAGGAGACTCTATATCTGGAGTGGTTACCCACTCCACTAGGCGAATAGTGATTCTCTGGCACCCTAACATACCTAAAATGTATTAAGAACTAGTCCTTAAAGTACATAAACTAAACCACCATATACTCCAAAAATATTAAAATCCTATTGCAGCTATTCAAGTTGAGTTGAAGGTGTCGACCGTGTGTGGCAGTGGTAGTGCGGAGGCAGCAGGCGCAGCAGCGCTCGCCTCACAAAGGCTCGTCGGCGCGGGCCGCGGCCCATCCATAATAAACGAGCGGCCGGCGCTCCGCAGAACTTTTCCGCCGCACCTAACAGTACTCGGCGCGACTTCTCAACGCGTTTCTAATTACACGCTGAAATATTCAACGCCGTCGCGTACCTACTTCTCAGATGAGAGTTTACCTCGTATGCCCTTTCTTTCCATTCTTGGTCCTTTTGGAAGTGTTATCGCCAGACGCGAATGTATCTCGCTATAATACACGTGCTGAGTGCATCGGCGCAGAGACGACGCCCTCATCAATATTTTTGGTTTAGATCCTTTAGTGACTAGAAGACACTAAATTATTTCATCAATCCTCATAAACAAAGAAGATGGATCAAAATTGCCCCATGTCCTATAATACAGTGTCATATTTCAAAAAAGCTGTGGGAGCTGTGGGAGCACTTCTTTTCGGTCTAGAATTTTAAGTTGCTATGTTATAAGTCCCGGATGAATGGAGATATATCGGACATATCTTGGACAGTTTGGACCAATATCAGGGTCCTTCGGTGTGTGTTGCGTGGGACGAACGTTTCACCTGGTACATGAACACGTTAGATGGAAGCGTAAACATATGAGCTCGGCCGACATCGAGTCCCCATGCGAATGAGTGAAGCATAGTGATGTGAGAGTGCGGCGTGCAGGTGATCAACGGGTTGCCGCGCGGGGCGGAGGGCGCGAGCGCGGCGGGCGGCGCGGGCGCGGGCGGCGCGGGCGCGGCGGAGTCGCGGCGGCGCGGGGCGTCGTCGCCGCCGCCCGCCGCGCCCGAGAAGCGCAAGTGGCCCGCGCAGCCCTACCGCGACCTGCGGGACCTGGCGCCGCGCCCCGCCTCCTCCGACGACGACGACACCAAGGTACGCCATGCTAACACCGCATCCCACTAGTCGCATCCGACCTCATGTGTGCTCTAATCACTACCTACACTTCTTGTTTGCTCGACCTGATGTTCAGTTCCAAATCTAGAACGAAATCCACCGATTGGTGTGCTTCCTAAAATATTTTTCTAGTTTTTGCAACTAAAGGACCTAGGTACCTGGATTACTAATGTGGCCATAAGATGGAGTATATTTGGCAAGTTCCTTGAACCGCTTGTCCGAGTGGAGCCTGTATCACCAGGGTTTGAAGCTTTTGTATATAAAGAAGATATCTGGGCATTTTCAGGTGGAGACACCGGTGCGTTTCCGCACGTCGCCGCCGCTGGAGGCTCTAAAGCCGCGACGCGGAGTGTGCTCGTGTGGGGTGACGGGCGCGGGGACCCTCGCGGGTGCTGCGGGGCCCGCGGGGGGCCCGGTGGGGCCGGCGGCGCGCGGCAGGGCCCCGCTGTCGCCGCGGCGCCGGCGCTTGCCGCTGCCGCCCCCTCGCCGACACCGGCCCGCGCTCGACTTCGACAAGATGCAACAGGTACAGCCGCCTGACATATTTCTGTAACGCTCTGGACGGTCACTTTCAAAAATTCGTCAGCCAACGGAAGTCACGCGTATAAGTACATATCGCCACTCGTGGATGCTATTTACAGAAACACTAATATCCATGTGTACCCTGTTCAAGAGCACTCACAATCCGAGGAATTCCATATCCAGGGACTTAATTGCAGAATTTGTGATTTGTACACTGCCATCGTTTATCCAATGATGAATTCTTCCAAACAATGGTCGTATAAGCGCCTTCGAAATGTGTTAAAGGCATTTAACTGTTACTAATCACAATATCAAGTCTTAGCGAGTGATCTTCCCAAATGTGCCAAAACGTAACCGCGACTAATTCCGAACGCAAATGTGAGATAGGCAGCCAATGGCAGATAGTTATCGTTTAGTCACAGCTCGGGAACAGTTAGCAGTGCTGCCAGATCGCTTGGTCACGGTGCCGGCGTTACCTCGCGACCAGCACCGATGGGTGGCCAGCCTTTTCAATAAAACCTATGAATCATTTTAAAACTATTATGGGATTGCGGTTTAGTTTTTATTTACTTCTTTCTTTATCTACCTTTACGATTTCGATGTTCAGGGTTTCTTGACGGAGGTACCGAGATAGGTGAAGTTCAGGAGTACTAAGAGGCAACTAGGTACTCCCAAAAACTGTTTCGTCCATTAGCCTGTTGCACACAGGTTCTGCTCAGTCATTTATGTTAAGGTTTCCGTATTTGGCACGGTATTAAGTAGGTACTTCCTGTGTAAAACACTTTTCTTTTTAGCCTTGATTTACTTAGAAGGTATATCGAGAACGTAATCGTATTGCGAAATAACATCTTCACGAACATAAGTTAAACATTATCTTCACAAAGCGACCTTCAAAGGAATTATAAGGCAGGGTTTTATAGCATAAAATAAACGACTACATGCAAGAGAATTTCCTCAGCATTTTTCTAGTTATTTAATAAGCCTGAGAGCGGCTTAAAGAGGAAATAAAATAGCTATGTGAGAGTAATGAGCTAACTTCAAGTCTTATCAACTCGTAGCTTGATTACAGTTAATTGTGTTAGTTGCATAGTAAAATTAACTGCTCGGAAAATTCACGAATGACAACTTAGAGCTGTTACGAAATACGTCGATTTGATTGATGCTTGATGAATTGAGGGGTTGATAGAAGTGAAACACCTTCTAAATTACGTAAAAATAATAGTTTATCTAAAAACCAGCAAGTTTTATTAATAGCTGAGGACCGTGGCTCATAATTGTGAGCTGTATATTAATATGAAACGCCGGAGCTACCTACACACGTACGTTATTTATGCACTCGATGTTACATAGTTGTGCGATATCAATTATAGCGGTAATTAGTGGCTGCACAACATAATACTGCTCACACGGATAACTAGAAATGTAATTAAAACCTTCTGTGTACTGGCTGCTTATAATCTCGCGCTAGTTCACTTCCACTGACTTAATAATAACTAAATCTTGATGGCCATAAACAGAATATCTAAAATTCACCTTACGGTTGTTTCTGCTGATATAAACTTGCAGCTCATATTTTCTAGGCGTTGCAACACCCAAGTAAGAGCAATTCTGCAGTAATTAAAGTATACCTGCTCACTTATACTGGTGCGCTCAGTAGTTCACACGGGTCACCCAATACCCGTAGGTAATGAGTTGTAAAATGCATACTAATTGCTCATAAATGATACGATATGCACGGTTTTTATTTATTTTTTCTTTTGACATTGAAATGTTTTAGATCCTAAATACACAATAACCTACGTGTGCTTTCGCGATATTATCCAGATTTCCATAATTCCACACATGTTGTGATGATGACTTAAACCATATTGTTTTATTTTTTCTCGCCCCCCGTAGCGCGATCCACAGTGTTGATAAGATACTGCAGCGCACATAACCTAAGTTTAGAACTATTAAGTCTGTACAGAAACGGTCATAAAATAGCGGATATAATAACCTCGGCTCGAGCTGCACCTCCATCTTTGTCAGTATATTCTGTGGTGAATAGTGTGTGATGGCGTGATCTGCGCCGGCGCACATGGCGACGCATAATGAACGCACATGTGCGCCGCGTTCCCACGCTCGCGGCTCGAGCACCACACGGGCTAACCGACCTGGCGAAAAAGCCTCACTCTCTGTATTTGCTAGAAATTATTAGTGTACATGCCCTTTCATTCTGGATGGGAGTTCAGTTTAGGCTTATAAGTTGAACGAAATAGCAATGAAGCTTTTTAAACACAAATCCAATTAGGATATTTTAAAATATGTCACTAATCTTCAATCAGTTTAACACACAGTCAGTTTACAGAGGCTTTCTTACATATATATTTTCTTCTCTACAGTTATATTCTCCTCTTTTGTCGATGTTTGCTAGTCTGTGACTCCTGAAGTGTAATGCGGTTGAGATAGGACACACAATTTGGTGGTTGGAGCAATGGAGTATACGAGTAAACTGAAGATGATCTGAATACCATTCATAACCTCTAGCATAACGGGGTAGTATTTACTACTCATTGGTCGATCAATATTATGGTGTATCCTCAGCTCTGAGCGTCACGTTTTGTGCCAAATCATACTCAAATGTTTGACGCCGGAAATCATATCGATACGACTCAGCGTCGAGGAAAATCGATAGCCACGGTCTTCTGCTATACTTACCTTCTTGTTCTAAATGTGTTTTATTAAAAACTAAGCATGCCATGGTTTTCTTCATCAGTCTTTCCATCTTGTTCGTAATTTTGACGGTTTTTACCTCCTGACCCCATCCGATATCATGAACAAACGTTTCCTATACCTACACCGATGTAGGTATAGTGTCGCTATCAGGCCATGTGCTTACATAAGCCGCTATATGCAGCTAGGCTCATGGTTGCACCTTTGGTGATACGTTATCACGCCCTTATCGGGCAGCGGATCATTGACCCCGGGCATGCGGGCGCTCGCGTCTGTGGCACACACAGACACCCGCCAGATGTTGTTGTATCGGTGGCCGATATTCTCACAATAGACAATAACAACAGCATAACTCATACGTTAACTAACACTTGTAAACAAAATGATAAATATAAATCCTTACCACCTATCAGATCGTTTATCAAACAAGATATAATATCTGAATATATCATGGGAGATAGCTCGTACATGTTTGTGTGTGTTACTTATAGTTTTGGATAAACAAGTACTTTCCTAGTTCATCTTCTTTCATTGAGTTGTAAGATAAAGAGAGATTTACGCGTGGTCGGAGTATTTATGTCGATGTCCTTCACATGCAATTGTTGGAACATTATGTCATGTAACACACAACAAATAGCATTATTTATTATAGCAGCGAATTCGATAGCTCTTGACCGTCAAGTGTTCCGCGTCAAACCACATCCGGGATATAATTACATATTGATTCAAGGCGTGCCAAATTGTAATTGAACATTGATCCAATTACACTACACTCTATGTGTTAATCATTAGTAAACTAGACGAGAAAAATACCTGGAATAGCTAATTACGCTGATACCTTTAAGCTGATACATATTTCTTGTGATTGGGAAAAAGATAATTGGTCCTTTGAGGCTGAGGCCGATGCAAGGGAGTGAAAAGTCCCTTGGAAGGACCAACCTTGAAAATAGCTGTGTCACTGTTTTACCCAACAACCCTCTGTAATTGAAAAGGATTTTGATTAAATATATGATGAGGGTGCAGTGGTACGTGGTGCGGACACTCAATGGGGCCGCGGCGGGTTCATTGAGTGTCCGCGACGTCGCATCAATGAACAGCATTCCTTGCGCGCGCAGACCGGCTAAACACGGCCGCCCCCTATATGGCGAGACGTGGAATGAAAACTCGACGCATTACACTTTTTATCGGGCAGCGTACCAAGTAATAAGAAGTGTTGCGATTCAAACGTGCTTCTTGTTCCGAGAGATCGACTCAGCGCGCCCTATACGGCACACAACATTTGTGAATCGCATACTTCTGCGTACAGGAAGTTGCCTTGTTATGGAATATTTTTAAATTTTACTGGATTCTACGAGATTTATACTGATGATAGAGTAGTTTCTAAGGTTGTGTTCTACGAATGGCGATATTTACTTAAAATAAGTTTTTTTCTACAATGTAGATATATAATAAACATAATTCGGTAGCGATCAGTAGTAGAACCATAATTTTTTGCTCATTTATGATGCAGTCATGATATTTAGACTTTAAAAGAGACATTTGAGTTTATTTCTGTGTTTTTTCTCAAGTTAGATAGGAGATATGATGTTTAACAGCATTGTATTTAATCGGTTTGCAAATCAATATCATTTATTCTTTCAGTTCCGAGTCTTATTTAATTTTAAAGATGTTGTATATTGAGAAGATTTCTGAGTAGTTCTACCACCCTCACGCATGTACGCTCCATACGTCAGAAATGTATTTAGCATAGGTGATATACTTAGTTTTCATGCTTACTTATCCTACGCCTCAGATGTATAACCAAAGCGAGTACAGGCGTGAGGACGTGTATGGCAATGAATACGTTGTTTGAAGTGTCCCCAGCTGAAGGTGGGCGGCGGCGTGCGGTCGTGGCGCGCGGTGGGCGGCGCGCACGGCGGCGAGCTCTCCGTCTTCTGCTGGTGATGCGCCGACACAGGTACCCACACACACACACGCACATTTTATATCAACGTTTGTCCAGCCTTTTCACTACTATCTCCGTGTCAGCCTGCAGTCTACGGATACAGCTAAGAACCACTATTTTACATGGAGGGACTGCCTATCTGACCTCCTCGGAGTTACCAGGATATCCTAATATACTGAATGGCTTTTGACTAAAGAATGTTGAAAATCTAGAAAGAAAATAAATGGATACCAACAGTTATTATACTCTTACTACAGGTGCTTCAAAAAATTGGGACCTATTGGGACACGCGAGTGTGATGGTCCTAGGAAAATGGATCCCATTGATTGAGAGGTCTAATGCTGACAAACTTCATACAACTCAAGAGTCCTATGAAATTGATTAATCAGCAGTCTAAAAGTCTAAACCAACCTTCCATAAGTGATCTTGTTACTTAACCACACAATTTACAGGAAAAAAATGAGAGGAAATAGGCCAAAGAACTTTGTGTTTTCCAGAGCGTCGGCACTGAGCCGCCCCCGCCGCCCTCGCACCGCCACCCGCTGCCGGCCGCAGCGAGCCGCCGGCAGACTGCTGCGTGCCGCCGGCGGACCGCAGCGTGTCGCCGGCAGACCGCTGCGTACCGCCGGCAGACCGCAGTGTGCCGCCGGCAGGCCGCGGCCGGGCGGCGGCCGACATCCAGTTCCTCTGTAAATTGCACTCTAATAATGATCAAAGTACAAACTTACGATACTAAGGGGTGTCGCCAGTCGCCACTCGGGCCGGTGATGCAAGCCGACACTGTTTTTCGAAGAATTTACTCGTTTTGAATACTGTGTTTTTATCCATCAGTTTGATACTCGACTAGATTGTCAGAACGCGGGATTTTTAATAAATATTTAGTTAATGATGTCAACGAAACTACAAGTTTATACGAGGCCATCGCTCGGGTCCGTGCCCGAAATTACTTTAATTTGTCTATTGTGATAAAATGGTATTGTAATGATATTTCAATGGACTGATATCGATCGTCGCGTCGTGTCCGCCGAGCAGCACTGTACTGTACTACACTGCACTGTACTGTGTCGGAGTCCGACGCGGCGCTCGTCACTGGAGGTGTGACATTATATAATCGCCTCGAGTTTTTGATCTCGAATTGCGACTGACACGCTGAGCGCGGGCCAGCCCGCAGCCGACTCCACGCCCCGCATGCGGGCTGTGGGGACACGGACCGCATGCGGGCTGCGTCGTGGCCCCGCATGCGGGGAGCTGCGGGCTGACCCGCGCTCACCACACAAAACGTGATTCCTTCGTAGATTAACGTTTATATTTTACCAGTTAAATGTCAATTGCTATGAAGGCTCCTGCGGGCAGTGACCGCACGAGCGCTTCGTACGAGTTGTATCGGTTGTACTCTAGTTGTATACTTATGTTAGTAGTTTTTTAGCGGGGCTAAAATATTCTGTTACTTGTATTGTGTTATAAAACGAAAACGAAAAAAAATGAAACATAATAAAGTTAACGTGGTGCGAGTGGAGTCAGTGAATTTAACGATAAAGACATTTAACAAATTTTCAAATTAATATGATAAAAAGTACTAAGACTTTTTTTTAAATCGCTTGGATAAAGATATTGTATGTACATAGCGTTAAGAGACGTAGTATAAGTGCAGACTTAGATGTAGTAGGTATAACAAATTGTATGCGAGCGTCGCCTGCCGGCCTCGCCCGATCTATTGTTAACGACTTTCTTTAATTGTGTTATTTTTTATTTCTGCTAGTTTCGTTACTGACGTTTCCTTGTTATCGAGCCCAGCCGACTGCGAGCCGGCCGCGTCCAATGTCGATCTCCATGTTTGCGAATCTATCACTAGATATCAATTATACTAATACATTCGACAACGCCACTCGACATACAAATTACATATTTTTACATGATTATTGTCAACATTAATTTGTAGAAATGAATAATTTTAAATTCATTTCAACGATGTGTCACACTGCTGGTATAGTTTACGCGGGAACAGCCTGACTGCCGACACTCGGTATCGGATGCTGAGCTGTGTCGCCTCTAGCCGACTACGAGAATAGCAGTAATATGTGAATAATGGACATTTTTGTATGGGTTTTCTAGGGGATATATAGCTTATGAGTAGTCAGATAGAGGAGAAAACAGCTCCCGACTACACGTGAATGAAATTGAAACACGAATTTGCAGATTGTTATGTGCTCTATACACATTCAATTGAAAAATGCAAAAAATTAAGAAAATATTGCAATTTCGTGATTTCATATACATTTTCTTGTGAAACATGTTAAACATGTGTACTATAAAATGTATTGAACTATTTATATAAATGTGTGTAATAGCATCAGTAACCGAGGTAGTACGTAGACTATATCGTGCGGCACTCGAGCCGAGCTTGCGGTCAAGTTGTTTGCATCAATCAGTGGTGATATTTTACAAAATAATTTATATTATGTTTTTATATATTAACAAGCGTAATAAAGAGTGAGCAAAAGCACATCTTACATCAATGTTTCATTATTCCCTGTCCCTGGTACTATATAGCCACCGTACTCTTGTACTACAAGAGCTCAGTTGACTACCACGATATCAAGTTGTGCACACGATTAGTGATGTAAAATGAAAAAAAACGATTTGTTTTTTTTCACTTTATTGAAAAAAAACATGAAAAAAAACTTTGCATCGTTGTTTTTTTTCTAAATTTGGTTTTTTTTCTAACCTACTTTTTAGTTCAATTTTCAAAATTTCCCTTTCGTTGAGTTAATATCAATGAATGTTGCCAATATTTTCATGAAATTTGGTTCTGTTTTATCAGAAAAGTACCGTAGATTCAAGAATAAACCTAAGACTCTATTATGTAACCTTAAGTATTAATCTTTAACGGTAAATGCCCTAACAATTTTAGAGTTATTATACTCTTGAAAAAAACAAGGCCCAGAAAAAAAACAGTTTTTTATCTGGTTTTTTTTCACACTGGAAAAAAAACGGTTTTTTTGCAACACTACACACGATGCACTGACAATGCCGCCACACGATGTCAGTACCTATCTAGAGAAAGGAAAATTTTACATCAGTTTCGACTAAGTAGATGTGTTTAGGGCGGTAAGTGGTCTGCATCGGGACGCAGGTGACAGCCAGCGTGACGGCCAGCTGCCCAAGAGGCTGGTTATGCTATAACTGTGCTATGTATCAGCAAACTACCGGCTAAAAGCATTTTGGGCCACGGTCAGTGTAGGAATCCAATAATAACTCAGGAAAAAAATTAACAACGAACGCGAAGTAGCGCACAGCGACATCTCTCGGTAAAATGCATAATTTGAAAAAAATACATTATAATTTTTACATACTAGACGGATTGTGTACGTGAACTGATTTTAATAATTCTTATTTAAATAATATACTCGTTTCGTGTCGTTTTCAAGACAAGAAAGTTTGAGTGGTTTCCTAGAGAAGTATACCTACTTACCTACTTTTAGAAGTTAGAAGTACAGCCAATTCCAAAAGTTGCTATACAAATCCAAAGTTCCAAAACTGCTGCACAAGAGTCAATTTTGAGCGATTTTTGGCGAACATGTTGACATGAGCTCTTGTGGTCATCTGTACCTATAGAGTTTAGGAACTACTCTCTTTCCAAAATTCTTTGTGGTTCCTGTGTTCAAGCTAGCCCGTCTTTAATCGCGTGACAGATGATACATATTTTGTATTAGTTATTGCGTCGTTGGTCCAGTGGTCGCAAGCGCGGCTGCTGTGCTCGAGGTCTCTGGTTCGATTCCCGGGTCGGGCCGAAATCGCTTTGTAGGTTTTCTTAAACTTTCACAAAGCAGCCCGTAGTCTGGAAGTTGGTGATTGATTCACCGGTGCATCGGAAAGCACGTAAATGTCGGTCCTGCGCTTGATCTCTTTCCGCTCGTGTCGGATTGTTGTCCCATCGGGCCTCTCATGGCCTCTGAAGGAATAGGGAGTGCACTATAATATGTCTTGCGCAGCTAGCTGATCTCCTTAAATGAGAATAGCCGCCGTGGCCGCCGTGGTTATTTTATTAGTTTCCGCCGAGTTTGGTTATATCATGTTTCTAACAGTAGGTACTCTTCAAAATTCCGGGATAAAAATTATCCTACCTATGTATGTTCTTTCTTAAGATCAACTCTCTGTACCAAATTTTATTAAAATCAGTTCAGTGGTTTAGTAAGAGACACAGTTATTTTTGCATTTGATGATGATGATGATGATGTCCTCCTAGCCGATTATCGGCTACGGCGGCTGTTCTCATGTAAGGAGATTAGCCAACTACGCAGGACATATTATAGTGCACGAGCATTTGCGCAGACGCAGGTGCACTCTCTATTCCTTCACTCTCATAACCCGATGGGACGGCCATCCGACACGACCGGAGAGAGATCAGGCGCAGGACCGACATTTACGTGCTCTCCGATGCACGGGTGTATCAATCACCAGCTTCCAAGCTCCGGGCTGCTTTGTGAAAGTCTTCTAAAACCCACAAAGCGATTTCGGCCCGACTCGGGAATCGAACCCGAGACCTCGTGCTCAGCAGCCGCACTTGCGACAGCTAGACCAACGAGGCAGTTATAATATTAGTAAGGATGTTCTAGATTCTACAACAAGCGTTTAATTTTAAAGAACCATGAAAGAACCCTTTAAGTATGATATCTGACATTGACAACTTATTTAGTGAATATAAACAAATTTTCTGTCAAATTATATAACCCATATGGATTGAACAATTATTATTCTAATAACCCAATAGAATGGATTCTCTCATAGTTTTGCGGAAACCTTTGAGAAGACCGCATGTGGGTCCAAAATTTACTATCCCGAAGAAATCAAAGAAAGTAGCACCAAAGGTAGAGCCCGTTCCTGTGGAGAGCCAGCCGCAGGAGCCGGCCCCGCCCGCGCCGCCGCCCGACGTGCCCGCCGTGTGCTTCGTGCAGCTCTACGCCGAGCTGTGCCGCCGCCGCGCGGGCAGGCGGCGCGCGCGGAGGCACAACACGCCGGCGGGGGTGCGGGCGGGCGCGGCAGTAGCGGCCGCGCTGTCGGACGCATCGCTCACCACACGAGCGCCGCGCCGCGCCCGCGCCGACCTCATGCTGGAGCTAGACTACGCCTCTAGCTTCCTACCTTCTGAATATTCTTAGTTACGCTAACCCTACGAATCCAATAAGCATACAAAGTACATATTGTGAATATTCAAATTATTACATAAGTTATAATAAATACTTACCTAGAAATAAAGATGCTTTAAGAGTCTAAACTTACATGCGTTTGTATTATGCAAGTGACACTGAAAATCAGAACATTAATAAACTGCTACAACCCCCAAGACAACGGTTTACCTACCTCAAGTACACATAGTATTCTAAGGTATGTACAGTGTATTACCAGTATCACACACATCTTTTAAGTTCTCGCTTTTCTTTCTGAAAATCCATGATGAATTAAAGGTAACATTTTTGGGGTAAACAGTACTCAGTTCATTTTAGTAGCAGCACCACGTATACGCCCTATAATATTTAGGTATAACAAAAGTATACCTACCTACAGGAAAACTTAAAATCGCTTAGCACTTCGTTTGTATCGAATTAATCTCACAAATTATGTTTATATCACGTCCTTTGATTCATGAAGCAGTCTGCACTCTGAACAGAGATATCTATAAGATGGTGAACGAGAAGACACTTCATGGTTGAACGTTTAAACAATAGTGTTGTATCTTTTTGTCGGCGAACTTGAGCTTAAACAACGTTTTTTCCAGGGGATTTAAAATTAAAACTAGATTTATTTTAGTTGACATTTATTTATGGAAATACATATAACGACAGTATTATTGTAAATGCAATTTATTACGTATGTTTCTAGCCGGCATCACTGTAAATTGACCACATATCATAATAGCAATGCACGAATAGCAAAATACATAATCGAAGTATAAAATCAACATGCACTCGGACACTTTTTCTATGACGTCAAGATTAATAAAACTGATTTGTATTGTTATTTTCCAAGCTTACACATCTACAAATAAACATGTAAATTTTGAGATTTACCTATGTCAAAATTTCATTTTAGGAACTTGATTTTATTACCTGTTCTGTCTGGCAACATGAGCTTCTTTCTTCCTACACATCGAATCACATCAAATTATAAATTAATTATTTAAAAAAACATCACAATCATACTTGAAATATCAATTGTACCTTCACTTATACTAAAAAAGAAACGTACGTTAGATCAGTCCATAACATAAATCTACTTAATTATTTTTCTTTGACTGTTACATTAAAATATTTGAATAGCGTTCTACTTTTCTTATTACTTTTAGGAGTTCTCTCGGACACGGAAGTTCTCCTGGCGGGGACGTTCTCCTTGGGGCTGAGCGGCGCGGGCGTGGTCCTGTCGGCGTCGCCACACTTGCGCTTCTCGCGGGCGATGCGCGTGAGCCAGTCCGTGGTGGCGTCCTTCTTCTTGACGGGCGACATGAGCCGCAGGTGCGGCGCCTCGCCGTCCAACACGAAGTTCGGAAGGTTCTTGGTAGGAGTGCCGAATGATATGATTCTAACTTTGTTTGGTGTCTCCGGAGATCTATTATGTGAACTAGTAGGAGATAACGGCTTCATACCTTTCGGTGATAACAACTTGCAGTTTCTACTTTCATAATTTTTAGTGGGCGTCATGAATGAAGAGCCCGCTTTAGGTATATAACACCAATCGTCGGGTGAGTCGATTTGAATGTTTCTTGGAGGACTTTGTTCTAAACAATCTCCGTGACGTTTGATTCCTGCCGGGAGTAACTTCGGTTCATTTTCTTCAGGGAGAGGTTCCAATTTCAGCCTTTTGATTGAAATTTCAGCTTCCTCTGTATCTCTAGAAGCGTTCATGAGGTCTGTGAGGCAACGTTTTGTTTTTCTGATAGAAGCGCTGCCTTGTGAACGCATTCGTTTGGCACTGTAGGAGCCGGGCGTCGTGACCAGTTTCCTTTTGAGCGAGTTAGGAGTTTTGTCCAACGCGCCCCACTGCGGCAGCGACGCGATGTCCGTCCGCGGCACCAGCTCCGCGCGTCCGCGCAGCTCGGCGGCGGCGGACGCGGGCAGGTCCGCCACGTCGCGGCCGATGCGCCACAGCTTGTGCCGCGCGTCGTCGCTGCACGTGACGAGCTTGGTGTCGCCGAGCTGGCACCAGGCGGCGCAGGTCACCTCGGCCCAGTGCCCCGCCAGCCGCACCACCGGCTCCGAGTACTTCACGTTCCACACGTACGCGTTCTTATCGCTGCTGCCGCTCACTAGATACATGCAGTCGGGACTGAGGCAAGTCTTGATGTAAAACGTGCTGTTCTGGTGGCCGATGTACCTCTGCTCTGGCATAGCGTTATATGTTGATATATTGAAGCAGTAGATGACATTGTCCATACAGCTGGCATACAGTCTCATTCTGGTATCGTCTACTATCAGGTTGGTGTATCCATTCTTGGTGGAACTACCACAGTATGGTATGGAATGTTTGGGGAGTGGCTCTCTCTTGTATATGTTGTAGTTCTTGCGGAGATCCCACACCTTGATGTTACCGTCGCACTCTCCGCAGGAGATGAGGGTCATGTCGTCCTGGAAGACAAGGCCAGTGATGCTGATGGCGCGGGGGGTGTCGATGCGTGGCCGCTTGCCGTGCGAGCCCGGGGTCTTGGGGTTAAAGCTGGAGTGGCAGTTCATGAGGCAGTTGTCTGGTTTGAGAACAACTGAAGGTTGGTTGTTGGCTCTAATGTCCCACACCAGAATGTGTCCGTCCCGCGCACCCGTGGCAAACACTGAAGGTTCGGTAGGCCTGAATACTGCAGTTTTTACAGATCGTGTGTGACTTGAAAATACGAGAACCCTTCTAGGAGCCCCCTCTGCTACATCCCACAGACAAGCTGTATGATCACCTGAAATATTTTTTACTTGCATGAATACTATGTCCTCATGCATTTCATTATATTAATACATATGTACAACAAAATGGGTACCTGAGTACAATCTATCGAGGGGCTTTTAAAGCTTACACTGTATCCTCTAAAAGCATTGTTTAATAGTTTAAAAAAAAGTTTTTTCCTACTTGAGCTAAACTCTGCTGACATTAGTACTTTTATAAAAGTTTGTAGGTATTTCTTATTCCATAACTTTAAACATCAGCTATGAAAATCATCGACCATTCTGGATAATCGGTTGGATAGTAATTTGAAACTGACAAACGTTAGGTTGTTTCTACTACTTCCGAAGAAAATTCCTCAGAATATTGGTAAAAGTCAGAATTTTGCTACTATTACTACATATTATCATACTCATTTATTACTATTTTGTGTGTTTATAAGTACTTATCAGATAATCGTTACAAATGTGAGATGCTTTTTTGGTTATGCTTACAAGTTCAAATAAACTATTTAATAATTATGGAGAAAATAGTAAATAGGTGTACATATTATAGATACCCTGGAAACAGAGATGCTATTCATAGCTCTATTGGGTTGTGAGGGAAAAGTGAATTTGTGCAATGTTATTTTACTACTATAGAAATAGTAACAGTGCAAATAGAATCAATACTTGAGTTAATTGCATTACCAGGTTTTAACCTTCACTGGTACCGAGCAAGATAGCACTTATACACATGAACTCACAATCACATAATATCTTAATTAGATTATGACCTTTGTGATATTTGGTTAGAATATATTAGAAGATTTTGTTCTTACCTGAGACAGTAACAAAGTTCATATGCTGTGGCATCCACGCCAAATCGAAAACAGCATTGTTATGACACTGGAATCCTTCCAATGTGCTAGCAGTCTTTACATTGGTTGTATCCTGCAATCGCAAGTAAACGTGAGAGATACTGTCATACTGCTGCATTGATTTAGAACATTAAATATGTTAATGATAGTACCTGAATGGCAACTCTGCCATCCTCGTTGGCGAGAGCGAGGATATGCTCGTAACCGGGAGCCTCCGAGAATCGGCACGCGAATATCGGAGGATCCTGGTCGAAGTTAGCCGCGATGTTTGCATTCTGCAGCCCATAGAAGGATTCTTCACTATCCACCACCAGCCGCTTTAAAATATTGTCGTAGTTCAGCCGACAGTCTGCAAAAAAGTAAAAACCCATTCATTTCATTACTATTACCTGCTTTCCTCGTTGTATCAAACAAAATATTGTTTAGCTCTTACAAATGCCAAGCTGACGATCAATCAAACACTGAATATCATTCATTTTCACGCATTATCAATCACTTCTGAGTAATATCAGTCTAATTTTCAAACATTTTGTTCTGTTATGGCTAGAGTATTCTACTAGTTTCGACAAAAACAATGACAGCAACAGACTAGACATGTGTAAGTGATGCGAGTAATGCATTACGCGTAATATTACCCGACCGCGTAGAGTAATATCACACATTACTCGACTAAATTAAGCATCACACATCACACTAAACATTACGCGGTCGCGCAGCTCTCGACATCACTTATGACTTGTGCGATGAATGAAATGAATGCAGAGCGCACGGCGTTCTATTCGGCTATGTTCGGTTTATTTCGTAAGTTCCGATCCGAACATGGCGTGCGCGACTTGAATTTCGCTCGGTCAGGTGGTTTAACATTTTATTTAGGACTCTATTGTAATTTGCAAAAGGTTTACATTTTCTTGACACCACCCGTTGTATCGTTTTACAATGTATGGACTATGTACTCCATTTCTACTGTACTGTCTTTTTCTTTCAAATTTCGGTTATTTTCGATATTTTTAGTTAGTTTATTTGTTTGCTTACGCGGTCAAGGTCGTGTCATTATTTAAATACAGTCGACTCTCGATAATTGTATCTCTGAAGTGTGATAGGTGATAGTGATTGCAATCAATATAGGTAACTGTGTGTGTGTAGATAGTATTGGACTGTGAACATTCTGAACACTAAATGTGCTAAACTGTAAATAAGGACAATAAGTTAGTAAAATTGTAAATATACCTGTAATTAGAAACATTTTAGCTTTTAGACTTTCGTTTTTGCAAGTTCGTCGTGTAGGTAGGTACATTTTATTAGTGATTATGGCGAGTAAGAGAAATTTAGCCCTCTCTGGAATCACTTCGATGAAGTTGTACCCAGCAAAAAGGCGAAATGCGGCTATTGTTCCCGTATATTGGCAGTTTCGTCCAGCTCGATAGGAAGTCTAAGCCGGCACATGAAATCTATTCACCCCACGATCCAAATAAATAGCAGCAGACAACCGGCAACGGTTACAACATTTGAAACTGAACCACATGTTTCGCATAGCGTTATGGAGCATGTTCAACAGGTACCTTCATGCAGTACACAAGCTGAGACAGCCACTGATTTATTGGTAAGCCATAGGCAGATTCAGCAGGGACCTACAATGGCAGATTATCTTCAAACGAAAAATCTCTGCCTAGAAGCCGAATTCAGCAGCTGGACGAACAGTTAGTTCGGATGATAGCAAAAGGCTACCACGCCCTTCGCATGGTCGACGAAGTTGAGTTTAGGAAGTTTGTCGAAATGTTGAATCCCGGCTACACACTACCGACTCGGAAGACTCTGTCAGAGCATTCTTCCTAAAGTGTATGCAAAAGTTCTGGAAAAGTTAAAGAACAGATAGCAAAAGCTGCAGCTATTTGTATAACCACAGACGCCTGGACATCCTCTGTGCAAGATGGTTATGTTGCTATCACTGCCCATTTTATTGATACGGACACCCACAAGTTATGCACAGTAATGATCGGGTGCATAGAGTTTGAGGAGAACACCAGCCTTAATCTCAAAAGTTTCTTAGAAACAAAATTTGAAGAATGGAACATACGTCAGTACGTGAATGTGATCGTCAGCGACAATGCAGCAAATATTTTAAGTGCTGTACGACTAGGCGGCTGGCGCTCTTTGTCTTGTTATGCGCACACTATTAATTTAGTAGTGCAGTCTAGTTTGGACGCCATATCTGACACTATGCGTAGGGTTAAAGATGTCATTGAATATTTTCACCGCAGCGCTCCTGCAAAAAATTGGCCGAGATACAAGAACAAATGAATATTTCGCCCCTAAAACTCAAACAAGACGTCGTTACTCGCTGGAATTCCACGTATGATGCCCTACAAAGAATAATAAAAATAAAGGAAGCCCTTATCGCCACTCTCGCAATAATGCGTCCAGATATCAGTTTACCGCAGGACGACTGGCTGACCATTGAAAAGGCGACAGAACTTTTTTTTTACGAAATAACGGTTGAGATTAGTGGTGAAATGTATGTTTCTGCCTCAAAATACATAGTATTTTGTAAAATTATTAACCGGGCTCTAAACAAATACGTTCCCGAGTGCAATGAAAAAATTCAGCAGATGCATAATAATCTGAAAGTTCAGATGCAGCAACGGTTTGGAGAAGTCGAAAATAATACGCTTCTTTGCGAGGCGACCATATTAGACCCGCGTTTTAAAAAAAGCGGATTTAGTAACTTTCGTAATTTTGAAAGAGCTGCTTCAACTTTGAAATTAAGAATTGGCTCAGATCGCACCCAGGTTTTGCAGGAATCTGTTGAAGAAGTACCGGTTCCTCAGCCGAAAACTGGATCTATTTGGGATGAGTTCGATGAAGAAATTTCCGCTCATATTCCCAAAATCCGACTGCAGCCGGTATTGTGGAGTTCGATAAGTACATGGAGGAACCGCTTATTAAAGAACGGAAAATCCACTGCTGTGGTGGAAAGATCGGAAGTGCGTGTATCCGCGCTTATATAAATATATGCTGAAACGCCTAAACATCACAGCCACATCAGTACCGTGCGAGCGTGTCTTCTCAAAGCTGGCTTAATATTGAATGAGAGACGGACACGACTCAAAACAAAAAAACTGTCAGAATTGATATTTATTAGCTGTAATTAAATATTTTACAGCTTTATGTGTGTATAATATAAAAATAGATACTGTATATTATGTATATATTTTATATTAATGTATGTAGGTATGTACATAAATGTATAATAATTCTGATGAATATAAATATAAAGATATTTAATGTGTATATAGTAGGTAGGTATATATAGTATATTTAGTATGTATATAAAAAAATGCAATCATTGTACATAAAGTTGATTTTAAATACGCCTATATTCATGGGATATTTCATTACACTTTCATAGTTATTTTAATCCATGAATATTGCCAGTCCTAAGCCTGGAAAAACCGTTAGTAATTTGTAAGGTTTAAGTATGAAGGGAAATCAACTTTGTTAAATTTCGTAAAATACGGCGCGACGGGTGGTAGCTTAGTGCTCATTACTTTTCATTCATGTCATCATGATGTTGAACATCACTATGAAACATCATATCGCTCACTGTTAAGTGTTATGTTCTATTACACCTAAACATTGTATTACATTAGAACATGCGCGACAGTGTGCTATCGCATGGCGCCACATCACGCGTGATGTTTGAAGTGATGGTAAACTGTAATATTACTCGGCACGAAATGTAATGACATATCACATTACTTCGTGTTGCACTGTTTTGCGCATGTCTACAACAGACATCCAGTAGCACGACAAGATACGATACGATATGGCGCGAAAAAGCGCAACGAAACGTCAAAGTCAAAATCACAAAATAGACATGGCGAATGAATGGGGCAATGTTTGCTAAAGTTGCATATCAAAAATAATAAAGCGAAATCAATGTTATATTTGTTAGTTTCTTTTTATTGCATTATTGAAGAATTATCTATATATTAGAATAGACCCTTACACTCTATTATAAGTATTATATCAAATCAAGTCATTTATTAGTGATAGACAGGTATTAAAATAGGTCTTAAATAAAAAATATGTTTGTGCCGTGATCCGCCACACAGGGCATACAAATAGAAAAATATAATAAGAAATACAAGGATCGACCTTAACATTATAGATGATATTTTTTGGGGAATCGTTATCGGAAATTGTAAGTATCAATATGCGCATATTACAAAGTACTAATAAGTAAAGTATGTGAACGTTGATTCTCACCCGTTCGAAAGAGGTGTGACCCGCTTGACCGGCATTGTGTGCCGCAATGGCGAGATGGAAAAGAAAGGTGATAGTAGGTCTGGGGCCAGCCTTACACATAAAAATTATAAAAAAAATTAGTTATATTGGAAGATATACTGAACTTTGCTGTTACTAAAAATTTAAGCTAAAATTATCAAGATACATGATTGTGGTTTTCCTTATATGCAATACGGATTCAAGATACTTTTTATTGAGACTTGAGACCTCTATTTTAAGGTTTGATTGACTATTGTCATTACTCTATCCATAGACATAGAGAAGCTTGTTCGCTTTGACTATTTTATATTATTTTCTAATGGCCAATGAGAAAGTCTGACAGATGATAAAGTCTCGATCGAGTATTTTGATTGGTGGAAATATATTTTTGCAAGATGTCTTTGGTAAATTTCCAAGCGCGTTTGCTTTGCTTTTGCCTTACTATTTTGTTGTGATGATGTGAAAAGAAATACTTATAATTTCAAGTTTCTGTGTAACAATATCGTTAAAACGGGCAGAGAATATACTGAACGGTTACCAATATTGTATTGTTACATTTGACTTTTTATTTTATTGGAACTATCGCTACAAATGTCCGTTACAACTTGTGTGCACTTCATCTAGGCACCGCTTGGTTTTCATCTCGATACTAAAGAAGTGTAAGTTCCTATGTAACAGATTATTCGTAGTGTTCTGCTTTTAACCCCGAGAGCTTGAACAGTAAGTATACATGTCCGTTGTGTGAGCAGTGTCACTGTTACGTGGACACTATGTGATGAGGAAAATGTTGACATTTCAGGTGTATGGAATGTGAGTCTCACGAGGAAAATGGAAGAGATCGGGTGTCTGCGGCACCGCGGGCAGTTCGGGCAGTCGGCGGCGTCGGACGCGGCGGCGGGCGCGTGCGTGTGGCCGGCGCCGCTGCGGCAGCTGGCTCGCGTGCTGTCGGCGCAGGTGGCGGCGCTATGGTGCCAGCTCACGCGGGTCTCGTCGCCGCCAACGCTCTCGCACCACTCGCTCCCTTTATGAGCAACATGGATGAAATATCTTATTGGATTTGCACCAAGCGGGCACCTTGCCTGATGAACTATGACAATGTTAAAAATCAAACTGAGCAAGCACAGTGTTCCAAAAGTAAACCAAAAAGTGTTCCCAGTGCTGCCGAGGTGCCTTCGCCTAAAAAGAAAAAGAAGAGAAAGCTGTCTCTGTTAGAAGACGACTCTGGGTCTGCGGAGAAGCAGCAAAATGTTTACTTTGATTCTTCTCAACAGCAGAAGCCCACTGTGATGAGTAGTTGTAAGTCTGACACATTAGGTTCAGACCTGGACTTCAATATCAAGAACACTTCAGTGCAAGGCAAGTCCAAGAGATCAAGACAACAGAAAAACAGTAGGACTACATTGCACAAGAAGAATAAAGTGATCACATCCACTCCCAAGGTGATGAACCTACGAAGGAGTGTGCGCCAGGCACAACAGACCCTCAACAACAACACTCAGCTTAATAGTTCCTTTGAGATATTCAATAATAGTCTAATCAATGGCAATAAACATGCTCAAATTGAACACAAGTCACCCGAGAAGCTGAAGAAGTCTCCAGAGTTACTAGCAGGAGGAGACCAGACTGTGGATAATAAAAGAAACACGCCAGCCAGCAAGGTGAACAGGTCTAAAAATGAGCTGCACAGTGGACAGTTTGAAGATCTCAGTGATGTGTCTGGCTTTACTGCTAATTACATAAGGTCCACAAAAATACAGTCTACCAAAACACCTAGAAAGTTAAGATGTAAAAATAGTAGGAACTTGGTGAAAGAATCACGGCAATGTTTACAGAAGGACAACACTATGGTAGTGTGTGTGAACAAGTCTATGAACACCGGAATACCTAAATCGGCAGCACTGAACTGCAGTACGGAGTCAGAAAATGTGCTAAACTTAATAACCAAGGGTGTTGATAAGTCTGTCAAGGTTAGCAAAAGTACATCTTTACTCAAGTTCATGGATGTAAAAAATAGCAAAAGTGTAAAGGAGTCCAACAATAAAGTGGATGGCAGCCGAACTCGAGCCAAGGCCAACCTGAATGTATCATTCCAGTCACAGAGCACCACATCACGGTATCCGAAACGCTACCGCAATCAAACCACATCAGACGTGGTAGAGGATACTGGTGATTCAAACCAAGCAGACAAAAAACGAAAGATTAGTAAAAATTCAAGTGACTTTAACAATTCTGATAGAAAAGAGAATCCAGAAGCTGCAGTGGTTTCTAGGACTAGAAGTGGCAGGAACATTGGCCTAACACTAAGGCAGCCTGAGAACTCTGTTCTGGTTCTGAGCAATTCTACAGAGCAGGTGAGCTCCATGGTGACCATGAATGTGGCCGGCCCCACACCTCAGAGGGATACACTCAAGAAGAAGAAAAGGATCACAAGACATTCACGTTCAAAGAAAGCACTTGAAAAGCAGGAAAGTCCACTACGGGACTCTCTACGAGACAAGAGTGGGTTTGCTGCTTGCTTCTCTGACAGTGATGATAGTGAACCTCTCAAGCAAAGGAAATTCTTCTGTGCATAAGACAATGGACTTGTCGCAGGCTTTCTTGCAGATTGACATTTATGGATGTAGACATACTTGATGTACAGGGGTAGAGTCAATAAACTTATGTAAAGGAAACTTGTAGACATGGAGCATTTTATTCACTTACTGATTAAATTGGATTAGGGACCTCTACTATACGTCATTAGTATTGTATACTAGATAAAATAATGAATTTATATTTACATTAGGTATAAAAATTGTACACATTCCATTTGTAATAACACAAATATGATAAATGTTTCATATTCTTTAACTATTGGCTCATGGTTGCCCCAAATTGGATAATTTTGTAGCAGGTTTTGATCAGGTTTAGCTAACATTGCTGTTCTAATTTAATCACTAAGATAAGGCATTACTTTTCCTCTGCCCTTGTTGGACTTCCATTGCTTGACAAGACTAGAATTGTATAAATTTGCTCAGTGCCTGTAATGTTATTGCACTCTGTATATTATCGACATGTATGTCCATGTTAGCATCTAGATAATTGTATTTAACTTATGATACTAGTGTATTGCATACTCGTTGTATAAATGTAACTGAGGCAGGCGTTGACGAAGCAGGGCCGTCAGAATATTTGTGATTGATGAATGTGTTTAGACTGTAGTGTTAATTAAGATTGTTACTTCGCCAGTCGCGCAGCAGTGCGGTCGCCGCTCCGCGTGACGTCGACGCGCGGCAAGAAGACACGCGTTGGATTGGCTAACTGACAACATAAACACAATATTGGAACACAAATAAGATTTGTGTGTGAAATCTTTGTTTTATACAGTGCCATTGTATATTGTAATGTATTATACACTGATATATCTAAGTTTATCCATGACTGTGGCACATTGTAGAGGTAGTTCATTCTCGATCAATTAATGGGAAAATTGACACACCTATTATGAAATATATTTTAAGTATGTACATGCATATTAGATGTCAAATGTAATAAAATGAAGTATACTGAACATTGATTACATCAGTATATTTGGTATCAATTGATTGATTTTATTGATTGTAAAAATTTTATACCAGATTAAATATGTTATATTATGGTTTTAGACTTTCCAACTTTGATGCTTATTTTGAAATAGTTTACATGCAGTTGGTTTATATCACATAATATCTTCAGCTGTTTGTATAATTGGTCAAATAATGATATTCCTCTATCATGACCTTGTCCACTGGATACTACAGCCGCGTGCCCAGGGCTCCATTCATACGAGCCCCTTGTTACTGCCAGGTCGTCTAGCCACATGCCTAGTATGTACCTTTTTAAAGGTAAAGTCGGCAAGAGGAATCCATTCATAGTGTATGTATAATGTTTGGCATATCGCTGGATACTTTCCAAAAAATGGGGAGGTTGTATGTGATCTAGCCAATTATACGATCGGAGAGCGACATACCTATATGTATAAAGACTGATAGTAATTTGAAATTAAAACTACAAGTAGGTATGTATTTTTCCATTCACATTGAACGACTGAACTATCTTTCTATGGCATAATAATAATTATTATATCTATCGAATTTTTTAATGTAGGGTAATACTGAACTTTTTATTTAGTTTTTATTAAATTTTTGTGTATTATATTTTGTAGCTTTTATGTATTTAAAATTGCATAGTAAAGTTAATCTTAACTGTAAAATGTTGTTGTTTTAATGTCCAGTATAAACGCAACATAATGGAAATGAGATCAATATTCCTCATCTAGCAGTGAGTTATTTTTTCAAGTAGAGCGCTTCAAATTAGCAAATTAGATTAGACTTCAGGTAATGGCATACATGAATGGCACGGCACGGTGCAACTTTTGTAGGGTAGCTGAAAGCTCGCTATCGCCGCGCCGTTAGCGTTTCATGTTGGCGTTATAAAATGTTTTTATGAGGTAAGAATTAAGGGTCAAATTCAAATAACAAGTTATCGCTGACAAATGAACGGCATGCCCGCGCCGCACGGTCCACGGTGCTGTTACACCGGGGAAAGTAGTAACTATACTATATAATGCTTTGGTTAGAAATTATCCAGTAAGTTAAGAGGGGTATAATTTTAAATCCCGACGTGCTAGTGCAACTTTATGTTCTGGACTTCAGTTATGTATTTTACCTTAGTAAAAACAATGGACAAATGAATCGGTCACTATAAGATCTGGCGGCACAATTACACGGTAACTTAACGTAGGTATTTCAAAGGCCTGAATAGCATGTACAACAAAATTATAAAATATTATTTTAAATAAATTCTTAAAATAGCTACGTTTGGATCCTGGACTACCTATCTACCCAAAATATTTTTCAGTACTAAGATACGTTACCAATTTTTTTATATTGTTGTGCAATTTTGCAACTTCCTTAATCATTGCGTAATATTATGAAATAGGTTTAATAAAATGAACAGTCACGATGATGTGTGAAATTAATATTGGCTGTGTATTCCTAGTAGGTTACCTAGTTATAGCTGATGTTATCCACAAAACGTAGAGGCTTTCAATGTTAATAGACTTGTCAATCCCCCCTACGTTTACTTATTATTTGTTTTCCCGAATAGGGAGCATGTCCTGCCTACTAATTAATTTTTTGTACGAAGAATCTAATTTTAGGATGTTATCCAACAGCCATACAAACCATTTATGATACCGGGCATGACTTGCAATGTTTGATTAACGGCAGAGCCTATATATACCGAGGCTAAACTCTGTTAGGATTCAGTAACGCTCAAGTAATTGACTAAACACCACGGTAACTCTGTAACGTGTGGCTACATTCTGTTCCTAGAATATTACTAATTCAAAAAATAAGCAGCCATGAATATCGACTTCACTGACAAAGTGGTGCTGGTGACGGGCGCGAGCGCCGGCATCGGCGAGTCGACGGCGCTGCTGTTCGCCGCGCTGGGCGCGAAGCTGTCGCTCGTGGGCAGGAATGAAGGCAAGCTGCGCGCCGTGGCGGCCGCGTGCCACAAGCTGCGGGGGCTGCAGCCGCTGCCCATCGTCGCGGACCTCGGCACCGACGAGGGAGTCGAAAAGACGGCCAAGGAAACACTCGACCATTTTGGAAGGTACCACTTTCATAATTTTAATGGATACTTTAGTTACTAATTGCGACGGAATTTAGCTCCTGGATATCGCAAATACCTAAATGTAATTTACAGATTAATGGGTAGGTAATTACATTGTTAGTCTTGGAGATTAGCATGAGCAACCGTTTCCTTCAAATGCAGGATTGCCTATTAAATTGATTAAAGGAGCAACGAGTTGCTCACTAGGGATCTAGTTGTTTAATCGATTTTAATAGCTTTTATGCGATAGAATGAATCTTAGCTATATTAAAGAGGTACACTATGTATCTACTAAAACCTATCACATACATGTTTTTCGTATGTTCTGACACAGCCTAGTGGTGTACCTAAGTCTGTACATTCGTTATAAGAGTGGGTATATTGCACGTTGTGTATATGCTGTCCAAATTGAATGCGGCACATGGCCCCCAATCGCCGCTGAAGGTCACAATTTAGGCAATCAACAGTACGAAAATAGCGAAATCTATACTGGGATTAAGAAGTGGTCCTTCTCGGAAGAAAATTTGCAGATCAAATAGTGGGTATATGTAGCTATCTGGCGAATTATTTAAGCTTGAGAGTGCTTCTATTTAAAATCTTCTTATAACCATTCCTACCTCTACTACAGTATAGTCATAGTCTTCTCAGACGAGAGTACGCCATTTTTAGCTGCTCAAAATAGGCTTTTCGTATTTTCTCCACATTGTGATCTTTGTATGGAGATCATTGGTCTACTGTGTGTGAAGCTCTTCCCTACATTGTCTTGACCATGACAGCCATCGTAAAACCCTGTTTATCAGCATGCTACAAATTAAGTACCTACGTACAGAACGTATCCACTTGACAGAATGTGTACTTATCTACTTGAATTCACTCATCCAATTATTCTTACAGACTGGATGTCCTCGTGAATAACGCAGCCATTGGTGCCTTGACCTCCCTGCAGCAGCTGGACATGAAGACGTTCGACGAGGTGTTCAGGATAGACGTGCGCGGCGTGTACCATCTCACCGGTCTGCTGGTGCCCGCCCTCATAGAGTCCAAGGGCAACATCGTCAACATCTCCAGCATAGTCGCTACCATGGTCAATGTTGGCAGCGTGCCTTACTCCATGGCGAAGGTGAGAATGGCTTGAGTACAGTGCTGTAGCGTGTAGATTTTTAACACGCTTTTTATAAGCTTGGGCTGCTTACCGGTGTCTAAATATCTGATTAACTTTTCACACGCTCTGAGTTTTGATGACAATACATGACTAGCTAAGAAACGTCATTTCAAATCCAATATGGCGGCCCCCCCAAGATGGCGGACTGACTGTTTTGCAATGCACCAAATGAAAGGGTTTGCTGTCAGTAATACGAAAAAAAAATTCACATGACACAAATCCATGATGGCGGAGATCCAAGATGGCGGATTAAATAAGGTCCGTTTTACAGCCATACTTTTTTTAGACAAGTGTTCAACAGATGTCAAAGTTTTTGTTGAATCTGCAAAGTTGTTAACAGCCGAATGACAGAGGCTAATCCTGCGACACGTCACGACCACGTCTTCTATTTTAACGGAAGGTTGTCATTGTACATACCTAATGTAGTTTATATAGACTTTTCATTTAGATTTATTTAATCACCGGTTTGATGATTGGTATTGGTTATCGCCGAAAATGGCATTTCGCCCAACTGAGAGTAAAAAAACCTTTTATGCCTAACACCAGAACTTCATAAAAATATGTGATCGTTTCCAGGCGGCGTTGGATCACTTCACTCGCATAGTGGCGCTCGAGCTCGCACCGAAAGGCGTCAGAGTAAACGCAGTCAGCCCGGGAATCACGGTAAGAGATTCAGTTTTTAATTTTGAGATATTTTTGCAGAAACTAGCTTAACTTTAATTGGTTGATTTAATTGCTTACCTATTTATTACCTACTGCTTGTCAGATTATTCTGTCTGGTCATTTCATCAATTTGCTGATTATCCGAAATGTTAAATGTTGAATTTTCTTCTTTTCCAGGTTTCAGACTTCATAAAACGCATAACAGATCAAACGGAGGAGCAGTACCGCGAGTGGCTGGGACAGTACAGCAAGAACATACCCATGGGCGAGCCGTGCCTGGGAGACGACATCGCTAAGATGGTGGTGCACATCGCCAGCGAGCACAGCCGCCTCGTCACCGGCACCATCGTCGAGGTGGACGGCGGCCTCCGGTTCACTCCCATAGCCGGTAGTAGGTAATGCTGCAGGACTCCACGTGAGGAACACTCTAATTGGGATTAATTTTGTAAATATTAATTAACGTTATTGATCGATGTTATATGCTTGTATTAAAGGCTGCTTCCAAAATTAGTTTTTTTTATACAAGTTTGAATTTCAAGAAATCATATAAAATCCAATTACATGTTTCATTATGGTTCATTTTGATTAACAAAATGGTACCAAGTATTGAACCCTGTGGTACACCCTGTTTGAATATTGTGCCAGACGAGTTCGTCTAGATCAGTGGTTCTTAACCTTTTTGACATGAGGGACCACTTTAACTAAAGATTGTCTTGCCGGGGACCACCTCATCGGTTTACCTAAATTAGCACTCACTTCTTTATTATTTATATTTAAAAAAAAATGAATTTTTGGGTCAGTTCTACTCAAAGCTAAACACATGGCGGCAGTTGTGTAGGTAAGCAAATGCAAATAAAGAAAAACATGCCTAAGTAGTTTCTAAATGCGCGAGCGAAGCGAGCGCGAATTTTTTATCGGACTTAAAACAAAAATTACGTAAAATTTAGCCCAAACGTACCTAATTAACTTTTTGTTTGTTGACAAATGTCAAAATAAGGGCATATAGTTCCTGAATACGCGAGCGAAGCGAGCGCAAAATTTTTATTGGACTACAACCAAATATAACGTAAAATTTAGCCCAAACGTACTTAACTTTTTGTTTGTTGACAAATGCAAAAATAAGGGCATATAGTTCCTGAATACGAGAGCGAAGCGAGCGCGGAATTTTAATTATTTTTTAAGACTCAAAACCAAAATTACGTAAATGTAGTCCAAACATACATTTACATGAATGGGGGTACAACACACCCGATATAGGTACGTCCATGCGAAAACCCCCGCTCGCAATTATAACTCGATAAAAATTAAGTTAGATAACGTATAGCAACGTCGCGAAGCTAAGCTTCGCGGACCACTTGGAATGCCTCCAGGGACCACCAGTGGTCCGCGGACCACCGGTTAAGAACCACTGGTCTAGATTATAAGCACTTTTTGTTGTTTATTTGTAACATAGGAGAGGGCAAACGAGGGACTTTGGCAAGAATTCCGTAGGAGCTGAGCGTATAATGAGCAAGAGACAGTAGGTAATATGCTCAATACAATCAAATGCTTTGGTAAGGCTCGTAAAATCAAAATCAAAAATCATTTATTCAAACTTGGCTGCAAGACAGCACTTTTTGAACGTCAGGAATTTACATGAGACAGCCCCCAAAACGCCCACCCTTCACCACTTCCTTTGTGTTTTTGCTGGGAAGAAGAAGTGGCGCAACAAACTCCCCAGCAACACGTCTGTCTGTAGGTTGGAAGAACCTTAAACATTGTTTGATATAAAAATTAGAAGTATTAGATTATTAGAGTAGAAAGAAGAAGGCCGAAGACCCGAGAAGAGAAAACAATCCTAATTTTAAAACTACCAAATCTTAAAGATCAATGAGGGATTATCTTTTTCCTCTATTCCTAGCTGATGACTAGATGGCGCTGATCTAGGTACGTGAATGCAAGGAACGGTACGTCATATCTTATCAACGTCATGTAATTTTCAGGTCGTATAACAAAACGTAATAATAAAAAACAGAAAATAGGGAATAAAAGGAGAAAAGAAGTCAGATACTCAGATTTATTATACGACTGTCCCGTGAGATTTTAAAAACAATTTGTCTAGAAATCTGAATTTCTTGGGTCTCAGCTGAAAGGGCTCGGTGCCCGTTTTTTTAAACAGAAATCAGTCATAGCATAGTACCTATTCGGCCGTGCTCTTGCTGTGGCGGATATGGGGCTGACAAAGTGTAGTCTCACGATAAGACTCATAAGAAATGTCATCGACACGAAAGAAGAAGAAGTCATAGTATTTCTGATGCCTCAGAAATATCGTTTTAATTATGTAGCAGTAGACGGTTACAGCGATGTAATCTGCGACTCCAAACTTCACGCTTATTTTTTATCATCTGCCTAGCTTTTCCCAACAACCTTTGTTACGGTCGGCTTTCAGTCTAACCTGATGCAGCTAGCTAAGTATGTACCAGTGTTTTGCATGGAATGACTGCCAATCTGAATATAAACCGATTGCATGGGCAACCCTTTACCACTAGGTATGTAAGACAGATTATCAGCCAGAATTTCTGGCTTCTGATTACCCGTAAAGGCCGCCAAAAATATTCAAATCACAGCCGGGACCCTCCAGTTTCTCGCACCTTCCAAAACATAGAAGAACTCGTCATGACAAGATAGTCACCACGGACCGACCGCGCCAAGCGTTGCTTAACTTTATGATCGATCGATCCGCGCGACTTTAAATTAGCCACGAGCCCTTTTGTTGCCTTTAAATAATGTGTAAAATAGTTACCCCGTGTAAAACATGGGTAAAACTCTTTTAAGAAGAAAGAAATAAATCGTAACAATGTATTACAAAAAATCTTTACTATAATATCACGAATATTTACAAAATAATATAGATACTTCGCCGAATCATCAGACAAAAATTATTGAGTTATTGGTCTGTGAGGGCATTGCCGATGCCGCGGAACCTGAGGCCGCCATCCACCTCGATAATGGCGCCGGTGACGAGGCGGCTGTGCTCGCTGGCGATGTGCACCACCATCTTAGCGATGTCGTCTCCCAGGCACGGCTCGCCCATGGGCACATTCTTGCTCATCTGCGCCAGCCACTCGCGGTACTGCTCCTCCGATTGATTCGTCACTCGTGTCACGAATTCCGATACCTAAGAAGGAGCAAATGTTATACGAGATAACGAAATGACGTGCGTTTTCATGGTAAGAAATACAAACTATTAATATTGTTACAATATGTACTGTTATGTTGACGTAACATAGATGATACTCACAGTAACTCCTGGACTAACGGAATTTACTCTGACACCTTTGGGAGCGAGCTCTAACGCCACGTTACGTGTGAAATGGTCAAGTGCAGCCTGAAACAGAAATAAATTGATCCGTCAGCCTCAAAGATGGGAAACGAACTTTCAACCCAAATATCAAATCTAGGTTAGAGGTTCCTCTCACCTTTGCCATGGGGTAAGGCAAGCTGCCAACAGAGACCATCGTCGCGGCTACGCTGGAGATGTTGACGATGTTGCCCTTAGACTCTATGAGTGCGGGCACCAGCAGACCGGTGAGATGGTACACGCCGCGCACGTCTATCCTGAACACCTCGTCGAAGGCCTTCATGTCCAGTTGTTGGATTGTAGTCCTGCAGCCTACAGCTGCGTTGTTCACAAGAACATCCAGTCTATAAAGAATAAGTGAGTGATTTAATGGGTGTGTCGGGACTTCTTGCGTCAGGATGCCAAACGTCGGGACGCCTAGTGGCGAGAAGAGGACCTCAAATGTTTTGGCGTCCCAACGATTTCAGTCATGAGTGATAGCGTTCGGCACCTAGGTGCTTGGTTACGTTACGTTATAAAAGGAGGGTCACAGGGGTCGTAACTCCTCTTTAACAGCATTATCTGTCACTTTTTGCATCTGATAAACTATCTGTTATTAGTTGGCACTTGTTACTTATAAATACCAAATCTTATTCACTGTGATTTGCTCAATCAAAGGAAAAAAAGTCACCTTCCAAAATGGTCGAGTGTTTCCTTGGCCGTTTTTTCGACTCCCTCGTCGGTGCCGAGGTCTGCGACGATGGGCAGCGGCTGCAGCCCCCGCAGCTTGTGGCACGCGGCCGCCACGGCGCGCAGCTTGCCTTCATTCCTGCCCACGAGCGACAGCTTCGCGCCCAGCGCGGCGAACAGCAGCGCCGTCGACTCGCCGATGCCGGCGCTCGCGCCCGTCACTAGCACCACTTTGCCGGTGAAGTCGAAGTTCATGTTAACTTTTTTTTGTAGTGATAATTAAAGCCTCAAATGTGCAGCGTTACCGTGGTCCGAAATTAATCGCTAGAGAACTACTGACTCTTAAGGCCGTTCTACCTCACTATATATAAGTGGTTACTATCTTTGCGATTGTCAGCCATATCTACTTTATCAAATAGGTCAGTATCAAGAAGAAATGGTTAGGACTGTCGATGTCGTCATGATTTTTCAAAATGCCCGTGAATATTCCTGTAAAAGTAATTCACATCTAGACTGGAGGAGTACTTAATAATTTATTTGAAACCATTAGGAGACAATATTTTTACATTGATTTTAAAAGGTGTGAAAGCTGATTTCAAGTTTAGATATTCTAATTGTAGATACTGGTAAATATTCCAATACCATTTTTCTGAATAAGAAGGGAGTGAGTGTCAGTTTGACGAGTGACAGGGAAGAATGGAAGCGGAAGACATATTGCGCCGACCCCAAATAAAATTGGGAACAGGAGAGGAAGAAGAAGATCATTTTTCGTTGATATTTGGAAAACCGCGAGGGTCCTCGGACCTATTTTTCCATAAATATGTTTAGAGCAGTGTGGCAAGAACTGCAAGCTGAGGGAAAAAATAATCTCACAGGGATTTACTTAACAGAAACAGTCGGTATGCACTATGGTATCCCATTGTATAAGTACGGGTAATGTGTACCTACCGTGCACCGCCTTGCGGTTCTGAAATGAAGGGGGAGGAATTTCATAATATTACGCAAAAGATGTTCTTGCGTAACATTAACAAATACGGAAGATCGATATTTATGTTTTTGTCTTAGCGTTATCTACAGTGCTTACCTTAAGGTATTGCAGTACCTACCGGTATTTGTCGGTTTTCAGAACATGTTATCTAAACTTCAACTTGATATGCGCAATGACAAGTAGAAAAAGTCAAAACGTGATATTAGTTGCCAAATCCAGACGTAGCTTCTTGGAGATGAACGTTGGAACTCCTAGCGACCTGAGTTTGCCCAGGCTGCCAGATGATTCAAAAGAGGTCCAGTGGAATCTTGCAGTCATTTGATGATTTGTTATCGGTAAAGTTCTCATCATCAGCCTTGTTATCGTTCTACTGCTGGGCACAGGCCTCCTCTCACACTGAGAAGGACTGATCGTTATCTCCACTCTTCCTCAATGCGGGTGGGTGATTCAAGAGTGATGGCTGATCCTCGCATTATACTCGTGTGCTGCTTGTGGTATTATTTTTTTCTTGTCTCCATGGTATAGGCACCCCGAACCCCATACGGTTTCTTCTACCACTGACCCTCTGTTTCAAGTGTTCAGAGCAAATTTTGCAAACGTTTCCTGAACTTTTTTATTATGTAGTACCCACAAATATAACAAAATACATTCAGGGTTATTGAGACAACTTCTTCGTGATGAAGACATGATATCAAAATCGATTTATTTATAGAATGGTACTCGAAAGTACTACCTAATTAAAGAAATTAAAAAAAAACAGAGGGTAGAAACAAAACTAATATTCAGGCATGTGAATTTACTTTTTGATTTGTGCGTTTGTCATTACTTGCTCTTTGACAGCTGTATAATTGAACAATTAAGTACTTAAGTATGTACCCCAGTACGGACCCACGCATATCTTCGTGAAATGAATATTAAGATACCTAGCTATTTCATAATATTACGTAAAGATGTGCAACATTAAGAAATTACAAGTCATTGATTATTATAATTGGAGGAACCTACTTATCAAAAGCGATGCGATCAAGGGTTTCCCAAGTTTCGCTCGCCTACTGGTTTATACAGACTTTCATTGCACACATTCATTGTTTAGAGAGATATTATGAGATATCTGAAAGGGACGACTATAGAGGAGTGCCTACTGTGGATCGAGTAAAAGTAGAGGTCCTTCCTCACCTCAATAAGCCATCGGCATAATCAGAGGGACAAAATTAAAACAAAAGGCAATAAATTGAATTTTGAAAATTGCGAAACTGCATTGTCATAAAATCGTTATCTATGAATATTTCTCATTCTTCTTAGTAAGATTCATGCGACGTTTATCTAAAAATATCTTACAAGATAGTCAAGCTTGTAATCGCAACCATTTATCTGTACCGTTGTTCTTTTTATTATGATTTATCAACAACCGTATAATCTGCGTGAAATCAGCAGCGATAAGATATTATTGTATCTTCTTTTGCGATTACTAGACAGGCATTGTTTATTTACAGTTTACCTACACTAAATTTGCTTTTTCATCCCATTTTATCGATAGGGCCTTGGACCTTGCGTCCTACGATTATCCAGTCAACGAACTTGATGTGGACTTTATTTATGTAGGTATTAAGAACAGTTACTAGCGGGATGCGATCGCTTGCTGTGCACGCGAGTAGGTACTTCAGTACTTATCAGGCGTTCAGTTGAGCCGCACGCAAGATGAATATCGACTTCACTGACAAAGTGGTGCTGGTGACGGGCGCGAGCGCCGGCATCGGCGAGTCGACGGCGCTGCTGTTCGCCGCGCTGGGCGCGAAGCTGTCGCTCGTGGGCAGGAATGAAGGCAAGCTGCGCGCCGTGGCGGCCGCGTGCCACAAGCTGCGGGGGCTGCAGCCGCTGCCCATCGTCGCAGACCTCGGCACCGACGAGGGCGTCGAAAAAACGGCCAAAGAAACACTCGACCATTTTGGAAAGTGAGTATTTTTCCTTTGATTCCGCAAATCAGAGTGAATAAGATTTGGTAGACGTTTACAGATAATACATATTAACAGATACCTACGTGACAACATATGTAGGTGCAAACATTTTGTTCAGTTTATCAGTCATAAACAAAGACAGATAATGTTGTTGACCGACACAACATATTTTTTTCTTATCATTTGCTCGACTGTACTTGTACTACGGAAACTCTTGGTTCAAAATGCCATGCAAATGTATTTGCATTAGTCAAACTTAAGAACGAAGTAAATTCAATTTCGGTAACTCAGAACTCAACACACTATTTCAAATATACTATCAAAGAATCCTATATCCTTTTCCATGGTTCAAACACTTGTAGGTATTTATGGCAAATTTAATGCTATAACTTGAGCACCATATAACCGACCACATCAACGTGTTCCAGGCTGGATGTGCTGGTGAACAACGCCGGCATCAGCGCTCGCACGTGCCTGCAGCTGGCCGAGATGGCGACCTTCGACGAGGTGTTCCGCATCGACGTGCGAGGGGTGTACAACCTGACGCGGCTGCTCGTGCCCGCGCTCGTACAGTCCAAGGGGAATGTCGTCAACGTGTCGAGTATAGCAGCTACAGTCGTCGCTGTGGGCAGCTTACCCTATGGCATGGCTAAGGTTAGCAACTAAATCAGTGTACATTGTCCACAATCAGATTTACCGTTCTGCATCCTGTCAATCCCACAAAATTATCTCACGTCATCAAAATACAAAGATGAAGTGGCACTCATGATACTGGAAACTGGGTAGGTACTTTGTGGAGTTTGTTTAAGTCGGCAGATAAATGGACTCTTTTAAACAAATATGTTTTTAATATTTGATCATTAAAATTAACGGCGACGCTTCGTCTCGGTTTGTTTCGCCTTCCGCAATATTAAACAAGAATTGCAATTTCAGCCGTTTGTGGAGTTGTTACCTATTATGCAAAAGCGTAAAAAACATGTTTACTCAATACGTAACCTGCACTGCATGTAACTTATACCTATCTTGTTTGTATTGTACACAGGCTGCATTAGACCATTTCACGCGACTGGTCGCACTGGAGCTGGCTCCTAAGGGCGTCAGGGTCAACGCCGTCAGCCCTGGAGTTACGGTAAGTCTTATCTTGAATACATACTGATTCTCTCTATATCAAAATAGACCACATGACCTGTCTATCCTCAGGTATCACTCTCTAACTAAGTAGATACTTTTGGCTGTAAGTAAAACCTTATGTTGTTAAACTTTTCAGGTATCAAATATAGTGAAGCGTATGACAGGCTATACTGAGGAGCAGTACCAAGAATGGCTATCATTTGCCGCCGCGGCTACCCCCATGGGGAAGGTCTGTGAGGGGGAGGACATTGCTCGCATGATCGTCCACCTGGCCAGTGACCACAGCCGCCTGGTCACGGGCACTATAGTGGAAGTTGACGGAGGGCTGAGATTCGCTCCCCCAGCGAACTTATTGTCACAGCAGATGAAGTCTTGAGTACTTAGGGAGTCGGGCTGAAGTGAAGTCTCAACAAACAGGAATGTGGATTCACTTGAACTGTGGGTGTGTTGTGACGTAAGATTGCTGTGCAGGAATTGATGCTAGATTGTAATTTAATTTAAATCAGAGTATTAAATCTTTAATAAAGCTTTAATAATATTCGTACCGAAACAGGTTGATTAAAATATTGTCAAAACAACGCAAAATTTAAAATATCGCTAGACACTCCATATTTATAAAAGCTATCAAATTATAATATAAAATATCCTCAGATGTCCTGTGTCTGGACGACACGTGTTGAACTAAAACAATACAACAACAAGTTCGTCTGTGCGGGTATCAAACACGTTTTTTTAATAAGATCTCATCATATGTGTGTGAAGTATTTTCATCCATATGCATTGAGGCGCGAAATAAGTATCACCTGGAGAAATAAAAAGCTATATTCGCCAGCTCATATGTACCTAAATTCACATACCTACATAATAATTGAATGTTTACAACTGTCAATTAACTTAATTGCTAATATCAAATATACATAGATAAACCAAACGAAAAAGTTGTATTAGATTAATACAATAATGGTGCTAATAAGTAAAGGACACCGAAAACAATGTAGGGCAGAACAAAAATAACAAAACACACTTCATTTAACCTGATCCTTCAAAATCTCACTGTTGCCCGAGCCAGCAAACTGCAGAGCGCCGTCGACTGGCACCACGGCGCCAGTGACCACTCTACTGGCTTCATTGCTGGCCAGCTGCACTATCATCTGAGCGCAGTCGTCCCCAGTAGTAGCTGTTCCCATAGGAATCGTGCCTTCAGCAGTTTTCAGCCACGCCCGGTACTCTTCATCCGAGTAGCCGGTTAAGCGTTGGACGAAGGTGCTTACCTAAAAGGGTTTTGTCATTAGTGCCTTAATTCCTGGGTTTAAATTTGTAGGTAAATTAGGATCACTACTCACTGTTATGCCAGGACTGACAACGTTAACGCGTACTCCTTTAGGCGCCAACTCGTAAGCAATTAAACGGCTGAAGTGGTCCAGAGCAGCCTGTCAACAAATAACAAAGTTTTTAATCAAAAACCCTTGGTATTGAATCACTAAAGAATATTTTTTGACTTGTGTACCTTGGAAAGACTATAGGGCAGGTTCCCCGTGGTGACCATGGTCGCCATGATGCTGGACACGTTGACGATGTTCCCCTTGGACTGGATGAGCGCGGGCACCAGCAGCCGCGTCAGGTTGTACACTCCTCGGATGTTCACGTTGAACACGCGGTCGAAGTCTTCCATGGTGGCCAGCTGGATGTTGGTCCGCGCACCCACGGCCGCATTGTTCACCAGGACGTCTAGCCTGTCGTGCAAATTCGTAATGAGCGTTGAGGATATAGGGAAGGGCTATCTCAGAAAAAATCCCGGTCTAGCACCAGCACTGAAATGCTAAATATCAGAAAAACTAACTAAGTCTGCTCATTTGAGTAAAAATCTGATTATGTCAGGTCAATTCGAATTTACTCAAGGCCGAAAACAAGTCTTATAATTATGCAACGAAACCATGTTTTGAACATCCAAATATTTTCCTTATTATTAATTTAAATCTGTTGTCAATAACTGAACTATTATAAGATAAGAAACCGGTCACACGATAGGAATTCGGTGCGATATTAATAAATTTTCGGAGTTTATCCTAATCCAAAGGCGTTTGCACATGATAATAACGCATACTATAAGATTATTGGATTAGGATCCCAAACCTTCAGGATGCGCAGGGACCTGGTTACCTTGGTACCTTATGCTTCTACATTCAAATCATAAGTTAAGCTGTATCAGTTACCGCTGGTTGTTTAGCTCTTGGTTGAATTCCCAAATAGCCGATCCCCGGCTAACTACCTTATTCCATACAAAATAGCTACCATATTCATCTTTTTACCTACCTCCCAAAGTGATCAAGTGTTTCCTTGGCCGTTTTTTCGACGCCCTCGTCGGTGCCGAGGTCCGCGACGATGGGCAGCGGCTGCAGCCCCCGCAGCTTGTGGCACGCGGCCGCCACGGCGCGCAGCTTGCCTTCATTCCTGCCCACGAGCGACAGCTTCGCGCCCAGCGCGGCGAACAGCAGCGCCGTCGACTCGCCGATGCCGGCGCTCGCGCCCGTCACCAGCACCACTTTGTCAGTGAAGTCCATGCTGGTTCAGTTCGAGGGAACAACTGGCTGAGATCGTTTTTGGTACCACTAATAAAATATCCTCTGACAATATGCATATGTATGAGGAGATGATAAATATAATTTGCATTAATTTGTTTTGTGAACTCAATATACTTTGAAGACCAGTTTGGTGGTGGCTTACGTGGTAGGTATATTGCATTTGCTTTCGTGTAAAAAGACTGTGACTTTAGGTCCAAATCAAATAGATACCTACTGAAATGGTTACCATTTCAAGACAGCGGAATATAATTAAATAGTGTATAATTAAATAGTGTATAATTAAATACTTAGTGGGTAATTTAATCAGAGTACCTACCTACCTTCATACAAGACCTCTTATTATGGTTGCCTATAGAATTAGGTGCAGCCGTATGGCTAGAGTTAAGTCTATCCTTAGTTTAACTGACTTGAACTAGGTTTGTTTAGATATGCTTATCTTGCCTTTCCCGACTCTGATCTTTTATTTAAAAAAAAAAATAATAATATAAGAGCAGACAGACGACCCTATAAAGGTCGCCGGAAGACGCTGGATGCAGGTCGCTTCCAACAGGTATCTGTGGAGATCAAAGGGGGAGGCCTATGTTTAGCAGTGGACGTCCTATGGCTGAGATGATGATGATGAATATAAGAGCAATGGCCCAAAAAATGCTGAAAGACATCTTTGCGTCCACCCATTATTCTTTAAATATTTTTTTATGTAAAACATATAAATTCAAAACCAGCGAATTCAAAACCAAAAAGAATAAAGAGATTTTTCTAGTAATTTAAAATCCAGTTTAAGGAACTTATTGCAACGCCATCTATTTTAAGCATTGAATACTATATATGTTCATTTAACTTGATGAGTTGCTTTAAATATGCTACTCAACGACAGATGTCGCTGTACGTGTTTAACTTGGATGCTTATTCGGAGTTTTTTATGTAAGTACCAAAATTATTTTTCATGCTCTTTCCTGAACTTTATCATAAACATCTTTTATTTTTCATGATTTTGATTTATTGGTGTTAAGATATGCGTGTAGTAATGTCTACAACATTGATATTTGCTCATCCACTTTCCTACTGCTTTACCTAGCTTACCATTTGTATAAAATGTATTGTAAATACCATAAGAAACACCTTGCACCAGTGCCATTGAGAATACTTATTAAGTATTTCAAAGTTTAATTCTAACAAAGCGCACAAAGCGGGATGTCAACAAGTCACTCGGATTATTCCACATCAGTGAACTTGTAAATAAAAATGCGCTTTCCAGTCGTGGGAATAGCATTGTAGTGTAAACTTATAATGGAAATGTCAAGTGTTCTTCCTTGATGCCGAAAGGTGTCTAAATGTTCGGTCCAACAATTTTAATAAGTATGTAATAATGTGTTACTTACGAAAGCGTTTTGAATAGATGAATGAGAAACTCGCAGCTCAAAAGTTTTATTCTTTTGTATCAGTTTTTATTCCATTCTCTTGTAAAAAAAAATATAAGTACAATCAAACATAATCTACTGATTGCGTTTGATTTAATATTATTAGTTAAAAACTGTGTGTGCGTTCGCGCAGCGGAATGTTGTTGAATTTAAAGAATTTAATTATGCAGATAATTAGTGTATGACGTCCTATAATTGTGTATGGTAAATAAAAATTTGTGTATGCAGCCATTGTGGAGAAATTCACCAAAAACAGATTCCGCTGGGCGAACGTTGGCGAACGTTGTCCTGGCGGAACTTTTTTTAATCCATAGACTTTGGAAGAAAAGAGATGTGTCCGAAAATTAGTGTGTATTTGTGTATAATTGATTATGTATGAATGAAATCAGTGCATGCATAAACTTCGGAGAAATTCAAGTTTTCGCTACGCGAACGTTTGGCCATTAGCTAGTTTTCATATAAAGCGCTTACATAGAGAGCTGTAGATTTTTACATACGTTGTTTTGAATTTGTTTATATTTGTTTAAAAACAGATTTAGAAAAAGTCGTAGGGTTTAAAAGATAAAAATATAAACGTAAGATACACTTATTAGGTCTTAGTTCTTAAAGTATGCAGTTTGGGGTCTAGATTTTCACGTTTACACAAACCTTGTAAGTGTCTCCAACATGTTGCCAAGTATCAATGATGTTCCGTTAGTAATTAAAAAGTTATAGGATATTTTACCATGAACAGATCACTGTTTACAAAGCAGTCGAATATCACGACGTTCTAAAGGAATTGCATGGTAAAATTTATTCCAATAATTAGTTTAATCATTCAACTATTCACTTGCAAAATTTCATGTCATTAAATTCAGTAATTAAAGAAAGACAATTATAATACTGACGGAGCATCGAAACCCTACATAATCCGACCAAGTTCGGATAGCTACAAAAAAGCGGCCGTGCCATATGTCTAAGCAACGTTCTTAACTTGGAAGGTTAGTATATTTATTAATATGGTACAGTTGCGTGCACAAGCGTTAGGAAAAAATAAAACAATTGCATATCTTGAATGAAAAATATTTTTTTAATAATGACGCCACTATCTACGACATTTTATGCCACTATCTAACATTTTAGTTAAAATACGTAACGTTTATTAACGTTATTTTTAATCACGTAGTCAAGTAATTTATGAAAGTAATAATAATAAAAATATTTTTGTACACGGATATTTAAATAGAGAAGTACTTGTTAATTGAAGATTTATTTTTATCGTAGATAGTGACATTATTATAAAAAAATATTTTTCAATCAAGAAATACAATTGTTTTATTTTTTCCTAACGCTTGTATACGCTACTGTACCATATTAATAAATACTAACCTACCAAGTTAAGAACGTTGCTTATACAATGGCACGGCCGCTTTTTTGTAGCTATCCGAACTTGGTCGGATTATGTAGGGTTTCGATGCTCCGTCAGTATTATAATTGTCTTTCTTTAATTACTGAATTTAATGACATGAAATTTTGCAAGTGAATAGTTGAATGATTAAACTAATTATTGGAATAAATTTTACCATGCAATTCCTTTAGAACGTCGTGATATTCGACTGCTTTGTAAACAGTGATCTGTTCATGGTAAAATATCCTATAACTTTTTAATTACTAACGGAACATCATTGATACTTGGCAACATGTTGGAGACACTTACAAGGTTTGTGTAAACGTGAAAATCTAGACCCCAAACTGCATACTTTAAGAACTAAGACCTAATAAGTGTATCTTACGTTTATATTTTTATCTTTTAAACCCTACGACTTTTTCTAAATCTGTTTTTAAACAAATATAAACAAATTCAAAACAACGTATGTAAAAATCTACAGCTCTCTATGTAAGCGCTTTATATGAAAACTAGCTAATGGCCAAACGTTCGCGTAGCGGAAACTTGAATTTCTCCGAAGTTTATGCATGCACTGATTTCATTCATACATAATCAATTATACACAAATACACACTAATTTTCGGACACATCTCTTTTCTTCTAAAGTCTATGAATTAAAAAAAGTTCCGCCAGGACAACGTTCGCCAACGTTCGCCCAGCGGAATCTGTTTTTGGTGAATTTCTCCACAATGGCTGCATACACAAATTTTTATTTACCATACACAATTATAGGACGTCTTACACTAATTATCTGCATAATTAAAATCTTTAAATTCAACAACATTCCGCTGCGCGAACGCACACAAAAACTGTAATGAGAAAACTGTAATTCTTATAAAAACTAGTTTTGCTACTCGCTAATAGATGGCGCTAACAAGCCTTCGCTAGAAAACAAAATCAAAGTTTTGGTTTCACATCCTTTTACCAAATAAATATTATATTTATAACTAGGGAAATTTTCTGTTGTTTTTATTTATTAGTCTAAAGAAGTTTAAAGTCAACACGGTGGTAGCGTGCGTCCCGTCAAGCCGTCAGTGCGTGTAACTCAATATTGCTACAGATTGGGCTGCTGTTTTCAATGCAGTGTTTTGGCTCGTTACAGTTGTTAGTGTAAGGTCTCGTGTTACTGAACAAACGTGTTCACATCACTGATGTATCCGTTACTGTTGATGTTTTAAGTAGCTGTAACATGTTATGCGCGTTGTTTTTTATGCTAACTCACCCCTTGTTACATTCTTAGGTATATTTAGATAGACTGTACATAAAAAAGTTACTTAAAGCAGAAAATCTATTGAGCACCCTCTCAATGGTTTAAAAATTACTTAGGTACCTTCCTATGTAGGAAAAATTATTAGCTGTTTAACTTTTTCGAAATGCTTTAAAGACCAAAGTAAATTAAATAACACACCAAGACCATAATATAAAAACTTGTAGAAAAAGTGTAATAGGTAATGGAATCTTGTATGTTTTCCGCTTTTCTATTCAATAATTATGTAAAAAAACACCTAAGTATCGCAAAATACACACAACACTTGTGACTACAGACAAAGAATTAATCTCATAGCCTTTTCCTAACCAGGAATTGCGGGGTCGGCAAATCACACAAAGCACAATGATAACTAAATAATTGAACCATCATTAAACTTCGGTGTTTACTTTTACAAAAAAGTTTAGTAAAAACATGAAATAGGTAGGTATCAAGTGTTTGTGAAGCACAGCCGCGGTATTAAGTTACCTACTTGATGAATAAGGCTATTGTTTGTAACCTATTCACGGTTGCCATGGTGATTATTTGTTATGATAGAACATCACGGCCTTTGGTAATGTTCCGTAGAATCCCATGTATGAAGATGATGTCGTAGATAAGAGGTTAAGGCTACACCTTTAGTAAAATTACCGAATGTTAAGTTTAAACTTTTAAGTGATGTAAGAAAATGCATGTACATTTGAACCGGTCAAAAGGTCATATGGCTGTAATAGATAAGAACAACAATAATTACATGGATACCTAGTGTATTTACCAACCTTTGTACTAACATCGTTGTTAGGTAACATAAAGATTTATATTACCTAGGTACATCGAGTTTAGATTTTTCGGACTGTTGCTTGTAACTGTAACAGAAGTTCTACCGAGGCTTAACAATAGTTAGGTGTGCCATACGAAGAAAAACGTTAGAGCTTACTGACGCAGCTGGCGTGTGTCGTAACTGCTTTAACTCGTGAATTAAACCAAGGTAGTTTAAATGCAAACATACATAGCATGGCTACCGTTTAAAAAATCTTTTATAATTTCTTGAAGGAGGTGGATACAGTCAACCTTTACTCCAAGTTCTTAGTATACTTTTTTCCTTTGCATCAAGTTTTCATCAGCAACCAAGCCTATCAATCATACATTTTTAACACGCCACACAAAGCAGGAGCAGTTTCCTGTAGTTTCCCAACACGTACGCAACCTGACTCAAAGTAAACAAAAGCAACATAACTATTAGTTAACGAACAACCGGTGAAAGGGTTGTCGGTGCGCGCACAAGGCGGGGTGGGCGTGGCCAGCCGGCGGCACGTTTGATCGCTAACCCCCGCCTACGAACGAGCATCGGAAACGCATCGGGTTTCCACTTCCTCACATGTTTAAGCCTTTAGGTTTGTGAACACGGCTTGGTAATGTCAGCCTTAATTATATAAGCAATGCTATTATTCTAGTGTAAATAAAAGGTGAATCAAATGGCGTCTGTTTTGCTGTTCGAATAAATATTTTATTGAAATTAAATGTGCTTTGTTCTCGTTGGTATCTGCTGAGTCTATGGAAGTTGGAAAAGGGTTTGTGCCTTACTTCAATGGGTTTGAAGATCTAGTAGAAAAAAAAACCTTTTTGTTTATGCCATGTACTTAAGCACCTACCGCTAAGTATCGTGTTGTCATCATTTACATTTTTATATTGTGTTCTTCTGATACTAATTAACCTGCATTTGTTTGTACAAGATCTATAGTTTACCTAAGTCATTGAAGCTCGTTTGGTAGTTAAACTTATTACAACTTACAACATTTTTCTTTTCAAAAACGTGTTTGATTCTTTGAAATCAAGACTAGGTACCTATAGTCAGAGATAGCACTTTAGTGAGACGTCGTTGATTTTTCTAAGTAATATCATTTCATTAAAATATCTGAACGCTAAGATGAATGAATAACAACAAAACTAATAACACGAAAAGTAATTTTAATATTTTTTTCGCAACAACACAACAATTTTAATAACTTAAAAAGTCGTTACCTGTTTAAAAATAAACACATTTATACGTGTGACATGTAATATGCGCGCGCGCAGTTCATGTGTGCATTATTTATTCGTTTTGCAATCATCTCGGCTCAGCACGGTGCCTGCGAGGAGCGCAAAGCCTTCTTACATCCCTTCGTTCTAAAACCTACCTTATTCCTCTTAATATAAGCTTTAAAATTCCTCCTAAGATAACTTAATGCGATCTTTGTAACTCTTGTTATCGTATTTTAAGTTCTATTGCTGAGGACAGAGGGTTGGTTTTGCCTTGCTTAGGTGTTAGTGAGGAAGCAAAGGGTGCGAGGCTGTTGGGCTCCAAATAAATTGTCCCCGATATATCCCGGCGCGTATATCACGCCGCATTTACACCTCGTAAGGGGGAGCGCACACTTCACAAGGAACTTTACAAGCGGATATTTGATTCGGATATTAAAAGGGGGTGAGTTAGGTACAGCATAATTTGCGGGCTTTTAACAGAGAGTTTAGAAGAGTGTCTTGAATTTGACTGACAAGGCAATTTGCTTCGTGCATGGTCATTTTGTCAATAGGATAAAAAGGTAATCATGCAATTAAATTCACAATTTCTCAGCCAAAAACACTTAACTATAAACCAAACTACGCTGTATTTTCCTCTTTCAAAAACATAAAAAATCCGTCGTGATATACGTTTAGCCTTAGCTCATAAGCGGCGAATCAAAAGAGATTACCGGGCCTATAAATATGGCGTCCAAGATTATTATAATTTGTATTATAACATTAAAATAATATCGACGGCCGTCGGCTCCTAATAGATTTATCTCAAGCTCGTGCATCGATATATTGTGATGACGGGATGAGATGACATCATTGTCGCGTGGGCTCTAATGACCTTAAACTGTGATATTATCGTTATTTACGAATCTGGATATTGCTTTGTAATTGTTAAGGTTTTGGTAACTGGGTTGAGGAGGTCAGATAGGCAGTCGCTCCTTGTAAAACACTGGTACCTACTCAGCTGAATCCGGTGAGACTGGAAGCCGACCCCAACATAGCTGGGAAAAGGCTTTAATAACTTTAATATTGCTTTGTAATTGTTTTGCTTTTTAAGAAGTAGTAAACTTAAAAATAAGGGTAGGAATAGCTTCCAGGTGTGGCTACACCACGGATACTGTCCCGGCGGAGTGCTTGAATAGAAAACGTTAGGTTTAACATCTCCTTTTTTAAAGGAAATCATCAAATGACCTCTCCCGCTGTGGATGCAGTGTGAGGGAGTGTCAGACTCTTACAAACTGAAACCCATCATTGTCCGTCTTAAGCCAGGTATAGGTACCAGGGCCGCGGCAACATTTTCGAACAATATACCTAGGTAGCAGCTCCGGCAGGAGGTTTAACAACCTAAGTTTAGCTATTGAAATAATAAGTTGGATCTAGTAAAATAACTCATGAAAGTTAAATGCATAGCATAGATCTTTCAATTGTTTGTTATTTCATATATGCAACCGCTGCTCCATCTGTATCGACTTTCAATTTATTATGAAATCTAGTTCAGATATTATCAGCAGTTTAGATATTGTCTGACAATAATGGAACGTTATCTAGCTGTTGTTCGGACATTTATTGAAACTGAACCGGTTTTTGCTAGTTTTTTATATGAATTATCTAGATTGCAATTAATCTTTTCAAAATCATAAGTACGTAAAATATATTGTTTTTGTTTTTTAAGGTTTTGTGGTAAAACCACTCACCCGATTTAAATCCTACTACCTACCCGGGTTTCAGACTATCTCTAGATATATTTGATATACGAGCAGGGTTTGATATATTGTAAGTTGTTAAATATTTATCACCGCAAAAAGATAAATATTTTAAAAATAAAGAAGGTATGCAATTGAACAGTAATTTTGGGATCCACTTATTTATTAGATAGGTATCTATATATTTAGATGGCCTATCTTCTATCTGATGTGCATGATACTGCTGACATTACGTAAATATTTGTTATTATGTCGACATTTCTGCTATCTGACATATTAATCTGAAACTTGCCTAATGCGTAGGTAAAGCTCAATTAATCTTATTGAAGACTGATAACAAACCAGTAATGTTTGGGAAAACCCGCTGAAAAATTAAGGGGCATTACTATCTACTATTTGGGATAATAATAATTTAATCAATTTGCTAATAAATACCTAGTAAATTAATCATTATTTGACTTCAAAAAAAAAATGTTTTTCAAGCCAGTGATTACGTCGAAACGTCAGAATTGGCGCACTTTTGTTGATCGCGCGCCATATTGGGATGTGTTTAGTGAGCGCGGACAATGGGCGCGTTCGGTTCACGCTGCGAGCGCTGTAGCTGCGCGCTGCCTGCGCTGGGTGGTTTATTGTTTTACAACCAGCATTACACGCCTCTTCCCGCTTTGTCCCGACTTTTACGAGGGACAATGACGGGACAAATCGTAGGAATTCAACTCTGTTGTCAGATCGCTTGATAGAGTGCCGTAATCTTTCTTCCTGTCACATATTTCTGTCTGTTTGTTGCACACGTGATTGCTTTAATAAACCATTGTCTTCGTTTACATGTTAAAGAAAAGGGCATGTTGAATTCGATTGAGAATACCAATTCAAAATAGGTACATAACATTTATCTTTAATGACTCTATCTATAGCCTCGTTTTTAGATAAAAAAGAATCAAGTCCTAGGAGATAAAATATTAGATTTTCACATAACAATACATAACACCATTTTAAATTAATAACTTAAGTTAATTCTGATCGACTGGGCCATCGTAAAGATTAACTATATCCGTATCATTCATCAAATATTTTCGTAGTTGCCAGCATAATTAGGAAATGTTGCAAATTAAAAAAATATAATTTTCTAATAATGAACGGATTATGTAGATGTGTTCTCTCAAAATAGATGGTGCGTCATAAATCACAGGGTTTTAATTCAAGTTTTGGCTATTAAATATCATTAATAGATAATCAACAGTTTTTTGTGGCTGATTGAGACGTTACAAATGACATACGGCCTAAATATAATTAATGAAATGGGTATCCGTTTTCAAAATATTAACAAGTTTTTGTGCGCGTGGGTGTGACAAATTGCCGGAGCGTTTGGTATCGTAATTCGTAATATTGTTTCAATACATATCAATGGCTTGTGCAATGTTTATCACTGCCTTAAGCTATGAACTGACAACCTGATTGGTTTCAATATCAATCGTTTGCTTGGGTAACTACATACTTAGTCAAAAATGACTGAAAATGCTACGAAATAGCTACATGAAAGCTCTGAAAAGCAATAATTTGATAAGCAAAAGAATATAAGGGGTGAATAACACAGATTTTGAAAAAGTGAGCGAGATACAAAACAATGGTTTCATTTGTAGTTGCAGTATTTTCTCTCCGTTCAGTTCCGGTTCATCTAAAAACAATAATTCTGATTAACGAATATCATACATAATCATAAATATTAAAAGCTCATTTATTCCGATTTTTAATGACTTTATTTTAAATATTAATATTTAAATAACTATAAACTAAACAAACATTTGATGAGCCATAAACAAAAATAAGATCCACGTCAACATCCTAATGATATTCCATTTTTAAACAACAACGGTTGTTGCGCAGTGACATAAATTACGGCCAGCATTATGTGCAGTGCTGTTCCTTGAATTTATCGACAATTGTCGCGTCTTGTATTGTCTTTAGTCGCCCGCTGGTGCGTCCATTGTGGCTGGACGTTTGTTTAAGTAGTGTTGTGTAGTCATCCATCACTCGTCGTGGGTGCTACTGCGCGGTTACAGTTCAGCCTTGGGCTGTTCCGTTATTCCTTGCTTTGTATAGGGGTTGTTTTCTATTGAAGAATGCTGGTTAAGTACAGACGGCATAGTAGTTTTCCAAGATTGTTCACTGTCTAGTGCCTATGTTTCATAACTGATACTGGATATTTCATGTTGGTTAAACTTGTATTGCTATATTTTTTTTTTCAACAGTACAACAATTTTATTGGTCTTGACCATTAATTCATAATATCCTTAATCAATGTCCATAAGCAATAGTTCCTAATATCCAGAACGAATGTCCTTTCATATTCTTACATTGGCAGAAATTATTTTCCATCATATGAAATCGTGCCAATATAAAATTTGCAAGCGCACACCCTGTATACATCTCTCGTCATTATATCCTTCCTATAGTGCGAGGTGGTTGCATTGTCCGCACAGTGGCTCTCAATGCGTCCTAATGCTTGTTTAACATTGTTTGAAGCTAGAACAATGGGCGCACTGTACGGACAGGCTGAATGGTGTTGCCGTTGCACGTTCCACGAATGAAAGTTTGACAGATTGACTTTGGAAGGTACGCGCGTTTTTGCTAAAATGAAAAAAAAAAGTGAACAGGTTGAATGATGAAATTAATCCGTTTTTTCATTTCGTGAACATTTCAATAATATTTTTGTAAACTTTGAAATACATATAAGGTAAGTAGTAATTCTTTTTAATTCACAATCAATTTCTCGATTTATGATTTTGTAACAGATAGCGATTCTGATAAAAATACTGCTTAATATACTGACGACTTAAAACGAATGGCCAATCATTAAAAATCCTAAAGTAAAAAACTTTATTGACACGAAAAACAATGTTTTGTCCCCTCCCTGATTTACACCGGCTGTAAATGTCCGGTTTAACGGTTCACTTTTATGATTTTATTCTGAATTTTACGGTTTTGTAAGCGTAAAGTCGAATGGTGTCGACGTGAGAAGATTATGGAAAAATATAGATTTTTAAGTTATCAAAAGTTTTGGTGCTTATGTCCCTATTTATGTTCTTATTTTCATTACCTGTGTTTCAGTTGCGCTCAAACAAACCATACTGCCAGGAAGACATGCTCAGGCTCAACATGTTCTAGTTGTTATAAGGTAAGTAGGTATATAAATGGGTCTCTAAATTATTTATAGTTTTTAATGAAGTCTAAGATTCAGTTCTATCCATCAGCTACATACATACCTCAGTACCACCAATGCTAACAATTAAATTGAAATCTATTAAAGATATTCAATCAAATTCAAACTTTTCTACATAACATATTTTTAAAAACATTTCAAACATTTCCAAAGCATCACAAAACAAACATTACAAACAATTTCACCAACAAATCTCCCGTAGATTTTGTACATTGTTTACAAAAAATACAAATCAAAGCAACAAATCAATGAAACAATAAGGATTTACTTCACAACCAAAACAAATTAGGAAGACATTGTGACGAGTAAGTATTGTGCGATTGTGACCATTCAGGGGCTCTAAACCCGTGGGGGGCAGCTCTGATATACGGCAGTCGTAAATGTACACAAATGTTGCACTTTTTGTTTTTACTTATTTTTCTAGTTGAAGACCAAGTTTTCGGGTGTTTGGACGCGACGGGATGTAAGGAAACATTTGGCTGTTAGGGAGAGAAGTCTTGGAAGCTGCTGCTGGTGAGGGTGAGTGCTCTAGTTTGCTGGATCCTATTCAGATTTTTTTATGAACAGTCTCTATTGGTGCGGTGTTATGTCACCGAAAAGGAACTAGAGTTTGCACTCGAACGTTCTTGGAAAATCCAACATAGTACAAAGTACTAACAATATAGAACAACAGACAAAGTACAACACTTTATCTGTTTCACAAGTACCTACCTATATAGTAGTTATATAAATGCACTATAGGCATGCTGATAAGCATAATAATGATCTCACTCGATTACCAAATTAAAAAATTCTATGCAATGTGAAAATATGACAACATTTCTTTGACTTGGACGATAAATAAAAACTATCATAAAAACGAAATTAATTCCGATCGTAAATCTCAAACAAAAACAATAGTTTTGAAACAATGACAACCTCACATAATAAAATGAAAGAAGTTTATGAGTTTAAACAATTTTTTCGACCAAAAAGTGGCACTGAGTGGTCTAGTTTGGGCCAGAGACTGCAGTAAAATTATATAGACCTTCTTTGTAAGAATCCTGGTCGATACAATGGCGTCTATGTTTGTCACAAATAGCAATGTAAACAATTGTAAAATATTATTTATTTTGTGTTCGTCACGAGATATTTATGAGACACTAAATATTTTAAAGAGTTGAATGAGTTCTCAATGTTTGTAAATATTTTGAAATTATACAAACTTTATTTCTGAACCGTTGCTCGAAGGTTGAAGAGACATGGTTAAATAAGTTTCTGGTTTAAAGGATTTAATTATGTACTTATTATCATTTTGTCAACGATCCTTACCGATGTAACATTATAAATAAATGCGAAAGTCTGTGCGTTGCGCGATGGTAATTGGTTACGCACTCAAGCTAACACGGGTAAACCAATTGAGATATTAACAACCTGAAAAAACAACCTGAAAACGAACATAGTAAACTTTTAAATCATTTCCCCAGGATGAGGGTGAAACCGTGGCCGAATGTACTTGCACGTATGTATGTACACAGATACCTACATAAAATCAGGTTGGACTTATTAAGGGATACATAAACTGTTCCTCTACAAAACCCTTAAAATATAATTTCTTATAAGCCTTTATGAGGTAATTATGTAATTTCGATTAACAAAACATTAATTTTGAAAGTACATATAAAATTACATAATACTGTTTACTAGAGCAGTATGGTATTTGAACATAAATAAGGTTGTTACACTCGCGGTACACTTAAGAGGCGATGCTTATAAATCAATAACCGATCGAAGAGTTATATCCGTTAACCGCCTAATGATGTCCGGGTAAATAATTACCGACGTCTCAATTTGTGCACTAGGGTTGGCTCAACTATATAAGAGAGAGTTAGTTTGAATGCCATAATTTCAGGAAATACAGGTCTGGTTTGAAAAATTATTTTAGTATTAAATAGCCCCTTGATCGAGAAAGACTGTTAGAGGAGAACCTACTTTATAGCACCCATAAAATATTCAATGCCATTTACTAGCCTTAGTATTGTAGGTAAGTACTTTCGTGTGTGAAAAGGCCTGGCCTACAGTGAGACATAAAAAAACGGGTTCGTCATCACCCGTTTTTTTATGTCTCCTTTAGATTCTCTCCTTTAGGTTGAAGTCTCCTTTAGATTCCTTAATAATCATGTTTGTAGATATACATATGTAGGTGTCATTTCTATTACGGTTTATGATTTAATAATTTGTTATTCTTAAGTTATGTAAAATGTTAATAAAATCATTAACGCTGATTTAACAGACAACTATAAATAATACAAACTTCATTAATATTGTATTAATTTGGAATTAATTTTAAGTTATTATTTCACGCTTGTCATCTCCAACATCAAAATCATCGAAAAACATTTTTTTTTGCACTGCTAACACACTTACTATAATATTATCTTTATTAAACTTAATTTCACCTTTCTTTTTAATGATAACCCTAGTATAAGTATGCGATCATGCTGCGCGCGCGCCTAATCACGATCTATTGCCGAGACGGATCGGAACTTTTCGTGTGGCTTCGGTAACATAAATCACCTACGCGAATGTAATGATCGGCTTAAATAAAAAAATGGTAACACAATATTTATGAGTACAGATAGAATTAGGGACACAATTATCATTTATTTTCCCTGTCATGTTTATAGTATTATTTTTTGATAATTGCTTGTGTTTTAGTTTGGGGAAATATCACTAATGATGGTGACTAAGAAAGCAAACATTTTGTTTTTTAAATACCACACATTTTTGGTCTGATGTGTTTACAGAAAAATCCACCAATAGGTTAATCGGTAAAAGGCGGTACAATTAAAATGTCAACAGCAGAAAGAATATTTATATTTATCAAAAACATTCAAACTGCCAGAAAAACACGTCAAAGTTATAAAGTCGCCTGCCATAATGCCATTCATATTAATATTTTGAACCGTGCAATGCACATATCCCGGGGTATGGCTACCGTGAATATTTTCCTAAATTAAGTTACCCATGTCTCTGTGGCACCTGTTGACGTATCCTACGGCACCGTGAGGGCTTCTCGCGATAATTGATGAGCATGGGTCTGATGGACCCCCGCCGGCTCGGGAGGGTCATGTTTTTAATGTGGTGTAAGAGATGAAAGTACAGCGGTTGGGTGAAGTTTACACAAACTCCGACAAATTCCGAGCGGGAAATTCGCTTATGTATACCTGTACAAAATAACGAGTTATGCCCGATTCGTCATTTTAGTGATTTGGCATCCATAAAAAACGTGTCCCAGTTGGTCATTCAATAAAATATTTTATTTTGCTTAGTCCCAATTGGTCATCCGTACTTTATTTTGTAAAAAGTACTGTCAACAAGATAAGCTTTACAATATTGTAATATGTTTTTTTTTATATTTATTTTGGTAATGTTTTTTCCGAATATGGCAAGACGCTATTAATAAAATCGCGATTTCAACGGCGTCACACACCGCACGGCCAAAACCTAAATACCAGGATCGCATAAATCAGATGAGTAAGATACCAATCAACGAGTGTCCATGGAACTGCCCACCGTGTACTAGGACCGCATAACTTACAGGAATATAGCAGTCAAGAGTGTCAGGATTTTACGTTTTTTTCCTAATTGTAGATAAACATACCAATTTACACCATCATTCATCATTTTTATGTATACAATCTCTTTGCTAGTTATGGGCCCCTGGTACTTTTGTTACCGGCACAAAAAGTATTGAGTCACATTTTCGGGTTTATAAAATACCCAAGTTGTCTTCACCTGTGTTTTAATGTAAATTTTATTATATTTATATGAGAGCTATACCTTTACCTACATCGAAGTTTTTCATTTAAAATTTCTTCTAACACTTTTATTTCTGACGGTACTCTGATACGCGGGTGACGAATCGGAACTCAAAATTTAAATATTAAATTATTTATTTTGCTCGAATGACCAATTGGGATTTGGTGTATGGAAAAAATAGTTGGTGACCAATCGGTACTAATGACAAATTGGGAATAACTCCATAGTAGGTGCTTTTCAAAGGAAATGTAAAGATTAAGTTTTATTTTTCACTGTTTTATCAATGTGCAATTTCTCTATGACACTTAAAAATATTCATGTTTATCGCTCTTAAAAAGTTCCGAGCTTTTAACTTGTGCCACACGGCTATTCTCACATACCGCGGGGCGCTTCTTCGCTTGCCAAAATAAAACATTAATATTATAACATTCTAATACAATGCACACCTGCCTTATAAACAAAAAAACATTTATAATTATAAAAGGACGATGGATGTCTATGTTGTGGTCGTGTCCTTATCGCCCTTAATTAACATTAGCATATTACTTTATTAAGGTTATTAATATTACTATGAGTGGTTTTTATTTTATTGTAATAGAATATATTATAGAAGTTATTATGTTCTGCAGAAAATACGACTTCGACAGTTCGGCCGTTTGATTGTAGGTACAAATATTACAAATATTAGGTACCTAATTTTCTAGAAAATATACAAATTAGGTAGGTAAAAGACTTTACCAAAGCAACCTAAATGTTTCTTGAATTTTTTAAAGTGGGTATCAGAATCGGAAATCACTGCTAAATAAAATGACGCAACAAATGAAGTATTTACCTACATATAATAACATTTAAGAAGTCAATACCACCTCAAAAAATAAAACTAAATTGTAATTCGTATAACGATCTGTTAACTACCAACATCGGTTGATGGTGGAATTATGACATCCATGGCCCCAAGTTTTATTGTTATGGGTGTAAACAAGTGGCCAGAGCCGCGGGTAGCAGAATATTACCCATACTTTACGATTATTACTTCATCAACCCGTTTTGCCAATATTTTATGGAAATAAATAAATTAATGGTCGCATAGACCGGCTTGTTGCGGCTGCGGGTTAAATAGTGACGTCACGCTGGTTTTTGGAAATGGTGAGTCAGCTGCTTTTTATTATTGGGCCCTTGCGTCTACGCCAAGACATGTGTTGAAAGTTATTTCTTGACAATTCTAGGTAAGATCAGCAAGCTTATGTCACAATTTGAGGTACGTCGACAGTGGCGGATTTACAAACTTGCCGCTAGTAGGCCATTCAATTTTTGCCGCCTCTTAAAAAGTTTTCTGTTCCAAAACTTAATAATTTTGTACCAAAACGAGTAAAAAAAAAACCGGCGTAAAGCGAAAAAGTCGCGAGCGAAGCGAGCGCGAATTTTTTTATAGTTTTGGTACACAAAAATATCTATCCAAACAAGAGTGGAAAAAAGGCACTGCTAAGAGAAGAAGCCGCGAGCGTAGCGAGCGCGAAATTTTTGATGTTTGGGACGCAATAATACCTAAAGAAATCAGAAAATAGCTACTGTCAAGTGAAAGGCGCGAGCGCAGCGAGCGCGAAATTTTTTGAGTCTTGGAACACAAAAATACTCAAAGAAGTTTGAAAAAAACCAGTGTAAAGTGATAAAGCTGAGAGCGCAGCGAGCGCGAAATTTTTCGAGTTTTGGGACACAAAAGTCCTCCACTCTCATAAACAGCTTAGAAATCGTCAGTTTAGAGCGTCAGTTGTTTTTGCTACTTCGGTGCTTTAACTTTTTGTTAGATTGAGGACTCGAAAGAGCGCAGAACAAACCAGGAATGATGAAAAAAGCCGCGAAACCGCGAGCGAAGCGAGCGGATTTTTTATTTTATTTTTATTGAAACGCTATTAGAATATTTTAAAATTCATGATCACGTAAGTAGGTACCTAAGTATATATTACAGTTTATTAATTTTGCGTTTATTAATCGTCTATTTATATATGGATTGTGTACTCATATACTCAATTATAAAAAAACCTGTAAAAAAAAATTGCTAAATTTGCCGCCCCTCTAAATCTGCCGCTCTAGGCACTGGCCTACTTGGCCTATTGGTAAATCCGCCACGTACACTAATAATTGAAGTTACTAAATATCCAAAAGGGTCAAGATTTTAGTTTGAAGTTCAGAAAGGCACAGCAGTACTGTGATGATCAGTATGTACTCCATAAGACCAATATGCATCTGTAGATCTCAAAGCACACTGATGGCATCAGGTACACACCAACTAGGTACCAAACAACATACAAGCAACAAACAACAAAAAAATCGACCAATTATCGTCATCTGAACTAACGACTACAATCTCTAATGACTTACAATACCATTGTACGGGAGGGGTCGCGCTGAAATTACCGCCACAAAAGACTCGCGGGCCGCGCCACGGGGAGCCTGTTACCAATCCACCAAGCTTCTACAGTTCACAAACAGTATTTTGAACCTTATTTTTATAGGAATAAGGGGGACGTGAAGTGTATGGTTTATGTGTGTAATTTGTATGAAGTCTTTATTACGAAAATATACATTCGTTAACAATTGTAACGCGTTTGTTAGTGCTCAGATGGTATCGGGGTCACTTTTGTACAGAGCCGTGAGGGGGTTGCTATTTCTGTTGAGTATGTTGATGGAAATTTTGTGATATCTTATTATTTTTTTCTTGTGGAAAACAACTGTAGTAGTTACAAGGTTACATAATTATTTTAGATTTCAAGATAAAAGCTAGTTAAATGCGACCTCTAGACCAGAGTAAGTAGGTTTTAAATTTCTTAATTAAACTTATGACATACTCGTACCTAATGAACTTGTAGGTAAGGCTTGTGTAACGTAGTCGTTTATTAAACTGTTTTCTGCAACATTGACTACTTTCCTAGCACACACACAATACGTAGAATACAGTTATAAATACCACGAATTGGAAATCGTCATCCCATATCCATCTCTTTGATTGAATCAGAGTCATCGCAGGAATCGTGAAGGTAAACGCCTCTTAGCTCTCCCATCTACGTAGTTAGCTATCATAGTACCAAGTTCGTAATAAATGTCAAAAATTAAAACCCCCGTACTAAAACCAGGCGACAGTGTTAAATTGATGGCCACCATAACATTTTTAATGGCAAAGCACGAGTTTGAAGGCGTTCAGTTCCCACTGTTTTCAAAAACTTTATTTACACTAGAAAGCTTTGTTTGGTCAATATTTTTTATTGTATTTTCAAAAGTAATAAAAGATTTTAGTGCCGTTTATCGGAGGTGACTATCGCGTTATAAATTACGTTGCAATTTTAAGTTTATTTCATTAGATACAGGTGGATGTTTTCTAAGTGTTTCTGTCGTAAATCAAAAGTGCATTAGTTAATTATTTTATACGGCTTTGGATGACCGAGGAAGGTTTTATGGATGTCGTTGGCACTACGCGGGCTTCCGTAGGGCAAATAACAAGATTGGTGTAGTGTAGGAACACTGTTACTTCTTAATTTGTTGTAAGAAACGGAATGGGGCTTCTCTTATTGGTGACAGTTTCAAATTAAACCCAAAAGGCTCTATTGATAGCAGAACTTTACGAGGAATAAGTACGTATAGATGATACGAAAAACGGAGCATACTGTTTATTGTGGACTAAAGGGTGTTCAAAACGGAATTTCATAATACACTAATAACATAACGCCTAATTGTTTTAGAAGCCATCCAACTATCTAGAATGGACACATAACATTATTTTATAGCCAATAAAAACATTATACGGCCTATATGTTTATCGTGGAGTAATTTTAATTGCGGCCCACCGTGTGTTTTATACGTGTTTTATGACTTTCTTCAGTTTTTGTCACGGGATCTGTGTTTTATTGGGCTCATCGTGTTCTGAGCTCATTACTAAGAGGAACTGATAACACTTATTAGGGGAGGAATATTTTTTAGTTAAATACTTCAGTAAAGGTGGTAACTATAAGAGAAATAAAATGAATTGTTATTTACAAAGGACAAACCAAGGGTTTAGTAAATATTTACTAACCAGCTGCTCTGACTGGCAAGCTGGCGATTGGTACCACCAAGAACTTCTTTCTTTTATCTCAGCAATCAATTTGTCTGAATTGATTATATTATAAGTCTTGTTTAATAATAATGATCTCATCAGCTGAACGTGACAAATACCAATATTAAAATAATTAAGCAATCCGAAGAAAGATCACGCGAGCTCGGCAGCTGGCGGGCGCGTGCGCAGCCACTTCCTCTGATCTTTGACTCGGACAATTGCACGCATCTGCCTTCGCTCCCTCTATGATATAAGATCTTTAAATTGGACCGATATCTCCCCTCGGCCGGCAGCGCGCGCAGACCACCGCGAGGGGGGAAGACCAATTTATCTTGGCCTGGATTCGTCAAACTCGACCAACATGCGTGTGCGGGTGAGATCACCCCATGCCGCTCCGCAACACAAGCAATAGAGTCGCAAGTCGAGCGACCCGACGGCAAACAGTTTGTAAGGAAATATGTTACTCAATCCTTTATTGTCACAAGGATATGAATTGAAGTGGTTCGCGATCAACTAGGTGTTTCCGCCTCAGCTGTTCGTAAAGTGTTTTAAGACAACATTCTGTTTGGACACCTACTTGAAGTGAGCAAACTTTTTGTTCGAACCTCTTCATGAAATCTGTCATCGACTGACATCGCAAAAATGGACACTTAAAATTCTAAAAGTCAAAACATTTCAACCGTTATGACCCATAAGCAAGTCAAATTCGGTAAAGACAAGAGACCTCGGAAAGTGAAACCAGTGGAGGAAGATTACGAGGGGGGGAGCTCTTTCCGGCGCGCAGTGCTGCTGAGTAGCGACGATGTCGAAAGAATGGCAGTGGAGAGCTCAAGAGCGAGATTAATTAACCACCTCGTCAGCAAATCCGTCGACCATTCTTCGCGAGAGTTCGCTTCGTACTACCGAGGCACCACGAGGTACCTCGAGCCTCCGTACTCGATCACATCCCACACTAACGGAGTATTTACACCCACTGTGCAAAAAGTGATCCCCGCCTACCCCTCCCTCATCTCAGCTCCTCGGTGGTACCCGTACAGCAAGTCTACATCGGCACAGAACTCTGATTCAGATCTTAACATGGACCACAAGTATACATGCAGGTGTGAACACTGTACGAGTCGGGGCTGTCCCGGCAGCAACTACAACAAAACGTACAGACGTAACAAGTTCAAGGACAACATTATGACGTTTAATGATCAATACACGATGACTCGCAAAGTGCTCGATGCAGGCTGTGGCAGCGCGCTCATGCCACCAGCTCCCGCGGTCGTGGACGCCATACTGCCGGGCGTGTCCTCCATGGTGGCGATCAGGGACGCGGCGAGCAAGGTCATGGTGCACCAGATGTGCAGCCCGGCCTATTTTCCAGTTCCTATACTGAAGAAAGGTTCCTGCTACCACGAGTACGGCAGCACAAAACTGAAGCCAAAGAAGTCAGTTACTGACTTAGACGATGAAATCGTGCGCGATATTGAACCGTTACCAGTATTACGAGTCAAGTCTTTGGTCAGAAAAGAAGATGTTGGCACTGATTACGACGATGAGTTTCATCCAAGGAAAAATATATACAATGAAGGTATAAGCGACGTGGTTGCTATTAAGATGCCTCTGTCCATGGAGAAGGTGACGTCGCGCCCAGTGTTCAGCCGGTCGTCGATGTCGAGCGACTCGGACGTGGACGGCTACGACCAGTACGCGCCCCGGAGCGACTCGCGGTACCACAGACACTGCACGACGTCTCCCTCGCGAGACTACTACATGGACGAGGCCACGGAGGCGCCCGCGCGCCTCTTCATGATCCCGAAGTCTAGCACGATGAGCAAGCCCTGCCGGCGCTGCAAGCAGATGCGCAATATCAAGCTACCCAAGAAAGTGCTGCAGTCAGAGAAAGTCGTAGATGCTTGCACAAATAAGCGCTCGCGCAATAAAATGCCTTGTCGAAGGAAATAAAATTAAATAAGATGGTAGATCTTGTCTTTATCATTTTCCAAGTTATTCGAATCGTAAATCATAGTGCATCTATCAGGCAAATACAAACTTAAATTGCATTTATTTTATTTTGTTTCAACTCAGAGCTTAGTTTATTGGAAAAATGTGACCTTCACAACAGAGTATTAGATAAATATGTGGATCCAAGTGTTAGGTTTGTGGCTGTAAAGTCGGGTTAATATAACGTTCAGTTTAACAAACAGTATCGCAGCAGGCTGGATTACTTCGGCTGCCATGCATACTGTGCATCTGTTGAGTAGTTAAGCCGGGCAGGGGTCAGCAGCTGAGAAAGCACTTGATTCAATAATCTGCTACAATTGCTGCGCGGACGCTCATGCCACTCAGAGGCACACAACATTTTTATTATATTCTTTGTTCAGAATACGAAATGATGATGACAAGACCATTTCAATCGTTAGACATCAGGTGTACCTAAGTACATATTTGTCAAAAAGCTGAGTTTATTTTTGCTACTAAAACTGATACACACATTCAAGTTCACTTTCTTTTAGTTTGTTGGAGCACATATCTGATTTCCAAAACCAAGAAAAAGCCGAACACCTACCCTGGTTTTCGCCTTTTAACATGTTAAGCAAGGGATTCTACTCTTTGTACTCCAGATGCTGTAGTATATTATGATGGTCTAGAATTCTAGATCATAAGCCCCTGGTTCTAGACTCCTGCGCATTGGGGTCGGCACGCGTCGCCTGCGCAGCGCAATCTGCAGCAGCCATATACTTGGTTTGTTTGGACGAGTCCCGCGCGCCGACGCCCGAGCTCATTACTTTTTATTTAGCTCACTTATTTTGTCGTTGAGATACACGAGTCATGTTGGTTGTTGCTAAACTTTTCAGTGTCTATTTGGAAGCACATCTTTCTGGTATTCCACTGGCTGTTCCATATGCTGCGTCTTCTATATGTTGTCCTGATGTATTAGCTGTACTACTGCCAATTTCTTTCAAAATCCAATAGTGAAGAATTGACACACTCCCAAACCTTCGCCTTTCCAATGTTTAACTGAAGTGTGGTTTCATTCTTCGGTATTGCAAAAGCCAAAAAAATATTATAAGCTAGCTCGGGATCCCATATCATCTGAGCCATGCAACTCCTGGTGACTTTATAAGTGCCTGCAAAGGTCTATTTCATATTATTTTTTTACCTAAAGCTCCTGACTACCAACTTCTTTCTACATTTTCTGGTAATCAATATAAAACGCATTTTGATCACACGAATGTGTATTTTACGAGCTAGAGGTTTTGTTTCGACTATTTTAAAGGGCCATAAACAATTCAACGGAATTTTATTCAGTTTTTGTGGAGCAGTCATAAAATTTACGTGGATGTGTAAGAAACTACCCCAGCTATCTGGTTACCCCATCAGCTACTACCATCAAGTTACTATACTGATGCATGACTTTATTTAACTTTTCATTCATAGCTTCATTATCTCCCGAGCCTTTTCCCAACTATGTTGTGGTCGGTTACCAGTCTAACCGGATGCAGCAGAGTACCAGTGTTTTTACAAGAAACGACTGCCTATCTGACCTCCTCAACCCCGTTCCAAATACTCCTTGGTAAGACTGACACTGAGACTGTCAGACTTCTGGCTTCTGACTTCCCGTAACGACTGCTGATATTCAGATGACTGTCGTAACCTCAAACAAAGCTTTCTGCTTTGGGTCATACTGGCAAATATCTGATTTTCCTTTAAATAACGCCACTATAAACCTAATGACTAAACGTCAATCAAGTTCAACAGAACTTAACGAGCATCATTAATGTTCTAACACAATTATACAAATTATAATAACAGTGCAGTGACAATTGCTCGATGCGCCTGCGCACGGGCGTGAACGTTCTTATCTGATGAGCTTTGACTCCGCTGTGCTGAGGGGACAGGAATGCGGGACTCTGGTAATCGAATAATTTAATAACTTTATTGAGATATGGTCTTAATGTTTTTTTTAAAAGAAAGTAAAATAAAACGAAAAATAAAATAAATATGCTGATGAGGAAGCTAATTGAACATATTTGTTTCATGCAAATGATACCTACTATAATTTGAAATTACACAACATCCTTGTTTGTTTTCGAACTAGATGCTGCTTGCATTCTTGTGATTATATTACATAGGAGAAGATCACAGCACTGTTTCATGAATCTTCACAAAAACCTGCGGCCTTGCTATGGTAGTTCAGGCAATATTTTGATCCTTGCAACCCGTCATTCTGAAAAATATCGATAAACAGATAAAGGGAAAGTGTTATGTAGGTATTCAATATTTTATTCAATATTGTTTCAATCCGGCTCATGTCATGTTTGGGATCCAAAATATTTATTCTTTAAATAAAATAATGAATAACTTTCGTTATTCTACATATAAATTAGGCAGGCTATACACTAGACGGGCGGCACGCTGCGGGCCGCAGTTAAATAATTATAACTGTAATTGCGTTAGGACACGCCCTCGACTGACCGCTGATCATTTGAATAATTACTTATTTTCATAAACAAAGGCACACGCTTTAAATTGTTAGTTTTATTAATTTTGTCACGAAGTATTGTGTTTAAACGTGATTACGCAAGTTTCAGAAATAACATATCAAATTCGTATTGCTAAGCAAAAACTTTCCTAAAAAGCTGTAACATTATTCACGAGCTTCTGCAAGCCACTTCACCCGCTTCTTTAGGGACGACTTCCCGTACATGCAACCTCTATTACTGCTAAGTTTCATAAAAATCCATTAAGCAGTTTTTGCATGAGGGACAAACACACACTCACTTTCATACATCCTTATCAACTTTCGCATTGAACTTTCACAAAATGAAAATAAACTATGTTCGGTATGTAAATATGTGTTAATCATGTTTCCATTTCTAATCATGTCTGCCCCCGGGATAAATAACATAGAAATTACCAATCTCTAATCTATATCTAGACTTGAATATCTAACTCGATCTAATCACAGAACTCGATCGAAATAAGTCTATCATATTGTCTTAAATAATAACTAATTAAATAGACCAGGTCAAACTGTCCTGACACCGGAGACATACCTACAGACAGAACATGAAATACCACAAATGACCCAGTAGTTTCCGAGATGGTTGGGCCGAGACAAGCCAATAACGATGACCCAGCGAATAGCTTACATGTGAAATGTAGAGGAACATCAGATAGACGTTTATATTGTAAGATGTGCACGACACGGGACTCGAATGTGGGTCCGTTAGTTCTTGTTGTTATTTTGTGACCCAATTATAGTTTTTATTGATATTGGCATAATGATTGTTTATTTTGATTTCGTGTCTGTGTGTTTGCGAAGTTGTCATTATTTACCTACATTTGAATTTGGGCGGCTCTTTTTAGTAGGTAATGCAAATTATTCCCCAATTTCACTTAGTCCCAGTTTCCCAATTTCTCTGAGACTTAGATACTATCATTTTTATTTGGGTTTAGTTAGTTTTTAATCTTAGGTAAATGTAATTTGTACCTGGTTTTTCTGATATTATGGATATTGTTTTAGCTATTGGCTCAGTACAGGTACCAGATTGAATTGAATTTCAATCAAACAACATGCCACTACACGAGACTAACGAGCGAAGTGGAGTCAAACAACTAGTGTATAATAATTTTGTTATTATTTGTCGGTACATATCAAAAGATGTCAAAATGCTGACGGATCGGGGCGCGTTTGAACTCGCCGCGGCAGGGGCGCGCAACGCTGGTCGACATTTACATAAAAATAAACTTTATTAACGATATGACACTTTAATTATGTTCATATCTTTACGGTTTGGTATGTGATGTGGGTAGGTTTTTGTAGGCAACTTACTAGACACATTGCAAAGTCCATAAAAAGTAAGGTTTCAGACGTAAATGTCAACTGATAACATTAATATAACTGGGAAACGCAAACGCAAGCTTTTCCATGTTTTCATTTGTTATGCAAGTGTTCTAATATCAAGAACAGAAATACTGAGTGGCGATTGATAAGTTTCCTGAACTAAGAGGCATTAATATTCACAAGATTTAATCAATATGTTATCAAAAGCTCTAAATTTTCAATCAGCCTCAATCAATGTATTTCTCTGCCAATTTTTCAGTACCTATTGCTTCTTGATTTGCAGTGAAAGTTCGATTTACCAAGGGTGCTTGACTCCATCAAAAGCCTCCAATCAATCAGACACGTCATCGGCTTCCCAGCATCGTTAGCAAGAACTGGCTCCGATACCCAGCTAATAACGTGCCTTCGATAAATAAAGACAGACGGATTGCCATCCGACTCAATTGGAGCAAAAAGTGCGCCTGTTAGTCGGTAATGGGAGCAAAAAGTACGCTTGTTTGCAATTAATGATTTGTTGCTGTATTTGTTTTGCTAATGTTTGGTTGCAATGTGTGCGATGCAGCTGCAATTTTGTTGTTGATATGATGCGACTTTTTTGGGTAGGTATATGAAGTTCTGTGGCGAAAGGTGTGGTGGTGGTGGTGGTTGGTAAGAAGGAGACTCTATGAATATTCTTGCATGTTATTAAAAGTGCCTCTTTTCAGAGCCTGCAAACAGTGGCGTTAACGAAATGTCAGGTTTTGAGTGAGACCACACATCTGACCTATCCTGTCAGGAGAATTTGAGAAATCTCTGCCACTGTTTTGATTAAACCTGCAGCTCATTCAATAATAATTAAAAGAAAATTCAATAGATACTCATTTTTAACTTTAGGTATATTTGAATCACCACTTCCGAACTGCTCGATTTCTGCAAGACACCAGTCGTGATTAACTACTTACCTTACAATAAGTTTCACCACATTGAGACATGTTTGGCAACCGATCTGATGCTGACAGATTATAATTAAGATATTCAAATGTGTGTTAATTAGTAATGAGCTGCATTGTTTGTTGCACTATATACACACCTTGCTGGTAGTTTATTGAGCTATCTGTGTATCTTTTATGCGCGTGATTACATTATTGTGTGGGTGAAGGCTTGTGATCAACAGTGGGTGTACTGTTACGTTAATGTTAAAGTTTGATTGGTACCTATATTTATTTCACTTGTGCAATCCACTGGTACAGGACAAAAGAGTCTAAGGAAAGCATTCATTGCTAGCATAGCTTCTTGTAAAGTCGTAGTGTATGGAAGTATTTCAATAAGTGAACGAATGATATTTAGCAAGAGGCAAGACATTTATAGCGGAAGAAGAAAATCTCAGAGTATGTGTTTGAAGAAAAGGATAACAAACAAGTGAAGAAAATAATGTGTTTGTGGCCCCGATTCTAGGCTTGCTGTAATTTAATTTGCAATGGATGCTAAAAATTTATAAGAAAGTCTATGCCAGGGTACGTATGTGAACTACCACAGCGAGCTACATTCGAATATAAATAAACTTACCCGTTCCTCAGTCCTAACCAACATCTTCCATATCATCATTATCAGGCGCAGCAACACAGCTAGACAAGAAAGTGACAAACCAACACAATGACAGAGTATCGCGAGATCTGAACACAGAACCAACAAAGCTAATTCCATTAGCCGCTAGCCGATCATCTCGCTATTAGCTGTACTTACACAAACACGATGCTATCTGCGACCATAGAGTTGGGAATGGTGTAGACAGGAACCATGTCACCTGTAAACAAATACAATGAAACCAGTAAAACCTTGGTAATTAGAATAATCTCCTTATTAAGGAATACGCAGAAAAGTTAATCCAGGTCCAAACCATGAAAATTTGTGGTTACCTACTCCTTTCCCGTTCCTTGGTCTTACTAATTCTAATTCAAAGGGTTTATGTACTCCTGTAATTTAACGTTTAGGTATGTTGTTAAAAAACCTACACCACTACACAATAACCTCTTTTTTAGTGTGTTACATAAACAGAAATACGAATACCGCATAATAATTGAGACCTTATTTGATGTTTATAAAAAATAGAACAAACATGAAGTGACCATTGTTTCTATTAGGTAAACAAACGATACAATTGAATATTTTGTTTTAGGTGCGAAGTGAGCAAATTGCAACATGATCCTGATTGTAGATTTTCCTTTCATTCTCCTTCAAGGCATTCCTTTGGAATGAAAAAGGATAATTATAGACTGCAATTAGGTTCAAAAGTCATGGGATGACGATAAAAGTGGGCCAGCTTTTATTTTGATTCTGAGGCAAAATACTTATAGCGCATTCTAAAATTTGAAAATAATCCAGTAAAATGTCCTTCTCATCTTTAAGTCCCTCAGTTTTAATCTGTAGCAAATCAGATTAGAGAATCTGTAGTATATCAACTCTCAGTACCTTATTACAGAATTAACATAAATAAGAAATAAATAATGGCGTCTCTGGCGACACAGCTAAGCTGCTTGCCTCTTACTTTAACAATCTAATAATCTTACATACAGACAGAACTGCACAAAAGATAACATAAGCATTATGTACCGTAAATACAAACTGTCGTTTTTTAATCCATTTGTTTTCAAGGAAAACAGATTAAAGACAAAAATAATTTCGTCACTTTTTAGCAGAGACATTCTAATCCCTTCTTAACTCTACACAGGTAAGCATTTCATCGATAACTAAATACAATATCTGACGATTATCTTTCGCTAATCATCTTCTTAGCAATCTCAACTTTATGTCCTTAAAAATAGGGTTGATAATCGAGCTGAAAATTCAGCAAACACGTCGCACGGTCCACGAAATGTTTCTAATAATTAGTTATCATTGATCATCTGAGCTCGACCACATTAATAAAGATATTAAATGCCTTCTTTATTTAATCATCAAGGTAAATCCACCCCTTTTGCTACGACTTTAAAGTCGATAATGCTTTGTGTCTTTAGTGAGGAGGCGGTAAGTTCAAAGGAGCGGCATCTGTCGTCCGGCACGAGTAAAACCAATCATGTGACAGCGCCATAGAGTAAAAAGTAATGTTTGGCTAGTTTTTTTGTTGTTTGTTCTGAAAGTGACCGCAGATAAAAATAGACGAGCGTGGGTGTGGCGGGATGCAAAGGATGATGCAGTTTATCTTTTTGCCAGATTAGCCGAACGTGTATGCAGTTCTTTAGAGGTTTATTTTTGTAACCCCTTGCCAGGAGATCATAGTCCAACATTCTGGAAAGTGGTCTTTATTTCATGGTACAGAATCCTATCATCTTCAATTTAGCAAAAACTAGCAGTGGAATAGTACATCTACCATCATCATCAGTCCAACAAAATCCTATCAAGAGTTATCATTTTCATTCATTTTTGCCATCATACTCATAGATCTTTTCATCAACAAAAGAAAATCGAAAACAGAAGTGTCAACGTCAGTTCACCAGGATCGTTTAAAGATGAATAAATCATAGCACCGAAGCATGCGCGGGAGTGTGACATGGAAACTGTATTAGTGGTCACAGGGGCCCGACAGAGGCCCAGCTAATCTCCACCACACTTCACTGGGTCCACATCAAAATTCGATTAAATTGACCCTCTCGCCCGTCTTAATTCTAATCTGAACGTGACTCACTAAGTCGGTACACTTGAAGTTTTAAATCCTTAAAATTTAACATAATGTTGCTCATGCATATTTCCTGTTGCTTGCACGACTGTTTCAATCGAAACTGGTAAGACAAAAAAATATTCAGAACCGTATGTATCTGCTGTATGTGTTATATATCACACGACGATTACCTTTCGCCGCTTACTACGATAGGCCATCTGGCCATGGCGACTTATAGTATTAACCCTCACTTCCTTCTCCCGTAATGACAAAACGGCCCAAACATTAGCCCGTACTTGACCCTCCGCCGCTGGCCGTGCGCAAATAACCCCGTCTAGAGTTACCCCAGTTAACACCTCCGCTGCAATATTTAATCCAAGCGTTGTATCGCGAAACTAAAGACGGGCGTAACCCGACGCCTGCGCAGTACAAAGCCTCCTTTAAATCAGCTCAGCCCATAAAGAGCGAGTGTATTAGCTTTCGGCTCCTCTCTCGCCTTTTAGTGTTCAATTGTGGAATAATAAAACGGAATTATGCGTTGCGCGTTTTGTGATTGCAGGTAGTTTGTGTGAAACAAGTGACGCGCTACCCCTTTGGTATTCGCGTTGGGCCTTTTCTGCTAATGAAGAGGTTGATTACACTTTCACACAGTGTGGATTCAAATAGATTCTGTATGTTTTGTTCTACCATTCAATCTGCCAATGAGTTGCCTATCATATGCTAATAATACCGGTGACGCTGACTGCGCAAAGAATCTTGCTACTTTGCAATTTTGCCAATAGGTATATATATATTACCCTTTCAACATGCCATAAGCAGCTGTAACTCAAATATTTCCCAGGCCAGCATAGAAAAGTGAAACAAAATACTCCATTCGCAAAATAAGGTAGTAACAAAACGTATTCTTTCGCGCACAAGCGTTGATCTTATTCTGCAACATAAAAGCTTTGCGGATTGACTGCATTGTGCTGATACGTATCTTGTTTCTGAAGTACCGAAAGTGTAGGCGTTCCTGTGAGAACAGGCACAGGTGGGAACGGGTGAAAATAACTCGCTAATATTACATTGTGCGGGTCTTTGTGACCCCGCGCGCAGTGTAGGGTTACTTTATTAGCCATTTGTAAATGTTGAAGCTAATAGTTTCTGATAGTTTTTGCACGGCGATCTTTGTAACAGAATCTTGATATTTTTGTAAAGAATTGTAAAGGTATCGGAGTGCGGTTATCTGTAGACGATGCGGGCTTTTTAGATATCTTTAGGTTTTTTTGTATGATGCAATTACCTGAAGTATTACGTGAACGTACTTATACTTATAATTTGTTTGTTTATTAATTATCAGTCTAAAGGTGACTTCCTTGAGGTTTTTCATGGACTTCGTTCGTGAATGTTTGCCGATAAAGTGGAAATTCCAAATAAAATAACGGCAGAGATAACTATCATACTAAGTAGCATCCTTAAACAATCAAACTCCAATAACTAGACATTGATAAAGTAATAAACAATTCGTAATTGAAGTAATTATCCGCCGACAGTAATAATACCACGATATTTCCTTATTTTTTTACAAACTATTTAATGCATCGCAAAAACCCGTCGATCCATCAACAGAGAAGGTTTTTAACAACATAATCTAGTTTAACGTCCATTAATCAAAACTCTATCGATTCCCATACACTATCGAGAACTTTTTTAATAATATGACAGGTAAATGCTCGGCATTTAGTGAGTGCTTTTTCTTTATGTCTCTCATCTCTTTAAGTTACTATCCAAAAACAATTAACGAGTCTTACGTCTTAGGTATGAAGGTTCATATTCCCTTGGCAGATTGTTTAAGGATGGTAACACAATTTGACGTGTATTTTATTATCTGTTGCCGGCTGACTCAATTAGAGGCGGCATGTATCGATGCATCTCTCGAATCGGTATTCGATTTATTAATTAATCGATATACAAACATGGGCCCGTCATCATTCCGATATAATATTTTAGATAGATCGCTTTTTGTGTTCCGATACGATGCTTTAAGTACTAATAACACTTTATAAGTTTTATTGTTGTCGTTTACAATGAGGACAACTTTCTTTTTTCTATGGGTACGATATTAATATTATTTTGTAAGAACTTATGCGGCGGTAAAGAAAATCTGTCTTATAGGTACTTTGAAGACGAAGACTTTCACGCATGATCACTTCATTGTACAGATTTCAGGAATTTCAATAATCAAATCCCACAAAAATGAGAATTACTTTGTACCAACAGTATTTGCTTTTTTAAGCGACAGTTAAACAAAACCCCAGCAAAGGCTTTTAATCCTTTAAAAAACTATTTTATCTCAAAAAAGGACAGATTACGTCCGGATACCGCTAAACCGAACTTTTTTAACCCTGAAAGTACCACTTTAATAAATCCGATTACCCAAAACATTTATTTTAACCCTACAAAGGTAATGTAGCGAAAAATACGATAGAAAAAAACTTTTGAAAAATTGTAAGATATTATATTTTGTTGTAACAATAGCGTATTTAATCCTAATATTCATAGTTCGGTTGAAGCAGTTTTTTCTGGTTTTATAAAAGAGTGTTTTAATATGTTCTTGCTCAAAAGGGGATATATTTAATAGAGCGAGATGAGAGGCGTATGTTTTTCATCTGAGCCTGTCTTATACACGCGAGTCAGTTAAGTTAGACAATCGCTTATTGCAATAATTGTAGGGTGACGTCAAATTGTCCGGACATTATCTTTTATTGCACACAATATTTATAAATACATAACATACATTTTGGAAATGATGATGTGCAAGAGCGAGGTTAACCTAAAATTGGGTTTTCCTAAAGCAAACTTTATTATAAGAGCATTTTAAGAGAAATTTTAATTGATTAAATAGTACCCAATAAATTTTAACTTTAAAGATTAATTTAAAGATTTTGTTAAACAAATTCAGCAAATATGTAATTGCTTTTTTTCCTGTTGGGATTTTTTATCTGGAAATACTTATAAATATTTGATATAGCTTTGTTGTGTCTGGTTCTGTTGCCTATAAACAAGATATGGTGATATTGTGAGTTATCGTGTCTGGCTTTTTATGAAATTGCTTATTAGGTTTGGAGTACCTACAGGTTTTGTGTTCCAACCACTTCATGTTTATAAAATAACAAGCTTCAGGCTCTTTGTATCGCTTTACCTTTTACTTTTTATTTAAAAGTTTCTATTTACGTTTCAAAGTATTTTTGTTCGGGTGAAATCTGTGAACTCAATTTTTAATTTTAATTTATAGACGATATTTACCCAACTTACAAGAAAGAGCATTAAAAAACAACAAAAATAATCATATCCATGTTCACATCGCCCGAGGGAATTAGTAACTCATTTTCAGCGAAGAAAAATCCGCAAAATTTCAGCACAACGCGTGGCTCCACTACGAAACCGAACCGGGATTTGTCCGCACCGTTGCATCCTTGCACTTATTAAACATATCTTATATCAATAATAAATCCACTTAACACCATCCTCCTTAACCCTTTCACTTAAGGTTCAATATCGCTTGGCTATCGGACAATTTCTTAAAGGATCGGCATTGGATGCGCAAGCGCAGATGTGTAACGTCTTTGTTGTATAATTTGCGTTTTCCGGTTTAATGGTCGCGTCGAGAGGGATTATGAGCGGTGGTAGGGTTAAATGTTGGGCTTGGGTAGTGAGAGGGTTAAGTGTTGCGGTCTCTTGGACCTTAACCGTTAAGTGGTTGTGGTGTCTGATGGTCGTAGTGTAAGTTTAATGTGTTAGTAATTGGGATTGTAAGTGGATGATTCTCTCACTGGTTTGAGTTTTACAAGTGTCTTAAACTGATAATCTGAGGTGTACATACTCAGAAATATATTTTAAAGTGTTGTATATCACAGAAAATAAGTTATGTTACCCATGTCCATTTGCAAAAGATGAGACAGGACACCAGATGTGCCCAGATGTTTTTGACAGTACCTTAGTCTAGGTGTTTTAATTCATGTAGACTTATAACAGTTGCCTACGCAATTTTATTTAACCAAAACTATATTCTAAAGTTTAGATGTCTATTGTGAAAAATATTCAAATTCCTTATTTCTAAAGTGTCAATCAGTTACGTCTCCATCGGTGACATCAACAGATCAACAGAACGCTTTAAGGACATTATTTTGGGTATAAGTCATATAATTTCTTCACACACAAAAGACCGACATATTAGGACATATAAAAACTTCCCGTATATTAGGAACAATACTTTTAATCTCTCTTTTTAAAATATAACGTCCTATATACAAGCAGGATTGTCAATAAAAACAGAATCTTAAAGTCTAGTAGATACGGTGTAAATTTGGTTGTGTCGGTGTGTAGGGTAAAGGGGATAATTGTCGTCACCATATTAACCCTGTCAACGCTCATCCCTGATTTATTGTAAGTAATTATTCTCGGAGGGTATTTGAAAGAGAACTCTAACATGTGTTATGTTGTTATACAAACATGGTTTAGCTGGTGACGGGTTATTCTGGATTTTAGAATGTTTTCTATAGATTTGAGAATTTTCTTCGGTTTTCCAATTGTCAAAAGTTGCTTTATGAATGCTTTAAGAATATGATTTCATTCTTTTGATAGACAACTTAGATGTTACAACCATTGCCGAAAGGTCCTTAAGACAGTTTAAATAACTTGATCAGGAAGGCATTTTTTATTAATTGATAATTATTTTCATTCATGCCATCATGAAATCAATACTTTCAAAACGTGCTTTATTTTCATTAAATATAACCTTAGAAATTCCACCAGTGAGACATCATAACACGAACAAAAGCTTACAAACAGAATACCCCCGTACGTGGGAGTGCGGCGCGGCGGCGCGGGCGCAGCAAAGCCTTCGATTGAGACATCCGACACGCCATCAAACGGACCGCCTTTCTATAGCCCTTTACATATCGACAACTGGCGTTCTCACCTCACGATACACGTCACACCTTGATCTTAACCCTTAAGGAAATGGTATAAGGTTGAGTTTTGTTTAAGTCTACATTTTTGTTAGATTTTTCGAAGGCAAAGTTAAGATAGCAAGTCTTTATCCATTTAACCCTTATATCATTCATTGTTGTCTGAAATTTGTCAGTTGCGTGATGTAGAGGACATCTTTTGATGGTTTTTTAGTCCATTGTTATATTAATGTTGATATCGGATCTCGGAGTGCTAATGTGGTGACGTAAAAGAGTGCATTATGTGATACTGTGTACCTTTTAAGATTTTTTCTTCACAGAGATGCGACGCGATTGTCGTATGAATAAAAAACTTGTTTATCTGACATCTGGATGGCTTTGAGATAAACCCTTTTTAGTTTGGATGTGTAGTAAAAGGTAAATTACCTATTTATTGCAGTATAATGTTGGAGAGAGTCAGCTAACCGGATGGGAGAGGTGTGAGTGGTAGCCGTCATATTTAGTAGAATTTAGTTCATTTGTTATTCAATAAAGATAGTTGAAGTGTCTGGGTAGACATTTATATTTATAAAGCAAGTTAAAACTAGAGTGTACATTATGAAATGTAGATATGTTTACAGGCAAAAATTTCACCAGCTAAAGAGGTCAGCTGTATACCATAGGTCCAAGGCTATAGGTACCAAGACTTAAGTAGGTACAGTTTTAAATTACTTTATATTTACCTAAAAAGGAACCCTTTTTTCTAGGAACCCTACTTATACGTTCTGTTTTCACCCCCATAAAACTACAATTACGTCCATGTTTAGCGCAGTGATCAATAGAGATATATAATTAAAACCAGGGGCATCGCTTGTTAGCAAACTTGAACAGCCTGGGCTATGTCCCACGGCTGGGCTATATCCCACGGCCGGGCAAACTGTGTTATTATGATGATTGTACTTCCGTATTTAGTTTTCCGTATTTTTAGGTAAATATTCAAGGGTGGTTTTTAGCTTGAAATGGTTGGCTTGATTTCAATTTCATGATGTTACTTCTTCTTCTTTTCGTGACTGGGTCTGCTTCCCGTATCTTCTTATCCACTTCGCTATGTTTATCTCTTAATTTGATAATGTTACTGTTTTTTTATATTTTTGACTTATCAAATGAGTTCGACATCCTAATTTAAAACGACTTAGGGGATGACACTTTCGAATCACGCGTCGATAAACAGATAGACTTAACAATTTTGAATAGGTACAGTTCTGTATTTTATGTTGAATCTAAGTTGTCTGAAATACCTATATCATATTTTGGCGTTATTTAGTCTCTGTATTTATTTGAAGATGATGAATAACACGGCTTCCGACAATCTTTTGTTGTTTTAACAGGTTCTTTCCATCAAAACTTCTCACAGGTACAATTAAACAAATTACAATAAAGGCGAATAACTCTTTGGCTGCGTCTGCGCACGTATTCTACATACATTACAATGAAAATGTAATTACTCAAATAGTTAGCGAGTCGTTGATTGCCGTGTAATCTGTGTATGATAATGATGACCTATGTACATGTATGTATGTAGTATGTAAAGTATGTATAGATAGCAGCGAGAGTAACGAGAGAAAATTATTCGCTTTGTTAAACCAAGCAAGGTTTTGTGAAGCTTACTCAGAAAGCAGTGATGTGCCTGTGAAATGTCGATAAGAATTTTTGGTTGGTTGATTTCGTTAGTATATTAGGCGACTTTCATCATCATCTTCCTGCCCTGTTCCCAAGTCATTTGGGGTCGGCGCAACATGTCTTTTTCTTCCATTCCTCTCTGTCAGACGTCATACTTACATCCACTCCCTTCTGCTTCATGTCTTCTTTCAGGCAATCAATCCATCTTTTCCTCGGTCTACCTCTGCCTCTCCATCCTTCCACATTCATACTTAGGCGAATTTGATTGAACAAAATAAAGGTACCTAAAAGAAAGACAGAGGAGAATAGAGGTAACAAAAAAAAACCTCCAGAAAAAAATTGAGATTTGGAGGGATTAGCAGAAAGCTCGCTACTATTATCTAACTTTTTAAGTGTTTCTCATTTTATAACCGGTAATATTTATTTCCCCACTCTTCATACTTCACCTTCCTTAGCAGATGATTACCATATTTGACAAAATCTTTGAACTACCATAAACGTCGACATTTCCTAAAACTGTCGACTGTAGCACGTCCTTACGTTAACCCGCGTTAATCAAGTGCGCGCGCGCATAGCAGCGTTAATTAGATTGGGCGGCGCGTGCGTCGGTCGCGACCCGTAACTGCGGCCACGGCAAAAGATGTAGCGGTACAGAAGGTTCATTCTATATCTGGAAATATTCATCTTCACAGCTTTTAAGTTAGCTGTCAGCTCAGTGAATTTTCTTTTGTCTTTTGCCAAAAGAAATAGGTCTTCAACACAGGTCATACTTTCAAACTCTAGGATGGTTTGAAGCCACGATTTTTTAAAGTGAAATCCACCGGTGAGGAGCTTTGACTGTGATGTGACTCACATAAATGTTCCTTTTGGTCTACTCGCTCTAGCGGGAACGCATAAAGAAGACTCACGTCAATGCGTGCAAAGTTTTTAGTTGAATCTCGCCGTTAAATCACACAGATCTGAAACTTTGAGGTACTTACCTCTTTTTGCGCAAAGTGGAATTACTGTATATTCCTTCTTGGTGGTATTCTCGAGTTAATCAGTAACCGGCGACTTCTCGCTGCATTATGAGCAGTAATTGTTTCGTTAAGTTTGATTCTGCTGCTGCAACCAGTTAGTTACATTGTGTATGTATGTACTAATATATAAATATGTATGTGTACCGTTAACATACCTACACTTATTTAAACATCATCTTTCATCAAAAAATCGTTTGATGGTATTAAATAAAATGATTGTGTTGGTTGATGAAAGTTTTTTTGCGTATTCATTGTAAAATAACTGTGTTTATAGGAAAAATCATCATTACTGCACATTTTTCTAATCAACATTGTACTTACCATGCTAGCAATGAGTATCCAAAATTACTCAGTGGTTATAGTTATTTAGTTTTTTCAATATTTATAGTAAAACTTGCGGGAATTCCCAAATCAGTGGCTGAATTAAAAACGTTAAGGTCTGTGATAGCATTTTGTCATTAAAAAATACTGCGCCACAAATTACCTGACTGATTAGCGATAGTAACAATGTCACAACGATGATTGATTACATGTTGTTATTTATAAACATATTTAACAAACATTATTATCGTTACATTTTGAAGGCGTTCGTATCAATTACATGATTGATTAGTGAAAATGTGTTATTAATTTTATCTAAAATATGCAAATATTTGTATTTACTATACTTGTACATATGTTGTCTTATATTTTTTCTCGAAATTACTAAAGATATTATTGCTATATGTAAGAAAACTTATACATGTTTAAATGAAATCCTCTACTGAAGAATTAATGTACAATCTTGGGCTGCCAGTTTCAAACAACAGAGTGTTTGAATAATGAATTGAGCCTTAGTATAAAATAAGAATTGAATAGGTATTTACATATTTCTTACCAATCGGAACACACAAAACATTTATTCCTTATAGCTTGTGAAATCTTCTTTGTAAAGAAGAATGTAATCTTCCACTTATATGTATAAATAAGCGTATTATACCTGTAGTAGGTATTAGTCGCGAGCTCGTTGAGCTAGTTGGTGAATATTAGTAAATTGTGCTCCACAACTGAGCACAATGCACAAACATACAGTGACGTAAGACTTACAGGTTGACCACACTTCGTACGAAAACTTCGTGGAAAAGTAACCGTAACATGCTCACTCTCTCTCTTCCCTGCTATGTATATACAAGTGGGTCAGGTTTCCTGATTATTCTTCTCCACTTTGCTCTATCTAAGACGAGGCTCTCGGACACCTGGCACTCCTTCAAAACTACATGTTTTATCACGGCCTTCGGAGATCGGTGAAGGAAAGAAACAACTAACTAGAAGATGATGAGGACCTTGGTATTGTTAATCTTTACATTGTTACAAAACAAAGTCCTCCCCGCATCCCTCTTTTCGCGATAAGCTCAAAAGTTTTATTTTGTTTGGTTTGGAAAATTTTAATTCATCATGTTTGACACAAAATGTGTACCAAATATGAGTAGCCCCTTAACACATCAGCCGGGCGGTGCGCGGGCGCACATCGACGTGAACACAAATTGTTGTCACATACCTTCATATTTATTGTACAGTGGCACTCAAAGTTTGTTCTGTTTGGTCTCTTTTCTGCAAAAATAATGTTTTTTTTGTTAACTGTGACACCTATTGGTTAAATAGTTGGTTTTACTACTTCTGTAACTATACCAAATGTGGTTATAGGAAAATTGATATGCTTTCTGGCTGATACGTTTAACCGGTAGGCTTTTCCGGGCGGCTCATTGGGGCACCACTTTACTTACCTCGTATATAACACATATGTAAATCTTTTGTTTTCATTCAATTGTTCTAACTATAAATTCAATGCCAAATTAACTTCACCTTGTCCAAAAAAATCCTTGCAAATATTCTGTGTTGATACCAAACGCCTGAAGACCACCTGAAACACATGTGTTTACTTTATCATTTCGATTAATCGATAATTTCCATAATTCATTACGTTTTATCTATTAATTATTTACTGTTTCTCGGTAACAAACTGTGCCGTCAAACGGTGTTGAGGAAAATAGACAATTATGTTTATTATCTATGTTTAAGGAAATATTTTATCATCAATTAATACATTTCATATGAATGAAACTTGGATAAAACTAGATACAAAAAATTGTCACATCCTTAGGTAGATTATTCAGATTTTGATAACATTATCATTATTTGGGTACCTATCTTGGAAACCTATGATTGAGTATAGGCAAAGGAAAATATCTTGAGGAAACCTGACCTTCCAAGTCTGAAATCACCAATCCGCCTTGAGCATGTGTTTTGATTAACGATCATTTCTTCTCAATATGAAGCCTGAGTCCAACAGTGAGACAATAAAAAAGGCTGATGGACGATTCATATTTCTAAACCCAATCTCATCTTGTAAAACTTTGAGTACCACAGCTTCAACTAGCTAGAAGGATGTCCTACAAGGAGTGCTAGGCAACAATTGTTGTGTAAGTGCTCACATCCTTATCACGGCTCTGAGAACTGGAGGCACATCGCGAGATGTTTCACAATATTATTGTTTGTGTCAGCTCGTTATGAGTCTGTGAGGAACGGTAAGAAGGCGACCCTCATTTTGTTTAGTGTTGACTATTTTGTTGGAGGGTTCAATGAATTCTGTATTTGCTTCTCTGTGTTACCTACTGTCTTGGTAGACCGGTGAAGTTCGTTTTGATGATGAGTTCTGATGAGATTTAAGCGTAGTTAATTTGTTTGGAATTTTAGACCATTGTAAACCTGAAATTCTTAAGCCGATAGGTGGACATTATGATCCTTTAAAAAGCAATCAAAGATTTTATGTTATGTATGGCCAAGAAACAGACTATCTACTACAATACTATTATGAAATATTGGTACACTGCTCTGCTGGCTATCTGTCACTTTCAAAGGGCTGAACCGATTTCAATGCAAGTTCGTATAGATTAGAATGCTGCTTGGGAATGATTAGCATGATAATTTTTAAGGAGATTTGGAAATCATATGAAGATAAAGCAGCGTGTCCATTAATCAATGAAAACCTTTCTAAGGTCACAGCGTGTCCACCGAACGATCATGCATCACCAGCGAGGGTCTGCATAACCCTTGGTAACTACTTCTGGTCATCACCATGATGAAGTAGAAATTAATGATAATTACCTGTTGAGTCACCATGAGTATACCATAAACACGTGTACATCAGTTTATATTTAGATATATTAATCTTTTGTTTCAGTGCACCTGTTTTTAAACAAATATACTCAGAATACATTGGCGTTTACAAATATGTACTTGAAATATTTTTTTTCAGAACATTCCGGTTAGTATTTGATCATCAAGGTAAAGAGAGACTTTTTTCTTCTTTAGTTTGACACAGTGACAGTATTTTGCTTATGTTTTATGCCTGCTTGCTATCCAATGTAGTAATGTCGCCAGCCTCTTGATGATTCAAAGGCAAAATGCATGCGTCCACTTCTCTCGAAATTATTGTATAAGGGGCCTTGGAATGAATAAACTGGCCATTTTTTGGATATTGCCATAAGATTGGCAGCGTGGGTATCAAGCATTTTCCTCCCCCAAGTTGTCAACACTGATGCCAATCAAAATATCGTTAATTATCAATTAGAGCTACCTGCTACTAGTAATGGTACAATACAGCTCTAAAACAGAAGTATCTTTTTACATTTTTTTGGCTGCACTTTCAAGGTCATCAAGATTTCGAAGAATCGTATTTTCTTTATATAGCAGACATAATTATTCAGGACGTGACGGGTTATGTATGACAGTTTGAGTAGCCAATTCTAATGAGCGTGTTTTATCAATCCTATTGAGTATCAGATATGTGTTTTTGCGAATGAGATTATTTGACTCTTGCAGAGGACGGTCGGAAAAGAGCAGTGTGATTTGTGATTAGATTTCTTCGAGGTTTTTGAGGAGTTGTGATACTTCTGCAGCAGGTCTTCCCCAGGTGTGAGCGTGCGTACGTGACTGCGAACACATCGGCTGGCCGCACGATCAAAACAAACGATTTTCTTCATAGAAATAGCCATTAATTTGACATTAAACTGCCATTAATGCGACGCGAACTAACTCCATTCCAAACAGCACTCAATTATTGATTGTTTTGATTATCACGCCTAAGTGGGTAATTGATGACAGCAGAACATATTACGATCCCAAAATATTCGAGGAAAATTCATAGAACCAGAAAGAAAAAAGAGAATGGACGGGAAACCGTAGTTCTGTGTCATATCTACTGGGCATAAAGCAATAAACGTAGCCTTAGCTTATTAAACAGTGCATATACCTACTCGTTTAAATAACTAAAATTGATGCTTTTGGATGACTAACAGAACAAACTTATCCTATTTCCTACCACTCCTAAGTAAAAAAAATGTGTAGGTACTTAGGTAAAATGACGCAGTATCGCCAAATTACAAAAATATAGGTCTCCAAAAATAGCCGCGACCACAAGAAGCCATTAATGGATGTCACGTACACAAATACTAATTATATTATTGTACAACAATCGAATAAAGTCTAATTAGTTATGGCGTCGATATTGTGATTATGAGCATCGTTTGCGATAATGTTGGTAAATATAGTGGTTGGCAATCGTGGGACCCATCGTTAGAATTATAACTTTAAGTTTCTAACTACAGCAACAATATTTGTCACAAAAAACATTCACGTTGACTTTAGCACCTTTTTTCAATTTACACTTTATTTCCTTAAAGTAGTTTCAGAAATGTTCCTGGATTTCCTTCTGCTGAAACAGTGATCTGAAACTGAAGTTTAAATATTTACTGTTGTCCGCTTTATGAATTCAATCAATAAAAAAAATTGTTGGCAAATACATAGAAATCTGTGAAGTCAATACAGAAACATGATTCGCATATAACATATGTAAGTATTGACAATAAATATGGGTTTTTCCAATCACATGACAAGACAATTATTTGGGAAAACCCACAAGTTGGAATTAATAATCTTCTTTCTGATACTATCCGGAAGATAATTGAAGTATTGAATAACGAAGATAATCAGATAAATGAGATATTAAGTAATAATCTTATAAATATTCTGAAGTGTTTCATGATAACGTGGATTATGTCCGTTTCATCATTTGGGAAATCTTTAGGGTTCCGTAACTCACAAGAAACTTACACTTAGGGCATTTTTGTTTCACTTTAGCTCAGCTTAGAGAATCTTTCTACCTGTGGTGTAATTTCCCGTCTTGCCTCTCAAAATATTGTGTGAAAGTATTTTTCATGGAAGAGCTACGAAGACAATTTCAAGAAAATTATGCGTTTGAATTTTTTTTAACTGGATCTTTGTATCCTTTGATTTGAAGCCCGACACACTCTCTTGGCCGGTTCTATGTAGTACTCTAGTGTACTAGTGTCAAGTACTTTCTTGTCTTTATATAATCATTTTGACTGTGAAAGTTTGTGAAATAATATTCATTATTTAAAACTCTTTCAGCTATATAGATAGATGAAGATATAGTTAAAATAGAAAAAAAAAACAGTTATTTCCTCCTTAAAATACTTTTAAATAAACTCCACACGCCATTCACCACAGAGTATGCATTGAGGCGCAGTGCGGGCAATCAGAGTAACTCCCAAGAGAGCGATCAGTCTCTACCTACAGGCGACGTAACTTCATGGTGGGCACAATTCAGTTTTGTTACGGCTGTCTTGAATGAGCCACGGTGAATGATTAATGCTCTATTGATAACACTTTTGGGATGTTTTATATGAAATTGACCCGCAGGTATGGTGTCGCCAGCAAAAAAGACATTGATCACAACCAACATTGTCTAACATAGAAATGTTAAGCACGAGTCGTAAAATAAGCAATAACGATTTTGTGGCAAAAAGTTCTATCGTTTTTTTTTATTACCTACTTAAATACAAAGAATTGATATTAATTAATATAAATACTATACAAGTTTTATTTATTCTTTATAATAATTGTTATTTATCAAAGAAAATACACGTGCTAACTGATTACGGGAAACATATTATTCCGGAAATTTTATTGTTATATTATTCTTCTTGGCTGGTAATTTCATTGGCATGGTTTCAGTAGCAAATTATATTTATAACTTGCTATTCTCCGTGGTTCTTTCTGCGTTAAGAGGGAAAATTCAGCACCTGGTAATGTTCTTTCTTCGGCTTTAGACTGTGTACGCTTTATTTAATTTGGTTCTGTAATTTTGGCATGAAAGCGCGACAGACATACTGATAGTTACTGTCACATTTATAATATTAAGTGAGGATTATCTATATATAGATAATATCACATTATCGTATCTTATTAATGGTGAAAAAAACCCATACGTGATTGTCGTCCATCGGCCATCAATGCAACATTAATCACTCGACGTTCCTCGTTCAAGATAGCCGTGGCTAACTTGCATTGTGTGGCTGCCTAGGAAGCCACCTCGGAGAGGCTGCAGCAGCCCGTAGGTAGAGACTGATCGCACTCCAGGGACAACTGTCGATTGCCTATTCTGTGTTTTTTTTTTAATATTCTATGGTGAATTATTAAGTAAATTCTTGACATAGATTGTGTTAAAAAAATACAGAAATTAATTTTATACTCACACTCTTCCTGCAAAAAAAAATACACAATGAATTGTACACTTCTGACGCATTAAAATACAGACGCTTCTAAAAGTAGATAGGTATATGGTCTTTATTAAATCTAGAATTGTTAAATGACACACTAATGGTATTTATCAATATGTGAAAATTCTAGTAATTGCACAAAGCGACTCCGACCTTTAAAACGATAAGTTATCTACCGCTATGTTTCTATACGTGAGTGCAATATGTACCAATAATGTCCTCAAAGGTAAACCATTATCTGTCTACTATCCAGACCATACCTACCGATTCTATGTTGCCTTGAGATTTTATCAAATCTGCCAAGCCTTTTCCCAGCTATGTCTGGGTCGGTTTCCAGTCTAACCGAATGCATTCTTTTTACTTGAATATTGTACCACATTTCAATTAGGTTCACAAACTCTGAAACATGCATAATGAATACTAATAAAAAGGTCAATGTCTACCCTTATTTCTAATATCTGTCATAAGAAACCAGCGTAATTTTAATCGTAAACCAAAGTATAATTAGGACTCTATACCGACAATGTCTTGCTCCACTTTTTGCCCCAGCAACAATGTCCTGTGTCGTGTCAAGTGTACGGCGACTGTGACACTCGCGACACAAAGGTGTCAGCTCTCGTCCGCAGACTACCGCTACTTACAGACTACGACTACAATAGATATTTGCAATGTGCTAACGTTGTCCGGACATCCATCATTTGGTAGACTGTGGTACAAGTTGAAGAAATAAGGGAAAGGTTTTTTGTTGCAGTCCTATTTGGTAATATTAAAGAAGACATATTTATAGTTTTCAGCACAATATTTAATGGATTCGAAAACGATAAATATCAATATTATCACACTCCTGGCCTCATCCCAATTTTATTTAAAGTCGATAGTCGATACAGTTTGTTCTTTTCTTCAACACTGTTCTATTAAAATTTGTCCGTCATCTCACAAGTAACACTCTATTCTGGTCGTATTGACTTTGACACGATGATAATTTGCTTCACAATTGGGAAAAATATTCACATATTTACTAACAACATTTGCTATCAAAACTGTTTCTTTTTCTATTAGCTATCAAAAAAGAAACATGATGTACCACTAAAACAAAAGAATATTTGCCGTAATAGTATTTTTTTTTTCATTATTAAATAATAATTCAACCACGCTACACCTCGTCGCTTGCACCACACACCAACTAACAGTTCCGTACCTGAATCTATTTGAATACAATCAAACAAACAAACAGTCGGACAGACAAACAGACAGACACGGCAGCAGTCGTCACCAGGAAGCCAGCGCTGACCATCCATCACTACACTGGGGTTCTAAGAAATCGCACGACATTCGTGTTTGGTATAAATTCTTGAATAACTGTTGTTTTCGTAAGCGCCACACTAATACACTATAAGTACAAAACTTGTAACACTGATACGCTGTCCAATGTCTACATATAGTAGATGTCTATGTACAAGTAACGAAAAAAAAAAACCTGAATTATTAATGAAAAAAAAAAATAAGCCGATGTCTCGCTGTCCTGCGCTGTTTTTAGTTTGAAACTGAGTTCTAAAGATGTATTTTTCGCTTTCTAGCTTTTGGAAGTCTGTTTATAATTGCTGCAAAAGGCAATTAAACATAAAGGACATACTTACAAAAGCCATAGGGACGCGATCCTGCTGTGCAACGACAGAATTTTTATTGGTTCGTCGCAAATGCGAGTCCAATACCGATAAGCTGAAGTCTACGTGCCTTATAATGTCCATCTGCTGTATTTACAAATGTGAAAGTAAAGGAAATTATATTAGCGAATTTATATAAAAGACTGCGCTACAATATATCTTCGGTTGAACTGAAACGGATCTCATTTATTTTTTATCAAATTGCGCCAAAGCAAATAGGAGGATTTTCTCAAAGTTACGTACCTACGTAAAAGACATGCTTTAGTTGATATGGTTATCTTACACGAGGCTCTCCTAAATTATCTACAATTAGATACATACCGTAATAGATTTTAATCATCTTTTTTATCTTAGAATACAAACAGGTGTTTATTTAAGAAGCTTACGTCTAGTTTCTATTGCTAAATATTTTTAAACCTTTTATTAGCCATGTGTATAAAATGTACTGTTTGTTCACTATTTTTAAGATCAAACATAGATAAAGAGAAAACATTTTGTTTGTACTGTCTAAGTTAAATACTCCGATCACTGAAAACTTTTTAAAACTTTTTTGTTAAAAAGCTAGATAATTCCCGAATAACTTAAGCTATACCTCTATAACTTTTGTCCGGGTACGGGCAGAAGTTTACCGTGAGAGATACGGGTGAAACCGCGAGAATCAACTTGTTATTTATGTATTTAAAAATTTACTTTGAAATAATTTATAAGTAGTATATTACCTACTTATTTTTCTACTCTATGTTGCTTACGTTTCGACCTGCCTGCCTGTTCAGCAAACACTGTAACTAATTAAAGTTAACGGCGACATTTAAGAAAACTCAATATTTTGCTACTCTATTGCCTCAAGAGTAATTTAACTAAAATATTATGCGAAGCATTAAAAAAAATAGACATTGCCAATAGACTTTTTCAAGTAAAATAAGTAGTTTACATAAAACACGGCAATTTCAGGATATTTCAGTGCGTACGCAAATTACTGAATATTTTAAAGTTGTTTTGCTGTCGAATGTTACAAACGCCACTATTACTCTTTTTCACATTACCTAGTAAAGGTAACTAAGTAATGGAGGCCTATCCAAGGAATTAGAGACTTTACTGTATCAATATGATTTATTTCTAACAATGCTCACTTACCTATCTATATGTTAGTTGAGATAAAAAAAAAGATCCATCGGCCTTAAACATTTAGATAAAAAAACCTTAATGAAAGATTATTGAAAAGTTATCAGTTAACTGCCTTACTAAAAGTACAGATACTTTTATCTAAATTATTTGTCATAAATTCAAGGCATCCACGCACGGATCGCACCATATAGCTTCACCGTCGCAGCGACTTAGCCAGAGCTCTTTCGATGGTTTTTCCAAATACCAAGGTCAGATTCCTCATTCATAAGAATTCCACAAGGAAAAATTCCCAATAAATATATTGTCTATGGAAAAGATAATCTTTTATAATGATAATAATTCCGTTAATTCTATGTTTATTATCCGCTTATAAGCTGAGCTCGATAACAATTGAAGACGTAAGTATTGTCGATAAAGTAGATACAATATTGTTATCTATTGTCTTAATCGTGATACGTAGTTCATATTTATTTTATTAAATTTTATGAGGAATGTTGCAATAAGTAGCTGAGTAAACTTTAGCTTGTTTTAAAACTGCAAAATTCACTAAGATCTATTCAAGACCAAAGAAAGCATTTTAGAATTCTGAATTAATGTCACGCAATGTTCATTTTTTCACGCAATGTTCATTTTAATAAATAGTTACAATTTATACAAGTATTAAAAGTAGTAAGAATTTTATTATAGTTATTGTGTATTTTAATTTATAAAAATTACTTAATACTTATAGGTACCTATAGCATCAAAATCGATGGGGGAGTCCTCCCAATTTTAAAATTTATCTAAGTGTGTAGTCTCATGAAAATTCAAAATTACTTTTAATAATACTTTATAATGGTATTCCAACCCTAAATTAACGTGTTTTACGCGATAAACAATATAAAAAGATAAAACAAGATACCTGAAAAAGATAGCAATCATAAAAAATAGATAATTGTTAATCATCATTATTACTTATTATGAAAATATTAGTCAGGCTAATAAATCGTCAATGTTTATGATATCATATCTAAGTATAATCATGTTGTGATGACAACTGCGGTTTCCGGATCACAATGATAAGATAATACCATATCTGTTTTGTACACAAATCACCTAACTTTTGTACAAATAATATAGGTACCTAAGGGATACTTTCAACTATTGGTATGATATTTAAAAAGAAATAACTGTAAAAAAAACACTTTAGGGAAAAAAGGATTAATATTAAATCGACCATGACGTTGCCAATGATGCAATCATGACAGCTCGGTATCTATTAGATAAAAAATGTATTTAATCTTCAGTTATCTATTTAAGAATAGGTTTTAATTACAATTAATTGTAATTATGATGAAATAGTACGTTTTTAGACTGCCGTAATAATATCCACTCGTGTTCCTAAAAAAGAAACCAAATATCTCCATGAAAGTTCACGTTTAAAATCCAGATTTTTTTCCAATCACATAGAAAAGGCATTTTGTCATGCAGACCGATTGTTATTGTACTAAAGTTTTTAACAACTTCTAACTGATGAATTTAATAATTCAAATAAAACTTAAATTGAGTTAACGTCATCAGGCATTCACCTATTGTTAACAACAATAACCAGGTAACCACATTTAAGTTGTCCTCTTTACAAAAATGTACAGTTCCGCATTCGCCAGCGCAGACTAAACAGTAGTCTATAATAACATTTTATTTCATTTGCAGTACATAAAGATATATTATTTGTACAATAAGATGTCTAATACAAGCCACATGACAGCTAGTTACGACTCTATCCATCGACAAAACCCCGTTGATTGCTTCTGACGTCCATCCCCGTTTTGACCGTTTCCTTTGTAATATAATTTGTTTGCTTCAACATATAAATGGTTTTATAATCGAATGTTTATTTTTACCTGTTTTGCTTATGAACGTGCTTGTTAGTTTTAGGAAAGAAGCAATAATGTAACTGTCAAAATTCTCTAAACGAAAGGCGTATTGAGGAGCTCACTGATTTTAACATGTGTAAAGTAGGTATGTGGTACCTGCCTTGCCTTATTTATTACTGAAGCCATCTATGAACAATCATATATTTTTACCAACTATGAACAATCATATATTTTTTATATGATTGTTCATAGTTTACCAAGAAGATGATGTTCTCGTAAAAAATTGCAGATTACACCATAAAGTGGATTTACCTACAATAAAGATACTTTCAAGTAATTACGATTCCCAGATAAACAAAAACAGATAATTTGTCAATGATAACAATAAATTGTAATCCCTAATCCTCACTATCGCAATAGCAATATTTGTCATATAGACGGATGTCTCACATTTTCGAATTAAAAATTCCAGTGCGGTACAAAGTTAGTACACCCAGAACGAATACATACACGTGCGTTTCATATATGATATAATCTCCATGAAGTGATGATATAATATTATTGAGCATATCTTAAATACTATCTTATTTAAAAGACGACTATTGTACAGTGGGTGGGACAGATATCGTTACTGACGTATTTTCAAGTCCACACGTTTAGGCCTAATTGTTGGCAATTTTATTCAGAACTGTAAGATGTTTGGATGTGAAAAGATCAACTTCTTTAGGTCTTGAAGAAAGTAATTTTTGATGTAGGCTATTTTAAATTGGTAGACTGTATCACCATTTGGCAGGTAGTACCTGCCTTTACATACCTAGTTATAAGCCCGCCAAGAAGGGTACATTTGAGTCTCTTTGCCTTAAAAAGCAGAGTTAAGGTTGCCTTTAGCAAAAGTTACAATGATCATTGAATATTAAGAAAGTTCAACAATTGTTGAAACGACGCGACGGTAAATTAATATGAGTGTTCATAAAGTTCTCCATATACCTTTTAAGTAGTTGTTCCAAGACTTGTCTTATATATTTGAAGTGTTTTATGGTTTAAAAACTGTTTTAACTTTAAGAATGGTCTCGATGCCGACTTTTTTATGGCAGATCAGTCCTAAATATGTCATGATCAGTATTGTTTGGAGTAGGATTGGTTCTTTTTATTTGTCAGTACCTAATTATGGGAATAATAATTTTGAATTATGATCCCCTTTAACCTTTAAGTTTTCGAAGTTACTTACTTGGTTTAATTTAAATCCATCGAAATTAGTAAAATATCGTATTGATATCATAACAGTACCTACGTAATAAACTATTTCCGTTCGATGATGCACCCACAAATCCCAGGTTTCCTAGTACCGTATTATAAAATGTGAAGTTCAGTTCATCTATTATAGCAATAAATTGTCGATCCCAAAATAATATCCCTCATTACCCAGAATCTGCCTCAACGGTGACTGAATGTTCCGAGAAATGCTCTCAAGTGTGTGTTTAACTGAACAGTCATTGTTTACACAACGCCAGACAACGGCGAATTAATCTCAACACTACGGATTCTTAGCGTTTAATCTTTTGCTGCTAAACAAACTGATCTGATGCGGGATTATAGCTGTTAGCCCACAGTCGAGCATAAACTCCTCAAAACAAAGAGACCACTAAGCCCGATTATAATAATCCCCAATTTAAAATGTAACGGAAATATTTCTTTACAATCTGTTTTTATCTGACTTTTGTTTGCCAATCGCAATTATCTGAATCCCAATTCTCAGTATCAAGGTCGGGTAAATAAAATAAAGTTTTAAATGTGAACAATATTTTAGTTTTATTCATTATAACTCTTTATCTTAATCCTTATAATCTATGTCAATAAATATACAACTTTGGAAATATTTACACATAACGACAATACACGGCGGAATGCTACGAGAGGACACCAGCTAATATTGCGACTACAGAGATTACCTCTCACCACTGGTCCATTGGCTACACTAAAACTAAATCACAGATAAATAAAATGTCTCCCGACGATCAGTCAGTCTATTTGGTAGAGCCTCTATGAGATTGCAGACGATCACTGGCGCGAGAGCACCGTCACGGGCTTGTAGATGTGCGGTGAGAGCGGGTGGTGCGACGCCGCCGGCAGCTCGGGGCTGGACGTGCCCGAGTGCGTCGGCGACGGCAGCAGCGGCGGCGACGGTGGCAGGAGCGGCGACGTCTGCGCCAGCAGCGCCGTCTGACCCAGCTGCGAGCCCTGCATTAGCGGGGACTGTGCCATGAATGGGCCCGACGGTAGGCGGTCATAGAGCGCGGGCGAGTAAGGAAGGCTGCCGTAGGGCATCGCATCGCCGCGGAAGGCAGGGTGCACCGCGCTAGGGGCCACGGGATGGCTCTTCATTTGCATGGGTGCGTACCTCTGGTACAACAGCTGTGAGTAGAGGCCCACGAGTTGCGAGTAGGTAGCGGGTGGGTAGGCCGCCGGCAGCGCGGCGCCCGGGAACAGCGGGCGCTTGAAGCAGGCGAGGCGCGAGCGGCCGTTGAGCGCGGAGCGACGGCGCAGCTTGCCGGTGGTGCCGCCGATGAACACATCCTCGGCCGAGGCGTCCAACATCCAGTAGTTACCCTTGCCGGGGTCGTCGTAGTGGCGCGGCACTTTCACAAAGCACTTGTTTAAACTGAGGTTGTGGCGGATGGAGTTCTGCCAGCCCTGGCGGTTCTCTCTGTAGTACGGGAAGTTAGTCATGATGTACTCGTAGATGCCGTTTAATGTGAGGCGTTTCTCGGGGCTGTTGCGGATGGCCATCATGATGAGTGCGTTGTAGCTGTATGCAGGCTTTTCATGTTTCTTGTCTTTGCTGTCGTCGTCCTTAGGTTTGGTGCAATCAACGGGCTCAGTTCCCGTCACATCCAGTTCGGAATCGCTGAGGTCGGCTTCGGAGGGCGAAGCGCCCGTCGACGAAGCCGTGGGGGAGGGCGGAGGTGCCGGTTTGTTCATCAGTATAGAATTAATACTGAAGTCTCCTTCGAACTTCACCATTTTGAAACACTTGTGATACACTAGTTGAACACGTAATGCGTGCGCTTACACTGCGAGCGGCGAGTGAACTAGCGGCCGCGGAGGCGGCGCGCGCTTTTATACGCTGCGTCCGTGGCTCCGCCCCTACAGCTTTGTGAGTGCGCCGCGGCCAATAGCCGGGCGAGCTTTTTGATACATAGCGCCACGCCCCGCATCCCGTAAGCTCCCCTCTCCGCAAGCTCCTTGTAGTCGTTTTGTTTGAGTTGCGCGCGCGCAGCGACGAGTTTATTTATTATCTGGTATATCTTTTATTGGTACTGTGGCTGCGATTATAAATCGATTGTGGTTTGTTATGTGATTAATGGCTATTGTAAAATATTTTTTCTGAGTGTACTCTATGTTCTAAGTTGTTCAATTTATGTTGATTGATATTTGATAGTCGTACTAACGTGTAGTGGTGTAGTTTATTACTTCGATTACCCGGGGATGCACTCAAGCTATGATGTAGAACAGTTTGAAGTCTGCCTGACTGACTTTCTCATCATTAGCATTGCTAATTGTAATACATTTGCAATTCTTTGTTTATAACAATAACAATTGCATAGTTTCCAGCGATAACTAATAGTTATTTAGTAATGAGCTAAGTAGGTACCTACCTGATTTACTAATAGACCTGCCTCAGGCGCCTGGCAAGTTGTTAGCTTTTATCGTTTTATCTATTTTGTTAGTAGAAAGTAGGATAAAGGCCAGTACAGTATTATTGATTGTATTTACTTAGTAGGAATAGAAACTGATTAAAATTTTACAGGATATGAATTTAACCATTCACAGAATTTGAGGAGTATAAACCTAAGTTAAATATTGACCGCAGTTAATCGGATTAAACGTTTAAGACTATCAAGGGTTTACTTTATAATTGTAATAAGATTTACTGTTCTGTTCTATGAAATGTAAGTTAATTAGTTTTAGCTTAGCCTTACTAACGGGAGTTAAGTTGTAATTCGTTTTGTATTGCATTCCTGTTAATGTTAATTGTTAAATACGTTTGTAATAGAACGAGTAGTTAAAGATTAAGAAGGGTCTAAGAGGTAAAAATTAAGATTAAGATTGATACCTGCCCATATTTAAACTTTCGTCATATTCTTGTAGTTACTTGGTTATTTAATTATAATGACTAACGTTTTTGTAAAGATATAAAAAAAAAAAACTAAAATTTAGACCTAATAATTCCTCTATTAATAGTAATAATAACCTTTAATATCTAAGAGATAGTAAACAAAAATGTGTAATAATAATGACTAAGTTTTCCTCGTATCTGTTAGAAGATAGTGCTCTAGGTCGATTTGTATCTAATCTGAGTCCAAAATCCGTCTATATGTACGTAAGCGTGATGATCAATGTCCGTTTGTCCGTTTGTTACACTGAACTGTGGGTATGCAGGGAAAATGATATGAATGAATGAAGATAAGTATGTACATTATGTATATGTATTTTTATATTGATTCATACCTAATAGAGCGAATAAGTAGAAGAGCAATGTTGGCTTTTGTTTAAAACACCATAAGACGAATAAATGCCGATTCAAACATTCGTAAGCTGTACAAAAATTTACGGACATAATTACTTTTTGAAAATTATGTGAATTATTTGTCTAGCAGTCGAAAATAAGTCAAGAACTTTCGATCCTCAATCAAAAACACTTGCAACAGTTTATCAAAAAAAAAACTGCAAGTAATTGTAGCGAGTTACCTCGTTCTTATCGTCAGCAGTGCCTAATCACTGTGACATTTTATCATCAAAATATTTATAAATATAGTCGAGATAACTTACTGTATGTAAACCATTTCCTTCTTAATTTGCGTAGGTATGTCAATATTGGATTTTTATAAGGATTATTCACATATAATAACAATGAAAGTACTAATTCAACGATTTTAAGTGCAATGGCAAAGATTATAAATCTTGTAATTGTTGTCCTAAACCAAAAATATAGGTTTAAAAAGTCATATGTTTTGTAATCACATAGAGATTATCGTCTATGTATGTGTGCATATAGATAGGTACCTAGTTAATTCTAGATGACTTGGTAAATTGTTATATTTCGGGAGTGGTGTTGATATCTTTGCAAATAGGCGAAAAGGAACTTGATAATACATGTCGGTTGCATGATTGTCATGTTTATAATCTTAGTGACTAGCAAAAACATAGGAGCAATGTCTTAATCTAAACTACGTGAACCTATAAGTTACATTATCTTCTTTAAAGTGGATATGAAATGGCAGGTGTCAGGTTCCTACTAGATATGGCATATTCTATGGTATAGTTTGAGCGAGTTACCGCGGCCCTGGTACACAAAGGGCTCCAGAAGGAACATGGTCGGGTTTAGCCGGTAAGAGTTTGAAATTCCCTCTCGCCTTAAAAAACAATGTGGTTTTCTGTTTATAAGTCAGTTGGAATTTTTCAATTAGACTTATTAAAACTTCTAATAAGACGGTACGTTACACTTTTATTAACAGGATCATAGTCAACTATTTCGTCAGTCGTTATCATAATAAAAATAAATTAGACAAGTATTAATATAAACCCCTGTAATTCCATTTACAATGAGTATCTACATTTACCTAACTGTGCCATTGGTCAAAATTGATTCAATTTCTTTATATTTTTGAAAAGTAGATGCTTACGCGGTTTTACCTCGATCGTTTTTGATGCCAACCTTCAGCAACATACTTACATTCAGTACTTTTTTGAAAGGGTTAACAATTAAACTTCAGTTGTTCTTTGAAACAACAGTACAAATATAAGTAGGATATTAGCAATGTACCTATGCATATTATTTTCGCTTTCAGCACCTAGATTAGATAAGATTATGTATTTAATAATCTGTTATTTCCTGAAACACAGCAGTATAAACATGACAAAACATGAAACAAAATATTAAACTTTATCTTGCAGATTACTTGCTTACTGAGTTTCCACTGCATACTTAACTTGTGAAATATAGCACGTAGGTAGAAACGTAATATTTAAGGATTTATGCTTTTGTAAATTCTACTAATTAGCAAATAGGTAATCACCTTCACGCTTGCAACGTGTGTTAAACCTCTTTACTCAAAAATCAATTGTGTCGATAACTCTAAACTCTTTAGTTAAGTAAGTACTCAATAAAGTAAGTATTAAAATTAAAGATTTCGACGAATGGAGAAGCTCGTCCTTTTTTAAATCGGTTAATAAGTAGGTACTAACTACAGCATACAATGCATCGTCAAGATTCGAATATCGATCTACACGTTGTCTCTATATCGAGTAGGTATATCGACATCGACACGGAGACACAATGAGCACACCTGTGTCGATCGCGACAATAGCCAGACGTGTGCCCACGAACTACTAGGTACTTTTTCTCGTGTAGATGTGGTAATATTGTGTCCGAAGAAGTGTAACATACTCTTTTAAGAAATAAAAAATATTACAAAAAATATATAAAAATAACAATAAAACTTTTGATATGACTCTAAAAGTCGGTACCTGCAGGTCTGTTGTCTGTATTTATTTTGCCACCGACTTCTGGACCCATGTAAAAGTTTCATTTTGTCCCTTTCAGTGTTCTGAGATCCTTTTTCTTGTTCAGCATGAAATGGTAAATTGCCACATCCGATCCTTACTAACTCCAAGAGAATTTATTCGGTACATTTTAACACAATAGTGTCGGATTTGTGTCGGTACTGCTCGCTCAATCAGCATACGTGATCGAGTGATCACTGATAGATTGATCGTCCGAACAAATGATCGACTAATCGATTCGATCAGATCACGGTCATCGCTAACATTGTCCGAGGATTATATTGTCATTTATTGGTATAAAGTTGATCAGATTTAGAGTATTGCTCACTACAAACTTTTAGTGACAGTTTGTCAATGAATCAGTATGGAAATGTATGGTAGCAGTATCAAGTATCTCTGCAGTGTCTAAATGGTTGGAAAACAATTTTTTTATTAATCCCGAATTCAATCAGTTTTAGACGTTCTGATACCGGCTAAATACCTGATCGTTGTTTTGTTGTACCATTAATTTGAATACTGATTTATGAGCAAGAACTGTGGTCCGACTAGAAGTTTGCACTATGCACTCTGAAAGTTTTATGTGTCATCTGGAAAATACCGATTAATGAAATTAATTTAATCTCAGTACGATATGTTTTGTACATGTATTCACACGTACCTCGTGATTAGTAATCACAATTGACGTCATAAAATATACTAAAAGTCATTGTTGTGATATAAATAAGTAATTAATTTTGACAATATATCGAACCGTTATCTATTGCGATTATCGAATTATTTTAGTATTAGATATAATAATTAATCACAGTGGAAAAACTTTCCGAGACCTCTCCAAACAATTCGTTATTTAGTTGAATTTCAAGCCAACTTAAAAATATACCACTCTGTATAGTTTTACTGCAGATTATTAACTCGAACTTAGTAGGAGCACTATCATTCCTTGTACTTTTTGTGTAGTCTTACTTCTTAAAAAAAGCCTGCCTTAAAATAAAAAGCCATAGAACAGTAATACACGAACAGAGTCACAGAACGTACCGGCCAGAGTCAAAAGCCGGCGTTTATCGTCCCCAGCATCAGCGGGAGATCAGACGGGCCGCGATGTTCCGACATGTCATTTGACGTCATACGGTCCGGCGCGCGCGCAGGTACAAAGCAGTAGGACCACTACGGAGTATTGGATATTTTGACTATGGAGTTAGGTTATATGATGTGTGAAATAAGATGTTGATATCTTGGTAAAGCCTGTATCGTGGATATGAAAGCGTGCTTCATGTTTTATTGATTTTTAAATTAGATATCTTAACCTAACTTTACGTACATATCATTATTCTTGCATAATTAGATTTAAATAAACGAAATAAATATGACAGACTTATGATAAAAGCACCTACCTATGAGCATTCGGCTTGAACTCATCCTTTCAAAATCGCAAAACTTTCATGATGTATTAATTCAGTCTTGAGTACATGAACCTTCTGGAAATATTTGTCTATTGTTTCGTATCTGGCTATCTGGAGATAACAGCAGACGAAGTGGCTCCGGGTGTAATAGTTGTATTAGTGACGCGTCGCCGCAGATTCCGATGTTTCAACCTTTTGTTTGTTTATTTATTTAAAGTTAATTTCAATTCAAGTTTTAATTAAAAAACCTTTTTATGATAAATAATCTAATTAATATAAATTAAACACTTAAATATGGATTAAAACTTTTAAGATTACCATAACTTTGATGGACTGAAAACTTTTCTGTAAAAAAAATATTCTGAAAGTTACAAACTAAGCATAAGTATTATATTACACTAGCTTTCCGCCCGCGGCTTCGCCCGCGTGGAATTCAGTTCACCCCTCCCGCTGTGGGTTAGCAGCGGTGAGGGAGTGTCAGACTCTTACTGACTAAAATCGTCGTGTTCCGTCCTAGGCCTTTTATATACCAGGGCCGCGGTACCTCTTTCGAACAACCCGCAGCCGCGGCTGGCCCTGGCGCTACTGGGCCCCACTGATTTCAAAACACCTTAAGACTAATTCGCGGCAAACCTTAACACCGCGATACAGAAAAGCACAACGCCATCTATCGAGCTATCGGGAAGCTCGCGATTGAACAATGAGCTACAGGTTAAAGCGCGAGATATCATTGCACTTCTTACGTATCTTAAAAAAACAACGTCACCACGTTTTAAAAAGCTATCATTCCACTTCTTACGTATTTTAAAAACACATCGTTACCACGTTTTAAAAACACCCAGCGCCATCTATCGCATACCTCAGTAATTCGTTGAATTATAGTTATTTCAGGATAAGTAGATGTAAAAAAAACAGTTAAGACGATAAAACAAATTGTACGTCATCCCTCGGGAATTCCTCATTTTCGAGGATTCATTATCGTATCATTTAGCTTCTAAATTTATATGTTCATATTCGTTTGCAATATATAAGTAGATGTAAAAAAAACAGTTTAGACGATTAAACAAATTGTACATCATCCCTCGGGAATTCCTCATTTTCGGGGATTCATTATCGTATCATTTAGCTTCTAAATTTACATGTTTATATTCGTTTGCAATATATTACCTTGTTTTAAACGACACACAGCGCCATCTACAATCCATCCATCAAGCAAACAATATTTTGTTTTCCCTTCGGGAATATCTATTTTTTTCGGGATAAAAAGTACCCTATTATTTAATCCGGACTTCTAACTTTACGTCTGCAAAATTTCAAAGCAATCGGTTCAGTAGTTACGGCGTGAAAGCGGAACAAACAAACAAACAAACAAACAAACAAACTCACTTTCCGATTTATAATATTAAGTAAGGATTTTTATTTTTTTACAGTCTACAACATTTTATCCTTAGTCATTGCCCAATTGAATCAATATTGAATAAAAGTAATATTGTTGATATTTTGGAAAGGCTGTACAAATATCAAATAACGTGTGTCTGGGATATTATTACAAAAACATACTTTACTTACGTAGATACCTACTTAATCAAATATTTATTGAGGCAGGTATGGTATAGCATCATTTCCTAATTATATTTTTACCATGTTATTGATACCAATACCATGTTAGATAGATAAAGATAATTATTTTTGTGAAAATACGGGTACCCTATGTGTATGTTTCCAAAACAAAGATTTTTTGTTACTTAAGGTAGTAAAATAAAATCAGACCGGTATATGTTTTGCCTGCAATTGACGTCCAAATTTTTACAAACAGCGAATATTTAAAGCAAGTCATTTTTCTAGTCATAAAATTCATATCAAGTATTTCTTGTAAGAAAGTGGAAAATAGCTGTAACTATGTAATTTTCCCAAAAAGAAAACTAGAACCAGAACATAATGATACAGATCTACAAGATGCTAGATGAGCTGCGGGTTGTTCGAAAGAGATACCGCGGCCCTGGTACATAAAAGGCCTATGACGGAACACGACGATTTTAGTCAGTAAGAGTCTGACACTCCCTCACCGCTGCTAACCCACAGCGGGAGGGGTCATTTGATGATTTTACGTCGATAAAAAAAAAAAAAAAAATGCTAGATGAGTCACACACAGTGAGATCACGACATCGTCGCAGGCGCACCTCCAATTGCCACAGAGCGTTGTTGTGACCCGCACCTTAAGTAAGGTTAACTAATTGATGCGGACACTACACTGCTGGACGACAATAAGGATGCTTCAAAAAGTTTAAAGCCACAAAAAATGGGACAATTTAATTTAGAATTGCAGCGCAGTTTTTTTTTTGGGGTTTGGTCATTTTTCGTTTGTTTTTGTGTGGTTGATTTGATATTACATGGCTTTACAATATTGCCGTTTTTAAATTTGTCTACACCAATCATTTCAGTTGCTTTCATTTTTGATACTCAAACTTAGAAAAGTTGCATTGGTTTATGCTTGATCTGGAATCGAGCCCACACTCATACTTGAGAGGTGGGTTCTTTACCCGGTAGGCAACCACGACTCTTTTTTCTTTGTTCCTAGAACTTGGCATTAATTTTCGCAGAGTTGTTTTTTTAGAATTTCCTATATAAAATTCTTCAATGTTGTATAGTTTGGCATCCCTATAGTTATGAAGTATGCGTATGTATGCGGTCGGAATGAAATTAGTGCGAGATGTGAGGGGTCGCGCGTGGGCGCTGTTGTCCTCATCACGATGACAGACCCCCTACTACGGGGCCTCGAGCGTAAGTCACGGACAAAGGATATTGAAATTTAGATCTTCCGTCTTTATATAATCTTAAGATACTATTTATTTCCCAGTTATAATTAATTAAATTGGCAGACGCACGAATTCAGTATAAAATCACGGATTTATGTCTCATTTTTCTGCTCATTTATTTGTCACATTTTAATAAAAATACAAAATTCATAATTTTTCAGCAAACATGTTTTATATCCGAATTTAACGTTGATTGAACAATTAAACCTGAACTGATAAATAAAATATAATTTCGACTGCACTTTTGAATGTCGCTAACACAACATAGGTACCTACTCTCAGTTCCTACAAGCCACAAGTGACTTTCCTCTCGAGACTCGGTCCCATGGTAAGACCCTCATCGTACCTACTAATTAGATCATGGCATCACACATCAACTGGAGTCGCGCGTATTGTCCACTTCCTTATTCCGATCATAATTGTTCACCAACACTTGTGTTCGGATGAATACAAGATTAAGGACACTTTGTTTTTGGTGGAAGATTTTTAAGCATCTTCTCAAAAATAAGGAGGTTCTCAATGCTGATGTTTTTTTTTAATAACATGCTTAATTTTGTGCGTAAAGTTGAAATAAGAATTTTGGGAAGATAGAATAGAGTTAGATAGTTATGTTTACAAAAGTTTTAAAGATCTGAAAATAATTAAATGAGTTTCAGTCGCGTACTTGTTTATTACCTCGTGGTCAATGTGAATCTATTTGGTGAGAATTAAATGTTTTTCTGAACTTCCAATTAATTAATCTTCACTTTAGTAGCTTTGAGATTAGCCAATTTTAAATTTCATGTTAGAACTACTTCACTGCGATGTAAGTTCCAGCCCAAAATTTAGGTGATGCGTTTGCTGAAGGCCTAGATCTATCTTACTACAATTTTCTACATGTTATTTGTATATGTTGATAGTGTGCAAAACGGACATAACACTTGCTTCCCGGACCCGCCTGTCGGTGACAATATTTATTTAGCTGCTCAGCATGAGCTCATAGCATGGATAGTACAACCAACAATGAAAGTTTAAAAGTCATCAGTTTCAATTGTAAGTCTTTTAAAAGATCGTCAGAGTGTGTAAGACGGCTGTGCCTGACTGCTGATATAATTGCACTGCAAGAAACTTGGCTCTTGCCGCACGAGATACCGGAACTCGGTACAATAAGCAACGACTTTGGATTCTCCGGTAAATCTGCGGTTGATCTAACAAGCGGTATACTACGCGGGCGGCCGTATGGCGGCGTAGCGCTTTTATGGAGAAACAGTAAGTGTTATGATGTGTCTGTGGTTCCGTGTGAAAGTGACCGAGTATGTGCAATTAAGATGTGTGTCTCGGACCGATCGATACTCGTTTTTTCTGTTTATATGCCTACCGACTCTTCTGACAATCTTTTAGAATTTGTACAGTGTTTAGGTGAAATTACGTCAATAGTTGAGAGTAATAACATTGAAAATGTATTTATTATGGGTGACTTCAATGCTCATCCGGGGGAATTGTTTGGAAATGAACTACAAAATTTTTGTAATGAACAAAACTGGACATGTGTCGACCTAAAGATGTTGGGCTTGATTACAAATACTCATACTTTCGTGAGTGAAGTGCATGGCAGCCGCAGGTGGTTGGATCACTGCATTGTTACTGATGCTGCATTAAGTACGGTTTCTTCAGTAAAGGTATGCTATGACATTTTCTGGTCGGACCACTATCCAGTTGAGATTCAGTGCAACTTAAAATCAGTAGGTCGAATAATTAAGCCACAGCTGAGTAAAACAAATAAAGTTGTATGGGGAGACAGAGATTTAAGCCAAATAGAGAGCTATACTAAATTTTGTAATGATAAATTAAGAGAATTTGGCCTCCCTCATGAATTCCACCAGTGTTGTGATAGTATGTGTAGTAATAGTGACAAGGACCACTTGTTAGCGATGGACACTCTTTATGGGGATATAGTAAAAGCGTTACAGGAGGCTGCTGTTAATAGCTATGCGGGCAGGGTCGGACGGCACCGTGCTCGACATATTGTAGGTTGGAACAAGTATGTTCGTGACGCTCACAGGGAAGCTAGGCAGAAATTTTTAACCTGGGTATCTTTTGGTCGACCTAGCAGTGGTAATATTTATAAAGAAATGTCCGAATCAAGGAAAACTTTTAAAAGCAAATTACACTATTGTCAGAAAAATCAAGAGTTGATAAAAATGAATATTTTGGCCACCAAACACAAAAATAAAGATTTTAAAGGATTTTGGCAACAAACAAAAAAAGTTAAATCCAAGGCCTGGCGTTCCTGTGAGCGTTGACGGCGTCAATGAACCAAAAGCGATTGCTGACTTGTTCCGGTGTCACTTTCAAGTAGACTCCCCGCTTAAAGGCGATCAGACTAGGGATGCGGAGGTCGTCGTGTCTGCGGTGCCTGAGCGTGTCACAGCGAAACAAGTTTCTATAATAATAAAAGGCATGACTCGAGGAAAGTCGCCTGGACATGACGGCCTCAGCGTCGAACATTTTCGGCATGCGGGGCCACACCTCCCGAGGCTTTTGGGACTGCTGTTTACGCTATGTATTAGGCATTCTTACCTGCCAAGTGAATTGATGAAGACGGTGGTAGTGCCTATAATTAAAAACAAGACTGGAGATAACTCAGACAAGTGTAACTACCGCCCGATATCATTAGCTACAACATCAGCTAAGATACTTGATAGCCTGCTTGAGAGACAGCTTAAAGAACATCTAAATTTAAATGATGCACAGTTCGGTTTTAGACCAGGGCTTTCGACAGAATGTGCGATTATGTCTCTCAAGCAGACTGTCAGGTATTATACAGATAGGAGCACGCCCGTGTATGCAGCCTTCCTCGATCTCTCCAAGGCATTTGACCTGGTTAGGTATGATATTCTCTGGCGTAAATTGAGCAGTACTGGCATGCCAGGTGAGCTGATTAATATTTTTAAATATTGGTATGAACATCAAACTAATCGGGTCAAATGGCTTGGTGAACTTTCTGACGAGTATAGGTTGGAGTGTGGGGTGAGACAGGGGGGGTTAACATCTCCTTCACTCTTCAATTTATACATGAACGGGCTGATTGATGAGCTGAGCGGAAGTGGAGTAGGATGCTCGATTGATGGTCACTGCATCAACAGTATTAGTTATGCAGATGATATGGTGTTGCTCAGCCCATCAATAGCCGCGCTTAGGAAGCTGTTAGGTGTGTGTGAGGAGTATGCGAAGGTGCACGGCCTCCTGTATAATGTTAAGAAAAGCGAGCTCCTGGTATTTAAAGCCAGGGGTCGTAAACTAGAGTATGTGGCTCCCGTGCTGCTTAATGCTGTACCTCTTCGAAGAGTGTATGAGTTTAGGTACCTCGGCCATGTTGTCACCGAGGATTTAAGAGATGATAGGGACATTGAAAGAGAAAGGAGGGCGATGGCGGTCCGCTGTAATATGTTGGCACGCAGATTTGCGCGGTGTAGTGTAGACGTAAAAATCACTTTGTTTAAAGCGTTCTGCCAAACTCTCTACACCTGCAATCTGTGGGTCAGCTACTCTCAGCGGGCCATCAACGCTCTCCGGGTACAGTACAACAACGCGTTCAGGGTGCTGGTGGGGCTCCCACGCTATTGTAGTGCCTCTGCAATGTTTGCGCATGCGCACACAGACGGTTTTCACACGGTGCTGCGGCGACGCATTGCTTCGCTAATGTTTCGTACGCGTGGGAGCGCCAACACCATCCTGAACGTGCTCAGCCACAAGGTGGATAGTCCCCTTCTGGGGCACTGGGTTCAAGCACAAGTGCATGTGCTCGGGGCTCCAGTGGGTGGTAAATACCTAAATTAAATTGTTTAAATTAAGTAGGCTATATTTTTTGTTTTTGTAATTTCTTTTTTATTTTATTTTAGTTTTGTTTGTACGTTTATACTAATTTTAATGTTGATTGTAATTTGATTTTAATTTTGATTTAAATTTTAATTGTAATTTCATTTTAATTATCGTTAATCATTTAATCCATTATGGGCACAACGCCTGAAATAAATTAATTTTATTTTATTTTTTTATTTTTTATTTATAGCATATGCAGTGCCTAAGGCCTTCGTAACAGCTACTGGTGTGAGGTTTCTTATGTGTATACGCTATATTTTAGATAGATACGGGTTCAAAAGTTGTAAAGAAAGTTTGGTAGAGTATTTATCAAGTAGTAGATTTGATATTGGTTTGAAATATTAGTTCTGTCAGAGTTTGGAATATACAGGTTTGTATTTAGAGATGGGAAACTAGTCTTTAACCCCATGTACCTACTTATGTCGCTAATTATAGAACAATAGAAAATCAATTGTGTCTCACGTATATCCGAGCTCCGACATACAACGGGTTAACACATTCACATTTTCTGGTGTAAGTTATTAGGAAACTATTTTCATTATGTTTACTTTTGTAGCATATAGGGCAAAGCCCATAATTCAAGTTGTGTTTTGAACCCGTGACCCGCAATTTCTCAGTACATTCTAAACTGCAGGATTTACAATAAACATACAGACATAACATGTTAATTGCTACCGATGCCGTGTTCCTGCGTGCTCATAATCATATGCCTAACAAGCTTTGCTCCCTGCGGGATTTCATACTTAACCACCAACTTAACTATACACCTCATGAAACACATAATCAACCTTATGACACTATAAATAAAGGTGATGGTCGTTTGCGTTAGGTGCATTAATAAGTTTGTAAATCATAGAACTAGGAATGTCTAGACGCATTTATCTAAACCATAAACTAGCATTTTTATTGGATTAGATACATGTACATTAACGGCTGTGTAAGAAGTTGCGACATTTCTTCTATACATTAAAAGCCATGTAGAAATTTTCACAGTCTAGAAGAAAAAAAATGTATTTCTTTATGGAGAAAAGTCCCTTTTTGATAAAAGTAATGTGAAGGTAAAAATGTGTAACTAGGTAATTTTTAATGTATGTATAACGGCCAGTGCGCAGTGCTAATGATTTCTAGCCAAAATAATTTTATGCATGAAGGTGTCGCGGCGCGCGCGCAGGCCTGTCAGCCGACAACGATATACAGCCTGTGAACAATAAAGATCATATTGAGAAGGCTTTTTTTATACAGGAATGATTGTTCTAGACATTATCATTTAAAAAAGAACTTAATAGATAGATCCCTCTCGGTGTGAGAGGATAGCCTCTAAAGAAACGCTGACGATGACCTGATAGGTTGCTAGAATAACAAAGAAATATAGATTGTTTATAGGTAAAAGGGTTTTTCATAGAACCTCTGAAGTCAGTGTTGAAGCATCATCATAGCCAGCCTCTGAGCTGACGTAAAGTTTTTTTTTACATTTAGTGGGACTTCTGTTAATTCCTTGTCCAATATCTTCTCTTATTAACTTCGTAAGAAGATATCATAAAGAGGTGTGAAGTTTTGAACAGAAACATTACGTTCATATTGTGAAGGCAAATATGAAGCGCGAAGTTCTGAAGTAGGCCTGTTATACACCACACCACTGACTGTAGAATAGTAACACTGAAACATAACATTGAACACATGCTGAAATCAAATGAAGACTAGGTACATATCAATTCACTTAGTTTTGGAGTTTGCAACGGTAACGAACTATTAACACAAGTCCAATCAAAGTTTTCAGTCGGCCTGATACCGGCTTAATAGCTGCTCTTTGTAATGAGCTAATATGTACTATCATTCATCTTCATACTGATTTATGAGCAAAAATAATCGGCCGACTAAAAGTTTGTAGTGTGCGGGTACTCTAAAGCAACTTATTAATGTTTTACAAACGGATGACATTTAATTTTTACACAGTGAGAGGAGAAATTAAAATTGTCAAAAGGACTCGTTACGATCCGTGAACTTACAGGTTTATAGGCATCGAATCACTTAGAAGGCTTCAAGATAATATAAACCTTATTTATTGGCTGTTAGAGTATATTTTTGATTGTTGTTTAAGTTATATTTTGTGGTAGAAAAGGTGTTTGAATGAAGTTATGAGTTTCGATATCGCGAGCGCCGCACAGTGGGCATTAATGAATAATATTAAATATAAAAACAATAATAAATGTGTTTCGCTGAAGTTACGTTAAAATGTTATAACATTTAACATTCTGGTATATCATCGAGTGTGAATACAACAAACTACTTGTTTTTCTTTAAATATTGATATGAGATTTTTTGCCTCAGATAAGAGATTTTCTGAAAACTATCGTTATACTTATTTGCTGTAAGTTTCAGGTGCCCGGTTAAACAATAAGGCAACCTAGCCTATATCCAGATTCACGAATTACCTATCTGTTTCCTTAAGATAGTTAATAACTCTCGAAGCTTTGCAATAACATTTAGTTTTTTAATTTAACTAAGTATCTACTTTATTACCTTCAAGTAAGGAATGTAAGTTTATACATATATTATATACGATTATTTTACGTGGTCAATGTCACAATGTGTGGTCCAGTCGTCTAATCTCCGAGTCACGACTAACTCTAATCAAACATCTACCATGTATTGTAAAACTATTAGAAAATATACAAAAAACATACCTAAGTATATCGTTTGACACATCAGAATTAGAATCACCATTCTTTCTTAATATTACAGCTAAAAACTCTCTTTTCTAAACTTGCCAAGCAAGAATGAAACTTATGGCATTAAAAATAAGAGTGTTATGTAGGTTGTCGGTTGTTTTTCTATGGTTGTTTGAATTGGTTTTGAAGATAGGCGTCACAAGACGGACAGATGGACGCGTAAGTCACGTGATGGTCAGTTCAGATTAAATATTGTAATAAGATACGTCCTTTCATTTGTCCTGCATCTCAAGTTTGTGTGACGGAGAGTTTTGATGTTTGCCGACAAACTGTACAATGTACTGACATTCGTTATTATTAGCTAAATACCTATTTCATAGAAAACATATAATATAAGTGTTTCTGGTACTGTAGGAATGCAAGCTATTATTTTTTCTGTACCCTGCAAAAAAACATTCTCATTCGCCTTTCACTGCTATGGCTTTGCTCTATACAGAGGAAGAAAGGTTTACCTCTATCTATTTTAGCCTTCTTATAAATACGATTTTGGATACAAACTAAAAACAATTGTCAACGTAACAAATACTAAAAGATGATATCATTTATTTCAAAAACTTAAATTGTTACAAAAATATAGCAACTTGACATGACCATTTTCTCTGAACTACGTCTTCTGTCCAAATCAAAGTCAAATTCAGATTTTTACTTTTAAAATTTCGCCATTCGAACCCTCGAAGCCATCACCCCGCCCAGCTCAAGACACTAACCACCGTAGCCACCAGGTGTGCCTTCCCATAGCCCCCCGTAGCCCCCCATAGCCCCCGCCGTTCATTAAACATTCGATAATAAGTGGCCACTTACTATTACTTATAAATAGGCTTGAGGGGAACTCACGCTTTGACTCTGTTTAGAATTATTTTGATGTTAGGATTGAGGTGGTTGTCATGTTATATGGTTATTGTTTTAGTTTATTATAAGTTTAAAGTTAAACTCGAATCATTTATTTAATTTTGCATATTTTCCGTATACTTACTTATATGTTCGGTTTTCCTACGCGTGATATGTTCAAGGATTATCGCTCGGAAAATCCGCTAGTCTGAAGGCGGTCTACAAGCACTTATGTATCTAAAAATATTGTATTTACGTATAGTCTTGTACTACTATTAAGTTGGCAAAAAGTTTGTTATTTTTCTAATATACTTATCTAAGGCCACATTCTTGATTCACATTTCTCAGTCATAACATAGCTTTGTCAAATCAAAATGTATAACTAAATACACCAATTACATTTATTTTCACAAAAAGCTTGCAAGATCTTTCAAAGAAATATCAAAAAATAAAATTCCCATAAATCATCGTTATAAAAATCTCTTACACTTGCTTAAGCGCTCAATAGGGCGACCACGCATCGCGGGGCGCTTCGGGAACTTGCGAGAAAATCTCCCATTACTCTACATGGCTGGATACACTAGCAAGTGGCGCCTGGGGATTCCGATAGTGTACTCTGAATGACGTAGGTGATTTCTTAACAAGATTCATATCAAAAATTATGTCATGTGTGAACACGGTAGGAGTTTTAGACAACTTTGGGAAATTCCTCATGTTATATTCTCACGACTTTTTATCGCCAGTCAAAACAAATGGCACTTGAAAATTCATTGGACTAATCTACTGAAATACCAGGAAATTGCAGAGTGCAAAAACTTTATCTGATAGCAACAAAATCTTAACTACAGATAAAGAAAAATTTCCAGTCAAAAAATCTGTTGAATTAATAAAAAAGACGAAAAGAGAAACAATTTTCGTAAAACATAACCACAAATTAGAGGGATTGCTAATAATTAATGAGTCCTGTCCCCAACAAGACTAAATAATAGTTTTGTACAGTCAGCCACAAAATTACCGAACGTAAACGAGACGACGTTTAATCGCTTGCATATTGTATCGGATCATTTTATTATGGAAACAAGCCCGCTGTGAGGGGGACGAGCTGATGGTTTCAGGTGTTCACTGTACATTGCTTGTTCTGTGCTAATTTTGGCATTTTAATGATTTTACTGACCCAAACAAAATAGAAGTCATAGTTTTTCAAAATGGAAGCTTTGCTACAGATAACTAAACAGTATCGTCATTAAATGTTTACTTACTATAAGAGCAATTCACTCTTATGATGGTGATTGCCTAATCCTAACTTAGCTTTTAAGTAGCATGCCGTTTTATTACAGCTATCTCTGATCTCCTGTTTAAGACGAACCCACTTCAAGATTCTTAACTTTTGATGATTAAAATATGCATGTTGAAAATATCTCCTATGAAAAAGTCTACGCAGAAGATGTCCTTACTCAGAACCGTTGCTGACTTCACAAACAGTCATCAATGTACCGTATCCAGCTTGTTACCCTCGCTTCCACCAGGTCGCAGGTCCCCGTGAGAAGCTCGTCAGGTGTGCGGCGGCGGGTGGAAAAAAGCGGTGTTTTGCCGCGATCATAGTTTACTACATTACCTTACTTACTTATGTGCGTTTGTGGCCCACCAATTAACTGTTATTACAGTTTAAGTGACGGTCATTTTTGTCGTTCACTGTATTTAGCTTCAACTATTGTTTTAATTTGTTCTTTGTATTAGTTTGGATGGAAGTTACCTTTGTCGACACGTGTCTAGATTTGTAGACGAAATCTGTTATTCTGGAATGGGTTTTACAACTCTGTTATCAGGCTAGACTACACTAATTGATACCAAGATATGTGGGAGTTAAGTAGCATTATACTACCTACCAACAAAATACAACCTCTTAAACACATGTCAGATAAAATTTATACAGCTTTTATACCGTCTTACATTCAAACCATACCTCTTGAAATTCCTGTTTTAATAAGTACCCAGAAAAGTGCTTTCAATTCTGCTTAACACCAACTGGTACTCCAATCATCAATAAAATTATACCCTCATCCAAATACCTAAATGACCCACGTACACACAAAAACAATTGCAAATAAAGACTACTAAAAAACAATAGAATACAATTTGCGTACAATTAGAGCGTGGATGTGAACAGGTGCGGGCGACGCAAGCGCAGGGCAGCACGCGCGGCGGTAGTGAAGGACTGCACACTGTGTTGGGGAGTTAAATATGAATGGATGGTTAAGGTGAAGATTGCAGTTTAGGCTAAGAAGAAGTATGTTATCAGGATTTGCTAAAACATAACAAAGTATCTGAAGATTTAGTGATAGTACTACATAATAGTAGTAGAACCTTCCCGAGAGCAATGTTTAGAAGACTGTAGGGTTAGAATTATGTAGGTTACCGGGCTCTGTGAAAGTTAATCCAAGTCTGTCTTTTATGACTGAAAATTAAAAATGTTTGCCATGACAAAATTTTGAACTTTGCACTGAAAATTGACGTTGTGGTCACACCAGCTTATAAATTCAAACGTTAACTTTAAAAAACGACTAAGTTTAAGACGTTTAAGTTGAAACTTATACCACTTGCACATTTCTTTAAAAACTGTCTACCATCCCCTTAACCCAGCTACCTACACGGCCATGTTTGAAATCATATTTAATAGAAAATGGAGGGCAATATTATGATATATAGTACGTAATGGAGGATGTAAGCGTTTCAGGGTACGCTCATGTAATATTCAGCCGGTAATGACGGATGTTCCGACATTTTGTACCAACCGACTATTTCACGTTTTGTGGCGTAATACCAACTTTAATTACAAGGAATTTTGTTACGTTTCATGTCCATTTATTTATGTTTTACTGTATGTATTTTAAATAAGGTTTTTCTTGGAATAGTGGGTAGAATTTTATTTATTTAAGGATAGTGTAGGGTAGCCCTCACTCACATTTGCAACTCTGAAAAAGGCCGTTAAGCTGTAGTTTAACATTATTATTACCATCTTCACTATTACAGCCTATAATTTGCTATTTGCTACTGAATGTGGTACGCAAACATTTTTGAAAGATAAGATATATTTAGGTTTCTGTATCAAAAATACGTCATATATTTTCAAAATATATTTCAATAGTCACGATATTTTCAAAAAATTGATTGTCATCTGTCATGATTCCGAATGATGTCACCTAATTGGATTTCTATTTTAAAGTTATTTTATCATAGTTATCATATATAGGTAAATGTCCGGGAATGTATCTAGTATTAATTTTGCGACATAACTAATGAAAAATAGAATGTCTCTTGGAATTAACACTAAGTACCTATCTCGTGAACATTAATGTCATGATGTCATAGATTTCCTCAAAGTAAGTAACGCCTCATTTCATTTAAACTAATTTATCTAATAAAGAGGAAACATTATTTTGTTTTTTGTACCCTAAAGGTTGTTGAAAAATTCTTTCACTATTCGAAAGTTACACTCTTCCCGAATTACTTATGCAATGTTTCATTTCCCTATATATCTATTAATTTTCTAAGTAGAGATAGGAATTTGACATTATGCACATGGGGCTTATGTTAAAATTCTATCTCAAGTAGAAAAATCCCAAGATTATTAGATAGACTAGCTGGTGCCCGCGACTTCGTCTGCACAGGTTTAGTATTTCGAACAATATGTTTACAAATTGTAGCCTATGTGTTATTCTGATGTATAAGCTATATTATTGTAAAGTTTCATTAAAATCCATTCAGTAGTTTTTGCGTGAAAGAGTAACAAACATCCATACATCCATACATACAAACTTTCGCGTTTATAATATTAGTAGGATTATTGAAATACCTAAGTAATTTATATAAAATAATGAAATCCTAAGCAAAGCCCGGTCGAGCAGCTAGTTTCATTTCAACATGTTTATCTTGTAATTATACCTATATTTCATAGAGAGCCTTATCTACACGAGTTACATTCACACTATATCAGCATTTTTCCAGTAAAACATTTAAACAAATAATTTAATTAATTTATCTTAAAAATAGATTAAGATAACGTCGATTTGGGAAATTTAATATTTCCCACTTTTTATTTCCTGTACCTATTTTTTTATTATTTTATACTTTTGTTGTATTTAACAGTATTTTTAAGCTTTTATTTTAAATTTAATTTTAAGTTTACGATTTATGTAATTGGCTGTTAAAGCCGTGTAAGTCGAATAAATAAATAAATAAATAAATAAAATAAACCTATTACTAAGATTTACGTGCCTAGCAACATTTTAGCCAGCACCTTAAGATGAGAGAGAGATTGTGGGAGAGTGAAGGAGAAATCTTATCTCTGACCTAATATTTTGATGATCCACTTCAGTCTAGATCAAATATTTGGAGTGGCATACAAATATTTCACAACATTATACAATAGCAGTGCAATAGTTATGTAGTATCAACGATCTGAGCGATTAGATTAACATATCTTCAGTTCCGTTATAATAACAATACTGAGTATAGTCTGGAAGACTTATCGACAAGATAATAACTTTGTTAGGTGCAGCTGGTTAATTAAACTAGCTGTGTAATGCTGCTTCTCTCGCCCTTGACTCTGAAAAAAAAACAACATTCAGTTGTAGATAAGTAACAGACTGTCTAAAAATGTGACTTTCTAAAACTTGTCGAAGGATTTTTGATGATTTTTTTTTCGTTTTTTATAGATAAATATGTTTTTGCTATCAAACGGATTTAATCGCATGTAGGTGGTAATATATCGAACACTTTTCAGTGTACATGTTCTAAAGGTGAGTACTCTTTTAAAGAGTGATGTTAATCGAATGATCTTCCTCAAAAGTTAAGATATGAAATGCAAGAAACAATTTTCCAGATGGTATTCCCAGAGATTATCGCGTTCAAATAAACAAACACTCTTTCAGTATTCTTCATTCATACTGATAAGAAAAGAGCGCGTCATAGTAGGAACTTTTTAAAGCAATTTTTATATGAAGCACGGGCGTTACGTAACATAGAATTTAATACTTGGTCTTATTATAAAAAAAAAAAACTGTTATACTAAAAAGTGAGGTTTAAACCAGATTTAAGTAATTGTAGTTTATAAATAGAGACCTAATTTTTAAAATAATGGCAAATAATCAATTATCCAGGCACTAAGTTAACAAGTTATTAATGTACCTTCTCCACAGATTCATTAGGTACATTGAGCCACATTAATATTGCGTAACTAAACGTTATAATATGCAATATTTAGCTATCTTAAGAACGTGATGATATTTGCTAAGTTTATATCAAAACATGACAATGAAAAGTGCGCTCGCCCATTGATAGAATTAATCTGATAAAGTAATAAGGACATAGTATTTGGCCAGTCATCCTAATTTGTCAGTTCCATGCATGTGCCAAAAACTAAATTGATTATGATTAAGTAAATACAGACATCAACGGGAATCTTGGATTTAAAAAAAGATTATTGATCCATCAAATCAATAATGATTAGGGTTCCTTATGATATTTTTTAACTGTAGTAGCTGTTTACCTGAAAGAACTTCTTCGAGCATCCGAATAAAGATTAGTAGTAGCCCATAGCTGTGGCTAAGGTTGTGATCGAATCAGATCAGATACCTTTGACATGAAAGAACCATAGTCTCTTCACTGAAGAACTTATATAACAGCTATTAGACCATCTATCTATAGTGGACAATATTCCATGTCAGAGGCCATCGGATTTGAGAAAACTCAGACACTAGGTCAGTTAGGTGACGGTGAATAAGTAGGCAAGTCCAATTATCACTCAGATAAACTAAAAACAACTGAAAGCTGTTAAAACCGGTTATAAATAAGATAATGTTACTTATGAAGATGCCACATCAGATAGTGCCGATACAAATAAGGGTTTTTCCACCTAATCCACGTATTTCAGTATTGCCTAAGATTTTGTAATACTATTTACATACCTACACGTGCTAACAAAATTCCGATGAATGAAATGATAAAAAATCGATCTATTTCCGTTGGTTTAACCCACGTCATGAGGAAATCAATCATCAAAAAAAATTTTGGGAATAATTTGCATAGCTTTTCCTTAATATGATGGTGTCTTCCAAATTAGGCTCCTGGTTATTTGACACCATCAATCCAGCTACCCAGGAAACAAGAACCTCTTTGGCAAGACTGATTGTCATTATTTTGAATTCCATTCCCATCCTCATTTGAAAAAGTAACAACTGCCAAAGATGTATAAATGACAGTCGGGATCTAACGTGACTTCCGAAACACCCACACTCTACACTCACAGTTATACTTATTTCCATACATAGGTAATACATGCAAAGCAGTTCAGTACACAAATCGTGACGAACAAACACACGCGTTACTAGATGTTTATCAACCATTTATAGTAGCACACTGCAGACTAAATAGTCGGCCGTTGGCTCAAATTTTTTTAAGAAAATCACGGATTCAATCAAAGTTTTTAATCGATGTGATACTGGCCAAGTAAGGCTGATCATTGTTTCTAACTACCATTCATTTCCATACTGATTTCTGAGCCCGAAAGAACTGTGGGCCCACGAAAAGTTTACAGTGTGGACTATGAAACTACGGTCTACAGTCTACTGCCTTCAGTCACCATGAGCTCAAAACATATTCATACGAAGTGTTACTATCTCCAGCGTCACGGAGGTGTCAGGTAACCGAATACCTCACACAACAGCCGCGCACCGACAGACACCGTGATTGGCAGCTTCTGCGCAGCCTTGCAGTGGTAGATAGATAGCCAGAAATGTCACTATGGTCAAAAGTTATAAAGCAATGAGAATTTTAAATTAAAGTTTATTTTTCAATCCAGAGCATTACAGGATTTTTATGAGATTTCTTTAAGGAGAAAATCTTGTCAAAATCCACAGAAGAGGCAATTTAAATCGTAATTTATTAAATACCTAATTAACATCATCCCTCTTCTGCCTTTGTCCCACTCAACTTAAGATCGGCACAACCTGCTTTTTTTCAATATTTCATAAAATACGACGAAATCTGCCTCAATATTTTACCAAAATGTATAGACAAACGGTTCCCTAACACTTTGAAAAGACCTTCTATATCTTACTTATGAAGTGGTACAGAAACTATGATTGGCACCGCTTGCGCAGCGCGTCGGTAGCGCGAGAGAACTGTCAAAATGATCTAGAAAACTTGACGGGTCTATATTACAAGTGTCAGAGGATTATGAACCTTATTGTTTAGCGTATAAGGGCGTGGGTAAAGGTGTTTGTTTGTTTGCAGTCGAGCGTAAGTTCACTTTGAATTGCCGAAGCGGCAGGTCAGTAGGGGAACCATAGGCTAGTGATAAAATGGAAGAATTCAGAAAGGTTACCTTTTGAGACAGATATGTGCATATAAAAACTGTATCTTGAAACTAGATATAAGTATTCAAGTACAATAAAAATAGATATCGAGTGGCCAATATTCTATTGTACCTATCGCCAAAAGTAACGATTGAAGCCAAATTAGTAATAATATCTACTAATTAAAAAAAAGATACTGACAAAATGAGAACCTCCTCCCTTTTGGGAAGTCGGTTAATAATTATTTACCACTGCTAAATTAAATATATTTATACATATACTGTCCACATAAAACATGGTCACCTTAGGTCAAGTGTCAAGCTGTCTGACATCATAATACAAGTCGAGGTATCTCGCACATCGGCGTGCGCGCATCTGTGTCTAAACCGCCGTACCACCTTGTCATAGCTACTCTAAAATGTTTTTGGAAAAAATAAGAAGTAGGTACATAGGTATGTAGAAATATTTTTATTTAGATCGGCTACTTTTTACATTCGACTTTTTTTTTTTTAGGTTTTGTAAGATTTGATCATTAACAAAAATATCCCCTATAGGTAAGTATTAGGACGTTTTAGCATTTTTTGGTGTTTAAAAATATTCTCCATAATTTTGTGTAAATCGAAATATGTAGATACTTAGTTATATCTAGCCTCGTCTTTGACGAGAAAAGCATATTCATAACAGCCTTTATTCGTCGCGTGTTTGCCAACTTTAAACAAAGAAGGTCTCCTTCACGAAAAACAAATAAAATACAACCCAACAAAAACATGCATCTCAAATAAAACTATCGATTTATTCAATATTAACAATACACTATTATAATCAATAGCTTGCAGCGTGCGTTATAACAATAACAATATTGTTTTCGTTCACTTTAAACAATAATAAAGACAAAACAATATTGACTATTTACGCAATAATTTACTGTGAGACACACAGGTGTGAATAACAAACAGTAATAATTTAATATTAACTATAGATAACAGTAGACACCTTGTAATATGTAAAATAGTCAAGTTGCAATTAATTTAAGATATGTAGGGATTTTCATAAAAAAGTAGGGTGACTATGTCTCACTCCCTACGTATAGAGACAGAACACATAGAGGGAACTTCCTGTACTTACATTTTCCATAGTGCCCTGTAGCTCTTTTTACTGTGCACATCAATATGGGTAGCCAGTTTATTTCAAGAAATGGGAATATGAATATAGCTGTGGTACAATACACTTAATGTACAACTTAGAAAAAACCTCCCTGATTTTTACCACTTCAATTTTTTCGGTGTCTATCACATGGGTTAGGGAAGTAATTAAATATCCAACTTAATCTTCACAGGCACTCTACAGACAACCAATTTCTCTAATTTCTGTTCACCCACATAACATTTAGAATCAACTCCATTTACTGCATTCAATCTACGCTCAATACAAAATCAGCTCCAACCAACTTAATACACATAATACAACTTAACATCCTTAAAAACAGTCCATTAAGTTGGAAACCTGACACCGTACAGTAGCGACAAAAGATAAACATCTAAAAACATATTATTTTTCACTAAACTAAGCACCGCTTGTATTGTACTTAGATTGTATCTTTTTGTGCAATATTAGCGTGAGATAGCGGCCTTTTGTTGGAGGACAACCATTTTATAATGTCCTTTAGTACTATTAAATGTTATACGTTATACTTTTATATTGACCCTAGAGAATAGCCCGATACACATATTAAAAACTAACATAATTCAATAAGCGTTTTAATTTAAAATTTAAGTATACAAGTTGAAAAGTATGAAAAGAAATAAAGTCTGCATAAAACCTGCTCTGATTCTTATTGAAAATAAAATGGCTAGATTGATAAACCTTGTGTAGACAACTCCAATTATGTCAAGATGTATCTTTTATTATTTTTTAATTATAATACCTGCAGAACAGAGACAAAACCTGATTAAACACTTTGGAATATTTATATGACATTCACAGCAATGGCTACTTTATTCGCTAATCTTAATGTTTACATCTCATTTAGGTGTTACTTCTTATTCAACATGACACAACCAATAGTTTTTTATATCCAAAGCAAACACTATTAGAATAACAAGATGAGAAAGATTGAAAAAGATTTCTTTATCACTAACATCTGTGGTCCTAATCGAGACATTTTTGGCGTAAGAAAACCAAAATCTCGTATTTCTGGTTCAATCCGCCTCAAACCGGACATAACCGCAAACTAGGAAGACAACACGACAAAACAGATATTCCCAAAAAATCTATTGTCGTTTTCCCTAACACTGAATAGGATTATCAATTATTTGGTCACCCTAAATAGATTTGTATCTGTATTCATCGAAATATGATCAGCTTATTATAACTATATTTGCTAGTTTTTCTCCCTTTGTTGGTCCAAACAGTAGATGTTCGAGATAAGAGAACTATTGTCGGTTCCGTACACCCAATATTAAGTTTCGTCAGTTTGTTTTCGATCAAAGATATGTAACTGTCATTTTATTCAAATTTTATTGTTATTGTGTTGGATCTGGTTTTGTTATCGACTGCTAATAATTCCCAGTATAGTGGACATATTAGCTAGTATTATTAAAGTTTAAAATTAATTCTTTTCACATCGTTTGAGGATATTTAAGAGAGCGAGAATAAATGTGGGCTTTAATAAGGCTTGATTACACATTAGGAGGGTATTTAGCGAGGTCCCACTTCTTAATTAGGATAATACGACCAACATTTTATATTCACCAAAGCGGCGGTACTTTATTAGAACCGTGTTAACTTCCATTGCCAGTTAGAGACTGCAGGACTCAGCTGTTGTAGTCTCGTAATATATAGCAGTAACATGACAAACAAAATAGCTTATCAACAATTCGGTGCTGCGATCGATAAGTTATCATGAAATGTAAGTTCTGTTATCAGATAACGGCCCACGTGCAATCAGCTGGTCTCCTGACCTTCACCGATAAGGCAGGATTCCATTAATGCGTGTTTTTATATACAAGAGATTAATTAATTTCGTACAATAACCGATAGACGACCCCGTATGACAAGTGTTGCATTATGATGTTGTAATAATTATTAATAATTGATTGTTGCATTATTATCTATTGTAATTTCCTCGGTGTAAGTAGGTACGGAGTCCAATAAAACCAGGTGTTGTTTTAAATATGAGTAAGCACCTACCTAATAATGTTATCTAGGGTATAGAGTCCAAAAGTTTGAATGGCTTATTTTGCACTGTGTAAAAACCCTGTGAAGAAAAAACCGAAAGGATACCTCTAATACAAACTTATCGATCTTTTAATATCTTCTACTTTGTTCAAACTTTTTTCTAGGTGAAAGTACAGGTCTTTGAAAACCACTTCACTAATTAAAGCAACAAAAGCTCAGCACTATAATTGCAACATAATCAAGTATACCTCGATAGCGAGGCACAAGGCACAAGGCAAACACAAAGGCCTCAATATCAGTGATTAAGTAAATAACCGCATGACTGTTACATTCTAACTATTGTATGTATGTAAATACAGTATTATGACGAGTGAAGCCGGGTGAAAGAAGTAGCGTGAGCAATAGCAATTATTCTGATGGTATTTGTTTAGGTAAGGTAAAGTAATTTAGGGTGTTGCGGTAAAAACCTGCGTTGTGTGATTTCATTACTAAGCAACATTGTTGGGTCATCATACTTCGAACCTTCCAGTATTTCCATCGTCTCTTGGTAGCTGATTCAGTAAGAAATCTTCGGTATCTAATTGAGAGGCAAAAAGTTAAAATTTACCTAAATCTCATCTGCAAAGATCTACATTTATTAAACACTCAGTCTAGCCGTTATGTCTCCAAAACCTAGTAGGTATAGAAAATTGCCTTCCACTGTTTGGACTCCAAGATCCAGTACCTACAGTACAGTACAGCTTCTATACCTTGAGCTAACGTACCCTATTTACTTCCCATGGCTACACGTCACGCACCTGCGCGGAGGCGTGGTAATGACGGCATAATGAGCGTGACTTGCGCCGGCGCACCGATCCAGCCACCGCCGCAGTTATCTTCGATGACACCGCCTTTCCTACCAATTGTTATAATTAGCAGTTTGGACTAGAAATTATTTGGCTACAAATAATACTGTCTATTATTATAGTGTTGGTAGTTTTCACGCCTCGTGGTAGGATGGGTGGGAATGTGTCGGCGCTTCAAACGGCGGTAGCGGCTTTGTGTTTCTTTGCTACAGATAATATCTTGAATGAACTGTCATTAGTTGTTAGTTTAGCACCTGCTTCAATGAGATGAGTCGGTTTATTTGTCTTTAAATATCTGATTTAATTTGGAGGCTCATCATTTATTTAAAATTTTGTTCTGATCCTAAATTACACGCCTCTGTTACTATACATTTAATTAACTTTACATACAACAATCACTTTAAAAGTTTATACTTTCCAGACTCAAAACTTTATCTAATCTGTCAAATTAAGTCAGAAAAACCCTTTCAAAATACAACATGGAACAGCAATCTTGTGGTACACATTAGGAACATTTAGTTTCATACCGACAAAGTTATCGGCAGCAAGCAGGCGATTTGTATCCAACACCTGAGAGAGGTAGGCAATAAAAATACTTGCGTCTCTGCTGCGTACCGCTGCGGCTATAACGCCGTGATGAAGCCGTCAGCTACCAAATGTATATCGCACGTTATTGCTCCGATTATAAGTTGACATTGTTGGACGGTACGGGAATTTTTATGGAAAAAATTTGGTAAAAACTGTTTTTTTTTTTTGACGTCAAAAATTACTTTAGACGTTGATCACTTTTTATGTGTTTTTTTCTGAAAAGTGTCGCAACCAACTCGTCAACAACACAAATGTTAGGTTCTCCGTGGTAATTTATGATAACTATGAGTAAAGGAGGATGATTCATAATGTTTTCCGTAAACAACTGTAAAACTTATCTCTGAATTACATTAATTACAAATATTGCTATTTGTCATATCACATTTTCCGATAACCTTTTGGACTACCTAAGTTATAGAATCAAAATGAGTCATTTGTTTAAAATAAATAAATGACGATCATCACAATATTTTCGTCATTGAAATGCTAGTTTTGTTTTTATTTCTTTATGTTACTTTTCTTAATACTGCATATGATAATAATAGTACTTAGTCCACCAAAAGAAGAAAGCAGAAACAAGTGTTTCACGTTTCTATAAGAACAATGGACACAGTTCCCCAGCAGTGGACAGCTAATAGTGCTCCCGACTTCGCTCCAATTAATATTCAAATTAATATGTGTTTGAGACGATACACTAAATACAAGCGTTTTCCACTTGTGTCCGTTCGTTTCGATTGAATTCGACACAACAGTTCGACACATTTCATTTAGATATCTAAATGAAATGTGTGTGAAACCTACACATTTATTAGTATTTTAGGATGTTAAAGGTATTACTTTTTTATATATAATTTTAACGCTGATATGTAAAATGAAAGAAAAAGTTTCTTAAAATGTTATTTTGTCAGTTGAGCATGTTCTATTCTCAAGTGAATAAGTTGTTTTTTTTAAACCGCATTTAAAAATATTTGTCCCATTAAAAATACGGAACTTATACATATTCTTAATTTTATTTTAGCCTTTCGGACAAACGGACTAAATGGAGAACAACATAACGACACAGATAAGGCGCGTTGCCCAACGGCAAAATATTTACGATACAGTTTGTTAACGAACTGTTAATACGTGCTTCATGCAAATCATACGCGTTTGTTTTCTAATAGAAACTGTTAGATAAGGGAACACGTCACACTCACACATCATCACATTTAAGCGACGAGAGAATAGAGATTATTCTCGTAAAAAAGTGCTAGAAAATAGAACATTTTCTACGTAATTGCGAACCAATAATAAAGTTAAGGAAGTACGGAAGTGCCTAAATAGCAACTTTAAGTCAAGTTATCTGTATTGGACAGAAAATAAAATGAATCGCTTAAGATGTTCGGTAAATCATAGATGAGACGCGGAAGAATGTTTAGTCAATTTTTATTAAAGGAGTTACAACGCAATCAGACTATTGGAAACCACGTCATACTAAGTTCCCGTCAGATAATATCAAATAGCTTAGAAGAGCGAAGTTATTCCACTCAGAAAGATCCGCTATCTCCCAAAACTTACACCAGCCACAAAAGCAAAGCAGTGAGTGGCAGTAGCTCGTTATGTCGATAGCCGCAACAATTAAGATACTCTTCAGTCAGCCATCGGCCGTCAGCCATCAGCCGAGCGTCATTTAAATTGAATTAGAGTGGAATTCGGCCGACCAGCTTTATGGGGTAAACAGAAGTGTATCCAGTAGTTACAGACAGGTATAACTGTTTGTGTAGTTTTGAGATATTTTTGGGGAAACAGCGTGAGATCAATTGTTTTGTTAAGGAAACTATGGCAACTTTGTTCTTGGTAGTAAGCAGCATGGATTGACTATTTTAATTTCACACATAAGTTTGTAAGCCGGAATTTTATGAGACTTAAAAATATTGTAAGTACCATATTGGAAAAAACCGGCCAAGTGCGAGTCGGACTCGTGCACGAAGGGTTCCGTAAATTACAGTTAAATCAACCTATCTCAAAAACTATAAGAGATACTTTGATCAAACCAAAAATCGTTGAAAGAGTTAATTAGCATGCATCACCTCTATTTTTTTTAGAATTTTATACCCCGTAGTTATAAAAATAGAGGGGGGGGGACATACTTTTTACGACTTTGAGAGCTGATATCTCAAAAACCGTTCACTTTAAGAAAAATGTTTTTTAGAAAACTTTATATCATTTTAAAAGACCTTTCCATTGATACCCCACACGGGTATGTACATCGAAAAAAAAAATTTCATCCCTCAGTTACATGTATGGGGGGCCCCACCCCCAATTCTTTTTTTTACTATTTAGTGTCATATTTTTGTAGCGGTTCATACAACACATATTCCCATCAAATTTCATCACTGTAGTACTTATAGTTTCCGAGTAAATCGGCTGTGACAGACGGACAGACGGACAGACGGACAGACGGACAGACGGACAGACGGACATGACGAAACTATAAGGGTTCCGTTTTTGCCATTTTGGCTACGGAACCCTAAAAAATCTTAGAAAATCTTCAAGTAAGTGGTCATCTTGTGGCGAAAAATACAAGAACCCAATTCAAAATTTCCCAAAGCGCCAATAACAATTAAGAAACTTCGCAAACCAAATGCTCTTACTCTATACCAAAAACGACCTAAACTTGAAACTACAAATCACACATCACCCCAAACACAATATTAGAAGAACAACACACGACCCAATAAATCGTCACTCATTTATATCTATTGTAATACAAAGTTACAACATCGTGAGGGAACTGGCAGCCATTACCAAGCTTCCGACTTCAATAAAACTGTGGTCTTCGATGATGAAGCTTCCTTGCGTATTGATATCATGGAGGGCGGGAATGGTTCGGCGCTGTTGGAGACCGTTCCCATGGTTGTAAGTGGTTCAAATGATGGTGTGGATGTCTTTGAAAGTTGTTTTGATGGAAATCAATTTTGACGGGAGAGGAATTTAAAGATAGCTAAGGTCTTTTCAGTACAGTGCTGCAGTAATTTTTGACTTGAAGAGGTTGGAAAGGTTAATGAAATTTTATTACGGTTTTTTTCCTGTGCAGGTGATTTTTTTTGGGTTGATTTTTGACTGTGTGGGATAAAAAATATGTAATGACTGTTTAGCTATTTACGCTCAGATTTTCACACCAAAACGAATTCCCAATGATACCCTATCAAATTCGACCAAATTTCATCCCCTAAAGAAAACAACCGTGAAGCCATAGATAAAGCCATTACCAGACAACTGAATATACAGGAAATAATCGGCACATAACACACATACGTACATCATTGTACACAGACAATGACTACAAATTGAGACCTCACATTCGCCACGCTGGTGCGCTCAAATCTGCCGACGAACTGTGGGAGCGACGACAAAGCCCATAATAATAGATAAATAAAGTCAAATACCGCACACAAACTTAAAAATCCAACCCTGATAAACCAAATTCAACCCTATATCAAACTATCAAACGCAAAGATAGTTCGGAGGATCCGCAAAAACTAAACTTGTTTCATAAATCGTAAATCATGCCGCATTTCGTTAAGGGTTGCCGACAATACCTGGTCGCGTTCGCGTAATAAATTATGTTTTATGTTTATAAAAACATCAAAATGTATATTAGAGGTTTTATTTGTTTGGTGATTACAAAAATGCCGCCTTTGCTGGGGATGCACGAAGGGTGTTTCGATTTCACGGCTGTGTCGCGAAAGATGGAATTTTACTTTTATGCGGTATGGGACGAAACCACACAGTGCGGACTGTTAACGACTCAATTTACTAGAATCATGATATTTTTTGTCTTGGTATTCTTCTTCTTATCGAGTGAGCTGCAATTTTTAATCACCTAACAAACCCAGTTGTAAGAGTTTTCTCAAATGAGCCCGTTGGTCTCTGACGTAGAATTATATCAATGACTGCTACTGACAAATATTCGGGAACATTGTTCTGATCTGATTCTTGGCATTGATCACATTATAATTATATTGTGTTATTATTATATCAGCCTATTGCCGTCTACTGCTGAACGTTATCCTTCGCATAAGCGCTCCTTCAACGATAATTTCTCCTATATCTGTAAAATTCCTCTTATCTATCCGAGCTCATTAAACAGCACTAATCTTTAGTAAACCAGATCTAATCTCCTAACTTCGGTCACACGAGTTTGTTTTAAATAGAATAAACCAACAAACGAAACGCGACAAGGATTTGTCTCAAAAGGAAACAAAATAGATTCTAAATATGGAGGTGATTACGGAATTGGGAGCTTCAAAATATTTTCTAAATACTATAGAATTACTTATTTTATGTCCTAACTTAAATTAAATAGACGTAGAGTCAAATTATCTCCGTATTTTGGTGTTCGCCTCCTCTGAGCCAACATCTCAAGGCATCAAAGCGAAATCAAAGGGCTCAGGCACAGGCTAAATAAAAAGTTATAATGAAGAAAAATATTTGACCCCAAATATTTGAAAGCTTTTCTCTTTCTTTTCTTGCAAAAAACGGCGTCAATATTTGTAATTCATACTTAAATATTGACCTACAAATCAGCAATAATTACGTTACCTTCAAACACGAAGTTAGTCACGCTGGCAATGTTAGTCAACATGGCTTCCCGGCTCAAAGGGCGGCAACCCCACATAGTTACACTTTTGAATTATTTTTATTTCATTAATAACAAAAGATTTCACCCGTTTTGAAATATGATTTGGTCGCCATCTTGCGTCCCCACATGCGCGCGCAGAATTTTCTACACAATCGACTCACGCACACATTGATACAATGTTTTTTTATTCATTTTTAACAATAACCGTAACTAACGTTAAAAATATGGTGTACGGTGGTTATTTTGAATTTTATAGAAGCAAAGCTATGGCGTGTCTAATGAATAAATGTAGGAACGACGGCGTTTTTTATAAATATGTTTTGACATGTTTTAATATGTCTGAATTTAGTTGAAACTAGTTTTAGGTAGAGATTTTGTTACGGATGTTTAATTATTCCATGTTTTACCTGTAGGTATTATTAATAATAAGGTGTTCGATATTTTACTTCGCACTTTTTGCATATGACGGTTTCAATTTTCTGTCTGTCAAAAATCCAAAAAGCAAACAAAATTGTTAAAAAATAGGGTGACCACAAAAACTCTAAATTGTGAAACATGTTCACTGCATATTTTTACAGTCAAAACTCGCTAACTACAAACTATAAACATCCAAGCCGATCTCATCAACTAACGATAAACGCAACTCGTTAATTTAATTAATTCAATTAAAATAATCGATAAAAACTGTCAAAATCGATTGGTAAAACATTAAAATCGAGTAATTTCATAAATTGTTCGTTGATTGCCTTTCATTAGTAATATTATTGAATCAGTTTTGATTGAGTCGTTCTAGCAACTCGTAGTGTGGGATGAAATTACTCCTGACGGCTAAGTTGGTGTTATTATAAAGATTTATATTACAAGTTTATATCTTTTATTCTTAGATATAATGAGTGGGATATTATGTAACGTTGAGAATGACTAACTTGTCATTTATTTACAGAATTTGTTAAAACTTTTGTAAATGACAGACTGAAAATGCAATGCTGTGAAAACGTTTTGTACTAAAACGAAGCAAAGTTATCTTATCGTGTTTTTGAATATGAATTCTGTCTTTAACGATACATTTCGTCAAAAATATATATACTCTACAAGCAAACTAGCCGTCCACAATTTTTTATACTCCCGTTTTTTTTAACCCACCACATAACAAAGTCGTTCCAAATAACACAATAGAAACATAATAGTAAAAATTATATCAATCTAAAGCGGACATAAATTACAACATTAGCGCGGGGCCTGGTGCTTTGAGCGGCGCATACGCACCCCGCGTCAACTGACACGAGTGACGTCACAGCCAATAATAAAGCAGCAAATATTTATAAATGTTTTATTTGAGCCGTGAGGGATCATGTAGCCGAATTTTAGTGGGGTGCAAGGCAGCAGCGTTTGGATACTGGAAACGTTTATATTTAAATGCATTTTTTTGTGAAAACTAACCGGCATATATCTACCAAAATGCAAAATCAAAACTGTGCAAGATTAAAGTACCTACTAAATCTTCATTAGAAGAAAGTAACTGAAAACCTACAGCTTACAGAATTTAAACTAATCCACAAAAGGATCCACGAAATGAATGACGAGTAACGAAACATTCAAACAAACGGAACGTCAACGAAGATAAAATTTTTGCACCTGAGTGTGAATTTGGCAAACCCCTTTCCTTACTTTCAGTTTTTTTTTACTTTATTTGATCCGAATAAATGAAAACGCTGTCTCCTCTCCTTACACATGTACCACATCCATCAACAATTAGCCCTATTGTACTCTCCCTATGTCGAGCGACGCCGGGCCGCGGCACTAGGCGAATGTAGATCGAATTATGTTTGCACACATGCTTACAGGGAAGCTTTAAACAGATTTAATGTTATGGAAGACATTTTGAAAAACGTTTCGGTTTTATATTGTTTCAAATTATGGAAATAAGGATTTTGGGTTTTGAATCTGAATTCAGTAAATGGTTTTGAAATAATTTTTGTAATGTTTGTTGCTTTGGATTAGCAACAATATGGCATAGATTAAGATACCACGATGCTTAACTTACCATTTATGTCTACCTAAATTAGACATTTTTGGAAACTAACAAATTACAACAACTGACTGAAACGATTTTTACTGAGTTGGAATTTATAGCCAAAAAGTTAATCTTTCGGAATTCCATGACCACTAAGTTTTATACTTATGTATATCAAATATGTTGAGAACTTTTAAATAGGCAAGAAAGAAAAGCAGCTATGCTTTTACCTAACCTAAAATTTACCTTAGCATGTATAATTTAATCGTATTTGTCTTTGAAACTAATCTACATGAAAATAACTAGTTATGAGGGTATAATTGAATGCATTTGCTGTCGGCCATTGTTGCCTTGAACTATCGATTTATATTGCAACGGTTATTATAGAAGAAATACAGTATAATGTTGAGCCAATATTTAATGAATAAATTACAATAAAATTACTACTAATTGTTATCAATCAACGGAGCTTTTGTTATTCAAAACATAATCCATCAAAATTACGGTGTCACATTTATTGCAGTAATATTAATATTATTCTTTTTAATAACTAGATAATACGTCGTTAAATAAATATAAATAATTTAAATTAAAAAAGAAAATAAATGCAATGCAAGAGCACAGAGTGACGTTGACAATCAAAACCTTATGAATAAGGACAAGTTAACATAAATATTTCTAGTCGTACCATCAAAAAACCCGAAAATATAACTTCAAAACGAACCACTTCATAGAATTTATTTAAACAAAAATTACCATTTATATCCAGTCGACCCTTATCAAGCGCGCAATAACTCCTTCCTAACATAATGTACTTAAATCTCATTCAAAATATTCGCTACACCGCTAATGTGTGGGTAAATCTGTCCGTGCGGAAGTCAAAATTATTGTCACCCTACATTTTTCACATCAATCAAAACTCCACCTTATTTCTGAAGCTATACGTTTCAAAATTGCTTGTTTATGTTATGACATTATACAGGCTGATATAGATTTTTATAATAAGTAGTGGTATTCAGTGAACGCGATGCACCGTAAGAAATTAGTTGTCATTGATGTGTGAGTGTCACGTGATGGGTGAGTGGGGTGTCACTGCGCATGTCACGTCGCCATTGTGCGCGCGTCCGAATATTTTTGTGTCGTGTCGCATTGTTGGTAAAAAGTGTGAGAGACCGGGAAACTGGTCGACCGTACAATATTAGTTGATAAAGCTTCAATAAGCTTCAGCTATAATAAAAGTAGAAAAAGTTTTCAAGAGATATTTTTTATCAACTTTCATTTTTAAGATCGTTAGTGAAAGGGAAGTGAAAAATTGATGATCTCCTTCACAATTTTCCCACAAAAGGTATCTAATTGAATAAGATAATCACTGGAAACGGTAAAAGCAACAGTTGTGCTATTCAATATTGAGAACTTTTGCAACGACTATCAGAGCTGTGAATTAAAATTCAATAGAATTGGTTTCATCAATGAAATATGTAGTTTCAATATTCAAAATTCCATCCGCATCAGAGTTCCCAGCAAAAGTTAAGTAACGGCAAAACTATCCCACGTTACAAAAATCATTATTAAAACTATCTTACTAAAACCAGAATTTTCCTACACTTATAATAAGTTCCGCTTAACGACTACTACATTAGACATAAAAATATAATATTATGAAAACGATCGATTAGTTAAAAGTGGAGTAAAGAAGTTAGTATAGCTAATTGACATCTGTCAGATTGACAAACGTCAATAAGACGTCAAACTCACTAAAGCTTCTCACTACTGTAGCTCAAAATACACTGGTCACACGGTATAATAATTATACATTTGAAAAGCTGGTAACATTTTAAGTAGGTGTGTGCAATGAATATAATCCGATGGTCCATGACCCAGCTTCACATTAGAACATCTTAATTTCAATCGCCATAAAACGCATAAAGAACAGTTTTATAAAAGCGTCACGGATTGGTAAAGCGCGCTGTTCATGCTGCGACAATTGGGGACTTTAAAATATCAGCTTCAGTTTTAGTGCACAGAATAATATACCTAACTGTGTGTAAAAAATGCATTTGTAGTATTTACCACATATGTATTTATAGCATAAAGTTTTTAGATGCTGAAACTGAAAATCAATCGCTGTAGTAAAGTTGGTAGGATCATGTAACAAAAAATTTGTAGATACTTAGGTTCTTTACTATAGTTAGGTAGAAAGTTAAACCAAATTTTGATGAAGTAACTTAATTTTTTTGAAATAACATTCCTTTGATTAAGAGTAGTTTTTTTAAATAATATAATTTTCTTGATTCTGGCAAACATTTCAATATAAACATAGTCTTACCATGAATGTCCAGCTTGTAGTCAATTTATATAAAACGAGGCGAGGCGAGGACAGCGCGCCGCGATTATCGTAATCATGTTGTGTCGCCCGCGACCGCGCGGCTTTGATGTGCCGACTTAGGTGACCACGCGATGGTACATAATAGGATTCCATTGTGGTTTGTAATCATGTATTTTAATAGTAAGTAGAGATACATACAAAAATACAAACTAGCCCAATTCATCCTTGGCCGCAAAAATAAAATTTGAAATATTTAATATTCGCATAGGTGTACTTCAAAGATGCAGAAATTAAAACGACGTTCTAATAAATAAAAAACGACAAAAATATTCATTAAAAATTAACAATTTACAACGGTTTTTACCAGCCGTCATGGATTTAAATATTTACTAAAAACCCTTCAAAGAATTCTAAAAACTCTCCAGATAATCTACAGATCCAAAAAATCGAATAAATAAATAAAAAGCCTCAAGAATTTAAACAAACTAACGGTCCTGAGCTTAACTAAGATAGTTCAGCAATTCCAGCGACTGCAACTATTGATTACATTTATCTCTTAATCCTTTATAATCTGTTTGACATTCAAGAGTCTGCTTTTTTACGTTAAACAGCTTTTTTATTAATCCGTCAACCATAATCTAAAGCTAGCTTACTGTTGGAATGCATCCACTGAAGTAGTATTTGTAGATACAATTAAAATCTTTTGACATATTTATCGAGTAAAATATTGTTGAATCTGAAGTCTAATTTCATTGAAAACACAACTTACTTAAAGCATTTTTATAATCCTCAAAAACAATGCAAAAAAATTGTGGCAGGTCTTACCAAAACTTTTGATCTGCTGGTAAAAGTATGTTGGCCTTAATTAATTAATTCCACCAACAGCTAACTAAAAACCCCTGAAGGCACTTGTAGCAAAAGTTCTCACCTTTATCCTAAAACCCCTAAACCCATGGAGTCCCCACCACACCCACGGCCCAAGATTATCATCTCGCGTTACATTTGACAAGAAAAATTAATATGTTATTGTGCTTATTATTAAAATTTAAACGCATACCCAGTGTCGCTTCCAATTATACCGTGGAACGTTAAAACTTATTTATAAATAATGCGCCTGAGTCGAACGCGTTGCTTTTTCATTCTTGTAGCAAATGAACTTAAGTTATGTGCTGACAGTCATTAGTGGGATGCAATAGAATTATCCGACTCGAATAAAGAAAGTGGATTGTTAAAATATATGCGAGTTGATGTAAATATAGAATTCATTGTCGACGTAATGATGCTGGTGCATTTTTAAGGGCTAAACTTTCACGCTAAACTTTAAACAATTGGTACCTACTTAATCACGACGTAAGGGAAGAAGCCTCACACGTCTTGAAATGCTGTTAAATATCTAAAATATATCAATAGATACCAATAATCTTCCGCCATACAGAAACACATCCAAGCAGAAGATATCCCCGCTAAACAGTCATTAGGTACAGCCGCGTGGCCCATTAACACATTTATACGTTTGTCCTGACAGCTGAAACTTCACCATACAGCACATTTCATGGTGGTCTCAAATCTCAAGTGCTTACGACAAAACCTATTCAGCTCGGAACTCAATCAGCATGAACAATTTACATTACAACAATTATCCAAGTTAAGCGAAACGAGATCATCCGGACACAAAATGGACCCCAAATAATGTCTTAAAGTCCTTGTTTGCCGACTTTGTCCTTTCCATGCCCAAATAATCCTCGCTCAATAATCTGCTATGAATAAATAAGCAGTCGCTTTGTCAATGTGACGTATATTGACAAGCATTAGTTGGAGGACCAGCCCTTTGTGTCAGCCAGGCGAAAGACAACCTTCAGGCTTTGGGATAAAAGTTTTCAACTTTCAAGAAGCGCAAAATTATGTTGCTTAGACTTAGACCCTGGTTTTTAGATTATCGACTCTATTCTTCTTGTCATAAGGTTTTTGATTGTTTGTATGGCTGTCGCGAATCGAAAATCCGTGTCGTCTAATCCGTCGGCGATTAGTTTTGATGTCTTGAAGAGTTTTTTCAGCACGTTCACTTTCAGACAGATGTGTTAGCGAACAGCGCGGGTGGCCCGCGCCTGTGGTCCGGCGCAACTCTATTATCTATTATTGTCAGTAATAACCAGCCATTGTGCACATTGTCATCGCTGTTTTCACTTTCTTTAATCCTTTAACACGTAAACAGATATGGATATGTTTGGAAAGGTTCTAAGTGATGACAGTAGAGCAGGCGGCGGGATTAGGCAAAAGTATTGGTTTGCTCATAATGAGATCCGAGATTTGACAAAGGGTTGAAGAACTTAATAAGCTCGGGTGAATGGTATGAACAAATAGTTGGTTGCTGAATAATAATAAGCTATGAAACATAAAGTTTTGATCCTATCATCGAAAGTGAATAGATACGATTCTTTGAAAACTCTTAGCAGGATTACCAAAAGTAAACTGAAACTAAAGATACTCGATACCGATCTCCTATCAGATTAGCACTACGAGCTTTAGACCAACAAAATGTACCTCTTTTTACTGCTGTATAACTTGAAGCTAACTTAACTAAACATACACGTCTAGCTACCCCACCATACCGCCACGTCACTAAGAGTGACTACCGCGTTATTACTTAACAAAACGCCATTGTTTCGCCATTGTGCGGCCCGTGTGAAGTTGATATGTGTATTATACGCCGCGGTTCGTAATGACAGGGTGCGAGACCGGCTGTGGGGAGGGCGGTGTTAGATTATGCCTAAAGTTTTGAGGACTCTCAGAGGAAAAGGCGTGAGCTTCGCAGTGTTTCATAGTGGCTAGCTATGAGCTTCGTTCAGAAAGATATACACAGAGCAAAGACTTTGTAAGTGCTGTAGTTTATAAAACAGAAAATGTGCTTAAGTACCTCTATGCAATCAAGGAGTTGGCTCGCCTAAAATTGCGATACATTTATAAAAGACGGAGCAGGGTCCAGATAATAAGAGTAGGTACATATACGCATCTATTTAATTAATGCTTAGATTAAAAAGTTACACCTGCAAGAGTCTCAGAGCAGGGTAGAAAGACAGGCTGTACTGGGAAGATAGAAAAAGGAAAAGACGATTATTTAACTGTGTAAGTTATAAAGATTATCGCATCTGCAAGTAACCTAGTCTATGTATTCTGACCACGTCATCGGCACTAATAAGCCGGTAGCGGTAGAAGGTGTAATCTGCAGATAATTGCCGCGCGCCCAACTATTCGCGTTGCGCCCGCGCACCTGTGCTCGCGGGGGTAACGTGGCTAGCACTGTTGGGTTATTAAATTAGTCTTTGATCGTAAATAGGCAATTAGAGAGAGAATTTGGTAGTTTATAGGGGTTTGTAGGGTGAATGTCACATTAATAGAAGCATAAGGAGTCTCAAAATATCTGTATACAAAGTTATTTCTGCTTAAGCATTCTTTTATGCAATGTTTAAAGTCATGAAGCCATGAAATTCCTATCTAAAGATAATATCTTCAGTAATCAACAGTAAAGTTCTGAAAGGGCCGATAAAATGAGAATGTATTGCGTTAATAAAGACAGACAGAACATTAAGATATTCTATGGAAGTATGTATTTCTCCTTACATAAACCTTCACACTTCCCTACGGAACAGAGTAAATAATTTGGAAACACAGCGGTTTCTTTGTTGGAATTAATTAAACAAATACACGGCCGTGGACAAGATAATGGTAGGTAACCGTATCGGAGGCTCTGCGGAATAGAATAATATTATATTATAATATTTCTGCTTTGTTCGAAGCCTATAATTTCGGGTGTTGTATAGTTTCGGCGCGTTTGACGGCTTTTGTTGTGTTAATAGTAATGTTTATAAAGGTAGGGAATGTGGTTTTTAGTGGAGGTGAATTCTAGAACGTAATTGTTTGATGTTAAGCAAAGGAAAATTGTGGTGTGATAGAAAAAAGCTTATAAATTAGGACAGATACTATTGCAAGGCAAAATAATATAAAATATGTCATTCGAGTTTAACTTATTTCGTTTTTCGCGTTTTCATTTCCGAGTTTTGCGGTATTCGGACTAACTATGGACGCGCAGTTTACCCTCTCTTTTTCATTTTAACCGACTTAAAAAAGGAGTGTCCCAACTTAGCTCTCAAACTAGCCGAATTTTCGAACGCGACTTATCGTTACTCACGCACGCAAAGTGTATTTTTTTTTCTTCTTTTTCTTTTTCTGAGTATTCGCCTATTTTAGATATCCATAATTCTATATACCACGACCCCATCAAAATTTCATGATTATAAAACAGCTAATAAATAAGACAATCGAGTGCCCGTTAATTAAGACGCGTTCACACCGGCGGATTATCTCGACAGCCGTGCAGAATGGCGACCGAGATGTTTTCATTACGAACCGGCTTTATTAAGTTATCTGTACTTTTCATAAATATACCACTTTGTAAGCAAAGGTATGATTGAGTTATTTAATCGCTTGCTTTGATTGTTACACGATTGAAAGGTTATGGCTTAATCAAATATGGGTATTTTAGTTTATGTCCGTTTAACTATAACGGTAAAATTAATCAGATGTCGTGTTATTTTCCTATTTTTATCTAAAGTTCTATTTCAACAAATGAAAGCCCTCTATCGGCATTTCTAGTACCTAAACCTACGTCACGAATAAGCACATAGGTAGGTATCTATTTTTAATCAACAGAGCGAACACACACCAAGTTCCTCCTCCTACATCCAACCAATCCAAATACTTGTAGCAAAACGTGTCAAACTATGACAAATGTCACAACTAATTCCTACCACGTGTCGACATCCGTGACACACTGCGCTGTGACCGGCGCAAGCGCATCTGCCAACACTTGGCGCTCACGGCGGAACGGGCTGCGAGAACTTTTGAAAGAAATCGCTCTTAAAATGACGTTTGAACACGACTTTATGGGGTTTTATGGTTAACTTAAATTGTTTTTCTAGTAATTATGATGTTGTTAATAAATATGGCTTAAGCTTTTCACCTAGCCGAAGTCACGGTAATAATATTGAAGAAGTGATCTTCTCAAATTTGCATAAAAAAGTTTAGATCAGTTTTTGAGCAATGATAGCAATTTTTGACAAAAATATTTACCTACTGACGCATACGTAGCTATGTGTATTCTTCAATTAATTGTTTCAGTACCTACACTAAAATTCCCCAAACTATTACTTAACTGATCAAGACGCTTTTCCTTTTAAAAACAAATTTGTTTCAATTAAAGACAAAGGCGCAGTACTCTTCACAAATTATGCAACTCTACATTTGGAGCAACAAAGACAATAAAAATGTTAACGTTGTTGAATGTTTTCTGTTGTAATAAAAGAAGACCTTCCAAACACGGCATTTAAATGACTATTGACTTTAGATTTTCCCGAGTACATATTACTAATGATACTTATATCATAAATAACGCGTGATTAACGCATTTACAGACACACCTGTGCCAAAAATCCAATAAATACCTAAGTAGGTACGACATATTTCCTCGTTCAAAGAATACAAATAAACTTAACAAAAGCTATCGTTGAGTGAAATTGGCACAATATTGAAGACGAGCTCGGATTGGCATAATGTCAGCAGCTGAGCCCTCTCGCCCTCTGCGCGCTAAAGAGTATCAATTAGGAGGTCCCTCGGATTGTGGAGGGCTTATTTCATGACGTTCTCATAACTTGATTGAATGTCTTGAGAATAATTTAGCTTCAATAAATGTTTAAAGATGTACTTAAATTCTAACGATGATAATATGGGAAATATGATTGGCTGAAAGCTCATTTAGGTATTACTGTTCGATGAGTCTAGGCTTTAAAGAATTCATTCTTTATTATTACTTGATTGCCGAGAAGGAAGAATTTAATTTACTTAGTAGGAATTATATTACTTTCAACTTTTCTATATTTTCAAAAATCTTAAGAAAAGCGAAAGCAATTACATATTACTTTATTTATTTTGTAAATTCACTTTCACCAAACAAATAGATCCACCTTCAAAGAACCTTTGTAAACAAAACACAACTTTCTCGATTACATTTCACCCAAAGAAAGAAAGAACTTAAAGATTTAAAAAGATAGCAAAATAAACAATGTGTAATGTACCGTGGCGGACAGTGTTACCTTTTGTGTGTCCTTAGAGGGATGGTGACCGTTTTCACCCCTCACTGGTGCTCAAAGGAGTCAGTTGGACACTCGGTCGGCTCCTCTTAAGTACAGATTACCGCGGTAATGTCATATTGTAGTCAGACACTCTGAAATTTAATTGTAGGTAAACTTGGAGATATATTTGGGACAATTTGTGTGGTATTTAGGAATATTTGAACGTTTGTTGGTGTTTTTATAAGGGTATTGTTTTATGAAACTTATATTATGTAGGTACGCGAGTAGAATTAATGTAAAAAATAGGAGATACCTAATAATGGTTTCTGATCTAATTTCAGAAAAAACTTAGTGAACGAATTAATGTTGCGGTAGAATTAACTCAATAATACCTCACAAAAATGTTTTCTTTACACGTTAACCTAAGGAATTAGAGATATACTTTGCGTTAACGAACAAATCAATCTAAACCCTAAATTCAGCAACTTACAAAAAAATCGCAAAGATCATTCTCAACCACAATCCTCAAACAAAACCTCTTTACACAACCATCCATGACATCTATCCCTTACCCCTCACCCCTTCACCCCGCCATCCCTCGACGACATCTCCTAATTGGCGAGCTCGCCACCCACGAAGACTTAATTACGTCGTCAACGTGCGCCTGCGACTGTCATCGGGACTATAACTATTTGCTGGTAAACGTACAAATGTGGCCGCTTGTGTCTCTGTCGGGATTGAGACACTTTTCATTTCATCTCGTTTGAAGATGACTGATATGGTTTTTTTTGTGTTATATTTGTCTATTAGAGGGAGTTTTAAACTTGTGCCTTAAGTGTGCAGTCAGTTGTTAGTAATGAAAATAGGAGTGTGTATCCTGCGGCAGGAAAGCACTTACCTATTTAAAAAAGCCCACCGAAATACTTGGTTACCTTTAAAAGTATAAAATTATTTTTTTCAGTAGAATTTTTTTCATCATGTAATCCAGTACCTGTATTCCCAGATGTTCTTCAGTTTCATAAAGATGCAACAAAAGCTGAAAAGTGTACCTTACGTATAGCTATGTTCTACTCTTAACTTTTCACCATTCCTGTAACCCAGTAGCAACATACCTAATTAGTAACCATAATTAGCTAACCAAAACCCGGCAGCTCCGGGTGTGAACTGTGACACGCTTCCTCTGCGGCGGTCCCTCTCATCTTTAATATTTATTAATCGCAGCTTCGTCAGGAATGTGGAAACCCACCCAGGGTTGGGAAGTTGGGAGTAATTAGAATACGGAAATAGAGAGAGATTTTTTTCTGGTGATTGTGAACTTGGTGCCTATGCAATTACATGAAAAGTAATTTCAGACATACTTAGAGTAAAAAAGTATGCTGATTCCTTACGTAACTTGGTTATTATCACCTACTTGCAAAAGTTTTTTATGTTTAAGACTATCTCTTCTTCATGCTCTAGCTAGATAATTTTGTTGTTTCATAACACTGCTACAATTTGTGGTTACAATAAACTGTTATATCAGTTTAATCAACTTGATAGTCTATGTTATTTAACATGCAACATAATCCACACTCTCTTTGTTACCTAACTGGCCAATTAAGACAATGCTTTTATTTACCTTTGGCTAAGATTATGTGTACCTTTGTATTCTTTCTTCCTACTCAGTCTTTATAAAGACTTCGATACACTTTATTACATGGTCTTTATGTAAGTTCAAAGAAATTACTATGACTGACTTACAAAGTGATTTTACATTTGTAAATACATATATCGTAAGTCGTGAGCAACACTTACAACTGTAGAGCTGGCTTAATATCAGCAAAAAGTAACAGTACTATTAACAAAATTCTCAGCTATCTATTAAGCAGTTCCTTACATCCCACCGCTGGGCGTTAGTCCCACATTCTTCACACATACCACATAGTTACCCACACTAATGAGTCGGGTCCCGCTTCGCCGACTGCAGGGAATTGCCGCCAATTGGTTCCTCCGACACTCGAGGACCACCTGAAACTGATATTATTTTAGTGAAGAGGTTGGCTGAAGTTTCTGTTAATCATTAACTTGGTAACAGCCTTTTTGGTGGTCGAATGCAGCTGTGTTGGTATGTCGGCAATATTTGCCAAATTATATCTCTCAAGTTTAATACAAATAGCTATGTTTTAAGTGATATAGAAAAATAAAGAATCCTCAAAATAAAAAATTAGCTATTTCTTCATATCTGTTGGTGAGCAGACCCAGACTGTCAATATTATATCACAGAGCACTTTATCTAAACAGGAAAATATACGTTTTCTAAAAATAGACACAGACTTATTATCTCCGGAAATACCACCACACAGAACCATATCATAATAATTACAATATAATCCCTATCATATCATCTAGATACGGAAAATTGGTTAAATATAACAAATTATCAGTTAGGCATAGACAGAGACAATCAACATTCTATAATACGCACGGCTGGGCTGGGGAGCGTTTGTCTGCGTTTGCGCACCTCGCGACTAATTAGTGCGTGCGCCATGACTGTACTTCGGAAGGGATAAAGATTGTTTAAAGAATGTTGGTATAGTGAAAATTGTTAGGTATGACTTATGTCATTAAACCGTAAGCAAACTTGGATAAATCAAGAAAATATCCCAGACAAGTCTAACTTGAGTACTTCACCTTTGACAATCATCATCTGCCTAGCCTTTCTCAACTCTACATATGTTGGAGTCGGCTTCCAGGCTAACCAGATGCAACTGAGGTATACCAATGTTTTACAAGGAGAGACTGTCCTCTGTCACCTCGTCAACTCAGTTACCCAGGCAGCCCAATACCCATTGATCCTTGGACAATAAACCCCTTAAAATAACATCAAAGTTCCCAAACCACTTAACATCAACAAATTAGCCAGCACTAATTCAAGCCACCATCAAGCTAATAATTATAACATGATATACTTCCAAAACGATGCTCCCTCATTAACACAAACTGATGGAGGATTGATGAAACCAAATATTTCCTCCGGGAGGTCCTACCTTCAAAGTGCCGTTGACAAATGACATGAAAATATTACACGTGTCATTTGTGCTCTGGGTTTGAAGTTCCTGGGAGGAGAGAGGAACTGTCATTTGTTCGGGTGTAATTGTTTCGATATTTATTTTTAGATTGCGTTGTGTTTAATTTTCGTGTATGTGGAGATGATGTTGTTAAGAATATGTTTAGTGAGGATATATGGAGATAAAGAAATACGTACAGTTTAATGGTTTTAAGTAAAACCTTGTGATTGGCAATAAAGTTATGTATATGGTAACGTGAAAAGCATGGGGTTGTTTTCATTAGCTTTCTGAAAAACCAAAGTGAAATACTTCAGCCGTCCTTTTGGTAAGGGTAACGAAAGTAAGTAGGTATTGAATATAAAATGATCAAACTATCGAAAAAGTAATAAGGAGCACCCAATCAGATGTAGCTATAGTACCAATGTATTTATTATAGCAATAAGCCACTGTGAAAGACAATAACAAATATTCCACAGGTACGTTAACATTGCAAACTCTTGAAAATTCACCACCAATAACTGTAGAAGCTAGTTAACCGCAACCCGCAACCGCAATCTCATGATTTACGAGACACTAGTGTGGTACCACTTGAGACACCACCCAGGTCGCGAGTGGCGGCTGATAACCGGCCGTTTTGCTAAGTGCCGGGTTAGACCAAGGTCTGACCTTTAGGGATCCGCTTCATAGAATAATAACGGTACTAAATGGGAGCGAAATTAATTTGATAAAAGAGGTAGTTGGAAGTTGAATGTTTATGAAAAGAATGGTAATTTTAGGCTTTGTTTGCCCTTTACGTTATCCCGTTAGACTTGAAGCCGACCCCCACATAGTTGGGAAAAAGGCTCGGAGGATGATGATGATGATGTTTGCCCTTTACGTTATGTTAAAGACAATCTTAAGATATCGATAGAGTAAACATTCAAATAAGTTGATCTTTGTATTTTACAGACCTGGTTTATCAAAATATACACTAAGTTGTGCTGACAGTTCTGCTTAAAAGTTTGACTACGGAACCATCCAAATATGTTATTTTGAACTTTTTCATCTATAGGTGCTCGCTTGGGTGGCGGCTGTATTTTTTAGTCTTCAAACGTTTTACCAAAACATGGCGCCAATCATCGGCCGTGTTTATCCCTTATCGATGGCGGTTAATTGGTGTTTTTACCCCAAATTGATGAGCCTGTTTTTTGTAGGGTCTGCAAGATTTGCGTAAGATGGTAGCCAAGGGTAAAATGACTCAAGTGTATAGGATAGGGGTCTATCCGAAGTGAAAAAGGTACCTCAAGATTTTTTGCTAGTAGTACGGTTATTTATTAGCATACTTAAGTAATACGATCTTACCAAAAATTACGTTAAAAGAAACATATTGTTCCAAAACGAAAAAAATCTAGAAAAAAAAACATAATTACTAAATTACGTTGTATGGTTTACAAAGATTTTTTTTCAGCTCAATGTAACTTAATAACAAAATTGACAAAGCATTTTTCAACAATGCTAATGGAAAAGTTAGCACAGTCCATTGCACGGCTAGCGCAAACAAGATACGTTTAAACTACTTCAATTCATAAACAAAATAAAAACTAATCGGTTTTTTCTGCGTCGGCGTCTCTGTATCTTTGCCCATGCCGATATTTTGAAAGCTCCAAGTGTTTCACTTGACTGGAGCTGAACAAATCTGCTGTTTTACCTCGAGATTAGGAGAGAAATCTTCGGGGTGGCCTCGGTGTAGACGATTTAGTAAAATAACACAGTTACACTATGTGTTGCGGTACTTGAAACAAATTGAAGGCTTTCCCGTTTGCACTTTTATGCGTGTTTAAAAACGGTGAAGAAACACGATATTTTACCGATAATTTCAGTGTTTGATTGGTTCTTTCGATTAAAGACAGAATTTGACACATATTTGTTCTCCCTAAGGATTTCTAGGAAATAAGCCTCGATCATTTTGTGGGTACAAATGCAATAATCGCGTTAGAACATTCTCTGCACCCCATGGTCCATATGTGCAGATGTTTATTGACACCGCCCCATATAAAATGAGCACAACTCTCCCCAGTGTTGTAACAATATTATCTACAAATATTAGGCACGATTGTGTTCAATGAGGGTCTTTTATTCAACCCACTGTGTGGTTCTGCTACCAACTTTACACTTACCACTTGCCATGCGATTTTAGACTTTAAACTCCAAGACATACAGTCGAGAGGTAGATGATAGTTTTAAGATAATTTTGTACTTAACGTGGTGACGTTTAAAAACAGCGTGATCGTGTTTACAATTCACAGGACATGTGGGAACAAGGTTTTACAATTCAATCGAGATTTATGTTGATGTTCAATCGGCAATTTTACGTTTCGATTTTATAAATATGTTCCTCTTTCGGGTCTTATAGTTTTGTAGGTACCGTTGAATTAAAATACTGTTTGATAGTGAATAAAACGTAAGTCTTATAATAATTCATTACCTGGATTACCTATCAATAGGTACTTATGTTAAGTAGGATATTATATAACAGAGCAACTTGAGCTTTTTCAAAGAGGTTCTTCCTTAAGCTTTTTGTACAGTTACATTTATAATAACAAATTCACTCAGGTAGACATGCGGGCTTCTTTACTGGTTATCTAAAAAATGGCATCTTTTAACAATACTTCCCATATTTAATACCAACAACTTTTAATCTATTCTTTACGACTCACATAAACCAAATCCACACTCGAGTGAATTTTGAGAAAGGCCTCAAACGTGCGTGTACGCAGGCCGCACAGTGTGCGAAGCGGTGCCGCGTCGGGACAAAAACGCCGCCGCTAATGACTCGAGCGAATATCGACAATTTGCTACGTGCGATTGAACAACATCAATGCGATTTATACACCCCATGTTCAATGCAGAGCACTCAGGATCCCTCAAAGAAAAACATACTCTATTTGTCAACATCTAGGGTTTAAAATAAAGTGTGATTGTCCTTGGTCGAAATAGAGACACAACCGTCGCGTATCGAGGGCGAAAGCCATAAAATATTATCATTTATCACATGGATGTGTTTATTATTGCAAAGCGGTTACTGCGGTAAACGTCGGCGTTACCATTATTAATAATCAACGGATGACATCTGTAGCAGTTATTGTTTGCATGTTCATAAATCTTCGGAAGAAAAATGGGACATGTGCGACTGAGCCAATGTATGTAATTGTTTGAGAAAGTACGTGGTTCTTACGCTTTGAACTTTACCCGTAAGAATGCACGTGAAAAGAAAATTATAGTTCCTACATAAGAACTGAATAATCACTATCTCAATCTACAGTATTCAATACCTATGTGTGCGACATTTCTTTCACGGCATAGAATATTTAATGTTGTACCTATTCGGCAATACTGTAATCATGGTGATGGTTACTGTTACTGCAGATTACATTTATACATTTGCATTTGATATAACGTTAACATTGTAACACATGATATACCATTTAAAATGTAAAATGTCTCGATTTACAAAATTAAGCTAAAGGTAAAATATGAATCGTCAATTGGAATCTGCTAAACGTTTTATATAAAAAATATTGTCTTCATTGGTATTGCTTATCCCAAAATCCGTAAGTCAACAAGTCTCAATACAAAGCAGAACAAAATCAATGCAGTCATCTATCAAAGTCAACAAATAACTTTGACAAACGAATTTAATCTAATGTTTGTACAATCAAACTGCGTATGCGCAGCTTTCGCGAAATGGCGGCTAATGTTGCGAAACATTCGTTTAAACAGGGGACCGGTGTTTATCGTTATTATTAACTTGTAAGGGATTTAAATGTGACTTCCGCACATTTATCACGCGTGTAAAGCCGATTGAATCGCTCGCTGCGCTCCGAGCGTGCCGAATCTATTCAAACCGCACATTGCGCTTTTTTGTCCAGCAACGACTCGACCGTCCCACTGTCCATGATGGTTTTATTGCGGGTGCATTTCACAACTTATTGGCCTCTTATTCTTGGGTGACGAAGTTATATGGCCGCTGTAAAACAATAAATAAGTCGATTGTTTACAGGTTTCGTGGTTTTGGTGTTTTGTTGGGACCCCATGTGAAGCATTAGTCACAGTGAGCCACGATGCGGTTGTAAACCAATGATGGTGTGTTAAATGTCATTGAAATTTTGGTTTAGATACGAAGAGGAGAGCATGGTCATCTGTGGTAATGAGAGTTTCTATTGAAACAAATGAAAGGCGTCCGTTGTACCCCGAGCGCACCGCGGTGCACAGTGGGGAGTTTGTGGCGTGATCAGTGGCTAAAGAAATTTGGAAAAAGCTCATTATTGGCGTAACTTTGCGGCTGTAATCGCGTTTAATTTTTTTATCCCGGTAATAGACAAAAGATCTTGGCCACTAATGTCACATTATCACCAAACAATACTACCATAATGTTGTGGGTTTGAAAGAAGTTGTGGTCAATATATCACGGGTAGGTAAGCCACTGTAACTAATCAGTTAGTAAAATGTGCTTCAAGAACAACTTTTTTGTTTAGTATAAGATAACACAAAAAGTGGTTGACTTTTATCAATCAAATATCAAACTACTTATGTACTTTTTGTATTTACATAATTATGTACTTGGTAGAACATTATATAAGGCTATACCTACTGTTAATCTCTAACTTATGTTCATTTATTACAGTGAAATGATATGTACGAGTAAAGTTAACGCAATTATACCTACGTACTCTAACTGAAAGGATGATTTATTCCTTGTTTCAAATATTCTACGTAAATTCTTTCTTAAATCGTTCGATTCTCGCTTAGTTTCAAAACAGTTTAGTCCAAGCCCGCATACATATCACCCAGTGGCAAAAATCGCAAAAAGTTTGGACAAAAACCTTTTTGTTTACTGTCATCGCTACCGCTTTTAAAACAAAATGATTTGCAAAATTTCATCTCGTTACAAGATGTTGACAAATGGTGAATTCTCTGGAGGCTGTATCTCGTGGTAATCCCTCAGGAATTACAGCTAATGTTTACTTCATTAGTTTGCATTTTATAAAATGACTTCTGGTTTAGCTTTGCTGTGTTAAGTTTCTTTTGTAATAACATTTAATAGAAAAAAAACTGCCAATGATTATGCTCTAAAGTTTTGCCGCGTTTTTGAGAATAACATGTGAGTCTCGTAAATTTCTAGAAAACAGTTTTGTTTTAAATAAAAAAAATATTGATTAGCCACAATATACGTAGGTATACATAATTGAAATGCACCGACAAAAGTAGATTCAAAAAGGTACAATGCATTGTTGAAGTTATATCAATATACGATAATATCATAAGAACCCAACCAGTTCTGATATTATGTCTTCATCTAAGCTCCTTTCTATTAATCCTGAAATTAGTATTTACGAACCGTAACGGACATCAAAACTCACATTATGTTAGCAACAATAACAATCTATAGAAAGTCCAGATTTATTTGAGTTAAATCATTAGAGTCAACAGGAGACTGTCGGCTTGCACAAAACCGACGGATCACTTACCGACACTTTAATGCCTTTGTCATAAACACGCATCCACTGGGTCCCGACAGGTCCAAGCACCAAAAGGAACAACTCCAACAAATACTTCTAATCAAAAATAATCTTCCTCCAACGCTAATAAGATCGATTTCGGATCTTAAAATCCTAAAAAGTCGGCCTCCTTTTTCCTAAAGGGATAAATGAGATGTCGGTACCACACTGAGCAAAGCGGCCGACGCAAAAAATATCACAAAGGCACAAAGTTTTGGACACAAAGCGACATAGGGAAATAAATTATTTCATCTGTTCAGACCTTTCACGATAATATTGGCAAATGTTTCCATTCGGGACGGGCCACGCCCTTGCTCGAATCCAACAGGAAAAAAATATTTGACGCCTCAGATCTGTCACTGTAAAGTAGACCCTAATACATTAGGACAAATATTATATTAGTTAGCAACAAAAGTGGACAGTGGTCCGCGGTGCGTCACAAAGTAGACAAAGTCAACATCTCTTTTACAATTTTTTTCAATAACGCCAACATATATTTTGACTGTGATGTTTTTATTATTTTTGTTCGTGATGCCGTTCAGCGTGCATGGCTAACTATCGGCAGATTTTTTCTAAAAGGCGGCGTTTGCGCATGCCTAATGTATGACTGTCGTAGCGGCCGGTGCATGTGAGAGCAGTTCCTAGAACTGCCGACAAAGTCACAAGTAATTATATAATGGTTGCAATGTTGACTTTTTGGAGTATTTTGGCTTCCGTTCATGGGGTTTCCCATTAATCAATGATAAAACGGGGCATTTCAATGTGTAGACAATGCATTTGTGTAAAGTCGCCATGTGCATTAATAGTCATTTAGATAAGGGTTCTAGAACAACAGAAGCTTTTAAGGGTAACATTTAGATGAGATTTATGTTAGTGAGAACATCTTAATTACTGCAGCTCATCACTCGATCTTGCTCTAAGGTTTCAGCACCGAACATGCGCTTACTTTGTAACAACTTGAAGCTAAATAGTTAAGGAAGTTTCTAGCAAAAAATTGACGGTGCAAATAACCAGTTCTAGATAAACCTCTTAGATCCTTTGATCACTTGTAAATCTTAACACAATAGCAAAACACAATACAAAACCTATTTAACTCCACAGCACCAGTAACCATCTATTGACCAACAGTTACCTCTTCAGCAGCACCTTGCATCCATCAATCAGCTATCAAAGCCTGTCACAAACAAAGCATATTCCACGAACGTTTCAAAGGCTCCGGAAACAGCAGAGCACCCGGAGCTGCACTTTTGCACAATTGGCTAACTTCGCCTCGTTACGACTCCAAGCGGGGGGCGACGTAAATCACAGCGACATTTAGACACGTTCCAACCTTTTTCTGATTTTGTTTTCGCATCTGCATACTGAAATTGGAAATTATAATGTGTGTATAAATAGGTAGTTGCTGCAGGCGTAGTTAGGAACGCAATGAGTTATGGTAGCTAGCTCGTTGCGTGGCGTGCTTGATGTATGTGGCGATGGATGCGAATGGTAATTAGTAATGAGGGAATAGGATTTCTGTTTTGTTAACTAAGTTTTTCTCATTTAAACTATGCTTTATTATTTTTCCAATTCTATGAAGAGAATTATATTTTGGAAAATAAAGTAAGTTGTCATAAACGTTTCTCTCAAAACGACATCTTGAGTTTTGCTATTCACTAGTTCTAACAATGAAGCAATGATTCCTATGATTCCTTACTAATTGATAACTTACTGTGCACTTTGAATACATACAAGTAAACGTTGAAAATGCGTTAAATCGAATTCGTTGCACCGTGCACTATTGTACACAGGAGCTTGATTTTTTTAATTCACAAAAAGTTTGTTAGACAAAGGAGTCTTAAAGCTCCGATTTCTCCTATTACAATACCCACCCACTGGTTCCATCAGCTACCATACAGTTGACAAAAGCTACTGATCATGGCACACAGTGCACTAACGTGCTCCACGCCAATTACGCCTTCAATGTGTCAAAGAGAAGTCATAAACGTCGCACAATGGGGCGGAACGCGCGCGCTCTGGACAAAAATCTACAAAAACTGAAATGCTGATTAGTCGCATGAAATTAATGAAGTAAGACACCCAAGTAGCGGCTGCATGACTAATTGAGAATGTGCTGCTGATTCTACAATGAATTATGTCAACTTTACGGGGATCGTGTTCAGTTTGTAAAGTAGTAAAAACTTTAAAGAAAATGTTGCGATGTGTGATTTTTTTGTTCTCAGTGTGAAGCGTATTAAGCTAATATGCATAAACAACTTGGAGCTTAAACTAGGTGGATGCAAAAACGTGTGGCACGCACTGCTACACAAGTTTAGATCATAGTGCTACTAACGTAGGAACCTATCTATATTATGTTTGCTAAAATCAATGTAAGAAGCAAATTATAAACTTCTGTCTACTTGTCACTGATTAGGTACATAGACACAATTTTAAGACTGTATTAATGTCCTAATTAACTCACACAAATTTTCAACCTTTCAATAATACATACTACTTTTAATTTAAATTAACACGCTTTATTTCTTGAAAACAAAAGCCCAGTGTTACAAAAGAATTTGTCTCTGGACAAAAACTCTTGAGTAGTAAATCAATGAGATTCGCGCCGGCCATAGAGTGACGTCGGTAACTCCTGTATATGTTGCATGACGAATCGATAGCTTTCAGTAGTGCTGGCTGGGACCTGGGCGGTCCTACTGCTAAAACCATCTGAAACCATTGGTTTCAGCAGCAGGTGGATTTTTTGCGCCCTCCTGGTCCTAAAGGCACTGATACCTATGTCTGAAATACTTGACTTTAATTATATGTTTTCATGATATTGTGATGCAAAACTTATTTCATATATCCTAACAAGATCGATTTCATAAATCACAACGCAGGAAAATTAAAACAACACCTTCTCTCATCAACATCCAATAACACCGAATAAAGAACCCTAAAAACATTGTAAAACACAATTAAATCGGCACATAAATTAATCCAAACGTAACCCAACGCAAACTTCATAATTACACCCACTCTATCCTTGTCTTTGAACAAAAAAAAAGGTATAAACACACTACCTAAAACATCAGGTTCCATTACACGATTAGCAAGGAGGCAAGATATTCGCAATCTGGCCTCCCCGTAAATCTCCCGAGTAATGAACGTCGCCGCGTGTGATCGCTAACTTATTTTGTCGCGCGATTTGTTGCTGCCAGGCACGACATCCCGAGAGTGTGGAATTACCTTTATTCCGTTTTACTGTTAGCACATACACTCGAGCGAAATTGAATCTTATATTTGGAGTGATAAGGAAGGTTTTGCAATGGTGTGGTCAAGGTCCCAAATGAGTAATAGCCTCCAGATATTCTATTGGGTGTGAATTGATTACGTTGAATGTTTTATTAAAATGCATGTGTTTGTAAAAGTAACAAGTTGGTCTTTGTCTCAGGGGACTTTAACATAAATATTCTTACTGAGTCACCTGAGAAATGTAAACTATTAGATTTATTTAAATCATTCAATTTAAAACATATTTTTAATGAACCAACTAGAATAACTGCTACTTCAAGCTCTTGCATAGATAATATCTTTACCAACTCTGAATTTCAGAGTTCTGCACTAATATCTGGAGTAAGGTCAGACCATTTAGGACAGCTTATTAATTATAAAACAAATGAAAAACCCGTATTACATAAAATAATTACTTGTAGACCATTGACAAAATCAACTTTGAATAAATTCAAAAATAATGTGGAAAACAAATTGCCTAATATAAGCTTGAATTCCTCCAACCCAAATACTAATTTTAATAACTTGTTCCATAAATTATGTCAAGAATTCAATAAATCATGTCCTAAAAAAAAAGTTACAATTTCACAGAAACTTAAATTTTGCGATTGGTCTACCAAAGGAATAAGAATAAGTAGAGATGTCCTATACAACTTATACCACGAAAAATCAATGACTTCTGATCCTTCTTTCCATAACTATGTAAGGAACTACTCAAAGATATTCAAAAAAGTATGTACCCTTGCTAAATCCAAATCACTTAGTAGAAAAATTGCGAGATCTGACAATAAAATAAAAACTGTCTGGAGTATTATAAACTCTGAAACAGGTAAAACTAAATCACGTGACAATGATCCCCGATTAATTATTAATAATGTTATCGTCTCCGATAAAGCAGAAGTTGCCAACGCGTTTGATTCGTATTTCTCAAACATCCCGGTAGAGGTAACAAAAACACTTAACTCGTCCTCTCACACGGCTGAATCAATGCTAAAAACAAATTTTCCTAAAAATCTACCCGACTTTAAATTTAATCGTATTACGGAGCACACTATTTTAAGAACATTTAAGAGCTTAAACTCAAAAAGTACGGAAGATCTATGGGGAATTTCTGTGAAAGCCCTTAATTCCATTATAGTCTGCATCGCCCCCATATTAAGTGATATTTTTAATCTTTGCATTGACAGTGGTATCTTCCCTGACCTCATGAAGCACAGTAAAATTATTCCAATCTTCAAGTCAGGTTGTAAGAAAAACCCTTCTAATTATAGACCGATCTCTGTTCTTCCCGCGCTAAGTAAAATTTTTGAACGGATCATGCTAGATCAGATGTCCAGTCATTTTAACCTCAATCATATATTCCATGACCACCAGTTTGGTTTCTCGAAGGGTAGATGTACTACAGACGCAGGTGTCAGGCTAGTGACTCAAATCCTAGAAGCCTGGGAGAACTCACAGAACGCTTTAGGTGTATTCTGTGACCTTTCCAAGGCGTTTGATTGCGTGGATCACAACACTCTTATTTGTAAACTAAACCATTACGGAATTCGTGGTAAAGCTCTCAAACTTGTCTTATCCTATTTGTCAGACAGACAGCAAAAAGTAGATATAAACGGATCAACATCTTCAGGGTCATTAGTTAAAATGGGCGTGCCTCAAGGTTCAATACTGGGCCCCTTTCTATTTCTTGCATATATTAATGATCTCCCGTACATGATGTCTGACTTGGCAGATGTAATTCTATTTGCAGATGACACTTCCCTTATTTTTAAAATTAATAGAAAAGAATCTAGCCATGTACATGTAGATGATTGCCTGGCTACTCTTTCAAAATGGTTTGCTGCCAATAATCTATTACTAAACAGCACAAAACAAAATGTATAAAATTCGCGTTACCCAATGTAGCCCAAGCTGATCTCAACATCACGCTTGAGGGCAATAAACTAGACTTAATTAAAGAAACCACTTTCTTGGGCATAACCTTAGATTCAACATTACAATGGGGTGCCCACATTACCGCCTTGTCGGCTAAACTTAGTTCTGCAGCTTTTGCAGTAAGAAAAATAAAGCAACTTACGGATGTAGCAACGGCTAGGCTAGTATATTTCGCCTACTTTCACAGTCTAATGTCTTATGGCACTTTGCTGTGGGGGGCAGCGGCTGACGTAGAATCTGTTTTTATACTTCAGAAACGTGCAATTCGAGCTATATATAATATGGGACCTCGCGAATCACTGAGAGAGTTTTTTAAAGAAATCAATATTCTCACGTTGCCTTCTCTCTATATTCTTGAAAACATCATGTTTGTTCGAAAAAATTTACACCGGTACGAGTTAAAAAGCGACATTCACAATATTAATACTAGAAATAAGTATAAAATAGTCGTCCCAAAATTTAGATTAAGCAAAACAAACAAATCGTTTCTAGGGAATAGTGTTCGGTTTTACAATAAGCTACCTAAATGTGTAACAGACCTTACTGATAAAAAATTCAAGAATGTCGTCAAGTCTACTCTTATTAAGAGAGCATACTATAAAATCAAAGACTATATTGACGACAAGGATGTATGGCGTTAGTCCTATATTGCACAAGTGGCTTCCCTGGCGACTGGCAGGCTGTCTAGGAATATCTCTGTCCTCATTAATGTTCTTGCTCTTATCATGTTGTTATTATTATTTCTTTTTTATTTTGCTTTATATAACTTGGTTTGCTTAATTTATTAACTTCTTAAAATAGTTTGTATAATAATTTTCTCTAATAACTTCCTAGTTCAACTTGCACTGTATAACTTTCTCAAAGTCAACCCAAAAAATATTGTAAACATTTCTTTTTCATGTTATTATCGTATGTATCAATACATACAAATTGTAACACGTATTATATTTTTAAAAAGAGTAACCATGGAGTTTCTTGCCCGTTCTTCTCCATAGGAAGCTACTTTTGGAATGGGCAACTAGAATCACACTTATTTATAATTTTGACGTTCATAAGTGCTTGTAAAGGCCTACATGAAATAAATGATTTGATTTGATTTGATTGATTTGATTTGATTTGTGATGTGTATATTTTCCTTGTTTCCAATTAATATCGAGTTTAATTGGAAAATTATGCGGTATATGTAAAAATGTTGCTACTGTATGTTTATAAACTAAAAGTAAACATTTTATAGAGAGCGTAGACAATTTCAAATATTTTTTGGTCAGTCATGCTAGAAAGGAGTTAAAATGTAGTCTAGTAAACACCTAATTTATGCAAATATTCAAAATAAATTAAGCCACATTACAATTTAAATAACATACAAATAAAAAGGACATAAAAACACAAAAACTTGGTGTAACATCGCAATGAATCACGTAACTTCGTAATAAGTTTGTGTCAAGAACAATACGTGCGTCCAACTGGCCCGAGCCAGTTCACCACATATTTGGTTTTAGACAACACCTCACCGTATTAACTTAGTATTGACATTCAAATCAGTAGCTCAGCTCATTTATTTTGAATTCCTGACGTGTTAGGGACAAAAGTCCAACAATATGGGTTGGAGCAACAGTAACTGTGCTCAACAGTGGCGCCGTGGAAGCGCGCGCCATCTGTCAAAATTACCCGCCATATTTATTAGGCAGAGACAATGAGTGACGCGCCTCGAGACTCTTTGAATATGGAATTGGTTTTTCTTTTTTTTTCTTGAGAAAGTTTTGTTCGTGCACTAGTAGCGTTGAGCTAGTTATTACGCAATATTTAAATAATGCGTATGAGTAAGTCCCTATTGAATAAAGAGTTTGAAACTCATAGTTAACACAAAACACAGTATTTATAAAGTAATGCGGAGGAGTTTGACCTACATTGTGAAAGTTGTTCACAATGCCCTTTAGGAAACATACTAATGAGATGATTAAATTACAAAGTACATACCAGGTGATACAATAGCGTGTAGTACAAGTGCAAACAACAATAACAGTCTTATCGATTCATTAATACGTATAAACGTGAAAAAAGACACAATTTAATTTGTTATCTTCACTTGCCTTATAAATAACAAGACATAATACAGAGCAGAGACAGTATATTTTCTTGAACAACGAGACTAGCGTGGAAATCAACCTACATAGGTCGAACACGTAATTGTACTAAAACAATGGCGGCCACAGCAACAAATAACATGAAATACTTTACAAAATACATCAACTTTAAGAAATTGTTTAATTTTTCACAATTCAACTCTTTGTTGAATTTGAATAGTTGTCACATAACGTTAGACTATGAGTCTATTTGTCGGAAAATTTTCTCACAGTCCAGTTTTCTACACAACACTAATCTTAGTTAGGCAACAAAGAAGGATATTAATAGTTAGTTCCAAAAAATACTATGAAACCATCAACAAGTTGGTACCGTAGCCTATAATCCTTAAAACGAGACAGACCGACAGACAGACAGACCTGTGTGTTTTTGCTATCTGCTATATGCTCTTGACTCTTGGCCCTTAAAAAATCTTATGAATTTCGTCTTTAATGTTCTGAACATGAATGTTTTGGATGCCTATTTGAGTTCTGTCTATGTTTGTTTTGATATTTTTTTGAATTTGGTGCTTGTCTGTAACTCTTTTACGCAAACACTACTGATGAGATTTTGATTAAACTTGGCAGTGATGAAGCATACATCAGAATAACAAAACTTGACATACTTTTTATACTGCTGCAGAAAACAGATCCCTCGGGACACAGCCAAAATCTAACCAACCATACCTACTTCTTCAAGTTTAAAAAAATACCATGACATAAAACCTTATGACAGACAACAGCCCCAAGCCGTCATATGCGCAGCTACCATGCATATCTCCCATCGACAACCATGCACAACCCATGGACAACCCGTGGCAACCCTGGTCCATCACTAGCGACATCTATCCGTCTTGCCGATAACCATCAGCCATCGATTCATCATAAAATAACCGTTTTTTCGGAACCAAGTTACGATTTGCTGGTGAAAAAGTTCTTGTTGAAGGAATTTGAACCTTATTGCTTTAGGATAGAGTAGTGAGTGGAGTGAGAGGAGTGATTTGGGTGGTGGTTTCTATTTGGAGAAATAAATGTTATTGTAATAATTCGTAAAATTTAATTTGTTTTGTTTACTTATTATTCAGTGAGTCATTAGCGATATTCCCCGTGAAAAATTTGGAAATCAAACGTTTATTTAATACACTATAATAAATAACGCTACAGGATAATAAATAAAGCTAAAAATAAATAAAAACTTGAACTTTCAATTGATATCTAGTCTTTCAGCAACTTCTACCATAGTTACTGAAAATAATGAAATGCTCTTTCATTTTTTTCCAATTACATTAAATAATACTTAAATCAAAATAAGTTTAGGGGAAAAAAAGCAGAAAGAGCCAGCCAACCAAATTCTACCCGTTCAGAGCTCGCCCCCAACCCCCGGCCGGCCGCAACGTTTCAGTTTCAGTAAGTAGGTCACCCCTGAAACGGAGCGCAATATACAGCCTCCCCTCACGTGACCGTGTGGCCTAATGGATAAGGCGTCGGACTTCGGATCCGAAGATTGCAGGTTCGAGTCCTGTCACGGTCGGAAAAGTACTCTTTTTGCAGTTTTTTTAAAGAAATATTTTGGTGGTTTTGTACTGGGAATCGGTTATGAAAATGTAATTGTTTGTTTCAATTTTGTAACTTTATTGGGTTTAGGTGACAATAACTGACTTAAAAAACTGTTATTGTGTTTTCGGTGCGTAAGTAATTCAGTAATAATATGTATGTGAAACCAACGTATGCTAGATTTTCAGTTCCTTCAATTTATATTATTTTAATATGGATGATGGTAAATTCAGTATACGACCGATTTTTTATTTAAACTGACGTATTATTTGGAAAACAGTTTTCGAGGGTTTCAGAGGGTTAACTGCACAAATAAAAATCACAAAAATATTTATATGTACAACTAAATACATTTATCCTACACGCCATCATACACCAAAAAATACTACATATAAAAAAAAAATGTAAAACAATAATATTGATAAACAGCAAGATTAGCCCGACTCGGGAAGCGAATCGACGACCGATCCATCAAGCCGCCACGAAAATATTTATATTCTGAAATAACGGACGCGGCTTCCGTCCGTTTATCACGACACATCTACTAAATACTATGCTAATGGCGAGCTATTGTAAAAAATGAGAATTTGGGTCAAATTCCTGGACTCAGAAATGTGTAAGAGATTGATGTAAGTGGTAGTTTATTTTGAAGTAATAACCTCTACCTACCGTGGAATAAGGTGACCAGGCTCCTGCTAGGTAAGTTATTAAGCAAGGAAAATATTGGTGGCACAAACTCGTTAGTAACCTGTTGAAAAGTATGTATAGGAATTTTCTTTCAACCACTTTTCCAGGTGTAAATGCTTATTTAACTTTTTTGAAGTAGGTAACATCAAAATTATAAGTTTAATTTAATCGACAGTATTGCTTAAAGTTTTCTTGGTCGCAGTAACGACGAGTGTGTAAGAATTTTCAGAGCAACTTACAATCAGGTTTTCCAAAACTCTTCCTTGACATGTTACCCAAAATTCTGTATTTTTTCAGCTGTTTAAATAGCTTCAATCAAGCAGAACTAGGTATACAAAGTATCTACAATTCAAGAAGGTTAAAACCAGAGACAGGTGACTACACTATATTTTATTTTAATCATCTATTTATATATATTTTTTTTTCCTTTGGATTATAGTAAATAAGGACCACTACTTAGCGATAATTGATCCTGATATTGAGTTGTGTAGCAGTGAGTACGTCATGCTCCCTTAGACGGCACTGCTTGCGGTAGCGTCGGCGGTCGGGTTGCCTCCCTCCCTCAAAGATGTGCGAAGGGGGCGATGGCTGATCCTCGCGTTATGCTCGTGAACGGGTGCTGCTTGTGCACCACAAGCCGCAGGTCGTCTTACTGACTATACTATAAGTAGTATTATATAATTTTGTAAACTCTTTTCTTATACTTCTTTTTTTTTTCTGGCTGAGCGGTCCAATTTACTAGATTCATTACTTACCTATGTATGTTGTACATGACATAAGGTTGCAATAGAATATCACATGAAGGTGGGCACTCCCTCATAAACTATTATAAATATTGGAGGCTATACAATTTTTTTTTTTTTTTTCATATCATATTTATTCAATGCTTGAGTTAGACAAGTTACGTAGGGTGAGTGCTAGCTAGCATGTGGTCGATTTTATAAATCATTTTTAAATGTAATTTTATTTTATGACAATATTGCGTACTGCAATATACTCACTGTACTTTGTTGAAAGGTTCTTTTAACCTACAGACAGACATGTGTTGCTGGGGAGTTTGTTGCGCCACTTCTTCTTCCCAGCAAAAACACATAGGAAGTGGTGAAGGGTGGGCGTTTTGGGGACTGTCTTATGTAAATTTTTTTCTGACGTTCGAAAAGTGCTGTTTTGCAGCCAAGTTTGAATAAATAAGTTTTGATTTTTGATTTTTGATTTTTGACACTAACTAAACTTTGGACCTCATGCTATTTTTTTTCTATAAAATTCCAGAAATTGGCAACATTACGACAGTTGCCACATACCTAATTAGAAGATCAAGCTTAACATATGGTTTAAGTTCATAAGATCGATCAACCCTGCTTACCCTCGTCAGGTTTTTAATATCATCACACGCGACCTGCGCAGACGCAGTCGCGCGGAAATCTGACGGACTGACGGTACGATTTGACAGGTTTTTTTTGTAAATGCCTACTTATTAATCTACTTATATATAAATATTTTTTTCTTATGATGGTTTGTGATTGAAGATAGCTGCTTAGATGCTACCAACACTCAAATCTACCTGTTTTTGTTGGTGAAGTAAAATTCGTACTTTTTGCAATGGTCATAAAACGTATGTTTGACTTAACGTATGTATTGATGTATGTTTTCTTTATACTCTGAGGAAAATGTTACACATTTACTCATTCTGTTTTGGTGTTTATAATGGTTCATTAATGTGTTAGTGGTTATTTTCCCTTATAAATAAAATGAAATAAAACTTTGCCATTCACACAGTACAGTAGTTATGCCGTGTTTCCCTTACCTACTTTTCAATCAATAAGACAAAAAAGCATCCAGATGAAAAAGAATAGAAAGAAAAAGCATCACCACCACCAATGATCATTCCATCTTCGTACAAAACAGCCCTATTTTTAAGTCCTCCAAGTCTATAAAACTATAGTTAAATTCTTAAGTAATACGCGATCAAAGGCGCCGTCAAAGGGCGGATAATGTAAACTGGTAAACACTGGTATACGCCGACCACTTCCTGCAACGATTTAATTACACCTGTTAAACGTAAACAACGGTTTCCGCCCAGATAATACACAGTTTTATGATTTTTATATCAAAACTTGAAAACAGGAGTTGTTTTTGAATTGCGGTGAAGAAAATAGAGCGGATTTCAGAACTGTAGAAGTTCGAGTTTTTTTCAGCTATTGGTGATAAGATCGTGAAATTAAATATTATTACAAAATAATATGTAGCTTGTTGAAAAACATTTTAATGACGGAAAAAAAAGATTTAACCTCTTATGACCTACTAAGAAGTAAGTTAGAAAGGTTTTCAACCTAGCTTGATCAACCGGTCATCTCTTTAGACATTTCACAGAAATAACACATTATTTTTTTCATGGATTGCAACTGGCACAAACTTTACCACCATTAAATAAACAAACAAAAATAAAAAATATTCCAAATTCAAATACAGTCTAATTACAAAACCACTGCAAGTTTACAGCGTCCAATAGGATGTACCGTCATCGCGTCATGTTCTGCGCATAGACCACAGACCGCAAATCATATGGTGAGGATACAGCAGATCTATGATACGCCACGGTAAGGAGTGACGTCACAAGCCTGTTTAAGTAATCTCAAATATCGTCATCATTTCCTTTTTTTCTCAGCACATAAATAAAGAGTTCAGGAAATAGCATTTGAAGATACTATACTTATTTCTCACAGAACCCCAGTATGTCAGAACTCAAAAAATATAAAATCTGCGAAGTGGAATCTATCCTTTACCTAACATAACCTAACTCTGTTACATTCGACGATCATTTGATTGGATATCTGCGGCCGCGCATCCGGCCTCAAACGTCCCTTTGATCGCTGGAAACATTCATCATTACACGCTGAAATCCACCTCTGTATTGACAGATTTACGACGCAAAAGCGTGTGCATTTAAAAAAATATTCATTATTATGATTTTTTTGGTTTCCATAAACAATTTTTGTTTATGATTGATGCGATATCAAAGTCTCTTTGATGGTTCGGTATTGGTCTACGTGGTCTCTGCTTCGTGTTTCGTGTAAATAGTGGATTTAGTGATGATATAATATTGGTGATTCGTACTCGTTTGCTGAGACTGTTGATTAAATATAGTTCTAGGATGAGGAAGATATTTTTAGCTCTAAAAGCTGCAGTAAGACGGAAAGGTACTATTATTGCAATGATGATGCTTCTCAGGACAAACAAGATACTGATAACAATTTTTCCAAGGCGGTTACAGTCTAGGACAGAAATAGAATAACTGCTGCACTTATTCATAGCAATTGTATAAAAATACCTCGTCAGTGACCGACTTACTGTGAAAATATATATGAAACTAATAACTAACCATTTCGAATAAAACAGCAACGAATCCAAAAGTCGAAGCTTATGATAATGAGTCCTACAAGGTTTCCTCTACCGGAGCTGCGTGCTCATATTGAATTAATTCTATCAAACCTTACAAAGTATAATACGATTAGTGCGTGCGCTATAATAACTGGTCACACGTGAGTCATTGCCAAATGTATGGATTCAGTCGTCTGTTTGTTCGTCCTGTCTGCCGCTTCCTGGATGGAGAACAAGCTGGTGTTGGCAGTCTAGTTCTTGCTAGATGTTGTTTGTAACTATTTCAATTCCCGTTATAAATGCTTCGTCATCTTTACTCTTCTTCATGTTCTCACAATTTACCTATACCCAAGTAGGTTTTCTAGTTGCGAAACATGATTTCCGTAAGCCATCCTGCAGGGATTCCATAAGACTGGCTAGAGTTTATGATGATACGGCAGTCTTCCTAAAAATTGCAAAGCGTGAAACAATCCAAGGTACAAAGAGTAGAAAAAATACGTACCAAAATCAGATCAAAAACACCCAAATCAGCTGTATACCTCAACAAAGTTCTGAGAACTCAAACAGCAACAAACGAGGTCTTAAATCAAAGCTAAAAAGTATTGTGCAGTCGATAGGCAATGATGAATGTGAGGCAACAGTTCACAGTTCATCGCAGCGATGGGCTCGGCTGATGTGCTGCCCGCAAATATGAAAATATACAAACAGTTCGTAAATAACGCGAGGGCACTTCAAAGTAAAGTGCGCCGTGCCGACCATCTGCAAGTTGGAGACGGTAGCGGGTACTCCCAGGCTACAGATCTCATACTACAATGCACTATTCTCACGAAATTCTTATACATATAAGACTCTATTGAAGCAAGCTGCCAACTGCAACTGCCGAAAGCACGTGCAGCGACTGCACTGCTGATTCGTATGTATTTACATGAAATGGCTTCCAAACTTCATTGCAGCAACACGCCAAGCCTCCAATGTCAGCTCGCTTTCAAATAGCACCTTAAAATACATGGGAATTACAAAGCAAATCGAATAGGGATCCCAACACATCCAAGCGATTTGCAGGAAATCAGATTTTCCTTCACCAAGTTCTGATTGTCGCTGCCCCCTTAGACTCGGACCATCATAAACATGGAAGCAGAACGGTGTTGTTTACACACAATATCGCTCATTGGGCCAAACCGAACGAATGCTGTAATAAACACCATACTCGCATCACCAACCTCCAACGTACAATCATTGGTCACCAACATTTGGATGGAGCAGACCAATTTTCTAATACCAGTTATATATAAGAATGTTTTTGTCAAGTTTCATGACCAATTAGAGGCAGAGTCAGGTTTTGCTTACTGCTGTGTATTCTTGAGCTTCTGATAAGGTTTTGTAGCTTTTCAAAACCCCATTTAATAGTTTAGAAAAATAAACAACATAGCATTACTTATTTTCAGCATCAGCCTTCATCACACCTAGTCATACCTAAGCCTCTCCATTGAATCTGGGCACCTGGATCTTCCAAATAATGACTCATTCTTCAAAATTCAAGATCATCCTCCCAATTTCTCCCCAGGAGAGCTTTGGACCAACTTTGCAGCCAACATTGGCGATTGGCCGACACGAGTGGGTTTGTTTAATAGCAAACACAGGCCCGCCGGGCGCGTAAACATCGGCCACATCAAAGCGATCGGGGGCAGGCGCGCGCGCAACTACTTGATCATTTTACACATGTTTCAGCCTGAAAACCGTTGTAGATTTTACTGTTGTAGTTTTTTGTATATTGCTGATTGTGTTGTTGGCTACTGGGATTCGTGTTTTGTATGATAAAATTGGTTTTAATAATAATAAATACCTAAATAAGTAGAGAGTAACTATAGATTAATGCTCAATCCTTCTCCACGTGAGAGGAGGTGCCCAGCAGTGGGACGATAAAAAGGCTGTAACAGAATGTGCTTCAGAAGTCAATAGCTGTCGAAGTTTTTCACTGTATTCATCGTAAAAACAGTGGGTACCTTCATATTGGCATAAAAAAAAAATTAACAAGTTCTTTTTCTTCCACGTAAGCAAAAACTGTTTAATTAATATTCATATGATTTGTCACAATTCTAAAAACATTTATCAGCCACACGACATCTTTAACATCCGCTGGATCATAACTATAATACGTAATGACGTAATCGCCTCGATCAAAAGCGAAACGATCAAGATCATCCACGCGCACTCCCGCGCACATCGGCGGATTGATCAAAACCGCTTTGATCTCACAGATCACGCGCCCTTTACTTATATTACTTACATTTTTACTAACAACCAAACGTAATGATTACTTCTCCTACTGTTTTACTATCAACCTTAACTTGATCTACAGAAGATTCACTTTCAATTCTATTTACATACAACCTAATACATTTTAGAATATCCTAATTTAGATCACATGGAACACCAAAACATCCTTTCCTCCACTTCCTTACCATTACAATATCAACCTTCACCCTTTAAGCCTAAAGCTCAATTTCCTCTGCTTTATTATCAAGACTTACGTCCTCTGGTATATGGTGTTGGTCCGTGTGATGTGTCAAAACGGTGATGAGTAGCAGGCTCTCGGAGTAAACACGTGTGTGCGGTGGTCTCCTCTGCATTACCTAGAACCACTCGGATTGACCTGGAAAACCATTATTTGACATAGATATCACGATTATAGTAGGTGTGGATAACTCGTTGGTAATGATGCGTGAGTAATAAATAAATGTATAGTTTGGAGGGTACGGAGAGTAGGGAAGGGAGAATGATTTTAAGACACCACTACTATGATAATACAATGCTGTATAAGTAGCTCATTGTGGGTGTAATTATCATCCCACACTGGACGAATAAGTACTTAGAATCTTAGTGGAAAATACATACATATAATCCACTCATTTCCTCCTAGCCACCTAGCTTTTCCCATGGAGATTGGTTGTCAAATTACTAATATCTAGCTTCCTTAAATTCTTGTCTCAACCACCCACAAAGTTCAAAAACCCCAATTCCTTATAATTAACGATGTCCTACCCGGGAATCAAACGCGTGCGGTCCGGTGTAGTCTTACTTGTTACCAACGACCCACTTGACGTAATTAGTGCAATTATACTAATTTCCTCGTTAAGTCTTAGAGGAAATGTTTATAAACTGTGCTCGAGAGATTAGGGCGAGGAAGACTTAGTGGCCCATTTTGGAAAGGTAGGGTTTAATCAGATAGCTGTAGGTAGTTTTATAGAAGGTCTGGTAACCTTTTGTTGATATCGTAACAGTCAGCAGAATCATTTAGATCAGTACCTCCATCTTTCAGTAGCTACATACTTAATATTACTTTATTAACTATGATTAGAAAGAATAATAGCAATGATACGAATGGAGCAATTGCTAACTACATAAGTACATCTCTACGTACCTTCTTGCTAACGACGAAACATAGAGTCCTAAAATCTCACATTTTATAAACAAGGAAAATCCCCAAAACTACATAACTAACAATAAAATATGACACATCAACAGATAACCACAGACCCTGGGAAACATGACGACTTCAATGAATACACCAACATCACAAAATCATAACAGCTTTACAAAATAAGTGAAAATCAAGTAAATTGTACACAAACACCCCGCATGGTACGACTAATGGCCCACGCTGGTAATTGTGTACAAATGTTACCGAATCAGGAATCGAGCCGCCACCATCTCGATATTCTGACGAATTCACTCAATATTGGAGAGTGTGAATTGATTTTATTTTAGGGTTGGTGCACAGATTTGAGGTGTTTTCAAATATTTTAGTACCTATTTAGAAATTAACCAAACATAATAAATGAAAACAATCTAAGTAAAATAAACTACTAGTTTTCAATAGCGACTTCACCTACGTAAGGCGTTATTTTGCTGTACCCATCAGGGTCCATAATTGTGACTACCTCTATTATTTTATATTTTCCACCAAACGTACATTATGGAATGCAATAAATGATATGATATGATATGACGTGGTGAGCCGCGCATCCAAATGACTAGCTTTACAGAGGTATACTTCCTCGATAAATGAGCTAAATAAGTACATAACACGGAAATATTCTTTCAAATCAATGAAGATAAAAAAAACAATATAGATTTTCAGGTCTTGGATACTGTATGAATTTTGAACAAGATTAAAATGCTTCTTACCAAAGATGGTATGCGTTCAGCCCTTAATATCGAGAAGGACAATAAACCGTTCTTCCACATTCTTGTAAAGTGCTGCATGCGGGAGGGCAGAGGTCGGAGGGACATAAATACTAATTATTTTATTGTGTGAATCAACGTCCACTCCAATAGATACTAATAGATACAATATTGGTACGTTTCTGTTATTATTTTTGGGGTGTTGAAGAGAGTAGGTGTAGTAGGTGAGAAGTTTGTATTATTTTTTTGTCAAGGCATCTCGAGACGAACCGTCAGGTTATTTTACATTTTAGTAGTTATAAGCATATTGTAATACTTTGTATTTTGTACCTCTATAACAGATGTTGCACTGAGATTGAGGTAGGTACCTATTCATTGTTTCCAAAGCAAACAGTGTGCTAATAAACTCAGTAATTAGGATACACCAAAATATGCACGTTATTGAAAACTTTTTATTTTTGGTGCCTCTTCATTCCTTAAGTTGGCCTTTAGCTTTTTGTACCTCTCTCTGTCCATAGCTAGCGCAGTTACTCAACGGAGGCGATGCCGGTCCCCTCCCATATATTATTTTACGATGGAAACTAATAACCTACAACTCCGTAAAACTTACTCACAAATCTATCCATCATTGACATTCACGCAACCATCTTACTCCACAAAAAGACACAAACTTTGTCAACAGAATCTCAGCATCCATACGGGCGCATTGCTGTCCAATTGGATCCCACAATAGTCTGCCATCGGCACACAATACCGGCTTTGTGCAGTAATTGTATTAAGGCGATTAAGCCATTGTGTGACACAACTGACTTGTTGTATATTGTATATGTTGGACTTTGGTAAAACTTCCCGTTTGTGGTCGCTGGAATATTCCCGCGTCTCGAGGTCCTACAGATTCATTGGATCATAAAAGATGTTGTGTGCAAGGAACTTGGTCACTTCTGCCTTTGTTATACGTGGTGAATGATGTCAATTTTAATTTCGAGAATTATTACCCTGAATTGCAGCCTTTTCCCGAAATTTATAATTAAGAAACTTAGATTTGACACCCTGGGTCAGCATTCTCTAAGATTTCCTTGACTAATAAGGACTATTACTTAAAGGAAGAATTAATCCTGGTTCAGCTAACAGCCAAGTAGAGTTATAGTTATAAAAAGAAATTTCATAGATTAAAGTTCTTTAATTTAATAAAAATATAGAGCAATATATCACGAAAAACTTTAAAAAGCTATAATTTAATGTTGATTTATGTGATAAACATTAGCGGGATTGTTATTAATTGACGCACAGACGCGCCGTGACCCCGTGTAAACCATTTAGCTGAAATACCGTGACTATTGACCCCAACCAATGAAGGGGTAACATTGGTGAGTGGTACAAGGCAGAGTAGATAGAATAACTAAAATGTTTACCTAAAGTCGTAAATGAGGAACCAATTATTTATCAGTCTTTGCAGAAAATACATAGGTCTTGCTAAAAATACCTTGTGTTACAGAGGTATATAGTTTCTAACTAAAATAAATGTTATGTGTAGAAGTTTTAAGAACTCCCTCGATACAAGGGCCGTCTAATATACATCTATAATATGTAAATCACTGAAATATTTTTTCAAGTCGACCCCTATTGGCAAAACAAACTCTTCAGCTTTATAATACCTAGTATAAGATTTGTATTACTGATAGACAAAATCATAGTGATGCTTTTATCATACATTCTCTCTCATATTTTGGAAATAATCGCTTGTATCTTTCCACTTGTACCACAGCCCAACACAGTGGTCTGTATGACAGCAACCCGCGCTTTAAAGCAATCCGTTCCGCTGATGACCGCTACCGATGCAGGGTTACATAGCACTCGTAAATAACCACTAACTAAGTGAAGTAATGAACACTGATCTAATTTTAAAGCTTTATTTGGGTTCCTTTATTTATGGGCTTTAAAGAATGTCTTTTCTATTAGCTACTAAGAGTCTCGCAAAGCTGTGTAGGTTTTTCAAATTCTTCAAATAGGTACCTTTGAAGCGCTTTTTTACTATAATAGTAAAATCAAAAGAAAATTTCTTCTCCGCAAAAGGATAAGAATATACACAAGTAAGATGAAAATTAACCCTTAAGAGGCTTACGGGCCTCTAAATATGCTACAGCTCGAAATATGATCTAGACTAGACCTCAGAGTGACCACAGCATCTCAGCGTAACTAATTATTACTGTACTCCATCTCTAACTACTATTCCAGGATCCCGTAAGCACAAAATCTAGTGTCCTATTCTTGCTTACACTTTTAATTTCTTAGCATGTAAACAAAATCCTTCATAACCACTAACATCCTGCTCCGAGGGGTGGTCATTCAGTCAGTGGGGATGACAGTGCAAGTGTGGACAGTGTTGCCAGTAATGGCCGCCAAACGGATGGCGTGCCGAGTTATTATAATTGCTGGGAGACTGGACTGTATGCGGGCGAGTGTCGGCCGGCGTAGGGGGTGGCAACATTTGGGGAAACGGCCATGTAAAAGTTGTTATGGGAAATAACTACATGTTCAGCCACATCATTTACCATACTACAAAAAACTATCAGTTCAAATCTATAAATAACAAAGATTTTCTTGAGCAATATGCGATACAGCAAATTAAAAAACCGGCCAAGTGCGAGTCGGACTCGTGCACGAAGGGTTCCGTAAATTACAGTTAAATCAACCTATCTCAAAAACTATAAGAGATACTTTGATCAAACCAAAAATCGTTGAAAGAGTTAATTAGCATGCATCACCTCTATTTTTTTTAGAATTTTATACCCCGTAGTTATAAAAATAGAGGGGGGGGGACATACTTTTTACGACTTTGAGAGCTGATATCTCAAAAACCGTTCACTTTAAGAAAAATGTTTTTTAGAAAACTTTATATCATTTTAAAAGACCTTTCCATTGATACCCCACACGGGTATGTACATCGAAAAAAAAAATTTCATCCCTCAGTTACATGTATGGGGGGCCCCACCCCCAATTCTTTTTTTTACTATTTAGTGTCATATTTTTGTAGCGGTTCATACAACACATATTCCCATCAAATTTCATCACTGTAATACTTATAGTTTCCGAGTAAATCGGCTGTGACAGACGGACAGACGGACAGACGGACAGACGGACATGACGAAACTATAAGGGTTCCGTTTTTGCCATTTTGGCTACGGAACCCTAAAAAGTAACACTAACAAAATTGTATTTGGTCAATGTCTCAACATTTGCCATTGAAATATCCCAAAAAGCCACAAACATTTCCAAATAGATTGATCAAGTCTCGTAATGATAAAGTTGGGTTGAGGAGGACAGATAGGCATCCGCTCCTTGTAAAACATTGGTACTCAGCTGCATCTAGTTAGTCTAGAAACCGATCCAAACATAGTTGGGCAAAAGCTATATTGATGATGATCAAGTCTCATCCGTAAATAGTAAGTTTCGAAGGCTTTGGGTCCTCAAAACGTCACTTACATAAAATACTCCCAAGGTTTACCACCCCTGGTGTCGCCAACTTTCCACGACTAATCGCTATGAGTGCTTTTTGAAATCATTCAATTATGAATATTGACCAACAAAGAAATTCTCGTTTACACTCGTTTACACATTGGGGAGATGAGAACGTTGCATCATACTGTAGAAAAATTAACTGACCACGATAATAATCGTCAGTCTAATAATCATGAGCTTTTCGAATTTGAGAATTGGTAGAGCTACCTTTTACAAAGAACTGCCAGTAATCATAAGAATATTCTTCCCTTTTTATATTTTTAAATGTTTTTTTTTTTATAATTTAATATTTAAAAATGTAAGCAATGTGTTGAAAAAAAAATCATTGTGTATTCTTCAGGTAGTTCAAGTTAAAAGAAGTTGGTTCAAACAGATAATTAATAACTTTTTAGTGCACTTATGCTAGCAAGAAATAAGTACTCATATCTAGTGCTAGAAGAACTTAAGAAAATGAACTCCTAAACATATTAGGAACAACATAAAATCTTATAATCATTCGAATATATCTCAAAGACACCTTCACATAACAACATTTAAAACGACATTAGATAAGTAGTCAATGGAACAGTCATAAGCAATGAATCTGATAGCATAGGAGCGCATAGTAAATTGGTCGGGCGAATAACAATCAGACTGGCTAGAGGTCCAATTACAGGACTTAACCTCGGCGCAGGGGTCACAATATAATTTAATAACCTCGCGTTGTGGTGTGTGTGTATGTGGGATTGTGTGAGAATACATGTTTATACACTCATTTTCAAATTGAAGATATTTGTAAGTATTAACCTACTAGTCTTTATTATAATCACACACAAATTAGAAAGGAAATACTTATTAAGAAAAGGTCTTTCGGTTGTAGATACAAATCACGGGTCTTTGTAAGTTCTTGGAGGTTTACAAAAAAACTAAGTGAGTAGGTAGGTACATAATATAAAGGATGCTACGATACTCAGGGAAAACCCCTGAATATGAATTGAGGGATGAGATAACTACAATGTTTTCCTATTTAAAAATCCAAAGTAACAAAAATATAAGAACACTCTCGTCAAATACTTAACTTTGCCACTAAGAGTGGTCAAGAGTTGTACCTATGTGTGTATGTCTCATTCATACTTCAGCCAATTAAATTCATGAGATGCTTTCATAATTATTGAAGAACTTGACTGGAGTTAACCTCTGTGCAGGTCACAATATAATTTAATAACCTCTCATTGTTGCTAGTGTTTGTCACACGGAGAACAAAATGACTAGCGGAGGTGCCATAACGGAAAAGAAAGTAGCGCACCAAAATGCGGGTGGACGAGGAACGTTTCTGTCTTCGCCCTTATACGCTCTCTTTGGATCCGATTTGACCTAGAAGAAAGCGGCTGAGCTATTAAAATTGCACATACAGTATAATGGTTACTTATCTATCAAGAAAATTATTTTGATATGGAAATACTTACTGTTTGTTTCAGCCAGTTTCCCAAGATAGTGGTCACGAACTTTACCTTCATTGTGGCAACTCCGCTAATCTTTCCTTACTCCGTGGTGTATAATGATATGTGTCTGTGTATGTTCGTATGTACGTCTGTTTGTGTGTGTGTGTTGTGTGGGCAGTAGAATTGTTGACAACAATTGTACAGAAACGGGAGACGGTTATTGTGATACAAATGCTCATATTTATGCTCATTTTTATTACGAGATACATTATGTCTAATAGTAACTAGTCTCATATATCCCTTATCCTGATGATTTAGAATAGTATCACGTAGTTGACTACTGAATAATAATGTACCAACTAAATAAGAACATTAATAAACGCTTAAAAATATTATAATAGTTGTAAATATGGAGAAGTGTTTTATACCAAATCATTTGAAATCATACTGTGAATTAAATCCCGAAACCATAATAAATTTGAAAAAGAACCCTAATCACATTCTTTAACAAGCGAAAGCCAAACAACTTTCACCCTCCATGAAATAGAAATCTCTTTTTTTTCTTACCAAAACACATTTTTTACGTACTTTTGTAAACCAAAACTATATAAATAACCTGTAGTTACCCGCCCCGTAGTAATTACACAAATAGATGCACAAAATATCATGTTTCCTTTGTAAAACACACAAATATTTTACTAATACCAGTAATACGATATCGATACGATAATTACTGCAAACAATGTCACTATCAAATGGTCTGTTCAAGCGGCAAAGTTTTGTCGTTAACGGTCTAGCAGTTTTGTAGGTAAGAGCGATTGGCGCGGGACAGACATTCCGGATTTTTTTGTTACTGATAAAATCGCTTTAGCTTTAATTGCCGGTTTTAACAAAGAGCTTTGTATGATAACCAATATCAAGTATCGAAGATTCTTTAATCGCGTAGTTCATAAAAATATAAACAGAGCTGCTTCAGGATCACAAATGAAAATGTTTCATGCCCATTTTAGATACGTTTTGAAAACTGTTATATAAACGTTGCAAACGCTTTCTTCAACATGACATAATATAAGTAGCCGTGAAGACTTTACTTTGACTTCAACTTTGAAGCTTGAAATTGATGTCGACCATTGTGACGATGGACTTCAAAATTTTAAAATTTTAATACGAATTATTATTTTTCAGGAACTCTTCCTAAATCTTCGTTACAAGAACAGCTGAAAAATACCTTCTAACTTCATCTGAAGCTCACCTGGCTTGTTAGCAAACTGTGCAGTTTATTTTCAGTGTTCAGCGTATACTTCTGAGAATTAACTATTAAAAGTCCGCGTTGTTTCAGTGACGTCTCAATACCGGCGCGCGCGCAGGTGCCTCCGGGGTTAGGCTGGGTGCATATGAAAGTCACTTGTGAAAGGTACACATACTTCATAAATTTTTCCTTCCTTTCTTAAAGACATTATTAAATCAGCATCATGCGACTTTAAATTCCTATAGGTAGATGACGTTCTTCCCGATATAATCACAAGACTCACTCGCAATCTTTAACCAATAATAGCGAAGACACTTCCTCTTTTTAACTTTTAACAATATAACAATATAAAACTAATCGACCTCAACTATACCAAAGAGTTGTCGTATCTACAAATTGATCAGTTAATCTATGACTACACAAATAGCGATCTTCTTTCGCTACCCACCTTTACCGCGACGATCTCTTTGATGTCGGCAATTGTTACGTTTGATGTTGCCGCCGTTACTGGTTCGTGTTAACTGTTCCAAATATTACTGTGCGCGTCGGTTGTTGGTACATTAGTGAGAAACAAGTTGGAAAATTCTGATAATATAGTGTTAGTTCGGAAAAACAAAGTACTGTTTTTGTTAAATTCTGGCGCAGATCCTTGAACTTTGTCTTCAATCTTAAATGTTCACGTTAAAAAGTATCTTAAATAGGTACCTATATTATTATTTCCCATATCTTTATCTACATATAAGTATATTCGTTTCTGACAGTTCAGTCATGAAACGACTGAAAATTAAATAGAGTTTAAACTTAAGCGCCCAAGCAATGCAGTGAGTTCTAAATAGAACTTCAGGAATGTTTAATAGCAGCGTTTTACAGTCTTATAATCAACGCAGTACAAATACTCTATAGTGAATAATTATGACAAAAGGTTAAAAACGCTAAACTCTATAAAAAGCAAAAAATAACTTTTAACACTACGTAAACTAAATTTTGTCGTGTCGGGGGACCGCTCTAATTCATTACTTTAGATACGTGTTTTTTTTAAACGAATGTTGTAATTAGGTAGGTATCATTTGATTTATGTAAGTATTTATGAAGGTAAAAAGCGGTCCCCCGACACGTCAAAATTTAGTTTACGTAGTGTTAAAAGTTATTTTTTGCTTTTTATAGAGTTTAGCGTTTTTAACCTTTTGTCATAATTATTGCGTACTTTTTTTGGGTCGGGGGTTTTTTTAAATTTATAATTTAATTTTATTTCATGCTTTTTAAAGGAGCTCCTTAATTTTTCCTTCTTTCATTTAATTTATTTTATCTTAAGATGGGGTCGCTATATGCGATCTCGGCCAAAGGAAGCTGTTTAACAATCCTCATGACAAACTGGCTCTGGGAGAGTTGCACAGATTGAGAAACAATAAAGATTAACCTTTGGAAGTTCTAGATTTTCAGCAAAAATATAAATCGGTTTATCCGTTTCATTCCGGCATTCCAGGGTTTCATCCGCCACATCCCATTTCCAGCATCAGGTTCTCGTCAATCAGAAATATGAAGAGAACTCGTCACGACAAATTCAACGAGCCCAAACTCGATGGGTTTACTAAAAGGCAGTTCAGGGTTACGTCTCCTACCTTCGTGCCCTAACAGCAGACCAGCTCAGTGCTTCCAAAAGACATTAGTGTTTCAAATTTCAGATCCCACATATACTTGCAAGTAAACTGAGCGTGTAACATTCCTATCACATATAGCAAACGAGCTGATGACCTTGAAGACCTGAACCGATTTCCACCAAACATAGCTAAGAACACTCCCGACTGACATACCTTTTAAACAAAAAAAACCGCATTACAATCGGATCATCCGTTTGGGAGCTACGATGCCACATACACACACACACACACACACACACACACACACAGACACGTCAAACTTATAACACCCCGTCGTTTTTGCGTCGGGTGTTAAAAATTGTCCAATGCTTTACGAGTTTTATTAATTTATTTATACTTTTTGTACCTAACAACGGCGGACTTAATTTCTCTTTATATGGTTTTATGTATTGTCATCCCTTTCTTAAATTTGAAAAAAATTTGTTAAAAACATATGTTGTACTTTGCTTGCTCATTTCACGACATACGTCAGATTTCAACACCTTTCAGCTAGTAAATTAGGTATGCCATAATTTATCCTTCAAAATACCCAAAAACACTCACCCACCAATCAGAAAAGACAAAAAAAAAACCTGAAAATTCCAAGAAACAGCTGAAAAAAAACCTAATTTGTTATGAAACACTGGGAAGAGTTCATAACTGGTTTGTTTGTTAAACAGTCCGTACCTATACACATTAGAGATGCGCTTGCGCCTTGATCTGACGTGCCAAAGCCATTGAAGTTAGAAAAAACTTGTGTAGTCTAGTCCGAGTTGTTGAATAAACAAAACACTGGTGTAAACTTTAGTGTATTATACACGCTAATTGCTTGAGAAGTTATTAGCGTCAAAATTAAAAATATTTAGGTTAAAAGTCAGCGTCACAATTTTTTTACAACATCATTTTATTTTTGTCATCCTGAAAATAAAATGGAAGCCGTTGATTCCAACTAAGAAAAAACGCAATTGGTTATCAATATTTCTTGAAAATTATATATTCAAGGGGCATTGTGAATCCTTCAAAGACGAATATCAATTCAACCGAATTCACCCCAAAAATAAATTGGCCATCACAATCTTCAAAATCGAGACGATATATTAAGCTGAATAAATATTTCGCATTCACCTATTCATGAGCAAGTATAGTACCTACTGACCATAGAGAACAGATTATTGCGACCATTTCAAAAGAGCAAAGCGATTATCCAAAGAATCTATTCATACACCCCAAAATATTCGGACACATCATGAATGACGACCAACAATCATAATAATTACAGCTTTCTTTACAAAAAAATATAAAATCATACACAATCCCATTTTGGGACACAATTTCGGAAAGAATAACATCCGTCTGAAAGGGTACACAGGATTTATACACAGCAATGTGTGCCAAACACGTACTTTGAATAAATATAATGTGTATAAACAATTTCTATAAAAGAATCGCAAATATGAAAATATCCGGATTGTGCGATTGTCGGAATAAACCCTTTTTTTACAAGATTAGCCGACGACAATGCAGTAAAAGGATTCAATGTTACAATTTCCAAATTCATGACTATTACTGTCATGACAATTTCTGTCAAACGATGTCATCTCGGGCTTAAACACCGTGTGACGTATATTTGAGATTAAGAAGTACTTTCATGCATTATGAATGTAATGTATGTAGGTACAGGTGGGAATATAAAGAAACTGTCACAAAAATGTCAAAGGAAATAACCAGGCTTATCAACAACATTATGATTATTTTCGATTCCTGTTAAAAACTTCATTACCTCAATGTGTTTTTGGCGTAAAACATCCTTTTACCAATATTTTAGGTTCATTACAGCATAATTTACCTCTTTATTATGGCAAGTTTATTAAAAAACCTCAAATTCGGCAAGTCAATATGGATATTGTCACTTTTTCATACCGAAACCTTCATCTTTTTTGGAGTTTACAAAAACAATCCGTATTTAGAGCTCATTTCCCAAAACCGTACCGAAGACGTTACCATATTTAACTAGAGATTAACACTACCATTTTGGCGGGAAGTCGTCAGTTACCGAACACAGCCGAACCGAACGCGCCGCATAAAACAGCATAAAACGGGTTAATCTCCGCCCAGTAATCCTGTAACATATGTATCTGTCGTTGCGTTTTGACGTAGATTTACAATTATTTACAAGAAATACTCGCTGCACGCCGGTTGTGTGCGCTCACGATAATCCGCGGATTAACTCGCCTCTTGTTTATGGTGCGCTGTCACCCGCCTAATTGTCTGTGGTCGGGAAAAAGCGCGGGAACGATGGGACAAAATGGCGACCGTGATTTATTTGGGGTTGGTGGTTTTCACAATATTTCTAGAGCAAGATGTTTTGTGTCGAATGAGAGATGGTCCGTGCGGTCGGATTATATTGGTTTCGAGTTACTTGTTTTTGTTGGCAGCGGTTAGCGAGCTCACACTGCTCATCGGTAACATTTGATTTGCAGCGCGTAGACGGCGCGATGTGCACACGTCGCTTGTCCACACAATATATTAGTCATTGTCTTGTCGTCTGGCTGTACGTTATTTTAAGATTTATCAGCGTCTAAGAGAATTTGTGCAAAATAAAAATGTCAACATGGTCTTACCTTGCGAAGTAAAAAGTGAATTATAATGCTGCTATCTCTGTTTACTCGAGAAGGGATCAATTAGGGAGCTTTAATTAAGCTGTTAGTCATTGTGGTCACTTCCAGCATTGGCAGCAGTTCGATGTAAATCAATCATCAATGAGTAACTTTCTATGAATAGGTAGGTGCTGTGGGTATGCATCAGTTGTCTAAAGCTTTGCTGTATTGTACCTAATAGCAAAACTCATCTTAATGTGCAAATATATTTTTTCGTGTCTGTTTAGGCAAATCTTGAGTCACATTCTATTTTTATGTAATATAAGCTTCTTACATAGGTATTGTGGAAAGGTTACCTATTAAAACCCGTTTGGACAGTTCTGAGAAGCTTTGCTTCTGGATCATCCCGGATCTGTGTCAAATCACCCTTTAACTCAAAATTAATCACTACCAAAACTTTTTAAACAACAGGATATTATTTAATCAACATATCACATACCTAATTGGAGACACAATAAAGTTATTTTGCCGTTATAATTCTGACGTCTTCAAAGCAAATGACAGTTATTTCAACATGGCGGAATCGGTAGCCATTGAGCTGTGACAGACGGAACTGGAAATGACGTCATTAAACTATCTTTACTGTGACGGGACGGATCTTGGAGTGATTATGGCTGCCGAGATTTGGCGGAATTTTAATGTTGGTTTGACTTGTTGTTACCTACGGGTTTGCTCGTTAAATGATTGTAAAGTCTCTATCTCTATATCTTTTACGGTCTCTCTTTAGTTGTAAATGTTAGACCAACCTACTTAGGTATACGCATTGGTTTTTCTATCATTCTATTTTACGCCCATACGCTAACTGTATGGAAAGTAAGTAAATGTCTAATTAAACTGACGGATCTTCTCTATAGGATGGCATATTTTTTTGGAACCGTGCTTGACTTTTCATAAGAAAAAAAAAATACTTTGATACTGACTGTCGATATAGTAAAACAACGAACATCTTGACAATAGAAATTGTCTATGTTATATTTAATAAAAATACTAAAAGAAAAAAAAAACGTAACAAGAACCCAATTATTTAAAATCATGTGTTTTAAAAAGTTTACAGTGCGACACAAACTATCATTATCAACGATTAATATAAGCCGTAGTCGCCAATTCTCGTACTTATAAATAAAACACACGAAAAACAAACCGCAGAGGTATTTAATTGTCAAATATTTTCGCTTGTTGGCTGTTCAACAAGTTTTCATTATTTTAATAAGAAAATTCAATTTTCTTTTTTAGAGTTCCGCTTGAAATTGTGAAATGTTGGGTAAAATAAAACTAGTTGTCAAATTTCAAACTAGTAGTTTACAATTATATTTACATTTACAAAAATAAAAAGGGGGGGGGGGGGGAATTAAAACTAAGTATCAAAATATTCATCCGCACTGCTGTCAGCGGGAATCGTGCCAAAAAGGCTGGCTGCATTGCCACGCTGGATGGCAATGCATATTCTTTGGCCGAAGTATAGGCCAGCCTTTTGGTCACGAGTGGACCCCACTAATCGCCTGGAAATTTCGCGATAATGTGTTAAATAAAAAATTATAAAATAAAATTTAACAGTACCTAAGATTAGAAGAGTGGGTAAGTGATAGCTGGATTACCTATCACTTAATGTTTCATCACTAATATCTTAGCTCTTGCTCCTAATAAATGATTTACTTAAGTTTATTTATGTATGGTATCAACTTAATTTATACGCCAAAAATATCTATGACGGAACCCCGTCACTCGCGTGAAGATAATTGGCAAGATTTTATTTTAGTCTAACTCATCGTCATCACACTAAATCAATTGTAACTACTAAATAATTATCATTTACATAGCTACTAATGATTTTTGAAATCAATGTTTGAAATACTAAGTTTAAAAAACGTTACTATGTTGTAGGTACCACTTGTACCTCATGAACTTTAAAATAAGGAACTACCAATCAAGAAATGTAAATGTTTACCAATTCTTCTCAATTTTTTGTCATTGCCATAAAAAATCTACTCCAGAACACCGGCTACTTGAAAGTCAACAAGTTAGTTACAGTTACACGTAGCAAAGTAATCCGGCTTTGAACAGTACATATTAGGTACATTGCTAACTCCTTAGGTACCTACTCTTATTTCCTTTAATCATGTTATCATGTAAAGTATTTATAGCACAGAAATTAATTAAAGGCTAATTAATGAAATATACGGAACCAACAGTCATGGTGGACAGCTGCACATCTGCATAAGTCACAAAACCAGTGAAGCGATACGTCAAAACCTTTATATTTTTTACAATAAGTTAGTTATAGCATTGTAATAACTTGTTTTCCATAAGTAGGTAACATTTTTTATCAATGCGTTTTATACCGATAGCTATATGCAGTTTGCATCGAGTCATACTTACATCTGTTAGATATCAATAATATTATAAAGGTCTTACCGACTGATTATAAGAGTAACGGTTTCAGCTTGGATATTGGTATTTATGTACTACTTAATAGTTTTTAGTTTTGCCTCAACGGACATACGATGTAGGCACTAACTCTTACGGTGTAGATATAAAATTGTAATGCACTTAGTAAAAAGTTTATTTTAACAGCAGACAATCTAATTTCATTTCCGGCGAAAATTGATATTGGTTTGAGAAAGTGAATATGCATAGCTAACATTAATGATACTTTAATTGGCAGATTGCGATAATTGACAATTAAGTCACTAAATAAGTGCTAAATTTATCTTAATCTCTATAAACAAATCTCTTGCGCAAACTTAATGTGTTCAGTTTTGAAAGACCACTCTATTATATGAACATACGCATTGAACTTGTCTTACCAATATCTGATAATTAAAAAGACAAAAAAACCTGCCAAGCGCGAGTCGTACTAAGGTATGAAGGGTTCTGCACCGTTACCAAAGATCGACCAAAAATGGCAACAATGGCTTGGGTTGTACTGCCAAAAATTTTATTCTTGTTTTGAGTATTTGTTGGTAAGTATCTAATAATAGCAAAAAAACTTCATCATTTGTGAAAATTTCAGCTGCCTAAGGCTTAAATTCACCGACAGCAAAACTGTAACAGTTCTTCTAAGGTAAGCTTTCTTAAAACTACTGTTTACTATTTTCTCATAAAATTTTCAAATTAAACAGAAGTGTTATGAATTTGAAAATATATTTGTTGGTAAAAATGAGCTTTACTATCACGGTTCATAAGATACAGGCTAGTGACCGACACAGACGAACAGCGAAGTCTTATATCAACAGTGTCCCATTTTACCCTTTGAGTACGGAACTCTAAAAACAAGTTATAGATACACAAACAGATGTGAGACATCAGAAACTTCCCTGAGGCTATGTTCATAAATTAAACATTATACACTGCTGATAATGATCTAGTTTTCAAATGACACTAGATTCTAGATAAATATAACTTAGACAAGACTTGTGTGTGAGTTGTGACTCACTTGCTTAGAGCATGTGTTAGTAATAGCCGTGGGCTTTCTATATTTGTGTTGTCTTAGAGTAAAAACCTTGGAAATGCGATTTTTGCTGATAAATAGTAGAAGGCCGTTTGCAGTGTGCTACTTTAAGGTGTTGAAGTTTTCGCAAAAATCTTTGGCGACCTGCAACTAAATTCCAGGCAGAAATGCTGATACCTACAAACGGTTTCTGCGCAGCGAGATTGAATAATGTTCTAAATGTTCCTATGTTCATTGACGACAAAAATTTTTGCACTGGTAATATTTGTTTGGTGGTATATTACTCGCTATAGATTCAGCTTGAGGGAGTGTCAGGCTCTTACTGACTAAAACAGTAGTAACTGTTAGGTGTAGTAAACTGTGCTAAAACCCACCATTTTTTTTCTGGAACCCTTTATCTACCAGGGCTGCGGTAACTTGCGCGAACAATCCCTCAAAAACATTCATACTCAGCTGCATTAGGTTAGACTGAAAGCCAAATTAAGCATAGTTATGACTAGGCAAATGAGATGACAGTATGGGCATAAAACCAAAAAGCAGGCAACCTGCATCAATGTCATTAATTTTAAATGTGTCTGGTATCGCCATCTGTCGAGAATAATAAATATCCACAACTGATAAATAGGATTCCCCAATAAGATACAATGCATTTCATCTATACTGTGATATGATAAAACTAAAGAACGCGCTAATCACAGGTGTCTTGATTAGAAAAAGTATTTCTTTGTTAGTTCAGTTGCGCATAGTAATTCCCACTGGGGACACGGGAGAAACTGCCAGCGGAAAAAACCCCAAATAAGTTATTTGATTACTACACATTCAGGATGATAATTGTGAGTGATATTTAGTTATCTTGTTATTTTTGTCTTAATAAGAATCGAATCAGAATCTCTTCAAAATGAAACATTTCATGTAAAGTAAAAGAGACAAAACGTAAGATTTTGTACTCACACTGAAAGTTAATGAATCGATTAGGTACCTATTATTAATTATGTAGGTATAAATAACTTGTAATTTGACGTTTTCTCATTAGCGTCAGTTTAATGCTAATGCAAGTTTGAGATTAAACGCATTAGGCATTGAACTTAACCAAAAGCAGTTATTCATAAAATCAATTAAGAAAATAATATGAAGAAGTTATTCTGTACAACCTGAAATTAGACGACATAATATCTATACCTAACTATCAATTGTTAAAAAATAACCATTAACTTTTTTTATAAAATGTTATGTACAAAATCTTATTTACATTTCTCAAATAAAAAGCCGAAAAGTCATATAAAACATGAATTAAAGCTTAACTACGCCAACTAACCGCTGAACACTATAGGCCTAACCTTGCACACTGTGAAAACATAACAACAACCAAAATAAATAAAAGCCACAGAATAAATACTCGTCCATCGTTTCGGAAACATCGTTTATTGCTTCATAACTTAAATTAAGCCTCTTATTAAGTTAGAATTTAAATATAAATCTTACATTAATAATAAATAGCGTCACCATTACTGTACACTGTCCACATATCACAGTCACTTTCCTTCACCAAGATATGTAGCAATACCTTGCGAAGGGCCTTCTCTCACCTCACTAATCAACTGTGCTTCACTAGATGATCTGGCTCCTGGCTCGGAGGACTCATGGGAGGCGCCAGGCCGTGTATTCTCCTGTACAACTGGTGGTAAGAGGTAGGTGGGGGCGGGGGCAGCCTCAGCAGCGGGCTCGGGAGTGCGTACCTTCCGTACACTGAGAGTAACGGAGGATACAGTCCCACCAGCGACGCGTACGGGTTCCCGAACATAGGATGCAGCAGCGCGCCCCGCTTGAACGCCGCCAGCCGCGACCGAGACGCCGCCGTCGACCGCCGCCGCAGCTTCCCCGTCGTGCCCCCAATAAACACATCATCCGAGGAAGGGTCCAACATCCAGTAGTTCCCCTTCCCCGGGTCGTCGTAATGCCTCGGCACCTTCACGAAGCATTTGTTCAAGCTCAGGTTGTGCCGTATCGAGTTCTGCCAGCCTTGCTTGTTCTCCTTATAGTAGGGGAAGTTCTTCATTATGTACTCGTATATGCCGTTGAGAGTCAGTCTTTTTTCTGGGCTGCTGCGGATGGCCATCATGATGAGTGCATTGTAGCTGTATGCCGGCTTCTCGTTTTTCTTTTCCTCTGGGAGTGTCGAGGAGCCTGGCGGTGGAGTCTCGGTGCCGGTGACGTCGAGCTCAGTGTCGGACGGTGAGGGGGAGCGTGACGAGGCCTCGGGCAGCAGGTTCCGGATGGCGAAGCTGTGTGGCGCTGTCATAGTGGTGCGACATCTCGGGCGGCCGGCACTCGACTGGCGGCCGCGCACCGCCGGCTGGGAGCCCCGCCTATCGGCACCTCCTATCGAGATCCCTCCTACCTTTGTATACTTACAACTTCCTCCACTGCCGTTAACCAGGACCTTATCTTCCAAGCTTTAAGGCTCATTTTCTTTTGCACGATGTTCGCGAAACTGGTTCGCGTGCACCAAGGGAACGGCTATAGGGTTGTCGGGGTTAAAACATTAAAGGAATTAAAATGATCCGTCATGGTTTTGTAAACAGTTTTTTTATGTGAATATTTGACGCGTTGTTTAGTGGTTTATTTAGTGCGCAGTTATTTGTAGTTAACTGTTCCAGTCGGCAGATGTGCGGGCTACTAATAGTTCTACTTGACAAATTGTTTGTTGCGTCATCATAGTAATGGGTGACAATACGTTTTATTAGGTTAATTTATAACAGTAAGGTTTGGGTAATTAATTGTAACCTTTTTGTTGTAATTACAATAGTTTATTGTTATTGGGTGAAAGCAAAACGTATAAAAGTCCAGATGAGAGCGTAGCATGATGATGGCTACGTCCGTAGCCTAGTTCGTAGCGTAGCGGGGTTCGTTCTCGTTTTAGGCAAACTTGTAAATATCGTACCTATATATGTTAAGCAGACCCAGACATTTTACGAAATTGCGCGATGTTATTAAAACGGGAAGCAACTTTTTATCTTTTGACTTTTCAGACAGGCATACCATCATAAAAAGAATCAAATCTAAAATCAAAGTTAGCTACATTTTCACCCATCACCCGAGCAGCTCTATTATCAAAAAACCGGCCAAGTGCGAGTCGGACTCGTGCACGAAGGGTTCCGTAAATTACAGTTAAATCAACCTATCTCAAAAACTATAAGAGATACTTTGATCAAACCAAAAATCGTTGAAAGAGTTAATTAGCATGCATCACCTCTATTTTTTTTAGAATTTTATACCCCGTAGTTATAAAAATAGAGGGGGGGGGACATACTTTTTACGACTTTGAGAGCTGATATCTCAAAAACCGTTCACTTTAAGAAAAATGTTTTTTAGAAAACTTTATATCATTTTAAAAGACCTTTCCATTGATACCCCACACGGGTGTGTACATCGAAAAAAAAAATTTCATCCCTCAGTTACATGTATGGGGGGCCCCACCCCCAATTCTTTTTTTTACTATTTAGTGTCATATTTTTGTAGCGGTTCATACAACACATATTCCCATCAAATTTCATCACTGTAGTACTTATAGTTTCCGAGTAAATCGGCTGTGACAGACGGACAGACGGACAGACGGACAGACGGACATGACGAAACTATAAGGGTTCCGTTTTTGCCATTTTGGCTACGGAACCCTAAAAAGGCGTCAGACACGCCCCCTGTCGCACTAGATCCATTACTGACGGTCATTGTGAATGCTCCCCTTTGCCGAATATAACCCTTACTGAAAATAATAGGAAACGAAAAGAACGTATGTATTGTTCAAAATATTACACGGAGTTGGTTAAAGAATATTTTTAAAGAATCTTCTGTCCTACGTCCTTTACTAAAGACATTGTGACCACTTTTTGCTATCTACCTACTTCTAGCTATCTAGATATCCTTGATACCTTCTCAACAACGGCTCTATGTGAAGCAAAGAGTCATGAGAACAAATATTATGTTAGCCGCAGGCAGAGGTCTGATAAACAGTCGCAACATGTGAAACACTGGTAGTTACCTACTCAGCTCTACTAGCCTTTAAGTGGAAGCCGACGACAAGATAATTTAGGACAAGGCTAGTCACATGATGAATTCTCTGTAGTCCGAATAATATTAGCACCTTTTACCCTACCCTTATAAAAATAAACTTCCATATACCTATTGAACCTGTCTAGATCCAATAAAATCTGGACACATACCTACATACACACACGTAGCACCTACAACACGAGTTTATATCAGTTTATATCAAGCTCAACATTCTATAAAACACAACTATAAAGTCTCACAGTAGAATTTCGCAGATATTCCGAGAAGTCCACGCCCCGCCCACCGCCACGCCCACCGCGTCTGTCAGTGTGTGTGTTTGTTTTGTTAGAACAAGTCTAGAACATAGATATAGTAAGTGCTAGATATAAGGAAGCTGGGAACAGAGATGTGTTTTGTTTTGTAGGTAGATGGTACCAAGTTGAGCTATAGTTATGGATGAACGACGATGTGGTAAGTTTTTTTAAAATTTTATGTTTTCACATTAGGTATCGTGTTTACTATAAAGAGTTAGCAGATGCATTTATGACACATTTTATAGTCTTAGAATGTTTACTAACATTAGGTATAATCTTGAAGAATTCGTTTATTTGGAACTCATCATCCTCCTGCCATTTTTTTTAAGGGTCGGCGCAGCATGTTTTCTTCTTCCATACTCTTCTGACTGCCGTCATTGACATTCTTTCTTGTCATATCGAATTGCACATAATTTATATAGAACTACTGAACCGAAAAAAAAATCAGTGTAACCCATTTTATCAGGGTGTGAGGGGCAACTTCCTGTAGAGAAGGGATTAAATCCATTGAGAGAAGCTAGTAAGTCATTTGTGAGTAATAGGAGAAAATCTTGCCCCATTTATCTTTTCTCCAGAAGAAAACTTCTCGTGTAATACAACTTACAAACATAATATGTAGGTACATATCTTGCAAAAATACATTCCCCCAAACACAACATCTACCATACTACAGCCCTGGTTGAGGAAAATATTTTTTATTTGCGACTAACGGGCTGTACATAAAGAGGGTAGGCAGAGTGATAGCGGCGCGACCGCGGCGCGTGTTTGTCGCACGATTGAGCCAATTGATATGGATGAGTAGGGGGACTGTCGTGAAGGAGGTTTGGGGGATAGGATTTGCTTCTTTTTTGGAGGAAAGTAGGTGCTAAATGGTATGTTTTGGACAGTCTAAAACATGCAAAAGGACTGCTTGTACTCCAAGAGTTATATTGTATGTTACAGAATTTCAGATTTATTGAGTCCGCTTTAAATTATGACAATGAATCTATATGCATATTTTACTAGGCTAAACCGTCACAATTAATTTGGTCAATATTGTTAACAAGGTTTTGTACAACTTAAAATTTTCGAGTTTCTGCTTCTAAATCTACTCCTAAAGAATATGAGTAGGTACCCACAGAATTTATTCCTAGACCACGAGTACATAGAATATCTCTCATTCTATCAAAATCATGGTCCCCCTCTTACAGTAGAGAGCACATAGACCGTCAGTCGTGTTTAGTGGCGGCCGACAAATATTTAACAACCGCCATGTACGCACGTAAAACATAGCAAATCTGTTGTTGTTGATGATTTATAATGTTAGAAATTATATCTACATGGACTAATGAATATAATTGAGCAGTTTAAAAGGTATATTTTATAAAAATTAATGGCATTAGGTGTTCTTATGATCATCGCGGGTTATGCCAATAAATTGTTTAACTTACATGCAATTAGAAATAAGACAGCATACCTACGCAAAATCTTAGCTATGTGGTCTAGTTCGACTAAGAAGGAGATTTAAAAAGCTGTAATAATTTCGACTAGCTCCTGTATTTAACGTAGATAGGTACTGGTAAGGGATTATGAGGATTTTCAGCACTTCACACAAGCAGACAGTTTCAGAACAGTCTACCAGCAAAAACAATCGTTCCAAAACTCCATTAAACCGAAGTCACGAAATCATAATTAAAACAAAAACCCGCTGCGCCAACCGATACAAAATCTGCCAAAAATTCTGAGCAAAATGTTTGAAACTCCGAGTAACGGCACTCGTTACTGTTTCCCAGTAAATACTAAGTAAATAAATAAATACGACGAGTCGCGCGTGTTTTTGTCCAGATTGGAGCAATTACCCGTCCCACTGTGCGACTGCGACGAACGTGCGAAACAATGTTACAAATTGTTGGTCGGATTGTCAAAATCGCTCACGAATGTTGTTTTTTTGTGAAGTTTTAACGCTTGGCTGTTTTGCTTTTTCTTGACTTTTGGATACGTAAAACCTGCACGTATTCTCTGGTGACGGTATAAATCGTAAAAAAAAATACTTTACCATGTTTTAAATTGAAATCGATACATTATTTTTAGTAAAGAAAATCTAAATTAATCGGAATAATTTTAATATTTTGATTTAATAAACGACAATTTAACGTAAGTATAACTAAGTGTCTTTCAGGAAACGAATAACAAATTCACAAATGATAGACCAAGCATCCACAACTTTAATTATTAGCCGTTTAGCTACACAAACCGTTCATCATCACAAGCACACAACTAGAAGGGTCATTTCACCCCTTAGTTAAGCAAATACAATTGTTTTTAGAGTAGCTCCATGTTTGCTATACAGCTTCCGTTGATTGGAGCTTCGTAGGGCTTCTGTCGTGCACCATGTTGGTATACTGATGAGTCGGGGCTTCGCCCTGGCCTTATGACTAAAAATAGACGAGAGATGTAACTTGGTTGACGTAAATAAAGATGACTTAGAAGTTCTGATGAGAGCTTGGAAAGTGGGGCAGGCTTGAGTGGCTTGTTTCAGTATACATAATCCATGGTTGACATTACAAATTTAAATATATTGAATTGAAATAACATGGTTACTTAAGAAATAGTTATTGCAGTGGCGCGCTGACAACATGGATATTAGAAGGAGGGTTGCCAAAATCACCTGCACACTTTTAGTAAGAAATCCTTCAAGAATCTGATTATTTTATTTATTTATTTATTTTATTTAATATTTCTGCACATTTTGTACAAGGGCGGACTTAACGCCTTAGGCGTTTTCTACCAGTCTACCTTTGGGTGGTGGAGAAATAGCAGTGGTAGGTGCAAAGATTATATATTATGACATTTAGTGTAAAAAAATAAATACTAATATATATTATACATAAACATACTATACATACATACTTAATACATACATATTACAATTGCCAAGAGAGACAAAATAAATTAAAAAAATAATAATCTACGGTAGCGACTCTGCCAATTTCCTGTGGATGTGGTCGCGTAATTTCTTTTTGAATGTATAACGACTGTTAACCATCCTGATCTCAAGAGGTAACTCATTCCAGAGAAGAATAGATTTCACAAAGAAGGAAGAATGAACAATATCTGAACGGTGAGCAGGGCAATGAAGAAGACGATTATTAGAGGAGCGGAGATTTTTGTTGTGCTGTGAACACACATACTGAAAGTGGGAGGTTAAGTATGAAGGTGAAGACGGGGTATATAGTATAGAAAAAAGAGTAGTTAATGCCCTCATCACACGTCGTTGTCTTATCGGTAGCCATTTAAGTTGCGCTCGATAGGCTGACACATGATCGTACTTGCGGAGATTAAAAACGAATCGAATGCAATTGTTGAGAAGCCGGTCAAGTTTATTGAGCAGATCTGCATTCAGGTCGTAGTAGCAAACATCACCATAGTCGATTATGGGAAAGATTAAGGTTTGCATAAGCGTCGCCTTCACGTTAACCGGGAGAAAATTTTTCAAGCGATAGAGGAACCGCAACGTACCGGTCACTTTCTGACTGACAGCTGCAACCTGTGATTGCCAATTCAGCGTGGAGTCAAGGTGTAGGCCAAGATTTTTCACAGTGCAGCTGTACGGAATGTTGATACCATTAAAAACTAACGGTGGTAAGACAAGACCATCAACTTTGCTCATAGCTCTCGAGCCTCCAATAATAATGGCTTGACACTTGGTAGGGTTAACCTCCACCCCAAACCTGTCAGACCAATTCTTTACCACTTCTAAATCTGCGTTAATTTTGTCAAGTGTTTCCATTAAGTTAATAGCTTTGGTGTGACGGTAAAGCTGCAGGTCATCGGCATAGAGATGATACGAACACTGAAGTTCGAGAGTGAGAAGATTTATAAATATCGAGAATAGAAGAGGTGAGAGTATGCCGCCTTGTGGAACGCCAACATTCAAAGTCGACCAAGTTGATGAGCTTTCGTCCACCCGAACAGATTATCATCAAAACATAACTTTGTATCAAAGAAACTCTTACCAATCAAAAGATTTAAGCAATATTACAAGTTATTTAGATTGCTTTAGATACAAAATGATTTCATTTAGAAACATTCACAAATTGAGCTTTCAAAGCCAAAGCATTTACCACAACATACTTACTAATATTTATTAAATAATTTCTCTCGCCGAGAACAAACAAAGGACCACACCTTTTAACACCCAGACCCTCACTCCTGTCTGCCCTCATTAACCAGATTAGGCGCTCCATAGAACATGTATGACAGAAGGTCCACAATCAACTCACTGTACTGTAATTGATCAAGAATCAACTATTGGGCCTTTTGTGATCAATTTTAAGTAATGTGTCCTGAACATTACTATCAACGCGAATGTAGATTTTTGTTGCGATGAGAGATGAATGAGAGAACCTATTGTTTACGGGATTACTAAAAGCCCGGTAACGATTACATGATGTCAACTTTTTAGGCGTCTGCCTGAAATAAGTTTCTCAGAACGTGAGTGAACGGTGAACTCTCTCTAGTTTTTCATATATTTGGCAGAGTAGACCTTTTGCCCTGCCTACGATGGTGTTTGGTCTCATGCAGCCAGCATCCGCGGGTTCCACCGCCCCTGGCGCCCTCTGGAGCCCTAGTGGCGAAGCGCCCCGGGTGCTCCAACGCATTCGTGCTCAATTTGTTAAACCCCGTTTTGTTTAAATTCCTATTGTTGCGTGTTGTTTTTTTTATTCGGATTTAAGTTGCTGGAAATAAAGGGTAATGTGGTATGTTCTCGAGTAGTTGTGCAAATATTAAGCATAAAAGAGTTATTCGGTAGTGAAACTGCTACTGTTATTCGTAACTATTTAAGTAGAAGTAACGGCAATCTAGATATGTCAAACGATCTTATTGATAAAGTGCACCTTTTTACAACAGAATAAAAATCACTGCTGTAGTTTCCACCAGAAAATCTTGTTAAGTTAAACGTCTTTAAGAAACTGTATCTAAAATTAAACTCCAAGCGAAATAAGAGATCGTCACAACAGCAGCTAAACACGAAATGAAACTCAGCAAAGTAGGTGTCTCATGTTAAGGAGGCACGCTCTCCCGCCAGCCTAATGTTGTTGAAACATTGATTAATATTGTCGCCATGTTGGATTGGCTCTCAGCGCGCGACAAGAGAGCGGAAGCCCCCTCTCTCGGATAACGTTCCGGTTTCCGAGATACTTCCCACCTTTGTTAGACACGAGCACTCTTCAAAAATGTTCCCCTTTATTTTTTAAATATACCATTTATATTTTATAGAGGAATGTTTTTAAAAGACGCTCAATTGAGCAACTATTAAAACAATGCTAAAGAGGTTGTACGTAATTCTGGTATTGTTCGCTTTGCTGACGAATGTTTTAAACTTTGCAGTAAAGAGACCGCGTTCCTCTTTGAAACCAGGAACTTTGAATAATTTTGTACCGTAATAATTTTATATACAGAGTTTGTATTCATATATTTTCGAGTCTCAAGTGGCTTTTTAAATAACTGAAGTGGGCAACACCTGGACCAGTGAGCGTTTAAAACGTCCGATTTCAATGAACACTTAAAATAAATAAATCTAAAATTATATTTCCAATCCAAATAAAGTAAATGGATGAAAGGGTGGTTCCACTACAAACAAAACCGAGTTCCCACTTTTTAAATTGAATTGAAAAACCAATTACGGAATGTTTTTGTGTTGTAAGTATGATATAAAAGTTAAAGTTCATACTGCTTAGGCAATAAGTACATGAATCGGTAACAAATAGAGTATCCTGTCACAGTAAATGTTATCAATAATAAATACTTTGACTTTCACAAAGCTAAGTTTTCAAACTCAGAATAACATAACCTCAAATCCGATTTGCCTAATTCTTGCTCAAGATACTTTATCACCCTTCAGCGCCTACAACAATTGACGTCACTTTTTGTCGGTCAAGTCAGCTGCCAGTAGAACTAACCTTTAATGTCGGCCATTTTTTCATCTGTAGCACGTGCACAGGTGTTCCGATGTCGGGCGTATTGACCACGAAGGCGCCAAAAACTGTTAACAGAGCAATAGAAAAAAAATGGTACTATTATTGGTTCGCGAGCAGATGTTACACCAGATATCTTATAGAATTGCCCTCAAATTGTCACCTTCTTGTAAATGCCCACTGATTATTTCGCATTATGCCATCACAGCAGTCAAACTGTGAAAGTTTTCCGTGAATTGTTCAAAGGTTGGTAGCACTGTTCTTTTTTTTCTAAAGACATGTCATGCCTCCTTTCTGTTTACTTTGACCTTATGTTCATACAAATGTGTATTCTGTCAACATCCTATGAAAGGCTAATTTATTTGTCATTCTCGCCTACATCAGAATGAAATCCCTTTTTCGGGTGTCGGGAAGTAAACGTATAGTAACATGAACATGCATAAATATTATGTAGACTGTATGCAAGCACATTGTCAAGATTTACATTGAATTGGCTGTCGTCTATAAAGCTTAGCCAGCCACAATGCAATACTGAATATTCAAACAAGTTATTATATTCAAACCGCTACTCAGGAGACTTGATTTTGGAAAAATCTCAATTTTTTTCCAATTATTTCTCCGTTATTCAGCTACCTCAGCAACAACATTAAAATTTCATAAATATCGCTGGATATTGAAAGCTGCAACTACTGTTTATAACTTTACTAACGTTTTTATACCTCAATCGAATATGGAAATGGTTAGTCTAAACAGAAAATTCACCAGAAATCCAATTACAAAATTGCTACCATTAACTGTAAATCTGTATTGATTTACCTTCACGGAAAACTGCAAGCACACCAACCAACACACTACAATAAACTACAAGGGCAAATTGACCCCTAAAACTATTTAATAACGATAATTCCACCCTTTACTGGTCGATTTCTCCCAATTTAGAAAACAAGCTCAAATCTTCAAACGAGATTGCTACATACGGAACTTTTTTCAACATCTGTCGTACCCCGTGTCCATTTTGGCGGGTTTTTTGTTTTTTTTTTACCGCGCTCCTTTTGCAGTTTCGATCGGATTTGCCTCCGGGGGGTCGGGATTGTCGTACTAACGATTGCTTACGAGTACTGTCGAGTTCGTCGCACGTTTTCGCTCTTTGATTGTCCGAATGTGACGGATTTGCGATTTTAACGCTATTCAGGAAAGCATTTGGGCAAAGCGGATTAGAGAAAGGACTGCAGTGATTACTAGATGGTGAATAAATGTTATTGTCAAAGTTTTGGATAGTTTTTTCGGATATAAGTCTTCGGTCATTAATGAAGCTGACAAGTTTTTCATCCAATTGGTTCTGATATCCAGAACATTTATATTTAAATGAAAACAAATGAAATTGTACGGGAATAAGCCTACGAATAAACTGGCCTGATGATATGGTCTTAAATCCCTAAGGAATTAATAAAGGTCCTCAAAAGAGCCCTGATTGTGTTACAATAAAATTCGCATTTACTTCTCTGAACTATTGCTGTATACAAAGCGACACGTGAGAATAATATTTGGAAGCTTTCTCAAGAGTAAGCAAAACAAGCCTCCAGAGAGTTTGTATATCAATTGTTAAATAAATCATCTGCCCACATTACTACATGTATCCGATTTAATTAAGTCGTTTGCGACACGTGAGGCTGAATAGAAACGCGCCTTTGCTTTGTGAACGACTAGTGTCGCATTGTTGGCAAGCAGTGGGAGGTTGGCCCGGTTTCCGAACGCACCTGTCGACGTCACAAAGGATTCGAAATTCAAATTTAAAATTGGAATGCTAAAGTTGAAATTGGTTTAGTGCAGAAGTGTGGAGCGTGGGCCTTTATGAGAAAAGATAAAACATATTTAGCTTATGTCACGGTGTGTGTCGGTTCTACAGGAAATCGGTATTACACACAAATGTCAGATAAAAATACAGCCAAACAGATTAGCTTTGTGGGTACACGATACCTGCCTATACTATACTACTACTACTACTAGTCTATTATAGACAATAGGTAACCAACCGAAAATGATGTATTGTCATTCAACTATTGATTACATCTTTGATTAAAACCGCACCATCAAATATTTCAACTAAACAAAAATAGCATACCTATTAAAAAAACATTTTTATACATCGAAATAGTAAAATTAGTATTTATATACTTGCTTATTGGTGTCTGATGATGACGTCACATTCCATAACGTAAGCTCAAGCCATCTCCAACGTCTCAATATGGCGTCGACGTGTTAAACTTATTGTAAATCAGTAACAATGACGATAATTGATCGTGTCGTCTCATGCAGATGTCGGCGCACCCTTTATTTGTTACACATAAGACAATTTTATTATAACAACTACAACTTAACGAGAATAACAAGATGGCAGTCTATCTTTTGACGTTTTGTTTGTTCGGATACGTTTCTTAGAAGATGAAGTAATTACACTTGGAAAATAGAGGGATTAGGTTGTGTGTTTATTTGATTTGATCACAATGTTATTTAATTTTGGTGAACGGTGGGTTAGTAACGGTGATGTCTAGGTTATTTTTATGCTATCTGGTATTCAGGTGTGATACATAATTTGAGCTTAACTGTAAATAGGAATCGTCCATAACTAAAGAGGTTATACAAACCCAAGTAGAAGTTCCTGAGATAGTGCGTTCAAGCAAACGTACAAAGAAACTCTTCGATTTTCACTCAAATATGAAAGAATTAAATTATCTTGCAAAACCCCTGTGGCTCTTTGGAATCAAACCAATTATATATTTTTTTGCAATCGTAAAAGTTTACCGAAAATAGTGAAGACTAGCCGTATAAACCTGCCAAAATCAAAGACACTTATCAAAGTAAACCAATCTATCATAATCGATATAAAAAGTCCAACATTTCATCCACAACATGCAGAAATTGAGTGGTTTTACAACAGTTAACAATTGTACGAACAACACAAAAGTTTTGAAGTAACGGTAGCGTTCCCGCCAACACTGACAGCCACCATCTTGATGGATTGTTTTGGGTCTATGGTACAATGGTAACAAGGAGTCCGCATACCTTACCATAGTTGGAAAATGTTTTACATGAGAATCGAGTGTTTTGGTTTACCATTGGATTTTGGGCATGCTATGTGCTGGTTGATGATTGCTATCCATTTTGGGTAGTGCTTTCAAAGTTTTGGTAACTTAAGAATGTTGAGGTTTTGTCACACCGAGAGGCATTCTAACACGTTCTGTGGTTAATAGAAAGCCATTCATACATTAATAGCTGTAAAGGCTGGTAAGCATTCCATATAAGAGAGTTAAGAATTCGCTCTCATTGCAATAAAAATACGAATCAATGAAAGCAGCTTTTCATATAGAAGTTCCCCGCAAATGAAAATAAAAATATTTGCATTCTTCCTCTATTGACACAACAAACAGACGTGGTCGTTGTTCAAAAAATATACAAATCTGGTAACAAAAACAAAATCCGCACGGACAATGACGCTCATCATTATGAAAACATTAACGCACGTCGGCCTGCGGGGCGCCAATTATTTTTACTTGCAACCCCATCACGCGGTGATAATTCGCGCTGGCAACACTTACACTCGTTCATCATCGGTCAGTCGCGTGCGAGGCGGCACGCGACTCCCTGGGAGCTGAGCTTTTTAAAAACACTACATGTTTTATATTGAATATTGTCTTGTTTATTTATTTTTATTGAGGGATCTGTAATAACAAGGCTGGTCGGTAATTGGAGTGCTCGAGTCCCATCTTCTGCTCGGCCACCATGCTGCGTAGCAGACACACTCATTAATATTAAAACTTTTGTGATATCTCCATTATGAACATGTTCAACATCATTATTTGTTGAAGTTATTGCGAATTTCACCGATAAAATGATTTTTTATCAACTAGACGCCAAAGGACAAAATTTATTTTCATTAACATGTTTAAAAATGTAGGTACTCGTTATTTTACTTTTTCAAGTTTTCTTCTTATGTTTCCATTACATTTCTCTTTTTATCTGCCTTCAATCGTCAGTTCCCATACTTCACACTTACGCCTGTATGACTTCCCAATTACTCTCAAAATTCTGCAGTTATTTCTCAAGTAGGTACTTCTTAATCACCCATCGATTAAAATTCCGACTCGGCAGAGAAACGAAATATTTCTTCGCCCCAAATAACGAACATACGTTCGACAAATGAAATACAATTCCCACTAAATATTTAAGTTCTCAAAAAGAATTTCTCATACTTATTAGCAAGACTGCACTCAAAAATCAGTGAACTTAGAAAAACTTGAGCAATTAATTGGCGACGGATCAGCGAAGCGCGCGAGCTCGCACAAAGGCGGCCATGTTTAACAAATAACCTTAATCTGGAATTCGCGCCATTGTCACACCCTGTTTACGGCGTCCGGCCGATTAAGCACCCAATATTCCCGCCCATTGTGAGCTAGCCAGATTCGCCACTCAATCATAATAAAATTGTGGGAATAAGTCGATTTCTGCACTTTTCTAATTGTGAGAAAGTATTTTTTACTCGTAATTGGTTTTCGACAGATGTTAATGAATTCAATTTTCGAATGTTAATTGATATTGCGTTGGCACCATTGTTCTGGCTTGTTGCAATTATTTGTGAGGAAACTTTCACCGTAATAACGGTACGTAGACGTTATTATTATCCACTGTTAGGTGCTCGTTAGTTTTTTATTTCTAAGATTGCAATTATCTGAATTATGACACGTCATGAGACTATGAGAAGTTTATTGTTATGTTGAATAACACTATGATTTTTGATCACTAACAGAAATATGAATAATGCTAATACAAATAAGAGATGGTACTTATCCATACAAACATAGGAGATGCAGTTTTAAATTCGATAAAATGAGGAGAATTATGATAGATAAATGATCTAAACAGGTAGGTATCAATTCTACTTACCTACATAAACGACGTAACGGATTCTTAATCCTATCCTTTCTCTGCCCTCAACTTTAGAACGTTGTATCAAAATTAGCGTTAAAAATCCTAAACAAACCACCTATTGTTCCGACAACCACTAATCCCTGCATAATACAAAAATAAACTATAGCAAAATACAAAAACATTGCGATCGAATGAACTGTGTTTGTGCAACGGTATCGGTAACCGCCCGGGGGCAGTGCTGCCAACCTCTCGCCGAAAACAATTAAAACTATAAACGAGAATAAAAATGGCGGGTGCCCGCGGCGCGGTTGTGGGAATGCACCCATTGTTTCTGATGTTATTGACGTTCACACAGCTCAGACAGCCGGTGTCGAACCAAAACAATGCGATGCTGATTCGCGACTCAATCGGCCTCCACATATGGCGTTTTTGTTCCATTTGTGATGGATGTTCAGTGGGCCGAGAGATTCCACCTCGGAGAACGCCCCGCTAATCATTCGTGATTGAGAATAATAAAACAAAGACGTATGGGTTCCAAATGAGATTAAACGACCGACCGATCAACCGATTAATAAAAGTCGACAATGCGTTTCCAATATGTAAAAATACATATATGAAACATTGCGCAGATACATTTCCAGACTTAATACTTAGGTACTTCATAGTATTCAGGTAACATAGAATATCATATACCTTCAGCGTGAGAACGATTGCCGTCGGAAGAAATAACTCGGTGAAGCAAATGTTTGCTACGAAATGCTACGCAGATCGTAGCACTTCGTAGCACAATCAGCGTAATTATAGAATAGAATAAAAAGTATTACAAATACCTAGTAAACATACGAAATATGCTGTCATAGTATGTCTTTATACTCAGGCTCTTTTTAATTTATAATCGTTTAGAAAACACCCTCATTACACCAGGAAACGATTCTACATTTCCTCCCCTCAAGAAAAGACACCCTCTCAATTAGAGGCTCTAAAACATTATCAAGTTATCAACAGCCCTCGAACTATGAGCCTGATTTGCATACAACTGTCAGTGGCGAGCCTGATCGCGCGTATCGCACGTTTTGGCGCCGACGAGAGCCCGCGCGTGCCGAATCGCGCGCGCGCCATACTTCACCATCTTTAACCGACCCAAGAGAGGTTAATTGACGCACGTGTTTAAAAGTCTATTGTTTGATAGATAAACGCGCAAATAGTGTGGAAGGACTCTTCAGTGGTACTTCGAACTGTCAATCTGTCAGGTCCTCTTTTTGTTGTATTTTTCTAGCAACACCTGTAGGCCCGGTCGATGAACCTTGTCGGAAGAGTGTTATTCGTTTTTTTTATTTTATATCTCACATTGGCGACTATTAATAAAAAGTAAGTACTGCATCTCGAAGGGAATCTAAGTGCAAGCTATCATTAATACTTTAATTGTAAACAGAAAACCTCAGCAAACATACATCCACCAATCATAGGTAAAGAATAATACTTGGAAAAATAACAAAAGCAGTATATCAGTTATTTTTGTGAGAATGATAACCTAAGTCTTAGGATATCTTAAGAAATCAGAGGTACGGCAAATATTATTCCTGCACTTTGATCAGGTTATTTAGTAGCTGCTAGCGCCATCTGTTGTTGAGTAGCGGCACTAAAATGCTTAATTATACGGAAAAGTGTTAAAAGTATACTTAAATGTAAAGATAAGTTTATTCAATTGGTAATTTTACCTATCTGGGTTTTTGTTACACTATAACTACAATTAAAAACATTTTTTTTTCTTGAGCGTAATCAAACTTACAAGAAACTTATAAAGCGCCATCTATCTCCATTAATTGTAAGCATTAATCACATTCTGCATACATAAAAAAATATGATTCAAATAAAAATACTGCTCTTACCCTATCTATAAATCACCATTTTACTTGGCTTTCGCAATATTTTCTTAGAAAGTTCACCCGTGAGTCCGCAAACAAGCAACACGATCACCCATAATCTAGAAAAGTAAGTAAATTGCTCTACTACATATAACTTGACCCCTGTGTTCAAATAAAGTGTTGGGTCTGAGAGATCTTTATAAACTGGTGAATCCTGCGGTCAAGTTACATGTTACGACCGACAGAGGGCCAGCAAATATTTGATGTCAGTAATTGTCATACGAGAAGAAAATATCCTTTTACTACGTCCCTTGTGTGTTAAAGTTTACTAGCAGTGAAAAAAGATATCTCCTTCGGTGTTTTTATATAAGATTATAAGATTGGGTGTTTATGGTGTAGGGTGATCTTAAGACCGTGATTTTATGCCCGCTGAATAAAATTCGAGTTGTTGTTTGTAATGACCAATTCATTAACAAAATATATGTTTGTTTGTACGTAAGATGTTACGTAAACAGAAAGAGTTTCGTTAGATCCACTTATTTAATGGCATATACTTCGCTTCCAGTACATATTGGTCGTGTGAAACCGGCAATTCGACATGAAAACTATTTTGTGGAGTGACAGCAGCCAGCTATATAGATTTAAAATATTTTTTTTACGTCAAAACACGTAAATACGTCTGAGATTTATAACAAAGTCTCTTTAAAATATTAATTGAAAATGAATGTCCACAAGCTATGGGAGTATCAAGAATACATCAACGTCAACGGTATTATGATGACCAACGAACTTATATCTTTGTTGCAAAACTCGCTGACAATGTTGCAAGTAGAGAACCATTTCACCCACATTCAGTACTGGGGCCAGATATACGCTGTAGATATGGACTACCACATCGCTGTCGGCATCAGCAACGATGCACTCACTGATCGCAAATACTTCTACACCACCGACTTCAAATTCTGGGGTTTGCTGCCAAAAGCAAAAAAGAAGTATAAACAGCTGTCTCTGCTCACTACGTTCCCATTTAGGGGAGAACCAGCTCTGCAAGTGAAGGTTTTAGACGAAGGTTTGGACGAAAACCACCCTGATAGATGCAAGGTCATGAAAGAGGAAAGCCGACTGTCCGCTACCATCAGCAACATTTGCGAAGAAGCTGAGGTGTGCGCTCGAGGACAGTTGCTCAAACAACCGTCCGGTACAGTCGTCATAAACCCCAATTATTACGGGCTAAATGGTCATGAAGCCAAATTGTTGAAATCGTATCTTCATATCAGGCCAGCTCAACATCGCTGGAACACTAACTTACTGACTAGACCGGACTACAACTACAGCATGGACTTCCTAGACTCCATTGACATGGACATTCCAGCAGGCTGTTGGAACCTCTCCATAGAACGTGGCGGTTCACTTGTGTATTTGAAAAGCTTGTACTGGCCCGGAATGATGTTTTTCCATAAAGTAAGAACTCCAGACGCTGGCTTTCTTTACATTGGTAATGGCCGAAAGAATTTAGATGTGCCTTTTCTGCTGTGATGGATTTTTTATTTATTTAATATGATGTCTTATGAATACGACTTAAAATGTTACTAATACACTATTCTTTTATTTCCACCTATCTGTATGAAACTACAATTTATTGAACCAACATTTTCATCTTCATAAATAAGGTGAACAAAGAAGGCTGTTTAGTCCAGCAAAGTGACCAAGAGAAGAAATCTATAATCGATTTTATTTCGCACAATAACAAAAAAATCCCGACGAATTAAGAACCTCCTCCTTTTTGGGAAGTCGGTTAAAAACTCTGTGCTTTGTAGCAATAATTAGTTTGCCTCTTGAAGCGATACTGTAATAAGATTGACATTCATACATACACTCAGCAATGAATACTACTTTACTTTTTTACTATAATAGTCCGTGTATTCCATTATGATTTTTAACAACTTGCAAAGATAGTAAACAAATAAAGCTGGCAAAGTGGCAACATTTTTATACGTACGTCAAACAAACCGTTCCGTTTTTCGTTCGCTCCGTTTCATTCGGCGGTTCGGTTCACCTGTCTCGAAAAAATCCTTGGCGCCTATTATAACCGGCTTTTCTAGTAATTTTCGGATTATTCCATCAATTTGTATTAATACCTCTCAGTTATCGCCTTGAAGTGAAACAATGGCTACAGACGACGTAAATATTGCCGAAGACGCCGAAATGGCAGAATGTGATGGGGACAAAGTTGTTACAATGATGGATGTTTTACAAGAGCAGCAGGACTTCGAGGAAGATGCCAACGCTGTCCTGGGAGCCTCTGACGATAAGAACTGCACTTATCCCAAGGTAGGCAAAGCTCATTTGTGTGTAAAAGCTTGTAAAAATGTACCAAAAATGGCGCAGGCAAATTGACGTTGCAACGGAATTATATCACAGTATTTTGCCGTATTTCTTATTGAACTGTTGTACAGAACGGTATTTAGACCCTGCATCTCAGTTTTCATAAACTCCAAACTGTATCGACGTTAATTTGTTTGAATATAAGGCTAGTAATACAGAAACAATATGGATGAACAATACAAAGGAACAAAAATTGACGATTTACATACCGTTACCAACGAAATAGGAATGTTTTAGAATGTTACAATATGTTTGTATTATTATGTAAGACTTACCATCACGGTTTTAAATGTATTTCTAGGATCTGAAGAAAATTGCTGAAAATTTAAGCACAAGTACATAAAGTTATTTGATGCTATCCATCTCTGTTTACTCAATATCTGATTGCACTTGTTTCATGAAATATCATCCATTGGATACTATCAAAATCAATATTATGCACTAATATCCTTTAAGTGATATGTCTTTGCAGTCCTAAAGCTACTTTCTCTTTTCTTAACAAGAGGTTAAAATAATAACAAGCAGTTATATTTCTACATTTACCGTAATTACATTCAAGAGGGAAGTTTTCCTTCCTGCATGAACTTTCGATATTTTTTAAGTAAATATAATTAAACACAATTAAAATAATTATGTATGTATGTTGTAAGTTAAATTATGTATACATTACTGACACAGTTAAATTAATCTCCTAAAACATTCTCATTTAATTTGTATACTGTTAAATGTAGTGTCACCTTGTAACAGTTTCTATTAATACAAAAAGTACTTGTGTTTTCTTTAAGTGAAACAAATCAAAACTACTTTGGAAATATTGACTAATTTCTCCATCAAATAGGAATCACTCCAATTAAGACTAACAGCATCAATCTAACAGAATGCTTGTTCAATTCACAGGGCTACATCAAGAGACAAGCTCTGTATGCTTGCCTGACATGCTGCACCGAAGCTAAGACTGACCCCACAAAAAGGGCTGGTGTTTGCCTCGCATGCAGCCTCACCTGCCATGAAAACCATGAACTCGTCGAGTTGTACACCAAAAGGAACTTCAGATGCGATTGTGGCAATCCAAAATTCAACTCCAATCCTTGCCAATTCACTTCGGACAAAACTGACCTCAATGAGGGCAATGTTTATAACCAGAACTTCAGTGGGCTTTACTGCACCTGCCACAGACCCTACCCTGACCCAGAATCAACCATCGAGGATGACATGATCCAATGCATCATTTGTGAAGATTGGCTTCATGCATCTCACCTGGATGCTGTAGTACCTGCCAATGATCAATACTCAGAAATGATCTGCAAGAGTTGCATGGAGAAGAATGAGTTTCTTCATGACTATAGCATGTTTGCAGTAACTGTTGAGACAGGAGATGTAGATATTGTATCAGTCAATGGTGATTCTAAGTCTACTGACAATAGCCTTTGTAATGGTGATCTGGAAAAAGAGAAACTAACCAATGGCATAGAAGTAAATAAAACTGAAAGCGAACCTGCAAATGTAACTGTTAATGGGGATGTTGAAATGAGTGAGGACAAAGTTAAAGATGATGCAGAACAGAACACAACTGAGGAACAAAATTCTAGTGCAGAGAATACAGAAGAAAAACAAACTGACATAAGTAATGTTGAGTCAGAGTCTAAATCTGAAGATAAGGAAAAGGCAAATAATGATGACAGTCTGGCGGATACTGAAACCAAGGCAACAGAGCCAGGAGATCAGCCTATGGAGACTACTGAAATAAAAGAAGATGAAAAAACTACAGAAGAGTCAAATACTGGGAAGGATAATGAGACAGAAAAGGACACTTCAAATGACCAATCTGATGCAACAGTAATTACATCTGAACAAAAATCGGACCAAAGCACTGATGAAAATGCTGAAAGCACAAATGACAATATGGATAGTACAGATATCAAAACTGATGACAGTAAGGACAATGACAGTACACAAAATACTGACAAAGAACCACAAAACACAGATGCAGCCATTAGTGACCAGTCTGAGAAAGAACATGAAGGTGATGGTGATAAGGTACAAGAAAGCTTAGTGGAGACCAGTGAAGACAAATCTGAACAACAGCTTTTAAATGACCTTAGTGAATTAACAGCTGACAATTCAGTAGCTGAAGAAAAACCAGAAGAAAAAATGGATCAATCTGGAGGTGGAGAAAATATTCCTGCAAATACTACAGAATCGGGTCAAGAAATAACTAAAGAAAGTGAAAGTTCAGATCAGAAACCTGTTAATGAAAGCACAGCTGATGCAACTAACATAGAAGTACCAGACACTTCACAACCTGCTGAAAATGAGAAGGAGAATCCTGAAGATAAGACTGACTCTGTGATGGATGCTATTGATGAACTGTTAGACACTGCAAATAATGCGAAAGATAACGCAACTGAAGAACAACAGGAAGAAACTAAGAATGAGTCATCAGAGAATAAAGTAGAAAGTACTGAAAAAACTGAAATTGAATCATCAGAGAGTAAAGTAGAAAGTACTGAACAGAAAGAGTCTGATGATGTTGATATGAAACCCAGTGAAACTCAACCTGACAAAAAAGTACCTGAAAAGACAGATGAGACAGCTGAAACCGACGAAAAAATGTGCACGATTAAAGACACAGATGTTGAAATGAATGATAACGCTGCACAAAATCAGCCTGCAAGTGAAGATAAACAGAATGATGAGCCTGGAAGCGAATCCGGCAAAGATGACAAAACTGAAGATATTGACAAACCTGACGCTACTGTAACTGAAGACAAACTTGACAGCGAATCGGTTACAGATAAAGACGAAAAATCGCAACTTACTGACACAGCTAATGAAACAATTAACCAAGATAACAAAGCTTTAAATGAAACTGACAGTGAGTTGAAAACTGCTGGCGAGAATGGTAGTACTACAGAAGATGATGAATGCAAAGATAAAGATAAGAATGAAGGATCTAATTCTACAGAAAACGCAAAAGAACATAAAAGAAAACTTAGCTCTGACGATATTACAGACGATAGTTCGTCAAAGAAAGCCAAATTAGAATGCGTACGGCCTAAAGGAGTGAAAAGAGTGCTCAAGGGAGCTACATTCTGGCCATCCAACTTCCGTCAAAAGTTGTGCACGTGTGGTGAGTGTACCACCATGTACAATGACCTTAAAGTATTATATCTTACTGACTTAGAGGACACAGTGTTCGCCTATGAAAGTCTGGGCAAGGAGAATGTAGCTGGAGGGGCCTCCCAGTATGAGAAAGGCCTACAGGCACTTTCCTCATTAGACCGGATACAACAGATAAACGCTTTAACCGAGTACAATAGAATGAGGGACAAATTGCTTGACTTCCTCAAGAGTTTCAAAGATAGGAAAGAAATCGTCAAAGAGGAAGACATAAAAGCGTTTTTCGCGGGAATGAAGCCCCGACGGGAACCTGACGGCGTTTATTTCTGCAGATAGAAGTAGAATGTTAAGAATTATTTTATATGTTTTTTTATTTCTCATTTGTGATTCTATAGCCATCCCCCGTTTAATACTTTCATGTGATTGATGGTTATTGAATTCTCAATATAATTTAATTTTATGATATTTTGGTTTTATTTCGTAACTTTTTTTACATTTGACCAGTGGTTTTCTCCGGTATCACCCGCGTCCCGCCATGAAGAACTCCTTCACACACCCGGTTCAAATGTTGTCTGTTGCCTACTCGGGGATTGTGAAAAGTGTAGCTTTCCAACAGTGAAAGATTTTCTCAAATCGGTTCAGCAGTAACTAACAGTAGGATGGACGTGAAAGAGGAGTAACAGGAATAAAATAAATAAATGGTGTAATGAAACAAATGCATACGTAAGATAATTAACTTTATTATCGTAAGAGGTTATGAGAGGCGTGATCACGCGTACAGTATGTCGTAGTGTCCGGGCCGGTACAGCAGGTGCACCAGCGGCTTGGAGCCCTCGGGGAAGTCGTGTGCTATCACCTGCAACATACAACACATTACAAACTACACTTCTCACATATTTTTCGAATCTGCTATAGAAAAGGAGTCCCAACTCAGGAGTACTTTTGACACTGACCGTATACACGGATTGTCTCGGAAGCAAACATTTTTCGCAGTTAATAATAGTCAATACTGGAGGGAAAAAGGTTTTTTAGGGTTCCGTAGCCAAAATGGCAAAAACGGAACCCTTATAGTTTCGTCATGTCCGTCTGTCCGTCTGTCACAGCCGATTTACTCGGAAACTATAAGTACTACAGTGATGAAATTTGATGGGAATATGTGTTGTATGAACCGCTACAAAAATATGACACTAAATAGTAAAAAAAAGAATTGGGGGTGGGGCCCCCCATACATGTAACTGAGGGATGAAATTTTTTTTTCGATGTACATACCCGTGTGGGGTATCAATGGAAAGGTCTTTTAAAATGATATAAAGTTTTCTAAAAAACATTTTTCTTAAAGTGAACGGTTTTTGAGATATCAGCTCTCAAAGTCGTAAAAAGTATGTCCCCCCCCCTCTATTTTTATAACTACGGGGTATAAAATTCTAAAAAAAATAGAGGTGATGCATGCTAATTAACTCTTTCAACGATTTTTGGTTTGATCAAAGTATCTCTTATAGTTTTTGAGATAGGTTGATTTAACTGTAATTTACGGAACCCTTCGTGCACGAGTCCGACTCGCACTTGGCCGGTTTTTTGATGTGAGCTTGGGATTTAATAACCAGTGCGTCGTAAGTACATCATCATTTTATAGAAACATAATGTATATATCCTATACAATATTACAATTACATACATAATAAGATTGCAAAAAAAAACGCACGATATTTTGACTGCTTGACTAAAATTTAACTAGAGAAAGATAGTAAGCAGACACTAACTGATGAAGTTATATATATATACTTAAAAAACAAGGGAATTCAGGTAAGACGCGTATCAAACAATTACAGATAGTAAGATACTTCTAATGTAATGACGAAATATATAAAGCAATAACCCATAAGTAAACGATACACTCAAAGGATGATTTATACGTAAAAATAAATGACGAGTCGAGCCGAGACAAATTACGTTTTACCATAAAGAAACTACCTACATATTCACACAAAGAGTGCGTACCCGTCCTTTCATACTGGGTGTCTCGGTCACACCCCTGTCTCGACTCGGACCCGCACCCTGTACCTAGCATAAATCACCCTTATTAGCGAAATATTATAATAATTTTATAACCTAGAGTCTAAAGAACTGACACTACCCGTGACTAACTACTGAAACCGTGCGACATATTTCTGCTAAGCGGATTGTATAATGAGAAGGTTCCACGCACAACAAAATCGACTAGTATGAAAGCGCTCTAAGCCGTTAAAAATACCGGCTACCCAAAAACGTATACCACAGTAAATGTCTTTGGCCTCTTCTATGGCACAAAATCTGGGGGAAATAGAATTCTACCACACATCTGTGTAAGCTTTTAATTTTCGACAAATACCTAACAAAGGACATTTTTTATGCAACTGAGGAGTAAAGGTATAAATGTTTAAAGCTTTCACGATCAATACCTTACTGACCTGACTGCCCTCGCCGCGGTCCATGTATTTGACTCTGACGCCCACGTTCAGGGCATTGCTCAGCGCTATTATGTGGATGTGGTCAGACTCCTTGTACATTGGTTCCACTTCCTGTAAATGAGAAACAAGTCACCTAAATACACATTCTTGCTTTAAATACACAAAAAAATGCAGGCTGAACAATTACTTTAAATAATTTTTGGCTATCATGTCAGTCCATGTGCTAATGTCATATAATTTGAAGGAACTGGGAAGGCTAAACTAGCAGCGATTATTATTGAACCATGTTAAAAAGCAACTAGGAAACTGGATTAGAAACAGTCAATAAGGTTATGGGTTAAAATAAAATTTTGGCTAAGAGTATGCCCTTAGCCAACACATCATTTTGGCACACATACAAGTGACCAAGAAATGCTAACAAACATACCTGTCTACAAAACTCAGTAACAGTGCGAGGTCCCTCGATGAAGTTCTGGTAGAAATCATTCTCGGTCTGCAGCTGCCCCGAGGTGACGAGGCGCAGGTACACCACAATGTAGTCTGAGTAGCCTTGCTTGTTGAACTTGTCGTGGAGCTCGGCTCTCACCGAGTCCAGGGACTCTGGGGAGCCTCCTGCCTGCTCACCCACTCGCTGGACCACTTCCATAAACTGGAATAGTATTTTGTTTTTATACCAGTAATATTGACACTTAAATGAGCCTTATTGACAGTGCCATTTTATTGATTATCCTTAAAATATGGATGGATTATATCTTAGAGGCATATAAGACCTAACTTTATGATAATATCAATGGAGGTAAAAATTATGGCTAGAATGGTATTTTTTTAATACTGTTTATTATCTGGATGGATAAATAAAATAAATTATTTGGGACTGATCTGTCCTTGTGGAGTCATTTCTAAATTGAACAGTATAAAAGGATGTAGAAGGCCAGAACCGACACATCAAAATCAATAACAAAAGTATTGACATGGTATTTTTATATCCTTGAGCATCAGTAATTATGCATGACATGCATATTGATTTTTACATTATTATAGAAATTCTGCTATAAACTTTTTGGAAAAGTAGTGAATCTATAGATTTTATGTTAAAACAATGATTATAGAAACCAATAAAATCACATAACAGTATGATAACAACAACAAAAACCATCTAACCTTCAAAGTAAAGTAAAAACTCACCGTCTCATAGAAGTCTTCCACTGTGAACTGTGAGAAACCTAAGGCGACGAGAATCTCCTTGGAATTCTTGGCTATTTCATAAAACTTATCGAATTCACTCTTATCCGTCAGAAGATGTTCTAAATACGCGTAGGAGAACGCACGGAAGAAACAGTTGCCGTCCGGCCGGGTTCTCCTGATATACTTATACTTAGAGGACAAGTCTTTTACTTTTAACAGGTACACTGGATCCTCGTTATATTCCTTTTCTAATGATGACAATGCTTCAAGTTCACCCACGAGCGGTATCGTTTCCGATATCTGCAAAACAAACACAACACAATGTCAAAGTTGTAATACGATTTCTGCAAACATAATGCTCTCCTTACACATCAAGTGGATCATTTTAAGATTCTCACCTCTTTCTCTATCTCACGCTGTTGTTTCATGATCAACTCATCTTGATTTATTGAGTTATCTATTATATTGCCGGCGCAACCGCTGCTGCTTGATGCATCGTCCGCCATTTTCAAATAAAATAAAAACTAAAATTGACAGATCAAGATCACGACAAATGACAATCACACCCGCAAAAAAAACTGATGCGTTCAAAGATCGTATTGTTTAACTTTTTGCAAATCTTAAATAAGAAGGTGCATTCATTGTTGCTTGTAAATAAAACAAAGGTTCTTGGCTTATTATTTACACATTTTATTGTAAAATCAAATATCATGTTTGAAAATATTGCTGACACAAAAAAGTTATGTGGATTTTTTTATTTTATTTCATTCAGAAACTGTCACACCTATTTTTTACTTAAAACTAATCAGCAAACATATCTTCGATCTTCTTTTGTACTTCTTTTTCAGTCTCAGAATTGAGTTTGTCTGGTAGGTTTTTAACGGCTTCCAAATCTGCTGGCTCGTCGTCATCTGTGGGTGCTTCGCCCTTAGCCTTCTGCAGCTGTATTTCAAGCTGCATAATGGCGCGCTCGAGCCGGTAGTTGTCAGACACGAGCTGCGCCCACCGCCGCCGTAACGCTCGTAGTCTCGCACCACTGGCTGTTTGTGAACGTTTACGCTCCCAGTTCACTGATGCTATTTGTTTTCTGGTGAAGAGAATTTTTGAGTAAATTTATGCTACATTAAATATAACTGAATTATATATCTTGTTATATAATAGTAACTGTCACACAGTGAAGCCAAGTTTTAAAAATAGAGGCCATATAGAGCATATCAAGAGCCCTTTCAGTGCACAGAAAGCAAATTGACATCATAACATGTAATCGCTGTCATGTTATAAGATTTTTAAAAAAATATGAATATGTAATACAATAAACTTATGCCACATACCTCAACTGACTATGTACATTCTGTGATCTCGTCACTAGAGCTTGCAATGTGTTGAGATAAGACCTCCATGCTTCTGATCCATACTGTAGCTGCAACTCCAAGTTCAACACTCTGATGGCCTGGTGGGACAGCTGTGCGTGGGAGTTGTCTACCGACTCTGACCAGGCTGCAGGCTCACCGTGGCGACCCGCTGGTGGTGGGGGCAGTTCATATCTGGAAGACAGAATTGGTAGAGAAACTTAATAGTTTGTTGCGAAAGAATATAAAAATAAGAGTGAATTATGAGATATTTTTGTGGGATGTTATTTGTAGTAGGAGTACCATATTCATGAGTGACACAGTCACCCACTGTTTTCCATTTTTATAATTGCTTTTTGTATAGACACAGTACCTATGTCATTATGTATTCTGCAATACTGTTGCTGTTTGTATGAATATAATCTTGACTAACCTTTTCATAGACAGAGGTTCCATAGGTAACCGTTGCTGCACTCTCTCCATCTCTCTCTGTAGTGCTGGAGTCTCAAATGCTGTACTTGGCTCAGGGCCAGCATTTTCTAGATAGTTTTTAGTCGGTCTGTAGCGTCGACATTCTTCTTCTACCATAGCCAGGGCCTGAAAATCCCCTCATTCATAAAGTTAACCATAAAATTGCAAAAAAAAAATATATCAATTTCATTTTCATGATCTACTGGTGTCAAGAATGTGTATTGAACAAAATACAGCAGTACTCTTAAGGTAAAACTTTAAAAGATTTACAGAAACAGTATAAAATAAACAGAAAGAAGGTATTCTAGGTTATGAACTGCAACTTACGGCTTCCCTGACTCCTGGGTCATCGTAACCCTGGTCAATATACGGCAACGCGTCTACCACAACTTCTCCTGACATGTTCAACAAATATCTCACTAGATTTGCAGATAAACTTAATTTATTTTCATCAAGTAAGGAATTTGTGACCGAGACACTTTTTGTTGACAAATATTTAACTTTTTAATTTTTGGCTATTGGTCTATTGATCAATGACAAACTTTTGGCTTACTGGCTGCGCGAATGATATCACTATTATTTTATGGTTAAGTGTTTCACTATTTAATGAATTAAAGGTTTCCGTTTAGCTCAATTTAAATTATTAATTATTTTAAATTATGTTTGTAGAATTCATACTGGTTCCGAGTATTTATGCTCAAAAATGTCACTGTCAATAAATAGATTTGACTTCATTTGACAAATTGACAACATTGTTTTTTTGAGTAAATAATGTAGATTTTCCCTTAGTAAACACAATTTTCGTGAGAATTCTTTATGTTTTTTCTTGTATTTATTGAACTAATTTATCGAAAAACCCATTCGAATTCGATACGGATAGGTATAACAAGTTTTAAGAGTTCTTGAAAAGAATATTGTATACCTTTGGTAGGAAACGAGTTTCTTTTCTAAATTAACTCTATTTAACAACGAAACCATGACTCTTCAAGAGACTATGATCAGCCAAGAGCTGGCAAACGTAGATTTAACAAAGGTAAGATCAACTAGCACCTCTCAATCAATACTACTTATCGTTCAGTCACAAGGCACCGGAAATCAGACCGGAGTTTTATGCCCCTAATCTATACGTTGGCAGAACACCTAGGTCCTTTAGCTTATATAAACAAGAAGCTGCTTAATTACTATTTCAACTGATCAACTTAATAAATAAGTTCAATGTTCTTGGAACTTTTGAACATTCTTTTTTTTTAATATTCATCAGGCTGTGTTGTTTGCAGGTGGCAGCATTACAACAGAAGCGTACATTAGCCTTCGTGAACCACTTTGTACTGACCAATGTACAGTTCTTGAACAACTTCATGAAGAGATGTGAACAGAAGCTCATGGACTTTGATAGGAAGCTGGAGAAAGTTAATGCGGCTATGGTCTTGTTGGAGGCTAGGGTAAGAGTAATATACTACTAATATTTAACTTTTTATAAGCCTTCTAAACTCACATTGAAAATAGGAAAACTCATTTGTTTGTTAGTCCTTACAGGCTCCAAAACTACTGAACCAGTTTGAAAAAAAGCTTAATTACCTGCAGTAAACTTTTCCTTGGCAACACTTCAATTCAATTTCAAAAATTTTGTTGTAAATGTTATCAAAAACATTTCATAATTATGTTTTTATTATATTACAGCTCTCATCAATCCCAGAACTAAACACAACAGCACCAGTTACAACTGAGAAGCCTGCAGAAACCACAGAAGCTACTCCCAGCAAAGAAACCCCAGCTCCATCATCAGAAGTGACCCATACCACTGCTCCTGACCCCACACCAGAGGCTCCCACTCAAGCAGAAGACACTGTTGAAGGGAAGCCCCAATCTCATCCAGAATATGACAGATTTGTAAAAATGGTGCAAGTGGGAGTACCACTGCAAGCTGTCAAGTTAAAACTGTCATTGGAAGGATTAGATCCTAATGTTCTAGATCAGATTTTGGGAAAATAGTTGAATGTACTAGTGTCAAAGTTACTTTTGCCAAAACTAAGCAGCTGCTGAATATGAGCTACTGGCTAATTGCTTTATTATTCGTACTTTACTTTCAGGAGTTAGGTGAAAATTGTATATAAGTAGTTGTAAGTTTTATAAATAAAGGCCTATATATACTTGTAATATTGATATGTTTAAATATATTTTTATATTGGAGACAAGTTTTTTTATTTATGCCTACTTATAATATTATAATATCACAGCAATAATTTCCCCAGATTAGTTAGGTATCCATCACTGTATTCATAGATGTTTTTGCTTTTACCTAACACCAGGTGAGCTCTAGCACTGGGCATTAACTTGTTTATGCAATTTTTATATACATTCATAGTTGTGAGTCTAGATCTAATTATTGGATACTAGTTCCATTGAAACATTACAACACTGCTTGTTTACAAAATTATGGATGAATTTACTGTTGTTGGCATTTACTACTGGCAAAAGGAAATACACTGAAGCCATTATACTTTAAAAAACTTCACTCACTACACAAAATTAATAATACCAAGACATTTACAATAGTTGTTATCAACCAGATAAAGGAAAGAACAAAGTAAAAACACAGAAATGGGTTAAACTTATTTATTATCCAGCCTAGAACTGAATCATCTGTCCCTTCCTCTTCTTGTCACCACCGAGCTCGAAGTGCTTGCAGCGCTTCAGAGCCACCTGTGACCTCACCTTGCAGTCTGCGCACTCAAGACGGAGTACAATTTTCTTTGTGGTTTTCGCCTGAGAAAGAATTGATATAGGTTAGTGATCACAGAAGCTGGATTTACACAAAATTCACATGAGGATAGGTTGTAGCTATCAACAAATGATAAGAACAGAGTCAAAATGCTTAAAAACAAGTACTACATATAAAGTTATCAAGTCTGGCAAAAATACTAGCTGGACTGGAGGTTAATAGTAGGTAATAACGTTTTCAATATGTTAAAAAGCCCATTATTGACTAGTGGGTGTCTTTACCACAATAGGTAAATAGTTTATATCTAGTAGTGCACACAAAAGTAACTGGACTTAATATTTAAAAAGAAGAACTACAATTTCATGAAATATTAACAAGCATTACTTTATTTCACAAATCGATTGTCAATAACGAATTCTTTGATTACGTATCGAACTTATTTCTAACAGTTTATATGAAGTAAATAACACGATTTGAAGGTTATTTCGTCAAGATAACTTTACACCGGTAATGAACACTTGTAAATACAAAGCACCGTCGACAATAAAGATGATAAAACCCCGGTTTGAGGTTATGTTGATAAACTTACCTTCTTCTTGAAGATGGGTTTGGACTGACCACCGTAACCCTGCTGTTTACGGTCATAACGCCTTCTACCCTGGGCAGCGTGCCTTTCCTTGGACTTTTTGTACTGAGAGACCTTGTGAGTTTTGTGGCACTTGCATTTTTTGCAGTAGGTCCTGCGCTGTTTGGGTACGTTCACCTGGAATTTTCAAAGTTCGACATGAAATAAATCCTCTGTAGAAGTCTTCAATATATTCGCGAAGGTATCCGCAATAATTTGATTCATTTTCACCAGCATTTTACATGATTCAAAAAGATATAAATTGATAAAACACTAACCATTTTGGCGTTCGTTTAGCACGATATCAACAAACGTCAAAGAAAGAAAGAGCAGTTGTCAAATCGCCTTCAGTCAGCTCAAAATTGACAGATAAAAAAAAACATTGCCAGCATAAGAAAAATGGGCGTTTATTCGGGATACTTTATTTCAATGAATTAATCCGAAACGTAGTTTACATAAAAATGTGCCAACGAGAGCAGCTAAGTATTTTACTTCACTCTTTAATTAATCAATTAATTTTATAGATAACAAAGGAATTTACAGAATTCTATTCCTATTTCATAATATATCAAAGTCAAAATACCTGTATCTGAAGACGGAAGTCAGTTGTCTGATCTGACAAGGGTTAAAAATATATTTTTAGCGCCAAAACAGTGACAACTCCTTTCTTAAACAAAAACTATTTTTAATTTGTACTTGTGAAAGAAAACTGCAGTAAATAAAGTGAAAATATGAAGTTCGCTATCCCAGAAATATCATGGCATAACAGGGACCCCGTACTTAGTGTAGATTTCCAGCCTAAAGCAGAACCAAGTGAACCATTACGACTTGCCACTGGAGGAACCGATTCTCATGTTTTGGTATGATTTATCTGTTTATGTATTTTATTTAACCTAATTTACAGTGTAAAATTATGTAAGAAATAGTTAAAAATACACAATATAGTGTTTTAGACGGTCATTTTCATATTTATTTACTTTCAAACAACTTGACATAAGGCAGAAATAATTTTGAACGACGTTCCAGATTTGGTACATTTCAACAACAGACACGGGATCTGTGAACCTAGAAGTAGCTGCAGACCTGACGCGTCACCAGAAAGCCGTGAACGTGGTGCGATGGTCACCGAACGGGCAGTATTTAGCGTCGGGAGACGATGAGTCTATTATATTCATTTGGAAGAAGACTGATAAGGAACCAACACCTGCCATGGAGCAGATGGAAGAACAGTATAAGGAGTCGTGGGTTATTCACAAGGTAAGGTTAATGTGAAATAGAACTATTTGGGGTTTTTGAAAGAGTTTTCAAACTGAAATCTTATATTACAAAGAGGTAAAATTTTTAAGTTTGTATGAAGGGGGTAATCTTTAGAACCGCTGGTTGGATCAACATAACTCTGCTCTACATGAGTAGATACAAAGCCCACCCTTAATAGCCAATCTTATAAATTTTTGTAGGGTCAGTTCAGCAACTCTTCTTCCATACACATCAATTTGATGTCATCTCACAACAAATTATGTTTCCTACAAATCAGATATCTTAATTAAAAGCTTAGCCAAGCTCAAACTTAACAGTGCTGTAAATAAAAATCCACAGACATTACGAGGCCACATGGAGGATGTGCTGGACATATCCTGGAGTGCCAACTCCCTGCACCTGGCATCAGGCTCAGTGGACAACAAGCTGCTGATCTGGGACCTCAACCGTGGACGGTACAGCAGTATCCTGACAGACCACAAAGGGTTTGTGCAGGGAGTCTCCTGGGACCCTAAGGGACAGATGATTGCTACAGCTAGTACTGATAGGTGAGATGGTGAATATATGATATTATCAGAGTAGAAGTATTTTACTTCTGAGTGAAAGATCAGTGTTATTTTTGTGCTAAGAAAGCTTTACAAAGAAGTGACAAATTGTGACTGAATGGTAGGTGACAACTATCTCAACTTATCAAAAAATATGATCATTTGGTAGTAATTTTGATTAGGAGCTAATTAATTCATCAATGTTTCAATTGATTCACTAAACTAAATTCACTGCCACAAGATCATAATAACAACAGTGGTACTTTCACAGAGTTTTCCGAACCTTTGATGTGACAACGAAGAAGGTGACATCTCGCAGCAGTAAGGCAATCCTGCCGTTCCCTGCTGGTCATATGCTCCACGACGTCAAAGTGCGCCTATACCATGATGATACACTGCAGACTTACTACAGGTAAACAGTACTAATCAGTTTGAACTTAATTTTACCATATAATAAGGGGTGAATTTAATGCAACGCCTTGGATGGAGAAGCAAATACATTGTCTCATTTTGTCTCATCATCAAATTCGATTTCTCGAAAATATGTTACATCCACATTTTGATGTATGACTCCACTCCATGTGTGTGTGACAATATACTTATTCACTTACCTCATTATGTACTAAAGAATCAATTTTCCATCAACAGGAGACTGCAGTTCAGCCCCGACGGGCTGCTGCTGGCGGTGCCAGCGGGGCGCGTGGAGCCCGAGCAGGGGAAGGTGGACATCAAGCCCATCAACGCTGTCTACATCTACACCAGATACTCCTTGAAAGTGTTAGTATATGAATAACTTTAGTATGCGTCTGTTTATGCTGTTATGGGGTAAATAGTTGCTGCATTTAAAAATAATGGTGCTCAGCTAGGCATTTATTTATACCAGAAGCAAAGGCTGGTTGGGAAACAGCTAGGCATGTGATTGAGCTTATGATCACAAGTTAAAATTTTATTTACTAGATTTATAGAGGCTAGACCTCCTCATAAAAACTTTATTCTTTTTTATATTGAGTTAAATTCTTCCATATTCACAGTATTGTTGAATGTAATCTATCGTTACATTATACATATAGAATTGTTTAGGTAAAATAAACACTTATTCTGTGTTGTACAGTCCAGCCTGCATCCTGCCATGCGGCGAGGCGGCACTAGTGACGCGCTGGTCGCCGCGCCGCTACTCCGCGCGGTCGGGCGGGCCGACACCCGCTTTACCGGCGCCCGCGCGGATGGTGCTGGCGGTGGGCACTAAACGATCCGTGTTATTGTATGACACGCAACAGAAGACGCCTATTGCCCTTATTAATAATATTCATTATACTAGGTGAGAATCTACTAAAGTCGAAAATAATTTTCACGTTGCTGATGGTCAGACTTCATAAAAAGCGCCCAAATACTGGTCAACCTAGCCTATAAATCTATTTATAAAAATAACTACAGCCTTACTTAACTTACAAAACTAATACATTATGGACTTCAGCATTTTGGAGCAAGGATTTTCCATTGATAGATGGAAGCCTTTGTGCTGTATACTTCGAAAATTTCCCTAATCACCATCTCCTCCAGGCTGACAGACCTGACCTGGTCTCCAGACGGGCTGACCCTCGTAGCGTCTAGTACTGACGGCTACTGTTCCGTCATTACCTTCACTGCGGGCGAGCTGGGGGAGGTGCTGCCTGATGAAGTGGCTCCAGAACCAACCAGTGCAGTCCCAGGTACTCTAGGTCTCTTTATATATGGGATATTTTCAAATAGTCCTTCCTTTTATAGATAGGAAAGAGTTCATGATTGCTGGAGAGTTTGTTACACCACTTCTTCTTAGCAAAAACACACAGGAAGTTGTGAAGGGTGGGTTTTTTTGGGGGCTGTCTTATATAGTTTTTATGCTGTTTTTCAACCTTTTGCTGCTATATAAATGCTTTTTGATTATGTAACTGGAACAATGTCTACAAATCAATCAGTCATAAAATTAGAAAAGTCAGAATTTTTTTATAGCTGATTTAATATTTCACAGAACCAATGGAAGTTGAAGAGCAACCAGCAGAACCAGCAAAGGTAGAAGCTGAGAAACCTAAAGAAGTGAAAGAATCTAAACCAGTTGGCAAGATAGATGCCTTCATCAAGTTCAAGGCGCCAGAAAAGTCTCCTAAGAAGCAGAAAGTTGAGCCTCAACAGAAGACACCCGTCAAAATCGATGTTCTAGAAGAAGTTGCAATGCCTTCCTGGTCTGATAACAGCAACAATGAAATTATCAAGCCTAAGGAGACAGAAGCTAGTAAAGATTCAGAAATAATGGTCATAGAAGACAGTGAGGATATCAAATTAGTTTATGAAGAAACCCAGGGAGGTAAATCGGCGTCAACATCACCAGATTCGCCGAAAGACACGAAGACTGCTGAGAAAAGTACTAAAGTGAGCCCGCCAAAAACTGCTAAGACTGAAGAAAAACCTAAGGAACCAGTTACTCCTAAAAGTTCTAATACCAAAGTTGTCAGTCAGCCAGGTACTCCTAAAAGTACACTGAATGAGAACAACTTCTTCAAGCAAGCTAAGGTGACTGATGTGAAGGATCAGGCCGTGAAGTCTGCTCCGAGTCCTAAAGCGCCTAGGCGGGTCAGTTTCGTCACGTTATCCAGCCCCAAGAATGCTAAGAAGAAATAGTAAATAACATATGTATACGACATAACATAATGTGATGAAATTGATGGAGAGTGTACCTTTACATGGATATTCAAAAGTTTGTGGTGCTGAATTATAAACATCTCCAATTAAGCCAAACATGTAATTTTGATCAATTGTTATTTCAAAAATATTAATCTCCATTTTTTAAACTAATTTAATATTATAGGAATAAATTGTAAATGTAATTTAAGGTTTTATTTTGTAAATAAAAGACTTATGTAAAAGTAAACATTTATAATAAATATTTACAATTCAATGCATAGTATCACATTCCAAATAAAAGTGAGTATAATATAACAAAATATATCTGCATCAATCAATGTATTGATACTTACCTACTGATCGTTCGCGCCTCGTAACGTTACGAGTTTGATCATCATTCCAGCAGTTGGTTAAATTATTCGCTACGTTCTCTTGCAGTTACGTGTACGCCTAACGAATATAAAAAAGGTGATTGTAAATATGTAAATAATTTACTACACGCATAGTATTACTTAAAACCAGATTTGAATAATTGGTACAATTTCGTAACGATGATAAAAATATTCAAGACTTCAATAAAATATTGACAAATACCAAAGTATTTACCACATCTTCCTATTACAATATTAAAAATCCAAATAAAATATTATCTTCGTAATGTACAAGAGAACGCGACATAGTGGTCAAATCATAAGAAACGCAAGACAAATAGAGACAGACCTACGTGTACTGTTGAATCAACGTTATTGCTCTGGCTTCCCACGCTACACTACACGCACCGTTATAACTAGCCTTGCATTGTGACGACTCTCTTGGAAATTTCTAGAACTCTCTCTTTACACTGATTTAGGGCTAGGGTTAATTTTGGTATTATGAAAGTACATAATATGAGCAAGCTTTTTGTATTTTTTTTATTTGTCTAACTAAATTGGCTATCTAGATTTTGTTGGCTTTATAGATAGATAAAAGTCTACTGAAGTAGATTTTGGCAATATTTGGCCCTAATTGGATTGCAATTTTATGTATGTACATTTTAGGTATGTCCAAGTTATATTTTTTCTGAAATCACAGGCCCGAATCAAATTGTACAAAATGTAATTTATTCATTATTAGTATAAAAACAATAAAAAAAAACAGAACACACACATCTTTTAGTAACTAAATTAGTTGCCTGTGATTTGAGCGTTGTCAGTTGGCAAATTGAATTAAATTTTATTTCCAAATACCTAGTCGACACAGATGCAAGGCTTTACAAATAGCTACACTATAACAGTTTTTAACATATTTCCGTTTATTCATAAAGTCAATTCACTTCACTAGTGTAGCTTAGTCTCATATTTGATACTCATTTGAAATTCGTCCATATTGACACTGAACTCGCTGCGAGCATGTCACTCTGTTAGTCCTGTTTTGGTTCAATAATTTGTTTATAATATAAAATGTTACGTCTTATCGGTATAGCCTCGCGAAGTCTCGCAGTAACCGAGTCATTTCCTTGCATTTCTCTGCCCTGTGAACAAAAAAATCGCAAAATATTAGACTAAAATAACATTTAAAAAATGCAACTTGGACTCACACATGGGGGTTCTGTATGTATGATGTACAATGCTTGCAAAATAATCCTCTAAAGTGAGGAAATGATAATCTGTCATCAACCGAAATGGAATGGAAAATGTTCGTAAATTAAAACGATGCTAGTAGTTTTAGATTGGCTTTTTCATCATGTCTTATCAATGCAAGTGTTGAATCGACTCTCTAGGTATAGATAGTGCCGATACATTTTATTGTAGGCTAATTTTCATGTAACAACTTTCAAACAGTGCTGATATTCACTTCAACATCCTTGTTACCTCATAGCATACTGATGGAACTGCCAGCACTGCTGCTCTGTAGCCACTGCAGGGCGGTCCCTGGGCAGGCGCTGCAGCGCGGGGTGCAGCCAGTCCACGCCGGCGCCGCGCTGCCACTCCAGCAGTTCCAGCAGCACCTCGCCCACTTCCGACAGCATGTAGGCGTGGAGGTGGAGTACGCTGGCTTCTATGAGACGGTAGGTCAGGTCCGAGCCGTATGTTGAGAGGGCGTTGTCGGCTAGAGCTGGAATAGCATAATAAAAATTTAGGTTAAAGGGTATATTTGATGTGTACACCTCTAGAAGGAAGATTCCTGTGAGGATGAAGATCATTGGGATAACTGAAGTGGGTTTATGTTTTCAGACTAGCAGCGCTTGGTGAGTCAAATGATATGAATTGAATCAAAATATTACTCAAGTTCAAGTTGAGGAACATGAAAGATTGAATATTATATGTTCATCTATACAAATATTAAAGAGGTAAAAGGAGATTGGGCAAGAATGTATGAAGTTTGGTCCAAATGTCCACCACGAACAAGACCTATATAATTAAATAGTCCACTTAATTTAGAGTAAATTTTACTAAGAAAGTAAAAAAAAAACAATGCCAAAAAAAAGTTATAGCCAAAAATGTATTCTTAATTTTCGGTAGTATTTGTATGTTATCATTATTATTTTTTATTTTATTCCACTTCCATTTCCGCACTTTGTCTAAAACTAAGATGAGTAAGACACATTGGTATAAAAACAGCCCATATTTTTTGCCCGATGGATATACGAATCACTACTCAATTGAGGCGCCAGAAGTGCTTGAATATACTCAGTGGTACCTGGATCTAAGAAAGTTCCATGTAACTGGTGGTGTCTTTTCTCTAATAATGAACAATTCTATTTTGTCAGAAGTTACAGAAAGTACGAAAATCGAACATCACGAAAAGTAATTGAAAAAATGAAATTGAAAAAATCTATAAAATGTTTTATTTGTTTTTGCTATAACTTTTTTCTGGCATTATATTTTTTTTTACTTTCATAACAAAAAATGTTCTATATTTAACGGGCTATCTAGCCATATAGGTCTCGTTCGTGGTGGACATTTGGACCGGAATCGCCCATTGTCCTTTGTGAGTTTGTACATATGTAGAGGGTAAACTTTGAAACCGCTAGTCGGATTTCCAAAATTCTTTCACTGATAGATAGGCGCAATGTTCCTGAGTATATATCCATAGGCTATATTTTATCCCGGTACGGGCAGTAGTTCCCAAGGGATGCGGGAAAACGGCCAGTGCTATATATATTTTAAAGAAAAATAATCCAGGATTGTTAATCAACTTATTTTAAGCCAATAGCTCACATTTAATCTGCTGCTTCTCTGGTCTTGTATTATTGGCCACCTTAGCGAAGTCGTAGAGGAACTTCATGACGGAGGAGTTGGCGTCGCGGTGGTCGAGCGCCGCCGCCAGCGCCGCGCACTGCAGCACGGTCGACACCGCGCCCGATGACAGGAACTCTAGCGGGATGCGCTGCAAGAACCTGTCACACAACAAAATAAATTATTACATAATACGTTTTTTACGAAAAAAAAAACAGAAATTTAACCGACATGTAGCCAAGGCGAAAAAGTTTAAGTCCAATCATCCTAAATTATATTGATTTTGCACAAACATTCTTGAGAGTTTACTGAAGGTTTGTTGAAGTATTATACCCTTTACTTTGATATGATAAGAAAATAAATATACATAACCATATAGGAAGCCATAACAGTGAAATGAAGCTAGAAGCTATACGGTGCATGTTTTACAATTAAATGCACATGTCAGTTTTATGATCGTCATCATCATAAAATAAATAAAACATTTCAACATAAAAAATGAAATCAGAATATGAAACTCACCTTATACAAAGCCTAAACAGATCATCAACAGTATCCGGGTTCTCCTTCAGACCATGTTCCTGCTGCAGCAGCTGGAAGGCTTGCGGCATGACGTCTTGCAGCAGCGCCACGAGCGGCGGCACCGCGGCCGGCTCCCCCGCCAGCTCATCAAGCAGTACCGACGCCAAGTACAGCACACACGAGTGGGGTCTTATGCGGTACAGCTGTTGGAGACGGCTAGCTAAAGCTGGGGCCAGTGCGGCAGCTCGTTTCCCTCCCATGCGGACGCCGAACCGCACGCAGCGGCACCACCGCTCCATGACTCTCCCGTCCGTAGCATACCGGTCCAAAGCAGCCTGCAGCACCGGCCACGCGTCAGACAACGCTGGTACACAAGGATGCCCTTCACTCAGAGCTGAACTGGCCACGTCCACATCTCGGAAGAGAGCCGCGATCCTGTCCAGCCACACACAAGGGTCGGTGCTGGTCCCCTTGCGTACTTCCGCGTTACTCTTCATAAGGTCGGATAGCCCGTTGATCTGAACGGCGACGGCTTCGCGCATCGCAACTGTTAGCTAGAAGTAGATATGTTATGGCGGTTTAGCTAGGGAACAAAATAAATTATTGTCAATTTATTTGTTTAGTTTTTGTTGGAGGGTTAGTTGTGAGGAAATTTTTATGGTTAGATTAAGGTTAAAATTAGGCGTGGATTTTTATGACTTGTATTTAGTAGTAATATTCTAACTTTATACAGTCAGTAGGTACATCATATTGCACAATTTAAATGATTGTTTAGGAGTCAGCAAAAGTTGCAACTGGTTTTTTTAAATTAAATTGCAATTACATTATTGCGTTTGCGATTTTTTCACATAGACACTATACCTACTTAATTACTAGTAACAAAATATATCAGTATGTTACCTGTTGGTTGGGCAGGCGGCCTATAGCGGAGGCGAGTGCCCGCATGAGCGCGGCGGAGGCTTGCGGGCACAGCGCCAGCGCCTCGCATGCGGCTGCGGCTTGCAGGAGAGCTGATACGTGTTGGGCGGCTTGTGCTCGGCTGGCGCGACAGATGTTCTGGGGACAAACATACATCGTTAGATTTCACAAAATATACTATTTAGCAGCATTTGCAAAAATCTCAGATCAATTAACTCAGACATAATATAATGCAATGTGGCACAATTTGAAATGATGTGATTCTTATTTCTGCGAGACACTTTAAGACTCTATTATTTATTTTAGTTATTTTAACATTTTTAACGTAACCACAATAACTAAGAGTAAAATATACTATATTTTATAAGGGGACATCAATTGGCTGATATGATGATGGCGATGGGAAGTATTATAGTTCACAAAGCAAATTATGGAACCCTAAAAAACAATCATCATTCAAAACAACATCAACAGTATTACTCTCTCACCTGCAGCGCAGTAGCAGCAGCATAAGCCAGCTGCTTCTCCTGCAGCGCTCGGATGAGGAACTGCAGACACGGCTCCAGGCACTCCACGTGGCGCTCGATCCACTCGCACAGCTCGCCCAGCAGCAAGATGCACGTCTTGCGGACTGCCAGGTGAGCACCTTCAGGCATTGAGAGGATGGCTTCTACGACTTTGGGTACGTACTCATATTCTTCGCTGTGGAATAAATTGGGAAATGTTTTGCTGATTTTCTCAGTGAATAAATGAGCAGATACTTAAAAATATAAAGGCTAAGCAACAGCTGAAGGGATTGATTGATCACAAGGTTAAGCATCAAGCTGTATGTGAATGAATATCCATCTATGCTATGGCATCATAGACTGTGTTGTGAACATCATTGGCGGTCATCATAGAAAGTATGACTATCAGCTTGTCCAGCTAACTGGATTGAGGAGATCAGATAATCAGTCGCAACAAAAACTAGTTCAAAATATAGCGAACAATCTATCCCTTATTTGACATTGATCATAATATTACTCACGGCAATATATTCTTGGCAACAGCCTGCATGACAAACAGGGCAGCTTCAGTCTGCTCCCAGCTGATGTCGGCGTGCAGCACGGAGAACATCTGCCGGAACACGGAGCTGGAGCCCACGATGAACACCACATCCTTGATCAGGCCCATTACCTTGCTGCGGAACTCCTGGAGGGAAATGAAGAGTTTTAGTTTAAGACAAGATTTGGAATGTTAGTGAATTTTTCATACCTGAGAAACTTGGGTAATTACGATTTAACAATCTTTTTGTATGTTGTAATTCAAAGGACGTTACGAGAATATGATATGTATAATATTGGGTAGGAAATGTGGGGTAGATCAACCATCAGCCAAGTGTGCATATTCAAGTAACGGTTCAGAACTCAACTGTCTTACAATTTATTTTTATTTACCAGCTACAACAAGTTAAGCACGATTTAGTGTTCTTGAAACAGGTAGGTAAGTTGAAATGGCCTGCAGTACTTTATATAAAACTGTAACTTTCATAGGATAGTGTGTAAATAATATTTAATTAATTATTTGTAGTCTCTTATTATAATTCCAGTATATGTCTACATACATAGAACTCATCCCCCTCCTCAGGCAGCTGAGTATGGTCAGGCTCACACTGGCAGTGCCTCGCCAGCGCCTCGATGAGCCTCTCAATGTGAGGCTTGAAGGAATCCGTCAGAGGCTGGTAGTCGCGCTGGTACACTTCTTCTGATAGCCGATACCACAGGTTGAATGTTATTTCCGCTACCTGCAAGAGGAATAATGCTATTTGAAGTTGTTATTTTACATTTAAATAAATAGGAATATAAATCATTTCACTCTTTTTGTCTTCTACGTAACTCAGAAGATGGTCTGTCTGTCTGTGAGTTTTATTTAAAGCTATATACATCTATCGTAAGATTTTTGAGCAATAGGAAGTTAAAAGATAGATGATATAATGATATAGGGAGCTCTATACATCTTTGCAAGCCATCATCCCAGTTACTACTACATTTCATGGCATAGTAAGGCCTTGTTTGTCTCAGCATTTATCAATCTCCCATTACACATTGAAGTGTATCTATTGTACATCAAATGAATTGACTTCAATTGAAGCTGACAGAAACATTCCTATTTAATAGATGCATAGTAGAAATTTTACAAAACTCGCAAAAAGCACACTTATAATAATGTAGTTATAATTAGATGATACTTTCTCTTTTACACTTAAATCTACACTCATTAAGAATCATTAGAAATTACCCTACTTCACCCAATTTCATAGAAAAGCAGCAACTTTAATAAATATATTTGTTCATAATTATTTACCATTCTAATAATGGTGCCTATTCAAATAGGTATCATTTTAAAACAAAAGAAACATAAATAAGTTGCCAGTATTAGATAAGACCTATTTACTGACAATGGTGAACATTATTAGGTAATGGCATGCCACATTTTGAATCCAAATAAATTGTTTAACTAAAATAGGCAAGTTACCCTTATCATTTCTTAATATGATCAATAAAGGTACTTGAATAATATACCTCATAGTCATGATGTCCGACACACACAAGTGCCAGCTCCAGGGACCTCATAGCAAAGTGTGTGGTTCCTCCAGACATAGATATGATTATCTTCTCCAGAAATGTTTCGGCCAACTCAGTGAATACTCTCGCATAGTTGGTAGCCTTCTCATCTTCCTCATGAGCCACCGCCATGTGGTAACTCTCCTCCAAAGCTGACACACTCTCAAATAACAGTCTCTCTATATTGTCATTATTATTATTTTCCTCTAAACAGTGCAGTAATGCAGTAATACAGTCAGAAGCCGCATCATGCAGTGTATTTATAGAATTGTGATCCCTTAATACCTGTAAACTGAACCCTATGACTGCATTCTGAGGAACCTCCTGTATATTTATTGCCCTCACTTGAATCCAAGATGTCATACATTTAATGATTTTTAGTGCAACATGTGTATTTTGAGAATTAGTGATACTTTCTTTAAGAAATAAAGTAACTATGTGAGCATTTGACCTTAACTCAGACTTAATTTCTTCCCTCCTGTTTTCACCAAGTTTCAAGCTAGAAGAGTCTATTTCTTGAGGTAACACAGTCAATATTTCTAGAAGGGCAAAATCATTTTTGTTTGAAAATGACTTAATTAGGTCACCAATGCAGTTCTGCCAGGAAGGCATCTGTAGAGCAAGGTCTGCCAGCGCCAGGGACAGCTGCGTGAGCACCGAGGCACTGGTCTCTGGGGAGGTGCTCTCTAGATGAGCCACCAGGGAGTCTCTGAGCGACACCAGGGCCTCAGGGGGCAGTTCGGACAGGCTGTGCTGCACCTTGGACCTCATCGTCTGAGCAGCGAAGTAACATGAGTTTATGTCTTTCTTCTGTTGTAAAAGCTCGTCGGCTATCTTCCACGAATGTATCTGCAAATATGGTTATTTTATCGAACTAGTGAATATATTTATATCATTGAAACATCAGGAAAAACGTTATTTATTGGTATACTTACAGATTTTTGCATGTCCCCTAGCCATAGCGAGGCCTTTTCTTTTTCGCTAGCATTGGGGTTATCATACAAGGCGCTTATGGCCTGGTAAATAGTGTCCATTGTTGGGGTATCCATGATGATAGACCGGTTGTTCACTTGTTAATATCAGCGCCACTCTATCGTAACACTTATATCACACACTGTCATATCTAAAACGTGGAAAACGACCTAAAAAACTCAAATAATTAACAAACAAGCAAAAGTCGAAGGAATGCTTGACTGAAAGTGAACCATAAACAATTAATGTTGTTTTAGCAAGAACTAATTATTCTACCATTGCGTTAATGACATTAGCAATGGTGCAGGAAAAATAAGGTACAAACACTCATTATGCTGGGCAGTTTCATTTTTCAGAACGTATGTATCCATGAAGCTGTAATGATTTTTTCATGCATATCTTAATAAAATAATGTAACTAAAAAAAGGCCACTGAAAACTGCTATAGCGCTTCACATTATATTTATGCTGGTAACATTAATCCAATGTCTACGTCAAAGACTCCAGATGACATTCGTTCAGAAACGAACATATGTTTCACCTAGCTTATTTTCATATTCAAGTTTTGTTTTCTATAAAATCTATCATCAATATTAAACTCTGAAACAAAAATATTGTTCTGTAACCGACATTTATTTTAAGGTCTATTAATATCCAAAAGAAGAAGCACTGCACTAGATTTCACTAAAGAAATAAAACAAACTGTCAATCAAATGTCATATTCGCCCAGAGGTCACAGAATTTTATCATCTGTTGACTGAAAGGATCGATAAAACGAAGATAATAAAAAATACATAACCCACTACAAATGTTTCTCACCGGCCCGTCTATTATTCGTATAACTGCATCGTCAAGGCGAGCGGCCGGTCGAGCGCTACACACGTCGCAATTAGCCATGGCACCCATTAAGGTAATTATTTTGTGGGAGTGTGTCCTGAAATTATATAATAGCCGGTCTTGACGTGCGCTGTGTTCCTAGGTTGGTGATAACTTGCCGGTGGGCGATCTTTTCGAAGATTCTCCTGCAAATAAAGTGAACGTGTGTGACTTGACGGCGGGGAAGACGGTGGTGTTGTTCGCGGTGCCTGGCGCGTTCACGCCGGGCTGCTCGAAGACGCACCTGCCGGGCTACGTGGAGAATGCCGACAAGATGAAGGCCGATGGAGTCAACGAGATCGTGTGCGTGTCCGTCAACGACCCCTACGTGATGGCCGCCTGGGGGGCCCAGCACAACACCAAGGGAAAGGTAAGGAACCTCCCTCTTCAGTTGGTTGACTAAGTTTGGTAGCAGATTTTTATGTTTTGTGTAACATAACGTTGAACATTATAACTACCACTGTAAGCTTCAGCATAATAAGTATTTTTAAGCCTAACAAGGCATATTCTCAACAGTGAAGCTTATCGAAACTTAATTTAATTATAAATTAAGTATTTTTTACATCCTTAAAATAATTTTAAAAAAAGGTAGAAGGGGATATAGTAGATACATTATAATCACATGTAAAAGCAGGTTGTCATTTTAACCTTCCAATGAATAAATAATGTATAGCTCTGATAGTTGCAAACATTATGTCAGGAGGGGTCAAGGAGTAACAACATAACTATTCACAAACAGATAGTACAATTGATTAAATAATGCTGTATAAATTAAGGTCAAAATACTCAAAATAACAGGAAAATTCATGAAACATGATACAGAAGAAATATTTATTATCTGCCATGGAAAAATATTTTTTTTTTTTACTTTGTAAAGAAGGTAGGTAAGTACTGTTAAAATAAAAACATACTGTTAGAATAAAAACTTTATAATTGTCTATGTGACGAGTATGGGACACGAATCCACATTTGCTCCCTTCTCCATTTGAAAAAAGAGTGTTTATTTTAGCTCCCCAAGGTAGCCAGTGGTCAATCTCAAACACAAATCTTTATGATTACAAATTAGTTTTTCAAACCAAGGAAATAATGGACTCCATTGGGCATCAATCATCCACTATTACTATTATAAGGTACAATGGGACTGTCATGTATCTAAGTACAAAAGTCCCTAAATAAATAAAGAAAAAAAAAAAAAAACATCCATTCTGTTACTGGTAGTTATTACAAAAACTACTTATGCTATCAACTGATGAAATATCAGAATCATGCTTCCTTACCACAAACTACCTACATAATTGAAATTGTCATATCATGCTTTTAAATGAACCCAAGGAAAAGTCCAAGTTTAAAATGGAAGGAAGGTCAAAGAAAATCAATGCTTATTAATGCATAACTAAGGCTTCGATCGCCGCATCGCGCCAGCTGTTGACTCCCAAGCTCATTTTCAATAATATTGTGTCTTCTGCTTAGTGGGATCCTTTCTGCGGCCGCAGATTTTAGTTGTGTCCTAATAGGTTTCATTGTTAGGTCATTGTCATGCACCTATAAAAAAAACTATCCAAGCACCTCAAGTTCAGGTTTTTCTCGCATCTCCACCGTTGTCCGTCGTCGTTGTTACAGCCGAATGACGTACGCGTGTGACAAATGCCTTCTCCAAGGTTCTCCACTTTACTTGGTTGTCAGTCACCCGTATCCATTGCTTCTCGGAAGAAGGCTTAGATAAGGCTTAGATAGTCCGTCCATCTAGTAGGAGTCTGTCGTCAGTCTGACGATGCTACGTCGTCGGTCGGGGTCGTGGTCAGCTCCCCACATACCCTTCTCCAAAGCGTCTTCATACTTACGAACTTACGTTCGCATTTATAAAATTAATAAGGAATTTGCCTATGTACAGGCATGTCTATAATTTAAATATGACACGGTACAAGTCTAATAATACTCCCAAGTGCCATTTCTTCCTAAATCAAGTTGCATGAATGTCATCTTGATAAGTCTTGGTCGCGTGTCAGCTGTGCCTATGGGTCGCGTGCGGTAAGTTTGTTAACCCTTGCCGCCTCGCAAACTGCTGTTTACAGTGTACATAAATAAGCTATTATGGCCCTTTTTTGTTGAATCTGTTTATATTTAACTGTCAGACTTGCATGACTTCCTAACACCGACATAAAATCAACATTTTATGTTTCGCGTAAACGTAAAATGGACCTTAATTTAGTGCTTGTCCAGTAACGGCCATGAGATCTCACGATTTCTTTAGTGCAGATGAGTAATCTCATCTAAATTGGCAGTCGTGATAAATAAGACCCCATACTTTATGTGTTCCAAATAAGCCACGTACGAAACGATAACTAGGAACTATTTACACAGTTCCAAACAGTTTCATTTTGGGACACGATTCGTTAACACCTTTTTGCTTTATAACAAGCAAATAACGCTTTTTCATCCGACATTATTTCCTTGACTGCACTAAACGATCATCTAATTAAATTATACCACGAACGGCTTACTGTTCACAGTCAATTTGTCAATAAACCTAATGGCCAAGAAAATAGCAAAAAAATGTACGAAGATATTAAGTTATAATGGGCTATAATGGAAGTTGGCTCGGCGGCTACAGAACTCATTATGAAATCAATACGCCCCACTCGTGATGACCTCCGGCCTTTGGTTGCTAAATTATTCAAGTTGATGCTACCGTTTACTGTTTAAACGCTGAAGTGTCTATCGATCTTGGTTTGCAGTAATAAGGAATAATTGGAGCGATGAATCTTTCATACTTTTTGTCTTTCTGGGTCATAGTCGCGTGTAACTTGGTCTAGGTCGTGATTTGTACAAATCCATGATTCTTAATAACTTACTTCATTACTTTATATGATTTATGATGATGATGATACTTGTTGAGATTATCAAGGAGTTGTCTATTTTACTATTAACGTAAATTGCTTCTTCAGATACATAAATAATTTTGTTTGTTTAACTAATTTGCGATCATGATTATCGGCAATTACTTTAATAAGTAGTAAGTCTTTTCATCCCGTTCGCAATTTTTGCTAATAATGGCTCTTAGAATATAGAACAGTGAATCGTTCGCGGCTCATTAGATAATAATTTTATAAGGATCTTAAAATAATCCCTCGCCGCTCATGCAACAGGAAAGTTAAACAACACAAGTCAACCCTTAAAAATAGGCCGTTGACCCTCACGGGACGGGCCTTAAAAATTTGGGAGATCAAAAGCTTTTCATAATTTCGGGGGCAGCCGTACGGAAGCCCGGCTTGATTATACAACGCTTGACTTAGGAATTTCAATGTCACGATATTAAAAACCCCTTTTTTGTTGGCCCTTGTGTCTTTAACTACTTGCATTTTACAAACGTGTGAATTTTTGCGTAATTGAGGTCTGTAAACGGATAAAAAGTGATTCTTATCAATTCGCAAACGCAAGTCTTTGTATTTGTGGTAGTTTGTTCTACTTGGTGGGATATATCAGAATAACATACAAGTACTTACTTAGGTAGGCTATTTTTTAATCCGGATTTAGGAAGTAGTTTCCTCAGGAAGCGGGTGAAACCGCTAGAAGAAGCTAGTATACAATAACCCCAATAACACATTGCCTTTGAATTGTGCAATAGGAATCATGTCAGTTCAAATGTGTGCGAATTCTACAATCGATCGCGACCATTCGGGACAGACCGCAGGATTAAATTAACCCGGTCGTAGCCACAAACATTATGCAGTTGTGGACCTTAAAATAGGAAAGCCTTTTCTATGGTCCCTATCCCTATAGACGTTTTTTTTTTTATGATAGATCTCTATTAGTAACATCGCTGTTACTCTGTTATTCAAACAAACTAGGTCCCCTATTTGTAAATTGGTAGCAGGATGTCAATTATTGTCAAATTAGGTGTTCTCTTCTCTTTCAGGGAAAGGGGTTCATGAAAGTAGACTAGTAAAATCACTTTGTGACATATTATAATTGTGACATATTATATTATAATTTTAATTAAAATATATATAATACAATATATAATAACTAGTTATTCTGTATTGTAATCTGTGGATAACGTGTTGAGTAGTATATTTGTTACTTTATTATAAGCTCTATATTGTATGCCTACTGTGTAATATACTGCTGTTTGTTATTCCCTTCAAATAAAAAATTCAAATTATTTTATGAACTCGAAACAGTTTTTAAAAGATAATATTTGTTACTAGCCGATTTCCCCCGGGTCTCGTGGGTATCACTGCTCGTGCTGGGATAAAATATTGCCCTTGTTATTCGAGAAAATTTTAGTTTTGCAACAGTGAAAGAATTTTCAAATCGGTTCAGCACTTTTGGAGCTTGTAGGGTACAAATAAAAAAATAATTGTGTTGTGATGGTATAAGACTGAAAGTAAAATATCTTGTTCGTCAATGTCGGCCAGTCATAAACATTTATATTGCTGAAACAGTATTTAAACGGCTTACTTTGAAAGGCGGAACTTAAATAGTTAATTTAAACTTTGTCACGTAGCTAATGAATAATTTGAGCGAATGGCGAAAACCTTCAGCCGTGGGTAACCTTCCTTGCGGTCGTTAACCGAATACAATATAACTTTGTTTCAAAGTCAAAAATAAAACTTTGATCTGATATTGATTGTTTGTGTTTCTGAAAAATCATCAGGTAAGGGATATAAATAAAGTCTTTAGTATTCCCTGTTTGAAAAAGCGATTTATTTTAATTACGAGCGCTCGAAACTCTGAGTCGTTCCATGTTTCCATCTCTATTACGTACAATAAGTTATAGTACTCACTTATAGTTATTAGTATTCCGCAATGCGGGGCCGATCGGCTATGCAGATGTGAATTTAATGACCCAACTACCTAATCTACTAACGACTTAGATTGATGTATATCTCAGTTATTAATTATCTACTTTAATTTATCCGCAGATCCGCATGTTGGCTGATCCTACAGGCTCCTTCATCAAGGCTTTGGACCTCGGCATCAACCTGCCCCCTCTCGGCGGATACCGCTCCAAACGGTTCTCCATGGTCATCAAGGACAGCAAGGTGGATAAACTCAACGTGGAACCAGACGGCACCGGCCTCTCATGCTCCCTGGCTGACAAACTCAAGATTAAGTAAAATACACCATCAAGGTCCATTCCACGCAATTTTTGTCAATTTAGGACGTAATTTACACTTGTCTGTTGTATATCCCTAAGTGTGGTCCTAGCATTTAAGTGTGCAGAGAGCCTAATTCGAGAGTCGAGACTGCTTCTGATGTATCTGCGTGAATCTTGTAAAAGGAATGGCCTTTATATCTCATTTCGTAGTTTTACGCGCCATCCTGTATGTCCAGTCACAGTGTTTTATCGATCCAATCCAATAACTTAAACTTTTTTGTGTATTTTATTTCAAAATTTAACAGTTATTCTTCATGTTTTTTAAGCTTATATTTTCTCATTTTATATTGATATTTATAAGTTATGTAACTTTTTTGAGACATTTATTTTTAATATATTTTAGATTTTGTTATGTTGGATGGTTTTCGATTCACAAAGTCGATGGCAGCTCGATGTATGCTCAGAGCTAATGTTTGACTGATTGGCATACAAGAGGCTGTGTTAAAGCGCATAATTTTTCTTCGAATTTTGTAGAGTTAAGATCCCTTTTCGTAATTTGTGATCGAACACACCTAGCTTTATGCAGCTCCTAGACTGTGCGAGCACTCCCTTGTGATATTGAAAACAAATCAATTTATATAAATAGATTATAGTTACTTGTTGTTTTATTTGTAGTCTCATTTTCCCTACATAATCGTCCTCTTCAGAGGCAAATTTTCTACTGGCCACAGAGATGTCTACAAATCACTAAAGATTCTATTAAGGATGTTATAATAAAGTATAAAGTGCTAGCTGTCGACAGCGTTTTCACCAACTAATCTGTGAACCAGGATAAAACGGACTACATAGCCTCCCTAAACGAATGGGCTATCTAACACTGAAATAAATTTTCAAAACAGTATAGTCTTCCCAGAGATTAACGCGTTTTAAAAAACCAACAATCTCTTCAGCAACTTAGTTACATGGTACCTACGACGTGTGTTGCTGCAATGGGCGAATGAGTTAGCTAAGTGTAAGCAACTGCATCTGCATGAAAATTCAAACTTATGAGTGCGTTACTGTGTGGGTAATTTCTTTATTGACTATGCAGTTAATTCAATATCGTAGTTGCAAATATGTATAGGTGGCGTAGGACGTCCACTAACAAGGTAGACAAACGACCTTATAAAGGTTGCCAGAAGACGCTGGACTTCCAACAGGTATCTATTTACATCAAGGGGGGAGGCATATGTTAACAGCAGTGGACGTCTTATGGCTGAGATGATGATGAATATGTATAATGAATATATGTATTGAAATACTGCCTTCACATTCAGACCCGGCCTGGTGACCACGTTCATGACTGATGTAACAGGAATGATGAGAGGAATCTTATGTACTCTGCTTTACACTCCCTTATGTTAAAACTAAGAAGTTAAATAAAGTTGAAGGTAAAGATTCATATTGTTTCTTTCGTATTGGTATTACTAAAAACTGCAACTCCAGTTACTGCTTAAAACGGAATGGAACGCTGCGAAAATCATATGTCAAGCGACAATTTGACAATGACAATCAAAACAAAATTGTGAGGCCGTCCTCATTTTAGTAATGTTTATTTTTATAATTAAATATAAATGAACATGGCATTATGACCAAGAACTTTAAACATGTATAAACGGGTACATTACTTTGGCACAGTATTGTTTATGTGTTCACTTATTTATTTAGTTAGAGTTGTGTTTACGGAAATCTTCGACGATGAGACGGCGTTGGTCGATGAATGGCTTGACCAGAACGATCTCAGTGAATATAAGAAGCTTTTTAGAGAATATGGTAAGTACCTAGCTGTATTGGATACACTTATGTCATAAAAGAAAACTTTCTAGTGGAAGAAATGTTTTTGCGAAAACTGATAGGGCGCGTTCCAGAGTGCACAGTGCGTCTATGTTTTCATTCCTCAATTACCTCGATATCTGGTGATTAATTCAATTAATTATTAGTTAATTAACCCAAAAATATCCTAATTTAGATATGATAAATTTCTTAAGCGTTATAAAAAGGGCTGACTGTCTAGAAAGTTTGGAAACTCAAGAGTGCCAAAATGTATTATGATTGGCCTAGTTATTGCTGTACAGTTATACAAGACTGAATTCTGTTACAGAAAAGATTCCAAAGGGAAGAGAATCTCACCAACCTTCCACAAAGGCGACAAACTATCAAAAACTGTTTCTTATTAGATTCCAATTGTTCTCTAAATCTAATAATAATCCCACCCATATACTGTTAAAGAATAACTGATGAGGTATAATTAAGGCTAACTATCTTGATGCTAGTAAGATCAATAACCTCCACTGTAGATAATTAAATTGTTTTTAACTTTTATATTTGTTGCCCTGAATAGGAATATCTTTTATATATTAATTCAGCGATACAAATAATATTTTTTGCTTAAAGAATGCCATGTGTATTAATTATTTGATGCAGTTTCAATTTATCAAATCATTCCTTTAAAAAAAAATTTTTAAGACTCATGTATTATTTAGTTAAGTGACTACCCTGGTTATGAGCACTATTAAATATTCTTAAATCAAAACTTAGGACAAGGCCTTAGAAATGTTGATTACTAACACTTGAGTAGACAATGTATGATTAATTTTCATTGCATTGGCCTTCTGAGTGCAAAATAATCTATTTATCTTTAATTATTATTATAAGATACATTTCTTCATGAACCGCTGAGTAGGTAACTATAAATTAGATACTTGGCTCTGTGAGTTTAAAAATCATTTGGTTCCAAAAATATAGTAGGTATGTGAGAAAATATTTTTGTTGCGTTATAAACCCGGTACAATGACAAGTGAAGTTGATTACAAATAATTGCAGAATTCTCAAAAGTAAAATGTTTGAACATTTCATCAACATTTTATTAAGCTTGTTGCAGTGACTAAATCAATGGTTTGGCTCAAATGGTCCTTTCAATAATTGGCTCAGAAGTGACATTTTCTTTACTTTGTAAACAGATGTGAATAACAGTAAATTTTATCATGAATTAAAAATAATAAACAAATAGAAAAGTCCTGTCTACTTACCTAATCTTGCTTGTTATCTGCAGCTAACTATATTTTTAACCCAGCCAAAGTTCAATGAACAATTTATCATATTTTGTACCCATCTTCCAGTTATCTGCGTAATTCCGAAAATCTACAAAAATAGCATGTATCCCTTGTGTAGTAAGATTATAATCATAATCCAATTAACGTGATGAAAGCGAGCCTGCCGCGGTAGAAAAATGATATCAGTATCTGTAGAGATCCCGCGGGCGAGGCGTGAGGGCGGGCGGTGACGTCGGCGCCACCCCGTGCGCCCCCACCTGCACCCCACCCGCGCCCCCACCTGCACCCCACCCGCGCCGGCAAACAACAAAGAGCTGCTGGTTTGCTCAGTCGCGTCGCACCCTCCGTGCCGTGCGGACGCGCCGTACTCATGCATATCACCACACATCAGATTAAAATGATCGTTTTAATTAAAATTGTGATAAATTACAAAGTTGGTATAAATTAAAAAAATATTTCCCTATCAGTCTTTAAAGTCTTGATTTAATTAGAACTCGAAAGTGAGTTTCCTTTGTTAGGATTGTCTGTGGTGAAGGCGGTTAAGTCGGTTTAGATAATTGATGTCAATTTAATTTTAAAAGTCACCATGTGGCAATTCGAGGACTCGGAGATATATTCCATAGGGATGATCCATCCCTCACACAGCCGGCACTCGGGGCTGTCGATGCTGTCTGGAGTATCACAGTTTTCAGGTAGGTTGCTTTTAGGTGGCTTTTAGTTGCAGCTCAAGTTCTTATACTTTGGCGCACAACAAAGAGCTGACTTAACTCGCATCCAGATTTATTTATAAAGCTTTATTTTCTCTTATTTTAAACACCCGCACTTTATCCAGGACATGACTAAGCGTTCGCGCAAAAAAATGCAACTGATCATAAAATTGGGTCACCCAATAAATCATGATGATCATTAAAAAGAAATTGTAATCAAATTCATTTCGGCGACAGTATTCATGACAGCCAACAATACTAATAACTTCAGCGGGTCCCCAGCAGTAACATTAATAGCCTGTAACAAACAAAGAGGCACATTTCGCAAAACTGACTCTTAAGCTTGTGGTTTTAAAGTTGAGTTTTGCATGAGAAGCTGTTGGTAACAAGGTTTCGAAGTAGCATTGTGTGGCTAATCCCTTCAGTGGGATTGTATCGTGCACTGCGTTATCTACCGACGAGGATTTGGATTTCAGAACACGTAAATCCATTCACTTTTGCGTGAATTGGAAAATAAAAAGAAGGTTAATATCGGCTTATTGTTATTTCAGAGCTTCTTTCAGATGTTTTAACTTCGATTAATGGTTCTTTGTTCATGATTATTTAGATCTGCCTTAACAGCCTAGTGGTCGTAAGGGCGGCTCCTGTGAAGGAGTTCTCGGGTTAGGTTCCCAGATTGTCTCAAAATAGCTACGAGGGGTTTAAAAAAATCACAGGCTATCCGCAAATCTCAATCCTGGAAGCAGTTTTACTGTTGCACTATAAATGCCATCAGATCATTTACCCCGCAAACTAGGTCGGGCGGGGCAAAGGATCACTGGATAATAGGTCATACCTTGCAATTGAATTCTCATACTCGAATTCAATCTAAATTACCAAGTTTACAATGATAAACTTGTTTAAAAGGAAAAAATTTATAAATGCAATAAAAAGGATAATAAAAAAAATCAGCAGTCCATAAGTTGCTGTAATTTTCAATATTTTTTGCATCACATATGTGCAAAAAATATTTTTTGTTCTCTTGATCAATATAAATAAATTGGACCATATCTAAAAATTGTCCAATCGATCCTGCACTCTAAATTATGTGACAGGCCATATAGTGTTAAATGGACGCTTAGGCCGTCCGTGCACTCCTTGATTAGGTACTTACAGCGAAAATGATATCTTAAATTGGATATTTAGGTGAGTCACGGCAGTTAGTTAATTCTAAGAGGTGTCTGGAGAGCTTTTTATGTGTCGCGTTTAGTCGTAAAAACAAAGGCTCCTTTTCTGCAATTTTTGGGTGCCTGCCCTTGGAGTGGGAAAAAACAAATTTAATTGTAGCCATATGAGGAAATCTGAGCCTTTTCAAGGCAAGAGTAAATAAGAACTATCTAGGCAAGCATTGCCCATCTTCTACCACATCGTCACTGCCTTAGTCACTGACCATTAGATGATCTCGGTGAACAATTCAAAAGCAATATTTTTTCCTTTCACCTCTCTACTCGAAAAGGCATAAAACATCTCCCAAATCCCGCACGTCCACGATAATATAATTTAAACGTTTGCAAACTTCTAACCACTTTAACAACTACATAACATGTAACTCGGCAAAGGGGATAAAACGCGGTGAGGATTAATTTCATTTTTGCGGCCATTCTGTTTTTATTGTGCGGACATTAAAATGATGAAAGAGAATAAAGCCAGCCACTGCAACTAATTGCCAACTGCACTCGTCGTGTGTAAGTAATGCACGGTCTAAGTTAGGGGAGATAAGCAATTTATCATTTCAAATGAAAGGTATTTTCAACGGCAATAGCTTATGTCTAGACTAGATTAAATCTCGAGAAGTCCTCTTCTAATAATTGAAAATCGTTTCAACCTGGAAAAGAAAGCGAATCTGAGAAAATCCCGTAAAGACCCTTAGAGCCACTAGAAAATAAATGAAAGTGGACTCCAATTAAAAATAACGCGGTCCGTTAGGTGATGTCGTATAATTATCCTTTTAATTAGATTGCAAAGTTTCTAGGAGAACTAGGAAGTTTACGAGCCGACAAGTTGATTAGAGTTAGTTGGGTCGAGGAAAAGGAAGCCCCGTGAGGGCAGGGAATAAATGAATGAAAACATGAATTGGTAATATACCTTCAGGTTCATGTCCCAAACGTGAAAGCTTCGATTTCCGTTTTATTATAACTTTCTATACAATTACATGTATAGAATACCCTTTATATTCAAAACTGCGTATGTAACTTGGGGAATCATAATTCTTTATGATTTATGAATGAGCTCGAAAATAGACATAATGTAGGACCTTGTAGATACAGCGGGTGTAGAACGTCATACATGGAGTTTCGTTAATCGACATTAGACTTTAAACAATACAATATATGCTCGCTATAAACTAATTTAAAATGAGACGTGCATGAAGTAAAATCGCTCAGCTTATAACATGCGCCACTTAAATGCAGCACTCGCGGCGAGGAGCACTTGGAACTAATTCAAAAAGGCCGGCGCGCACCGGACCTCAACTTATGTTAACCTTGTCTGGTTTGGCGCGTGTTTTGTTTGGGGACCACTCGCTTTGTGGATGTGGACAGAGGCTGCCAAGTGCCAAGCTTGGGGCATCATGAATAATTGCCTGTAGCAGGAATTTCTCCGCATTTTAATATGGCAGGATGATTTATCTTGATTTGATAATTAAAAGACTTGATTGAGAATGTGTAGAACAACGAAAAAGTTGCCTGTTAAATGGTTGTGGTAATAAATAAATAGTTTAGTAAGTTCAGCTATTTACTGAATGCAATTTTGCGCATCTGTGCTAAACAATGACAAAATTGCGAAACTGCAATGTAAAACTTTTAAATAAAACTATGAACCATGACAAAAATTCAATATTGTGCTTTCATTCTTTCTCTACTGAAAGCAGCTGTGACGTAACGCAAAAACTGGAAAGTTAAACAATGCCCTGATGCACAAAAAGCGCTGTGGTACCCGCTGCAGTGACCCACTTCGCGCAGCTTGTTTTTAATACCAGCACCAACGACCATATAAACAAAATTTATGCATATCCGATACATAAATTGCTTTATGAACTGAGATAAAAGCTGTCCCGCCGGATTAACCAATGCAATTAAAAAAACCATTTAAGTTTTCAATTTGACGCAGCGAAGCCATTAGTTACAAAGTATTATCGTGCCGTGCTTCATCAGAGTTTTTGCCCTCGATCAAAGGGATTGCTCTCAAATGGGTGACTGATTTCAATTCAGATTTTGTTTATTATTTTTCTAATATAGCGCTTTTCACAAAGCCAGTGTATTGATTTTCATGAAGGTTTTGATCTCCCACACAATACTGCTCCTACATACTTTGCACTACAGGGTTCTCAGCAGTGGGTGTTTCGAAGAATATTTTCTGTTCGCAATCCGCTTAGTATTCAAATGTAGTGCTCTATGGATCAAGGATGTAGCGAACCTTATTGGATGCACGCTGTCACGTCCTGCCTTCCACTGGATTATTTCCAATACAAAAATATTATTTTAAAGTCTTTTTGAAAGTGATACCAAGTTTTACAGGCTGATGAAAAAAAGTTCCTTAACTTCGACTGAACATTCTTTGTTAAATTCTTGAGCTTATATTTAAGTTTCTCCCGAAGTTTCATAAGCTTTCATGAAAGCGGTTGTTTACAGAGAATATAAAAGAAAAGAACGAGTGCAATGTTCTCCAAGCAATTTGCTTTGAACATTCCGCGATGTAATTATTTTTTGATCATTAAATCTTTTATACAGAATCTCTTTCAAAATAAACCTTTATCTTAACGTTCATTGGTTTTTACAACAAAGTTAATCCATTTCTTTTGTTTTAATTTAATTAAGATTCTTTGACTTGAAATGGAGTTAGTAACTGGGGCGGGTCCATTGTAGTATCAAGTTCAATGGCGTTATTTAGTATTCCAGGTTAAGCACGTAACGATGTAATTATTTAAGTGCAGGCCGAGACTCCCGCGGGATCTAATTACCCTCCGCCGGCCAACTTTAGGCAGTGCAAGTTTACTTAAAACGTCCATCTGCAATAGCGCGTTGGAATCACGCCAAACTTCCTGTCGTTCACCAATATCTAAATGACATGAAAAAAGCACTTTCACGTTTTGCTTTGATAAATACAGCGAACGCTTCGCTTAGCACTGACCTGGCACAAATTGACCTTTCGGTGTAGGTCCTGAACAAACCCCGCTAGTAATCTATTTGTTCCCGCCCTGCCTGCGGGTGAATCTGATTTAATTAGATAATCTGGTCTCGTATCGTATCTCTCGGGTAATGTTATTGCATTATGGTAATTGCTACAACGCCTTTGTGTTGATTTAGGAGTCGATTGTAGGTATCTAATGCTTGGATCATAAATCTAACTGTGGAAGTTGCTATTTAATGTACATTGTGTGTAATTCAACATTGTTTAGATCACCAATTTTAAACTGCAAACTCCTTTGCTCTTCCATAAATTATATCAGATCAGTTTTAAACTGAAAATTCTTTGTCCAAAAATTCTTGCTTTAAAGGTGAATTTCCTTTAAAGTTATTCCTTAGAAAAGGATCTGGAATTTACGAATTTCTAAAGTATGCAACTTTAGTCTTTGAAACTAAAAAGCAATACGAATGCCAAATCAAACAAAGAGCATTACTGCCGCTTCAATATTACGAATTTCGGTGAACTGTACGTAGCTGTATCGACCACGCCCAATCGTTTCACCAGATAGGGGTGCATTGCCCTAGAGCGGGATGCATCTGTATTTACAGGTCCACCTGTAGCCCGGGCTGGCCGGGTCGCGGGTCAGCGGCCCAGTTCCGCGGCCTAGTTCCCTGCCTGCGCAACAAGTGACGTAGCTATCGTGGCATTATGTAATGTTCAATCTATACGTGGATGATGTTCTGATATAATGGTCCTTTGATGGCTGTCGATGGCTGTTAGCTAATTGCTATTGGTTTTGAATTGATTTGTCTTATTGGCAATATTGGTTTATATGTCAGGTTTAGCGCTGTCTTTGTGTCTTTGTCTTGTTGGCTTACACTTTTATAACTATGTACTCAGATTTTTTTAACAGTTTAGTTTAAAACATTTGAATAGTTAATCACCCACTTAAAACAAATTACGTTGCAGTATAGTTTGAGCCTTTATTAATGTATGCTCCTTTGTGACTCATTCTATAATCTCCTGGATCTTTGTAGTACGAAGTGCGACATGGGTCTCGGAGTAATCTTCTGAAACGAGATTACCATAAAGCGTTGCTCGTGGATTATCTTGCCCTATTTAATTAGCATAATTAAGGCTATCACTGCGGCATAATCTATCTTTTCTGAATAATGTGGCAAAAATTAAGTAGCTTTATTAGAGACCATTCTTATTCTAACAGAGACTTCAGAATTTTCATCGGCTGTTTTTATTAACATAAAAGAATATGAACGCTAATGCTGTTGATTTATCGAGGCGTTTTTCGTATCAGTATCGTTTATAACTCACCACTTAGCGATCCATTTTTTAAGAACTACTTAGCTTTTATATTTAGCATTTTCAGTAGCTTACCTTGAAACTACATTAACTAATCAACACCTGAGTCAGCGAAAGCAATTGATGGCCCAAAAGGCAAGGTCAAAGCTTTTAACTCCGTGATATCGGGCTATAAAGGGCTACCCTACTCAGTGAATAGGATGCGATCAAGCCCGATGGCAAACCCTGAAACAATTTAAAGGGCTACAGTCGGGAACCAATGTTTGCACAACGAGATTGCTAGATTTGCCGCGTTTGATATTTGCTGGAAATAAACTCGCTGTGAAATGGTCTGTATTGGGATTTTTTCGGGTTTTTGCTGTACGGTTTTATTTGCTTTGAAGTTTCGTTCGTATTTTTATTGTATGTGTGCGGACACATTCTGTTAAATGCATGCGGGTTTTATGTAACTCTACAGAATAATCCTAGCACGAGCTCGTGCAGCTTGATTTCTGGAATTATTTAAAATGAAATTTTGTATAGGACACAATATTATTACTCATCATAATAATCCACACTATTGCAACAATAACTATGATTAACGGTTCATAAATCTCTGCTGTGTGCGGATACTAACCAATTTACCAGATTTGTATGACAGACGTATTATCTTAATGGCAGTAATCTACATAAAAGTTTCATGTTGGCACAGTTATTGCCCATACAGCTGGGGAATCTAGTTAGGCTGAAACTTTCTGCGGAATGTTTGCGGCTGAAATCAGAGCTTTCGTGTCAAAAACAAATCGTAACAGTTGTTTTCTTGCACGAAAGCAATTTGGGTGACCTTCGACCAGAGTTCGGGAAGTGCCAATAAAAGTGCGGTAGTCTTAAAGAAACTTTGTCGTCGTATATTAAGAGGATGTCTATTTTATTCTAGTTTAAGTTCGTGAGCGTGACTTTTTCTTGGTCTGCTTTGGGGTTAGATCGATAACTATTTGCATAATTGTTGAGCCGCAATATCATTCAACAGTATGAGCCTAGAGCTACATTGCTGTTTCAGACATGCAATCTAGTGTTCCTATCCGATCTCAATTTAGTGGAAAGCCTATTGCTCTATTTGCCTTTGCCCTTTCACCGGGCGAAATTGGGTCAGCATTTATGCGTTAAACAATCATATGCTTAAACTTATTTATTCCCAATATTTTATCTACTTCAGTACCTATTCCAAAACCATAAATATAAACTATATTATCTACCTACCACCAGCCTTTGACCTTTTCTTTTTAAATGGAGAAGTGGTAAAGGATAAGACTGTTATCATGAAATGCCAACAGCAGTACAAATCCCACGTGTATCCCACAACACATTTAAATGTCACCAAGTACAATTTAAGATACTAAAAGCACTTACGCAAATTTTGAAAAGTTTCAACCCACACCAAAGTTTACTGGAAACCAATTCAAGTAATGAATATTTGGAACTCGGCATTGATGTCATTTCTTAATGTAATAGAATAGTAAAGGTGTGATATACAAGTAAATAAGCTACTAATTTTATTCGGGCTTATTGATTTCTGACACTTACGCGAATATTAGACATTTAAATAAAATCCGTAAAAGTAGTTTTATTTAAATGTTTATTCGGGCTTTTATCATAATGTGTATGTCCGAGGAGAGCGATGTCATAAATAGAGCGAAGTGGGGAATAAAAATTAAGAAAGCTGACCCCACCACCATGTGGGATACATAGCAGGAAAGAGAGTGTATGTCCGAAAAAAGGATGATCAATTTGCTCGCTTTTTGTGCTAATACGGAACCTTCGTCGAAAATGACCTCCCGTTATTGGGTTACGTAAGGCTAACTTATAAAACATTTTCGCCTTTACTGACAACGGCGGTGAGGAAACTTGATGTACACCCTAATTGATTCCTGTCCTGATTTACGCCACTTAGTAACAAGTAACGTGCTTACCAAACAACCAATTTATAAGTTGTTTGTTGTTTACAAAGTACACAAAGGTTTTCATTATTTTGGGAAATGCTCGGAGGCTTTTCAAGATGTTGTTTCTAATTTTACATGAAACGGAATCAGTGTTTTTATTGTTCTCAAGTATTCTGGTACACCCACCTTTCCACACCTACCTATGTTTTGCTTCTTTATAAACTTGCTTTTCATGTAATTTTCCACCAAAGTTTTTTATTCAATAGATAGCAAGATTTCTTATGAAGATAGTTTTCGTCGTGTTACATAATTTATTTGTAAGTCTAGCAACGATTTTTCTTATCGCGAAACAAGCTTAGCGTGGCGTGTTAGCTGCTATTCGTGTAACAGATACTATCTAGGCTAGTCTGCTTTACAACTTAGATTAAAAACTCGCGTGCTTAAACGTGGCATGTAAGCAAGCAGTTTAAAGTTTTCCCACCCTTTTGTTAAGTCCTTGAATGGTGTTTTCTGGGTGTCACGTCCTGGCTGAAAATAGAATTTATGGCTTTGGGCCTCATTGTTGCTAAAGTTTTGTGTGTGGGAGGCATTTTAGACGGCTCAAGGCATCCGCCGAGTTCAGTTTAAAACCGCTTTGTTTAACGGTTATTAGTCAATGTTTCAGTAAAAGTTTAATGATTAATTATTAACTGGTACTGCTAATCGTGGTGGTTCTGATGCTATATTTAACCCATGTCTTCAAAGATCAATAAAAGTTATCTTGCTGTAATCTTCTCTTTAGTTTCAGGTGCCAGAAAAATATTTTGAACAATGAACGTTTATCTTGTCTTGTTTGTCTGTTTCATGGTTATGGGTGACTCACGATCTCAAGGTCAGGGTCGAAACTGTCTCTATATTTTACGTAACTACTAAATGTTGTATGAAATATTGTCAACAGAGAAAAGAAAATATGGCATGTGTTAAATTTATTTTTTTAGGTTTTCGACTGGCTGCAAAAGGGCTTTAGTTATATTATGTTTTATGTTTATATAGATTTTGTATATAGTATTTTATTTTTAGTTTTGTATAAAGATAAGTAGTTTAAGTTTGTATATATGTATAGTGTGTACATTAATAATTTCTATTTTAACGTTTTACTTTAGTTATTATTTTCACGATATTATTGTTCTAAGCTTACAAACTTACTTGATAATAAACCAAACCAAATCCTTATCATTATGAATAATGTTCGGTAACAATCCTCCGAGGTCCCACTAGTTAGAATATAAATTATGTATTTTATACTTCAGTAGGCCGAGCCGGAAATCTAGGTACTTAAGGAACATTTCATGAATATTTAAAATACTAATTAACATCTTGAGTGACAGTTACTCAAAACCACAATTGCGTTATTTATTTAGGCTCAGGAGCTTTTAGCAAAATTCAGACTTCTTTAAAAGCATAATGACACAAAAAATATCACTAACAGTAAAATAAAATGAATAATGATAGACGAAGATGCCGTCTATAAATTACTTGTTGTATAAAATAAGTAAATATTTTCTCTTTAGCTACAGAATACAAGTAAGTTCTCGTCTCATTGAAAGCAGATAATTTATCAGCAGACAAATTAGTCTCACATTTTCTGTTACGTGAGCCAACCTAATATGTTGTTCTTTATGTTGTCAGCGTATATTATCTTCCAAAATTACAGCACAAACATACTTTTGACGTAACAGCTAACTCCAACTTTCTTCGTAACGCAGGCTACCATTAGTCTCAAGGTCAAGGTCGTCGTTGCCAGGCAACCGACTGTCAACAAAGATTTTCTCACTGTAATTTAATATTATTAATGGTTTTTGAACATGGATTTTGCATTAAAATGTTATTAGGTGTAATAATTGCTACTTTAATGTTTATATAAATGCGAAAAGTGGTTTTGTTTGATGTCCCACGGTGGGCGCCATTAACTAATGCCGTTATGTTTATATAACAGCTTTGCAGTTGAAAGCTTTTTACATGCATAATTAACGAACTATTGTTATAAGTACAATTATCATAGTGTAAAGTTAGATTTGAAAAGATAAAGCTCGAGCTGTAATAGTCCCACGGTGGGTGCCATTAGGCGTTTCCACGGTTATTGTATCTGAAAGTGTTTGAATATGGCTTATGCATAAGCTTTGCTGTGATTGAGAACGATGAGTGTATTGAATTTATTATTTATGAGCGAAAATATTTTTTTACGAAAAGTGTTTGTGTTTAGGAATAATTAAGTTTTATATTACCTTTGAGGAGTTCGTGATCAAGTAACATCACGGGTCCGGGTCGATCGATGATACGAGAGTCAAGATAAACGATGATGATCATTAGGCTTTATTTATAATTGACATAAAGATAATCGCACTGAGACAAGACCACTATTTATTTTCAGACTTCGACAGGACAACTCACCATATTTTTTGAGTAACCGTAATTAAAAAATAAATAACAATATGGTGTCGTGTGTGTATGGTGTGGTGTATGGTAGTATGGTGAGTTCTAATTGTTGGTCTTGTTCCCAGGAATCTCCACATTATCCGGATGCGGTTCCCCGGACACGCTGGACCGGCTGCCGGAGCTGCCGGCGGCGGAGGAGAAGCGTCTGCGCCGAGCTGCACAGGTGCTGCAGCAGCGGCTCGTGCTGCGACAGTGGCTGGCTACACATAGGCTACAGCATTGTTATACCAAGTACGTGAAACAGGTTTTTAAGACCTGTTCCCTCCATATTATCAGTATAAGGAGTCTGGACTTATACGCGATGTACGTTAGGTGCTATTTGGGTACGATGCCTTTTCTTAGCCGACGTTCTGCTGTTTGCTATCAAGTTTTGATTAGCTTTTCTTGCAGTTGATGTAAAGCATCAATAAGAACTATGATCTTCTGTGAAGTTGATAGTGTCAAGAATTCGTTAGGAGTAATGTAAAATAGGTTAGGTGAAAAGAATGTTCCCAGAATTCAAATGAAACGAGGAGGTAAAACTAATCATAGATTTAACATCGCCAAAATTGTAAGACAATGCTGACGGAGCTGTATATTCAAGAGCTAAATTACGTTTGGTCTATAAATTCAAATTGGCGTTGTCGATAAAATCCATTCTATTATTCTTTAGGTAGGATTAGTAAAGATTAGGTGTCATGAATTGTTGGTTAAGTTTAATCTTCAACAGCGTAATAAATATAGAAAAATGCGCTATTCTTTTAAAATAGAGCACATTTATTAAGTCGCACTTAACTAACGTATGTATTTCACCGTTTCAAAAAGTTAGCGTGTGTCGGACATGTGCCAACAATCCTATCCGGGCAGATTTGCTGACCTTGACATTTCCACTGGACGTGTTAAGGAAAAGGGGCGAGTTCGAACACAAAACATCGTGCGGCTGCAGAATTTCCGCATGACTCATGCTTTTAGCGTGTATCTGTGTTACACAGCACTTTTTGGTACCTACACGAAATGTGTCCTGACATGTGTGAAAGGGTTAAAATCTGTACTTTTGGGAATGGGTTACTCCCAGTCAAAATATAGCATCTGTGATTGATGTCTAAAAATTACTCGAATCTCCCATTATTTTGAATATTCAAACTACAAGTTTGTATATCTCAATTCCGAGCCGGCGGGCTGCCATCCAACCTTTGTTCAAAGTGTGTCAATTTTGATACAAGCGCCGCCCTTTGTGCCAGCTGTCGGCGGTAGTGACAATACCTCCGTCGACTCATTCAGCCACCACTAGTGTGAAGGCACTTTGAAAACTCTACAATGTAGATTGATGTTGCGAAAAGTTATTTTTACCTTTCAAAAACGTTTGTGGTAGCTTGGACAAAAGGTGGAACAAAAAACTTGTTTGTCACTCTCTACCAAAGTCTTTTGTACAAAGAAGATATAACTATGATACCATATATTAATTAACTAAGAAGGAAATAAGAATTTTCGACGGACAACACACACCTAAAAATGATAAAGAGGTACTTTTGCACCCTAACTGAATCCGAACCGTCTTAACCGCAGCTTTTCAACATATTCTGCTGAGAGCAGCGGAAATTTTGCAAAAATTTGAATTCATTCCGTATTCAGTTCTTAGCTTGCATTTTGCGGCAACTCCGGTCTATGTTCTGTGGAACATGTGTGGTGCATCTGTACGTACCCTAGGGAAATGCGCCAATCTGCTTTAAAGTTCAACTTCAAACAAAGGAATTGTAGAAGAATAATAATAAATTCTTGTCGTGTTTTGTTTGACCTTTGCGAAATTGAGTTTGGGACCCTCCTTATAGTATGCCTATAAAATCCGCGTCACTTGAGCCACGGATAATGAAAGCTTTATTTGAAAGCGGAATCATGCCGTTAAAGGGCACTTGAAGAAAGAAGTGTTCCACAAAAAATAATATAAAGGGCGTATCATCCAATCTTCTGATTAGCGCAAGGGATTATTACATTTAAAATTAACAGCACAAACGCAATCTGGGCCTATTGCTATTTAATGATCCAAAGCGTTTCCATATTCATTGCTCGCGCCGTCCTCTTTCAACTACAAAAGGGTATTGAAATTTTTATCTTCGGGATTCAGTCAGTTAATATTAGAGGAATATTCTGAAATCCTCTTAGTTCTTTTGTGCTGGGTTTGAGCAAATTGGAGTCTCTGTGGGTGCGATATTAGGTTATAGATTGGCGCAGGGGCGCAAATTGAACACGATGGCTACTATCAATAAATTCCCACCTGTCTCTGACCGAGCATTGTTCGCTGCAACTAGGTCAACAGCGACGCTCCTTCATAAGCCCACTTATAGTCTTTCTGTAAATACCAATAAGTATTTGTAATACTGTTCAGAGAAATGTTGACTGAATTGAAAACTTGAATTATACAAACGTATTTAATTTCTTCATTTTTGAACAGAGCTCATTTGAGTTACTGCAAGAGACAGATTTAAAGTATTCAAATTCATAAAACTTTAATCTTGACTCACTCCATAAAGTTTTTTTTTGCGCAAAAATAATGCGTCCAAATTGCGGAAAGTTTAAGCTGTAATTCCTTCTCGTGTGAGTCATAAAACGTTAACTCGTGAAATATTCGCAGTGATTCCGCTTTTACAGCTGCAAAAAGTTCTTACATACCTTAAAACTTAAATGTCAGCATCGCGGCATTCATCCCAAACTGGGAACGGAGAAAATAGAATGCTTTAACTAGTTCTTCTGCAACTTGCATAACAGGCGGGCAGAGATTGAAACGAGTTTATATTCTGGCACTTTGGTATTTGGATTCCGTTTTTCTATCTGTATAAACTGCAATCTTCAACATGTCTGTTATGATGGATGAATTCGATTTGCGATATAACAAGTTGGCGCTAGAGCATAGAAATGTGAACGAATGAACAATGTCATCAGTGCTTGAACAGATGGGGTGATGAAACATGTTTCACGGAGATTTTTCAATATCAGTACTAATATTTCTTTCAACTCATGCTGATATCATGAAGCTATTAGGAAAAAGGTCAAAGATTTATCCATATTTTTTACTTAGTGCAAAGATGGTCGGATCGCCTATCGGCTCGCGACCCTACGTGTGATGTATGACAATCTTCCTCGCTCCATTGAATTCTTGGCAACTGCAAAATACGTTTTTCACATATGAAGTATTTTGATTCACTTCGCGGAAATATTTGATCGTCCCTTTTTTGAAAATGTATTTATAGACCCATTTTTGGCTCAAAGATGTGGGTTTGACACTCATTTTTGGCATGTTGGTTTGGATTTGGGTTCTGTACTATAAAGTGGTGTATTTTGAGGTTCATTTATGAGTTGTTTATTTTAGGCTGTTGTATGGACATGGATATCTTAGTTCAGAAACGGATTTTAGATCAGAAACAATACCGTTTTATATGAAACAGTGTGTGAGATATATCTTGGCTTGATCCGTTACTTCTTACCACTATTTTATATATGGCAGCTAAAACCAAAGAAGACGTAAAGTGCAAAACAAGAACATTTCGTCGAAAGATGTCGAGTTCAAATGAGGTCGTTTCGAGCAGTTGGAAATGTTGCGGAGATGTTCCTAACTGGGGCACACAAGTCCAGCAAACCGATATACAGACACATTATTTAATCCACACACTTTCTGTCCGTACATAGTTGTAATAGCAATGGTGTAATAGAATATTTAATGTAGTTACCATCCTTGTTTTTGTTGCCCGATCACGCAATCTGTTAATCAAGAAGTAAAGTTGACCTTTTCGAACTGACTTTTCTATATTTGTGTTTAATATTCAATGAAGTTGGAAAAGAAAATCAGAAAGATCGAGATACTGTACGCCACCATTTGGCAGCCCCTCATACTTCGCAGGACTGCCAAAACACCTGTCATTTGTATGCGGGACACGGCGCAAGGTACACAAAAATACATATCTCCAAATTGACCCCATTTACTCCCGAAAATTCGCAGCTGACAACGGTAATTTGGTTTGAAGTCACCAAAGAATTGCTGATTATTTTTGAATTTAATATTTTTTGCTACGTGTTTCCAAAATTCATTGTTTAACTTGGTAACTTACAGCCATGTGTTTGTTTTGGACCCTCTTACCCGACATGTTTATACATCTCAAGGGTATTCTAATAAATAGCTTCAATTCCACTGGATTGAGGATATCGGCGATCTGGAGATAACTCGCGAATCGGAAATTAGGATGAATGTAGGTTGTGCAGTTAATTTTGTTATGTAAGATTGTATATATGGGTTGTGTTAGGGGTCTTATTTTGTCTCCATCAATAATATTGTCCATAGCTAATTATTATTTATATATTCAGCATCAATCTCGATTCGAATATAGATCATTTTTCTAGATTCCTCAGTCCTTGAAACGTAATCAAATATGACATTGAGAAGCAATAATTCTTCAAAGGACGACAGTTATATCTGGGGCAATAGGCGATTCATTATACCACAGGATGTCCTTGATAAATATAGTTTGCCCCAACACGCTAGCTTATTCGATAAAAAGATTTACTTTTTCATGATATTGTAAAGGTCAAAGCTGATATCTTTCATGTGTTCTGGTTCTCTTTTATTATTTAATCTTGAAACTTGTTGGAGAAACTTTTTGTTAGGTTCTGTGGTTTCTGTGTCCAATTAAACTGCTTTACCTACCATGCTAGGTCGCCTGCATACGACCGAGTTGCAATAAGCCCGCTTTGTACTTTACTGTGTGTGTGACCCACTTTACATTCACACAAGACAGTTTGGGTCTTAATTGAAATACGAGGCGATTCTCTGTTAGAGCTTTGATAGACCTCGCCTATTTCAATATTCTGCCAAAACTAAAATGGAAACTAGATACTGTTACTCAAATAGTTTTGAACATCGGATAGCAAAGCTCCAACTTGCAAAGGATTCAGATCTGACCGCGTGACAGCTTCGTGATTAATATTTCGTGTGTTCTGTCTGCCTTGCTGCATGGCAGACAATGTATTTACATGTTTCAGCATAAACTCGGACATTGCTTTTACCTGAATGCAAAAGACGAGGCTGATTTTGACAGCAGAAGTCGGATGTATGACAATTTTGGAATACAGCTTTGTTTAAGTGCTTGTAATCTTAAGGACATGATCTAGTAATTAGTTTGATCAGTTACTAGTAATGGTTTCTACACTTCGTTTTGTACAGACCTGATTACAACGCTATGATTCTCTATATGTAGAGAGAGAGAGAGATTTACCTTTACCCCGTCGCCGCAGTTCTTAACCGTATTAATAAATAAACGGCGTACAATCTAAACGACAGGAGCATCCCTTTAGATTCGCTCGTAAACGAACTCCGTGACTCGTGCCAGCTGACTTACGACCTTTTATCACCACTGTACAAGTTCCGTGATTTTCAACTCAGTTTGCACAACTATTCCAGAGTATTTCATTAAGTAACTCCTAAAGGGAATAATGCAGTAGAAGATTATTCTAGTAACTGTCCATAAGCTGCTTAAGTTTATGGATAGTTTCCTAGTTTAGAATTGGGTCATGTTGCTTGTTGCTGCATAGAGGGTCTTGAAATTGTCTCGAGAGAGATATCTCCGTATTGAATCTACCTATATGGAATTACGTCAGTAAATAATAGGTTTACGTGGTCGTACCACAATCGTCCTCCTAACCATATTCCGTGTTCGTGGCACCGTCTTTATCTTATGCAGTCTTGTGTAGTACTGATTTAGTAGCAGTAACCACTATTAATCTTACCAGTAGCTATGTAATACACATAAAACATATAGGAAGTGGTGGAGGATGAGCATTTTTGGGCTGCCTGTTGTTTTAACTTCCTAAAAGTGCTGATTTATCACCCTAATATGAATAACTGTTTTTAAGTTTGAGTTCCACATAAAGGCACCACCAGAGATCTGTCGATAGTAGTTCTATTATATTACAAAATGGTGGTATGTCCTTAACAAAGCCCGAATGAAAACGGCATTTTTGCAGCTAGATAGCAATATAAATAAAGTTAGTCTACCTAGCCTTTAGAGCAGGTTGCATTTCACGGGAGGCTGGAGGGAGGGAATCCCCGGCTCATGATTTATGACGTATTTCCTTCCGCGCGGAAAATTGCTACCTCACCGAGGTGTGATTGAGTTACAAAGAATGGTGGAATGGGATGCTCCATTTTATATCTTCTCCTCGTGTTTCGTTTGTTGATTTTGATTTAAATTGTTGATTTTTTTCTTGGCTGTTATTGTGATTGACCTGTGAATGTTTAAAAGTTAGGCGTAAGTGCGTTAGGATTTGATATATCGTGTGTCAATTCAGGTTCGACGCTCCATTACGGTCATGTATACTTGATTGATGACTCTATAATATGAAACTTGAATAATGACACTTCACTACACATTAATATTGCCGCTTTATATAAGGGATACTTACATAAGTAATGACGTAAAGAAACGTTAATTTATTATCTTCTATGGAAGGTCTTTGTGTATAAACGCCATACTTTTCTAGATTTATTATTCAGATTAATGCAATTATTCGGTTAACACGGTATCTCGTGCCTCCACGGACCCGAGCGTCCGGAAGGCGCGAACTTGCATGAATAATGTTCAGGTCTTTATTCACCGGGGGCCGGTAATGCAGCCAACCAGCGTGGAACACGCCGATAGCACGCCAGCTTTACTAACTTATATACTAGATCCTTCCTGTGCGATTGTGTCACACTGATGGATGGATTAACGCGTGGCTTTTACATTAAAGATAGTTTGGTTTTAGGGGTCTGGTTTTTGGCTCATGTTGCAATAAATATTTGACAGTTTAAATATAAATCAGTATCCTGAAAAATATAAGGCCTGTGCTCACTACTCCACTAAACCGATACAAGGTTACCTTCTTATCTTGTTGTTGCATTGTGTTAGTGAGCCAATATTACAAAGAGAGCCCTCGTGTCTACAACATCTTCTATCCCCTCGACATTTCTATAGAAGCTAGAAAGCTCGTCGAGAATTAGTGGCACTTAGTCGTGGAGATGCGGCCCTCATTCGTTCAAGTGGGACAAGTCAAGATTTTCCAGTTTGAGGTCAGGAGATAACTTATTCGCGTGATAATAGTCAAGAGTTCTCTGACGTCATCGCGAGCCCTGAAGTGTACCTGAAAGTAACATTGTTAGGGTCTCCGTTGCCTAGCGACGGCAATTATGCATAATCATATGAATATTGAATTGCACGAGCGTTGCAAACTAACGAAGACTATTATTCTCTAACAAAGACCTTTGTTTGATAGTAAGCTTTTACCTGTTATTGGAATTGAAATTGAAACTTTTGAACAAAATAAGAGTACTTGAAAAAGCTAAAACGAGATTAAATTTGATTTTTACCACAAATTACATCCTATATTTTCTTGTGTTCATTTCACACTTACCATCTATTTGAAACGAGTCGCGTAAAAAATAATTGTCGTCCCTCGGGGCAAACAAAATCAGCCTGAAATTGGCATCCACACGCTTTATCAAATACGATATTTCGAGATCCTTTTTTTGGCATAATGCGAAAATCCATTGGTTTGACTAACGAAGTCCCAGAGGAATGTTCACAATTGGAAGTTGGTGGACTGCCATGATTGTATTAAGTCTGCCCTGCCACTCGCAATAATACGCTAATGCGATCACCTGTCGCCCGGCTGCTAATGTTGACGGATTTGCACTGTCGGGGTGTTGTTGTCAAGATTATGTAAATGGGCACCAGTAAGTAGATTGTCAAGCTTGATACCGGGGATATGGACAGGCTATGTTAATACGCATCGTGGGAACAGAGTTTATTTCGCCCACATTCAAACAAAATGGGAATAGGGCTTTTACTGCAGTATTGATTGCTGTGAAAAGACTAACGCAAAAATGAGTGAAAGCTACAAAATCTGCCGAAAATCTAACAACGAATGAAAACAACATTTTTTATGAACAACATAATCGCGTCAGTAACCCTTTATCTTGTCGGCGGGTCGTTTATCACGCACATCGGGTCCCCGACCGTGCCGGGGTCATCTCACACGATCAGACGCACCCTACGTGAGGTCAAGGGGTAATGGACCGGAGGGAACTGAACGATCTTTTGCAAATTGATTGCATTTTTCCGAATGTTTGCACAGAGATATTGCTGAGGTTCTGCCGTAATGGCCGCTTTGCTCTTAATGCTCTATTAGAGAGGTCGATGTTTGGTCGATAGATTTGTTGCTGAATTGTTTTATTGTTCGTGTTAGAAGCAATATGTGTAATGTTTGAGTGAGTTCAGATCTGACCAAGCATCTGTAACTTAGACTTCGCTTTTTCATGAAATGACAATTACGAAAGATGATATTACTATGTGAAAAATTCCTTCTAAGCAACACATTCTCCTTGTCCTCCAGACTCCTTAGTCTCGATGTATCCTCTCTGGAGGACGTGTACTGGCTGGAGGACAGCACAGCGCACCACGTGCTGGACCCCAAAGACTTCGGCGCGTGGTCCGCTGCCCGCCAGAGTCTACCCACTGGTAAGGAGGCGCTGCAGACCCTGAAAGCTGACCTCTGGAACGTTGTGGTCAAGAATAGTAAGCACCAGGACGCTTGGACTTGGGGTACGTAAAGATATTTTACATCTTCTGCTTTCTCATACGTGGCTGTCATTTATCACTGGTAACATTCTGATATAACAAGTAGTATGATTCCGTATCATAGTTTAACAATTAGGTAAACAACGCATGCTTGGGCCGCGTTAGACAATCTGATATTGACCAAATCTAGAGTTACATGCTTTGGGTGTAATCTGAGATCTGATGGGCTAATAGTAGTGAGTGCATGTCGTGATGTGAGTACTTACGCAGGGGGCATGCTGGTGGTGTCGGTGTCGGTGTGTGGCCTGGTCACCCTGGCGGCCATGACACAGCCCTCCCTCGCGCCGGAGGCCAAGCACTCCCTGCTGCAGTACGTCACCGGGAAGTATCTGCATCCACCTAGTTGTAAGGTAAGTTCGCACTTTTTATAACATTCGCAAAACAGTACATGATAAACTCCAGGGTGATAACTTGTTAGATGCTTAAGTATTCATTAGGTAGTTTTACAAACCTACACTAACCCAGCATCATGAACAAAAAAAAGGCTGATATATGGTGGTGGACGTTATATTTTTATGAACATAAATGCTCGTGGGCGTTGTACGTAGAAGCACAGATAACTAGTAGAAGTCAATTATATCGAGTCTGCTATAACGAGATGACATTGATAGGATTACAGTATTTATAGCTTCATAGGACAGTTCTGTATGTAAATTCTCTCACTTTTCTCGTTATAAATAGCTCGCTGCCCTTTACACGTGTCATATATAGGCCAGGTGTAGGCGGATTGCAGCGAACTTGTTTTTAACTTTTTTGCAATCTGTCCGTAAGGATATTACTCGAATATGGGACAGTTTGATTGCCGGCTTTTGCTTGAAAGTTTTACCAAATCTGATTGATGGATGGAAATAGAATTTTGATTAAAATTGTGCAATACGGTCTATAGTCTGCAGAAATAATGGTCTACCATCTTATGGTGGAGATTAATCTGAACATTATGAAGTAACATTGTCGGTTTCCTCTTACCCTTCCTTAAAAAAGCGTACATTTGCAATATTAGATCGCACAGAAACTCTCGGTGTTGACATTACCTAATACAATTTCTTAGTTTGAAACATGCTAGAACTCCACATCTTGCAAGAAATTGGTCTTCTTAACATGAACCCCCCACTCTCCAGGTGGAATGGGGCTGGACGGAGCCTCAAGCTGTAGGCGAGACAATGTGCTTCACAGTCCACTGCTTCCAGCGGAATGGACACCCGTACCCCATCTGTGACACAGATGAGCTGACCGTGACTATCAGTCATGGCACAAGGAAGGTGAGCTTGAGTTCGATGGACTGAACTGGACTTGAGGATGTATTTGGAGAAGACTGTGGTAGAAAAGGGGGTAGACTATGATAGTGTCCGTAGAAAAGCAGTTCCCCTATGGATATCTTTTTCTATACTGAGCTTTTAAGATCGGTATTTTAAAACAAAGTACCTAAAAAGGTTCTGGGGTTTTTAATTGTTTGCTGGTCTTCTCTCAGCCCTCAATTTCAGATTTTGATTTAAGCAAGAAGGTAGGGTATCGGTATAGTTTACAGGTGTGTCAACGTGGCCTTTTAAACTTATTGCAGGTGACGGCGGTCATAGAGCTGGGGTCAGGTGACCCGGCGCAGGCTAACACTGCCCGCGTCAAGTTCACCGTCCGAACTGCTGGCGTCTACATCATTTCAATCATGATTGGTGAGATGTCGAATGTCTTTAGTAAGCGTTTTTATTTTTGTTTTTTTTTTTCTTGCTTTTCGTACTATTATTGCTTTCGATATAGCTGGAAAGAAAGTTTTATTTATTCTTAATTGGATACATACATAAATTTTGACACACTGAAAAAAGATAGATTATTTGTGAGGATGATGTTTGATAGACCAGTGTGGCAGAAGAAGACTTGACACTAAATAAAATTGAGTAAGGGGTAAGAGGATGATAATTTTCTGCTGTTCTTTTGTATATATATTTAGTATAGGGCTTGTTTCATGTCCAAAAACTTTGTATCACAAGGTAGGTTCATTTCCCTGATGTGGTCCCTCAGGTCTGGTATCCATTAGCGGTAGCCCTTATCGCAAGTGGTTTACGGCGGGCAGAGTAGAGGCGCGGCGCTCGCGCGTGGGACGGGCGCTGCACGCGCTGGTGTGCGCCGCCGGCCACGCGCGCGCGCTGCACGTGCATCCGCGCGACCAGTACGATAATCCCGCGCCGCTGCCTGATAGTGAACCACCTAAGGTAAGTAATATACCCGAGGCTGCGGGATTGTTCGAAAGAGTTACCGCGTCCCTGGTACATAAAAGGCTTGCGAAGGAAGATGATGGGTATTAATAAGAGTCTGACACTCCCTCACCGCTGCTAACCCACAGTGGAAGGAGTCATTTGATGATTTCCCATCGGAAGAAAGTAACTATCATACTGCCATACTAACAGCATCATTGGGTATTTTTTTAACAGATGGAAAATCAACATAAAATTGCTCCGAATCTAGTGCAGCAGAAACGTGTGAACTTTGCAAAGCTTTTAGTATTTTAGGGTGGCTGATCTTCAGTTGAACAACCTGCTGACCTCCTCAAGACTTTGGCCCTTAAAAATACTTCCAAGAGTGCTTCCAAGAGGAACTTTAGCATAATCGAATGATCAAGTCATCCTACCTTACCATTCCCAAAGGTTGACAGATACTTCAAAACTGCATTAACTGTTATCAGGGCTTCACCATTAAGTTAAACCCCCTCGGAGGGGAAGTAGACGAGGAGCTGTCCTCATCAGCGACCTTCACATACGACGCGGTGAACCAGCGCGTGAGTGTGGCGCTGTGCTTCCCTCGCGCCGGCGTGTATCGCGCCAAGCTCATGTATGAGGGCGTCATGCTGTTGAATGGGGAGTTTGACTGTATCGTGCTGACTGGTGAGTGACGTCATTCGAACGAAGACAATTAATTATATTTATGTGTCATTTTTAGGCCAGATTTGCAATAATCCTGTAACATTTACCGAACTAAACTTGTGTTATTTGGCACGATACTTGGTGACACCGTGCCGTATATGCCTGCCATGTGTTGTTGTGTCTCGATTTCGTTTTAAGGCATACCTACTTCGTATGTTGTAGGGTAACGTAGCACTGAAGGATGCTGCAACATTGCGTTTGCGCAGTTTAATTCTCGTACTACATAGCATTAGCCTCAATATATGTCGTAGCATACAACATTCTAGCAGAATCATTCGCTACGTACAACATGTTCTCGTAGCTAGCCATAGTTGTAGCACTCTACGCTAGCTACGCCGTAACACTACAGCAACATATCCCCCGTAGCGAGCGACACGGCGACGGTGCAGCGCAACATGTCGTCGAAGCGCCACAACATCTGCTACGAGGCGCGGCTGGTGTCGGGCAAGCCGCGCCGCGTGCTGTGCTGCATCAGCCCCAAGCAGCTCACCATCAAGGACTATATACTCAAGTTTATACCTAAGAGGATTACTAGCTTCAGATTGTGTCCTTCAACTAAGGTAAATGTGACTATTTTATTTATCTCTGCACTTTTCTCTTCCTCATCTCTTTCTCGTTCTCTTTTTATGTTTTCTTCCTATCTTAAACTTTTTTATGTTTTATTTATTTATTTAGTTATACTACTAATCGTCCATTACATTACTATTTGATTTGATTTCTATCGCTTTCGACTTCAGAATGATGAAAGAGCGGATGACCTGCGTTTCCGAAAACGCTTCTTGTATAAGATGTCCGGAAAAGACGGTCATTTGTTAGCAAAACGATTTAAATCTGAGCAAGACATTACCAATATGTACCTGGTTTCCACAGTTAATCCTAAAGCCGACGCCAGAAGGTTCAGGTCCTGGTGGCGAGTTCACTCTAGAAGATGGAGTACAGCCACAGTTGGAATTAGTGTCTCCCGAGCGAGACCTCATCGCCGCCACCTTCACGCAGCTGCTGCTCGCCAATTGCGGCGGAGAGGATACCTTTAAGGTAAGGTGTACGGTAGTGGAATTGAATATGTTAGCATAAGTGATATTTTAGGTTTACAGCCAAGGTTTGGGCTGTCGGATTCTTTTCGAGAAGATTTGAGGACCTGAAATGCAATGGGCGATCAAAAGAATTCATCTAGGTTTTGGTGCTGTCATTTCTGACATTCCCTTTTTTCCTGCTTATACTAGATGTTTCATAATTTCCCATCCAAAGCTATAGCGACTGGAAAGGGTACAAGATCATAAACATTACTGTGATGTGTATCCTCCATATTGTTCCAGAACAAGCAAGACTTCTTCTACAGCGAGATCCGCAAGGCTCACTCGCGGCACCCGCACGACAAGCTCGCCATCCGCGTGCTCCGCGCAGAGCTGCTCCGCACCAGCCTCAAGGCCACGCGCCACTTCACCGTGCAGGACTGGTGCAAGAACTTCGACGTCACCTTCCAGGGGGAACAGGGTATGCTATTTATTTAGCCTATTTTAAAAGGTATAGTGACGGAGTTCAGACTTACACAGAATATTAGGAACGGTAAGACAAGCAACAAAGTAAAGAACCTATAGTACATAAATCTGAAGTCCTTTGTTAGAGTGACCCAGACAGTCTGTATCTACCTACACCAGGTTAAGTTATAGTCTGTATGAGAAGCTAAATGTATTCTAAGATCAACGTAGGGCCTAGTATTGAACCCTGTGGCACACCTAGAACTTTAACTAACGTAATAAATGATGAGTAGTCATTTACAGCTACGAATTGCAACTTATCATGTAAAAATCAAAATCAAATCAAAATCAAAAGTCATTTATTCAAAGTAGGCTGAAAATCAGCACTTTTTGAACGTCAAATCTACAAAAGACAGCCCCTAAAACGCCCGCCCTTCACCACTTCCTATGTGTTTTTGCTGGGAAGAAGAAGTGGTGGAACAAACTCCCCAGCAACACAATTCTGTCTGTATGGTTTGAAGAACCGTATACAAAAAAATAAATAAAAATTATACACATAAATTTGTATAAAAAAAAGCAAGTAAACATGTAATCATGTTAGCTAGTACACACCTTACCCATACCTATTGCTCAAGCAGCTACAAAAAAAAAAATATATAATGTGTAAAAAAAAACAAAAAAAAAAGAGAGAACATAAGGCGTCCATTCAGTGAAAATAGGTATAGTTTTTGGGCGTACCTACCGACATGTGAAACACGACGTGTTTTTATATATATAAAAAAATTAAACTTTACAACATAAACAATGAAAACGGTGAACTAGGACTACTGTTCAAATCAAAAGTCATACACATTTTATTACGGGTCAAGAAATATGTAGTCAGCAAGACGACCTGGTACCACAAGCAGCACCCGTTCACGAGCATAACGCGAGTGTGGTGTGGTCTGGTCACGGTAGATTAGAAGAATTGAAATAATACGTCCATTTAGTTTGAAGGTCCGGTTTATTGTGTAAAAAGACAATATAAAGACAATTACAAGTTAGTATTGCTGAAGAAGCATTTTAAATAAGGCTGTTTACATACATGGATGGTTACACACTACATCATCCCCGTTATTTGAAAAAAAAAAAAAATATTACAAGATTTTTTTTTTTTATGAGCATTTATATACTATGATCATTATTATATTTAAAATAATAGACTACTATGGTTCCTTATACAATTTTGTCCTATTCTTATGAACTATTACATTTTTTCCATTAATATTAATTTTAACATTAGGTGCAAGATCTTCAACTACAATATATGGGCCAGTGTACAAAGTATCCAATTTATTTCCTATCTCATTTTTCAACAATAGTGCATCACCTGATTTGTAAACAATGGGATTACTTGACTTATCATAATTTAGTTTTCTACGTTCTTTACTTACAATTAAATTATTTTTTGCATCTTTTTGAGCTTTCTGTAATCTGTACTTAAATTCTGACACATAATTTTCAAAATTATACAGTGGTTCTACAACATTACATAAATTATTAGGTAATCTACATACTTGTCCAAACACTAACTCAAAAGGTGTATATTTAGTCTCTGAATGTACAGTAGTGTTATATGAAAAACACCAATACTGTAACCATGAACTCCAACTTGAAGGATGATTATCTGTTTGGATTCGTAAATAGGCTCCTAACACTTTATGTGCATTTTCTAATGATCCAATACTTTGATGGTGGTAAGAAGTCGCGATTGTTTGTTTTATATTTAAAATTTTGCATAATTCTGACATAACCTTAGAAACAAACTCTGTACCCCTATCACTTGCAATTTCTTTTGGAATTCCGTATCGTAAAATAAAGTTTTCGACGAATGCTTTAGCAACTTCTGTTGTTGTTTTAGTTTTTAAAGGATATGCTTCAACATATTTACTGAGCTCGCACTGTAATGTTAGAATATAATTGTAGCCTAAATCATCTTTATCTAATGGACCGACAATGTCTAAGAAAATTTTCTCAAAAGATGATGATGCTGTGGATGTAATTTGTAATGGCTCCCTATGAATTTTTGTGTATTTTTGCTTTTGACACTTGCTGCATTTTTCTACATAACATCTAACATCTTTTTCTAACGATGGCCAATAATAATATTTTTTAATCTTACTTATCATTCTCCGAACTCCTATATGACCACTACTAGGTAATAAATGAAAATCATTCATTATTACTTTTTTATCGTCATCATCATATATTCTTTGGACGTCCTTTATAACACATATTCGAGGAAACTCACTCGATTTATTTTTAGCAACATATTTGGCTATACTTTCAATGAGCTCTTTATTTTTACGCGTTTTCATAATTATTAATTCTTCAATATTTATTGTTTTGCAAAATAACGCCAACTCTTTCAATAAATCGTCTCGCGAGTTTACTGATAAAGAAGATGAGCTTGCAAATACATTATTTTTTCTTTTACAATATACGAACGTCCTATTCCTTGAAAAATATAACGTATCGTCATTTTTTAGTAATGTAAGTAATCTGCGCAGGTTTCTTTCCGGTAAAATAATTAATTCTACGTCCGTATCACATTTCTTAAGTACTTCGGCAACTTTAGGCTGATCAGACCTATTGTCATCCGAAGTCCCAGTACTAGGTGTCAAATCAGTTGATTGTTGATTTTTTCTCAATTGCGCTCTAGTCATCACATTTATTATTTTGTTATTCATTTGTTTTAACTCGTCTGATGTCAAAATAACTCTAGATAGCGCGTCGGCAACTACATTTTCTTTTCCTCTGACATATTCAACTTTAAAGTCGTACTCCTCCAGTAAAAGACGAAATTTTGTTAAACGACTAGATGGATTTGACATGTTAAAAAGATAAAGCAAAGGCCTGTGGTCAGTTCTTATTACAAATTTTTTTCCATATAAATATGGCCTAAAATATTTTATTGACCAAACTATTGCCAGAAGTTCCTTTTCAATTGTTGCATAATTTAACTCTGCTTTATTTAAACTCCTGCTAGCATACGCTACGGGTTTTCCGTTAGAATTACTTAGCACACTGCCAATAGCAAAACCGGAACTATCTGTTTGTAAAATAAATTCATTTTCTTTAAAAAAATTTGGATAATCTAAAACAGGTGGACTAGATAGTGATTTTTTAAGAGTTTCAAAGGCATTCTGACATTCTGTAGTCCATTCAAACTGAACCTTCTTTCTACATAATTTGTTTAGTGGCACAACAATAGCTGCAAAGTTTCGAATAAATTTCCTGTAATAGTTGCTAAATGCAACAAAACGCTTGACGTCATCCGCACATGTTGGTGTCGGATAACTTTCAATTACTCGGATCTTTTCAGGGTCAGGCAAAATACCTGAGGATGATATTACATGGCCTAAGTAAAGGACTTGTCGCTTTAGAAACTCACATTTAGAGGGATTTAGTTTTAGTTTAACTTTACGTAATCTTTCAAAAACAGACATAAGATTTTTATTATGTTCCACCAAATTGCGACCAAAATAATTAAATCGTCTAAATAGACAATACATTTTTCGTAATTTAAACCCGACATAGCAACTGTCATTAATCTACTAAAGGCAGATGGACTAATTTTGAGCCCCATCGGTAACCTACACATTTGATACTGCCCTTTATCTGTCGTGAACGCCGTATATTTTCTAGATTCTTTTGAAAGATTACACTGATAATAACTACGATTTAAATCACAATGGCTAAAGTACATAGCACCAGATAGAGACTCTAATATATCTGTTATGTTTGGGAGAGGAAATTTGTCGTCCTGTATTCTCTCATTTAGCTGTCTGTAGTCTACCACTACTCTCCATTGACGTTTACCGCTCCTATCTAACTTTTTAGGAACTAGTAACAGGGGGCTAGACCATTCACTGCAAGTTTTTTCTATAATGCCTTCTCTTAACATATCATCGATCTGTCTATTAAGTTCTTCTTTCTGCATAAATGGAATTCTATACTGTTTCTTATACGCAGGCGTAGCATGTTCTTTTAAATGAATAGACTGCTCGTAAACGTCCGTAACACTTAATTTGTCACCTGGTAAATGAAATATGTCCGAATATTTGGCACAGATTTGCTCGATCGACAGCTGTTCTTCCTTGTTCAAGTATGAACCTACATTAAGTAATGAAAATAAGGTCTTTATCCTCTCTACATTAACATTCGGGCTTTCGTAATTACAAAAACTATAGTTTTCTAACCTATCAACTTCAAACTTATCCAAACATAGAGATACTTCCTTATCAGTGGTATTTAAAAGTCTTACAGGAATCCTACCATTTTTCGGCCTGGCTACCACACTAGCCAAAATATACCCTGTCTAATCTCCTTCGGATAAATGACACATTCATAATTAATACTCGTAGGTATGAACTTAATGACTTCACACCTCGGTCCGATAACAAAATTATAATTATAAAAATGTAAAGGCAATGAGACTCTACTCTCTGCGACTTTGAGAGATAAAGTATTTGAGTCATAATCTATTATTCCACAATACCGTTTAATAAAATCTTGACCTAATATGCCTATCGACTTACATGGTAAATTCCTAAATACGTAGAACTTATGTTTAAAAATAATATTTCTGAACTCTAGAGTTAAATAAACAAATCCTATGGACTTTAAACTTCCACCAATACCATGGATATTTAAATCGCATTTATGCAACTCTAGCTGAGCTAAATCTAAAATATCATAATTAACACACGATAAAGAGGCCCCTGTATCTACTAAAAATTCTAATTCTATGTTATTTAAACTTAAGTTTACCCAATTAATGCTATCACAAGTAAAAACTTGATTAGGAACGAAAAAATGCTCCCAAATTTTGGTCCGCAGAAAGATCATTACGACTATTTTCTGAAGTCGGTAAATCATGTCGTTCATTTGTTGTAAAATGATTTAGATTTCTATTATTAGAATAGTTTGCGTAATTGCCACGATTCCCACGAACATACCTGGAACCGTAACTTGACGCTCCTCGTCGATATACCTGAGCACCGCGGCTGCCTCGCCACGTGTTCCTTGATGCAGCAAAATTTTGATGCGCACTATGTGGCTGTCTACCTCGAAAATATCTTAATGAGTTTCGACCACGAAATCCACGATGACCAAAATTATTAGTGCGAGTAGACCGACGGTTATACGACATGACGGTCTGACGCTCGGCAGTTAAGCTAGTTTCATCTTCGGCCACCCTAATAGCTTCCTTTAAGGAGGTCAAATTCCGTGCTGAAATAATTGTTCCTAACTTTTGACTTCTTAACCCTTCGGAAAAACACCTAATAGCGTTCTTTTCATTAAGAGGACGCAATACCTCATACGCTTTATCATCGCCATTTGCCTGAGAAATGGTCAATTCTACAAACAACTTCTCTATCTCTTGAGCAAACTCTGTAACTGACTTTTCACCTTGCCTAGCCTTTTGTAGTCTAGACTGTAAAGCAGTATCTGACTTGCGAGTAAGTAAATGTTTACGCATATCTTCTAATAGCAACTCAACAGAACTATAAGAAGTAGCTAAACGCATTCTTGCTCCATTAGTTAACCGACTCTTTAAAACAAAATTGATTAAAATCGACTTATCACCATCAATAAGCATTGAATCATACAATTCAATCGCAGAAATTAAGTCATTAGTCACCTCTTCATCACCAGTCATTTTAGGCAATAGGCTTACAGCCGTCTTTAAATTAAACTTTTCACCTTGCACCGACATTTTGGCAGATTTATCTTGACTCTGACTACCGCTCGAAATAGATTCCATCTCAAATTTCAAAATTTTGTCATAGCATTTGTTTATACAAGAACATAAAAATAATAATTCTTTAGACGCCTCGTTAGGTAAAATACTCAAAATATTTTTAAACGACACATACAAGTTCTTAGCTTCTAAAATCTTATTCTCAAAATTACTACCTACTCTTCTTGAAGGACCTAACTTAGAAATATAATCCGTACAATGTTTTAATTGCTTATAAATATCTGATAATTTTAACTCTATACTCATAATCTAATTCAATAAGTAAGTGTTAAGTGGCTCAACACTACACAAAAACAAAAAAATATTAAGTACTAGGTAAAATCACTAACTAAAATAAAAGAAATTAAGACGCGCGTACTAATTACGACTTACTTGTTGGTCACTCTTACACCTTGGTTTCTGGGTCCTCATGCTCCCTGATTTCCCTGCGACGTCGGTAGCTGACACGCGCGAGAACTCGTTCCAAAGCGTCACTCCTCAGCTGTTTCTGCATCCAGTTGGTGTGGCATCGTTTGTACAGGCAGAAGAATCCAATCAACACCGCCAGCAGCATACAGGCGCAGATTATGGACAGAAGGATATTGTTCGTCTGGAGATGTTCCGCCGTCGCTTTTGCGTGGTTGCTTCCGGCTGCAGACTGTGCAATGACCACTTGTTCCTTGCTTTGAGTTGTGCCCATGATGTTGGTTCGTTCTTGGTTGGTGTTCCTCGTTGATATTCCAAAAATCGCAAGAATCTTGATGGATGCCAATGCAATATCCAAAATCAATCAATATCCCGACGTTTTGAAGATTGAGAAATATTATAGAGGTAGAAAGTCCATGTAGGTAGATACAGAGTAGCTAGTATGGCAGGGTCGCCATGTGGTGTGGTCTGGTCACGGTAGATTAGAAGAATTGAAATAATACGTCCATTTAGTTTGAAGGTCCGGTTTATTGTGTAAAAAGACAATATAAAGACAATTACAAGTTAGTATTGCTGAAGAAGCATTTTAAATAAGGCTGTTTACATACATGGATGGTTACACACTACACGAGGATCAGCCATCGCCCCCCTCGCACAGTTTTGAGGGAGGGAGGCAACCCGACCACCGACGCTACCGCAAGCAATACCGTCTAAGGGAGCATGACGACTTGCAACCACATAACAAGAAAACAGTTAATACTAATAGATTCACAGTCGCTAGTAAACCATTTACAAAATTGCGAAACAACCCATCGTGAAAACAGTACGATGGTGGTAATCTGTCAGAATACATACAAAAATGGAAAATGTCACGTATAAAATTAAAATAAAAAAATTAAAATAAATACAAGTCTATTGCGTTAATATTCCGTTTTAGATTTCCTTAAGAGCGTGTACGCTCGGCGCGCGATGTCAACTTTAGGTAATTCAACGCAAAAAACCGCGCAGACTAGCGTCGCGGCTGTGTGCGTGCCTATCATACTTCACGTATAGTCACACAAACCATTTTGATCCTTTCGTGTGAAATTGGTAGAACAAAAAATATATTATTTAGTAAATAGTTAATAGCGGGAAAATAGTGTAAGTCTATGGATGTCTAAAATATAAAAGCATAAAAATAAGTCGTTAATACTTACACTCTTTTGCAAAAAAATCGGGCACCTATGAAAACCTTGGTTTTGAGGACTTTCTGTATATTACATACAATTTTCAACAGTACTAAATAGTCGACTGATGATTAATGACAATGTTAAGAGTTTCTGTATTTTAACCGATTTCAAAAAAAGAAAGGAGGAGGTTTCAATTAGATTGTTTTGTGATTGTTCTCAATTTGATTGTTCTCGATTTCTCAAAGACGCCTGGACCGATTTGAAAAATTGATTGTTTATATGAATGGTCCAGTCCATCCAGACCGAAAAATTGTGGTCAAATAACAACAATTGCCGGAAAGCCAAATATTGGTGAAGAGCTTGGGTTTACCATTGCAAATAAAGTTTTAAGTTATCTATCCTATATGCTTCAAAAGTTATTCGAGATCAAAAGTCAAAATTTGGGTACATCCAAAATGAAAAAAAAAAAATTATAGCTCGATTGGTAACAGACATCTGCAATAAGTGATTTCTAGCCTAAGGAGTCCGCCATATTGGATTTAGACTCGCGACACATTTTTTTTCGAGTTATTCATAGCAAGCCCTTTCATTTGATACCCATATCGTAGGAATGCATTAAAAACATTTTTTTCTCCATATTGGATATAGAATCATACATTGTCATTAAAACTGAACATTCAAACAAAATTTCAACTCAATCGATAAAAAAAATATGCTTCAAAATTGAGCTTTAAATAAAATAGTAATGTATCAAGATTTGTTGGTCGCGCTTGAAATGTACTCTATTCTCGGTATCCACGGCAGAGGTTATTCACCCTACGCGATGTGACGGAGCGACACGTCCTCTCTCTATGAAGCCTTGCGGCGGTCTGGTTTGAGTTGACTCGCGTGCAGCGTTTTATAGTAGTTTTTAAAAAAATTATAAAAAAATAAAAACGAGAGATTAAATTATAATATAAATTTTATGTTTTAAAGAAAGAGTTATATTACTATAGTAAATAATTGTTATATTAAATTAAGTAAGAAAGATAGGTAAAAAAAGCATTTGAAATTCACAATTTTTCACATTGTTAAAATATTTTTTTCTGAAAGATAGAGACCTAAATCAAAAAATGTCTTCAACTAACTATAGGCATGGGGATTTCGTCTATGAGTAAAAAAATAAATATGATTAGATTTGCCACTGTTTTCACATGAATTTATGCTTCGAAATAGACGCTGAACGGGAATTTTATAAAACATCTGTTACGTTATAGGGGTTTTAAGTATTTAAACTACACAAATTGAAATTTATGTTCAATTAACTATATAGACAGTGAAATTACCTTGCGTTATTAAAAAATAACATAGTTATAGGATAAGTAGTTACTGAGAAACAGTGGTTTGAAAAGTACCATTTTAGGCCAAATGGCGCGCGGTTGACGTACACGCTCTTAATAGGGGAATTGTGCATAATAGTGGATCGTGATAAAGACAATCAAAAACTAGATAAGAGTCAGTAGAGTTTCTATTCGCATAAAAGTAATACTAAAATTAATCACTCATTCACACAATCATTATTTATTACAAAAAAAATTGTTATATGTGCTTGAAAATTAAGAAGGATTTTTGTGAATTATATTTTGATGATTGTTCGTTGTTAGGTGTGGACTGGGGCGGAGTGCGTCGCGAGTGGTTCTCTCTGCTGTGCGGTCAGCTGTTCGACTCCAAGTTCGGGCTGTTCGTGTCCTTCCATGACTCTCCCACCGGCCTCGTGCATCCCAACCCTGATAGACCGGCGCATCTCAAGGTCAGTGTGATGGTCTATTTTCTTTTATATTATGGGTCGATTGTCAATTGCCTCTTATGTTATGTCTTCTTTAATTTATTTCAACCTTTTTAAGAGGAAAGGTAAAAAATTGTCATAGTTAAAGGCGTATTATAGCGTAAGTTCATTTTAAGTAAGTAAGTTCATTCTGTCCAAAATTACTTTGAATCTAATAGTTTAATTTTGCAAGCCTTATGGTATGATATAGCCAATGCTCCTTTTGTTAAATAGCATCTACATGAATGTACGCATATTTGCAAAAATAAATGAATTTTTACTTTATCGCGTGAAAAAATTAAACAGTGACAAACAGATTTCCCAGGAAACAGCTAGCCCATCAAACCTGATGGAATGTTATTGGATGATCTTGTCTGTGTGCAGTTGAAGCACTTCGAGTTCGCGGGCAAGCTGGTGGGCAAGTGCCTGTACGAGTCGGCGCTGGGCGGCTCCTACCGCCAGCTCGTCCGCGCCAGGCTCACCAGGTCCTTCCTCGCGCAGATCATCGGCCTCCGCGTGCACTATAAGGTACATACATACTAACCGAAATCATTATAATGTACAATGACAAAATACAACTTACAGTATACATTCCACGCACATAAAGAAGAAAATGAAAAAAAAAGACATATGCAAAAAGAATTAAATGACAATCATCATAAGTCGTCTACCAGTTTTGATAGTTTCTTTTAAATCTGATCTCGCTAACATTCACTTTTGTAAAGAACCGAGAACGATTATATCGTGCAGTTGAATAATCTAACGTAATCCCCCCCCCCAGTACTTCGAGCAGGACGACCCTGAGCTGTACCTGTCGAAGATCAAGTACGTGCTGGAGACAGACCTGGACGGCGGCGACTCCGTGCCCGAGCTGTACTTCGCGGACGACGTGTACGACTCCTCGGGCAGGCTGCTCGAGACGCATGACCTGGTGCCCAACGGATCCACTATACGGGTATGTTGCTCTAAGATCCAGTACGTCCTCATCATCACCATCATTACCACCATCATCACCGTTATCTTCATCATCACCATCACTATCATTATCACCACCATCATCATCATCATTGTGACCATATCATCATCATAATTTATTTATTTATTGGAAACGCAACAGCTTATTATTAAGGTGACATTTTGGTTTCACCCATCACCATCATCACAATCGTCATCACCATCATGACCAACATCATCAACATCGCTTCATCGCATTCTGATTTGATTATCAAGCTCCAGTTGTATGTTGGTGGTTACGACTGAATGAAATTTCGATATGGTCAAGGAAGGCTGTATTGAAATAATAGATCTCAGTAATGTTGCGTTGCGTTGCGCGTGCGGGGGTGTACGCGGGTGGCGGCCCTCTCCTCAGCTGCACCACTTGTGTGGCGCGGGAGCATGGTCACGCGCGATCCTATATGCATATGCACAAGGCCCCCAACTAAAAGAGATACTAGTTGCTATGCCACCAATCCTACACTCAACATTATACGGTGTATAGTTGTCGGCACGAATCTTGAGCTCTGACCTTCACCTGCGCAGAAGTAATTTATTGGGTTCCTTTTGTGGTATGAAGTGAGGCGCGGGGGCGGGGTAAAGCGGTGATTGGCCCGCAGTGCATCGCGTCATAGCCATCACTCGGGATTGGTTCTTTGCTAATAAATCACTTCTGCGCAGATGTAGGTCAGAGCTCAAGATTCGTGCCGATAACTATACTCCTCTATACCCAGCTTTAAAGTGAAGGCATCTGCCCAGGTCCGCAACAGCAGCAAGATCTCGTACCTGGACGCGCTGGCGCAGTGGCGGCTGGCGGCGCGGGTGCGGGCCGAGACCGACGCCTTCCTGCGCGGCCTCACGCTGCTCGTGCCCGACAACCTGCTCGCCATCTTCGACGAGAACGAGCTGGAGGTATGTGCAACATGTCCCCCCACAGGGCGGCTAGCGGCGCGGGTGCGGGCCGAGACCGACGCCTTCCTGCGCGGCCTCACGCTGCTCGTGCCCGACAACCTGCTCGCCATCTTCGACGAGAACGAGCTGGAGGTATGTGCAACATGTCCCCCCACAGGGCGGCTGGCGGCGCGGGTGCGGGCCGAGACCGACGCCTTCCTGCGCGGCCTCACGCTGCTCGTGCCCGACAACCTGCTCGCCATCTTCGACGAGAACGAGCTGGAGGTATGTGCAACATGTCCCCCCACAGGGCGGCTGGCGGCGCGGGTGCGGGCCGAGACCGACGCCTTCTTGCCAGTGTGTATTTTAAAGAATAAGGCCCATAAAAATACAATACAAAAATATAAAATACTAGCTTTCGCCCGCAGTTTCACCTGCGTCCCGTAGCCGGATGGTGACAAAAACCTTCTCCCGGGTCTAAGTTACCTCCCCTCTAATTTTTAGTCAAATTGGTCAACCCGTTTTCATGTTATGTCGTGACAACAGAAAGTGGGTTTCATTTTTATATATATAGATTAATAAACTAATACATGACATTTTTATTTAATTTAAGTTACTATTAATATATAAAAAATAATAAAATAGTAGTTTTAAGAGTAGTTTATATATAGCACACGAATCGTCGGCGTCGTCTTTTGCTGTCTGAATGTTGAAGTAATATCAATGTCTGCCCCGCAGCTGCTAGTATGCGGCACGGGCGAGGTGTCGGTGTCGGACTGGCGCGCGCACGCGCTGGTGTCGGGCGCGGGGCGCGACTGGGAGCGCGTGCTGGGCTGGCTGTGGGCCGCGCTCGCCAACTTCAGCACCGAGGAGAGGGCGAGGTTGCTGCAGTTCACTACCGGCTGCTCGCAGCTGCCGCCGGGGGGCTTCCAGGTACCTTACACTTCTCGAAATACTTGTAAAAGTTTGAAAATTTTCCATACATTTTCGCGCATGTGTCCACTTTCCTTTGCTCCGCCATCCCGGGCCAAGAAATTTGTGGAGAATCACTGCAACTTCTCAGTTATTTCACCAGTTACTCCAGAGATTTCAACTTTAAATACCATATATTACTGTAAAGGTATGCCTGTTTCTTTACCCATCGTTTCGGCCCAAAGACTATAAAACCACTTGACTGCGCATACAGTGCCCCGACGCTCGCCAAAAGTTAGTGATTTTGCGCGTACTATAAGGCTACGATCAGTACGATCCATTAGTAGCGACCAAGTCTATGACCTGCAAACACGCTAAATTATTGAGGATTTTATTTAGTAAAAAATAAAAAAAAATGCCTACATGCGCGATGAAATGATGCGGGAAACAATCCAGGACATCTAGTTACAAAAAGAATGGCATCGGCAAGTATCAATACCAAAATTAGGCTTTTATTTAATTATATTACGAAATACCACAGGGGTATTTAAATTGGTGGTTGGTGAACCGCGCTCACGCTCGTTTATGTCTTTTGGAAAAGTTCCTTTCTTTCATTAAGAAATTCTAATACGTCCATCTCTTTCTTGCCCTTTGTATTCCTATCGATGAAATTCGGGCTGTTACCTTTAAAGGGATCTACACACCAAAGCCGCTGACCCGGCGGCACAGCCCGGCGGCACGACTGCCGCGGCATGTGGTGTTCTAGTAATTGTCAAATACTCTATGAAAGCCGGCGGCATGATTGTACAAAATCCGGCCGGCGGGTTGGGCCGCCGGGCTGTGCCGCCGGCACCAGCGGCTTTGGTGTGTAGACACCTTAAGGATGAAGTGGATATCGATAATAGTAAAATATTAATTTAAAAATATGTTTTATTTTGGCTAATGAGTTAATTAACTGACTATAGCGTCGTTAGAGGCAGCTGTTCTTGGTGCCTCCACAAATTACTTTTAATGTAATTTAAAATAATGCCGACGTTTATTTAGTTCAGCGATTCCAACAATGTTTTTGCCTATCTTAGTAAGTTTTTATAAAACTCATAATTTTGGAATAGTTACATCGTGTATCTATTTAAAATATATCAAGAAATATGTAGACGATCGATTATCGTTTTTTACCAAAAACAATCAGGGCCCTAAAACAATAATTCGAAAAACTTATACTAAATTAACACATTTTAAGAATCAAACATTTTCTTGTAAGGAGTTCTTTTTTGTAATAGACTGATTTTTATTAAATATTCTTATACGATTTTTATTGAGTTTTTATTACTACGATGAAATACATTTTATCGATATTTTTTAATTGAAAGAGAGCAATCCCTTGCTGAGCGTTCTCATGCAACTCGACCTTGAACTGACCAATAGTAGCCGCGGATTATGCCGCGTCCCCCCGCCCGCAGTGGTGAGTCGTGTTCTTAGAAGAAATTGGCGAGTGCGCTCTCTAGTGGTTATTTACTTTATGTTTCGGCCGCATTGCGTCAATCATGATCACATGGAATATCTTGCTATGTTATGTTATGGAAGTTTTAAAATCTTCAATAACTCCATCCCTACTCTTAGGACCTATATCCTCACTACCCCTATTTACTTCCTCATATTTTACCCCTTTATACCTTCTCTTCCAGGAACTAAACCCCCGCTTCCAGATAACGGCAGCTCCGAACTTCGGCGCCCTCCCCACCGCACACACGTGCTTCAACCAGCTGTGCCTGCCCGACTACGACAGCTACGAGCAGCTCGTGCACGCGCTGCTGTGGGCCATCAACGAGGGCGGCGAGGGCTTCGGCATGATATAAGGAGGGGGAGTATGGAGGGGGTTGCTCGATTTGGGAGAAAAAAAATTTTGAACAGCCTGTGTTTTGGTTAATTTTGTAATTGAAGCTTGGAGAGAAATAAATTAGGCAAGGTGGTTAAAAATACACAGATATGGATACAGGACAGGTTTTGTCGAAATTGGAGCAATTTTTTAAAATATTCGCGTGGTTATCGTTTGAAAGCTAGAGACATTTATCTATTTTTTGCGTGAAAAGACGTGATGATATTCATCATGATGGGACCAACCCTGAAAACTTTCAAAAAACAGCAGTTTCCTGTTGATCCCTTTTCCAAAATAAAAATAAATAAATAAAACATGTTTCACCAAATCGAGCAAGTTCCTCCATGTTGAATAATTTTCAATTATTCTATCTCACATTGGCGCCTCAATCTACGTAATATAATTTGCGTTATTGTAAAACTAAACTAAGTATTTGTAAACGAGAACAGAAACACTGTTCTCTTAAATTATTTAGCGCCTAAAAACCCACTGGTGGGCAAAATTACTTTATTTATTTATAATCGCGGGATCGAAAATGTGCAATTGAAATGTAACTAACATAAGCGAGCGGATCAGTCTCTAACTAGTCATAACTCTACGTCAGATTATTGTAAAAACGTATTTATGATTCGCGTAATGGCCCAGGATGGCTTAAGGTGACCTATGGTGGCCTATTTTGGCCCATGTTGGCCCATAATGACCCATAGTGGCCTATGATGGCCACACGTCCATTATATACGGGGAATAAATCGGATACGATTCCAATTCTCCCTTGTGAAAGTAATAATTAAATATTGTACATAACACGTGGGGTCTGCGCGTAAAACTTTAATGGAATCCTGCCAAAGAAGAAGTCCATCTTCGTGGAATTGATAAACGTATGACAATAACGATAATGTTAACATCTATGTTTATTGTCTATGTTAATAATATTAAGCGAGTTAATCAACTCGGGAAAGTTAACTTAATGACTCGATCGTAATTGATAAAAAATAAATTAAAATTTTAACATTGTAACACTATTGGCAAAAAGATATTAAAATTACACTAAATTTGAATTTAAAGCAATCACATCGCTTTTGTAAGATTTTAATATAAGTACATTAAACAATGTATTAAACTGACAGAGATTCAAATCGTATTGTTAGCATTTTGCTTTAAGTCACTTATTTATTAATAAGCACTGTCACGCCAAACTGCTTAGAAACACGTTATATTTTATTAAATAACTTGATAATTGCGCAAAGCAGAGATTTTCGAATAACTCGCAAGTTTATTGCGAATTTTACTTTTCTTTATTTATCGCGTTTAGTTGTTCTATCGTGTATGAGGTATTTATTTGGGTATCTCCTTTTTCCGTTTTCTCCGACGCTACCATACTTTAAATTAACAAAAAAAAATAGTAGTGTTTATTTAGATCTGAAGAGAATATTGAAATTATAGTCCTATTGTAGACATGTAGAATATTTCTCAAAAAAACCTGAATTTATACTATATTTTATTCGTAAAAAAGTATTTTGCGGTAATGTTCTTAAATATTAAACAATTTACTTATTGTTTATTATTATTTTGTTACGTAATGTTTCACAGTATTTATACAACTTTGTATAAAAGAAAATCTTATAAATAAAACAGTTCGGTTTTAGATTTTAAATAATTCTACAACTCACTTTTATTCATCTTGAAATTATTTAAAAACTGAAATCCAATTCGAGATTTAAAATACTTAATTTTAGTACAAAAATATATTTTGGCCTAAACTGTTCTATAACTCCAATCTAAACTCCAATGTTGCATTTAATATAAATAATTACGATTAAATAATAATGTCTAAAATATATTTAACTAATTAATAAATCCAGTGAATGTATACTTCAGTGTGAGATTGTCCTTGCATGTATAAATTACATTAAAAGTTATCAACATAGTTTGGAGAAAAGGCTAAAATTACTATTTATTAATACATGAAACCAAAGTTTTAGAGCCTTTTAGCCTATTGTTGATAACTTTTAGTGTAAAAAATGTTCTTTACTTAGGATAAAGCAATGATGTTAGTGTTCAATCAAAGATATTAATATATAATTATAATATAATTTAGTGACTTAAGTTTCAATATATTATTTCGGCTCTAGTCATACGATACTTCTAGGTTTCGCAATATGATTGCATTTATTGTTTTGGGGAGAAGGCACTATTTATATATTTTATTTACTATTGTTAAAGTATTTCATTTTGAAAATGAGTAAGATATTTTATTTAATACAAATACTGGTTATTATTTTTCAATTTATCACTAATAGTAACAAACCAGAGTATTATTTTTATTTGATATATGTTTGTAGTCAAATGTGTTAAATGAAAAAGGTGTCCGTTCCCCAAACACATTCGCACAGTTTTAGCTAGCAATTAGCTATTAATTTACTTAGTATTTATTTTAATACTAACGCCATATTTGCTACTTATTCTAAAAATATTACATTATGCTGTACTGCCTGATTAGTTTGAATACTACTTATATCGGGCATAATACGTATTTATTTGAAAAAGTTTACTTTTTTGTCTCGTAGCAAATATGACGTTATAGAATAGAAATTCAAATCATTCTTATTTATGTACATTAAATTCATATAAATAGGTAGCTGACATCTTGTAAATATCTATCTCAAACCTATTGTTTTGGCCTAGCGGGACTACGATCAAAAGCATGCTTCAATAATAAAGGTGATACTATTGACCTTAGAGCCGCCGTACACGGACTGTTTCAAGCAGTTGAGACCGACTGCTTAAAGCCGCGACCGCGCAGTGAACTATAGTCATTCATTCGCTGCCGTACACACGACTGCTCGAGCAGTCGCGACCGCTTCAAGCCGTCAACTGCATGATGAAATTCCATCGTGCCGTCGACCGCTCGCGAGCGGTTGCGAGGCATACACCGACTGCTCGAGCCGTTGACTGCGCTAGAGCAGTCGACAGCTCTCCGACTTCCCTCTCCCCTCCGCCCTTTGCGGCCTCGCGGCGTCTGTTTTCTCATTTGACTGCTCGAGCAGTTGGGTCGTAGCTCGAGCAGTCAACAACCGACAGCTCAAGCAGTCGACGCCGACCGCTCGAGCGGTCCGTGTATTTCACTCAGCCGCTAACTGCTCGAGCAGTCCGTGTACGGCGGCCCTTAGAATCACTTGAAATGTCCTGCAAGAAATATGATCAATCTTTTAAAATGTGTGTATGCTAAATTGAGGTTTCTACGGCTCTTTAGAATGATCTCCTGTATTTTTATTTGCTTCAGAACGTAGTTCCGCTGGCCTAATACTTTAATGTGTATGTAGAAGGGGACGAGCTGTAGGCCTTATTCAGAATCATTCATGGCCTTTTGTTGAAATAAAGTAATTTTTGTATCTATTTACAAAAATTAATAGCTTTTCACTTTTATTTATGTCAAGTGATGTTTTCTACAACAAATCTTGACCATTTGGTTCGTAATCAAAGCATTATTGTGTTAAAATTGGTTGTGTCGACATTGTTATATTTATTTCACTGATAAAAGACCTAATTATCTGTATTTTTATATTGCATTGATGTTGTAGTGTGCAAGTGCAGTTCGCCCCAGTGATAGGATCCATTCCAAATGTTGATATTTTGTAGTTGAGACATTGTTGATTAGAAATGTAAGACTGAAATAAATTGATGACGTCAAATGTTTTGTTCTCTATTAAATTTGTATCCTAAATTCTCCGAAACCACTGAATCATCATCAACTTCTTGCCCTTATTTTACGTTTTCTTTTTCAATGAACTGCTTGAAACAAAGATATATCACAAATTGTCATTGACTTTATATACCTCTATAGGACTATGTATAGGTGTTGTAAGGTGTACTTTGTTACCCCAGCTATACAAAGTAGGCTGATGTCTGTGTGGCTGCAATGAAAACTACTAAATTATTTTAATTTCATTTATTATATAAAAACTAAGCAACAACAATCACTTAAAAATACATTCAAGAACAACATTATATTTAAATAACATCTAAAACAGGACTTCTTATCCAAAAGTAAAATACTTACCAAACTTACCTTGTAAATGTTTATTCTAAACAAATCGCTTCATTGAACCTGTCTTCAAATATTTTCAATTTCAGTAAAAATTACAATCAGTCTTTAGGAGTTAGAATTCTATTGCCAAAAAATACTATGTGGCCTAAAAACTTAATAGCATAATTTTATATAATATTTCTATGGTATTCCATGTCGAGCTGGTGTGAGGGTCCACAGGAGAGCTTCATGCACGGCTTTAGGGTTACGGAACCACGACCTCGCTGCACCAAGCATCCTGAAGAATATCAGTAATTATAACGTGTTTCCATTGGGCTAAAAATCGGCAAATCACAAAAGGGGAAAATGACATTTAGACTGCCTGCTCACGCCAGAAGTTTTGAATATCAGATAATCGGTCCAGTTTTTCAAACTCAAACTAGTAGTAGGATGTGTGCTGATAAATCGTTGATCGATTTATTGTAGGAGAAAAATAAAACTACAACAAATCGGTCAGAAAATCCTAGCCAGAACGTCCTACACAAAGTCCAATTATCTGGCCTATAAAAAGTGTCACGGTGCACGGGCAGCCTATAGAAAGTTGTTTTTAGAAAACTTGGGCCCAATAATATTATTGGTTAAATGTTATCCGACTGCTATAAGGCTCTTACTTGGTGAGCGGCCTAGGCCACCAGTCGAGCTGTTCCCTGGTGAGAGCGAGCTCGGCTTGCAGTCTCGCCAGCAGCTCACGCAGCTCGGCCAACTCGGCTCTCAGGGCGGTGGTCTGCTCGGCCGCGGCCGACACGCGGCTGTTCAGCTCCTCGCACTTGCGGGAGCAAAGAGAACGAGCTCTGCGGAAGGATTTATGTGTTTAAAAGAATGATTGAATTGAAGATGTTTTAAAGAAATGAATTCTTACTAGAAAAACAAAGAGAATTAACAAAAAATATGCAACAAAACTTTTGCAGTGGTAAGTGCCAATATAAAGAAGTATGTATAACCTTCATGTGGATGACTAGGTTATTAAAAGAACACTCATGAATATAAGTAATGTTTTGTCATTCGGAAAAAAGATTATGTATGTGTAACTACAACTACACGAAATTTTAAAAACTTTATGCTATGAATTAGACAGAGAGATGAATGAGTATTTATTTTGGTTAGATTTTTTATGATGGGGCGATATCTTCTTGCCAAGACGGTCTTGGACATGGAGCAAAGCACAAAGCACCACAGGCGTGAAAAGGCTTGGGCACGTAATGATGATATTGATGACTACTCACTCCTCCTCCTGGGCGAGTCTATCGCTAGTGGCCTGCAGTAGTATCTGCTTCTCGTCAGTCTCACGTCGCAGTGCGGCCACTTCAGCCTCCGCAGAAGACAGCAGTTCCTCATGCTGAGCTAGTTCCTCTTCTAATATCGCCAGCTGTCATCGGGAATGTACAAACATAAGTTTACCATGAACACGAGGGCTCACGAGGCCTTATTGAAGGTAGGTATATCTGAACTGCTTTTGACTCCAAACAGCAGATGCCTTATTTTCAACAGGACTCAAGCGTAAAACGGACATTAAAGAGCTGATTGATTAGTAAATATGTAGAAGACATGAAATAAATAAGAAAGGAAGAACAAAGACATTGTTTATTTATTTCTTTCTCATTTCCGAGTACATACCCTGGTAGTGGCATTGTCCCTGTCCCGCACAGTGTCAGCATGCGCGGCCCGCTCGCGCGCCAGCGCCTGCTCGCCGCGGGCGGCGGCCGCGCGGACACCTTCCAACTCGTTGCGGCAATTGCGCCAACCTAAACACAGAGGAATTTACACAAAACGGACTAAAATACTGGAAACAATGAAGTCGAAAACTTAATATTCTGCTTCCTTCTTCAAAGATCCCCGAATTAGTAGACCTACCTAATAATCTTCCTCCTACTCAGTCAAAAGGATTAATTTTCGACCTTCAATTGCTCATAGTGATCTTCCATTACATATGTACCTTTGGCCTTCAAATCTTACACTAGATTAATGTCAACTCACTCACCAATACTAATTTCGGAAGCTCTGTCTTCAGCAGCACAAACATCATCTTCTAACGCTCGCTTTTCCTAAACAACAAGTCCATTTAAAATAATAAAATCCCAAATACAACTTTTAACATTATCTTACATTATCTTGATATCAGAAACTCACTCGTTCCAACACAGATTTCTCCATCTCCTTGTCTCTGAGGAGCTGCTTGAGTCTCTCGAGCTCTCTCATCGCCATTCTGACCTTCGCGTTGTCAGAGTCCAGTAAGGACTTGAGCGTCGAGACCTGGATGCGTAGGCGCTCCGAGTATGACACCTGTTTGCAAGTTTAAAAATATCCGGTTCATTTAAAACCAGTTGTTTGCTAAAGAAACTTGTAAATGGGTATATTGATCTATTGCAGAAATTTTGTCTAGTGATGGACCCTTGGGTAATTATCAAAGTCAAAGTTCCCAGATAAAATTAATTGTTATTTTTTTTCAATCCGCTACATACTTAATGCATCAGTAGAAATAAAAAGGTTAAAGGCTAAAAAAATATATAAACTACCACTTATCGTCATAAGTAGGTACCTAAGTTTTAATTAATGGGCTTAATGTTGACTACTCAAACAAATGCTTATCCTAGAGATAACTGTTCTATCAAACTAACCTGCGTTTCTAAGGTTTTGCGCAGACACCGCACATCCTCTCGACGGCGCCTCCACGCTGCCACCACCATGAACCGGCAGACCCTGGCCGCAGCCAGCTCCTCAGTGGCGCTGTGCACTGGAGACTCCACCACCCCCAGACCATTCTTCCTGAACAATTGGACCATTTTCTTTGTTAGTTATTTTTTACTAACTTCTGCCAGCGGTTTCACCCACATCCCGTGGGAACTACTTCCCGTACCGGGATAAAAAGCCTATAGCCTTCCTCGATAAATGGGCTATCTAACACTGAAAGAAATTTTCAAATCGGACCAGTAGTTCCTGAGATTAGCGCGTTCAAACAAACAAACTCTTCAGCTTTTTAATATTAGTATAGATTTGTAGGTACTGTTATTCAGTTGTTTTTGTCGGTATTCCCACTTTTGTGAAGTCATGCGTCATGTGTCTCGTGAATAAATATGTATGTTGTTTTTGTAAGAATTTGTCTGGCAAAACTCCATGCACACTGCACTTTCATAATGTTTTATATTTTTTAGGAATTGTCATAGGAAAACTAGAGCTAATGAGTGTAATCTGTATCATCCTGTGTCTGTAATTTGATGGCTTACTAATTTTTTAGCTAACTCTGAAATCGCGTATACCAATGTTTTGAGATTTACATTGATTAAAACGTGGGGAATATTTTATCCAAAAAAAAGCCTTGTTCCCTATTATACTTTAGTTTGTTCTCCCATAACAGATGAACTGAGTGCTTATCTACTATCACGCATGCATACCTGTTAATCAGAATCCTCTTAGTAGGCGTCAAATCCTCCATGGAGGCAGCCTTGGTCTTCGCGACCGGTCTGACAGGCGTCTCCTGGTTGGCATACGCGTCGAGACAGCTTCGGATCCTGGCTAGGTTGGGGCTGGGCGCGCACCACTTGGCTGTGAACTTGTTCACGGGGGCTGAGAACAGCTGCTTCTTGGGGTGAGCTGGTTGGAGGCGGCTGTGAGGGAAATAAAAGGTCGGAGATAGATAAAGGTATACCTATCTAAAGAAATAAAAAGTAAAATTGTTTTTAAAGACGAAAGTCAAAGACCAGATCAAAAATCAGTGAGGACAGTGTGAAATTATCTTACTGCCAAATACTTTACATGCGAAAGTTTGTGGGATTTGGATGTTTGCTACACAATGACCCTGAATTTGACCGTGACCGGGTCAATGACGGCTGAAGGAAATGAGCTGAAATCTAGGACACTTAGAATTTAGTATTCTTTTTACAATGGTGCGGAAGTGCCGGGTGGAAGCTAGTTTGTCATAACATAAATAATATTACATAATAATATTAAAGCTGAAAGTTGTCCTTCCAGTAACTGTCATAGTAAAGACGGTTCTTCCAGCTCTTTCTAACGAGATACCATTTTATTTAAAGGGAGTTCCCACTATTCTTCTTTTCCTACCTACGTCATACCATTACTATTGTCTAGTTCGAGTTTCCAAAATGACTAACGACCAAGGAAAAATGTGTAGTTTATTTATGTTTTACATAAACGTGGCGTAGTTTCCCATTTTCAATAGCGTATTTGTGACGTAAAACAAACAAAACGATCTGTGACGCTGAAGTGCGTCATTGAGAGGAAATTGAAATAAATAAAACTAACTACTAGTTTTAGTAAATGGTTCCAACTAGTCTTCTTCCTCCCGTTCGTTTTTTACTTGGGTGAATACTTTTGCATCGTTTGCTTACAAGGATCTATATGCTCTAAACTATACGCTTTATTATACTACTTATTGAAAAGTTTATTTGCGTGAACGCGCTTATGTCAGAAACAAGTGATAAGATTTTGAAAACTCTCAGTCAGGCATAATAGCAGTTCCTTAAACCATAATTGAAGGAAGTTCGATATATGTCGACGCAATCCCTAAATACAGGTCAGTTCATCGGTTAAGTTCACACATAGATATTGTGTCACTGAACTGGGAGCGTATTGTAAACATGGGTTTATCCCAAACGAGCAGACGGCGAGGCGGCGCCTGACCTATCTACTACAATGTCATCACAATACTACGCAATGTGTGTGTATGATCTATCCGTACTTCTGCAAAAACATATAATTTAAATACAGGCATCCCCGGCTGTTCTGGAGGAGGGTCAATCAGTGGATATCCTCCGTTTATTCTCACCTGGACAGAATATCTCAGGTAACTAAGAAATAATGAAAATAAGCCTCTGCGAAATAATTCTATAATTTATTATTTGAAGTCAAAGCGATGCTTATATCTGCGGGTTGTTCGAAAGAGATACCGCGGCCCTGGTACACAAAAGGCCTATGACGGAACACGACGGTTTTTAGTCAGTAAGAGTCTGACACTCCCTCACCGCTGCTAACCCACAGCGGGAGGGGTCATTTGATGATTTTTAACGTCGGAAAAAAAAAGCGATGCTTATATTTGCGACAAGTTTACTGCGCCGTACTTTACTATTTGGGAAGTTTTGCATTGAATGAGTAGGTAGTACCTACATATTATTAAAGATATTATTTTCTAAGAAATGATAACGTTTGTTGAATGGGGTTTACCCACCACTTAGCTGAACATCTGCTCAGCATCCAAGTGAGTGAGTCATGTATGTTTAGATGAGCTAATTAAATATCACGGGTGTACCTAGCAGACAGCGCGGCGGTCGTTCATCTAATTTCTAACGAGTTATTGTGGGGTTTTAGGAGATGAAGTAAGTTTTGAAAACTTAGGTATGTTGAATTTGTTAATAAGAATGGCACATACTCATGACTACCTTGTTTGTATGTATGTTTTGTGGACGGGTATAAATATAGTCGTAATTAGGATTTTTTTAGAAGCTGATATCGCGTTTATTGCTAACCGAGACGACATCAAAGGTCTTGCAAGGTGGCTAGGTGCGCCTATTTCGTAGGAAGGAAAAGTTGACCACAATAACGTCATTACTACGTCATAGCTAAATGAAAAAAATACAAAACTCCTTAACGCGTAATGTTTAATTCTAGATAACTCATATTTTACCTCGTAGCTGTCGTAGCCACGTAGCAAACTACTACGAAAAAAATACGCTACAAAAAAGTTTTCTTTTAGTTAGAATGCCTGTTCTTTACGAATACAAACTCACGCGGGTGGTGTCTGCAAATTGTGCCGTTCCCTGGACAATTCCCGTTCCGATATGTCCCCGGCGCCGGCCCGGGCGACTGGCGACGCGCTCCGAGGCACCTTGACTAATTGTTCCGGCATTACGCAGATTAACAGCAGTAATCCAACAATCTAATTTATGTATAAAAGTTTAACTTTTTTTCAAAAGCAATGTTAGGTGGAGAAGCGATCAAATTGTAATGACAGTTCGGTGACATAGATTCGAGAATGATTTTGAAATTTGTTGTTTTGTTTTTCTTTGTGTTTTACAGCTATACTGTGTGGTGTTGTTTTAGAAAAAAGTTTGTAAATACTCCTTGCTGAGTAGAGGAACCATTATGCCTACGCTGGCGTAGCGCTACGAACATTAGAAGCTACGCGAACATTACCGCTACGCCGAGGCTACATTATAAGTAGCGCTTAAATTCAAAATTGTGCCAATTTCGTAGCATTTCAAATTGCTTTTATATGGCACTGGTGTTTCACCCAAATTGTATTGCCTCTGTATTATGCATACGTTTAAATCGATGCTACATGTAAAAATATATATTTTCAAAATCATTAGCTGGCTTAGTAAGCTTGTATAATATGACTATAAATATGACTACACTTTATTAAATTACTCTCCAATCCACCAGCTTATTATACTTACATTCCATCCCACAACAAACAGTTCAACAGCTCATCCACATCTTGATAACCTAACGCAGTACTTACAAGGTTATTAACAACGCTAAGTGATGGTACTAAGGGTGCAGGGGTGAGCGTGTGGCGACAGGGTAGCCGGGTCGCTGCCGGCGCCGGCCAACGTGTCGCCTGCGTGACGCATGGGGTGAAGAACTTGGAACTACAGGTGTTTTTTAATTTATTAGGTAGGTATGTACTTATGAGTAGTTTTTGTAGTGTGGGTTCTCGGAATTTTGTGAAGTTTTTCTTTTAATAGTCATCATGTGTCATGTAGCTACTACTAATTTTGTTATTTAACTGCATTCATGGTTATTTAATAGATAAAGATGTTTTTAGGTACACATTATTTTTTACAATGTAAGGCCGTCGATGGAAGCTAAGGAAAGCTTTTCATCTTTTCTCTCACAGAATACGTAACGAAGCTTTTGTGAGTCATTGGTTGAATACTACAGATGCATACTAAGTATAGTACTTAGCAAACCATACCAAGCATCAACCTATATATTTTCTTAACAAAAAAAGGGTGTTTTGCCTTTCAGATACAGGCAGATTCTATGAAACTATAAAGCAATTGTATTTCACACGCATGATTATTGAAAAAGTGCAACATTAAAAGCCGCATTTAGATGCCACGTCATGGAATTGCGTAAATATTAAATAATACAAGTTACAGGGGCTCAACCGGAGGGTTGGTATAATTTAGCGTTTGGCTATACGGCGCGGCGCGGCGACGCCCGGCCGCGGCGCCGCACGCAACGCGGCGCGTCTGCCCGCCGCCAGCGCTGACTCATTACTGAATGTTTTTGTTTGTAACTTTACTTAACTACATGTTCGTAGGGTAGTTACACATTGAATGAAGAAATTAATTGGTAAGGTAACATGATATGTCGTTTGATAATGTCTAAGAAGGTAATTAAAGGGTAAACATATTAATGGTTACTGAGTTAGTTCGGATCTATAATAGTTCCATAGTTTACTGACTAAATGATATATGAAAGCTTGTGAAAAATATACTAACTAATGATAACTTTGATTCGTAAAACTGATGGGTATGACTATACTAGTATTACCCATCTATGGTAGTAAAGATGACGCACGCTGTACGTAAGTCAGGGAAGGCTACGGCGTAGCGCTACGACTGCGTAGTAACTTAACAATCCCTTTTGGAATGTTAAATTTGTATAAAACTTTGTTTTTGTTGATGAAAGCCTACTACTTATGGTAGGCTAGAATTTGATCAACTTACAATGCAGTTAAAGGTAGTGCCTCGTTTTAATATTTACCGAGTTTCACCTCAGTTTATTTGTTCTTGCCAAGATTCGTCAAGTTCATGCCAATAGAATTAGAGACTTCTTTTGTGTATAATAATGTTCAATGTTAATTAGCGAAATGTTTATAGCACGTGCTAAATATGAATAATATGAATAATGCTAAATAGTTTTTTGTGATTTCAAATGAAATCACAAAATACTATTAGATATTTTACCAATAAAATAGAACTATATAAAGAGCTCTATTATTTACTGAGCCTAATAACAATAATAAGTTATTATTAACTGGCTAGGTACTCTATTTCCCAGCTTTACAAGTACTTCTAAAATTCATGAATGTGCTCTCTCACGTAAAATGCGTAACGCCAGGGTGAGTCATCCGCTGAAATACTGAAACTTCAGTAATTGAGACGCACCCTACCCCCCTGCTCCCGCCCTGTACTACGCACGATTCAGACCTTTGGTGAGTCACCCTTGAGCCCCGGACAAAATTGGGCTCGAGTCGTGTCGTCCTTACATAATGAATGGCTGACTCATCTACAGGCTTTTCTACATTTATTTTAAACAAGATGTAGCGCGGGACTTTGTTTGTGTTCCTGCCAGATGCAACCCGCACCTGGGTATAAAACATGTTTTTTAGAACTTTTTATGCTTCTCACTGTTTTCATACAATTTTCTCGATTGTCATTTTTTTAAAAGAACAAATACTCATCTCTCCAATAGTTTGTGATGCTCGGTAGGAACACATATGTTGCAAAATTAATGTTGAAGATTACAAGATTACTTACTAAGTTTTGACCGAAAGAAGGCAAAGAACGAACAAGGTAGGCAGCAAGATAGCAAAATCAGAACCTATACAAATGATTTATTTTTCTAATATACTATCGACTATTTCCTGAGTACCTGAACAAGTAATAACTAATCATTAATTCATCTCCATGGAGCGCAATACTTTTAATTTCGGCGGGAACAGTTGGCCACAGATAACCTAAGCCATTAGCTGTCAGTGCAAGTAAGAGTAGTACCACCGCTATACCGTTCTCCTTCCCTCTCACAAAATAAAGTTTAGAATTCACCATACGCATGCGCCATGTCCGCATACGTCACACGACCGCCATGTGACAGTTGGCGGCCAATCGCCGGCAGTCGTTGCTAGTGTGATGTCGGGACCTCACGCACACCACTAAGATTTATCATTAGAGTTTTTGACGTTCACTAACCGGAGTAGTGTTACTTCACTACGATACGTTTGATACCTGAATATTTTTTACTTAATTAATTAACCGTAGTTATCAAAATTAGTGCCGCGCGTTAACAATACAGTGCTAGATCGCGACATAATCTGTGACAATTCTTGGAACTACACGTCGAGACAAGAGACCTTGATAACTAGTTACTTGGACGAGCGAGAGCGAAGAAACAGTTCACAGTTATTATTATAGGATCATTCATGCTGGAGGTACGTCTATAGTTTACAATTTGTGAAGTACATCGTGTGTGTTTTCGAATCAGTCGATCGGTATTAAGTTAAAAAGTGAGGTTTAGTGCGTTCAAAGTTCATGAAAGTACACTCTGAAAGTGGGAAGTGTAATGTTATAAAACGAAACGAGTTATGACGAAGTTAATATAAATGTGCGTTTTGATATTGTCGCGTGCGGAAGGACCGCTGTGAGGTGTCCGCGGCCGCGGCCTATTCGTACAGTGCCATGGACATCGGCGGAGGTAAACTGTGTACGACATGCATGTAATAAGCCATACATTTTTGTTTCTGGCGACCCGTCACTGCACTTAGTTGTTTGCACTTATAACGTTTTAAAAGCAAAGGAATCAGGTCATACAGCCTAGTCTGGTCGATTTCGGTGCATTTTCAGCCAGTACTTGTTGAAGCTTCTCAATGTTCTATTTAGCTGGGTGGTTGAGTGTATGTTCTATTTATATCCTAAAAGCTGGCTGCACACTGTGGAAAATGTGTAAAATCTGCTTTCGATGTGTACGTTTAGTTGTTTCTGTTGTATTTTAATTGTATCATTACGTACATTTCAATCTCTTCTATGCATCTTCATACTGCCTTAGTGCCTTTTTATCTTTTGTTCATACTTTTCTTGTTCTATTTATAGCTACAAAGTTTCGTTGACTCCTAGAAACATATACCTACAGCTATATTTATTTACATTACTATTATCTGTGGTCATAATCTCCGAGAACAAGCCGAATAGCGAACATAGACATTATTATGCTCAAAAGTACCTAATTTAATTGTTTTGATAATGTATATAATGTTATGGAATTAATTATAATATTTAATGTTGAATGAAATGAATATGAATCTAATAAGAATTTTCTTGGGGTTGGCTTTACGATGTCGACTGACATAGGTACAGTCAACCGCACGTCAGTGGTAACTGTCATGCACCTTAACTCAATAGTAATAAGTACGATTTTCCTATAAAACTGTTACCACTGACCTGAAGTTGACTGTACGTTTCTTCTAATGAATTGTCCATTGATTTGATGTGGAAATGGTTTTCTTATGAAGTCAAGTTCCGTTATATTCAATATTACAAAAAATGATGAATAAATAGGTAATGAAAATGTTAAACGACGATATTTTTTATTCGCGAGAACAAAATACTATTTGTGGCCAGTTTGACATTACAAATTCCGAACGATTTTATAATCTGTGCTTCAATGCGTTACACGAAACGCGAAAATTCAAAATCTTACCTTCTTATTTGTAAATTGTTAATTTTATCTCGAATAAATTATGTTAAGCTCGAAGAAAAGTGTTAATTAAATATACAAATAGTCATATCGAGGTTATTTCCATAAGATTATTGTTTTCAACACTGCCGTAGACTGCCAACTACCAAAGTAAAAGGCGTAATATATGTATAGTTGTTTGCATAAATAAATGAAGATCAGAGTCTAAAAACAAAAAGGTAAGAACATTATTTATCAGATTAAATGTAGGCAATTAATTAAACTTCATCACATAAACTGTAAAATGTGAAATTATATTTTGTAGTACCTTGAGCTAAGTTTTATGTTCATTTCAAAATATTATGTTGACTTCTGTGAAGTATCACAAGAAATTGAAGCTCCAACAGTGAACTGTGTTATAGTGGTGTATGGATGTATAGGTACTCTATAATGCAAAAACTACTAGTGAATGGATTCTGATTTATTCTCGGATGCAGGTGACACCAAAGTGGTCAGAAGCCAGTGAGTCTGACAAGTAAGCCAGAAAGTCCAGTCTTACCTAGAGGTATTGGGTTGCCTGGGAAACTGGGTTGAGGAGGTTAGATATTTAACGTAGTAAAACACTGGTACTCAGTTGCATCCGATTAGGCTGAAGCCAACCCTGACTAATTGGGAAAAGGCTAGGCAGACGATGAATATTAGAAACTCCCAGGTGTAAGCTAGTTTATGCATAAAAATGTGAGAGTGATACATATTTTCACTTTGTACGATGACCTCATTCATCAGAAATGTTGAACCCACATGATGTTTCATGCAAAATATCCTAATTATGCACATTACGATAAGCAAAGTATTCATAGAAGCCCTTTTTATAGTTTTTGAAAATCAAGTTTGGTTTTGTTATATTTAGCGACTCCAGTTATTTCAACCAACTAAAAAAATGCAAAAGTATGTATCACAATATTTTATGGATTTTCCTTTCAAAAACTTCTCTTCCTATATTGTCCTCTGTATCTGTTAAGGTTCATGCTCAAAGTTGCTCACAATAATATGTTTGTCATTCTTGGCCTTTGGTTACTGCAACTGCGGCTCGATTAAGACTTCCTCTTGTATGTTCATTTCTAACCACTTTGATCTCTTATAGTATGTACCTATTCATCTTTCAATCATGATTGTTGTACAATTTAATTTTGTATTCAAGATTGGTTTCTCAATCCACACATCTCGTCCAATAACATCTCCAGGACTGGAGGAGGAGTTTCCAAAACAGAACCCATAATTGTGGGAAAAGTATCTGACGCATCAAAATCTACTAATGATGTCTAGATTTACCATATTTTGTTCAACTGGGCCCCTATGTGTGTGTGTCTTATCAGACTTACTGATTTGACCCAACAATTTTGAACATTGGCAGTTACACTCAGACTTCTATTCTATGCGCACATAAGTGATAGCCTGAAAATGATAAAAGTTATAAATGTATAGTGTTCTGTGTACAAATGTTACAGTGATAATACTTAAGTTGATGTTGCGTTGAAATGTCAGAGTTTAAAAGGGTCATTAACAATATTGTGGATTATTTGGGTATGTTTTATCATTAATTAATTCATGTTATATCTCTGCCGCATGTACAACTGTAGTATGTACGACTTATTTTTTTAAAACTGATAATAACTGCTACCATAATCAAAATAATGTTCTGGAAACTTGTTAAGGTCTTTCAGGCTAGAATATTGTAAAACATCCCATTTGATATTGTAAGACAATTAAGTTATCAACTTATCACTAATAATGGGTATATCTTAATTAATATAACATAATTACATTCAAAAAATATTGCAATTCATCATCATATTCACAGAGTTTATTTCTGAAACATCATGTTTAAATATTAGCACAGTAATAAGTTATATAATAAATAACTGTATTGTTATAGAGTGTGACAATATGCTTGTAGCAATCAATTACTTTGGTTATTAACAATTTTTTATGACTTATAGTCAATAACCAGCAACTGTAGCTGTCATTTAAACATCTTTGGCAGTCATTCTGGGTAATTAGAAGCCAGTAGGTCTGACAACCAGTCTTATCTAGTTGGTTGGTTTCACCCTCATCCCTAAATTAGGCTGTCAAGTATGATTAACCGATCGCCAATTACTTATCTTTTCCCCAAGAATTCATTATCTCATTATTAAAGTAATAACGGAAAGTTTGAAAACTGCTTACGATATTCGCAACAAAGGGTTGTTTGTGCAATACATTTCCTGTGGTTAAATATAGAACGCCATAATGGAACATAAAACTACCCTCGTTTTAGTATTCACGACACGAATACTTGAAAATATTTCAAGGGCATTTGAAATTATTCAGAGGGAGCGACCCTAAGTTGTAGCCCTAAAGTAATCACCCTCACGTGAGGTTGCTAAAAATAATTTCTTAAATGTTTGTTGAACTTTGTTATTCATGTTTACACTGGCGTGTTTGTTTAGCAACCTTTATTGATTGTTTACGTTATCACCTTTATGTGACTAATGTGTGTAATTCATAATTAGTTACGTTCATTTTCCTCATCTAAAAAGTCTGTAGTACTGGTTGCTACCTACTTATGTATTGTAACTGGCATTGTTTGTATCTCTCCTATTGTTAAGGCTCTGATACTGCTAGTTCTGCATTTGGCACGAAGTCCTACTTACCATCGGGCTTGAGGCTACGAATGAACGGATCTCGCTTGTTAATTAATATACGAACTCCCTAATGATAAAAATGATAATTTGGACTAGTGATGATCTTGCGTCCCGGGTACAGCCAAACTTGTCATATGGATTTCAGGGATTCACCAAAGAAATTGTCATGGATGTCACCTTAACCCGTAGTCCCTAAGTACTGTCTTAGTAGCAAGCATAAGTATTTGCTTCTATGACCCTTTCCTGGCCTGACCTTATAGGAAAAAATCTAACAACGTTATTAGTACTACGCACGCGATGTCTATTTTTATTTCCTTCAATAAAGTGCATCTTGACGACGACCTAAAGTAATTATGTAAGTGTGGGTAGATTAATACCGACCAAGACGCGAGTCAGTGCATTCTGCGTTGATTGGTAGAGGTCGAGTATACAGTGGGTGGTGAGACAGAACTGTACAGTAGTGGTTTACCGAACTGTAATAGCAGTGACATCAGAGAAATATAACGTATTTTTGCTACTCAAGCATAAACGGCAGGCGGCTGGTTGATGCTTCTCGTGACCAAAAGGCTGGCTATTACCTCGGACAAAGGATCAGCATGGCCATCCAACGAGGTAATGCTGCCAGCCTCTTGGGTACGCTCCCAGTTGACAGCGATGGGGAGGAATTTTTTGACGCCTTTTAGATATAGTGTATATTTTTTACTAGGATAGTTTTTTTTTTGTGTTGTAAATATCTATGTATATAGCATAAACTGATTGCATATATGTATAAATTGTTTTAAAAATTCAAGTCTGTCAACAAACTGAAAAGTATCTTTAAACTTTAAATAACAAAATATAAGATTTGGACATGAATCCTGACATGCGATACTTCGTAAAACTTGCGGAACTGGAGGTTGAAGCTAGTTTTCACATAAACAGTCAACAATGTAGGCGGATAAGCTTAGATTAAACCTCATCAGTCAACCATACAGTGTGTTCGCTTATAAATTCAGAATTGTGAGTAAAACTAATGAGGGGTCATTTGTATGCAGCACGCGTTAGATAAGGCATCCACGGTGCATTGTAATAAGGGCTATTTTCTAGCGCAATCACGCCTGTCCGTATACTGCTATCTTTTATAGCCTGCCTTCATAAGGGTATGGCTATTGCCCTTTTTGACATTCCTCAATAATAATTTCTCGACTGGCCTCGAGGCTGATACTTTGGTTAGTCACTATATCCTTTTCGCCTTGAAACGAAGCTGTGAAACCATTGTAGTTATATGGTTTAAGTTTTCCCTTTTGAAAGTTTTAACCAAGGAGCATTTTTAGGGTTCCGTACCTCAAAAGGAAAAAACGGAACCCTTATAGGATCACTTTGTTGTCCGTCTGTCTGTCTGTCTGTCTGTCTGTCTGTCTGTCTGTCAAGACCCTTTATCTCGAGAACGCGTGGACGTATCTAGCTGAAATTCACATGGAATACTCAGGTCTATTGTCCCTTTAAGCTGTGAAAATATCAAACTTCTAAGCCAAGCCAATCAAACGATACAGCCGATTATGTCGATATTTTCAACAAATTTTCGACACTCGCAAAGGAATCAAAACCTACAGGATACTTCCCGTAAACTCAGAGTCTTGAAATTTGGCATGAAGCATTATCATATAATGCAAATATAGGAAAAATTCCGAAAATCTCATTTTTTTAGTTGTATAATATAAAAAAAAATATTTTAATAAAATGAAACTTACTACCTTATTTCTCACGAACGAATAAAGGTATCAAATTGAAATTTATACCAAATACCTAAGTCTATTGTCCCTTTAGGCGGTGAAAAAATCAAACTTCTAAGTTAACGCGATCAAAAGATACAGCAGTTATACCGACGCAGATATCACCTTAGACGAATTTCCGTCACACGCTAGGAAATCAAAACCTACAACGTACTTCCCGTGAACTCAGAATCTTGAAATTCGGCACGAAGCAACATTATATAGTACAGATAAAGGAAAAATTGCGAAAATGATAAATTTGAAGTTACATAAAATATTAAAATATTATTTTTGCTTACATGATATAAAATATTTTTTTAATAATTATAAACTTACTACCTACCCTTTTTCACATGAACGCGTAGAGATATTAAAGTTGAAATTCATATCAAACACTTCTTAAATATAATTGCCTCTTAACTGTGAAAAATTTTAAATCATTCAAAGGTCATTGGGCACCTTAGTATGGAAACCATACCCACGGCGGATACGAACGATATATAGCACAGTATAATGATAAAGGCTCTGATTTACTATGGCATTTGTCGCATCAATGTGAACCATGGGAATCTAGAGAAAATCAGGTGTAAACATCAAATATTTTCCTCATTTCAATGGGGAATTTAAACGACCAAGTTTGACGGATTTGAGAAATCATTTCTTTGTAGTGAAAGAGTATACTCGCCGTTTATTTCCAATGTCATCAGGTCAGGATCTGATGATGGAAATCCTGAGAAATCGAGGGCAACTATCAGAAATTGTAGGCATGCATAGGATTAAAACTTGATTCTCAGATGTATGTCTGGTGATACTACCAAACAGTGAAGATTTAGAGCTTACCTGATGATGGAGACGTGAGAAAGTCGAGAGAACTCCTCAACGGTATGTTTTAGTTACGTCGTGTTTGGGCTTATATTATTCGTATTGACGAGAACTTTTCACAAAAGTCAAAAATAAAAACTTTTTCCAAAAAAAAAACAACTTCTAAAAACAACAACAAATCTATTTATATGCATCGGTTTAGATCTCGTTGGTTAAATAAATGTAGATGCATCCTCTAGACACCGACTTCTAAACCGATGCACCTAACATCTTTTTAATTTCTTTCTTGCTTTTGTTTTCTTGTTGTTTTTTATATGTTTGAAGGTGGATTTGTTTGTAAAATGCTACAAAATAAAATAAAGCCGACTTTATAAAACAAAGAAAGGGACAGAATTACACTTTTGTCAAGACTCTAGAAACGTAAAGCCAGCAGCACCGAATCCTACTCTCTAGCAGTCGTTGTTACAATTCGACAGTTACAACTCCGTCAGGCAGTTTCGAAAAAAACCTGAAAGTGTTGCTCGTTAGGTGATTAATCCCTCAAAAATAAAAGATCCCATTAGTAGTGAATTCTCGTCACCTAAAATAAGCTCCAACACAAGATTACGCTATAAATTGTAAAGGAGTTCCCATCGATCCCACAATGGCAGTCAAACCTATCTATGTAGGCAGAAAGTCTTCGCCAATACGAATCAAATAAGCCCAAACACGTGCAACATACCGTTCAGGAGTTCCCTCGACTGTCTGTAGTCTCCGTAATCAAATCAGCTCCAAACCTTCACTTTACCAGTACCCTCAAAAATACACTCACATGTCTGGTTTTGACTCGATGCGTGCCTACAATATTCAAGAGTTGCCCTCGATTTCTCAGGGTTTCCAGATCCTGGACGGTTGGCGCGAGACTCACTTTTTATCTATACAGGATTTGTACGGAACCCTCGGTGCGCGAGTCCGACTCGCACTTGGCCGGTTTATTTTTGTAACACTTGCCAAAAGGAGAGCCGATCTCTGCCGGTGAAGTCGAGCGCTATCGTAATTTTCCTTGCAACTGTAATATCGGCTCAAAATAATTTTTGCATCCTTCTCGGGTTGTCCTAGTTATTACCTGGGTCATTGGATTAGTTGTATTTAATAAATGCAAAAATTAATTAATTAATCTACATTTTTGACCCATATCACCTAAGTATTTTCCTGTATTGTGTATGCATTTACAAATATTATATGTATTTAACAGGACAATTTTGAATCCCCCAATCTTTGACGCCTGTCGGTTTAGCCACTGCTCCAAATGCAGTATTTTAACAAAATTGCTATATAAAAATGTAATACGTACGTTCAATCGCCCTCGAGGAGCTAGTGGCTAAGTTACACCCGCGCACTTCGACCTGTCAGAGGTTAAGCTGCGTTTAACGCGCCCGATCCGGGGACATGTGGCCGAGTAAATTAGTACTATAATGGTGCATTTGTACACCCTTTGGAGTCTTTACTGGTTATCAGGTGCCAGAAAGTCTGACTATCGGTTTTATAGTCAATTGTTATCTTATCAAGTGGTAGGTAGTGTTGCCCAAATTCAGTCTTGGTCTTGCAGTCTTGGTCTTGTTCTTGCGTTTTTGCAAGACCAAGACCAAGAACAAGACCGCGTATTTTTAGCAAGACCAAGACCAAGACTGACCGTGCAAGACTTGAGCAAGAACAAGACATAGCCTGCAAGACTCTTGCGTCTTGCAGCTAGGACTTAGCGCTATTTCACTGGGTAGTTAGGTGTAACAGTTCGGTGTATAGGTAGGTACGCTTAGGGATTCTATGAGACGCAAAAAACTGTATCAAAGAATATGAAAAACTGGACGACTAATACCATAAACATAGCGAATAAAAAAATATCTATTAAAATCAAACTGAGTGCATGCATAGTTATGTTTTAACCATCGGCACTTTGATAATGCGGCATCAAAGGTTTTGTACTTACTTCTCAAAGAAATTTGCCGCTTTTCGGAAGTACATGGTTATGATACACGCGCCGGCGGCTTCTTTTGAAATCTACAACAATCGTTGCCGCCACGCCGGAATCATAACATTTGACACTATTTGATTGCCGCCATAGGGCGTAGGTATACTCATGCAAAACAATTTCCTAGTAGAGTACCTACAGGTGTTCCAAAGAATAAATAAGTTTCAGAGTGCTTAGAATGAAAATGAATACATTATACTGATCACGCAAGTAGTATTATGATTAGGATAAAATGGTAAGGATGGGTAGTAGATGTCATATTAATTCATCCTAGTAAGAATATATTATAATATTGATTACTTATATAGTTTTAAACTAATTACTTAGGTACTATTATTGTACATTTAGTCATTATATTTCTTATATTTTTTACATGTTTTAGCAAATGTAAGCTTATAAATCATAAATGTTTATTAAGAAACAGTTACTTCCTTGGAAAACGACATATAGGTCAGTTGATTTTTCGAATTTCTTATCAAATCTTCAGTTATTTATTAATCTGCTTGATCTTTACTATGGCTATGTTAATTCAAGCTCACAGTGTTCCAATTCTAATACGTTTTTCTAAGATTTAAAGTAAACTCTAATAAAGAGTAATAGACTAATAGGTAATTGCAAGACTTGCAAGACTCTTGCTGCAAGACCAAGACCAAGACCAAGACTGGGAGCGCAAGACCAAGACCAAGACCAAGACCAGGTGTATTGGCGCAAGACCAAGACCAAGACTGGCTAAGTCTCGTCTTGTTCTTGCATTTGGGCAACACTAGTGGTAGGATAGATAGGTCAGATAGGCCTCCCCGTCCAACACTTACTCACTGGTACTCCTGCATTGGACGCACTAGACAACTATTATCAGATTACGAAGTCTAGACATTCTTTAATATTTGGACTTTTCCTGTTTTTCTTGTTTATCGTTTAATTAGGTTAGGTACCAGACATCAATTATGGTTTTTCACTTTATCAAAATTCGATACTTTCCTGTTTTTCTTATGCGCGGTGCGGTCAGTGGACCCTAAGTGAAGTATTCTTAATAATTATGTAAAGAATAATATAATTTAAGTATATTGAGTCTATCGCATAACACAGTATTGACTTTTCATACGTTCTCATGTAAGCCTAATACTTAATATATTCAAACGTGAAAATTATTTCACTTAAATTTTGTGGTTTCATGCAAAGTTCCTCTTCGGATGAATTACTTGTCCTGAGGTATCAGTACTTATTTTATACAGTTTATAGACTTCCAGCCAAACCTGATTACATTAGCAGGATTTATCAGCTCCACACTAAAAAACCATGCAATCTTATTTAAATTATATCAGGTTTCTCAAGAGCTAGGCAGGTTGCTCATTCCCGACAAGATATCGTTACTGGTACATTTAATACAGGTTTGTCAACTACCTAGTTGCTTCTAAGTTTCATACCAGCTTCGACTAAGCGCTAGCGATAGCGATAGCGAGTAATCATTTTGATCATTTGAATCTAAAATAATGAGTTAGTGGGAACGTAATACTCGTCATAAAGACCAGTAAGATTTTTCGAGTACACCACATACGCTGAAACTCGAAAGACTTCATAAGGAACAGGGTTGGGTTTTAGTCAGTGAGGGTCCGACACACCCATAGCGAGAGAAAAATACTTGCTATTTTGTTAACAACCCATTCGACATCTTCTCCCTTGAGTTGTCATAATATTTCAGCCAGTGTGAGCATACATTTCAGATACAAAATTTCCTCACTATTGTTGAACTAATCGAGCTTACATTGGTCATGATTTAGCCAGGCTGACTCGTGAATCATAACGTCACCATGTTCTTCGATATAAGAGGAAAACTTACACTAACATTCACTTAAGATCCACAATAAATGTATGATTGAATCGGCAGGGATGTACGACAATGTCATGTTACCGCTCAATAAAGGTTGATTTACAATTTGCATCGCGATGAGAATGTGCAAAACCAGTTCTCTAAATTATGCATCTATTCGATATCCGTTTCGAAACACGTTTTTGGAGCATATTTTGTTGTGGAATTCTCTTTATTTTCGTTTGTATCGTGTGAGTTGTGACATAATTTTTCTATTCGTTTTTTTTGCTATTTTTGCACTGTTGCTAAGCACTCTGGAGAAATGAGTCTCTTCGAAAAATGTCGGCAATATGGTCACACATTTAGTGTAATCCAGAGTCTCCTTTCTTTAAAATGGGTAAATTATGAAATCATTCTTCTAACTGTGGGTGGAACAGAATAACAACAGGCCTAAGTGTCGTACTAGTGACTAACACTCGTGCCTTTTCCTTGATTGCCCTTCGCGTTCCAGGGCCGTTGTAACTCAAATAGCGCGTACCTGTGGGATCGATACCCAAACACCAATTTCGTTTACTAAAAGTCTAGTTAAGGATGTAACCACGGTCACACGCCTTGTATCATAGAAGATAATGAACATATTGTAATCTGTTATCGCCACTGATGTAATCTCTGCCATGCGTCGAAGGAGTATTTAATTGACAATCGTTGATGAAATTACCTTAATCATTCGTTTAGTCTTACGCCGCGAAGATCATCGTTCGAATAAATTAATTAAAATTTAATTTATTTAAATTAACTTGCCTAAGTTGTCAGTGAAATATTTCAGAATTCAATTTGTGGTTCATATTATTTTTTTTATGAATTAACTCTATAATTAACGTTATATCGGCCAAAGTGACTTACAAACTATTTTTATTTAATTATTCAAGTGTTATTCAATAGTAATAACAAGTAACTCGCCGCAGCAAAGCATACATAACTTTTCATCTTTTTATTCTACTTAAAAAATAAAACATCTCCTTGTTGAGCCAATTGCCAAGGTAAGTTGCCAGACCAACAATTCATATAATGTTCCTTTAGATAAAACTTGAGGTTATCTTAGCAATAAGGGATAATATAATCAATGAGTACCTTTGACGTCAGAGGGGGATTGCTGACGTAGGCGTAGACGGGTTTGGCTGGAGCCCTCTATCCTTGACGTCACATCGTAGGCGTTATACTCTCTCTTATTTAGCTATAAGTAACATTGTACTCACCATCTTCAAATTCAACTTGATTTTATTCACTAAACTAACTACACGTTTGCCTCTTAGATCTAACGTCATGGTCATAATTGAAGTTAAGGACAAAAGGTGGTTGGCTCCTTTATTTATTCGTGTTAACGTAGCCTTAACCGGTCGTATAGTAAGAATTTATTGACGGTATATAAAAATTCAATAAAATCATAATTTGTTAAATAAAACTGCAATTGGATAGACTACCTTTGGTCATTCACGATTCATATAAATATTGTATTTTCATCGTTTATATCATAGAGTTTTTATATGGTTGTTAAAGCAGCTTTACAACACTAGAGAACAAGAGACGGTGAAAGAGTAAAATCATAAAACAGTTCCCACCAACTCTATGAACATACATACCGACACATAGTAAACATTAGTCAGATTAAAATAAGACAGAGGTCATCGCCGTATAAACTGAGACCGATAACTTGTATCAGACGAGAGTAATTGAATTGACTTGACGGATGGCGTTTGGTGTCGTTGGCTTACCTATTTTGTCATTGTTCTTCGCCAAGTTCATCGTTATAAAATTAAAGTCCAATGTAAAATATCTAATATATTTACTTTATTTCTAATAATATATAATATAATATATAACTTTCAATAACTTTAATCTGATACTCTTTCTTTTTCCATTAATGCGCGGCTTTTTCAGTAACATTTCTGATATGATGCTGATGAAATTACTTTATTGTCCTGGGTTTTATTTAAGTTTTCAAGGTGTTTCGTCTCTGCCTTTTCATTATTGTTTCAAAAGCTTGTGCCAATTTCACTACTTTATCTGTAGTAAATTAGGACGGTCGTAGGGACAGATTCTGTGTGTAGTGTGGGGTGTCGTGGTGGCCTAGTGGGCAAAGAACCATCCTCTCGAGTATGAGGGCGCGGGTTCGATTCCAGGTCAGGCAAGTACCAATGCAACTTTTCTAAGTTTGTATATACTTTCTAAGTATATCTTAGACACCAATGACTGTGTTTCGGATGGCACGTTAAACTGTAGGTCCCGGCTGTCATTGAACAGCCTTGGCAGTCGTTACGGGTAGTCAGAAGCCAGTAAGTCTGACACCAGTCTAACCAAGGGGTATTGGGTTGCCCGGGTAACTGGGTTGAGGAGGTCAGGCAGGGCAGTCGCTCCTTGTAAAGCACTGGTACTCAGCTACATCCGGTTAGACTGGAAGCCGACCCCAACATAGTTTGGGAAAAAGGCTCGGAGGATGACGTAGGGACAGATTCTGATTGCTACTAAGAAAATATTTTTTTTTTCATATTTGAAACCTAAGGAAGACATAAAGGTTCTTGTCATGTTCTGCTTCACGTATACTATCAACTAAAACACCTATTTTCTACTGAAATTCATGATTTATGTTTGTATACTATCTGTTCCGTTCTAAAGAAGTTGCCATGTCGCAAAAAAAATGGCCGTTATTTTTTGTGTAGCTCAATTTAGGCCTATTAATTTCGCCAGATTTTCCTACCGAAGAGATCTCAGACGGTTTTCCTGTTGACAGAAGATTGTTATCGCCGATCATTAGTACGATAAAATGACACTTTATTATGGCAATTTATTGGATTTAATGATTATTATTACTCAATATGAGGTTTAATTGCGTTATCAGATTGTCTGGTCACTTCGATTAGACAGTGTGAATTTTTATATTACATTTTTGCCAATTTCCTCATGTCTGGGCGGACTTACCTTATCTTAGAATCCTTTCAAGGTGGTTGTTATTTTGACTGATAAAACTAAAAATAACTGTTCAAAACATCGCTTTGAAAAAGGCGTGAAACCAATTCTCTTTTGCACGGAAAAAAATACAAATGGCGATCTTTTCGAAAGCTCACCTTTCATGTATACTTCGTTAATCTTCTTTCTCTATTTGTTGTTTTTAACGATGAAGGGTAAACTTTCTATTTACTATATCTTCCAGAGTAAACGGCTTCATATGACTAACCACGCATTCGTAACACGATCACTACACAGCATTTCAAATTAATGTAACACTTATGACCAGTCATGACCATAACTTATCCTCATTGGGTCCATGAGGAAAATGCTCGCATCCCGTAAGCCGGTCACAGACGTGGATGTTTCGATGTCACTTCCAAACTGATAGTATCGGCAATGAAATATTGTGATGATGTCCTTGACCAGCAGAACTAGCTGGTACTTGACAGAGGTCAAATCAAGCTATATGATGCTTTTCTATTCTTTAGCTTATGTCTATGACCCTAAATGTGGATGTTGTCAAAGCAGAAGGTACAATTAACTTTATGCCATCAAGTAGAAGGAAAGTAATTTCGAATGCATGTACCTTTTACAGTAATTAAATATTAATATTCTTACTCGACTGGAAGCCGAGCCACAAAATACATAGGTACAGAAGTCAATCTCATGTATGTACTTCACTTTTCATGCCTAAACTCGGCGGTCGCGCTAGGGTCGTCAACTTTTTATGCGCATAAAACTAACGTGGTAGTGGTACTCGTATCTAATTATTTGATTTATTGTTGAGAATAAAACAGGAAAAATGAAATATAAACCAATAATAATAAAATATTTAATGTGGCATACATGAGGTTAATAAACACTTTCAACGGAAATTCGTTTGAACGAGATACCGAACTTATTCAGAAACCGCAATTTATAATTTTGTTATTCATACATATACTTATAGGTACTTACTTATTACTCTTTACTTGCGAAAAAAATATTTCTGTATGTAATGGGTTGGTACAGTCCCTGATCTAAGCTTGCTTCTACCTACAGAAACCTTGATTTGCGAGTTTTATTTCGTCTACCTTACAACATACTCTCGCCATGAATTATCAACTCCTACTACTTAGTAATAATCTTTGAGGGTAGGTTGGGCGGTTCGCCTGGGCCGACACTAGCAAAACTTATTACGGCATTGGGCCAGAGGCCGCCAGGGCGCTTACCTACCCACCTAACTGTACCTACCTACTGCGTTTATTAAAAGAACCATCGAAATATGAGAAAATAAATAGGTCCATACTATAGGTAATACGGCAGGCTAAAAAACGACAGTTCACTGTTTATTGTTGTATTAAAACAACCGTCCACTGAACAATTACATATAATACGACTTTTTTTGTTACTCCATTATTACTTTTTCTTTTGTTATTAAAATTAAAAATATTACAGTCAAATTACAGTTAGGTAGGTATCAAAACGCGTGCACATTTATCTACCTTGTGTGTGACGCGCGTATCTCAAGAAAACGGCAGCCCCGCTCGCACTGTTTTGAGTTGTTTTGAGACAGCGCGTCTGTGAACACGCACACATAGACACCTATGTCTGCGTGACTCGAACGCGCTTTATATGTAGATTGACTTCTGTACCTATGTATTTTGTGGCCGAGCCCAACATAGTTAGGAAAAGGCTCGGGATATGATGATGATTCTTACAAAGCTACGAAGGTTTGCAGGACCAATTTTCGCACTTCTTCCATTTTCTACTTTGTGAGTTGATCCAATAAGTCGGTCGCGTGACTCATGTTTTAAGACGTTAACTTTCAATTCAGACTTTGTTATCTCTTTTCTGCTTGCTACTAGACTGCTTGTTATTGTGATGCTTCAAAGTCAAATCATTTATTTCATTTAGGCCTTTACAAGCACTTAAGAATGTCAAAAATTATAAATAAGGTTGATTCTAGTTACCTATTCCAAAAGTTTATAATAATTTAGTATTGATTGTATGAGTGAATATGTTGATTATATTGAAATAAATAAATATTAAGGCGCCTTTGAGTAGCTAGATTTTCCATTAAATAACTTTACCAGTAATTGTAGTATCAACAAAACGTAAGTTAATTTCGTTAACAAGGTTTACAATATTAATAATAAAATCCGGAAATGCATTATTGTGCGGTTTCAGTGTGATAGAATTCTTGTTATTATCGCCTTTTGATTAATTAAGTCATTAATTAACTATTTTGTTAGTGTTTCTCTTAGCATGATTTTGCATTCATTATAATTGTTTTTTTTTATGCAACTTTACAAGATTTATGCAGAATTGTTCTGATCAATATCAAGTTTAATCTGCATTTCAAATTGTTGATTTAAAATTCTTTAGCAGCCGAAATTATTCAATGGCATTTCGAAAGGACATTTGCATTTTATATGAAGCTGGCCAACATCCGTGGAGAAAGGATGGCATACAACCACACCTATTAACGTGTGCATAAACTAAATATAACTCATTATATGCAGTAGACTCTGTTCATACTTATAGTGTTAGGAGGCACGTGTTGATCTATAGTTACGTGTTTAAGATCAGTTTATTGAATGTTTGTCTAAATATCCTTTACGCCTTTTTATAGTCCCTCTGCAGGGCACAAGCCACAGACAAGAACATTATGATTGTTCTTCATATTGTATTATGTCACAAGGAAAGGAAGCATCATTATTACATACTGTTGGTTATCCGTTGTATTTGGGATTTCCTTCCGTCAAGAGAATTTTATTACTGGATATGAATTTACCTTACTGTTTAAAATTACCTTTTGTTTTATGGTGTTCGTTCCTGTTAGTTCTTCTTGGCGAAAGTCTTAACTTTTTATACGATCTTTGATATAGTTTTTGGTCTGAATGTGACATTATTATCTACTGTAGATCGCAATGCAGTCTAAGCTGTTTTTATATACTCTTAGTTATTCGAGTTCATGTTAGTTGAGGTATTGACACTTATATTCGATAAGTTGCATAATAGTTTGAAATATCGAAGAGACAGGTAGTTTTTATGTCATGCATATTATGCATGCAAGTCGCAGATCCGTGAGTCTCGAATTATTTATGAATCTGAATTAAATGGAATTGTATTTTCAGCATTTTGTAATAAAATATTCTGAAATAGTGATTAATTTGTTATAAATAGTTTAATAAGTGACCTACCACAACATGTGATTTGTTAGACATTACGTAGACAAGTGCTGATTATGTGACAATAGTTAGTGTGGAAAATAACATGGATGTCGCATTTTCAATTTTCAAGTAGTTAAGCAAAACTTTGCTGTAATTATGTTTTTTTTTTATATTTGAGTATTTTGTGTCCCTTGCATCTATTTCCATTCTGCAGTTTTGAATTGTACAATTTAACAGAAATTAATTAAAAGAGAAACTAGTTTGGCCTCATGTTTCGAACTTACAGCTTGTCTAAAATACTTGAATAATCGTTGTATCTTGCTCCGTGATTCGAAAAGCGTTTAGTTATTTTTAGATTACTTAATGGAGTTCTGTATAATTAAAATCATATCAACATCCTGAGCCAGTAGCAATATTTTAGTAAAGTTGTATTTTTGGTCACCATCAGTCCGTGTTTATATTGAATGATTTTTCACACACCAAACAAATTTCGGGATGAATTCGGGACCCGATTCTAGTATTAGAAAGTATGGGTTGATACAATGTTACCAATATTTCCATAAAGTAGTACCTTGCATGGTTAGCAATAAAAACTGAAACACCTCAGTAATAACTACGAAACTTAATCTGACGATCAGACTACCCAATTACAAGTGTGGCAACAGAAAATATTAATAGTAAATGATGTGAGCGAACATGCGCACGCGTTGCCTAGACTGCGTCTGCGCGTGACGCGCCCGCGTGGGCTGTGATGTATTAAACTAGTGACACAATGAGTATTGCAGAAAAAACGCGCCACACTAAATAAAGGAACCACCATGTCTGTGAAATTATAGCATCGCATAACTGGTGTCTAAGTTATATGATCTGGGTGTTTAAAATGTACCAGGAGTTGAAAACACAACGGATTGGCAAAAATAGGTCCTTTTAGATCAATTTATAAGGATTATAAAGGAGTTACGCCACCCTTCCATTTATTTTTGCTAGATACAAAACAGCATCAATTAGTGTCTGGTAATGTGGTTCCTCTCAGAGCACCTCTACCTTTACCTGGTCATTACCCTCTCAAAAAGACAGATGCAAGTCAGTCTTGGCAGCGATCACGACCACTCTCAGCATTCCTTTGTAGACATACATGGCGCCTATGGTTACGAACGTTATAAACAATTGGTTAACACTACAGCGACAGGTCTTTATCGAGTAGTGGAACTTTTGTCAATTGCTTCTGTATTAGCGAAGTCAATTTACATCGTACGAATACCGGCAGTTAAGTAATATGTACTAACGGAACCCGAGGGAACTACTTCCCACACTCGGAAAAAAGCAGCCTGTATGTTGTCCTGATGTGTAAGCTACATCACTGACAAGTTTCATCAGAATCCATTCAGCAGTTAAAAGAGGAACATACAAATATACATAGGTACATACATACATAGAAGATTGTAAACGGTAATGAGAAATACCTGCCCTCGTTATATTACTCTACTATAAGATACACGTCTATAATAGTTTGCTCCAATTCGATGACAATATAGCGGAAATCGTTGTCTGGTGACATTGCTTCTATTATAACGTTCACAGCTTCCTGTATCTACACAATATTATTCTGAAAACATTCCTGAACGCTCGAAATTAATACAATGTCTTGTTTGAACAGTTTTATCTTAGGAATGTCATCGTGTTTTCATGGAAAATTAATTACGACAATGGACCACACTTAAATTTTTAAATGCATTTGTGTAGATAGGTACATCTTTACTGACGTTTGACTACATATTGCAAAATAATTTGCAGTGCCACTTATGCCACCGCGTCTTTATGCAGTTAACAGCTGTCAGTTTTTAAAGGATCATGCTGTTGTTTATTCTGACTGGTACTGACTGACAACAGACTATTACAAAGTGGCACCTAAAAACGGTCAGACTGAATTCACAATAATGTTTACATCTTTACCCCCATATTTTATTAGTAGGTATGCACTTGAAGTTTACCTCAATCAAAGTACAGTATAAATATAAATGCCTGTAATAAAATCAGCAAGTAGCAATTATAATGATTATTATTTATAAGTAATGTGATGTAGTGGGCACCGCACGTTTTGCTTGGCTTGTGTCTTTGTACCTGTAAACGGTGTTAGAAACAATTGAATGAATCATGAGTTAAGTAATCTAATGACTTCGTTAGAATATATTTGCTCAAGTACAGTCAGGGAAAGATACATGTTGACATTTGCAATTTTTGAGTCACTTATTTTTTGTTGTAAGTAACTTTACTTTTGGTTGATTGTTGAGAAATAAATTGTAAAACTTAATTAAGTACTTTTCTATATTTTTTGTTGTTGTAAATATTGTAGTTTTGTTGGTTTGAGAAAGCGTATTGCTTGTGTATTTTCATTTTCTGGGTATCATCATAAATCATAATGTTTAAAAGCTTCACTAACATTATACAATGGTTTAATTAAATGGTTTAAAAAGTTTTTTTTATTTGTAAAAATATCATATTTGGTATTGGTATTACCTTGACCGTACAATTTTTCAAGTACTATGTTTGTTTTAAGGTTATGATTTTGACACCTGCAAAAATAATTTATTAAAATAAAAAGTAACCATCCTTAATGTAGTATTTTACTGTATTTTCGTTGTTGCTGTGTAAAATCATTGCCAAGTAGAAATAGGAATGTTTTACGATATTCCGCTTAAGTAGTTTTTAGATATTAATTTGCATCAATGTGTCGTTGATCTGTTGGTTTATTTTATTAACTCATCAAATCATATTGTGTGAATATTTAAATTTCATAATATTGTGTAACTTTTATGTAAAAACAGACTTACCTTCCTAAAAAGAACGTAATTCCCAAGTCATAACTTTTCTATATCATTGTAGATTAAAGTATCCCAATAAAATGTGAATGTAAAAGTAGTTGAAAGATATTTTATTTGATTTGTTTTTATTATTAAATAATGTTTTATTCTTTACAGAAAGCGCCATACGTATAGGCGGTCCCCAGAATGACGAACAACTGAATATTAGTGATGTTTGTAAGTATTTCACTATTTATTTTAATACAATTTAATACACAAATTGGGATTTAGGTTAAGTAAAAACCTCCATAGTTCATGGGTAGATAAATTGTCAACAATCTTACTACGAAGTTGTATATGTAGTAAAATTCTTGTTGATAGTATTATATCAAGTTTGCCTCAAAGTGTGGGTTGAGTACGCCTGCACTAATAGTGTGGCGAGTTCCATAGTTTATTTTTAAGTGGCTTAAAGGCTGATGATGGGCTCAAACGTGAAGCTTCTATAGTATTTGTATATAATTTTAAAATATTTGAGTAAGTATACAGTATAACATTTGGCTTCACGATATTGGTTCATGTTTTTGTGGCAATCATAACATTTTTTACACAGATTTTGCTAGTTCTTATTTTTTTTCTTGACCACATAGCTTGTTATTATGATATAGATAACTTTGCCAAGAGCCAGTGATCAAGGCATTGAACATATTACGAGACTAGTTCAATGACCTCACCATCACAGCATACATGGCAACAGCGCTGGATCACAAACAGCAGCCATATTAAAATATTATTTATTTGACCTTGTCATACTGGAACAGCTGAAGAGTCCACTCGTCCGAAAACTAGTCAGTTTTAACAACGTCTCGGCTATAAATATTATTAATATTTTAATAGGTATGAGTTCCGTCTCACAACTCGCACCCGACCTTCGCTTCGTGGTTATTTTGTTTTTAATATGTTTTGATGGAGCTCGTATTGTTGGCGGTTTATTCCCTAGAGTTATTTATTCGAATCATACAAAATTTCTAAAAGTCTGACTGTAATAATTACACAAAATATTCACTTCAGCATCAAAGGACAAAGGGTCATTTTCTTCTTAAAAAAGTCCCTGAAAAACATTTTGTTTTATTGTTTGCGGGCCCTCTTTAAAAAGTCAGTCTAGACCTTTTTGTGGTATTCATAGCAATATTTACTTCCTCTGATCCATTTTAAATGTCAGCAAAAACTGGTTTGTATAAAACCTCATTAATTATGTGAGTGATGTGTCATTTGCGTTCACATCCTGAATTATATTTATTTATAATAGCACTTGTAAAAAGTGCTCTTGATAAACATTGTGTTGGTCATTATGACCTTTAATAAAACGGATAAGAAAAGTTAGGAAGAAGAGAAGGACATCACATCGTCTTCTTTTATCATTTTGTTATTACTTATTTTTCTTAATTGTTATTGACCCTTTACTTCACAGCTGTTTTATACTACTACTAACATGTTAACTTTTTCCACCAGTTGAGGCGATTACTTTGGCGGATCCGTCGTTCGGCGCGGGCGCAGGCGCCGGCATAGACGAGAGCATGGCGCGCCGCGACCAGCCCTACGTAGAGATCGTCGAGCAGCCGGCCAGCAAGGCGCTCAGGTTAGTTGCTCACGCGCATGGCTGTCGGCCAACGATGTTAATGTACCTACAGTCATGTACCGAATTAGTGATTAGTTAGAAATATCTATGACTGAATTGTGGTAATAATTGGCGTTTGGAAGCTGCTGGTTTTGTTTACGATTGTAAGGAACCGCTAATCCGCCTTAACTGAGCGTGTTAATGAATGCTCATAAATTGCTCATGAGATGAGTAGTGACCGGACAGTAAAGGATTTATAGGAAAGTAAATGGGGCAAGTTTATTGTCAAGAGAGGAAATTGATAATTCTTGATATTCAGGAAACAAGTGGCAAATAAATGTTTCATGTAATGTCGTTCGTATAAAATGTAAATTCTTTAGAGGTGCTAAGCTAACTTCTAAAACAACAATCCCACTAAGTAACGTCTGGTTCCAGTATGAATTAATATAAAAATTGCCTTTAAATAATGTGTACTTCATTTTGAGTGCGACTGTACCTGCGCCTGGGCACACCGAGTTTATAAATATTAAAATAATGTTTTATCAGATCGGTAGTGTTTCAAATTATCATTGAGACTTATTGATTTAATTTATAGAGGTGTCCAAGCCGTTACTTCATCACAGCAATAAGTTTTTTTTTTAGTATTAGATATTTCAGTGACTTGACCTATATGATAAAGTTATTATCAAATTAATTTGGAAAAGTACTACTGTGACGTATTTATAAATTTCTTGGAATTAAAACCGCAATTGTATTAAAGTTAAAGTCTAATTTTCCTTAATCCGTTCTCGGCTCTTTTAGCTTGAAGTTATAACTTTTACTGCACACTTATTTCATAATAAGTATATAATTTTAAGAAGGCCTATTAAAATAACTCTTCGCCTACATTGAAACTCGAAACCTCCATTTACTCCCATATTTTTATTTAACTTAAATTACTAAAAAAATAGGACCACTTGTAAATAACAGTTGTACACACCTCCCACATCAGACTACCTAAAAGAAAACCTGTGGTTTTGTGACACATTATATTTCACGTAGGTATTAGATACTTGAATATTTTAGATACTTACGAGTCACGTAGATCATTCACAAAAGCAGCTATAGTGCCTATCCTACTCCTTACTCCTTCTGTCGACATAGTCCAAAAGAAGAAAAAATATTGTCTCATTAATCATGATGACGTAAGGACAGAATAAAATCATTTCAACTTTTTCGTCACTGTCATGAATCACGATATTGTATCTGGAATTTAACATCATCATCATCATCTCAGCCATAGGACGTCCACTGCTGAAAATAGGCCTCTCCCTTTGATCTCCACAAATACTTACCTCTGAAGATATTAGAATTTAACATACTAAGTCCTGAATGACTTAATTTTCACCTTTTTTTGATAACTATCTTCAAATATCGCTCCCGCTGTGGGTGCAGCGTGAGGGGAGTATCAGACTCTTACTGAACTACAATGTTCCTACTTGAGCCCTTTGAGTACCAGGGCCGCGATAACATCCCGCAGCATGTTTAATTCACCTTGCGATAATACTCTTATCATGTCTTGGCACAAAGGTCAACCTTCTGTACCTCAGTATGAAATAGGTACTAATGATAGGAACGAATGATAGTATAATACTGCTAAATCCTGGTCATTTAGCTGCTCTAATAATGGGTCTAGTAATGATAATAGTTATTGTAAGTGAAGTCAAAGTTTATCACACTAATTGAACCAATGTAGTGGCCAAGTAATCAGTTAATTGCACTACGCTACTGCCATGTTCATATACCTACGTATCATTTGATACTTTAACAGCTTTCTATAGGGAATCATTGTGTTATATACGCTGATTCTCATAAAACTATTTCCAAAAATGCATTAAGTTATTTGTAGAAAATCTTCATTATGGGAGTTGAAGCATAGGTTGAAAAACTTATAGTCTTCTTCTCCTTCTTGTTACGTACTGCCTGTTCCCAAGTTATTTGAGGTTGGCACAATGTGTTCTCCTCTTCCATTCCTTTCTGTCAGTCGTCATACTAACATGCACTGCCTTCTCAATCTTACTTTTCGTGGGTCTACCTCTGCTTCTCCAACCATCCACATTCATAATTATCATTCATTATCGCATGTTACGTTTAAAGAACAACCTCCTATCTACATATAAATGTAATTAAATTTTTAGTTTCGTTAAATCATTCTCTTATTTAGTGCACTGGCACATACGAAAAATTATTCAGATATGCGCTCAGCAAATATTATAAGAACAAGTTGGCACCGTGCAAATCGGGGGCGGTCTCTCTGTAGAGCAAATTTATTAGGTCATGCACCCCGGCTTTATCTACTGGTGAGGTGCCTGGCAGATATTAATTCTTATTTTATATACCGGTTTATTTATTCGTAGTTTTCACAAATTTTTAATGCTAAGTAGTGGAAGACTTCTAGATCAAAATTCACGTCAGAGAACGTCAGGCGGGCTGGATAAAACTCTGATATAAGGGCTGCACTTGCAGCTTGAAAGTATTTATGTGGAAACGCAGGTAACCCATAGAAGCTTTCTAATTCCTGATCGTATACCTACACCTGCATCTTGGTTTTTATTTACTACCATTCTAACTGCCCTGTCATCCTCAATCGAGAAAATAGTATTTTATCAATGGGCCAACTATTTCTAAGATAAAGAGAGAAATGTATCATTCAAATTCGATATGACATCACAAGCAGTTACCTATCAGCTGACGATAATGCAAGATAGCGAACACAGTCATCATTATTTATTTTTTTACCCCATTTTATATTACATATGACATGTAAGACTTACATTATTTTCCATCAAAACTTTCCTAGTTTAAATCTGAATCAAAAACTTGGTTCGCAGAGAAAAAAAAATCTAAAGATGTAAAATAACACATGATTCATAGACGTCAAGAATAGACAAAACCCGCGGTCGTAGATCGCAATGTTGTTATAATGAGCTGGAGATTTACTAAACAAAAATTATTTAACTTGTTACTACGCCGCTAAAGGAAAACGGTGTACAAGTTCATTCATCTATTTTTAGTATTTAATTATGATGAATCACTGGATTTTTTTACGCTCGCGTGGTGGCGATCGGTTTGAACTGGCTGGTACAAATATTCAATGGAAATTGGCGGGAATCTTCTGTTTATATATATATCGGCTTTTTCGGTTTTTATAGGTGTCTATAGTATAAAATATATATATTCTGTAAAATTATCTTACAGTAAAATATTGAAAACAGAAATGAAAATGCGTTTAAAAAGTCCAACTATTTTGACCGAGTAACAGCAAGTGTAAACTAATTATGCATAATAATAAATACAGATATAAACAGCGATCGGCCAGAAATAAATACAGATATTCTGAGAAGTCATTACCTACATCAGAAACTGCTAACTTGAGTCGGATAAAGAGAAATATAGCTCTTATTTGTTAATGCATAAGTACTAGAGTGCAATGAATTTTGTATCTACGTGTTAGTTGATATCTTAGTTGGATATGCATAAATTATAGACGTAACTTGACAACCTACATATTCTATGGTCGTGTCAATACTTTTTTTACCACCCTATCAGAAGCATAAACTCAGTCAAATCTAATTCCATATCGTTTCTTACTAATATAAAAAAGCTATCTGACCAATTTAAACCTGTCGACCGGTCAAGTAATTTTCTTAGAATTTGGAGAAATTGAGGAAAATATAGTAGGTACTTCAGTTTTACTTGATATGTCAAAATAATCGTTGTTCTACCTAAATATTCCAAGTGACCTTAGAAATCATTTAACAGTGCGATGCATTTAACAATTATTTATTTTATCAATTAAATTGATGTTTATGGACTGACCAGTTCAGTTGAAACAGCTGAATCGATTTGGATAAATGCCATGTTATAGATAGCTGATGTAATGTGCAATTTGAAATTGAATATTGCTGGTTTAATATCAATATTTAGGATGCGGTTAAGATTAGCTAAATTATTAAAATTGAAGGTCCTTTTATGAAAATAACAGTAGTTATGTATTCGCATGCCAACACATTAGGTATAACATTTTTATATACATGTCGGAGGCGAACATCAAGGATGGCACTATCGTCCGACATCAGTTAGGGTAATGAAGCAAAGAGATAACTCAAAGAAACTCAAAACTCAAACAAACTAAAAACTCACACGTTTATTCAAATTAGTCAGAACAAAAGACAGCCCCCAAAACGCCCGCCCTTCGCCACTTCCTATGTGTTTTGGCTTGGGGAGAAGAAGTGGCGGAACAAACTCCCCAGCAACACATGTCTGTCTGTTAGGTTAGAAGAACCTTTACACTTTAATTTCAAAAGACACTTTACACACTTTACAATATGGATCTACAACGGTACTACATCACTAGGCAATAACACTAGACGTGACGTAGGGCAGTTTCGAGATGTGCGCAGCACGACGACTCGACCAAGACTGAGCTCCGCGGACGCCACGCCGACCACCACTACTCTGCCAAGCGCGCCAAAATGTTGTTTCACCGGAAACGTCACCAGAGGGCGCGCTTGCGTGACGTTTAGTGTCCGTACTATTGACAGTCTCCGACACGGCCATCCTGCGTAGACCCACGTCCTCGTGGGTTAATCTGCAACAACACAAACACAGCACAGTATGCACAGTACAACCTCGGCCACTCCTGACCACTATGTAGCACACTGAACAAAAGTCACACAGATCCATCTGAACCACAGAACCACATAGGGTCATAATTACGCCACACAGGCTTATTAATATCGCTCACACTTGAATGCCACACAGGCTACCAACTGCCACACAGGCTACCAACTGCCACACAGGCTACCAACTGCCACACAGGCTACCAACTGCCACACAGGCTACCAACTGCCACACAGGCTACCAACTGCCACACAGGCTACCAACTGCCACAAAGGCTACCAACTGCCACACAGGCTACCAACTGCCACACAGGCTACCAACTGCCACACAGGCTACTAGCTGCCACACAGGCTCCTAACTGCCACACAGGCTCCTAGCTGCCACACAGGCTCCTAGCTGCCACACAGGCTCCTAGCTGCCACACAGGCCAGTTATTGTCAAGTTTGTCTGATCAATCTAAACATTTTCAATGCAATAGAATGCTTTCACCTTGTGCGATGACATGCGATGTCCTGGCCTGCCGCAACTCATACGGCCTCCACGACAAATCTGGGGGAGGATGACGCTCCAAACAGCAACTGCAGCGCAGCTCGCCCGCCGCTTGACTAGTAGACCTCGTCCTGTTCTTCAGGCTCGGTTCACCTTAGATGTTATCTGTTAAGTCAGAAATGGAAAGTGCTTAAGCATCAAATATTGACAACATATGGGTCAGCAACAAACCTTCTCGATGGTAAGACCTAAACACATGTTATGGGTTTTAAGAATAGCAATCACCATTTAAATGAAGAAACTAGTTACATTAAATTCTAAGCACGAAATCAAAGAAAGATCGAATTGCTAGTCAGACTGAACTTGTAAATTACAAAATCATTACAGCTACGGTTGTCATTCACATCAACGCCTTCTACTCGATAGGCTTCACAAAACCGTCGTGTCCCTTAGCCGAGCTCTCAGCCCATCCTGGCCTCCTAGGGACCACAACCACAACTATAGTGACATGACACCAACTGTACCACAGATGTATACGGGTCTCTTCCTGGTCACCCCGATGCCGTCACACAGGCCAACGAGTCTCTTCCAGGTCACCCTGATACCCATCTTAGGTACAGCTTAACACAATAAAAACAACAGTACCGCAGACTTTACATAGGTCTCTTCTTGGTCACCCCGATGCCATCACACAGGCCAACGGGTCTTTTCCAAGTCACCCCGGTCTCCATCATTGGTACAACTTAGCGCAACGAAATTACAGAGTAGGTGAACGTAACACTTTACCAAAAATCTATCGTCTGATGCACAATTCAATCAAATGACGCAAAAACTGAAATATTCTAACTTTAGGATATTGATGAGATCAGATAACTAATAATTTTCAACTCTGGGATCAAACCTGTGAACCTAGGTTTCTGATTATCTACGATTCCACCAATTAATAAGCGCAGTGGTAGCGCAATCAACGAGACTGAAACTGTCTCTCAAGTTTATAAATGTCGTAAGACAAATAACCTCAAAATAAAGCAAAAATGGATCGGTCTCACCGGGTTTCCACTCAACACCTCAACGCGCATGACGATGCGCACATCGCTATGGCGCGCAGTACAGCAAGGCTTTCGCGGACGTGAAGCCACGTAGATGCACGAGCACCAACACTCCGACCTTACGATGACACGTCAGGCTCCTGGCAGCTGGGATGCTCCGCAGTAATTTTGACGCCATATTGCACAATAACCACCGTCATTGTTGAAACATGAAAAAAAGACAAATTCGGTTAATTTTCTAGCATACCTTCAATAACTAACTTGACATGTAACAATGGAAACCGATACACCATTACCGTAACCGTGGTTACCATACTTGTACCTTCGCTGAAATTCTCAATAAATCTTCTACTACAAACTCCATTTCAAATTATCGACGTTACATTTTTTTTTTTTGTCAATGGGCAGAATTTTATCTTCGCATGACGAATTCTTAACACATGTGGGCATTCGGATTACATCCCACTTCTGATGTCGGAGGCGAACATCAAGGATGGCACTATCGTCCGACATCAGTTAGGGTAATGAAGCAAAGAGATAACTCAAAGAAACTCAAAACTCAAACAAACTAAAAACTCACACGTTTATTCAAATTAGTCAGAACAAAAGACAGCCCCCAAAACGCCCGCCCTTCGCCACTTCCTATGTGTTTTGGCTTGGGGAGAAGAAGTGGCGGAACTAGGGCTTTCAATACCGGTATTACGGGATCCCGTAATACCGTGATCACGGATATATTTTGGTATTTTTTCAATACCGGTATTGAGGAGCCAATACCGTGATTACGGTATTACATCTTTTTATAATTTTAATTATTGTGGTTTGTTGTAATAAGTAACAGGAAGTTGTTTTAAATAAGATAAATAACTACGACTCGTAAGATGTATGTACCAACCAACTCGTAAACTTATTCTCACACTTCACACTTGTGTATTAAGCGCCAACCCGCCCAGCATACCCGCCCGCTGATAGTTCTTCAGCAGGGTTTTGTCTCCCTTTTTGAAGAACAGGACGACAACACTCCTACTCCACGCCTCTGGAGTTCTCCCTTCAAACAGGACGGCATTAAAAAGCTTCTGGAGCTCCCCCAGTATGGGCTTACCTCCTGTTTTAATAGCTCTGTTGTAATGCCATCCTCGCCAGGGGCTTTTCCATTTTTGAGCTGTCTCAGAGCGATCTCGATTTCGCCACTGCTGACTTCTGGCAGGTCTTCGGTGAAATGGCGTGTTAATGTGGCTCTAGAATCCTCATTTCCGGGATAAGGTCGAGATGCATGCGATGCGTATAACCGGCCATAGAAGTTTTCCACTTCCGAAAAGACTGCCAGCACCGAAGAAATGACTTCTCCACTTGTTGTGGTCAGCTTCGTCAAGTGGCTTCTTCCAAGAGATTGTACGAATACCTTTGACCCCCGATTCAGCTCAATTGCTCTTTCAAAGTCAAGAGTATTGGAGCACCGGAGGTCGCATCGTACGTGCTTGTTGATCTCTTGGTTTAGAGCCCGCTTAGCTGACGAGGCGGGTTTTCACGTCGTTTCTTCATAATCCCTGACGCTGCATGTTACAGAATCTCGAACCTTCCTCCCTGAGGATCCGAACCACATGTCCACCCCAAGTCGAACATGTCGAACCACATATTCGTGGTTCTGGTTAACGTCTGTTGTGGTTTCCACGGCGGCAAATCGGTTCTCCAAATTTGACTGGAACTTTTCAGATCCTGTCATGGTTTGGAGCAGTGTTGGTCGGAGCCTGGCCTTCATCAGACGGAAACGTTCGGCCTTGAAGTTGATATTCAGAGAGCCTCGGACAAGTCGGTGATCGCTACCGGTGTTAAACCTATTGATCACGGAGACGTCTCTGACTATGTGCTTCTTGTTCGTCATGATGAAGTCAATCTCATTTTTAGTCATAGTGTCGGGGCTATGATTGGACGCTTTTTGAAACTAAAGGATTGTGTTTTAAAAGTTGTAATCGATCTAAAATTAAACTCGAATTAGACGAATTCGATTTGACAATATAAAAAAATGTTTACAACAGCCTTTCTGTAGTCAAAGTAACTATATTAGTACTGTACTATACGGGATGCCAATTTACTAAAAGCGGATATTGCGCTAAAATTTAGATAGTTAGTTAGATATGGTCAAGCTAATGACTTAAGCCAAAATCTTGCAAAAGCACTTCGAAAACGCATAAAGGAGCGACAACTTTTAATATCTGGAGTATTGCAATATTTGCATGACCGACAATACCGTGATCACGTGATCACGGTATTGAAATTTCTAATACCGGTATTGATACCGGAATTTAAAAAATCCGGTATTTGAAAGCCCTAGGCGGAACAAACTCCCCAGCAACACATGTCTGTCTGTTAGGTTAGAAGAACCTTTACCCTTTAATTTCAAAAGACACTTTACACACTTTACAATATGGATCTACAACGGTACTACATCACTAGGCAATAACACTAGACGTGACGTAGGGCAGTTTCGAGATGTGCGCAGCACGACGACTCGACCAAGACTGAGCTCCGCGGACGCCACGCCGACCACCACTACTCTGCCAAGCGCGCCAAAATGTTGTTTCACCGGAAACGTCACCAGAGGGCGCGCTTGCGTGACGTTTAGTGTCCGTACTATTGACAGTCTCCGACATACATTTTAGGAGATTCTTTCAAAATTACTAAACATCAGGATTTTTTTCTTGTTCGATTGTATCCTTGAGGCTGCCAAACTTATGAACCATTTTCAAAAATCTTTCATTGTTGGGAAGCTGCATTATTCCCGGGTGTCATAGGCTTTACTTCCCGGGTACGTAAAGTAATTTCCACGTGACTCGAGAGAAGCCGCGGTAAATAGCTTGTTGTATACAAAACACCTACGTCACATCACATATTGGGCTGATGATCGAGCTACATCGTTCGGCTTTTGTTCCCGCCGCTAATTCTGAAGGTGACGCGCCGAGCTATTTCAGGGTTCAAGTGCCAGCCCTCGGCCGCTGCCGGTCATATGTTGCAACGTTTGATCAGGCCAGGAAGACATGGGAGAAATGTTTCAATATCTCTGACTACATCGTCCATTACCATCAGACGAAATAGGGGCCACACGTGTGGTCATACAATATCATCAATACAAAAACTGTTCTCCTTCAAGAACTGACCAACATTGAATACAATTACCGTTTCCAGTTACTTTACAATTTTGACTAATTGACAGCCATACATGCTAACTGTACAGAGGTTTGTCACGAAACGTCCCATTTGAAAGAACCCTTTAGTGCCACACAGATGAACATAAGAGTTGAGAAAAAAGCCAACGTTGTTCCCAACGAAAGCAATGGGTGTCAAACGTACTGCCAAACTAGATAATACTGTCAACATGATGAGCGATTTAGTTTCCACATTACACAAGTCATCAGCGCCAATATTTTTTAGGGCGAAACCGGCTCGGCAACAATTTGAGGAAGTGAAATAATTAACGAGTTTGTACTATGTGTACGGGGATTTACCTACTACTGGACGATACAATAACATCCTTGAGACGGCTGTATGATGCTGTGGCGCGGTGATGCGCGCACGCACGTTGTTACTACTTTTTTTGGAGATTTTTATTATGTAGAAAATGTTGTCGAGGTAGACTGCATTTTGGGCTCAGTGTATCGCGTATTTCTTCATAGAAAATGTGACCAAGGAAATCGTTTAGTTTTCTGTTCATGAATCAATTTTTGGAAGCGCGCCAGTGGTTCCTGAGATCACCTATTCCAAGATGCTTTCATTTGATAAGTACAGACGACCTCAAGTTTTCTCTAATGTATTGTGTCCAATTTGCAATGCACCATGGGGGGAAATTATTTAATTCCACATTAATGAGCCCCCTATATAATATTATTTCCCTAAAGTTACAAGGTCTTGATGGAATGAATTAGTTCGGCCGAGGCCAGGTGCAGCTGCCGAGGTTATTTTCCTATTCGAGTGAATCATGCATCGATGAGATCCTAATTCGATTACGTCTCTCACTGAGCGCGTTTGATTTGTCTATGAAGTAAAAAATATGGCGGCATCCATTGGACCTGTTTGTTTATGTAGTTTTAGCTGTAAGATATTCCGTACTTAATAGCTTCATTAATAAAGCTACGCTATCGAATATAGACCTTCGCTGAACTGTGACCAAACTTGGGAATAAAAGCATCCAAATTCTGGCATACAAAGGTCATTATTAAATACCGAAAAAACTACTTAAATATGATAATACTCAGTATTCAGATAACTTCTCGAATTCACACCAGTTAGACGATAACCCAGTATTTACTGCATGAGTTGCGCAAACCTGTAGGCGTGGTTACATAACGGTTTTCCTCAGTATTCGCACTTTGTCAAGAAAGTGTGCCCACACTACAAAATTGTTATGGAACAAGGAAAATATTATCCTTTTATTTTCCTTATCGATTTGTAGATTATAATAGTCCTGCCCGCAGTATTGCTTTTAATTATGGTCAATTTTGCGAGTACGTTTTTGTTATCGGTTCGAATTCTGTGGAACCCCCATCATTAAACCATAAATAAATACAATAATATATTTTAAATCTATATTTTGATCGATATCGTTTCCTGTAAAATACCACACTGCTACCTTGACCATGACATCATTTAAAACTATATTTTTCAGTCAAATACCAGACTTTAAGTCCAAGGGCTCCGACACATTATTTTTAGTTCACGAGTTTAGTCGATGGTTTAAAATGAACGAATTACAATGTGGTTTACGTAAACTGTATTACGTCAGCCGCCATTTAAAAATAGTACTCCATTGAACACTATTTTTATACCAAGCCAGTGTTCATGAAATTCAATCAATTAAATATCGACAAGTAGTAATAGCCTCGATTTAAGAGTCACTTGACATTTCTATAGGTAATGTGTTAGAGGTGCGAACTGAGAAAAAAAGGCGGGATCTGGCTAGTTGACTATTGATAACACACTGCTTTTTGGTATGGAATAAACATTTGTATAGAGTATAGAAGTTATAACGTTAGCTCCTTGTAGAATAAATTATACCTTTATGCATTTCTCGATCGTAATAAAACTAATCCCCGCACCCTTTTAGGGTCGACAAAGTAAAAGTCGTTTTGAAATAAATTGCATGCAGATGCAATAAGTAAGAGGTGTTTGTTTTTTACGTGGCTTTAATAATTATTACACTCACCACAAGGAAAACCATATTTGTAAAAGATGACAAACAGAATGACCATAAACAAACAACTCTCCAAGCTTTTCCTCAGAACTGTAAAAGTTAAGTTACCTTTCCTAAATAAAATAAACAGTAGTAAGTACCTACAGACTAAACAATCGACCAACAGTTGGCTTGATGGTTAGATTTTTTTTTTTTGAGAAAAGCGCGAATCCAATCGGACTTTTTATTCCGTCCTGTACATGCCAGATATCGAATCGTAATTTGCGCACCTCCATTCATCTATATACCGATTTATGGGCCCAAACTAATTATCGGCCGACTAAAAGTTTGCAGTGTGTTATGTGTGTGTTATACTCTAATAGTATTGGTTAGCCATTTCCATTGATCCACTAGTATCGTGTACAAACGACAGGAAAACAATGATAGCTGCATACATCGTGTGCACTAACTGCTATGCAATAATTGCCCTGTGTTTTTTTTTGTAAGCATTTTATTATTTGTTGATATCGACTTCCTATGTTTTCCTGTAGTGCTAGACTAACGCCTGCTTTGTTAGATAATTATACGATTTGTGTTATCACGTGATTATACTTTGTTGTTGTTCGGTTTTATCTACTAGTTTATAAATGTGATTATGATTTTCTTTCTTTCTTTCTGATTAATTGTATTGATGGTGGGATTTGCTTTTCGGGTTTCTCGCAGCATCCCAGCATCTAAGATCTGTAATGACCACCTTTGTGATAACGATATTAAATTAAAACCAGAACAGAAGTAGTAAATGTCATTTAGAAAAAAATCTGTAGTTTAGAAAAAAACCTAACACAAACATTGTCAGCTCTATGTCGATATTAAACAGTTACTTAACGCCTATCTAGAGTTTTCTAGACTACTTTAAATGCATCTTGTATGCATTATGCTAATATCAAAGTGCCGCTAAGCACCAATAGTATGCCACGTAGAGTATTAGACAATCAGTGGCAATTATCTTATTTACCTAACGGCGTATAACGGCAATGCTGATAAGTTAATACCTAAATATTAACTGTAAACAAATATTTTTAGTCACTTGCCCGTAAAAAATACCTAAGAAGTTATTAAAATACCATATTAATTTATATGTAGTACGGGTCTAATGAGTAATATAACAAATAAGGTAAACATTGGCTTGCAAAATAGCTTTAGGATATCCCAGTTTGCACTCATACGTTTCGACTGATAGCGAACGAAAAACCCCATGGGAATACACGTGTGTATTATTACAAAATTACGTGACCTTTAATGTGAAGTAACTGTGCTATAATAACACGCAAGTATTCTTAGTTATCCAGGAAAATTATAATTAACAGCTACGTGCGATTAAGATAAACCTATCGCGTTGTATCGTCTGGTATAATACCTATTCTTTAAGGAGTTCACGCTTGACCAAAATTTTGAAAAAACTAAATTGTCTTTTGTTGTTTTATGAGCACAAAATATATTGATCCGATCAACATGTGTCCCGATGCGTTTGGTCAACAAACAGACAATATACCAATTTGTGGCGAAGTTAGTTTTACGAACCAACTACCGGGTGCAATAACTGCAAAGATTTTCAAAACGATTGACTTTTCACACATACATAATGTTTTCAAATACCGATGAAAGCTATTTCCAATACGGGTATGTTACAAAATACTACTAGACTGGACTGGCGTTCCGAACCGAGGTGCCAAGCGGTTCAAGAGCTGCACTTTGTATGCACCGCGCACGTTGCGTTGTTATGCCATGTGCGCCGTGACTAGCCACGTGACGACGAGCTATGCTCACGGAAAATCATTATCACATTTCATTTTACATCTAGACAACATAGTTCTTAGTAAACGCTTAGACTTTTTATATGTAGATCAAATAAAGATCTCGCTATGGGTGCAGCGGAGTGTCATACTCTTTCTGACTAAAATCCACAACCTTCTGCAACCTTTTGTTTCCTACCGGGGCTGCGGAAGACCTACCGCGCCCCTCACAAAACAAAGGGTTACAGAAGGAACAAAGCAGGGTTTTAGTCAGTAAATTCTGGCACCATCTTCCACTGCAAACTGCAACCACAGAGGGAGAGATCATTTGATAATATTTGTACCAGACCCTTTGTGTATCAGGCCCGCTCCAGCCTCCAATTCGTTAGACCTGCAGTTAAAGACTATCCTCCGTTGTATACAATACAATATTGATAGCAGTATGTAATCTAATGTTTTATCATAGCGCCACTCGCCAGAACGTGAGCTGAATCTGCAAATCATGGTGGCTTGGCGAAATTAGTTCATCATGACACAAAATAATAAATATTGGTATCAAAGAATTACATTATATTGTAACGATAAAACGACTTGTTGGTCGATTACTAAATTATACATGTTTTTATCACATTAAGAAGTTAATTACCTACGTGAAAAGTTGGTTCATGGATCAGTAGTCACCTCAATGAAGATAATTCATAATTGACAAAAACAGCATCAACAAAGTTTATCCTAAACATCACAACTTAGTCCAATCTTCTTCTGGTTTTCAGTTTCTTGAAGCTTTCCATCCATCACTATAAACATCCAATATATTTGAGTCTCTACAGCACGTGTGCAGGTTTCTCATTCAGGAAGCAGCCGAACAGTTTTCAACTAAAACTGCGAACGAATAGCTTCATAAACTAAGTTAATTTAGTGTGTTTACACAGAGTGGCCGGTTCCGCTAGGCAATGCGCGGCCTGAAGTTCCGCGTTAAATAGATCGAACTTGTTTGATTATTTTTAGTTTTTTAATGCGCTTTAAATGTATGTTTCTTGGGAATAAAATAAAAAAATATGGAAAAGCAAGAGAGAGCTTTTTTGGAAAGCAGTGGAATAAAACAGAAGAGAATTACGCAATCGAAAGGATTTTTTGCTAAAATCTATTATGTGAAGATGATATGTGTTACATACCTATCCAATCTCTATCTTTTACCAAAACTTTTTTGATTCCTCATGAAGTCATGATTCATATACGTAATGTAAAGTTCTTTTATCGTAAGGTCCAGCCTTAACATTAAATTTTTTCCAACAGATTTCGCTACGAGTGCGAAGGCCGGTCAGCAGGTTCGATCCCCGGCGTGAACAGCACGTCAGACAACAAGACTTACCCCACTATTAGGATATGCGGCTTCACGGGACAGGTCGTCATCGTCGTGTCCTGTGTCACCAAAGATGAGCCTTACAGGTGAGAACAGATCATTATTTATTATTGTTTATTCCCTAGCCATTGTAACCCATAGCATAGACCAATGGGAAAACCTCTATGGTGATCCAAAATTTTGCAATAATTATTTCGAATCCCCTGCATTATGTATCTCATATATCTTAGCCATGGTAAAGAAAACTCCAACGTCTGATAACTTCACTTCTTTCGGGTAACCGGCTGTCTCAAATATTGTGTCCAAGTACCTAATGGTACTATCGCCTTCGAAAATGCTTCAGATATCATAAAGGTTCATTCATAGTTTGAGTTTTCGGTCCCCATCTGGATCCCTTTAATTACCTAGAACCATGGCACTACTTCTCAATGATAATAGAGTATAATCGGTATACTTTTAATAACAGGGTCCCAAGTGTTACCGAGTGACCGATATAGTACCTTATCACATTAATTGATATCTTATCTTAGTACGTTACGTGTCATCGATTTCCGCTTGTGCACATTGTTTGTCCACTGATTGTCGTACAACATAATTATGTGTTATGTAACAGAGATACAGTAATGGAGTGTCTTCTGATTATTTTCATTTTGAACAATGGGAAAACCTCGGAAAACAAATATTTGTTGAATCAAGAGTATTTTTTTTATTTCTTTATTGTTCCTTGGGTAATACTAGAAGACTTTGAAAATTCTTTAGTATGAGTATTTTTTTATGGTCTATAAAAGAGGCAAAATTATCTCACTTGACAGTCCGGCCCACACCACCGGGCCAGTTCCCAGTTACAGTTTATCATAGTTTAACGAGAACGTCTGCAGTAAACTTGCACTAATTAAAAGAGCGATCCTCGCACATCATTATAAATATGCTAAAAATACTCTGCAATCTGTTGCGACCCGGTTTGATACTTGGATGACACTCTCTCCTACACAGCATTCGTACAGGGCGTTCAATATTTATTTTGCTGAAAAGTATGTTTGATTTCCATCGGTCACTTTATCTTGGGCATTATCAATAACTAATGTAAAATCTTGTAACAATGCCTTTTTTTCTATTATCTTTAATTTCCAGAGGAATTACATGGTTATTTTTCCGCATGCATCATCGTCATAGTTGCCATTCCAAATATTGCAAGTACTACGTTAGTGAACCTTTAATGGATACTGCTAAATTGAAACCTGCATTGTTTCCACCCAGGGCACACCCCCACAACTTAGTGGGTCGTGAACGCTGCGAGCGAGGAGTCTGCACGATCCCGACCCTCATCACGAAAGAAACATGCGAGTACCAGTTCAAGAACCTCGGCATTCAGTGCGTGAAACGGCGCGACATTGCCGAGGCACTCACAGTCAGGGAGAAGCTCAGAGTCGACCCCTTTAGAAGTAAGTGGCTTGCACCAGGGTTGTGGTCCCGTGCCTTTCTTTACCTCAGCTCTGAAATAGTTGCGAGCTGCCTACTTTAGCGAGAATAATACTAACTTATATTATTTTTGGACAATGCAGCAAATCTTCTGAACACCTTGTCCCGTTGGTAGACAACACACGGGCTTAATACGTATTGATATTGTGTGTCGTTTCAAGTTTTCTCATGTATAGGTTGTAGTGTATAGAATAGATGGTAAGTTTTTTTATACATGTTATAATGTATGTGATAGTAAAATAAAAACTTTTAGTACCTCAAAATTTTGAAGAGGTCTTTAGGTCATATGTATTAATTAGCGAGGTTTTAAACCTGTATAATTCACTCGCAAATTCGCGAAGCTGACTTTAATTCCTGACCTGAACAATGTTCACAATAATTCGCACTGAATTTAAGATATGTGTCATTTAACATACCGGTGTCGTGACGTCATATGTATATTCCGTATCTGAGAACATTGACGTCAAACAGATGAAAACAACTTCCTTAGATGTACAGTTAAGTCCCGTTGATCATTGAAATATTGTCCTTCCTCGTTTTGGTAGCCATTTAATTGCCACTTAAGAAAAATATAGGTACGTCACTATAGAAAATCTCAAATGATTTTCAAAGGAGAAAGTGTTTTCCTTCCAAACTATTCATCATCTGCCTAGCCTTTTTCCAATGTTGGGGTCGGTTCCCTGTCTATCCGTAGCTGGGTACCAATGTTTTACATGAAGCGACTATCTATTGACCTCTTTACACAGGCAACCTGACACCCCTTGCTTAAAACTGGTTGTCCTTCTTTCTTCCAATTCTTTACCAAAATGTACTTGATCTTGATTTTAACAGTTGCTGTACCCATTCATCACTCGACGTATACGCTTAAATGTCGCATAATGAGTGAACCAGTCGCTCAAGGCCGGTTAATGACGTCTCCTTTGTCTTAGACCTTCACTATTGACATGTCTGTTGTGTCTGTTCCTTGTTTACGTCGTTGTACTTTAAATTCTTAGAAAACATTCTGCTGACTACCAATGTAGGTATCATAGCAAGATCTCTCTCTCTCTCCCATCGGACGTGAGAGTGAAGGAATAGTGTGCACTTGTGTCTGCGCAAATGCTTGTGCACTATAATATGTCCTGCGCAGCCTCCTTATATAAGAACAGCCGCCGTGGCCGAAATCGGCCTTTGACGTATTAGTCAGCAAGATTTTCACGAACATTTTAATTGTCCTTACAAGCCTTGACATTGACATTCCTCTTATTCTCATCGTTGAGCAAATGTGGATATCAATATTATCAGCTACGTAAGGCGAACGACAAACATGCTTGTTACTCTGCGCTCGATGTCCGGGTTTTCTTCGATTTGGTTCCGTTGATATCATTGCTTAGCAAAGGATTAAAATCTAATCAATATCCTTGATTCAGATCAACTGTCCGACTTATCACAGCTTAAGCCTAGGATCGGCCATTTAAATGTTTTCAAAACGCAGATTTTATAAACTGGTTATCGCGCTGGCGTAATCTGAACATATCGGGGAAAACTCAAATATAAACGGTTGGGAAACCTACATAGCAGATGGATCTATGTAGATATTTCTCAATAAAAATGATTTTTCATAACGTGATAAAATTATCTTTCATAAAAGCAGTTATCAGCACCTTTCTCCAGTTATCTAACACCATAAAATTGCGTGTCTAGATATTCCCCAGTTCATCATTCATTAAACTTTGACCACAATTTTACAACAATAAAGTTAAGTCTTATTGTCAACATTACAATCTTTTGTACAATTACCCGCATTTTCTCGGCCACTAACATATATTTATCTCAGACATGAGTACGTCTGAGTATTTAAGTAAACTTAAACTATAATCCTCTAAAGATATGATCAAGGGTAGGTCCATCACCCATGGGGAAAGCCTATCTGATATCTCTGCCAGTATTCGGCGATGACCTAGGATTTTCCCGACTACCATCTGATAACGTACTGATAACACCGTGGGAATACCTACATGAGTGAATCATGTCATGATAATGATAATAATGTTCTCGTTTGATATAATAGGTGTGTTTTAAAACACTGGATTTTTCGCTGATGATAATAAAGACAGTAATTACTTATAAGTATTTTATCAGTTAGTTACATCTCTCTTTTTCTTTTGCAAAGCTTGGCAACAGCTATTGACCATCTTGCCATCTATCTTGACGAATAACACTTCTTGACACACGTCTTGACAAAATATAGGTTCTAACTACCTCTACATAAAATAGGCCAATCTGTTAACAGATCTTCAGACAATATTCCAGTCAGTAACAATATCTTCCATTCAAAGTTCCCGAGAATAACTCTATAAATAGCACATTAACATCGATCGTTTGCTCCCGTAATAAATATAAGGCACGTGTTCAACGGCTCGGATTTACGACGACAATAAAATAAATGTGTGCAAATACATAGAAATAAACTAGATTTATTTATTGCTTTGATTAAGGGCAACCTGTCTATTTTTCCTATAAATAGCACGACCTGTAAAAAGGTTGATACATCAAAGAGGTTTCCATAGGAAACTTTAGGGTACCTATTCACTTAGCCTTAGATCCGGCTTCGCTAGTATGTATTTAGAGCAAGTGATTGTTAACAATCAACCAATACTTCCCCCATCAACAAATACGACTCAATATAGACCATCCTATATTTAGTGATCAACAAAACAACTCCTATGTAAGCCAAGACTTTGGCAATCCATCACCGACTAGCCCATATAATGAAGTATAAACATTCACAAGCAATCAGCATCTCGCTTTCAGACCCAGCCGTATATAGCTAGGCTATTTCAATAATTACTGGCCAGTGTAGTAACTTTATCCAGGGCCGGATTCACAGGCGTTGGGCCCATAGCAAATTTTGGTGCGTGGTTTCTTGAATTGAAGAAAGTTCTCAACTTCATACTCACTCCTCTCGCTGTGGGTTCTGCGTGAGGGAGTGTCAGATTTATACTGACCTAAACTCACCTGTACTCCTTCTGGAGCTCTTCAAGAAGCAGAGTCGTGGTAACTCTTTCGAATAATTTTGGCCATAACAAACTCACTTTTACTATATTGCCCTTCTTTAGGTAGTAAATGCTCTGTAATCCGGCCCTGTTCCCACCTATACATGGACCGGCCGTGGTCGTCTGTAGCCGGAACTTGTCGGCTAGTAGACTTACACAACCGCTTTCTTAAGTGATAGGGTAGATCCGCCTGTTACGTAGTTTTTATCATGTATATCATACTACGTGGTGTTATATAGTTTGAAACGAGCATTACGTGAATGGGAAAATTGCTACGTTTGGGAAATACCACCAATAATCCTACCTACCTAGGTATTCTTACAGTTATCATCTGATAAGTGCTCGTACACTTGTTAAATTAGACCTCATAATTATCTATATTTCGGCTGGCTTTTCTCAACTAAAGCAAAGACACTATATAACAAATTATCAAACAAAATACGTCCTTATTAGTAAAAGTTTATGCATGACTTTCCCTGTATGTTATCATAAATAATTTTAGATTAATACCCAGTGTATGGCGGAGCTCACCCATCCAAACAGTGACCACGTCAAGCAGTCAGCAGATTAAACACGTTAGATAGTGATTGCAGTAGATGTTAATACAGATTCTGTCAGTTAGACGCACGCATGCATTCATCATTTGTGCAGCAGTTGCTTGTAAAACCATAACGCGTGAAATAGTAAATAATGAATACGAAAGCAGGTGAAGTGGCAAGGATTCAAGCGTTAAGTGGTTTTTGTAACTGGTGCGTAATTGTCAGTGAAGGAAAACATCTTTAAAGTTTTCTTGAAGTTTAAAGTCTGAAATCGACAATCCGCTTTGACCAAACGTGGTGGATGATTACCGCTCATTACTTCTCGTAATGAGACGAGGTATGTGCCCTGTAATATGTGGCTGTAAAAGTTTACATCAAGTTTGAATAGTATTACGTCCCTCCATTTTTTGTTTTTTGGGAAGTCTTTAAGTGAATCTTCTTCCTAGGTTCAGCACTGTGTCAGACTTTTAGTCTAAAACCCTCCTACATTCTTTCTGGAGATCTTTGTTTTCCAGCGTTTTGGAGAATTCTACAGCCCAGTTTTATTGCTTTGGAGATATAAAATGATCGTAATATATTTGCATCAACGATAGGCGGATGCAAACTTCAGCCCTCTCTGCGATAATTAAAAATGTTCATAATCAGTTTCTTGACTCGTATTGCGTATGTCCAGAATAACGAGCACATGAGTAATTCCGGATATAACTCCACTAAACAGTTTTTACACATCTCTGAAACTCGCGTGCGGAACAAACAAAATACATAATTCATTATCTTACAAACATTGATTGATAGCATTGTATTCGTATTAGATAACTTTTACAATTTCCTTTCAACAGTGGTTTTCCCCGCATCTGAATAGAAAACGAAACACTGTGACTTTATGCTTAATAATCAGCAGTAAAAATAAATTTGGTACTCATTTAGTCATTCATTCCATTTTCATCCGCCTATCAAATGATGGTTTAACCGAACTGGAATTTATTTTCAAAATCCTCGAAAACAAGTGCACCAATTCGTTCCGAAACGGCTAACATGTGCGATCATTACGGAAAATGTAACAATAAAACGTGCTCAGGTGCCGACCGAGCCACATCTATCGAACCACATGCGTTTGGCTGGAACAGCTGCATACAGTACAAACTCAACCCTAAATCTTTGCAATAAGGTTGCAATTCCTTCAAAACTTGCCTGCAGTCAATTCAGAAATAGCCGAGCGACCAGAAATATCCATAAACCGCGGCCGGCCTCTTTTAGCGACCTATTAACCTGCTAAAGATCTTCATCTTGCTGACTGCTATAGCTCTTTAAATCGTCTCATTAGGGTCTTACTATATTGGGAACCGGTTAAAGACGGTATACCAAGGTTTATATGCGCAGTGATCGATTATATAATCTTCTTATTTTCCTGTGGCATTATTAAATGATGGAATGTATTCTTTATTACATAAATTCCAATAAGAACAAGAATGCATATGTGGGCGTTTTGTACGAGACCGGATTTTTGTAAGTCTTATCATGCAATGTTATTTATACGACTCGCTGGTTTCCTGCACTTTATTAAATCGCCCACTTCATCATTTCAAAATGACACAGTTATTGAACTATAAACACGTGTTTAAAATGTATATATTCACATACAAATTCCATTCACAGAAAGTTAGACAACAAATTACACTAACTGAAAATAAATCATAGAGTGTAGTACACTTACTAGCAACCTTAAATAATAACAATGTTTAATGCAACAGGAAAAATCCAAATAAAACACGCCACGAGGTGGGAAAGCGTTGTCCTTTACGATTCGGCGCGTGCGCACCACCAACCGGTCTTGCTTGCGATTTACGAATCATGCGCCATTGTTGTGAGCGCTAACATGATTTATGCAACCAATTACGGAATTAATTAGTCGTCGATGAAAATTCTCGTTATATTGGAGAAAAATATATGTAAGAGATTTTTGGTTTTTCAGCTTTGTGTTAATAATGACAAAAAATGCTGTAATATTGTTTTTTTTTCTGCTTAGATAACGCAAGCAAATAAAAACAGTGTAATATTGGGATTTTCTATCAGATGTTTAAAGGCACACGAAACGTAACATGCTTGAACGCCAATTCATCAAATCCAACAAAACAAAAGTGAGATCATTTTCATATCAATACGTATAGAACTACTCAACGAATAAACCATGTTTTTAGATATATTTAGTAGTTTTATCACTACAAAAACCGCGTCGTAACGGTAGATTGTGCTGGTCATCATAATCTTATCTGTCAATATTACGCTGCAAGCGTTCCTAAATATTTGCCTTATTTTGTTTTGCCATTATTTAGCTCAAAATTCTGTCTGATCTGCTGACAAGTGTTCAGGGTCGATCTGAGAGAGGTGAGAACCTCAGATATAATAATCAACCTTTACCTGACATAGGTATTTCTTGTACAAAAAAATACTAGTCCAGATTTATTCACAATGTTTTCCCTCACCGTTCTCTCTAGAAATCTTTCATACGAATATGCCCTCAGTATCCATATTAAACCATAAAATACGAGTAGACATTCAAAATCTATAAAAGTATACAAAAATAGGAAATTGGATTGTGCTGCCAAATGTAACGATGACCTAAAGAAGCTTGTTTAAGCTGTGAATGCGGAAGACGCAGAATGGAGTTGTTGGCAGCTGGAGTAGCCCAATTCTTTGACTGTTATTCTATGCACAGCCTATTTTAAGCCCTTTAACGAGTGGGTTATGCTTACAGACTAAACAGATGCATCCAGTTGAATGAATAGGGATATTGACATCGTCTTCTGAACAAGGGAAACATTAAATAATTTTCTTACGTTTTGTAGCAATGCGTGATCTTTTGGAAAACAGTGGTCTTAAACCTTAGCGACTGGGCACTCCTTCAAGACGTGTTTTGGTGTTTTATCTATCTGCAATTAATATCAACCAATAACGTAATCGAATGCAATCCAAGATATAAACAGACAAGTTTTTATCAAAGTTATCGTATTTGTTTATTTCAAACTACGTACTGTATAATCAGTTGGACTACGTTATGTCAGAGACCGCGAGTATCATTTCCGCGTCGGCATAAATATTTGGACATGACCATTGCTAATATTTGTTTGGCATTGTGTTATGTGTACGAGATAAAACATGGCTAGTATTACGCGTAGTTTTTTTGCTACTGTTTTCCGGCTATTTGATGGCCCTTGAATTTAATGATGTTATTGGCCTCCGTATTGAAGCAAAATGGTCGCATCTTCAAACATAGAATATTGAGAAAGTAACTATGCATAATGTTTCGCTGTTTAACACCTAACTAATTTTAATATTATTATCTTTAGAAGGATTTGGGTTTGCTTTAACCACGTTAATTAAAAGCCCTCTAAAATTAATCAAATAACGGCAAACGGCTTGTGATCCTAGAAGCTTAGAGCTTTATAACCTTTATTACATAGATTTAGAGCCATTATAAAAAGAATACTTTAATTATACGAGTGTCTAGCCTAGCAGATCTCTCGCGCGTCACAGTGACGCATTTATTTGTTTATGTTCTATGCGCGTGAGTGTATTTGTCGGCAGGTGAGTGAGCTGAACTCATCGGTCATCGTTTCTGTTATGGCGGGCACGGGGCCGAGTGAAAGTGACTCGGGATTCCCTCTCTGACGTCAAGCGTTATGGGCTACTAATGGAATTTTGATTAACATGTCTGTGCTTCTAATATAGGATAGGCCATAGACTGTTTTGCTATGGTTGACTAACGGCCCAAGTTCACCGACAGTTGAAACGTCCGTCTTTCTTAAACTACTGTTTACTTTTGATTTCTGACACTTACGCGAATATTAGACATTTAAATAAAACTACTTTTACGGATTTTATCGCGGTTATATTATATTATTTAATCCCGACGTTTCGGATCCTTTACAGCATCCATGGTCACGGGCAGACTAAGGTGTTGGTCGTCTTGATATATTAGTTACAAACAGCTACCCTACATTTTGTTAATTATTATTGACAATCCGATTCACGCAAAACGAGCTAACTGTATCCTTAGGTCGAGCAGTTGTAGGGTAGCTGTTTGTAACTAATATATCAAGACGACCAACACCTTAGTCTGCCCGTGACCATGGATGCTGTAAAGGATCCGAAACGTCGGGATTAAATAATATAATATAACCGCGATAAAATCCGTAAAAGTAGTTTTATTTAAATACTGTTTACTTTGCTTGAATGTGAAAATTCGTAGTAAAAAGATGTTTTAAGTAAACTGACGTTTGTGTTGTGGGTGAATTTGGGCCTTAGAGGAACTTACACTCGTGACCTTATTGGTTATAGAAATTCCCAAAGTCGTCGAGTGAAATGCAGAAGTGATATTTAGCAATGCACGGTTACGTACGTGAATGTGCAATATTCTATGTACAGCCGGTGTCCGGAATAAGCAATGGCGCCTCATAACAAATTATAGTTATTGCTTTATGATCTGTCTCGTCTTTTCCTGGTATATTTAATTAACGATTTCTGTAGTTTTTGCTTGTAATTATAGTTATGATTCTTCTGTGGTTTATAAGTCCAACATGTATTATTTACTACCAGGTAAATAAAATCAATAATCCATTTTTTTTTCTTCGTAAAAGATTAATTGAAGGTACACAAGTTAGTTAAAAGTTTTTGTTCCACCGTTTGTAAAATATATACCCAGATTTGTAACGTTTCACGATTCGTTACAATTAATTAAACTGAACAAAAAATATCTATTTTTACAAAGCTAGTCTAAATAAACACTAGTCTCAACTTTTACAATTATCAACATTTGTAAACGACCTTTTGTAGAAAGGTCTGAGTGTAAATTGATTAACAATAAAGGTCAATCTATTAAGATAAAGTTAACTCTTTTTTATATTACGATTTTTTTATTGAAACCTTGTCATACGGATCTAAAAATAAAGATGATTCTTATTATTTAGAACTCAGAGAAACTGTTATTGTTTTATTCGGATACAGGGGATCCTATCCTACTCTGTACTTGATAGTACCTTGTATACATGTATGTAGTAGTAGATTACGTCTTCATTTTGCATAATTATAAAATATATTTAACTCTCTTCCAGAAAACTTCGATCACAAGAATCACCCACAAAGCATCGACTTGAACGCAGTTCGACTATGCTTCCAAGTGTTCTTACCGGACGACTCGGGGCGGCTGCGGCGGCCGCTAGCCCCGGTCGTCTCCGACGTCATCTACGACAAGAAGGCCATGAGCGACCTGCTCATCATGAGGTCCAGCCACTGTTCTGGTACCGCTAGGGGTGGCACGCAGGTTATTCTGCTTTGTGAGAAGGTGAGTACATCTCTTTAACTCAGTTACACCTTATTGGGGACTTGGTCTTTTGTAAGTTAATAGTTTGCAACTTGCAAACTCTTAAAAAATGAATCCATTATTAAGACTTTTATTTCGAAAGTGGTATAGTAAGTACATCATCCACATATAGGCTGTCGCAAATTCAGTCATCTTATATCTAACATAATCGTCTATCCTTCCAAACCTGAACTTAACAAACCCTCGTTCCAGGTGACTCGAGAAGACATAGAAGTAGTGTTCTACCAAGAAGAGAACGGCATCGTGGTGTGGGAGGAGATGGCCATCCGCATCCTCGTGCACAAGCAGGTCGCCATCGCCTTCGAGACGCCCGCCTACAAGTACCCCAACACCACGGACCATGTTCATGTAAGCATCATCATCATAACCTGGCAATCTGTATAGTCTTCAAATATGGTGTTTAAGGAATTAGAACGTCTTTCAAATTGCTTAATTAAAACATTGGGTAGGTTTTTTTTCCTATAAACTAATAACAGCGTAAACTCACGCGTACTAATGTTGTAGTGCGTTTCAGTGTCTGTTAAATAACACATGTATTGAACATAATGTACTTAGGTATCCCATTTTTTTCCGAGAGATTTTTTGCCCTTTTGCTATTTAGAATTCTGACATTCATGTCACCCTTCCAGGTCCACTTCCAGCTGAAGCGTCTCTCCGACAACGCCCGCAGCAACTCCCTGCCGTTCGAGTACATCCCCGAGTTCACAGGTACCGCCCGCAAGCCCAGCCCCGACCTGTCCCTCTTCTCCCTCCTCCTCCGCCCCGACCCCAACAACAACACCAAGCCCGAGCCCGTCTCCTCCTCCACCGACAGCGCCACTCCCTCCGACGCCTCCGACTCCGCCCCGGGCGACGTCACCATCGTGCCCGACGTGCCCGACGTTCCCGACGTCAACGGCAACATACCCACCGCCGACGTCGAAATCATCGACACTAACGAGAAAAGCCTCAACGAACTCCTCGACCAGGTCGCCGAGCTAGACGAGATATACTCAGAGAACCGCACCCGGCTTGAGAACATCACCTCCCTCAACAACGATAGCGAGGAGATCGAAGATTTTAACGATGCCGGCACTTACACTAGTCTACAACTCGCGTTCAAAAACCCCGTAGAGATCTCTGAGCCTGACCCCATGTCTTACGAAGATGTACAAGTCCAAACGTACCGCGGCCCCATCATCGAGTTTAGTCCTCTAAAGCGCGACACAGACGACGAACGTGCCCCACCACTTCCCCCTAAACGTGTCCGCAAGGCCACCTCTACTGAACCCTTCAAAACCAGTCAGACTTCCGTCGACAGTATCTTGAAACCTGGCCGTCAAATACCCCTCACTCGCAACCTCGATCATTTGAAACTCAACTCTGAAATGACGGTCGCTAAAAGCGAGCCGGCCTTACCCCCGGTTAAGAAACGTTCGTTCTTCTCCCGTCTCTTCAGGAGAAAGGAGAAATCTCCTGCTCCTAGTGTCAAGTCTGAGGGCAGGAAAGAGGCCAAATCTAAGCCCGTAGGCCGCTCAGTCAGTAGTGTATCAGGCGTCCGTCCATCCAAGTTCAAGTCCTCAGTATCTCACACTTCTCTGAAAGACAACGCGTCTGGTACTGGCCTAAGTTACGCGGACAGTATCACTCACATTTCTCTCCACGGGGATGACAATGAGAAGTCTACTTCTCAATCCTCTTTACGTCGTCCGGCCAGCCTGGCTCCCTTGCCACCGACAGATGGTGGTACTATACTCGTAGCTGAAAGTGTTCTAGCTTTAGACGCTTCTCAGTTCAAGAAGTTACAGGACGACCTGGATCTGACTGATGCTGAACATTATGCATTGTATATGGCAGTAGCCCCGCACGCGACAGTGTCGGAGTTCGATGAGACCAGCTGCTACTACTCGCCCATAGATGCCAGCAAGTTTCAAAATCAGTAGTCCCCCAAAGTAGCTGGCCTATTAGATCTAATCGTCCATTGCACGAAATAAAGAGGTTTTGAGTCAGTGGCTTAGATAAGATGGTTTATTTTGTCTACCATCATGAACATCGGTGCCGAATCTTTCTAATATGCAAAAGTTTCCCAGCGAAGGTCTAAATTTCCGCCCACGATGCCAAATTTACTCAACTTTTTACAGATTTTCGACGATTTTACATACTGTGGATGTAATGTTCTTGTAAAACTATGATCACTTTCTTATTTTGAACTGTATAATTACTTGAAAAACTGTTTAATTGTTATTATTTGTAATTTATGTTTAACGTAACAACTTGAATGTTCTAGATGTGAGTAATAAGAGGCGGAAGGTGGTAAGCGACATGTTACGAAACTACGAAATTGACAGTAAGTTCAGGTTCATATTTTTTATGAGTATACAGGATGTATTCGAACCTAGCCTTGCTGTACGTTGATAGATTTTTTTAAACAAAAATATTAGTAAAAGTATAGGAAGATTATTTTTGTCTGGGTTATTTTACATCCTGTATACTCAATTATGTATTTTGTCATTATAGGATGTTCTATGGTGATGGGAATATAAAATATGGTGTTTTAACGGACGTCGTATGTCGTATATTAATAGTGTTTGACCAGGAAGATAATGTAATGGTCTTTATTGTCTGTTGGCCGCAAGAACCATAGATTTTCTTGTCTATTTCTTAATTTTTATATGCTGATTCTATGCTTCAGCATAATTTATTGAATTTCATATTGTATAACAATACAAAATAATTTGTTTTTATAATGTCCGTAGCTTAGTTATTATTAAAATTGAAAATGGTGGTATTACTAACAAACTTTTAGTTATTAAGTAGGAAAAGTAATTATATTATTAACAACGTCTTTATTTATATATGAACGAAGTATTATATTAAGTGTACTTACAATATTTATATGGATTATGATTATGGCCTTATGTGCTATGGAACCATACAATTGTTTGCCAGTACAAAATATCGGGAACGTTTTCTATATCTTAGCATTATGTGTATTAATTTAATTTTATATGGCGTATTTTTACTAACATTATTTTAATAAGTACTTAACTATTATATAGGAAGAATATTGGGAGATTTTAATTATTTTGAATTTCGTTGGTGTTAAAAAATATATTGTTTTGGGGTCGTTATTTTAAAAAGAAACGCAACTTTCCCACGAGTTTATACTAGTCTCTTTACCGTAGTTTTGTTAATTTATATTTTAATAATTTATTTGTTAATATCTCGAATATCTATTGGGCGTTTTGTTTATTTGTTACGAAGTTCTGTATGTTAAGAAATCGGTAAAAAACAGGTCGGATTTGGGTGAAAATAGCAGAAATATATTATTCCTAGGATATAGCAATAATATGCAACTTATACAAAAGCTATCAGGCGAATAATATGAATGGTATTGAAAATGCAGCTATGGCTATAGCATGCAAGTTTCGACCAATTGCTATGAGTACAAAGTTTAGTTTCACATAACGCGAGCTAATGTGGATATGTGTGTTGATGGGACAGAAGCATTCACTTCTATAACAAGCTAAACAAAAACTACATGCGAACCAAATTATTGACAGATTTCAAATTCTGCAGTCTCATTAGAATTAGGTCATAAATAGGTACTTAATGTTGGTAAATTAGATATTTTGGCGAAATTTTTTATATTGTATAAACTGTGCAACAGGGTGCTTTTATTGCTACAAAAGCAGCTATTTATCTTTCTTACTTAACAATGAAAACACCCTGTAAACATACCTTTTGATACTTGCTTTGAATAATATAAGATTAAAAACATATCTTTGGAGATGTATGTCATATATTAGAAGAAGTTTTAGATTAATTTACAAATTAATAAATGTTTTGTATTTTGGTTTTTAGCGGCTGAGCCGAAAGTTGTCAAAATTATCTGTTTAGTGAGCAAGTTAGTTAACAGCCAAGCTGTGTGTCACATCCCATAGAGTTACTTCAATGTTCTTGCATTTTTATATTTAAAACAATTATATTTTCAAACAACCCTTTTTTAACGTTTTTGTAAAACTTAAGAGTTGAATAGCGAAGCTTGATTGATGCTAAATTCTATATTAATATGCTAATAAAAATACGTGGGTTTTATTTAATGCCCGTGGACCCCTAAGCTCGAATGACGTCAGAGGTACGGATACTTTCATGTGGCATGGTTTTGATGTTTTACTTTTTAATTTTTGTTATTTTTTAAGCTTGTTCTTTTGTTTATATTTTTTTATTTTCACACATATTCATGTTAGCTTTATTTCGATGTAGTTTTAGGCATAATTTTAAACGCATGATTATCGTTTGCAAGGGTGTTTTAATTTTAGTTGTATAGAAAAGTCGCCTATACTGTCAAACAGTGCATAGTGCGCTTTCGAAGAAACAATATTATAATTACCTACACAGTGTTTTAGGCTCCTACATAGTTCATTATATGAAATGACAGTTGAACTTTTTCTGATGTAGTTTGGGTTACAATTAAAAAAAACGGTTGAACATTGAACACTTATTTAATTTCATGAATGAACTATGTAGTAACGATTCCTTTACCTTATATTATTTCTTATGTTGCGTTAAGCCTAACAACTTGCATGTTCTGCGTTGGGTGTTGTAGTTTATTTATACTGAAATAAACGTCTAGAATAGTTTGAAGTTAAAAAGTTGAATACATAACTAATGATTCTGTACGTTTTTAGGAATCTATTCACCGGAGCAGATCAAGTCGGAACCAAGAGGTAAGAAAGAGTTTTTACTTTCAAAGACAACCACAGCTCGTGGTTACAACCATAACTCATTGCTCATAATTATTGCTTTATTTAAAAATATAGAAGACGGCTTTAATTTAAATATTATTTATTATCACTCGCAAAACAACTCTTTTAAGTTATTTTTACTTAGAACGTAAAGTAACATTAATCCTTATAAAATGACACAATACAAAATTCGAATTAGTTAATATCGTTGGTCCTGTGATGACAAGTCACCTTTGACTTGTGTCATCCCTGAGCCGCAATGTAACCTGTAACCCGTGGGAGTAGCGTCAGACCCCTAGTTGTGCTAATATTGCCGTGTGGTTACAGACCGGACTCCGCCACACCATAACATTAGCAGTCCGCCACTCCACGGCTACGCGCCGCCCTACGAACAGGTAACACACACACATATAGGTCATCGCCATTAACATAACGTACGCCGAGTGACGCAGCAATACTGCATGATCATGTATTCTTCTAGAACTGGAACATAGACAACCTGCAGGGCGGCATGGCAGTCCCGGGCCCGAGCCACGTCAGCCCGGCGGCCGCCCACGGCAACCTGTTCGTGCAGGAGTCGGCCATGTGGGCCAACCCGCAGTACGGCCAGCTGTCCCCTGGCCATATGCAGCCTGGCATGCCCCAGAACTTACAAGTGTTACAGCCCAATATGCAGGCCATGTCTCCCAGTATGCAGCCTATGTCGCCCAACATGCAGCCCCTGTCACCCAACATGGCTTACGGAGAACGCATGTCGCCCAACGTGGCTGTCATGTCACCCCACGGCCAGGTCATGTCTCCCCACGGCCAGGCCCTGCCGCCCCACGCCCCCGGCATGTCGCCCCACGGCCCCGCCATGCAGGCCATGTCTCCCCTCGGCCGCGTGTCGCCCAACGTGCCGCAGAACATGGGCCACATCTCGCCTAACCTGCAGCAGCAGCCTGCTTATGTACAGGTTAGATATCTAAATATATTTTTTTACTACAAAACTTAACTTATCTAACTTTTTTGTCTTAAGTTAATCGACATGTTATACTTCAATTTTGAATACCTACTAGAATTGTTGATTACTAAACCAAGGTACTAGTATTTGCAGGTTAACATAAAAATAAAATAATAATTGACTTTTCCCTCTCCCAGCAACCTCCCCAGCACCAAGCGGCAGCTGGGTCGCTGATGGAGACGGAGACACACAGCACCACCTCCCTCAGCAACCTGCTGCTGGACCGCGGCGAGCACTCGCTGCTGCTGAACTCGGGCGAGCTGGCCGGCCTCTCCGCGCTGCTCGGCGACCGCGCGCACGACTCGCAGCCCGCACTCGACTACTGAACACACAACATACAATAAAACCAATATTTCAAAATATGTGTAACATGTTTCTTGACTCATTTCAAAGATTTCTAGCCGATTTTGGAAACCCCATCCATTTTGTATTTGAATTTCGCAATATTTTTGTAACCTTGTCACCCCGAGTCCGCGGGTAAGATAAGACTTATTCGTATCTCGTTTATGGACTATATCATCTTTCTAACTAAATACTAATGTTCTTAAAATTATCCTCAATTTCCTAGGAATCCGTGGAATGTATAACGTTAAGAAATGCCGACTTAGAACATTAATTTAATGTAATAAATAAGTTTGAAAGTAAGCTACAGTAGCACTCTAGTTTATAAACGAATTTAATTCTCGGACTTTACGTAATAAGCGACCGTGACGATGCGGCGGACGCTGACTTCGGCTTGTAAGTAATCTAAGACTTCTAAGTTTATTATTAACGTCAAATAATTATATTTGTACCGATCTGGGATTTTGTAAGAAGTACACAATGTTATGGAGTTTGAAACGCAGCTTTGTCAGATGTTTTCACCAGTTTCTTTATTAACAAACTAAGTAACCTATTCTAACTAATACAGCCGTTTTAGTGTGCTTTTTATTTTATTAACATCACATTTGTGTTAAAAAATGTATTCCGAGTTTGAACACACATTTAACATTATTATATTTTAACACGAAATGTCTTCCAGATATCTATATACTGTTGTATTAATTCATAGTAGATGATCTCTGAATACTGTAACATCACATTTCTTATATACTTGGTGCTTTTACTAACTTTTTATTTTGTGTTTTTAAACATTTAAAACCTGGAAAATTAAACCAGAAAATAATAGAAAAGTAATGAATCAAATTCTTATTTATTATTGAAAGTTTATTAGAGAAAAAAACTATGTAAATATCGAGATATTTTTAACTTGGTAATTATTATTTTCTGCTTTAAATTTTTAATCATGATAACATTTAAGCGAGAATGTAACTCGATAGTTAAGTGAGATGTTTAACTTCCAATACCGTTTCTACTTGATAGAAATGACTATCTGGGAATTTGTTGTAGGATAGCATGCTGTTTTGTTCACAAAATACGTACGATGAATTTTGTGTCACGAGTGTAGTTAATACTTGGTCTTATTAACTTTGATAAAACGGGAAACTAATATACTTACCTACATTTCATATACATACACACCAGAAGTTTTATAATATTCATAAATTGATGGTTGCTTCAGCTAACTGCCGCGTGTAACTCAAGTGGCAATATAAGGACTTTAATTCTTATTGACGTGACAACTGTTCAGGCAGGACTGGAAAGGACACCATGCTTGTAATAAAATAGCATGTTGTATGAAATATTAACTATTTCCTGTCCTAGCCTGAGTGCTCTGAGATTTCATAATTGAATGAAATTAAGTTACGAGATAATTTATATTTACTGAAATGTGTCATGTGATAATAATGAGAAGTGGCAAAATGACCACTTGACTAGAATTACTTTTTATATTTCCCAATACTACTCCCAAAATGAGTGATGAAGTTTATATTTTATTACTTTCTAAAGATAATGAGATTTTGTAAATCTTGAGTTTAATGAAATTAGTTTGTTTAAAGATTTATTCTCATTAAGTTGTAGTTTTATTATTAAATGCTTTTTTGGTTATGATTTGTTACCAAATAGTTTGTAAATAAATGTTTTCTAAAAGAAAAAAGAGAGGAAATAGTAATAAATTATGTTGTACACGGAAGATTTTTAAAATTACCGGCAACTTTTTAAATTTAAATGTATTTTAAAGACTTAATTACCATTAAATTAAAGCCAGAATACTTAGCACTTTGATAATTTTCATTCCATTCTTAAATGTTTTTAAAACAATAGATTTACGAGACTTTATTTCCTTACAAAGAGATGAACTAAATTGTTTCATACTTACGCTAGAACTTATGACTACGATAATTATAAACAAACATCCTCGATTTAGTTATGTTAAGTAAGAGATCAGACATCACAACGTTGGTACAGTAATGATCGAATGTCTAGGTAATATGAAAGCATTCAAAATGCCAGTTTTGTTATATTTTTGAGAAAAAAATACAATAAAAGTATAATATTTGAAAAACCTGTTTTTTATTTTTATTCAACCCTGTTTAGAAAGGACGTTAACATTGTCAAAGTCAATATTTTTATTTCAAATGAGCCTGAGAAGAAGCAAACCTCGATAAAAAAGAGCCTATGTCTTTTCTCAGGCTGTAGCCTGACTGAATAGGGTATTACATGCATTTTTGAAATATATCTTAAATAAATTCTTTAGTCTTAATATATCTCTAAAAAATTAAAAATATTTTTTTTTTCTCACGTTATGTACGAATATAAATTAATTGTTTTATCGTAATTTCAAATTTCGCGCGTATTTCGCGAAAACGCGGCACACAACGGACGCCATGATTGTTTTTTGGTCATGACGTCATTACGTCAGTAAACAAACTACAGCTGTCAGTAATACATATTTTGATATGTATTGAAAATTTTAATAATGAGTAATTATGCTCCGTATCGTTGGTGTGTTGTTTCTGAATGTGAGAACACTAGAGTAAAAACACCAGACAAATTATGGATTCAAGTACCAGTGGATATAAATATGAGAAACACTTGGTTAAAAGTTGTTTACTACCGTAATGACGGCATTAGCATGGCGGCGACATTTCGTAGTGTTCAAAGACAGATAAAAAAACCTAAAAACTTTAAACTGCAATAAAAAATATATTTATGTACCTTACGAAGTGAAACTAACATTTCCCGATTGCTTTTCCTCTAAACAATCATTGTAATACACTTTAAATTTTTTTCTCATCTAGACTAAAATACCCTATTGCGGAGTTGTTTTCGTATTTATAATATACCCTAATTGTTTTCCCCATGTTTCATCGAGGTCCCGTGAAAACTAGTACGGGTATGGAGTATTCGGATAAAATGTAGCCTTTGATATTCGGGAATAGAGTACCTATCCAACAAAAAATATTATTTCAAATCAGTTTAGAAGTTTTGGATTCGATGGGGTACAAATAAACAATAAATGTTTCCTGTTTATTATATAAGTATAGAAGTAAACCTAAAGATAACTTATGTAAATACTAATTAAATACCTATATAATAACGAAAAACATCTTTTTATCTAGTAAAAAAAATTATCGTCTTCCTCACATCCGCTGTAAGTAATAACAAACAAGAATGATTCGCTAGCACCCAAGCTGTTTATAATGTAACTTTTCCTATGTAGAGATTTGGCCAATTGCTTATCTCTTGTTAATTTTGAAAATTGTTAATTACAGGCTCACGAGATAATAAGTAATTGGCCAAATATCTTATAAATAGTTCATTCAATAAAAGTCTAAATTTAAAATTCAATCATTTGATTAGTTTAGCTACCTATTCCCTGGCGAGTTAAACATCTTAATAATTTACCTAAACCATGGATCCATCCCGGTAGGCACGCTTCTTTCTTATTATTTATTTATTAGATAGCACTGATCACTAACATAGGCCATAATGTTTTGATATTGTTTTATTTTATTTATATGCAGAGTAAACAGATACTTAGGTACTACTTTTGAAAACGTTTTCGTACCTACATGTTTGTTACTCAAACTTTGCGAAAATATCAATTAATTAGTTATACCTAAGTAGGTATGTTATTCAAAATTACTTAGTATAATTATAAAAACATCGTGACTTTTTCCTGTAACCTCTGTAGATAAATTAATTGTCCATAGATAATTACTAATTTAAGTAAGTAGGTATTAATAAACTGGATTTATAAGGAAAAGATTAGAAGAATTATTTGGGCATCTTTGGCAGTCATTAGGGGTAGTGAGAAAAAGCCTGACAACCAGTCTTACCAAAGGGTATCATATCGGGTTGCCCAGGTAACTGGGTTATGAAGGCCAGATAGCTGCATCCGGTAAGACTGGCAGCCGACCCCTACATTGTCATAATTGCATTTAGTTATATAATTAAGTATTACTTAACTTCTATTATTATATTACTTTTAAGTATATCTTGGACACCAATGCGTAAAAGTGAAGGAAAACAGTTTGAGTAAATCTGGATCTGAAATCGCTAGTTCGCCTAGGGCCTAGAGCAATCGAGCTGGATAAGTAAGTACTACCCGTGCCGATAAAGAATGAGATTAGAAATCGCGACAGCTGTATTTGCCTCTCGCTCATACACTATAGCACATGAGCGAGAGTTGAATACAGCTGTCGCGATTTCTAATCCCATTCTTTATCGGCACGGGTTGTAACGCTACGCATGCTACGATACGATACAAGGAAAATTCTGAGAGAAATAAGTTCTCCTGTGTATATTTCGTAGCGCGCTCGTAGCTCGTAGCTCGTAGCTCGTAGCACTGATGCAATATGACACAAACATTTTGACATACTGTGTAATAATAATTAAAAATAGCTCTCAAAAACAACATTATTTTGTAAGCGTACGTAGGTACATACAAACATTAAAACTAAAAAAAAACGCCTATCCTTAATACTTCACCTGTCTCTATTTCTGCTGCGGAAGGAGTGGTTGAAATCATCATTACACTGATAGTGACTAAATGAATTAACATAATTTTCATATGAAAGGAAAAACGAGTGGAGTCCAAAAACAGAGGATAATGACATGACTTTGACCTCTCTTGCGAGTGACGTCGACCAAAATCCCCGCCCATAGAGCAACTAACCCATAGACATAGAGTAGTAGATATAGATCTTCTAGAATCGAGCGATTCTATGACTCGATCGATGACTTTTTCATGTGTAAGTAAATTATGGGATGGGATCAAAACTTGGGCTAAAAAAAGCTAAATATTAACCACCCCCAAAACCGCTAACTCTTCAGTAACTTTTCAAAATCAATTCCTTTGTAACTTGCTTCATTTTTAAATTTTTGATCATTGATAGTCATTTATTTATTTGTTTATTTAATGACTACACTATTTTATAGTAGGTAAAACTGACACGTACGAAATAATAATTAGGTACCTATAGTTACAAGAAAGTCTAAAACATTAAAAACTACAATAAACATAACATACATATTTCAGAGTGAATGTATAAAGTATGTAGCTTAATATGTTTATTAGAATTGTAACCGCTCGCTGATAGCTTTATAATTTTCGGTAGTTCTTTTATAATTTTCGGCGTAATAAATATTTTGCATTTAAGGCCGTAACCCGGTGAGTAATCGTTAATAGGTCGAGAGCCAGCGACCGAAAGAACTAAGTTAATGTATAAAGGCTTTTATTTTTTGAATTTAGTAATTTCCTCGATGAGGTGGGATAAAAAATTACGTGTTGCACTCGAGTGCAAAGATTTTTCACCTTGTGCTGTTTTGATTCCCTCGCGATACTCAGGATACTTTATTTAAGAATCCTTCGCTTGCTCGGTCATTACCTACCTAAAATTGAGCCCGCGGTTAAAAAGCAACTGTGCACTATTGTATAACTATTGTTTTTTATTTTCCAAAGCCCCCTTCAGTCAAACTGCATAGTATTCTTAATTTTTACCCACTTTATGGTAGATGCGCACTAAAGTTTCAGCTTTGATAAAATAACGTAGGTCTGGCGTTCACTGGCTCTTAGGCTATAAGCTGGTACAGTGAATATATAGGAGGCAAATGCCAGTTCTCTTGTCAGTCAGTCCCGGGACTCGGACCAAGTAACAACTGGTGCAGTGATAACAACTGAACATATACAGTGATAACAGGGAATTCCGATGTTTCGGAGTGTTGATAACAGTTTACTAGTAATTATGTAAAACAGTGTGTAACAACCCGGTTATCAGGTTGTGGGACCGGCAGACTTGTTGATTTACGGATAGTAAGTATTCTGTTGTTTATAAGAAACTTTTCTTTCAATGAAAAACTTTAGCTATTGACGATATGTCCATCAATCCAAATGGGGTGGATGCTTTCCAAATAGTTTCCTTAATATCTACGTATACCGATCAAATGTCATCTTCTAGCTTTTCTAATTGAAATCCATGTATCTAATCCAAATGACTCCATTAGCGGCCGACTATCAGAGTCGAAGACTCGCAATTAGGCAGCCGTTCGAATCGGCTGTGAATGTACAAAATCGCGTCCATTTTTTATAAAAGAAATGTCTATATCCTAATCTGTGCTCATCATCCGATCGCGTGGATGTCGGTTTGAACCTGAACACCCCCCTCTCTCTTTCCGCACCCCCGCTTTGGTGACGCCTACATCGCTAAATATTATCTACATAAACAGCACTTTGTGTCAAAATAGTTTATTTTTAGATGAAGTCATGGAATGTGTAAAATAAATGCGTTTAATTCCTATACAAGTCCAAGTCCTAAAACAAGATTTTTGAATAAAACATGTCGGGCCACGCTCGGTGGAGTTAACAAATAGTACAGTGACATCTCTCGGAAAATTAGGTTACTGTAACTTACAAAAACTAGATGGATTATGTATGATGGGTTTTCGTACGTTCCCTTTACTCAGTCATTGGTGATACCTATAAGATATGTAGAAAATGTCTAAACTCTAATCTCTTAATTTTCCTCATCAGTTAAAGTGACCATCATTACGTCATTGTTTTACGTGGATTAATAAATCATTAATACTAACTGTCTATTACCGAGTCAGTGTGGCTATTGTCACCCAATTTTGGCGAGTAACCTTCGAACATTGATGTACATATGTATGCCATCATATAACATTCGTCACAACCACATAAGTATTACATAGGATAGATAGATTCTTTATTATAATTAAGTATATGTGTCATTTTATTTACGACAGGAAATGTTTCCTTTGTGTTTTCGTGAAAGCAGTGGCACTTTAATTTGCAGTTTAGAGATTGTTATGTGACCGTATGTATAGTATAGTGTATGTAGACAATACGCGGGTAAGTTCGGTCCATGGCTCTTTTAAAAATTAATTAATGACAGATAAGAGTAACGGTTATCGTGTATAATTTTTTGTTTAAGCTCTACGGTTTTATCCTAACAGAAAAGTATCTGAGAGGTCCATATCTTCATCTAGTAATCGTTTGCTAGAAGTTCGAAGAGCAGGGGCCCGATTCTCCTAAGTTAATAATGTCAAAATCGAATAGAAATCGAATCGCAACATGATCGCAATAGCAGTTTTAACCATATCAAACGTTTATTTTAAGGAAAAAATAGCGGAATGCCACATACGCTTCAATCGTAATCGAGTCGGGATTGGATCTCAGTCGAATCGAGTCGAACGTGAATCGTATGTTGCTTAAGTAAAATTAGGAGAACCGGGCCCCTGCAATTGACTCAGTCTTTCATGCCTCCGGTACACCACTTGCAAGTAGCGAAAACCGCTAAAAAACCCGGTATTACTGGATTGAAATAATCAACTTGCACAGCTTTTTACATTCTTTGGTTCATTTTTATGAAGAAGTTAAGAAAAGTTCAAGGTTTAAGTTCACTATCAGAGCCCTATCTAGAGGTACATCGTTATAAGGCCCAAGCTAGAAGGACATATTATATTTATGATTGCCAAAAGAGTAACATACCGTAATCAGTAACCGAATTAACATTTTATACAACACCAATAAGCTTAAACGTCATTCTATTCTATTAGGAATTAGGAAGTGATAACCTTTAACCTACCGTATCATTCTGTGTTATCCAAATGGCGTTGTTTATTAAAACGCGCACTTCGCAACAGTTTGCGATATAAATATTAAACTTTTTCCACTTTTTTGCTGGGAAATTATTTTGATAAAGCCATTACATAATATTTTCTAAGGTTTGTTTGTAATCGGACGTGGTATTTAGTAGGATAACTTTTATGGATATCGTCACACATTAGGTACTATGAAAGTTACTTCGTAATGCAAATTGAAAATAACAATGGGCCTAGGACACTTCCCTGAGGAACACCGAATTTATTTAGGTCTTCTGAGAAATACTTGAGTAGTAGTATCTCAGATTTACCAAGGCTCAGACATATTTGGGTAGGGACTGAAATGACACTGCATACCTAACTGAAGGCCGTCTATTTTTATACATTATCAGCTTATTACTGCTCAATTTAGTGTAAACAAAGTATATTTAGGCGGAAAAGTATCACGGCATCTGTTATTTTTATTCGCGATAAAACGTCAAAACGGTTTGTCGGTGAACTTAGATTGGATTGTCCCCTTCAGATAGGATAAAACTCTGACAGACTCGTTAGATGCTTCTTGTTGCTGGGGAGTTTGTTGCGCCACTTCTTCTTCCCAGCAAAAACACATAGGAAGTGGTGAAGGGTGGGCGTTTTGGAGGCGTCTTTTGTAAATTCCTGACGTTCGAAAAGTGCTGTTTTGCATCTAAGTTTGAATAAACGGTTCTTGATTTTGATCTTAATTAAACCTAAAGCGGGAAGAAGGTCGAGAAATATATATTTTTTTCTCTGTAGGAAAGCCGATACTTGCGAAGAGTGGATCCGTTACTGTGAGAGTGCTTCATCTCCTCACGGAGGCCTTCAGACATGAGGCATCCCAAAGAAAGGTAAGCTTTATACCATCCTAGTCTTATGAGCGGCGGTGGTCGTATTACCAACACTTATCAAATTATATATTTAGGTATTAACTTACACTAGTTTTAACTTTCTCAAAGTAGTACCTGTCCTATATGTACCTACCTGCTTAATATTTTTTTTTTAAAGTCATTGATAGATTTTAAATCACGACATCACGGTAGGTATAGCCTATATAGAAAATAGTTTATGTCAAATGCTTGCAGATAATGAAGCTTTCTAATGGTGAATGATTTTTTTAAATCATTTGAGTAGTTTTTGAGTTTATCCGTTACAAACTAACAAACAAGAAAAAATACTTCTTTATAATTTAGTAGGTATAGATTTGAACAATTGTTATACGAAACCAAACTGCCGGTATATGCCAGGGTGTCGCCGTCAACGGAAACTTCTAGGAGGACATCATCATCGTAAGACCCTTAACAAGAAAACAAATATTTTCAGTTTGTTTATAACCCCATGGATGCCATGGGGTTATCACAAAAATTGCTTTTGTCATTTCATCCTATTTCCATTTCCTCATTTTTACCTATATTACAAGTATTTATTGTACAAGCCCGTTTTACGAAGTGCCTTATTGAACTCTTGTAACGTAACCATAGCGCGATGTAAGTTCCGCACAACCCGGAGCAACGCCATCTGTTGACCAAATCTAGTAATGTGCAGTTGGGACGTTTTGTGCTTGTTTTTTAAGATAATCAGATGTAAATTACCCTGCAGGGTACTGAAAACATTTTCCTTATCTGCTCTGATATTATACAAATAGACTTTTAGCGTGTGCGTTACCCAGGCCAGATGTTGTCGAAAATGGTAATTTTTAGTCTTTAGACTTCTTATTGAGAGTGCTGGGACCAATTGAAATGTTTTTTCATTTAATGAAATAACCTTTAAGATATGCATTATTTTGGTTTTATTATTGCCGAACAAATTTAAACTAAGTCCTAGGAAGTCATGTACAAAATATGATAAGAATCCGCTTAACCATTTCAGAGATCTAGCAAAACCAAAAACGTTACCCCAGGAAAATCTCTAATAACTTCGCAACCGAAGAAAGTACAAATACAAAATATGGCACAACATTTACTTTATCTAGACAACTAATTTTATAGGTAATATTTATTTAAATATTCCCATTAGAAAGAAAAAGGTCTGGCTGGGGTAACGTTACTCCAGCAGGAAATATTTTTGTGAAATAATTAAAAAACTATAAGTGCAACAAATTTAAAAATGTGCGCAACAATTACAGAAGCCGCACAACTAATTATCTATAAGATTAAAATTACCATTTTCGACAACATCTGGCCTGGGCAACGCACACACTTTTAGCTTTATACCCACCTAATGAGTAGATTTTCGTAAAATCCCTTCTTGATTCTTAACAGACGACTATCACTCTATAAAGAACCAACCTAACCAAGTTTGTAAGTCTTTATAGTTTCTGAGTTGTCGTAATTAATTAGTCAGTAGTATTCCGCTTTTAATTTAACATCAAATGAGTGTAATACAACTCTTAGATTAATTTTTACCTGTTACTTTTTTCTATATACCTACCTAAGTACGAAATTCAATGACAGAATGCCTTTCAGCTTCAACAATAACCCTTCTTCGGGTCAGAAGAGAGCCAGCAGCGCAGGCGCAAGCAATGTGTCGTCCACTAGCCAAGAGCCTAGGCCGATAGTTGTCGATGAACCGGCTATCACCAACGGAAGGTACGTACCTCTTTACGTCGGTAAAGTTTGAATTTATTGGAAACTATGGGTTTCCCGCGGTCTCAACCACGTCTTGTGGAAACTTCTTTCGATGCTGTGATAAAATATAGCTTTTTTTACTCTGGCATAGTCAAATCTCCTAATGGTGAAGATTCTTTCAAATCGCTTTTGTAGTTTCAAAGCTTTTAGGATACGTAGGTACCAACAAACAAAATGTTTCCTCTTTATTATATTGATAGGTATAGATAACCAGCCGTTTTCACGCGGTTTCACCCGCTTTCCGTGGGAATTACTGCCCGTCCTGGGATAAAATAAAGGTACCATAAGTTACTCGCAGGCAGATAATGTAGCTTTCTCAAGGTGAAAGAAAAAAAATTCTCTTGAAATATAAGTGCCTATAGATATAGATTTGAACTCCTGTTATAGAAACTTTAACAAGCAAATAAATATTTTGATTATAACCCCATAGCGCCCATGGGGTTATCACAAAAATTCGTACTACGTTCTAGTAAGTACGTTGCACAAATCAAAGTAAATAGCTCCAGCGTTCATGCTCCTTTTACTAAGTTTACCTTATTGAACTCTTGTAACGTAACCATACCGCGATGCAAGTTTCGCACAACACGGAGCAACGCCATCTGTTGACCAAATGTGGTAACGTGCACTTGGGACGTTTTGTGCTTATTTTGTAACATAATCTGATAAAAATAGGCCCGCAGGGTATTGAAAACATTTTCTTTATCTGCTCTCATATTATACAAAAACTTTTAGCTTTGTACCTAATATAAACATTGTGGAATGCAAATAAATAATATGAATATGAATAAATCCCCGTTTTACCCCTTAGGGTTCGATTTTCGTAAAATCCCTTCTCGATTCATTTAAATCGAATGATGTAAGGATAATTTCGTTTTAAATTAAATAGGTACCTACTTAGTGAACAACGTATTTCTCTAGCCTTCCTCGATAAATGGCTACTTAACTAACACTGAAATAATGTTTCATATCCGACTAAGCTTCTCTTCAGCTTCATACTATCTTTTATAGTTCCAATAAATAAAAATAATACAGAAAACAAGAAAGAAAGTCTAAAACAAACTCCATGGTACAGTTAGAGTTTGGTAGGTAGGCAGGCCCGCCGTAAGCGGGCGTGCAGCGCATGCACCGCACGCGGGCGGCACGTCCTAGGGGCGGCAAATCTAGCGAGTTATCACGTTATATTTAAAAAATACAATATCTTTTTACTAATGATTCGTCCTTACATATGAATTGTATCTTACAAGTTGACTTTTCAACGGGAAACCCACCAAATAACATATTTTACTGACTTTAAACATTGTTATAGATATTTAAGTGCGTTAGTTTAAGTTAATCACAATCTTTCAATACATAGGGGCCACTTGGGTAATGATTGCACTGCATTTATGCCCTAAGCAATTGCTTGCTAATAATGCCCTAATTAATTGCTTAGTTTGCTTATGGGCTAACCCAGGACTGCTTAGGTTACTCTGAACATTTCAAGTAAATAAAAAGTTATGTGTAATGTATGTTATGTATTGCAATAGTTATTTATCCAAAAGTAGGTTGGTTTTCTGCAATCAGAGCGGTGCATGTACATATTTTTTTCTGTTGGACAAGTAAGATGGATATCAATGGGGGGTCCGGATCCCCTGGATCCGCCCTCCTCCCCCTTATATATTTTTTGACAAAACGTATGTAGTCGTAGGGCGGCATAATCAGTTTTGCACGCTGGCGAACAAACAGCTAGCGGCGGGCCTGTAGGTAGGTAATAGGTATTTAATGAATAACACTGTGAACAAAGTCTAGTTAGACAATACATTCTCGAAAACATTAATTCAACAATTTGTTGTCTTTGTGAAGCTTTATCTTGTGTCCAGTGCGATGGCTCCCGCGCCGCAGTCGAGCACGAGCGGCGCGCGCGCAGCCACCGAGCACTCTCCCAGCTACGAGCCAGACTTCATGTACGTGGAACAAATCCCTAGCAATTGGAGGTAGGTACCCAAATTAACATGCGTGATGAAAAAACTAAGAAAAACTTCCTCAAGTCTTATTAATTTCGAAATAGACGCGAGATTAGGTCCACGTTAGGTATTAGGTACCCATGTTGGTAAGCGGTAATAAGAGATAAATTATTAGGTAAGTATTTTGTGATATGCATTATATAATGTTACGTTTTAAATTGTATAAGTAATAGGTACCTACTTTCGTATGTACCTAGTTTATGTCGCTTAGTTCTTACTTGTATTTAGCAGTATCTACATTTCCAGACAAAAATGAAAAGAAAACAACTTCAACAATAAACAGGGAAGCCCTGCACTGAAACTGTGATAAGTAGCTATGCGAGTTCAGGTTCAAAAAAACAACCAGGGCCCCGATTCTCCTAAATTAATAATGTCAAAATCGAATAGAAATCGAATCGCAATATGATCGTAATAGCAGTTTTAACCATATCGGGCATTCTGCTACTAATAAAAGACCAATCGTATTCGATTGACATTTGATTGGTGTGCGATTGGTCTGCTATTTTGATGATTTTGGTATATACGGTAGTTTGCTGTACAATCATTTTGCAATCGTAATTCATTTGCAGACAAAATGATTCATTATTGAATGACAGAAAAGGATAAAAACGTTTATTTCAAAGAAAAAAATAGCGGAATGCCACATACGCTTCAATAGTAATCGAGTCGGGATTGGGTCTCAGTCGAATCGAGTCGAACGTCAATCGAAGGTCGCTTAAGTAAAATTAGGAGAATCGGGCCCCTGATAATAGATAGCAATTTAATTATCATCAACGAATGGATAACTCGCATTAACTCCATTAAGAAATAAATAAATTATATTCAAAATACTTCTTATCATGAAAATAATAACAAAAAAACCGGGGCAAGTTTGTAATATTAGTATAGATATAGGTAGTTTTTTGAACAACAGTTGTTGGAACCTTTACAAGCAAATAAATATTTTAAGTTTCATTAGAACCCCATAGCGCCCATGGGGTTATCACAATTTTGTTTGACTATTCTGACTAAACAGAATTGAATTCCATAATCTGAGAAGACATATTATTTTCTATAAGCCCCTATTACTAAGTTTGCCTTTTTGGATTCTAGGCAATATATTATCGCCAACTCAGCCTTTAATAAAATAAGATTTCAACAATTTGTTATCTTTATCTTGTGTCCAGTGCGATGTCTCCCGCAACGTCATCCAGTGTGTACTCTCCTGGCTGGCAGCCTGACTTCATGTCCTTTGAACAACCCCCCAGCAACAGGTAGGTGTACCCAAATTAATAGCCATGATGAATGAAAAAAGTGATTAGCCCGTCTTTTAGAGGTAGATAACAAAAAACAATGGACACGTATTTTTTATTTAATTCTTACAAACAAATAACAGCGAACATGTAACACGATTGAATTAGTGTCACGTCACTTCTGAGTACAAATTTATCTTGTATCCAGTGCGATGTCTCCCGCGCTTTCACCCAGCGTGTACTCTCCTCGCTACGAGTCTGACTTCAGGTACATGGAACAACCCTTCAGCAATACCAGGTAGATACCCAAATGAATGGACATGATGAAGGAAAAAAGTAATATTAACATAACCATGATAAAATCCGTAGGTAACAACAGTTTGATTTAAATATCTAATATTCGCGTAAGTGTCAGAAATCAATATGAAAAAAGTAATCACTATAATAATGGACATTTGATTTTTAATTTCTTTCACCAATAAATAACAACGAAGATACAACACGTTAGAATTTTTTGTAACGTCACTTCTGAGTACAAAATCTGGTGTCCAGTGCGATGACTCCCGCGCCGCAGCCGAGCGCGAGCGGCGTGCGCGCAGACAGCGTGTTCTCTCCTGGCTACGAGCCTGACATCATATACGTGGAACAACCCTTCAGCAATATGAGGTAGGTACTCAAATTAATAGACATAACGAATGAAAATAACTAATTAGTCCGACTTTTAGATAGATATATATAACCCTAAAATAATGGACACATAGGTATTTTTTTATTTTCTCTCACAAACAAATAAAAGCAAAAATACAACACGTTAGAATATTTTGTTACGTCACTTCTAAGTACAAACCTTACGCGTTAAACAATTTGTCATCTTTGTATCTTGTGTCCAGTGCGATGTCTTCCGAGCCACAGCCAAGCACGTCCGGCGCGCACGCAGCCAGCGTCTACTCTCCTGCCTACGAGTCTGACTTCATGTACGTCGAACAACCCCCCAGCAATAGGAGGTACTCAACAGAATTATAAGTGTACTAGCTTTGTTTCCGATCGTCGTGTGTCACCATCTTGTCATGATGAGTTCCTTTTGAATAGGTGGTTCTCAGCTGCACCATCTACAACAGATCTCTATCAGACAGATCTTTGACAGTATCTAGTTACAGGTAGTCGGAAGCCAGAAACAGACTGCCAGTCTTACAAAGCCGTATCAGATCTTCAATGTCCAGTATCTATTTCTTGTGTTCATAGTTGTTTCTTGTTCCCAGTGAGTTACCTCTAGCAGAACAGCCGAGCACAAGTAGAGGAGCTTACACCGGGCCCGCTGGGTACAGAAGGTACACCCAAACATTTTACTTATTAGTATAATATAATCCATTACAAGATTCGTAGTAAACATTAACTCAACAATTTGTTATCTTTGTGAAACTTTATCTTGTGTCCAGTGCGATGGCTCCCGCGCCGCAGCCGAATGCGAGAGGCGCGCGCGCACCTAACGTGCCCAGAGTCGAGATTATAGAACAGCCGGCTCGGTACAGAAGGTAAATATACCTACAAACATTTTACTTATTAAAACTCTTTTTCATTTAACTTTAAACATTATAGAGAAAATGCCCACCAAAGGGATTGGAAACCGACCGTCTACTAAATATACAAGTTGTCAATTTGACATTGATAAAAGGAAAAGCTTCGACTCACTAATAACTTCGAAACTGTCGCGCGATTAGCTGTCCACGTTAGGTATGTTGTTACACAGTAGGTAAGAGATAAATAATTAGGTATTTTGTAACTCGTGACATGTATTAAATAAAGTTAAAACAAAAATGCAGCATCATTATTGTTTTAAATAAGTAGTAGGTACTTTTGTAGATAGTCTATGTAGGTACATACATTTATTAGAACATTTCCAGACAAAAAAATAAACAAAACAACTTTGTTTACAGAGTTGATCCAAATTAAAAAACATGGGGAAGTCCCGTGTTTCATAACTGTGATAAGTAGACGTACGCGAGTTCAAGTGTAAAACAACAACAAAAACAGGCCGCAATTCAATGCAGAAAATAAATAAATTTTATACAAAATACTTCGTAACATGAAAATGATAAGAAAGTAAAATTGGAGCAAGTTATCAAAAATAAAATACCTACCAAATTGATACTTTGATTCGAATAGGTACTTTTATCTGACGCAAAGGGTTGACATGACATGATCTTTAAATACAAAATGAAATACACAAAAACAATAACGATAATATAATCAATCATATCAGCAGAGATCAGCCAGCTGCGCAAGATCAGGGGCGCGATTTTACTGTACTTAAGCGACATACCTACGATTCACATCGCTGCAACATGCTCTAACTAACGCAAGTCATAAATAATACGTATCATCTGCCTAGCCTTTTTACAGACAAGTACTTTTCAAAATTACACAATGTGATTCGTTTTGAGTAGTATGTGTTTGTTGCTCGTTTGTCCCAGATTCCGGTACTTTACTGAGGTGGACTCAGCGGGCTCGATTCGCGGCGAGCACTATACGGAGGAGCACAAAACATACCCCACTATCAGGATACTGGGCTTCAGAGGACGCGTCATCATCATCGTGTGTACTCTCACCAAGGACAGCCCTGGGGCTTACAAGTCAGTAATAACACAAACACAGCATAGAAGCAGAGAATCAAATCAAATAATTCATTTCCAAAAGCATAATCACACTTTTACATGGTCAAATTACTTAAATACACATATCTTTACCGAAAAATAAAGCGAACATTTTTGTTTTTTCCTCTTGTTATACTGAAAAAGCGAGTCCAGTAGGGTGTCTGAAAGAATTGTTGATAACTGACTAAACCTTTATGTACTCGCTTTATGTTCTCCCTTACATACTTTCTCTTCTACTTGCTCTATATATCTACATAACATACCGTCATTTTACAACCTCTGTAGTTTTTGATAATTGTTTACCGCAGGGTGCATCCAGCGTGTCTAGTGGGTGATAATTGCATGTATCACATACTTCAAGAAGAAGTAGATGTAACTGAGGACAACTGCGTCTTTGAGTTCAACAACCTTCGCATTCAATACGTGGCAAGTAAGAACGTCAACGAAGAGCTCCAGTTGAGGAAGAAACTTAGAATTGATCCGTTTAAACGTAAGTTACCTATAACATTTTTTTTATTTCTAGGAAGTAGGCGGTTAGGTACTTAATCTTTTCTATCAGTAATTTGTAAAAAAATATTTGGACGTATCTCAGCCCGTTTGGACCATTGCACTAACATTAAGTCTACTTAGCACTGGCATATATCTTCTTCCCCAACCACCCTTCACCACTGCCTAATGAGCTCATCTTTTTTCCCCGTATGGCATCTCGTTCAACTTATTAGGCCGTGTAGGTACAGCTTAACCGGGCTTTTCCCTTACATTGTTACTATTTACAGAGGGGTATGGGCACAAGCGGCTAAGTAAAGTAGACCTGCACGCTGTGAGGCTGTGTTTCCACGTGTTCGAGAAAGGCGCGAGTCGCGAGCTGGCACCACCTGTCGTCTCTGACATCATCTATGACAGCAAGTTCACTGGCGACCTGACTATCAAGGATTTTTGCTACCACTCCGGGCCCACTACTGGCGGGACTAAAATTATTTTCGTGTCTAAACAGGTGAGAGTGACTTAGAAGGACACTTTGTAAAGTACGGCGAAAAAGTTAAAAGTAAGGAAAGAAGGTAGATACAGTTCGGTGAATGCCTTATTTTCTGACAAAAGTCTTAAATAACAAATAAGATAAAATAAAGTTTTGGACCATTTCTCATATCAAAACTTCAAAGATTGCAAATATCGAATAGGGACTTTATTTTCCAGGTTTCAAAAGGGGACATCGAAGTATTCTTTTACGAAATAGAAAACGGAGTCATAGTGTGGGAGGCGCCGGCTACTGACATAAGAGTATACGAAAGGACTGCCATATCCTGTCTCAGCCCGCCTTATAGGGACAGGATCATCAACAACGATGTGCAGGTGAGCACAAAACTGTGCTAAATATAATAAATAAAATATTGAACTTATTATAAATTAATTTGTCATACGTACAGATTTTAAGTAAGGCTATGCCTTTGTAAACACAGCAAAATAGACAGTCAATCTGTCACACAGCAAAATAACAGTAAATCTGTGTACATCGCTAATACTTAGCTGTTGGAATCAGTCAGCATCTTCGCTATCGTGCCGTCGTCGTCATCTGCAGCTGAACCCCTGATCGTTGATTTTCCAGGTGTTCTACCACCTTCGGAGGCCATCGCACAACAGCACCGGGACCCCTGCGCGGTTCACATACAGGGCAGAACAGGACGATGGTAAGCTCACTACACTGACGGATCATCTGCCTAGCTTTCCTCCCAACTACGTGGCGGTCGCCTTCCAGTCTAACCGGATGCAGCAGTATATCAGTGTTTACATGGAGCGACTGCCTATCTGGCATCCTTAACCTGAATTCCCAGTCAACCCGATACCCCTTGGAATCCCTTAGTTGTCAGACTTTCTGACTTCTGACTGCCCGTAACTTACGGGACGATCAGACGATCTTTGGCCCTAAACTAAAAATGTTCAAATGACAGCCGGGTCACCAATTTAATATAGATTGATAAACTGACAACAACATTGTCCACTTTGTTATGTGTACTAATGTCTTAATCATTGATTTCAGAGGAAGTAGTAAGAGCAAAGAAACGCAAGTCATTACTTCCCATTGTGCGGGAGTATATAGGTATGGAATTACTACTTTATTAATAGTAATAGTCATTGGAAACATAGTGTGTTTTAGTCAGCACCCATCCACAATCAGACCCTCATTCAAATATGCATTTATCGAAAGACATATGTATTTCTAAGTAGAAAAAAAGTTATTTCTAAATCAAATTAAACTTAACTTGCCTTAGGCGCTCCCTAGACAATCAATTAAATTGCGCAATGTTAGGTACGAATTGTGACTAATATTTTTATTGTAAGTATTTTTGCACAATATAATTCTAGAATCCTCTTTAGAATGCATTTTATTCCGGTTTGTATATTAATATATTGCAGATTGGCAGCCGCCGGTAACTCCTCCACAGGACTACGCAATGCAATTTGATCAGGTACAAATTCCGAACTCATAGAAAGTCCGAATTACTTGGACTTAATTCGAGCAACTATAAAAACTGTAACTAATGTTTTTACTTTTCTATCAGAATGGGGAACCGCTACCTGGTCCAAGCCGACCTCGAACATTCCACTCTGACGTGCCTGCCAGCTACTCTGGCGTGCCTGCCAGCTACTCTGACGTGCCTGCCAGCTACTCTGGCGTGCCTGCCAGCTACTCTGACGTGCCTGCCAGCTACTCTGACGTGCCTGCCAGCTACTCTGACGTGCCTGCCAGCTACTCTGGCGTGCCTGCCAGCTACTCTGGCGTGCCTGCCAGCTACTCTGACGTGCCTGCCAGCTACTCTGACGTGCCTGCCAGCTACTCTGGCGTGCCTGCCAGCTACTCTGACGTGCCTGCCAGCTACTCTGACGTGCCTGCCAGCTACTCTGGCGTGCCTGCCAGCTACTCTGGCGCGCCTGTTTTAAACCGAGTCAACTCTGTCAGCACGCATTTTGAGCAATTACATGTGCATCCTGAGCAACCAGAATCGCATCATGAGCAACCAGGATCACAGTTTGCGCTAATTAATGAAAACAACGAGGCTGCTGATTATAATAAACAGGAATCTCTGCCATCACCCTATGACAACCAAAATGATGAAACTGACACCAATGACGAATTTGACTTGGATGATATCTACTTAAATGGTTATTTCGATTAAGTTATTGCCTAGTCTAGTATTTCTTTATAACAAAGAAACATCGCTTAATGTCTAAGTTATAAGTTGTAAGTTGCATAGCATAGTGGAACATGGACTAGAAGATGTGATCACCACGCTAGCATAATGGCAGATCGGTGATGTATATTTTAATAATGTGTTCAATTTTTTTATCACCAAAGTGCCATCTTGATATTAAGTAATAATTCAATATTGACCTATCAGGTTTTATTATGTAAGTAAATCTTAATATATAAAAGAAAGTCGTGTTAATAACGCTACTTATAACTCAAGAATGACTGAATAGTTTGAGATGAAAATATTTTTTGAAAATGTTTATAACTTTGAAAGTTTTACAGGTGCTTGAAAAGTAACCTTTGAAAGGAAGACGAAACGCTCAATTAAAATATTTGTTATGTATTATGTAAGACAGAGTTAAAGATCTATCTTTAATCAGGTTTTGTGTTGTATGCATGGTCTGACCGTTTTTTGGTGCAGTTGACAGTCTTGTCAGACAGTAGAAAAATGCTACTTTCCCTTTTAAATTGACAGCTGAAAACTGCATAAAAGATTCTCACAGAACATTCAGTGCTCCTTTATTTGGTATGTACTATGTTGAATCTCTATTAATAGTAAGTAAAGTCTGCACAGTTGTGTATAATATTATAAATTGAATCTTGTACAATAAATAGTGGCTCCGAAGTACCTAATGCGACTATTTTTGATCAAGCACTAACACCCAATCCAAACATAATAGATTATATCGGATTATAAAGGGTGTCATATTGATTGAGTGGATTAGGTACTGAGAGATTATTACGTTTTAAAATAGTGTTAAGTTAGTTTAATTATTTTTATTGCTTCATCTCCTTTTTAGTTATGTTAGAATTTAAAAAAAAAAACATAAAATGTAAAAAAAAATCCTTTGACCCAGCTAGAGAGTACCTACCTACTTAGGTATAATAAGTATTTTTTTTTAACGTTTTCCGTACTGAGGTATTTATTTATTTATTGCAAAATACACACATACAGTATAGAAATGCATCCTTATGCTAGGTATACATTACCCTGTCAGGGCGCAGCAAATCTTTACTAAGCTACCTCATCATTTTTATAATAACTTTAAGGTTTATTAAAGCTACCTCACACAATAGTCACGTTTTTACATGATGTATTTAATTTTTATAATTAAAAAAACCCTGTTTTATACAATAAGTATTATTTTTGTGGTTCTCTGGTAATACCTACCTATGTGCTGGTACTTTAGCAGATTTCATAAATGTACTGATAATGACTGATACTTGCATTTTAACAATAAGAAATATGAAGAAACATAATCTGGTCCTAATACTGTAACGGTAGGCCTCCCGCGTGTGGACTTCTGCCAGTGACCTAATACCCTAGCCAAAGGCAAGCTTTATCTCAAAGAGGCTGTATAGCCTCATAGGTGCCAGTCAAACTGACGAATTTATTAACGCCATAATTTTATTAGTGTTTTTTATATTTATTTTGACGTTTTTAATAAATATTTTAATTATATTTTTCGTAGTTTTTATTGACTGAACAAAAACCTTTTCTCTTTACTTACCTTACTTAGTTGTGTTTGCTTCAGCGAGTAAATCAAAAGATACATTTTTATCGTGCATTTTGTACGTCTCAGTTTAGCAGAACGTTAGTATACTGTACACCCACCTTTTTGCGCTGGCTACTTTAATAACATTGTGCAATTAAATTTTTAAACTTTCGCTAAAATCGCTAAAAAATATTGCGCAATCTTCAATATCAACCCTATATACAACTCTTAAGATTGCGCAATTTAATTGATCGTCTAGGGGGCGTCGAATAATCGAATGAGCTTGGAGTTTGACAGCAACTTGACATTGACACCAGTGCTCAATACGTCAGACGGGTTGCTATGAAACGCCTGCTAATAATGTAAACAAAAAACACAACAAGTGCGTTTTTAAGGTGCAATAGAATATTATAAAACAAAGCATAATGAATGAATTGAGTGCAAGTGTACCTGAACCTAAGAAAGTGGGTGTATGGGCTGAAGGAACTCACATTGAGGCGAAGTAAGTACTCATATATTTTGCTACCTAGGAACCTGAAAGATGTTTGTGATAAAAGATAGTAAAATTACTATTATTAAGTATATCTTGCTAAGAGCTACTACAAGTAATAATATTCTGTTAAAGACGGCGTAACCTAAGTTAAACTACTGTACAACTCTTCTAGAGAATTCGTGATACCCAAGAAATCACCCGACTCTAGCGATGATATACCAACAATACCTGACCTCGATGATCTACAAGACATACTGGAGAAGGAAATATCTATGCCACCTGTGTAAGTTTAGCGTTATTTACATACAAAAGTAGATACTAGCTTTTGGTTTCACCCATATCTGGGACAAACTCTTCTGGTACTTAAATAAATATCATAATCAGTTATAATGCAGCATTCTTGTAATATTGGTCTAGTAGTTATCAAGTTATAGCATACATATTATACACAAATGTTCCATCTTTTACATAAGTAACAATGTAAGTTTTTGGTAGTGTTATTTAGAACCAAATTGAAATATTTCAGATCTGATCACAAAGATACAGAAACTGTCAACGCCCTGTCAGAAGTTGGAGGTGGCTTATCAGGCACAGCGGACAGCATTGAGGCAGTACTAGAAGTACTCAACTCTTACATTCCTCACGAGGAGATGGATTCTGCAGATACTGTGTGGACAGTAGACTCCTTGCTCCAAGAACTGGCTGAAGAGAGCCAGGAATAGGAGTACCATATTAGGGAAAATTCAAATCTGTAAATTAAACAGTTTTTTTTATGAGCTTAAAAACAGTAATTTTGTGTTAATTACAACAAGAATGATGAGTTATACCCACCTATAAATTAATTACTGAAAATTTTAAAAATTACTTCAGCAGTAATAAGGATGTTTAGTATTGTAGCTAAATAATAAGGAAGAAACAAGTTTTGTCATAATTTTATTTGTAAAAAACTTTTTATTTTTTTACTATTAAATACTGTGCTATAACAGTTAGTTATTGTAACAAATTATCCGTCCAATTTATTAGTACACTAAGGAATGATTGTTCTCACTTATTAATAGATAAATAATTGTAATTTGAAATTATTGTTGTTATTGTACATTTAATTGAGTTTAATAATATTCTGTTTTATTTTTACTCTTTTGTTACAAGTTATATTTTCTTTATCATTTATTTAGTGGTTTACTAACAATTACATTGAAACAAAGAAGATTCATACTATGGCGATTATGACACGGCACCGCTCACCGCCGCGGAGAGCGTTTGGCGGAAAACTAAAGAAAACAGCGCAACCGCGCGGTCGTGCGGTATGCAAGTAAAAGGGTTGAGCTGACTTTATATAGAATACAACTTGAGATCCGATTTCACGCCTTATCTCGGTGTGCGGTGCTGTGTGTGAATCACTGTAGCTGATGATATTTATACATTCTAATTTATCAACTCTTATCGAGGAACCTTTTCAATCTATGGGGTAGAACTGGATACAGCTATGATACAATATTAGTGTGGATAATACCTAGGGCCATATTTAACGCACGTTAAAAATAACTGAATTAGTTAATTTCACGTTATGAGTCAGCCCCTTTTCTATTATAATAAATAGGCTGTGAATCTATATTTATCAGATGATAGTTTACTCACTTTTAGACAGCTATTCTGCTTTTGTGATTACAAATATTCTAATGGGATAAAAAAATCCTAGAGTTTTATACAGTTCAAATTATTTTACATGCCTCTTTGAAGACTTTTCAAAGCTATTTGAGATCCAGTAAAAAGAACAGGTTACCATAACATTGTGATGGGGCAAGATTTCTTATCTGACACGGGTAGATAACGGTGGTAGGCTTCCTGAGTGTATCAATACTAAGGCCCACATTTCCCGACAACGTAACCATCAGTTTTCTTAAAACAACTACCTACATAATTTGAATTTGAATAGTTTCTTTGAATCTTGAACGTGAATTATTTTAAGAAAATTGATGTTTATGTTGATGGTAAACTTCTGCCTAATAATAGAATTGCTAAGATGTCAGTCCATAAGTTACATCTTGATTAGATACATAGGTACTCTTTTACCCAGTAAATTTCCTTACCAGCTAATCATTAGAAGGATATACAAATCCGAACACAATGGAATATCGGGGCCTAGGTTGCCCACTCGATATAACAATTTTAAACTAAGATTTTGGGCAACTAAATAAATAAATCTTAATACAATTTCTAACGGTTGCTGTGACAATATTTTTGAAGACACTGTAAAAGTGTCAATTTTATTTGTCACACAGTACTGGTGAAGCTTGAAGGCTAAAACTATTATTTTACGTACTATGTTGAAGCTCTACGAGATGGAACAGCTGAGAGGGACACCTAACAATTCATTTGTGACTTGTTTACTATAAATCAATAGTCAGCAATATAAAAAAAACATGAAGTAGCTGATCTAAAAGAAGATGAAGATATTTCAGTGACAAAACTGTAACATATTTTCTTCTATGATCTATTGATAATCTCAAGTCATATCTTTCTAGCCACATGCTCGGAAAGATGTGAAGTTTCGATTGTCAGGGCTACGATTGCTGATATTCGCATTCTAATACACTTGTCAATTTCAGGATTTAATGTAATTGTCTGAACTAGCTTTTTGTTAGAGCAAACAAGCCTTAATTAAACTGAATTTCTAATATTTCTAGCTATACTACAGAACTGGACACAATTTCACCTAACTAGAAAATAATATTCTTGCTAATTACTGCGAACTGAGGTCAGGAACAACAAGTTAGCTAGGCATTCTAAACCGTCAATAATTTGCTTGTAATATTCTGTTTTCTTTGCGCTTAACAAGCCAAAAAACTGAATTCTAAATGCATTTGTCAATGAAAACAAACCCTGTATTGCGTTAATTTTATCTAGCGCAAATTCTTTTAAATTCTTCGAGATTAATTCTGAATCAACAATTATTAATTCTATGACCTGGACGAGATGCTTTGGATTAGACTCCTGGTTGATCCGCCTGCTGTCCTGAAGGCAATGTATGCTGTGATACCTAGGACAATGTATGAGGGCAAGATTGTTGCTGCGTACATCTCTTTGGTATTCAATAAACTGAGTCCAGACACAAAGAAATGTGATACTATGACCCATCCGACTTTGATGTAGTTTTTGTCATCAAATCCGCTGAAGAATATGACACTCCAGAATGTGTTGAGCAGTATCATGCAGAGGGTCATTGCTGCACTCGTCACGAAGAAGTACTCAGTTCCATTGTAGAGACCTAAAGTGCCCGGCCCCACCTGGAATATTAAAAGGAACAATTTTATTCTAATGTCTAAAAATAGTCAAATACTTGATAAAACTGTTTAAATGGAATTAACATTGTTTGTGTTTACTTGATTGTTACAGTTTTCCTCTTAGAACGTTTGTGAGGTATACACAAATCAAGCTGAGGAAGTGTTTGGCTTATTCTATCAATTTGTCAGGTAAGTAGGTACGTATTTTGTAGTGATTCAACATGTTATATCTTTAGTCATTACTAGCTGTTTTTCTAGTTTCACTTGTGTCCCATGTTGACTACTGCCAGTACCAGGACAAAATATTAAGATGCCATAAATTGCCAATATTTCATACCAGCTAGCATATTTCATAAAATAACATACCGAATCAGCTAATACATTGATAAGAGCAAAGGCGCCGCTCATGGTTCCGAATCCCAGACCAGATACATAAGCCATCTCCAGCTTGTTGCTACCAATGTTGTGGTTCTCTGATATCTCTTTCAGTCCTGCTTCTGTCTTCCGTAACAACAGATACATGCCATACCGGAACACTTCCTGAAACACATTTTATTACCAATTAATTTTCTAATGGTTATTCAATGTATAAATTAATATTTGTTATTGGTATGCTATGTATGCGGAAGTAAACTCTTAAACTTGTAACTTTATAATTCTACACTGCATGAAATAAAAATATAACAAGTGTGTCAATATCACAAAATTTTTGACATATGTTACAAAATTAACGTTAGCAAAAGCTATATTCTAAGCTAAATAAACAATTATACTTATTACTGACCTGGATTATGATGGCAAACACCATTCCGAAGGCTAAATACGACCGTAACGGTACCACTGCGTACCACACCACTGATGACACCAAAAACGATAGCAACCACCCAAATGCTGCAGCTATCATGATGATGATGCGCACTGGGTCGTTCGCCACCGTCAGCGCGAACATCACCAACGGAGCCCCGAACGCAAGGAGGGAACAACTGAAGAATTCTGCTAGAGTCATCCTACACAATTATTTACAACTGTACAGTAAACCTTACACCACCTAACAGCTGCCTAATGCAGTTGATTGATTAGCTTAATAAGAGTAATCAAACTGTGAGCATTTGATAATGAATCAATATATTGTTTTGTTACAAAAATTAAATGAATCACGAATCACAGCAATGAGCAAAAGCAAACGCAGTTTGTCTGTCAGTGTCAAACTGTCGGTCTGTCAATCATGTCATATTGACGCAAAATCACAGATTCACAATTCGAAGTTAAAGATGCAATAATTAAACGTAAAGATCTAGTTAATCAGTCTAATTAATTTTTATTAAGTACTTATTTTTGCGTTTTTCCTACTTCCTTGCATTGCATGAAACACTAAATAGGTACATGTAAACCTTGATGATACGTGGTGAACTGCTGATGATAAATAAGCATATCGTAGTTATGTGCGAATCATTTTATATAGTTTTTTTGGGAAACTAATGTTAATAGAAAACCACTAAAATATAAGCATTAAGTTATTTACTTTGCGTTTAGTTATTTCAACCACTGATCAATAAGTGTCAAAATACTGGAGATGTCAATTTTACACAATTTCACAAAAATAACCTCTACGTTGTTGTTCAATGTGATTTACAAATCTAATTAAAATAACAGGAAAAGCATTATTTGTATGTTTATAAATAACCATGGCTCCAAAAGGATCTAAGAAAACTTTGTGGGTGGACTGCGAGCGATGCGGTTGCAGCATAACAACAAACGATAAAAACATTCATGTTGAGTTAGAATGCAAGAAAGATCAATTGAAATGTCCGTATGTTGACGATGGGAAGCTGTTTACTTGGCTGCAGAGGACTGGCGTGGCGCCGGATGGAGCTCCCCGTGATGCTGTGCTTGTGCATCCGTCGGCTGGCACGTTAATAGGCGCCGTGATTGGTTGTCCCCTTCAATTGAGCAGAGACGGTGCTCCAATGATGGTGAAGCGAATGTGGCCTTCTAAAGCATCTGCACCGGCGGCAGTTATATTACCCGCAGCTGGTAAGGGCCTCTAGACCACTCTATGACGTATACCATGTACCTAATGATGGTGGTGGTGGTGGGTCAAGATTATTTATCACACAGTTAAGCCTTCTTTTCTTATTTCACAGATTTGTCCAGTGCGTGGAGCAGTGACAACATGAAGGTGACAGTCTCAGTGATAAAAGAGGAAATACCGCAAGCAACAAGAGTAACAATCAGACTCAACAACCACAAAACAGAATCAGACATTACTGATATTTTAAAACAACATTTTTATAGCAATTTTGTTTGTATTGGTAGTATTTTAGTTTACTATTACTTTGGTAAGAAATTAGAAATTGAGGTAATTGACATAAAATCTGATAATTTAGATCATAAGGGTTGGTTTGTTTTAAGTGAAAATAGTGTTTGGAGTATGGAGAAGGATACAGTTCAGAAAATAAAGAAAAAGCCACAGGTTCTTGGTGGTGTAGATGATATTTTGGAGGAAATACAGACCTTCATTAAAATATCATTCAGTATGGATGGTCTAACAGCCAACTTTCAACCCACAAGAGGCTTACTTCTTTATGGACACTCAGGAATAGGAAAGACAGCTATTTGTAAATATTTAATTGAAAACATCAACTGCTTTTACATAGAAATTAATGGTCCAGCAATATTTAGTAAATATTTTGGTGAAACTGAAGGTACGATGAGAAGCTTGTTTGAGAAAGCTATTCAAAATCAGCCAAGCATTATACTGGTTGATGAGATAGAGACAATTTGTCCAAGGCGGTCTTCAGGCAGCACGGAGCAGGAAAGGCGAATAACTTCAGCATTTGTGAACATGCTGGACAGCCTACATGCAGACAATAGCAGGGTTTTTGTGTTAGCTACAACCAGAAAGCCAGAAAACATCGATCCTATGCTTAGGCGATTTGGAAGGCTGGACAAGGAAATAGAAGTTCCTGTACCAGATAGAATAAGAAGAAAAGAAATGGTTTACAGTTTGCTGAAAAACTTGCCAAACAAAATATCAAGTGAAGACATTGAAAATATCTCGGACTTAGCTCATGGTTATGTGGCTGCTGATTTGGTAAATTTGTGCACACAAGCCACCATGAAATGTATAAAGCGTTCTAGTGATTATATAGAGCGCGATGACCTGATCGCAGCACTGACCATCGTCAGGCCAAGTGCCATGAGGGAACTGCTCATTGAAATACCCAATGTGAGGTGGACAGATATAGGTGGGCAGGATGACCTGAAATTAAAATTACGTCAAGCTGTCGAATGGCCTTTGAAACACGCGGAGAGCTTCCGAAGGCTAGGAGTAAAGCCACCAGGTGGCGTCCTACTGTACGGACCACCGGGATGCTCCAAAACCATGATAGCTAAAGCCCTGGCAACCGAAAGTGGTCTGAACTTCCTCTCAATAAAAGGCCCGGAATTATTTTCGAAATGGGTTGGCGAATCTGAGCGCGCTGTGCGAGATCTGTTTACGAAAGCTCGTCAAGTGGCTCCTTCTATTATATTCTTTGATGAAATGGATGCGATCGGCGGGGAAAGAGGGGCAGGGGAGGCGGGCGTGCATGAGAGAGTACTGGCTCAACTGTTGACTGAGTTGGATGGAGTGGTACCACTGAACTCGGTCACTATTTTGGCGGCAACCAACCGCCCCGACAGGATGGATCGAGCACTATTACGGCCCGGCAGATTAGATCGGTTGATCTATGTCCCGTTACCAGATTTTGAGACTAGGTTACAAATAATAGAGTTGAAATTAAGTAAAATGAGCACAAGTGATGATGTGAACTCCCATAACTTGGCAATAAGGACTGAAGGGTTTTCAGGAGCTGAGTTGCAGGCTTTGTGTCACGAAGCTGCGTTGAGGGCTTTGGAGAAGGACCTCGACTGTCCTGCAGTAACTATGGAGCATTTTGAACATGTCCTCAAAGATTTTAAGCCAAGAACACCTGAGTCTCTTTTGAAGGTCTATCAAGAATTTGCTTTAGGACAAAAGTCTGGATAAGTTTTAAGAATACATTATTTACATTTTACGCCTTTAGTTGAATAACCAGAGAATCGCTTCTAAAGTGTGATGTGTGCATTTAATAACAGGTTAATAATAAGTATAAGTGCCTTACTTTCTAAATCATTTATTTAATAAGAATTCTTACAGCTATTTGTATAAATTAATATTAAATCTAGTCCTTATTTTAATCACATCAATTTTTAATAATACATGTTTTTATCGCGACTTTTAGATATAAATACAAAGTTATTCATATTTGGAGTCAAACAAAGGGAAAGATAATAAATTTATTATTAAATGTTTGGAAGAAATGTGAGATTTTTATTTTGTATCCATTTTTTTTTATCAATCTAAATAAGATTTGATTTCGGTACTTGAGCATGTCAATAACAAAAGTGAATGCCGAAAAGTACCAATAATTATGTAAATTAATGTATAAATAGGTACACAAACAGTCCTACACACGCTGGGAATTTACAACACAATAGTTTTGTCAGTTCGCTCACATTGGAGTAGCGTAAAATACTTTACACTTATATTGGAGATATTTAACATCTCATACCATTTTTGTGACTGATAGTAATGGCTTTTTTTTATTATGAAACCATTTATTACTTATATATTTAAATGTTGATAATTTCTGGTCATACATTGGTTTACATTTCCAAGGTGCAACCCTCTATTTACCATAGATCTATGAATCAATAGACTGGTACACGTTACCTACACCAATGTGGCTGAAGCGATCACATTTTAAATGCAAGTTTACACACTATGGTATCTACTAATAAAAAATTCGACAAATCGTCTTTATAGTCACACGCATATTGCAAAAATACTCGATACTTAGGCCTAAATTCACCGACAACACAAACGTAAATTTTCTGAAAAAACTCTTAACAACCATACTTTTTAGAAAAACGAGCGTTTATGTTATTATCGGTGAACTTCGCCTTATTCGAATATTTCAATACATAGCTTCATTTGCTACGTCAAAAAGTATATATTCTACTTCATATTGCAACATACATAACCAGGACCTATATAACTACGTAGAAAACTTTTTACATAGTTTTACTTGCTTATATTTACAAGTAATAACTAAATACAAAATGGATGTCGCTAGGATTTTTTTACACATATTTTTGTGGAAAACATCCTAGCTACGGTTTACATGATAGCGTATAAAAATCTTATAAAGTTAGGCAAGGTCTGTATCTTTAGACAGTTGTACTTGGGAAAAACAAAATAATCCTCTTTTTGTCATTGTTGGGTAAAAACTGAACACATTTTTTATCTTTTAAGTACAGAGGCGATTCACTTTTATAGTTTACTTTTATGTTTTTAATTGCAAATGTCTACAAGTAGAACAGCCCATAGATACAGTAGTTGCCTTTATTTTTTCAATTCACCTAAGAATCTTAGGTTACTTATTGAAACCTCAAAATTTTGAAATGTTAATTTTTCGGTCAGTCTTTTGATAAAGAGATAACATTCATTCACAATTTTTTAATCGAAGTCGGATTACAAGCCGACAAGTCAAACACTTTTAAATTGTACATAAAGTACACATTTTCAAGTAATTAAGAAAACCGTTTTAGGTATTTCTATTCTTTTGTGAGCCTATGCTGGTTTCTATAGTGGAAACCACAATGTCAAAGTCCAATTTCAGATTTTTTTTATTCCGATAATTTTTAGGGTTAGTTCACATCTACGCACACCGAACGCTTTTTTTGGCAAATCTTTCACAACTTGGTCTTCTTTTCCGTATGCTCGCGGGGTTCAACACTCATATTTTTCATTGCTTCGTTATGTCTCTATGTGTTCGCACCCTAATAGCTTCTCATAGTAAAGGGTACTATTTGGTACGGACGCCAGCAGGTCAACCTACCCGGATCTGTCAAATTTTACCAATCGAACATAAGCCTTCCGCTATTGTGATAAGGTTGTAAATCTATTAAAGAAATTTGACAGATTGTGGTAGGTTGATGTGCTATCGTCTGTACATGCTGATTTAACAAAGTTAATCAGATCATAATGCTCTCTGGTATGAGGGGTCAATGCCATGTGACTGGTTTCATTGATATTCTTTCAGCGCTCATTGAAAAGTTTGTTTTTTTTTTATGCTGATATTTTACAAATAATAGATGCACTAAAAGTCTTCTCATTCCTAAGAAATTCTATTGCTTGTTAAAAAAATACCCAATAACGGCCGAATACTCAAACGGCACTCAACTTTAAGTACTGCTTCAACGATGCATAATTCAATCTCTCTCACTTTAATTTCTGGGACAGAACACTTACTGGAACTTTAAAATTAAGTTACCTTTGAGTATTTAGGCAAATCCTTAACCAAAAGAAGACCAATAAAACGTACCCTCAGACCCAGAGCTCACTACTACGTACCCTGCTTACCCTTAGACGCGCAGTATCTCGGTGTGTCGGTTGTAGCAGATGGCGATCCAGTCGGGCTGCGTGGCCCCCCACTGGATCTGGTTGACCTCGCCCTCGGCGGCGGTGTACGCGAGGATGGGGTCCTCGATGGCGCGGGGCATCTGCTGGATGTCCCAGATCAGCGCCTGGTGGTCGTCGCCCGCTGTGCAGATGTGGCACGAGCTAGAAAGTAAGTTGTGGAATAAATGTTGTGGTTTCAACTGTATGCCGTGAGCAGTATACTTCTTTCACAATGTCGGTTATAAAGTATACTCTATTTTATCCTGATATACATACAAAGTTCCTTATGTAGTTTTAGTCATAAAAGGGTGATAAAAATCTAAATAAATTTCTGTACATTCTATCTTTTTGATTAGATTTATAATATTTGTGTTTTCTTTCAATTGAAAACCTGAACTATTGAAACTGAAAAGTTGAACTATTTTAAAAGTTAATTAAAAAATGTTTGCCTATAACCCTATATGCTTAATTTTTTATGTACTATATAACTTCAAATATGAAAACATTTTTATTTATGAAAACATATGCATTGGGGGCTGTCTTTTACAAATTTTAACGTTCATAGTGGTTTTGCAGCCCAGTCTGAACAAATCATCCTAAGTTCCGTTGGGGGTCCTAGAAAGGGCTGTTTATGATATAAATACCTGTGTGGAGCCCAAGCAATGCCATTAACGCAGGCTCTGTGGTTGTTGAGCCTGGCGACCGGCGTGCACGGCACGCGCACGTCGAGGATGATGACCTCGCACGCGTCCATGGCCACCGTCGCGAGGTAGTTCGGGTCCTGCTTGTTCCACGCTAGGCGGAGGAGCGGGGTGTGCTGCGGGTCCTAGAAAGAAGGAAGAGGTTGTGTGGAATTTATTTGATGTAAAAACAATAACTTTCTAAATACCTACTACGAGCTTTTATCGAGTCTGATATAATTCATACTCCATGCTACTTCTATAATATTTGAGTGTCCAATGTCATGGATTGTTGCAACCAATGTCATGACATCATGCGAAATTTGCTGAACCGATTTAAATTAAACTTTTATTGCTGTAAAAATCTACGGTAAATTCACCGCAGGCATCAGTTTTGTACGAGTCACGATAAAAACATGCCGTCAAAATAACGTCACGGCAGTTTGCCGTGATCAATGGTGCCATGAACAAGAGCTCATAGGCTAATTTTACCCGGCTGCGGGAGAAAGTTCCCCCGCAACACAGGTTACAACTAATTACCTCATATATGATAGTAGAGTGCTCTAGATGCCGGAGGTCGAACATGCGCACGGAGCCGTCGGCGCCGACTGACGCGAACATGTCGCGGCCGCCGCCCGCGCGGCTGAACGCTATGTCGTACACCTCCTGTAGGGAAAAGACAGAGTTTATGAGAAAAAAATGGAAGCTATATTAATGAAAAACAGGTAAGTGCTTACAACAAATTCAGTTTTATTATTTGACTAATAACAAAACTTAAGTTTGCTATGTCTATCTGTACACGAGTCTGTGGTATTATAACTTCAAATGGATGGAACTGATTATTTCAATATATTAGTACCTAGGAGTAATTTTGTTATTGCTGGGCCATATTCATGATTTTTATATTTTTAATATATTTTTTTAATAACACATATAATAGAAATAAAATGTATTAACTTCATTTATTTACAAAGTATCTATTGGTTGTTACAACAATTTGAAGCTGTAAGATCCTTTTATACCTACTTAGTTCGGAATAAAGATTTTGAATTTTGCTATCTCACCTTATCATGAGCAATAAGCTGCGTCTTCACATGTCCCGACACTTCATTCACTCTCCCCAACACCTGTCCAGTCTCCAAGCCCCATATAGTACAAGTGGTATCAATGCTGCTAGTACCGATCAGGTTGGGGTCCACCTCGTTCCAGTCGAATGATGTCAACGGGGCACAGAAGTCTGAGTTCTTGTTGTTGTTCAACACACACTCGAAGAGAGTGTAGGGTTCACCGGCTCGCCAGATGCGGAGGTAATCGCCTGTGAAAGTGGTGACAGAAATTTGAATAGTACTTGCTTATATTGTTGTGGATTTTAACTTCCCAGTTTGGGTAGGGAAATCAGAACAAATAGCATGAAAACATTGTCCTAATCCTTTACTTAATATAATGGCTGTCTCTTCCAGATTGAGCAAGATACTCAGAGAATATAAGCCTTGGCGGTATTTTCATATCAAAGTCAATTAAAGCTAGTTGAGTTATTTTGCGATGGAACCATACCATACATACAGTTACTATGCATTAATCATATAAGTAAGAATAACATTTCAAAGGGTCATACTTCGTTGAGAAGTAATAAATCTAGAATTACCAACTTACCACTAGTAGCCAGCAGGTCTGGGTAGACTCCCTTGCTGTCAGGAATCCACATGATCTTAGTGGTTGGGTATGGATGGTCAAATGTGCTCTTAGCACTGAACTCACTGGTCTCCTCATCTAGAGATATGATTTGCACCTGGAAAAGTATAAAATGTTACACATGAGTAAGTTAGGAGACTAAATTATAAATCAAAGAATTAGGAACCAGTGGATAACAGAACTGCCTATTAGTATATGACAATTACATTATTAAATCAATTAACTTTGTGAGTTCTTCACATGTTTATTAATTTTTTCTTATCCCTTATCAACCTGTTTGTTTTTGATAGTTCTGAGACATTTTTACTACATCATCTTTTTTTTAGCAAAATCAATACTAATAATATAAAGTGGAAGACTGTTTGAATTCACTAATCTCAGGAATGACGTGGTTGATTTATAAAAATCTTCCATTGTTAGATAGCCTATGTATCAACAAAGGCTTTATCCTAACTTACCTTGTTATTATACTCTTCAACAAAGCTTCCGAGAGCAAGTCGGAAGCGCTTGTCTGGTCTTACCGACCAGTTCATGGAGTACAGGGGCCATGGTGCCTGATATCTGTGGACAGAAAAACATAGTATGAAGGTTGTATATGTTACAACTCTATAACAGTTTGTTGTGCTGAAGAATAACATGGTTAGGCCTAAGTACACCAAACATCACACACATAAACATCAGTTTTCTTATAGTAACTGTTTACTATGTATTTTCATGATCAATTTTAAGTTTTGCATAAACTAGGTGTTTATGCAAAACTGATGCTTATGTTATTGGTGAACTTGGGCTTTCATTGCACTGTCAAAACAGTTTTCTAAGAAAGTTTGGACACAGAATGTGAGTAATGACTAATACATTTTGTAAGATATTAGTTACTGTATGCACTCAAAGATGATAAAAAGATTAGACATTCTTAATGTTTGCTTGACGTGAACTTTGAATCTTTAGTTACCCAATAAAGTCTTGAAGTTTCAAGCTTTTAGGCTTTATTTATGTAACAGTAGAAGTCACAATACACTCACTTGTATATTTCCTTGCGTTTAGTGCTGGAACTTGTGGTACTCGAGCTACTATGTGGCATCGACATTCTAGCTGCTTTTTATAAACCCTGTGAAAAAGTTAAAAGATATTTAGCAATATTTACTACATTACTTGATGATTTAGCGGTAAACTTGGAGCAATTGTATCATGTCAATGTTTATTTACTGCAATACTGCAAATGTTAACACAAACATAACTTTTTCGCAAATAAATAACGCCAAACGTGAATCACAATATTGTTATGAACAAACCTCGTTTCACGATGTAATAGGCTCAACCTCTTTGGTTTTAACTCATGTGTTATATTAACGATGAAAGTTAAAGACTTTTAATTAGGACAGAGCCTATTTTATGACTTTATTTATAAACTAAATCCCATGTGAAACGAAAGCATTATTTTTACAATTTTGACGTGATGCATGACATTTTAGTTTATGTGTTGCCACTGTAAACTAATTTGACATTGATTATTGATTTTAAAGAAAAGTTGCCATTTCTTGTAGGTTTTTTCGATGACGCCGCGTCGGGGGTAGCATCATGTTTTAACACAGCATAACTTCTTTTTTTGTGTTTCTTTTATTTTCAGTTAATACGAAATAAGTGTTAATGTAGTGGGAAGATTGGCTGTCCTACTGGCCGTAAGAATTTTTACCAAATTAACTGACATAATATAGCATAAGTAAGCACTGTTACTAATGATTCATTCTACGGGTAGGCAGACATGATTTTAGGCTGTTACCGTTACCGCAAAATAAAATACCAATATAATCAATTACGTCCATGCCTAGTAAAATAGTTCCTGTATTCAACTTAGATTCTTACAAATATTCTGAGAGCAGAAAGTAGTTCCCCCGGGGTTCGCGCTCGTTACACGTCGCAGGGAACAGCTAGTTACTATACCTAAATAAATTGTACCAGTCTTTGTTAAATGGTATATAGTGATTATTTTCATAGCTCTATTAGAACATTGCGTGACTTGTTATGATAATAAATAAAATATTGAACTATCTACTGCATACACGCATATTGAATAGGAATTAGATTGTTATGATATTAGTCACTGTTAATCAGAATTTTGACCTACATTTAAATATTTCAGACGTGCGCCTTGCATTCCTTTGGCGCTCACGCAATGATGGTGCTGCCAGATGAAGAAACTTTCCCACTAATTTGGGAAATAATCATACTTCATTTGTACAGTCAGAGTTAGAGGTATTTATTTCACGTAGATCTATTAGGTACTGATTCTTATGATATGACATGTTAATATAAATGAAAAGTAATTAAAATTTACTAGAATGTTTTCTGTTCTTGGTACTTTAAAAAAACTGCAATGTAAGGTGATGAACAATGTAGATAAGGTGCTAAACTCTACATAATTAACCAACATCTGCCGGAGCAAAATCCTTTTTTTTCAGCAAGTACGAACCTCAATGGTGGCTAAGTAAGAAAGTAGTTGTAGGGACTTTTTTAAGCCTACACATGGTATCCCCACCGACCTTATCAATTCAGTGCGCATGCGCTTAGCTCCGGTTAAGGACAACGCTTTCTTTCTTACATCAACTTGCGTTTAGGGACTCCTGATATAATTCGTTGCGCAAGAGTTGCCCCCCAGCGTTTTAAAAGTACACTGCGCATACAATATCATAATTTGTTATGATTAGTATTATAAATATTCAATCTATTACTGACATACCGACCCCTTGTGAGGTTTGTGGCTGTTAATTAGAGAATCTATACTATGAGGTAGCAGAAAAGTTTGTACTATGTAAAATAGTAGTAAATAACTTCCAGAAAATACAAGATAATTTCGCTGAATGTTTTTTTCAGTGTTGAGGCATATAGGCAGTCACTCCTTGTAAAACCCTGGTAGGTACTCAGCTGAATCTGGTTAGACTGGAAGCCGACCGCACATAGTTGGAAAAAGGCTCGAGAGATGATGATGACGATGTTTTTTTCAGTGTTAGATGGCTTATTTATCTGAAAGACTACAGACTTCTTTTTTTATCCAGGTTCGCTTTTTTATGGAGATGAATTTATAGTTATAACCAAGTGCGGAAAGTCTAAAGCCCTGGAGGAGATAGGTACCTTCTAGTTTTTTTGATAATAAAACCGCAGGACGGAAACAGTTGCGAATAAAATGATTTGCCCTTTTTTCTGGAATTTGTATTACCAATATTTGGCCAGTAAAAAAAAGTGCACTTTGCGAAAGGTTTAATTTTGAACAGGTAAAGTGTTGCCAGTAATTAAGGGAAATGGAGTGTGTGCAAATGCAGCGAAGGTCGAACACTGGTTATCAGATAGTTGCATTGCACCTGAATGCAAGTGCATTGTGCAAGTTGCAACTTAAGTAACTCATTGGAAAAGCTTCGGTTAGCTTTGAGAAAGTTGTTTTATACGGTGTAGAGATACGTTTTTGTATAATTTGCTGTCTTTGCAAATGCTTGTGTACTATAATACCTATGGCCTGCATAGCTGGCTGATCTCCTTATATAAGAACGGTAAAGCACAGCCACCATGGCCAAAATCGATAGGACTCCACTATTATTACCTATTTCCTGTAATGTTGTTCTCGTAAATATTTCCCACTATATACCTAAGCAAGTATGTATTACGTAGGTATACCATAATAATAATAATATTCTACCTACCACTTGTGCTGATAATATCTATAACCTTTACATTTAAGTGAACTTTACAATGTAATGGTCACAGCCAAGTCTATTTTGTCTACTGTTCCATAAGTCTGCTTATTAGATTAGAACAAATGAAACCTAAGATTTTTGAGCAATTCCCGAGTCAGTAGATAATAATAATAAATAATAAATAAAAATCTTTATTTTCTCTTCAATTACAGTGTTAAGTACATTACAATACAGGTTGCTTTTGTAAGAGAATGGTGTCTGTTTAAGGTTACCCCTGTGTTACAGATCACCATTTATCCTTTTCAATGTTATACAGCACATTTTGTAAGGAGAGAGGCAAATAAAAATCCTAAATACAACTATCTCTATTATCATAATGCCTGTATCACAAATAATTTAAAATAAAATAGGAAAGAGCAAACAAACATAAGTCTCTGCACTTATTAGATAATAAGTAGGTAGACATTCTGAGATCAGGGCCCCGATTCTCCTAAGTTAATAATGTCAAAATCGAATAGAAATCGAATCGCAATATGATCGTAATAGCAGTTTTAACCATATCGGGCATTCTGCTACTAATAAAAGACCAATCGTATTCGATTGACATTTGATTGGTGTGCGATTGGTCTGCTATTTTGATGATTTTGGTCTACACGGTAGTTTGCTGTATAATCATTTTGCAATCGTAAACCATTTGCAGACAAAATGATTCATTATTGAATGACAGAAAAGGATAAAAACGTTTATTTCAAAGAAAAAATAGCGGATTGCCACATACGCTTCAATCGTAATCGAGTCGGGATTGGATCTCAGTCGAATCGAGTCGAACGTCAATTGAATGGCGCTTAAGTAAAATTAGGAGAATCGGGCCCCAGATGGCCGAACAGTATGCAAATATTCGGCATTCGAACGAATATACTTAGGTAATAAAAGAAGCACAATTGGCCGAATACCGAATACTGAATATTCGTTGCAAGCTTATTTCTAAGCATTAAAAAATCTAGTTAACAGCTATTTCTTATTATAAAAGTAATAACTCCAGCCATAATATATAAAAAAAAAACTTTAGTATCCGCAACTTATTCACATTTACATATCTAACTACTGCCATTTACCTATATCCGTACTCCGTAGACGGTACCTCTAGTTAATACGCATAAAACATAGTTAAAACCATAACGCAATCGGTCCATTCATCTCCCGAACCGTTAGGTCAAGGTCTTCAAATTATTAATAACAGTCTTTTGTCCGGGTCTACCATTCGTCATGTTTTGACAACTCACACGCACCTCCAAGCAAAAGGTTAAAATCGTAACCATGGACAGAGATAATGGACGGAGCTTTTATTAAAGAGGTATGAAATTTCTGATGGTCCCCTAAGAATACCGCACTTTGAGCCTAGGAACTCTGTTTGACGGGATGTTTCAACTATTTCGAATACCTAAAAATAAAGAAAACTCTTTTAAAAACTCTTGGTGCAGAACCTATGGGCGATGGACATTATTGTAGTCATTTTGTATATGCTAAAATAGATTTACTTCAAGTTATACATATACGAGTTATTTGTGTTATTGTTATTATATTGTGTAAATGTTGCACGAGTTCATGAAATGAAGAAGAAAGAAAGTGAGAGGAAAAACAATGTTATTATATTTTTTTACCGGACATAGGAAGAAGTTTGTAGATCGGAAATAATGAGCTTAGCAACCAAACGCTTGCACTCTTTCTACTAGAGAGTCAGTACAAATCGTGATGATGATTGCCTCATCTATTCTTACTAAGTATCTCAATGATAAACCGGACAGATTAACTTTTGAGTTTGGTATTTATATTGTTTAGTAACGCAATGGCTGCCTTGATTTGGTAGTTAAACTCTTTTGTTTAATTGATGTAAATGTATCGATTAAGGCTTTATCGTATAGTGTCCAAGTATTTGGTAATAATAATGAAAGACATGACATGTACCTGCTTAGGTATAGTTTAAGAAGCTGCATCAACGGTTATTGGCGTGATTGTTAATCATAATTTCATAAGTTGGTTTCTGCCGTCTTTTGAATATTTTGGGATTTACGCAACTTTGATATTCTTCTTTCTTAAGCTTTTTCTATCAATCGTGTCTCGCATCCATCTGTTTTTCCCTTTTTCTGTTCAAAGTCTTGAAATGAGATTCCCTCTCTTTGATTGATAACCGTGTCTATGACAGGGCCCAGGTTAGTCTCTCAACGTACCAATTAACAACTAAACTAGATCACTTTTAAGCTAACAAAAGCAATTTACCCTTGAATTCGACTAATCACCGACCCAACCACTCCAATTCAGACTCAAAATTGGCCAATTCTTTGCAACTCTATCGATCAATTTGATCAGTTTTACGGGAAGTGACCTCTGGTGATCAGATAATTTATCGAACAATGCCCATCACTAGGCGCCTTGACCCACGACCTTTCGTGCTAAAACAATTACTTACTTGATGAAAGGTTGACCATTCAAACGCAGATCTAAGATATGTATAGTCAACTTCAAAAGTAACTGAACAAATGTAAATCAATGTCGTCGGTAACTTAAAACAGTATTCATATTTCATCTACTTTTTTTTGAAGGATATTTATTTATTTATTAATAAACCCCCTTACTTATAAAATCTCTAATCACCTTCTAAGCGACATTTTAACTAATCACTACTTAAAGTCTTAAGTAGTGATTAAATGTTAGTTAAAACATGCTTAAGCAACGTTTATAAGTAAGAATTTTCTTAAACAGCCCTTAAGTATTACTTATATTTAATTCACGTTTATAAGTAAGGGGGAAAGGGTTTACCAACACCTTCTGTGTAGATCAGTGGTTCTTAACCTTTTTGACATGAGGGACCACTTTAACTAAAGTCTGTCTTGCCGGGGACCACCTCATCGGTTTACCTAAATTGGCACTCATTTCTTTATTATTTAACACAAAAAAATCTGAATTTTTGGGTCAGTTATACTCAAAGCTAAACGCATGTCGGCAGTTGTGTAGGTAAGCAAATGCAAATAAAGAAAAACTTGCTACGTAGTTTCCAAAAGCGCGAGCGAAGCGAGCGCGAAATTTTTATCGGACCTAAACCAAATATTTTTAGTCTGTTGACAAATGCAAAAATAAGGGCGTAAAATGTAGTTTCTGAATACGCGATCGAAGCGAGCGTGAAATTTTTATCGGAGTTAAAACAATTACGTAAAATTTTGCCCAAACGTACTTAATGTTTTGTTTGTTGACAAATGCAAAAATAAGGGCATACAGTTTCTGAATTCGCGAGCGAAGCGAGCGCGAAATTTTAATTATTTTTTAAAACACAAAACCAAAATTACGTAAAATGTAGCCCATACATACATTTTCATGAATGGGGGGACTAGGTACTGACTAGGCATCAAGGCCCATAGAAAACACTATACATAAATATTATAACATTAAATCATATACTAATACATATTTCATATAAACTACTTAAAACTAATGCACACGAAGTGTCGGCGTCGTGTTACGCTGCGAGGTATCGCGTAGCCATCCTCGGAACCTCCGATATACGACACCCTTCGGCCAAAACTCTTCCTTGAGGAATGTCTCGACGTGATGAGTTGGAACCAGTGTTTCCACTGGAAAGATTTCCTTTTCCCACACGGCAATTCAGATTTCCCCTTCTACGGATTTTTTTCCCCTCAAAAATTATTTTGCTGTAGTTTTCAGGTCAGACTGACCAGAAATATTATAATAAAACTTGAGTTGTATACTTATTTTTATTTCAAATCAGTTTACGCTGTCAGCACATTCATTTTGCACATAATATTTTAGGCCTTTTTTAACGATGTCAGAAATCATCAATGACCCTCCCGCTGTAGGTTAGCAGCGGTGAGGGACTGTCAGGCTCTTACTGACTAAAAACCGTTGTGTTCCGCCGTAGACCTTTTGTGTACCAGGGCCGCGGTAACGCTTTCGAACAATCCCGCAGCCCCGGCAGACCTTGGCCCTGTTGGGCCCCGCTGGGGTTGCTGACATCTCGCGACACCCGGCGCCCGTGGTGTCTACCTGGTCTGGCGCGGCGGCCGGGATGAGAGGTACGAACTCTCTAAAGTCAGAGTCAAAGTCAAAAACGTTTATTGAAGCAAGGCTAGTTTTAGCACTTTTTCACGTCAAATATACAAAACGACAGCACCCCCAAAAGGTCGCCGCCGCCTAAAGCCTCGACGAGGACCCGGCGGTGTCCTTCCCACGCAGGGCACTCCTGGACTGTGTGCTCAACTGTGTCCTCGGGGCTGTCCGCACAGTGGTGACACCCGAGCGCCTCCTCACGACCGATTCGATGTAGGTACATCCCGAAACAACCGTGTCCGATGAGGACTTGCGTCATGCGGTACGTGAAGGCGCCGTGATTCCTCCCGAGCCACTCCTCAAAGAGGTGACTTACCGCCACTATGGTGGCGTGCCCTGCACTGGGTTGCGACAGTCACTCCACCCAGGCCACCGGATCGCGCCGGAGTTCCACCCGCTGCGCGAGAACTTGCCGCGGCAATGGGGTTTCCCCCCGACGCTGTGCCTCCTCGCGCCAGTCGTACAGGCGCAATAATATTCTAGGCCTCAAACATAATTGAAATAAGGGTAAGTATACTAAGTATACGCCACCAGCTCGTGTTGTCGCTTGTCGCAGTCTCTTTTATACGGTGACACACTAGCTAGTCCACGGTAGAGTCCATAAATAATATTTCGCGTATGAAAAATCCTCTAGATGGCAATACGCCGGCGTGACTTGTGAGGTTCGTCCGAGTGCTGCATGCTTGAATATTTTTGGCATAGCGTTGATAGATAATGTCAAAATTCACCAATCATGTGCAAATGTAGAGCCATCATTTATTATACGCGAAAACCCTCATGACTTCCGAAAGGATTTATCTACGATTTCCCGCAATTTCCCCTTTTATAGTCTTTCCCCTTTTCTCTCCCCTCTTGACCCTAATTTCCCCTCAAAAGGGGAAGTTCCCCTCGATGTGGAAACACTGGTTGGAACTCGCACCATGAACGAATTGAAATTCGTATTGTGGCGCGACTCCAACTTCGCCACCCTCAAGGTCCAGTTGGTCTTGGATCGAACATACTCCACGATCTGCTCCACCGTCGTGCTGTGATGTAGACGGGACACGTTCAACTGCGTCGTAGGTACTGCACAGGCCCGCCGCTAGCTGTTTGTTCGCCCGCGTGCAAAACCGATTATGCCGCCCTACGACTACATATTATACTGGGTTTGTGTATTGAAAGATTGTGACTAATGGGTAGGTACCAACATAATGTATGTCAAAGTGCTTAGAACAGATTATGGGTAACTTAAACTAACGAACTTAAATATCTATAGCAATGTTTAATTTCAGTAAAATATGTTATTAATGGTTTTTGGTGGGTTTCCCGTTGAAAAAGTCAACGCATGAGACATGCTTCACATGTAAGGAAGCGCGAGCGAAGCGAGCGCGAAATTTTTTTAGTCTAAGAACACAAAACAAATAAAAACCACTGTAAATTAACAAAGCAAAGTCAAAAAGTAAGATATGCACAGAAATGAAGTGCAAATGTACATGAAGCCGCGAACGAAGCGAGCGCGATTTTTTCCTTAGAGTTTTCATGAAGTATCATAAAAAGCCAAAGTGAACAAAAAGCTATAACGGACGTGCGCGAAAAATGTGATTTTTCGGAATCGAATGCCTCAACAATTAAACAAAGATAAATTGCGATCAGTGCCGGTTTTAACTCTACCAGAGATTTCTGCGGCGCCCTCCAACTGCAATTCAAACCCATACGAAAAACAGAGACGTATGTAGTTACCGATTGCGCGAGCGAAGCGAGCGCGAATATTTTTTTTATAGTTAACAAGTCGAAGCAAAAATTACGTAAAATGTAGCCCAATTGTACATAAGTTATTGCTGGTTGGTGAATGCAAAAACACCGGAACATGTCTTCTGATTGCGCCAGCGAAGCGAGCGCGAAATTTTTTGTTATATTTTAGAACTCAAAAAAAAAATTACTTAAAATTTTGTCCAAACGTACATAACTCTTTGTTGATGATGGCGCCTATGTATTAAAATTTTGGGACTTAAAGTAGAACCGTAAATAAGAAAGTTCATATGGAAACTAGAAGTTACTTTCTTATTAATAAAAAAAACTTAAAAACGACATTCCCTTTTTGCTAGGGTAGACTAAAAAATTCTTGAAAAATAAAAACAACTGTAAAGTGCCCGCCCGAAAATTTTTGAGTTTTGGATCCTAAACATATAAAATAAAAAGCGACTGTGAAGTGAAAAAGCCGCGAGCGAAGGGAGCGCAAATTTTTTTTGAGTATGTGATAAAAAATTGAAGCGTAAAGTAAGGAACCCGCGAGCGAAGCGAGCGCGAAAATTTTTTAGTCTAAGGATACAAAACAAATAAAAACCACTGTAAATTAACAAAGCAAAGTCAAAAAGTAAGATATGCACAGAAATGAACTGCAAATGTACATGAAGCCGCGAGCAAAGCGAGCGCGATTTTTTCCTTAGAGTTTTCATGAAGTAAACATATCATAAACAGCCAAAGTGAACAAAAAGCTATAACGGACGTGCGCGAAAATTTTTGAGTTTTGGGACATAAAAGTAGTGTTTCTTCGAGAATGTCTCAAATTTAACGCGGAATTAAACACAAATTCGCTTTGGCGCCCCTAAGCCCGCGGCGCCCGGGTTATTCGCACACGCTGCACCATAGGTTAAGATGGCCCTGATGCTATCCATTCATTTGGATACAGTTCTTGTAAGTTGCTACCCTAAAACCGCTATCGACTGCGGTATCTGACATGGAGGCGCGAGCGCAGCGAGCGCGAATTTTTTTGGGGATGCAAAGGATGAACCCGTCAAAATTGATAGCGGACGACCAAAGCGAGGGCGGCTTTTTCTGAAATTTTATTACTAATCTACTCATCTATTTTTAGTAAAAATATTTTTATTACGTATTTATGGTTTAATTTTGCCGTATGGGTTAATTTTGCCGCCCCCTAAATAGTGCCGCCCAGGGCATTTGCCCCCCCTGCTCTCTCCCCCCACGCTACGCTAATGGTAAGGCGGCCAACCGTCCCGCATTCTGCGGGACCGTCCCGCAATGCTTGACGAAATCCCGTTTTGAAATTATTAGTAAAATAGTCCCGCAAAACGTTGAATGCGTCCCGCATGTCCCGCCTCCCTATTTTTCTACCACACTTCTACACAACACCCACCTGCGCGCACGCTCAACAGTGCAGGAACACAGATTACCTATAATATAATCTCGTTCTCTTTATTTCTACTGAACTCGTGAGGCCCAATGATTTTTTTGAAAATAAGACATTAGTGCACGCTGTGACACGATATTGATAGGTTAAATTATAGCTTTTTGCTTACGGTTTTTATTTTATCAGTTCCGTCCGATCATTTTTCAATGCCCCCCCTCCTCCCTCCCCTTTCACGAAAGGTTAAGTCCCGCATTCAGTTTTCGGAAAGTTGGCCGCCTTAGCTAATGGTTGATCTTAAATCGTTTTTAATCATTTTTAATTTTGAAAATGATCAACAGATGTAACTGAAACCGGCAGTGTAAGTAATATTCTTAGTGCTATTGCTGTGTTCGGAAATATTGAAATCAAATAATTGGTAAAAAGATATTGTATTTTTTTAATATTACGTGATAGGTCGCTCGATTTGCCGCCCCCTAGGACGTGCCGCCCGCGTGCGGTGCACGCGCTGCACGCCCGCTTACGGCGGGCCTGGTACTGCAGGACGCAGCAGGATGTTGGGTCCAGTTTGTGCGGTACCGCACTGATTTCTACAAGGTGGCCTCTTTTTTCTCCTTTCTACCTTTACGAAGCCATCCTTGTCGCACGTGTCCTTCTTAGGACCAGTCTGTGGCTGTGATGTGCCGCGGGTTTGTTTACCCCCTTTTGCTTTGGCCCGCTTTGTTTGCGTCACAGCGGGCTTGTTGGTGGCTGCTACTGCCGCGTAGGCGCGTTTAGGGGTCGATGTTCTTACGCGAGGTTCGGCCGCAGGTGTTGACACAGCAGCGGCGGCGGCATTATAAGTCGATAAAAATTAAGTTAGATAACGTATATTAACGTCGCGAAGCAAAGCTTCGCGGACCACTTGGAATGCCTCCAGGGACCACCAGTGGTCCGCGGACCACCGGTTAAGAACCACTGGTGTAGATGAAGCTTAGAGCACAATTTCTGTTATTACTGGGACTAATGCAGTCGCCAGTTAACTAACTTACACAAATTAATGGGAATAGGATATACAATACATTTATGATGCTGACTGTATTTGTGGATTGTTCGTATAACCGTGCAGTTGATATGATTTGTTCGTGTTTTGCAATTAAAGATTTTGAACGGTATCTTGTGGGTGCAGTTGTTTGGCTAAATAATTTAGCAAATAGGCCGTTTTTCGGATTCTTTTGTTTTCATTATGTGGAGATGATTTCATCAACTTGGTCTCGAGAATTTCGTTCATATTGGAACATTGTTCAAGTTTTTTAAAATAGCAAAGTACCAAGGGCCATTCAATATGTCGCAACTTGCAGCCTTTTGCACCTTTTGTCCTTATCAAATAGGTACATAACCTTTTACCTATCAAAAGTTGTTAGTAAAAATACTTGTGCGATAGATATTTCAGTAATGACTAGCACAACAAGTTCAAACACAAAATACTGCATTGTTTTATAGGAAGCAGCAGCACATTAAGATTTTATAGCGGACGTGGTGCGCAGGCGTCGGCGTCGGCATAATGCTTAATTACTAATTATTATATTAAACTTGACTAGCTGCAGGATGTCTGAAGTTATTTAAAGTTCAAGGTTTTGGGCGTGATCTTATCTTTATGAGGCGGATTGTTTTACAAGCCAGTAGGTAGATATTACGTCGTTAGGTATTGCATCTATGGAAAATAAACACAAATAATATTCCCAGGAAACATAGCAGTAGCAACTAGGTACGTTGTCATCATCTTCATCAGCCTTTTTATTGTTCCACTGGACCAGGTTACCAGGAATGAGCGTTAATCGCCATGCTTGCTCAAGGCGGATCGGCAATATCATCAGAAGTCTCTTAGGTTGCGGGTCTTGGCACTCCCGGCTGTCATTTAAGACCTGTGGCAGGCATTTCTGGTGGTCAGAAAAACTTAAAATAATAAGATCCACAGACAGAATAGGACACCCACCAGAATTAAAGAGTCTTCTAGACTGCTACAATAGATTTTTACTCGTGAGATGACGGCAGATAGAAGAGTATGGAAAGAGTAAACAGGCTGCATCAACCCCAAATAAAATAGGGATAAGTCTAGAAGCATGATGGTGGTGATGAAATCCCGCAACAAAAGTAGCAACACAATTTAAATATACTTACTCATGTTACTGACACACTTCACGTTAATTAGGACGCATTATTTATGACATGTACACTGCGAGCATACAAAATGACCCAGCTTTACGACAGTGTATGACGAGGCGTGTCATCGTGTCATCCGCGATTTGTTAATTAGTTTTAATTACGAAATTAGGCTCCTTCGTGGGTTAAAAAGCCTGAGGTGTGAATGGAGAGTAGCAGAATTAATTCAAATAAACGCGGTGAGACTGGATTGAGGTCAGACAGGCAGAATACTTACCTAGGGGTATTAGGTTGTCCGGGAAACTGGGTTGAGGAGGTCAGATAGGCAGTCGCTCCTTGTAAGACACTGGTACTCAACTGCATTCGGTTAGACAGGAAGCTGACCCCAAAATAGTTGGGAAAAGACTGGCCAGATGATGACGAAACTTTCTGTGATAAATAACAAGTAGGTACCAACTCTATGCCTTCATTTCAAACAGTTAAATTGAACATGGTCTAACGACATGTTCCTCAGCTAACTTGGTGTTGGCACCTATTGTATAGATAGGTAATACTTTTAAATTAGACCTGTTTGGCATAAATTCAAGAAGCATATTATCCCTTATAAACCGTTTGAATGATCCTTTAAAACACAGCTAAAAATAAAAACCAACAAACGCGAAATCCAAACTGTATAATAGTTCACTGATATCTGACACGTCTACGTCTTGGTATTACAGGGAGAGACTCCTGGGAGGGGCAGTGCACTTTGTACTTGAGGTAGAGGGAGCGCAGAATGATGGCCAGAACGCATAGGAATCCTGTCCATATTACTACACTGCCTAAAGCAGAGTTATACGAGTAGTAGATGCCTCCTCTATGCCTCAAAGTCCTCAGGTAGATCGACTTCTTGATCCGATACAGTCGCGTTGGCTTGGTTCTGAGACTGAACATTTAGTATTATATTGTTTCTCATGTAACTGCTCATATTTTAAGAGCCAAAAGAAAATTCTGAAACAAAGAAAATTGATAAGATAGTGTTATAGAATTTTGAGGATGCTTAAAAGGATAAAGGTCAGTTTAATGATAGAGAAGATATAGTAAATGAAGACAGTATTGAATAGTTATTATATCTGGTAATTGCAGCGTTTTATGGTCACCAAACGTGATGGTTAGATAATCTGACATAGATAGCGTTAGTTATAAGCAGTAGGGCGCTTTTAACCGGTCACCTAGCAAGGAAATAAATGAGAGACTTATGTGCCTGAGATAAGTTTTGATAAATTTAGCGATTTTGGTTTTAGAGAATACTTCACGTTTCAATTAAGTTGCCAATTAGTCGATGGTCAGTTCAAGAGTTTACCACTGCTGAAAAACAGATAAATGCTGCAACTTCAGAATTTTGGATAATATCACTGTGAACTCACGATCCACACACACTAACAGAATTGTAACTCCAGCTTACCGCATTAGTAGTCCGGCTTCATGTACATCAAGTACAGAGACCTAACAATTACCGCGGTCACAACCAGGGCTCCTGTCCACGCGACCAGGGCAGTACACAATTCAGTGTCTATTTCAAAGCCAGCGTTCCTCCTTCGTAGGCGCAGACATCTCTTGACGAGTCGCTGGAACTTATGATACTTGGATTCCGTAAGGCAATGCCCGATCCGGGCCTTCATCGCAGTTGATACAGGGTTCGGTGCGTTCATGCTTATACATCTTCGTAACAAGTTTTGAGCCTCAAGCTTTTGAGTTCTGAGGAGTTAGGCAGTTCGCACTGTTATTGCAATTTGAGCGGTGGAAACGGATTTTGATTCATTTTGCTGGAATTTTGTTGAATTTGGCTCGCGTTGTGTTTGGATGTCACATTTTGGTGTGACGTTGGCTTTCTTTTTAAATGGTGTAGGTTATGTTAAGGTTGCGTCAAAGAAGTTTATAATAAGTGTCGTAAAGAAGGTTTATTGGGAAGGTTTTAATTATTTCTTCACGATGATGGAGCAAAATTAAGAAAACATTTTCTGGTACACTTTCAGAGATACTCTTAAAAAGCAACCCTATAACCCAGTTACTTCTAAAGTTAAATAACAACCTCTCACTGGATCACGTCCAACGTTTGCCAGTTTGCACATTTTCAGATACATTGGCTGACTACTAATACAAGTTGAAGGATGTTTTGTTCGCGAATGAAGCAATGGTCTTTGAAACACTTATAGTGCATTGCTACTTATGACCTTAAGGTCTACATGGTTTACTGATCGTGCAAAAGAAGTCCCCAGTCCGTGGTACTCTACGTACATTATCTATTTTATTTCCATGGTCTGGTAAAGACCTTATTTTTAGGGCGAGTGCAAGATGGTCACCCATACACACATTGATTGTGCCAAGCGCTGCTTTATCTTACGATTTACCGATACATGCAGCTGTTAATCAGAGCTCTCCAATTGGAACCCGGTCTTCGTATATATACATATATTATACATACCTAACTAAAAATCCTTGCAACTCTCTTTCTTTTTTTTAAGCCTATAGTTTCGTCTAAGTATTTGCACATCGCCCAAAAACCAATACATTTTCTACCTTATCAAGTAAAAGCGTAACAATTGAGTACAAATCGAGCTATTCTTTACACCGCAACATCCGTTGTACGAACAATGCGCAAACGCATACACTCTCTGTACTACAAAGATAATGTTCTAAAGACGAATTGAGGCTCCATTGTACGAATTAACTGGTTTTGTTTGTGAAATTGAAAGAATTGGAGTGTAAACAAACATCTAGAATAAGTTTGCCATTAGTCTAGAGTAGTTTTACGTGCGATAATATAATATAATACTTAGTTCAGGGTTAAAACTAGGTCGACATTAAGTATGACTAATGAATAAAACTATAAGCAACATATACCGGACATATTACAGAATGAACTTATTCTCGCATTGAGCAAATTTGATCTTTTGAAATTGTTCAACTGTTTTATCGTGTATGCGGAACAAACTTATTTTCGCATTCATAATAGGAAGGTATGAAGACATAAAGATATCTTATTTATTATGATGCCGTACCCTCATGGTATTTAAGATGATAGTTAAAGTTAACTTACCTAAATAGAGTATGAGTAGTAACAAGTTGAGGTTTTGTCAAGTGTTTTCCTCAACTTGGGCCAATTAACTGCTACTTTTACATAGAACTTAGGTACCTCTTACATAAGTGCAGCACCCTTTACCAAACAAAGGTGACCGTGCATGACGTTATTCGGTAAAGGTAAGTAGCTGTTTTCAATGTAATTAGAAATAAGTTCAGAGCTAGAATGCATGTTCGATTTTTTGGTAGGGCTTGCTAAATATTAATTATTCTCCTCAGACCTTTTTAAATGAGCGTATTTTTTGCCATAAAAAAGAGTTCAACAGTAGTTGACCCACATAGGTACCATAACGTAACATAATTCGTAAATACTGGCCTATCTACTCATTCCTGCCACCTAAAGAAGTCGTTGCGACAATCGGTGATCAGCCTGCCAAGCCTGATGAATCAAAAGCGGTTACATTATACAAAGCAGTGGAAAAAAACTCCATCGGAGATTTTATCGGCGTAGTTTGCAAAGATAAGTATTGAAAGAAAGTATTTTTACAAAACAACAGTCCTTGACATATCTGGTACAAGTCATACGTTGAGGCAACTTGCATGTAAAGCAACTGCGCCGTGTTACAACCTCTTTGCAATGAAAAACTATCTTTAATACAATGTAATAGAGTGTAATTTTAAGTTTTATGTAAGTAATTGTAAGTTGGTGCTGTTTTCATTTGCGATGCGGCCCGCGGCAAAGTTATTCGTTTCGGTTTCGGAACGCAGCACGTTATCGTAACATTTTACTGGCTGAATAACCAATGGCCGTTGCCTTGGTTTGTTTAGTTTGACATGTGTCATCGCGGTCGCTAATTTTGGCGCCAATTTCTACTTTTTTTCTTTTACGCAAATTTTTGCACAGGTTATAATACTGGTTATTTGTTTTGATTAGAACTTTTTAGAAGGTTTTTTTTTTCGGTTTGTCAGAAACGAGTTTGTTAATGCAACAACGGCCTTTGTATTTACAGAATGATAACACGGAAACTGTTATTAAATGCCTTTGTTGGATGCAGAATAATATTTTATTAATAATTACAGGCAATTTAATATTAATGAGGTAGCGGATTGCCTAAATGTCAACGTTAATATTTTTGTAGTTTTACATCACTTTTGGACACTGTAGGTAATAATTTACCTGATAAAATTAATGAAACTTCAAGTTAATGAATTTACCATGCAAAGAGATAATGAAAAAAATGGCAAATCATTATTAAAGAAAGACTACTTAATCTGTAGAGTCTAGAAAACCAATATTTAGAGCTAAATAAGTATTACAAAAACTAGCAGCACGAATGTGGCTCAATGGATCACGATTTAGCCGAGCTACCGACAAAAACTGAACAGACGTGACGGGGCGTGGGAACCAATGAACTATATTACACACCTACGGCGTACGGCGTTGATCTTATTAACAAAAACTGCTTAGTTAAGCTTGAATTTAATTGATTATGTTTGGTGAAAATTTTGAGAGAGACATGCTCGATGTTCAATGAGGGTTTTCTAAAATGGCGTCCACGAGGTGGCAGCACCGAGTCGTCAGGTCCTGTCAGGAACTGTCAAAGTGCTTATCTTTACTATGAATAGTGAACGATTTTAGTGTTTTTTTTTTAATTTTATAATTAAAGCACTGCATTATTGTTTTACTATTGCGGTTGAGTAAATAAAAAAACTAAATCATATTGTGTTAACTTTTCAACAAGCTTTTCCTTAGTACCAGTGACTTTTGCACCCTCTCTCTTAGCTCAATTTTTAGTTCGGAAACCTTATTCTGACCGTAGTCCATAATAAAATCAATAACACTTCCAATATAACAGAATTTCAATAAACAATAAGTTCGGCACCTACAATTCCATACTATTTGACAGCTGTTTGGACCAGACGCATACGTGGCGCCACCCGGTGGCAGAAAAAAGGGAAAAAAACCCTCATTGTTTGTAATCTTGTGGAAATGCATGCAATGGTAGATGCAATGTTATAGATCTTCACTCTTTGTAGTTCTGAGCTGATGAGAATTGATGAAGACACTCACTCTCACTTCATCAATCTGCCTGTATTATACTCCTATGCATAATATGCATGCTGCATAGTGTCTTAAAGAATGCATGTGTCATAAAAAAACTTTTTTTTTGAGGTGGGAAATCAGATGACTTCCGATGCAGCAAAAGGAGTGTTAGGCTTTTACTGACTACAACATACTATGTTCCTACTGGAGCGGTTTATGTATAAGAGCCGCGGTAAGTCGCACGAACAATCCTTCAGCTTAGGTAGGTACGGCAAAGTCGGTGCTCCATTTCAAATTTCCTCATTATAAATGGCAATGTTAGTCACCATGACAGTAATCTTTCCGGATCAACACCACAAAAGGACATCGTGTACCTATCCACCATGGTTAATACCTACACAAAAAAATAATTGAATCAATCTAAGCTCCTATTCTTACGAGATAATAATTCTATTATAGTGGAACTGATTTAGAGCACGACCTTGTGAGGTTGAAGAGTGACAATAAAAGTCCGATTGTGACGCTTGAACTCGGAAATATAACCGGATGATGATGACCTTGGGCAATAGGCTTTTATTCTGGGAATTATTGCAAGGAGGCTTGATTTTGAGGTTTCAATTATCCGTTGTCAATTACTCATTAACCCTTTCTATGCCGTAGCACGGATATAGGCGAGACACAATTGATTTTCTATTGTTTTATAATTAGCGGCACACAACAGATAGAAGCGATTCTCTAAAATCCATAATGTACGTTCATCAAAGTTTTGCGACTCAAGAACACGGAGGGCTCTAGAAGGAACTAAGTCTTCTTCTCCTTCCCAGCGTTATTACCGTCTCGTTAAGAGATTCGCTTTTCGCATCCTCTTCCACTTTACTCTGTCCCGGACATCTTCTTCGTGGGTGTTAGTCAGACAAACCAAACTCTTGGATGATCAAAACATTCCCATCTGCTTCACCCATTTACTTCACACATAGTACGATAAAAGAACCCTGGCTCCGTGCGAAAAGAAGAACCTGCCCTTTTTATACAAAACAGAACCTGTTTTTCTTTTGTACAAAACATTGTGTCGAGAAAACTAACAAACCTTTTGAGCAAATGCTAAACTATGTATCTACTGTTATTAAACTATGTCATTAAATACTTACAAATGTGTTCCATAGCCAGGGGCTAGTGACGTATAGCCGGAGCCGGTCGGCCTTGTCGCGCCCTTTGTCACATAACTGGGGCATGCATGTGCCTGGTGGGACAACTCAATGATACGGAGTATGGAGGTGTGGTAGGCGTGTCTATGGTGAATTGGTGTTGGAGAAATTAGGTATCTATACTACTAATCTACTATCCGGTGTGTGGATGTTTACTTCACTCAAAACTACTGGATTTTTATGGAACTGTACCTACCTTATATCCTAGTTATTAATAGTACCTATAAACGAAAGTTTGTGTACCTATATCCCATGTTTGTTCCCCTTTCACACGATTTCTATTTAATGGATTTGGATGAGACTTGGCGGTAATAGGTACAGCTTGTAAAGCAGATTAACGAATAGGCTACTTTTAATCTGAATGCGTGAAGTAGTTCCTCCATAGCGTAGGTGAAACCGCATGCGAAAGCTAGTCTAAGAAAAAGTTCTAATTAAGTAATTGATTTCTTGGATTTTGATAGGCAGTTTTCTCAATCTTCAAGCTCAATGACCACTTTGCTCATTAAATAAAAAACTCCTAAAAAGGAATAAAGTCTTTCAAACCCTTCTTTTCGTAATTCTGCACATTTTCTCCAATATTCAATTACACGATACTTAAAATGTTCGCACGTAGTAATTATTCGGTCATTTATTTCGCAAATGGCGGCCGTTGAATAAGAATTAATAAAAAGATCGTGATTGCTCGCAGTAGACGTTAGTCTGTGGCCATTCCGCTTCCGTAACCGGAATGTCTGAATCATTCGGTAATGTACTAATACACTACATAATCACTTAGTAAACTTAGTACATAGTGCAACATATGTGTCTACTAGCTGTTTCTCACGGGTCCACTCACATCACACTGGAGCTACTTCCCCCATCCGGACAAAAACTTATGTTCTTTCTCCGGACTCTACTCTACACCTTTCTATTGCGTCATTTTGAGTATCTATTTCATACTTTTCTTTGTAGAGTACAATTTTGAAATATAATTAAATCTAGACCTAATTTAAATACACATTTATTACAATAATTAATTAACCACTTAGTTTATTAACATAAATAACTACGAGTGACTAACTTTAAAAGGCTCACAGGAAAATATCCAAATACAGCGTGGGTTTTTTTAAAAGACCGACACAACCTATAAATAGACCTCTGTACAAAAAAGGCAGTACCTAGACATAATATTCACATAACACTTACATATAGTGCCAATCACGGACAACAAAATTATTTGCGGAGGTGTCATAACCCTACATCTCTTAAAAAAGTAGCGCGCCCAAATGCGGATGTGCGGGGGACGAGGAACTTTACACTTCTTCTTAGAACACAAGAATTTTTTTTAAATAAAAAAATCGTTGACAATTACCCCAAAGAACTATATAATAACACTTCGATAGCTCACTGTTCAGTGCGGGAGCATGCTCATAGTAGGTACATATTTGAGCTTCTAGAAGAAGGCGTCTGACCTACCTGCATTATGGCATCTCCGCTCATATTTCCTTACTCCGAGGTACCAACATATCCTGTTGCCGTGAAAGGAGTATGCGTACGCGCAGGAAGCCTGCCATTGGTCGGTGGCGTGACCTTGACTGCGTAACGAAAGTGAAATGAAATGAAAATGATGACGGTTTGAAATGACATGTTGGAAATTCAGCTTATGAGTAGGTTGGTCTTACGAGTACCTAGGTATGGCATTATTGCAGTTTAAGTTGTGAGTAGGTATGTGAGGGATAATTTGGTGGCTGTATTTGTAATAAAATCTATTATTTCCTAAATTAGATTCTTAATTATTTGACAAAATTAATTCGACGTCTCAGTAATTAGACTATCCAACACGGATATAACTTGTTAAATTGGGCCAATAATTTCTGAAAGCTTTGTTTGTCATATTAAAAAAAGTTTATTATACTAAAAGTACCTATATACCTATTACCTGTTTAGTCGAGACCGGAGAGATTACATTTTACTTTTGTAAAATAAGTAATATTCATTGTGTAAATATTTCAAGTTTGTAAAGGATTATCTTTGACGTTCAAAGAGCACAATCAGAATTTATTTCTTTAAAGAAAACTTTGTATCCTGAAGTGATTTATGCGACACGATACGGGCGGCGCCGTGGGCAGAAACTAGTAATGCATACGGGTGGTCTCGCCCGAGTACAGACGACCTTCGAAATCTAAGATCTGTAGAGTTCAAACACACTGTAATTGTATTTATTTTATTTGTTAAAAGTGTCTCTTACAGTGTAAGCGATATGCATTGTTCGTCTTGCAAGTCGGCAATACTTTGATATTTAAGTACACTTACTATATGTATGTATACTAATGTAATGAGGAGGATACATTTTGTTGTTGGTTTGTACTCAAAGGGCTCCACAACTACTGAGTCAACACTGAAATCTTACTGAATTATGTCACTGTGTGGAAGGCAGATTATCGCGAGCTAACCCAGGTGAACCCGCGGGGAACAGCTAGTTATATTATAAACCTGACGAGTTTGTTTGTTTGTTTGAACGCGCTAATCTTAGTTACCGACTGAAAAAAATAGTGTTAGACAGCTTATATTATTTATCGAGGAAGGCTATAACTTATTTTTATCCGGGTGCCCGACTTTTCACGAATTTTCTACGGGACGCGGGTGACACCACAAGCAGAAGCTAGTAAAATATATCCAATTGATATTTTTTTATTGTGACACAATATATCTGAGGCGTGAAGGTCGCGGATGATATTACATTGTTTTAAGATACTTATTCATATTCGTTGCATTTGTTTATTTCCTCTAATTCAGATCGTAAAGCAATAAGTAAAAAAAAACTGGCGCCTTGAAGTTGTGAGTGGCTCATTGACAAGGAATTTTGTGCTATCGTGTAATTTACTGAAAGAATTTTAATTTAGTTTATTTCTTACAGGCCCCCAACAGTTACGCTCGGGCACTACGTCTGAACCTTCCTCAAAAATCACTCTATCGATTAATGAAAACCACAAGAAGATATATACCAGTTTTCACATTTAATCCTTTTTAATAATTAGGTAATTCAATTGCAAACAGATGACATACAGACATCGCAGAGAACGTAAGTTATTAATTTTGGATTTATTTATTTTTTCACATAAATCACTTAAATGTCCCATAATATAAGATTTGTTTAGACCTCGAATGTCATCATTTCCTGAACTTCCACCGGTAATGCTTGTCCCAAGAGATAGGTGCATCGTCACGGCCATTTCTAATTGGGAAGCTTCCTCACATTGTTTGTTCACTCAGTGTGTCATTTTGACACTCATTGGGGAAGTTCCTTCTATAACAATAGACTTTTATAGTTAGTGAGCTGTCAGAGTGATGAAGGTTATAAATGTGGAGTAATTTCAAGTGAACTAGGTACTAATTTTATTATGATTATTTTATTATATTGCCTAAATGGTGACGTAAGTTTCTTAGTGTCCCTGTCCACCAATCACACCTTCTGCTTACCCAGCCTGTAATGTTGATAATTATTTTCGACGATTGTTGGGTAGACTGAATATTATAACGATTAGATTAAAAACTAAAAAATATTAATAATAAATAAATAAATCAACGAAAAAATGAACGAATGGAGTAGTCAAATCTGCGAGAGTTAAATAATTGTAATTCAAAAGCGGTTTAAAAGACTATCCACTACGTGAGTATCCATACAAATCATATCTTACATACAAATTACGACGAAGTAAAGCGAGCAGTTTTATTCGCAGAATATTAAGTTTTCACGGCCCAGTTCTCGAAATTACTTAATAAAAAACTCATAAAATTTCACAATAAAAATGCAGGAGTTTTTGTAACTTTACCTAAATTTCATTAGTAATTAGTAACTAAGAAAGAGGAAATACTTTTTTAGTCATCTGTCAAGAAGAGAGTTTACGAAACTCTACTCCCTACACGGGGGTAAACGGGGGTTGATAGTTAGGTATAAAGCTAAAAGTCTGTTTGAATAATATCAGAGCACATAAGGAAAATGTTTTCAGTAGCCTGCAGGCTTATGTTTATATCTGATTATATTAAAAAATAAGCAAAAGAACCTCTCTAGTGCACGTTACGACATTTGGTCAACAGATGGCGTTGCTCCGGGTTGTGCGGAACTTGCATCGCGGTATGGTTACGTTACAAGAGTTCAATAAGGCAAACTCAGTAAAAGGGGCTTGAACGCTTTAGGTATTTACTTTGATTTGTGCATGTACTTACTAGAACATAAAACTAATTTTTGTGATAACCCCATGGGTATGGGTACCATGGGGTTATAATCAAACTCAAAATATTTATTTGCTTGTAAAGGTTCCTATAACAGTGTTTAATTGAATTATAGGTTTTGTTATAATTAGAGGTGTTCACATCTATATCTATACTAAAATTATAAAGAGGATTCCGTATATTTTGATTTTTGTTTGTAATGGATAAACTCAAAAACTACCTGTACCTACAGAGAAATTTCATAGGTTCGGTCCATATTTTTCGACATCTTTTGCAATCCAAAACTATGTTGCTACCATAAAATTGATCACTTTAGTTCTACGCTGAACCGGGTAAAGCGAAATACTACTCACTAATCAATTAAGAAGTCTTATAACACCCACAAACTTGGGCGGTTCTTGATAGAGCGTAGTCATCCGTCAAGAAGAGATTTTACGAAAATCTACTCCTAAGGGGTTAAACGGGGGTTGATAGTTAGATATAAAGTTAAAAACTTGTTTGTATAATATCAGAGCAGCTAAAGGAAATAGTTTCAGTACCCTGCAGGCTTATTTTCATCCGGTAATGTTAAAAAACAAGCACAAAAGCTCCCAATTGCACGTTACCAAATTTGGTCAACAGATGGCGTTGCTCCGGGTTGTGCGGAACTTGCATCGCGCTATGGTTACGTTACAAGAGTTCAATAAGGCAAACATAGTAAAAGGGGCTTGTCGCCATCAAATATGCTAAATTTTTTTTTTGAGCATAAAACTAATTTTTGTGATAACCCCATGGGTATGGGTACCATGGGGTTATAATCAAACTCAAAATATTTATTTGCTTGTAAAGGTTCCTATAAAATAGGTGTTCAAATCGATTTCTATATCTATACTAATATTATAAAGAGGATTCCATATAGGTATTTTGATTTTTGTTTGTAATGGATAAACTCAAAAACTACTAGTACAGAGAAATTTCATAGGTTCGGTCCATATTTTTCGACATTTCTTGCAAACCAAAACTATGTTGCTACGTTAAAATATATCACTTTAGTTCTACATTAAACCAGGTAAAGCGAAATACTACTCACTTATCAATTACGAAATCTTAGAAACTATAAACACCCACAAACTTGGGAGGTTCTAGATAGAGCGTAGTCATCCGTCAAGAAGAGATTTTGAGAAAATGTACTCCTAAGGGGATAAACGGGGGTTGATAGTTAGATATAAAGCTAAAAGTTTGTTTTGATAATTATCAGAGCAGATAAGGAAAATTTTTTCAGTAGCATGCAGGCTTATTTTCATCTGATTTTGTTAAAAAAACAGCACAAAACTTCCCAACTGTATGTTACCACATTGGGTCAACAGATGGCGTTGCTTCGGGTTGGGCGAAACTTGCATCGCGGTATGGTTACGTTACAAGAGTTCAATAAGGCAAACTTAGTAAAAGGGGCTTGTCGCCATCAAATATGCTCAATTTTTTTTTTGAGCATAAAACTAATTTTTGTGATAACCCCATGGGTATGGGTACCATGGGGTTATAATCAAACTCAAAATATTTATTTGCTTGTAAAGGTTCCTATAAAATAGGTGTTCAAATCGATTTCTATATCTATACTAATATTATAAAGAGGATTCCTTATAGGTATTTTGATTTTTGTTTGTAATGGATAAACTCAAAAACTAATAAGTAGTACCTACAGAGAAATTTCATAGGTTCGGTCCATATTTTTCGACATCTCTAGCAAACCAAAACTATGTTGCTACGTTAAAATCTATCAATTTAGTTCTACATTAAACCGGGTAAAGCGAAATACTACTCACTAATCAATTAAGAAGTCTTAGAAACTATTAACACCCACAAACTTGGGCGGTTCTTGATAGAGCGTAGTCATTGTGCTAGATGCTACCGGAAGTATATGGAATCTGTTGAAAACAACATTCCCAAAAATGTTAAGTACTTCTGGTCTTTTATATCAGCTAGAAAGTGCAAGGCCAAACTACCCTCCAACATGTGCTTTAGAACTATTACCTCCGACGACCCCACTAATATCTGCAACTTATTCTCAACCTACTTCTGTTCCGTCTACGAACCCTCTTCTTTTAATCCAAATACTTGGCAGCCACCTACTGCGTGCTTGGGTCATGTATCAAGCATATCAGACATTCACCTGACTGAAGATGCCATAAGTGTGTCTTTAAAGTCGCTAGATCCTTCCAAAGGAGCTGGGCCCGATGGATTGCCACCTAGTTTCTTCATTAAACTATATGAAAGCCTCTGCACACCCCTGTACATAATATTTAATAAATGTCTACGAGAAGGTGTTTTTCCCGCTGTCTGGAAAAAAGCCTTTATTACTCCAGTCTACAAAAGTGGCGATAAAAGTAATGTGGAGAACTACCGCCCTATCTCAATACTTTCTACCTTGTCTAAGGTTTTCGAGAGACTGGTGCACGGATCATTATATCCTCATATTCATCAACATATTATCCTTGAGCAACATGGATTTGTTAAACGTCGTTCCACCACAACAAACCTCATGGTTTTCACTAATGATTTATTTGAACACATGGATCAACGAATTCAAGTAGACGCCGTGTACACAGACTTTCAGAAGGCTTTCGATAAGGTGGATCATAAAATACTAATGGATAAAATAGCCTTCAACGGTATACGCGGTAACTTACTGCGCTGGTTTATGTCCTATATTTTTAACAGAACCCAGAAAGTCGTCGTTAATGGTTATGAATCTGAGGTTGTAACTGTTACGTCTGGAGTTCCACAGGGATCCATTTTGGGTCCTCTTCTCTTTAACTTATTTATAAATGACATTAAACAATGTTTCGTCAACTCTCGTTTTCTAATGTACGCAGATGACATTAAAATCTATTCTCCTTGTAGAACTTCAGAAGATTGCTTACTACTTCAAGATGACCTAAACAGGTTGCACACTTATTGTACTATTAATAAGCTCTTTCTTAGTCTCCCAAAATGTCATGCTATTTCCTTCACTAAGAACAAAAATAAAATCAACCACATTTATTCCATTAACGACGTACCCCTAAAGACTGTGCGATCTGTACGTGATTTGGGCGTAATACTTGATTCCTGTCTACACTTTGACGCTCACCATGATGCAATAATAAATAAAGCATTTCAAATGTTCGGTTTTGTCATGAGATCCTCTCGTGACTTTGTGCGTCCCTCTACGTTCTTACTGCTTTACAAAACATTAATTAGATCTCAGTTAGAATACGCTTCTCCCATCTGGAATCCTTTGTACGAAAAGTATATTTCTGGTTTAGAAATGGTGCAGAAAAAGTTTCTGCGTTCTATGAACTATAGGTGTTATCACTCAAAAATTCGATACACACAATTATTAGAAAAATATAATATTTTGAGCCTACAGCACAGGCGAATGTTTTTGTCTGTTATGATGCTACATGGTTTGTGTAACAATAGATTCGACTGTACTGATTTAACCAATAAATTATGTTATACGGTACCCAGAACTGTCATCCGGCGCAGAGTGCGCGCCTTTCATCTGTTTTATCTTGAGTCCTGCAAAACGAATGCTGGAGTGCGTGTGCCTCTTCGCCGTCTTGCGGACATATATAACTCGCATTTCACACAACTTGACATATTTAATCTAGCTCATAATCAGTTTAAAATTAAAGCTGTTAAACTTTTGCCTGAAATTGTAATTATAGGCTAATCAACCGCAAAGCTACTAAGTACTTTTATATACTTCATTTTTACTGTTTAATTTTGTCAGTGTAATCAGTTTTCATACTTTCTTTTTCTTTTCTTTTGTTAACTTGTGGATAATGGTATGGGTTGCATGATTGTTAACTTAGTTTTAATATAATTTATCCGATAAGTTTTATTATGTAACTGTTTTTTATCCCTAAATAAATAAATAAATAAATAAATAGTCATCCGTCAAGAAGAGATTTTACGAAAATCTACTCCTAAGGGGTTAAACGGGGGTTGATAGTTAGATATAAAGCTAAAAGCTTGTTTGTATAATATCAGAACAGGTAAGGAAAATTTTTCAATACCCTGCAGCTTTATTTTCATCTGATTATGTTAAAAAACAAGCACAAAACCTCCCAACTGTATGTTACCACATTTGGTCAACAGATGGCGTTGCTCCGAGTTGTGCGGAACTTGCATCGCGGTATGGTTTCGTTACAAGAGTTCAATAAGGCAAACTCAGTAAAAGGGGCTTGAACGCTGTGGGTATTAACTTTGATTTGTGCATGTACTTACTAGAACATAATACGAATTTTTGTGATAACCCCATGGGTATGGGTACCATGGGGTTATAATCAAACTCAAAATATTTATTTGCCTGTAAAGGTTCCTATAACAGTGTTTAATTGAATTATAGGTTTTGTTATAATTAGAGGTGTTCACATCTATATCTATACTAAAATTATAAAGAGGATTCCGTATATTTTGATTTTTGTTTGTAATGGATAAACTCAAAAACTACCAGTACCTACAGAGAAATTTCATAGGTTCGGTCCATATTTTTCGACATCTTTTGCAATCCAAAACTATGTTGCTACCATAAAATTGATCACTTTAGTTCTACGCTAAACCGGGTAAAGCGAAATACTACTCACTAATCAATTAAGAAGTCTTAGAAACTATTAACACCCACAAACTTGGGCGGTTCTTGATAGAGCGTAGTCATCCGTCAAGAAGGCATTTTACGAAAATCTACTCCTACCTAAGGGGGTAAACGGGGGTTGATAGTTAGATATAAAGCTAAAAGATGTTTGAATAATATCAAAGCAGATAAGGGAAATAGTTTCAGTAGCCTGCAGGCTTATTTTCATCCGGTAATGTTAAAAAACAAGCACAAAACCTCCCAATAGGGTAGTTTCCAGGGTCGAAATAATGAAATAATATTTAGTCCGCTTTTTAGATAATCAAAAAATATTGGATACGTATTTTTTCTTTTTTTAATTAAACATAAAATGACAAAGATAATACGCTTCAAAAATTAGGAGTGGGGGCCTTTTACGTCACAGTCTCCTGAAAATTGTAGCAACTTGTGACGTCACACTCAACTTTAACACGCTATATCTTAACAAGTTCTGATCCAATTTAAAAAAGAAAAAATACGTATCGCTTAATTTTGGACAATCTACAAGACGGACTAATTATTATTTTTTAGGAAACTACCCTATTGCACGTTACCAAATTTGGTCAACAGATGGCGTTGCTCCGCGTTGTGCGAAACTTGCATCGCGGTATGGTTACGTTACAAGAGTTCAATAAGGCAAACTCAGTAAAAGGGACTTATCGCTATCAAGTTTTGCATGTTTTTTTTTAGAGTATAAATCCAATTTTTGTGATAACCCCATGGGTGCTATGGGGTTATATTTAAACTAAAAATATTTATTTGCTTGTAAAAGATTCCTGTAATAGGCGTTCAAATCTATATCTATCTATACTAATATTATAAAGAGGATACATTTTTATTTGTAATGGATACACTCAAAAACTACTACTACCTACTACTAAAAATATATATTTTATCCCTTTACGGGAAGTAGTTTTCCACGGGAAAACGACTGGTTATTTATTATGGCCTGTTAACATTTACAAAATTTGATTAAAGTTGACTTCGTTTCAAGTGGTTTGTCTTTGGCACTTGCGCTGATGACTAACAAGACCTATACGGGAGCGACAATATTAATACAATACAGAGGAAACATTACGTTTGTTTTTACGTATCCTAAAGGGTACGAAACTACAGAACATATTTAAAAAAATCTTCACCATTGGAATATTAGACTATACTAGAGTAACAAAGGCTATATTTTATCACAGCACCGGATGAAGTTTCCACGGAATGTGGTAGAAACCGCGGGTCCGCCAATATACCCAATATTGGCGGACTAGGTGTTTCCCCCTGTATTACAATTAATATATAATATTCACACTGGTACGAAGGAACATTGGTTTGACCATATTTTTCCACATCTTTTGCAGCTCCTCAAACTATGTTGCCATGTTAAAATCTATCACTTTAGTTCTACACTACATTTCACAAGAACTTCCTGGAATTCATAATCTGCATAATAACTTGTTATAATTACCAGCAACGGGTTAGCACGACTTACGTAAAGTACAACAGGTTCGATTCCGATTAACTCAAGTGTGGCAAATGTTATTATTATTTAGTGTTGTGTGCAATTCTAGGAATGCAACGCGACAGCATTATAAAGATAGTTTTTCTTTGAGTTCTTGAGGTGCTGAAAGTGGTCCGATTTTTTGCAACTTTGTCTTTGATCTCATAACTTTCTGCTTTATTACTGCACTTATAAATAATTCTTTGAATTCGTAGTCATTCAGACGTCTATAAAGAGATAAAAAGTGACAAAAAGAGTGCTTACTAATTTTGTGAATCTAGAAAGTTGTATGTATTTGTTGTTGTGTGTATTTGTTTGAGGGCGCTACGCTTAAGTACTCCTGAATCGATAAAAGAATCTAGGCGACTTTTCATCGATTCGGGCGAAGTATTTAATTCCCACTGAATACGAAAGAAACTGCCGGCAGAAGCTAGTCTAATATACATTTACAGACAAGTCATTCACCAATAGGTCTAGACGCGGATATGAATGGCGGTCGACCACAGACGCGGGCAACAAGTGGCGCAACTGTTGCGGTCGACACTCGCGCGCCGCTGTCTCGGTTACTAATTGACCTGAGGAAACCACAAGTGGTCGCAAATTAATACTAAATACAATAAGAGAGTATTGTAAAAAGTAAATAGAGTTTATATTTGTTTTGCTGGTTTTTGATGAAAGTTACATACCTTTGAACTTTTTTTCAAGAGTTAGGTATATAATATGTTTGGGGAGAATAGATATAAAAAAAATATTATTTTAAGTTAAGAAGTTGTGGAAACATTATAACTTAAAAACCGTTTATTTTAAACAAATACATAGGTAAATAATATAAATGATGGCAACTGCAAAACTTAAAAAATGTGGCGTATGTCTATGTATATTATTACATATAAGTATACTTAACTGATGTGTGTGTAGTTAAATGACTCAACTAAAATTACAAAAATATTAGTAAAAGAACTTCGGAAACGTATTAATTACAATTACTTACTAAATAATCGAATTTGTGGTTCAGAATGATCGTTGAACCATAAAAATCATATTTGATAAAATAAATTACTACAGATTCATTATAAATCGACATGTCAATACAGGATGTAACATTTACAATATTAAAGATTAATGAGATCGTTCAATATTAATTTGCAATTAAAACTGTGATATACAAATCATAATTTATAATATTTTTTTATTACTTATATGTACGTTAATACTCAAATTGCAAATCAATCGGCGGATATAATATCTACATATGTTTCAAGCAATACTTAAACATGAATTAACAGACGAATCATAAAGATCATACATTGATAAATGACCGTTGTAACCTTAGATCGATATCCTTATAGGATAAATAAATCAACTACAGAACATAAAACCAGTTAAAACTTAGACTAAATAAAAAAACGGTAAGAAAATTGTCTTTAAGTAAAACTGAAATGTGATGAACTTCTTCAAGATAGCTAATGATGAAAAATTCACTTGGATTTCCTGTTATCAGCTCAGAGCAAAAACTCATAATTATTTCTTCATAAAATGAGTTTTACATAATCTTTTGAAAACTTTTAAATAATCAATAATAGATTAACGGTGCTCATTAATTACTCAAGAAATTTTTAGACAAAACATAAAACTATGCTATGCTGGCATACTAAGCGGGTGATTAACGTTCAATCCTTCTCCGTGTGAGAGGAGGCCTGTGCCTAGTAGTAGGACGATAAAAAAGGCTATAACATAACATAAAACTGCATAGACATATAAATCACTTGATTTATCGCCCACATATATAATTTTAAAGTAGGTCCTAAAAATAATTCAAACTCTTTTATAAGCCTAAATTGTATGACCGAAATCACAAATACGGCCTACATATCCACTAAGAATGTAACACGTTATATAAGTGGCTTAATTAATAATTTATTCACTGGTAATAATGTATGTAGCGTAATTTTGTAAATTAAGTGGTAATTCTGCTTCGGACACGCGAGCTATGCGCTTGCATAGGCGGCTCTCGTGGAAAGATGGGCTGATTTGAGGTAATGTGTTGCTAAGTATACATTTTTTTGGGTAAACCGTGATAAAAAAAAATCTCCAGAGTCCTGTTGTTATATTATTTTTTGGTAAATTTATTGCATTTAGCATTTAGCGAAAATAAAAGTGTGTATCTAAGTAGAGCACATATTTTAAAAAAATGTGTTGTGAAATAGAAAAGTTACAGAAATACATTGTGTAAAATTGTGTGATTTTAGTTATGAAATAGTTTGAATTTAGGTAATTTTCTTTACCTAGAGATAATGCTAGTTAAAAAATATTTAAAAGATTATTTATTTTCTTAATAAATAAAGAGTTCCTTAATGTCCTTAATTATTTAGTATTTAGGGTTAATTTTTTGCCTAATGCTCAGATTAGTACTGTATCTAAAGCTGTGCCCAACTGTTCAGTGAATCCCAAAGTTACATATCCATTGTAACCCTGGAAAAACAAACACCTGAGCTGGTCAAAACAAAGTGCCAACTGAGCTTGTAACAAAATATCTTCCACTAGACCGCCCATTCAAACTAGCACCTAGTCAAATCTAGACCAAGGCTAGGTCTTCATGTAACATGGTCAATGAATCTAAATATGTATATGCATAATATTATAAAGCTTGTTAAATTATGTAATTTCAATGCCAATCAAGGTTATTGGTTTGAATCTTGAAAGTGTTGTTGATATTGTCAGTATCATCATTCAAGTTTTTGTCATGTTAAGTAGTGATGAAAATTCATATCCTGCATTTATATTTTTTTCAGTAATTGTAAAAAGTTCCTAAAAGAAAAACAATTGAAACGCATAGACAGTAGGTATAGGGATTCTCAAGAATAGCTGAAGTTAATTTGAGTCTGGATTTGGGAGTGCCTATTATAATGTTTTACGCATGGGAAATAAATTCACTTTCTATTCTGACTCTTATTTTCATAATTATATCTGATCATCTGGATGGAGCCTTCTAGGCCAGTTCTGAGGTAAAATTCATAATAAAATCAGAATGATATTTGTCTGTGCCTAAAATCTGTTTCTCCTTTATTTGTATGTATTAAATTAGTATGAAGGAAATAACCCTTAACCTTAGAACCTACTTATTACATATAATAAATGGGTACTCGACCAAACCGAATAGTACAAGAAGTTCCATTAACTTTCAATGATCCAATAGCCTATAAAAATAAGTGAGAACATTCAATAAAAATGTTAGACATCAATTATTATTGCTTTAATAGACGTAATAACCAAATTAATTGTTTGTCATAAATCAACTTGACAAATGTGCGTCGGAAACTTTCTACGTACAAAACGTAGAATTAGACTTTAGATTCCGTATTTCGGGATATCGTTGTAGGAAGCAAATGATCCAGATTAATCCGTTCGACACCGCAGTGAAAACATTCAATGTAATTAATATAATAATAGCTTGGGGGGGAGGTTATATAGTGGGCGCCTTCGCTCGGCCGCCATTCGGCGCGCGTACCCTTCGCATGCGCCCGCTTCGCGAGTGACAAAAGTGACAGTTTAACCCCAAAATGGCGGCCAAATTTTACGTAAGTGTCAAAATTAAGTGCAGATTTGTGGTTTTAGAACGCACCCTGGATTACGGATTGCTCGAGTGATGCAGTGGATATTGTAATGTGATGAATACGAGAACGTATATCGTAAGGTGGTTCTAAGCCACATTTCTGCGACCATTGTTTTGCATGTGAATAATTGATGTTGAAGTTTGATATTTTGTGAATTGCAAGAGTTGCTTGTGTATGTTAGTTGTGCATGTTTAATTTAGTTCTAGATTATTTGCGGCTCTATTTGTGTGTTTAATTTTGTTGCGGCATTTCATTTAAATTCAACAGTTTTTGTAGAAGTCAGTTATTTGCGTTATATTTTTTTATTATTTTTAAACGCCAATTACCTGTTAATTTTGGGATATAGACTGCTGTAGTTTTTTTTAATTCATTTAAAATATCATAATTTGGCTTCCAAATATTATCTTAAATATTCAATGATCTCTCTTAAAGTCATTAATTAAGCTTTTAACTGTAATAACAAACTGAACCTATTCGCTTCAACTCTGAACTTATTTTGCATTCAAGGACTCTAAATAAAATGAAAGTTAACAAATGTGATATATTCTAGAAATGTTAGGCAATAAGATTAATGCCTAGGTCTAGTCAGCACTGGGAAAGGACAACTGGTTGTCCGGGTCGATAACCTTATTCTCTATTTTATAGTTCTAACGATATTCTAAGAACACTTTCGCATTTATAGGGTTAACAGAGAAAATGAAAAAAAAGCGGGCATATTGAATAGGACCGATATCTATAAAATTGAAATTCTAATTTATTTCCGAATACTAAAATAAAATAATTTATTGAATTCCGCTAGATATCAACATGCATAAAATTAACATAATTTAGAAGAGATACATAGTAACATGGTAAGAATATAATTAAGTAGTTAAATAACTGTTTAATATTCTAGAAAAAGCCTCTATTTCCGTATGCAAAAAAGTACAATAAAAACATCGATAAGAACTGAATTGACCTTTGCTAAAACTGTTACTCATTTCTAGATATTTTTGACACAGTTTTTAAGCCTAATTTATTTAAAAAAACGCCTAAAAACTTTCTCTCAACGACTCGAAAAACCGTACCAGATACATTAACTTTTAAATATATCTTTAAACCAACTTAACCAAACACAAAAAAATACTCCATTAAAATACTCACGTAGTTAAAAACGATTACTCAACAAATGTTAAGCCGATCGTTGGAAAAGAACGAAAGTGTTCGGATGGTACGGAAAGTGAAACCGACTGCGGGAAGTGAGCTGGCCGCCCCAGCAGTTGATACGTGTGTAGATACGCGATATTTATTGCGCCGACGATAAACTTTTTATTTGGTTTTTATGCTAAATTTTAATATGTGGAGAAAATTGTTGGGTGAAAATGTTTTTGTTGTTGAAGGAAAATGTATGTTTTAAAAGAGTTTTTTTTTTCTGTTATAATATTTTTGCATGTTAATTGGTGGTCTTAATATTACCTACTTATAAACTTAGGTCTTCAAACTGAAATAGTATGAATACTAATAACATAATGATTGGTGCAGTGTCGCGTAAAGGAAAATATTTGACAGCCTGCGAAAAAATAAGCCTCATTAAACATCACGGAATCATCTTAATTTAATGAAACGAATGTTTACCTCTGATTTTCATAACACAATTTGCATGTCAAAAAATACGATACGATAGAACAGCCTATACGTAAGCTATTCTCAACTCACTATAACTTCACCTGTAAATTAAATGGGAGCATACAGTCAAAAACGAACTTATTTTTTTTTATAGTTTGTGTTGGGTAGAAACACCTTTGTAAAACATAATTTAATTTAAGCGTGTATTTAACAATATTTCTCATTACATCTAGATTAGGGCTGCGCGTGGGCAATGCGTCATATTAGGCGGCCATTGCAACAGAACACGACATTATCATATTAATGGCTATCGGTATCTGGTACCAGCTGTTTCTGTGATTCATACAGACTAGATGAAAACCTATATAAAGGCTTTATGGTATAGGGTTTAAGAAGAATAAGTTAAGGAAAACTTGGTACCTTTGTGAACTTGAAGTTCATGTACCTATGTACTTGTATTTAAAGTTATACGTAGGTACGTAGGGACCAAAGTAGTTAAATGCTTAAAAATTGAATCTTACATACAAAAAGCCACATGAATTCAAAATGGTGGAGAAAATTGCAAATTATTGATATACCCCTTTCAGAAAATCTTTATTTTTACGAATAACCTGTGCGTATGACCGATTATATGCCACAAATACTGAACCGATTTAAATGAAATTTGGTACACAGACAGAGCTTGAGAAATAAAAGGCTATTTTATATCCGGGTCTGGAAAGTAGTTCCCTTGGATCCCGTTTTATTTATTTCTTGTTAACTTTTAATGTCCTTTTTCCTTTCTCTTAATATGAAATTACCTACTAATCGTTCTACAATGCAATTGAAACAATAACAGTCATTTGAGAATCGCGTGTCTGACTCGTAGGCTTGTAGGTCAGGCGCGGGGGTGAGGGGGTGACGGGAGGGGAGGCAGGTATGCGCTCGCGCAACTGTGCTAGTTCTCAGGCAGGACTCGGAAGTGATCATGACTAGATTTTGGTGTTCTATTCTTAGTTTGAAATTATTATTAAATACCAATAATGGCTACTATTCATTTGACTTATTAAAGACATTTTTAACAGGTTATAATTGCCTGACCATGATATTTTCAAAAAAAAATAATTCGACTTGAAAATATTGCAAATTTTTTCTTTTGAAAACCTATTATAGGCCTCCGCTGGCTGTATCTCATGCCAGAACCAAGTTTCCTATTTATTACAGAAAACTAGTAAAGCTCATTTACAAATCACCATCTTCGGAATAATCTCGATCGATGCAGCTTCCTATAGATCTGTTTGTGCGCGTGCGCAATCGGCCCCGTTCTCAGATAGGACACGGAAGTATCGATGAGATCTATCCTTGCGAAATGTAGATCTGATTGCTGTCTATGGTGTTAAATTTGCATAAGACAATTAAAAGGCTGGGCTCCGTGTGTACAGTAAAAAGTATGCAAACATTTTGAAAATGTCCGTGAAGTTGCAATCTTTGTACATGAACTCATGTTGGAAGTGGACTCACGGCAAGGCTTAAAAATTTCTTGATAGCGAAAAATTTTGTGTTCACCATGGCATACCTACACCTAAACCGATATAATAAAGAAACTTGTTTGTTTGTACCCTAAAGACTTCTAAACTAGTGAGCCGATTTGAAAAATTATTTTTCTGTTGGGAAAGACTATACCCAAGTATCGTAGGCTATATTTCATCCCAGTACTGGCTGTAGTTCCTCCGGAACGCAAGTGAAACCGCGGGATAACGGCTAGTTTAACATACTAGATCGCGAACAAAAGTGCGCGAACTATTTCGGTGGAATCTCAACATTATCATACATCATCAATATAATCCAAAAACCCTTATTTAACACGATTAAACGTCATTTAAAACAACAATATTTGGCGTCAGTTCTCGTGGGATCTGGGTCGGTGCTGTCGAATGTGGTGCACCTGATCATTTGAGGTTTTTATCTTCGACGAGATTATCATAAGGAGGCTATGCTATACTACTATACAATGGGTTTATGATCTTATCGTTGATCGTAATTTTGTAATTTTAATGTTGTTTAGATTATCTGTGGTGTTTGATTTTGTACTAGGATTATTTTGGTGTCTGATATACTTTTGATCTCCTTGTCTCTGATTAATTAACTGAATTTTGGTTTAATATTTAATGCCTAATATTTTTTATGTTTTCATTTTAAGATTTGTTCTACATATATTATGTTAACTGAAATTAACTTAATACTTACCTAGCGAAGTAATAGCCAGTTTTGATGCATTTGAGTGCATCATTTATCTAAAAAAATGTTCAATACATCATGTGACCAAATAATGAACATCAAACGATGTAATAAGACCTCATTTCATTATTACACGCACTTTCAATTACGCGGGGTTATGGAGCAAATCAATTATGTTAACTTCTTCACTCAGTACTAAATGTAGCAATATAGCAATAATGAGTAAATATCAGGATTGACTACAAAAACTAACTAAGCTTCGGTTAGTTAGCAAAAACTATGTTAACTAACTTTCTGATTGATTCTTGCAACTTTAGTGAGGAGCATCTCACATAGGGCTGGGTTATTTGATCGATTTTAGAAAACTGGATAGTACAGCTAAATTAAAGTTGGTACAAAAATTGGGATAGTGAATATTTTAGGGTTTTGGATCGATTTTATATTAGTTGTTCTTTTTTCTATTATCTAACAGCTCTGCATAATTCTGAACTGTAGGAATCGCGTCCCGAGGACACTGCTTCCCGCACATAGATAAAAATTGACTTATATGTTATTCTGACATCTAGGCTGTGTTACGGCCAACTTCCATCCAATTTGTTTTGCTTCTTTTTGCCTGAAAGACTAAAACATACCCGGCCATTGTTGATGATAATTATAAACTTGAACTTGTTTAACCTATAACGGTTATTGACATGAATCAAGATGTCATTTACATAACAAAGAGAACAGACGTATTAGAAAACAAATCTTAGCTATTAACTGTACCTAAAAACGTAAAGGCACAGAATATATTAACCAGACAGAGTTAGAAGACTCAATATACGTGGGAACTTGTAAAGAGGGAAACTTTGACAAAAACACAATGAACTAGATAAGATCATTGTGCTGACAAACATCAATATATGTAAGTACAGTGACTTCATTAATATTTAACAGGAGCATAACTTGTGGTGTGTATTTTTTTCGGGGCTTCAGGATTGATAGAAAGGCCGCGAGCGGCCCTAGTACATACCTAAAGGGCTCCAGAAGGAACATGGGGGTTTTATTTATCAAGCAAGAGTTTTAGACTCCCTCAGTGGGATTTTCATCTGATGATCAAATTAAATTTTACCTGCACTGTGTTTGTTTTAAAACTAATAAGGAATTTTAGAAGTACATTACGTAATAATTGTGAATTTTGGGGAGGCCTTTGTCCAGCAGTGGACATCTTTCAGCTAGAACGCCGATTGCAGAATTAAAAGAATATATTTTTCTGTGTACGAAAAATAATATTTTCACGCATCTTCCACGGTTTACTAAAACAAAGTTAAACAATACAGATACGCGTAGAAAATTCAATATTATTCTTGAAATATATCTTTCAAAACATTTTTTGTAATATAACAATAGAAACAGGCCTCAAGTAGGAACCGTTAATAATGTTATTGTAAATAGAAAATGGACGAAACGAAAAAGAAAATTACACGTAGAAAATGTTACCTAAGCGGAGCAAACATTTGCACGTGAGTAACATGTGAAACGAAATAAATGTATTACGTAGTATTTGTTACATATAGTATGTATTGAAATCAATGGCTAAACTTTTGGACTAGGTATATGACTAATAAGTTTCATCAAAATATACTAAGTGGTTTTTGTGTGAAAGATTAACAAACATGCATACTCACTACATACATACATCCTTAAAACTTTCTCATGCATAATATTAATAGAATAGAAAACGCCTAGCAAAATACTGAACCCAATTTATCACGTCTTAAATCTCTTTCCTAACCTTTCAACAACTTATCGTCTATTATAAATCAAGTTCACAATAAAACATAATAAACGAGAACACATTAAAACTGGCACACAAAAATACGAATAAAAAGTTCAATCGATTAAACCGATTATTCGATTATCGATTGCGCACTCGCATAATAATCTTAATCGAATAATTGTAATATAATCGAGCGAGTTATCTCGTTGTGAAAGCTCACAATGTAATGCCTACAATTATGTTATGGACTCTAAAAAGGTATTATGTAAAATCGATGAAATATTTTTTAAAAGCTGTTGCTTAAATGGAGCTGTGAGTTCGTATTTGTTCCAAAATATCTTGACAACAATGTAGAAGAATTAACACTATTAAGGTCATATTATATGTATTAGCTTTTCTCCCAGTTTTGTGGGATGTGGGAACAACTACCCAAACCTAGACAAAATATAGCCTATGTTCCTAAGGAAGAGCGTAGCTTTCCAACAGTGAAAGAATTTTTCATATTGATTTTGTAATTTAGGAGCCATTAGAGTACAAACAAACAAACAAAAAAAATATGCAGATGTGTATGTGTTAATTCGACTATGAGTAAATTTTTTAGCCACAAGCACTATCTAACCTCGAAGCGTATTTGACCAGCATTTACTCGCGATGATTACAAACAGCACCATCTTTCTATTAATTCAAAATTATGTCAAGTAAAACATAATTACAAGTATATTACCGATCTAATAAGTTACTAAGATCATATTAATATGTCTCCAATTAAAATTGTATTCTCAATATGGGGCAATTTGCTACTTCATGTCTAAAAGGTGTAATTTATAGATTGGTAGTAGATTAGTACATTCACTCTCAGATGTATGTCAATTTATCATATTTACTTACAACATTTTAATAAGATGCTGCTGTGTTACATTATTTAAATCATTATGTAGCTTTAGCGTTGTTGGGTAAGCTGACGAGATGTTTTCACTTTTCTTTACACAGTAATTGTTTTTTTTTTCTTAGCCTGTATTGTCCCACTGCTGGGCAGAGGCCGCCTCATTTTTCCCCCACACCTCTCGATCTTTTGAGTCTTCCCACCAATCAGGGTTGTAGGCTGAGTAATATTTATTTTCGATAATTTTGTATGCCTTTAAAAGTATTTACAATAAGTTTTACATAGACATGACAAATACACAACTTAAAGAAGAACCTTTATATACTTGTAATAAACAATAAATAGAGAGTGTAAATGAAAGTTGTCTTTGTTGATCTTGACATTAGTAAGTTGTATATCATAATGATGACATTCCTTATTAATTAACCACAATAAATAAAAACGCACAAACACTAATTTAATTTAAAAAAATCCAGCTCAAAAGTTCAGCTCAACCTTAAAAGCTGAAATCTTAACTAAAAACAGGTTGAGCATCAGTTTTCGTAAGACGACATCCACAAGGCTAGCTAGTGTAATTCCCACGACCCGGTTCGTCTCATGCACTATGTACTTATAGCAAGTATATGCAGGTACATTTGGCAATATATTGGCACATCTCTTTATGATCTGGATTTTATGTAAATTATATTTAAAGGCCATTTTTTTATCTATACTAATATAATAAAGACGAAAAATCTTTTTGTTTGTTTGTACCCTAAAGGCTCTGAAAGTACTGAACTGATTTCGATAATTCTTTCACTGTTGGGAAGCTACACTCCTCCCGAGTAACATAGGTTATATTTTATTCCGGTAAGGGCAGTAGTTCCCTAGAAACACGCGGGTGAAACCGCGGGAGAGCGCCTGGTTTGGCAATACATATATTGACAGATCTCTGTTTGTGATCTGGATTTTATGTAAATTATGTTAATAAGCATCTTTCGTAGCAATAAATTAAAGCGGCTGTCATTGGAATAAATATGTTTAAAGGTGATTGGAGCTTCATTTGATAAATGCACTAATAAATTGCACTTGAAATGTTGTCTTAAAACTTATGCAATTCGTGGCAGATGTTCTAGATATTTGATGCTTATTAAATATGCATATGTTATTAATGAAAACTGGAACACTATAAAAAGTAGACCTTAAACTTTTTAGTCTAGATGTAATGAATAATATCGTAAGTGTTTAAATTAAATATATCATATTTTTTATGACCCACTTATTTCAAATTTCAAGACTGTAGATTAAATATATAATGCCTTTAAAACAAATAAACCAAATATACATACATTAACTAAGCATAGGTACCTATTGTTATCACCCATATTTATTTGTACTAACACCGACATTATCACCTCTACATGAAATTATCTATTTGGTATAAATAAACAAACACCAGTGACTTTCAACCTTTTAATTTGCATCATGCCGAACAAAGGTCATAAAGGTCAGCCGTAGAGTTCCGCCGTGACCTCGCGTGACCTCCTGTGACCCCGCGTGACAAAAAACACGAATTGCTTCCACGTTTTGTTAATTAGTGTTTAACTGGCCGCTTTAACTGTTAGTTTGAGGAAATTGTGATAAATTATTATATTATGAATTTTTGAACAATATAGACTATTTTATTAGGTATATAAAGTTTGCGAGAAATATAACAGCAGTTTATTACTCAGCTATCAAGGAAATTGAAAATATGGCTGGAAAGAAACATCCATCCTCCGAGCCTTTTTCCCAATCATGTTGGGGTCGGCTTCCAGTCTAACCGGATTCAGCTGAGTACCAGTGCTTTACAAGAAGCGACTGCCTATCTGACCTCCTCAACCCAGTTACCCGGGCAACCCGATACCCCTTGGTTAGACTGGTGTCAGACTTACTGGCTTCTGACTACCCGTAACGACTGCCAAGGATGTTCAATGACAGCCGGGACCTACAGTTTAACGTGCCATCCGAAACACAGTCAATGGTGTCTAAGATATACTTAGAAAGTACATACAAACTTAGAAAAGTTGCATTGGTACTTGCCTGACCTGGGATCGAACCCGCGCCCTCATACTTGAGAGGTTGGTCCTTTACCCACTAGGCCACCACGACTTTTTCTGGAAAGAAACAGACTTATGCAAAAAAATCTCATAGGCAGTTTCACAAGCAAAGCGGCTAATTATGGTATTTTCTTAACAATTCATTATATTATATTTATGATACATAAGCCAATGATACATTAAGATAATTTATGAGGCAATCGTGAAGTTTATAGAGAAATCAAGAAATAGTAAACAGGACACATACAATAAAACATATAAAATTAACTTTCTATAGAAAACTAAATACGTGTCATGCAGTTAATGTTATGTTTAACCGTAGTTTTTGAGGTTAACTGCTGTCTCGTCAAAAGGTTACAGGTTTCGTCTTTAAGTTCAATTTTATCGGTTTATTAATTAAGTAAAAGTTATTTAGTATGTGGTTATTTATAAATACTTCACTGGTTATTTATTTATAGAGTTATTTACATAAGACGAGTGATTTGCTGTTTATAGTAAAACGTTCTGGAAGCTGTATTCCAAAGTGAATCCTTCTATCTAATTTTGACGTTGTCTTTAAAAAATTGAAAAGTTCTTGAGTCTATTACGAAAAGACAACTGCATAGATAGAAAAGCACCCCAATTTACTACTTTTAAAAATTTATATTTAGTGACATATCCTGCATTTGATATAGTTTGAAGCCTTTGATAAATTAATAATCTGCCTAGCTTTTTCCCAACAATATTGGAGTCTGTATCCAGTCTAACTAGATGCAGAGTACCAGTGCTTTAAAAGGAGCGATTAATAAATTAATATATTCATTAAAATATGATACAAGCTTTCAACAGTTTAAGTTTATCGTGACCGAACGCATAGGTCACTTGCTCACTCATTCAGTGGCGCTTGTTCTTACTATCTCTTGCGAAACTCTGGTACCCTGGTACCTGACCTTCTGACTTATAAATATGTATTGGTTCATTATGTTGGTAGTACCGGTTGGTAGTTAATTGTTGCTATTTTTAGGGTAGAGAGAAAGATGTGTTTCGATAAGAATAGTTAATGATTTTGGGCTATGTCTTTGTTAATGTCGTAAGAACAATACTAGACGAAAAATTAGCTTTAAAACCACGTATTTTTAAGTGAGTAGTTAGATAACTTTCAGCAAAAATGTCTGCGAAATTGCAACCTTTGTGTTTTTTTGTGGAATCTCGCCATTACAAGTGTCATAGTTTCTAGAACTTTCCTAAATCACACCTCTAACTTCCCAAGCTAGTCAAAAAGTAATATTCTTGTACAATAAATGTATCTGCAAACTGAAAATTTTTAATCGGCTGATAGTCTTATACATAAATAAATGGGTTGTGCTCATAAGTAAGTACATCTGAAGATGAAAGGTAGTACGCACATAACAAAGATCAGGTATTTAATCGGTATCAGACCGATTGAAAACTTTGATTTGACCAGATCTTTGTAATGTGCGTTCTACCAATCATCTTCATATTGATTGCAGAGCCCAAACAAACTGTCAGCCGACTAAAAATTGTCAGTGTGCACTGTTAAAAGGTTAAAAGCCACGTTTTTACGAAGCAAGGTTGATAGTCAGATAATAGCATGCAATTGTGCATGTATCACAATGGACGACGTTTTGTATCAACTGACTGAGGTTTACAATAATTTTCGGATAACACAAGGCCGATTTTGAAAGTTTATGCAATTGATATTAGTTGGGTGCGAAATTGTTATAAAATGGTATATGTACTTAGTTTTTGTTGTGAATGTATTTTTTTCGATCGATTTAATATATTTTGTATCATATTGTTTTGAGGAGAGACATAATGTTATAGAGGTAAATAGTAACGTGAACTTTAAGTGGATAAAATAAATCCTGAAATCTTTTTTAACTGTCTTCTGAAGAATACTAAGTATTCTGTAAAATACTAACTTGTAAATAATCTTTAAGTTAGACAAGAATATGCGGAAATAAGCTAAAACATTTAAAATTAATAGGCTAAAATAATAGGCTAATATAAAATAAAAATTAATAGGCTAATATAAAATAAAAATATAAGGCTGTTCATATTTCCGCAGCCGTCTCTGTTATCGCGGAAAATATGATTAAAGTCTGTTTGTCAGTAGGCGTGGTCAGTCTTTACTAGTAGGTTACATGATTTGTATTATCAGTTTTATAGAATTTACTGCGTTATTGGTCTCGATAGCACTGATAATTCCCAAGTTTGGGATTACAGGTTTGAATACTGTGTTGGGATAAATCGTCATGTGGGTTTTTGTATAGTTTTGGTTGTTGGTCAAAAAATAATTTACGACTTTTTTTATAGCAGACATACTTGTTTAGGCTTTGTAAGAGATGAGAATATAGTCTTGTCATAAAAAAACAGTTACAAAATAAGGAAGGTGGTTAAAAAGTTCTAGTTCCTAAGCTAAGTTTTAAAGCAAAAGAATAATGGTAGGTGACATACCTCATAATTTCGTGTCTTTATGTTACTATTATGCCACCAGCATCTCCTTTTTTGGAAGTCGGTTAAATACGCTTCATACTATATTCATTTCACATGTAAATACGCAATGCTAATACTATAAGCCTACTTATCGATTATATAACCGATCACGATAAATCGATTCAATCAATTATTACAATCGATCGTTGGTCGAACATATAAATCATATTATTATGTACTAATATAGAGTAGAAAGTTTGTTTTATTAAGTGAGTTGATTTATTATTGTTTAATTATGTAAGTTAATGTCAGGTGTAGACGTTTTATGTTGTAGATAAATTATATTAACTGCCTTCTTGTGTAGTAAATTATAGTTATGTTTTGTACGGTCCAGTTGCATACATTGGGTATATTAACCTTATTTATTTTTTAAATTAGCAAAATATTTAGACCCCAAAATGATGGTGTCTGCACTATAGTACAAAATGTATGAAAACATACTTCTGCGATAACGTGAGCTGTCAAATTGCTAGTTTCGTAGCAGCGAAGATATTTGACAAGGGCTCCAGTATTTTTGATTTTTTTACGATGTTTTATAATGCATTTTCCTAATTTTCTCTGAAATAGTATTTCTTTATTTTCGGTTTGTAGGTCTTTAGGTAATTTGTTAAATATTTTGGCTGCCATGTAGTAGGGAGTTTTGTTGAGCATTTTAATTCTAGATGAAGGTATAGTTATCGATACGAATCTTGAGCTCTGACCTACATCTGCGCAGAAATGATTTATTAGCAAAGAACCAATCCCGAGTGACGGCCAATTACCGCTTTAGCCCGCCCCCGCCTCACTTCATACCACATAAGGGACCCAATAAATTACTTCTGCGCAGGTGAAGGTCAGAGCTCAAGATTCGTGCCCATAACTATAAGTCTTTTTTTTCGAACTTTAAGACCATAGAGAACAGTGGTCATGAGTCAGCAGTCAGTCAGACTCAGCAGCAAGGAGGTCGAGGTCACATGCCGGTGCCTTCAGACCAGCCATTGTGTCAGTATCAGCGTGGGCCATCTGTGTGTCCATCAGACTGCAATGTTAGTGGGCAGAGGCTTTTCCGTAGCTGTTCAATTATAAGTTACTAGCCGTTTTCCCGCGGTTTCACCCGCGTCCCATGGGAAGTGCTACCCGTGGCGGGATAAAATATAGCCTATGTTACTCGTGGATAATGTAGCTTTCGAATGGTGAAAGAATTTTAAAAAACTGTCCAGTAGTTTTTGAGCCAATTCATTACGACCAATCAAACAAACAAACAAAGTTTTCCTCTTTATAATATTAGTATAGACTAGCCTTTTTCCCGCGGTTTTACCCGTGTCCCTTGGGGACTGCTACCCGTAGCGGGATAAAATGTAGCATAGGTATGTTACTCGGGAAGAGTGCATCTTTCCAACAGTGAAAGAATTTTAAAATTTATCCATTACAAACAACCAAACGAAACTAAATTTTTTCCTCATTATGATATAAGCGCAGATACTTATTTCTGGTAATAAATAGGTTTAAGGAAACACGATCAATATTGATTTTGAACTGCTAATGAAATATTAGTAGTGTCTACGTAATTTAGAGATTTCGTGTTGGGTTTATAATAAAACGAACTATATTATATTTTGAACGTTTTATTACCAGGAAATAAAAAGTAGGTACAAACTACATTTTTATGTTCCTATATTACTGAAGTACAGAGTTATGCCAGTATTTCCGTCGTCATATAATTTTAACTCAATCTCGTAATAAAATGTTTCACATTGTACTATTACTTACTCATATTAATGAGTAACCTAGGGACCGAGATACATATCTTCTGATGCGTGAAATATGATCAAGGTCATCTATTAATAGAATGACCGCGACCAGTGTCTTAAAACTCACTAAACTGAGTAAAGTGTGTTCTGCGTTGATGTCTTTTGTATGAGCGCTCACAACATTTTAGTATTATGACTGATATGCATCAAAACATGATAAATGTATACATAATTTTGATGCTATTAAGTACTGCGCTAAAGATACTAATGTAATAAAGAGGAGACATTTTTTTGTTTGTTTGAATGTATCCTCAAGGCTCCGGAAACTACTGAATTTATGTGAAAATACTTTCACTGTAGGAAAGCTTCACTCTTATCGAGCAATATAGGCTATATTTTATCCCGATATTCGCAGTAGTTCCAACGGGACCCGCGTGTGGAAACCGCGGAAAAATAGCTAGTATGAAATATTTGCATATTTTTTTTTCTATAATTCATCATTTCGTTTGCTAGAAGCACTTTTCTTATTTAAACACCGGGAAATATCAAGTAAAAAGTAAATAATAGTTATGTTTAACGTCGCTATTGGTTATCTAAGTGTGGGTGATCGATAAACGTTTCCTAGAGCAATGTTTACTGCTTCAAGTATCAAATACTTTCTCCAGTCAGTGATGCAATTACTTGAAATAAATCTTTTATGTAGAAATGAAAAAATATATAGTATTGGTTAGTAAGCTTACCTACCTTAATTGTATAGTGAGTTTTCCTTAAATCATTCACATTATTTTCCTTCTAGCTTCTGCCAGCGGTTTCACACGAATCCCTTGGGAACATCTACATAAATTAGGATAAAAAGTAGCCTATATATAGCCTTTCTCAATAATAGGCTAACACTGCAAGATATTTTTTAAGAGTAATTCTTGGCCATTGTCAGTCATTCAAACAAACAAACTCTTCAGCTTTATAATATTTAGTATAGATATCACTAGATCAAGGAATCAAACCAAGTGCTGCTTTCATAATTCTGTCATTGTAAGGAATCAATACCATTTAATAATATATGTTATATCTACTAATTAATGTGACACTAATTAAGCCCAATAACACACAGACACGTCAAAGTTGAAATATTGAAATTCCTGACAAATTAGTTTAACTGTAGTACTGTGTGTTTAAATGTCGGAAATTACTAATTTTAACCCGAAACTGTCAAATTGTTACTTTGACATTTCCTAACAGTTGACTAATTTTGGCTAATTTGTCATTTAAGTATGTAAGTTACAAACCTATTATTATCTGCATTGCGTGTTTCAGACAGTTGTGAGTTTTAACTTTCCTAGTTAAAAAAATTTACAAGTAGTAAACCAACTTATATCAATGGTCTAGTAATTAATTTATTTGTGACACAATTTCTTTGAATTTATGTACCCATTCTTCTTTGTTAAGCATCTTACATAAACTAAGTTAGAACTTTAAATAAATCACATCAGGTATTTTACTATTTTCTTAAACTTGGGTGAGACTCTTACATCTAAATCTTGGGGTCTGATTTTTGACATTCTACAAATCTTTTCTTTCTATCCTCGTAAAAAACTACCTTCTTTACCGCGGTTTCACCCGCGTCCTGGGGAAAAAAATTCTCGTTCCGAGTTAAAATATAGCCTGTTATTTATCAAGAGTGTATATTTCCAACGGTGAAAGATTTTTTCAAATTGGTTTCTATTGGTTGGTAAGCTATGTTAGAACATTATGAATACATTAGGTACTTGTTGGGTTTCTTAAACTTTATGTGATTTTGGCTTTCAGAATCCCTTCAAAGTTTGCGAATAAAACTTTCATTACATTACCCAAAGAAAATTAAATAACTTACATAATACATTACACAAACCGGTCTTTAAGGGCTCTATGTAGAGCGGCGAGAGTGCTCTATGTAGAGTAGGTTAAGAATTTGAGCTTCAAACATACTTGCTTTCACTGAGACAGTTTTGTAATGTTACTTCAAGTTAAGGTTAAGTAATATTTAAGCTGGTGTTAAGCAAGGTCATGCCTTAAGGCGGAGTTTGGTAATGTGTTTTGGTTTTGAACTTTGTTTTATGGCTGTAGTGTAAATATTCTTGACGAGTTGAGATGTACTTAAGCTATAAAATTAATTATTGGGACAGAATGAATGATTAATTGTATTATAAAGGGTATTTAAAATTTAGAACACGAGGGAGGAAACACGTTCCCTAAACAATGAAGTAGGGAAAGTGTAATGCCAGGAGCCTTTTTGGATTTATTATTTTTAGGAGAAAATAGAATGAGAAATTGTGACTGGGTATTAGAATCTATTAATTTTAGGATGGGTTAAGTTACTAAGCATTTGTGTGGATTTTCTTACTGAAAAAGAGATACTTAGGTCGCCTTCTATGACGATCTTTTGGTTACCTTTCACACACTCAAGGCAAATGATCTGTAAAGCTTACCTTCGGTACCAATAAAAGGCTTATTCTCAAGGCCAATATTTCCACAATAATAGACTTTCTTCATACAGTTACATAGCAGTGCTCCACATAATGCCCTTAGGACCGGTTCATGCGCAAGCGCCGGACTGCGTTACATAACGCCGGCCATTGCGGGCTTTGTTGAAACTGAAAGTGTGTATATTGGTACTGGGTTTTTGTACTTAGGTCTCTGGACGTGGAAAATTGACTGTCTTTGATCATAGTAAATCTTTTTTTATGGTAAATTGTATATCAATCTAATAATAAAAAAGTCTGCCAACCTTTCGATAATGCTTTTAGGACACGACAAGATTCGATTCACATTTCATTAACAGCGTGAATTAAAGTTATATTTTGTATCGAATTTCAGGCTTTGATATCTTTTGAATCTTCTCAATATGTTAAACTTTTTGGAATGGTGCAACTAGTTTTTGACTTCTGAAGTACGGAATAATTGGTCTACTTAAAATACCTTTGATTTTGGAATCTGTAAAGTACTACTTACATTAGAAAGCAATTTGTTTTACCTTCCATTTGCATACATTTTTCTTTAGTTTTATTCAATTAAGGAAGAGTAGTGACATATTATGTTAAGTCATCAATGAAAATTCAAATGGTTGACACTGAAACGTTCATACATACATACATACACAAATGTTTGTATATTTCTGTGTTTAACCAAGTGTATCGGTTAATTACAAAGGGAAATGGAACGTGATTAATTAATCAGTTGTTATACGCATAATCGTGATGTTCCACGCTAAGTTGTGTGCAGAAAAAAGTATAATTGTAGTGACAGTTTATCGACTGTTTACAGTGACATAATGATGAGTTATATCATTTCTAGTATTTAGTCTGGGTTATTTATAGTTACGTATGTATTTCATTTTTATGAGGAGAGCCCTGAGCCCTGCGATGGAACAGTAGACAAGCTTAGAATGATGATGGGGTATTCCATTTTTTTTATTTTCAACACTTTCCTTCATAATATCAAAGCAATTTCTGTCTGTTTGTTTAGCAAAACCTTATGTTCGAACGAAATATGATGCAAAAATTATGCCTAAATTAAATTATTTTTTATACATAAGCAAGTGATCGGGTGAATCAGTATATTTATTTTCCGAAATAATTCCTACATGAAACAAAAATAGTACGATGTTGATAGCGAAATAAACAGTAGCAATATTACATCTGAATGAAATAAGCAGTAAATCGACTTACCTCAATTAAGATCTATGCACTCTAGAGCCGAAGAAAATTATACATACACAAGTGAGTTAATTGTGAAACCCAATTACTTCTGAGAGCGAGAAATTATTGAGTATAAGGTATTGAGAATTGTTTGTTTGACCTATTGCGAAATTGAAGATAGACTGGAATTGTAGGTAAACTGGTATGCTAGATTCTGTAAATTGGAGTTTGTTACCTATTTATTTATGTAGGTCAAAAAGTGCCAAAATCATTTTCAAATACAATAAAGTCGCGTTATTTTGAGGCAGAAAGACAGTAGAGTAGTATTGCAAACAAACGCCAAAATCAGCAATTGATTAATCTGTTAAATCAATAAATAAAAATATTCTATTCTATTCTGTTTACTTGTACTGATAGAAAATGAAAATATAGGTCTACGAGAAACCTGAACCACAGACTCCAAAAACATTCAGTTACAATAGATGTAAGAAACAGTACAAAGATTGATCACATTTCATATCTGAGCATAAACACGCGAACCTAGTAACGCTTGCTCAACAATATAGCACATGTTTCTTTGTTTACATCATCATTCAAAAGCTAATACCATGGAGGAACGAAAGAACGGAGATGCCAAGGAAGGTAGGTCAGGCGCCTTCTTGTAGGTCAAGCAACGTACGGTAGGCGCGATCAGTTACTAGAACTAACGAGATGTTCGGGTTCCTTGTCAAATCATAACATTTTATTTTGAAAATAAATGGGTGGGTCCTATAGAAGGTGTGTAAGGGCGGAGCTAGTAACGTTCCTCGTCCGCCGAACGCTCGCATTTTGGCGCGCAACTTCCTTAGGAGATTCTGCAGTATGACATCTCCGCTAGTCATTTGTTCTCCATGGCACACACTCATACATTCACTTTTCATTCATAAAACTACACACCTTCTAACTAGTCCTTATCACAACGCTATAAGGTTCATATTCGCCTAACAACGTAAAAGGTAAATATAGTAATTTGATTAGCATATGTTCCTAGAACACTCGAAGTTTTCTATTGTGAATTGTTATGAAGGAAATGTCAAATTTACTCAAGTTATGCAAAGTGTTGCGATTTACTAAAAATGGTTGAGTGTTAATTAGGCTGGTAGTAATTAATCAGGCAGGTGAAAGTATTAGAAATGTGTCTAGTAAGTAAAAGTGCTATTTTCCGAAAGTACATATACCTAAAAGAAGTGTATTAATTTTTCTTTAAAATAAAAACGATAATTTGTTAAGTCATGCTTAAATACGATCTAATAAATATACATATGTTACTAATAATGTCGTTACGAAAAATTCAAAAAACTAAAAAGATAAAAGTAATATTATTAACACCTAATTTCTCCTTAGGAGAACCGCAGACATTCTGGCTTTTCACAAAATTTCACGAAAAAATATTAAGGCGGCTTTACACTACTAGGCTATACTATTGTGTTGTTTAGTTATAGCAAAGAAAGGCCAAGGGATAATAATAGTACGTCATAGTATGAATTGTCCATAAAAATGTAAAGTGAGGGATATTTTGTTCTGCTAAAAACTACGTACTACATTTATGCTACTAGTATTATTGAGTAGACTGAAGCTGTCCGAAATCTTCACACTACTTATTTCATAACACCATAGAGATACAATCATGGGCCAACAGATCCTAATCTAACACACCAAGTTCACTCTTACAAATCACAACAGTAACAATACTTAGAAGAAGTCTATAATCATCAGCTTCTATATAAAAGCCGAAAACAATAAGAAACAGTTGAAGGTCAGGGTGTAATTATGATGACATACGCGCTGTGGGCAATGTTGCAGAGTTAACTTGAATACTGTTATTAGTCTGTGTGTCTGTTTGATCTGGTAGGGGAATTTGATGGGTATTTGTTTTGGTTTTTAATAGTAGATCAGTTGTGAGTAGAGCTAGATAGTGTAAAATTATCCACATTTCGGTTGTACATGAGTGCATCTGCCTAACCCTTTCCTAAAGCAGCTAAGTAGCAGGGTTTTAGAAGGAGCGACTGCCTATCTGATATCCTAAACCCATTTACTCAGGCAACCCAATACCAAGGGGTCAGACTGGTTGTCAGATTTTCTGGCTTCTGCCTACCCGTAACAACTGCCAAAGATGGTAAAATGATAGTCGTTAATTGACCGAATCATCTTTGGTTTATAATGTTTTCCTTAAATTCACAGAGGAAATAATAGTTAAAAGGTAAATAATTTCTAACAAAAATAATGAAAGCTAGTATAAAAAACTTTCTTAACACAAAATATTTTATTTCGTTCACACATATTAAAAAATCTTTAGAACTTCATAAAAGTGTGTATTCTCACCATTTTCTCTGAACATTGATACGCGAGGTCAGTTTCGTAAGACAATACTTAAGCTACACATAGAACTTACCCAACGTAACTTAAAACAATAGGAACTTAAAAATTCGCAATTTCACACTTAAACCAAGTTAATTCTTTAATTAAGTTTAGTACTTCATTACAACAATGGTGTAAGTATGAATTTCTCAAAATAATTGTCAACTACGTTTTGAATATTTTGTAACTTTTTTTGTAATATTTTTATTTATGATTTGTTTGTTTTTTTTATTCACACACATTTTATGGGTATTATATTCTCATTGTTAGAAGATTTTTTGTGACTTAATAGGTAAACTAACAGGAAAATACGCTACGATAATACTCTGAAATAAATTATGAAATATTTCATTCTTAATTCTAGGTTTAAATTACCTTTTCATCCGTCACTATATGTCATACATTTTACAAAACTACTTAAAAAGAAAAACAAACGAACTAACATATTCTACAATAACAAAGAATGACTCAACACACATTTTCACATAAATAAAAAAAAACTACAACTTCTGTCTGCAACGTTCTTCTTCAGACAAAATCCTTTAGCCATAGTCTACAGTCTACAGCCTCGGAAACTGACTTACATTCATAACTTGATGTCAGACGACATTCCGACTCAGTAAAGAGTACCAAGGCATTCCGCATTCTTAGCTTGTAATCGTAAACAGTTCAGACAATATAACATACTACTTCATAAATTATTTATAACTGAAGTTTAAAAATATGCTATATTTATAAATGAATTTGTCTCTATCAGCGGTTTTGCGTCCCGAGGGAACCTACTTCGCGGACATAGATAAGAAGATAGTATGTAGCCAATAATAGTATTCCTCAATAAATTCTCTATTTTTCTTTTCTCGCGCTATTTATATCGGTGCGAGGGGATAAATAGGCCGGGGCTTCAGGATTGTTCGAAAGAGTTACCGCGGCCCTTTGACATAAAAGGCCTGCGACGGAACACGACGGTTTTCAGTCAGTAAGAGTCTGACACACCCTCACCGCTGCTAACCCACAGCGGGAGGGGTCATTTGATGAAGTCGTTAAAAAAAAGGGATAAACAGGCTATTTCACACTGAAGTAATTCTTCAAATAGGACTAGTAGTTCCTAAGATTTCCGCAAACTCTTCAACAACAATGTAAGCTTCTTATATAAGCTTCGTAAAGTTTAAAACCTCAGGTCAAATGATTGCGTTAAGCTTGACATCGGTTAAATACCTTGTTCACATAAAAAGTACGTAAATAAGTTAGTCTGTATGTAAATAGTATGAACCTGTTCTAAAAAGTGTCCATAAAACATTGATATGAAAGGTCGCAACTAGTTTGCCTATATTACCATAATCTTTGCTCTTGGTGTAATCGCTATTAATTGCGCGGATTTCATCACTGAATGTGAAGCCAATTGAATATACTCTTAATCAAATGTAATTTTGGGCATACCTACTTCTACCTACTTCTTGAGGCACGTACAAAAAAACTCAACGTGTTTTAGACTAGAACCTGGCTCTATTAGGACTGTATGATATTATGTTAGTGTCAGCTATATTAGTGCAAAGTTTCACCAAAATCCAGTCAGTAATTTTTGCATGAAAGCGTAACCAACATCCACATATCCAAACTAACATTGGCAGTATCAAATTCCTAAGGTAAACTGGACTTTAAACATGTATGTATTTCACAATAACGGATGTATCAGTACTTAACCTTAAAATTATCCCAATATAGCCCTACAGGCAAATACCTAGTTGACTTAAAAACTTGCATTTTATTGCTTTCAAATCAAGTTTAACAGATTCCACAGTGATTTACATTCTCACTAACCTTACGGTTAATATTGAACCTATGTTTTAACTGTTGTGAAGTAATATGTAATGTCAATGAGCGGAAACTCGGCTATTAAGAGCGAAGGATTCTCTTATCAAGCGATCGCGGGTTCGAGTCTGTGCGTTGAACTTTTGATGACAATATTTTATGTTGATGGAGTCAGAGTTCTTAAATTTATTGTTAGTGTGTAGAAATAGTTTTACTTTTTGTTTAATGAATACAGAAAATTGAAGGTCTCTAAAACATGCACAACTTTGGAAAAGTCACTGAAAACATCAACTGTGAAAAATCTGTAAACTACATACGTTTTATGTCATTTATTCAGAGATAAAAAATTGCTACAAACACACAGTTACGCTTTTCAACATAAATCTTACTTACATGCATACATATGTACTACTTCAATTTAGCTGCAAGTACATCGTTACTAATCTTTTGTCTTTTATCTTTTCAGGTAAGTACTCCAGAAGGAAAATACCTTTACCTTTAAGGAAAACAAGCAGCAACTATGTACGGTAAATACTAGACTTAGTTCTAACATTGCTGGCGCTACGCACATTCTAATGCACACAATTGCAAAGGGAGAATGCAACTGCATCTACCTAGGTACAGTTCAGACATTTTACGTAGAAATAAAGGGGCCTTACAATATTGAGGAAGTAATGATAATATGTGATTTAGCACTTGGTGACAGTTATTATATGCTTAACCTTTCCACAAATATGTTGGGGTCAGCTTCCAGTTTAGTAGGATGTGTGGAGTACCAGTGTTTCATATGGAGCGACTTCCTATCTGACCTCCTAAACCCAGTTAGGTAACTTGATGAACTTTGGTAAGACTTGCTAGCTTCTGACTACTAATGACTGCCCAAGATGTCCAAATCACAGCCAGGACAAACCGATTTAACCAATTTTCTGAAACACTGAGACACTCGTCATGATAAGATAGTCACTCATCTACGTACCGACCGCAAACTATGATCGATGATATTGCAGATTGATTCAATTTTATTCAATTGATTGATCCAAATATAGTTACTCAGTTATAGTCAAACATATCTATAGCTATAATAACATTATCAGACCCCCATAAGGACAGCAGAACTACCTACCTACATAGGTACAGTGTACAACACATAGCGCTCCGCTAGCGGACACGGCCCGACCTTCGCGCTATCCTTTCTAATGCCATTCTTGCGCCCGCGCAGTTGTTCAACCTGCTATTTGTTTAGGATAATGTGTGTTCGGAAAAATGGAACGTGAGTTGTAAATTATGTTAGGGGAATTTACGAGTTTTTTAAAAAGTTAGGCTAATTTTGTAGTAGTTTAGGCTAGTTTTAGAGGAAGACCTAAGAAAAGATGGATCGATCGAGTGTCAGTATGACGAGTGACAGGGAAATATGGAAGAGGATGACATATTGCGCCGACCCCAAATAAAGTCGGGCATGGTAGGAGGAAGAAGAGGTTTGGGCTAGTTTTAGAAGCTAGGCATAGGGATAGGAGCTAAGGACAAATAGATGTTGAAATTGATTAAATTATTACCCAGAGTATAATTATGATTTATCTAGTAAGCTTAATTTAGCTATAGTGAATCGAATTCAATCTATCTAGATTTGTGGACTGGTTTGATATATTTAATTAATGTGACTGGTCCGTTTTAAAAAATAGGTATTTCCTAACTTCCGAATACTTTGAATAATGAATAAATTAACTATATTATAATTATTAGTTTATTCAATCTTGGTCATTCAATAGAATATGAAGATTAAAGAAAGTTTCGAAGGTCAGATTTAACCGGATTCCTTGCGTAATTGTTACAAGTATTATTGTTACATTTCTTTCTTTTGATATTCTGAATTATTTCGACTTTAATTGACGGCCTGCAAACTAAAAATATCACTGCCTCACTTCAGTTGACATTTGGCTAATATTTCAACATACATACAACAGATATTTGATCTAAATGTCGCGTCCATTTAGTTAAAGTCAATAAAGATTAAGGTCGATATTTAAAGATTTATAATTAAAGATATTTGTTTTGGTGTCAGCAGTGGTCGTTACAGTTGCGTAATAACGAAGATCAAAAATATTCATCATCATCATCATCATCTCAGCCATAGGACGTCCACTGCTGAACATAGGCCTCCCCTTAGATCTCCACAGATACCTGTTGGAAGCGACCTGCACCCAGCGTCTTCCGGCGACCTTTATAAATCAAAAATATTGTACTTTGATAACTTACCAAAGCATACTATATACCTACCTACTTTTCTTAAGTTTAGGATGGTAAATAAATTAGATGGTAAATTAGCCGATAACAGTATGACTGAAAACTTTGGTATCAAGAAATGTTGGCTGAGATATTTAGTCTGCAATGTTCAAGTACTGTTACCCGTATTGACATAATCACCTCATCAATATCATTAGTCACATGATTTACACGGTCCGTGACGACTCCGTAACGACATCGTGACAGCTAACACGTTGCTACACGGATGTCTGTCCGTCTGTGTGACGTGACCGCTGTGCACGCGACGATTGTCATACTTAGTGAGATGTAGTGTTGTTTAGTGGCTCGTGATCAGATGAGGATTTTACACGGCTGTTGTGCTAAATAGGTGTAATATTGTTGGCCCAGTTAAGGTCTGCAGATCAACAATCTTTGAAAAAAAATAATGTTCAGTTAGTTTAACGATTCCTATTTAATCCTGCTTACTTTTGATATATTTTAAACAATCACATCAAAATTAAGAACACGAAGTCTGTAAACTATAGGCCCTTTCTATCATTTGAACATCTTTGGCAGTCGTTACGGATAGTCAGAAACCAAAACGTCTGTCAAACAATCTTGGTCTTGGGTTGCCCAGATAGCTGGGTTGAGGGAGTCATATAGGGCAGTCTCCCCTTGTAAAACACAGGTACTCAGCTGTATACTGTTAGACTGGAAGCCGACCCCAACATAGTAGGTAGTTGGGAAAAGAGTATTAAAATTTAATCCTATCAAAACAATAATTCTCCTCAGGAAATAATACTCTTATGACAGATCAGATGAATTTATGTTTTTTATAAAAGAATACCCTGTCACTTTCATTCATTTTCACTTTCGCTTATTTTACTATCATCTTACGATGCGTTTGTTTACGTTACAATTTTACGCAGTTTTATTTTTAAAACTACTTGTAATCGTTTTTATGTAACTCAGATTATGATTATAGATTAAAAAACTTAAACAATGTGCGTACGGTGAAAGTTTTAATAGTTATTGCCGTAATTTGGGCGAAAACCACTAGAAAAGTAGGAAGCTGATTTAATGGAAATGATTACATTTTCTTTTGAAGATATGCATGTAATCTAAATGATTGTAATCATAAAGTTTACTATATTAAATTTTCAAGAACAATATAAGTAGGTATAGTATGAATTTCATCAAAAGTTAAACTATCCTATGTTTTCTTCATTTGTTTTAAAAAATCAGCCATAATGATATTGAACGACTTATCGAAGGAACATCAAACGATTAAGCGTGAAAGCGCCACAGACAGAGTTAATTTCTCATTTACAATATTAGTAATAAATCGATACCTATAAATAATAACACCCAGACAGACCCCCAACACAGCTCAATCAATTAATCTCCAAAAGAAGAAGATCAATAAACGCAGATGTAGTGTATCAATCAGTTTAATGATAGCAGCTTTCTCCAAGTCTTGACCTCGTGGGACCGCCAACCTGTTCTCATGTGGTCATTACACTCTGATCGTGGTATGGAGTGGAGTAGGCTTTGTAGATTTATTTTTTATAGAGTAGTATGAAAGGGAAAGTGATTTTGTTTGGTTGATAAGGCTGTTGAACTGATTGAGATTTGTCTGGATATAGGACGTACCCTGAAAAAGGATTTAAGCTTTTTGCCTGATGTCCGCGAGTGTTCGGGATAGATACTTTTTTTCTGTTGTCCGATTGATAGAAAATTAAATAAGCTTATTGCTTTTTCAAGCTATAACATGATTGTATAAAGGTAATATAAAGGATATAACGCTTCCAGAATTATAAAATATAGTAGGTGGAAGTAGGCATATTTGAGTGCAACTATTGGCACTTTATTAAGGTTTTAAGGCCTTGTTCCGGCTGTCATGTAATATCTGATAAATAATACTTATTATAATAAGAGAATAAATTGTCTATAGCCAAAAAACATGACAGTGACAGTTAATTTCCGTCAAACATATACATATTATGTAGTTTAATCAAACTGAAATGATAATTACTACCTAGTAAATTATTAAAATATAGTTATTGGATAATTATCTACAAACTATCACGGAAAATCATGACATTAAGACTCCGGGTTACCTAGCAAGGGCAGGCCGTTCACACTCGCGCGCAATTAATATAAAAGTGACGTTAATTACAAGATGGCGGCCAACTGTCAAGGTCAGCTGTCAAGTGAAAGTTTTGGCGGGAAATCGCGAGATTATCTCATTCGATATATTGTTCTAGTGATTGATTTTGTAAAGGTCGAGGTTTCGATAATGGATTTAGATTGACCGGAGTAATTTTGTGGGAGTGCATTATTAATTTGAGCGTAGGAAGTCGATAATTTATCGATACATTTCGTAAATAGTTATCGATAAATTGATTCGTGTTTTATATAACATTTTATTTTTTTTGAAATAGTTAGGGTAGGGTTTTATTTATTATTTAACGTAGCAGTATTTTAAGTTAGTTCTATGTGTGCTTACTTTTCTTGAAATGAATTCAGCTGAAAGTTGTTTTCTACAATTTGTAATATAAGTATAAACCAATATAGTTATAATACTTATCTCGACTTACAGAGTACACTACCTATAATACCATTAATTTCGCAACCACATACATTTATGATTCTGGGAACATAGACACAAGGTGATCATAGAGTAACCTCGTTGGCCAATCAAAAGTTCACTCTGATTGATGTTGCCAGCCTTAAAATGATAGAACACAATGATTTTTGCTATTGGCTACCCTTGAGACTGTTGTTTTGATGGATGGCTTGAAGCTTGTCAGGTTTATAATAAGCATGTTTGGACTGGACGAAATGTTAATGAGTATGTCGTTTTAGAGTTGAAAACATTAATTAAATGCATCTATTATTGAGTTATTTTGTAACTAAAGACACACTTATTTCCATTTTGCCAAACCTGCCGGGGCTGTACATAACGGGCTCAAGAAGGAACATGGTAGGTTTTAGTCAGTTTTACGAACTTAAGCTGCACCCACAGCGGGAAGGGTCATTTGATTATGGCCCACCAAAAAAAGGACACACTTAATAAAGATACCAGATTGTTGAAAAATAAAACATTAATTCTGGAAAAACATCATCAACATGGATTGACACCATCTTCAACGAAATAAAAAATGCGAGATGCAACTATAAGATTAACCAACATCTAAGTGCCCCAAAAAACTTACCCAACAACACAACGTGATAAAAATAAAAATACAGTTTACCACACATCGATAAAGAATCGAATAAAAACAAAACGAGTCGATATATCGATTCAAAGTGCATACGTTACCGATTTTCATTAGTGCGTAAACATTGCCACACGTTTTCTTTCGTAACTCTATTATTTAATGTTTTTGCTGACCGTACTTCTGTATGTACGGTTCACACATACAGATCAAGGATTTTTGTTATAAATGTTTTTTTTGTTTATCGTTGGTTTTGTTGTTAATCGATTGGAAACAATCGTAAATTGATATCGATGATTTTTTATCTTTTCTGTGACCTGCATTTCAGATTTGACACGGTCATTGTCCTTGTGATTTGGGAATAATACTATAAAGGCAAAGTCATTCATTTTTCAAACAAAACTAACGTGTGCAGTTTTATAAAGAAAAAATCTCGAGGGTACTCCTTCCCCACACCCGGATAAAAAGAAGACAATTTGGGTACGGCTGTCATTGCACATCCTTGGTAGTCGTTACGGGTAGTCAGAAGCCATTAAGTCTGACACAAGTCTAACCAAGGGGTATTGGGTTGCCCGGGTTACTGGGTTGAGGGGGTCAAAAAGTACTCAGCTGAATCCGGTTAGACTGGAAGCCGACCCCAACATGATTGGGAAAAAGGCTCGGAGGATGATGAGAACCGATTTACTGAAAACGGGAAATATGATTCCGGATATAACTACCGGTTAATATTTTGACTGAATTCTCAGTATTGCCAAATGGCATCCATAAATTATTACTATCATACAAGGAAGTTCATAAATCATAAAAACGCATGTATTTCTTTAGATTCAGATCTAAATGTTATTTAGTATTGTATGCTAATGTTACAAGATTATGTTTGTATCCGTTTTTCGTAATCTGCCTAAAATCTTAATACCTATGTTTTAATGGTGTTTTGTGCAGTCATTAATAGTTAAAATCTTTTGATATTTACGACAAATGGTTTAAAGGCAAGATCAAAGTCATCTGATATGCTATAAGCCTTTTTATCACTTTGTGTATGCGTTCCCACGGGATGTGAGTGAAACCGCTGGCGGGAGCTAGTCATCAACGACCATTCAGCATTTATTACCTATATACATATTTATTTATATTTGTTACAAATCTTTTTCTCTTGCATTTTCTTGAGAAACTCAAAATTAGATATTGCTCAAAAGCAATTCGCCATCTTTTCTACAACAATGATTATAATACAAAAAAAAACATAATTATTTCTCGTCTTGCCTAAATAGATTCTAATCTCCAATATTACGATTTTGCAACTCTTCTTTGAGTTATTATTTCCAATTGTATTAAGATACAAAATGATAAACAATATGACAGACGAACAAAGCTACAAATTACATTAGTGACAGCCGCTAAATATGTTAACTATACTTAACATGACAGCCGGCAAACTCGATATCATTATAAACCAATTTTGTAATAGTTTCGATTGTTATACCGATTATTATTGAGAATCGAATCATATTAGAGCACAATAAATGGTAAACAAGCCGTTTTTCCGCGGTTACACCCGCGTCCCGTAGAAACTACTGCCCATACCGAGATAAAATATAGCCTATGTTACTTCGGAAAAGTGTCTTTTCAAGAGTGAAAGAATTTTTCATTTCGGCTTGAGTTGATTTTTCAAATCAATGAGCCTTGAGTGTACAATGAAAAAAGTGTTTCCTCTTTATTTCTTAACTATCTTTGGTCTCTGTAATTCTTTAAATAATTTCACTTACTTCAGAAGTGAAACAAATCATTTTGACGTGTTTCAATTCGGCTCAGCCATTTTCAAAATTATTACGAACTCAGCTACGTATTCATAATAACAAATATTAGACCAGTAACGATTTCATAACTCTCTCGATACTTATTCCGATTATCGAGAATCGATTCTATCGTATCACAATAAATATTATTCGTTACGATATCGAGTAGTTCTTGTGCAATGTACACTCATTCATTAATAATCATTTCTTCAATTGTTGGTTTGTGTTGCAAGAATTTATTTTGAAAGAAAAACGTTGATGCAAAGTATCCCTGCGGCTGTATTTAAATGGTATAAGATTAATTTGGCAGTTTTAGTCCATTAAGATCGTTTTAAAAATATCATATTAATTTAATGAAACATACTCTGAAAGCTCAACAAAAAGTCTATAAACGAGTGCTTACTTTTAACATACAGATCTATACTAATATTATAAAGCTGAAGAGTTTGTTTGTTTGTTTGTTTGAACGCGCTAATCTCAGGAACTACTGGTCCTATTTGAAAATTTCTTTCAGTGTTAGATAGCCCATTTATCGAGGAAGACTATAGGCTACTTTTTATCCCGGTACGGGAAGTAGTTCCCACAGGATGCGGGTGAAACCGCTGGCAGAAGCTAGTATTTAATACACACATAAAACTATTAATACTCAAAAATACATGAACTTAATCAGTGGTCAAGCGCATAAACGCCATTTTAGCTATTACTTTGGTAGTCACTTTTCTGATATAATTAGACATTAATCAATATAAAACTCAACATTAAGTCTTAGGAAAACAATCACCTCATAAGATACAAATCAGATTGCTAATACTTATCAATAAGAACTTACAGATAGACAGATTTAAAATGCTAATCCATAATTAAATCAAACGATGTTTAATTCAACACCAACGTTATCTGTAACCATATAAAACAGCTGTTAAATAGTTAAATAATTAAGCAGGCAAGTTCAAGATGTGGTCCTCTGGCGGTCAGTGAAACCGTTGGCTTTCTAAGACTTGAGACGCATGCGCAATGGCCGATGTGCGCGGACGCAGAGAAAGCGAGAGTGATCTAGCTTATTGACTTGTCATGTTAGAGTGTGTACAGTATGTAGGTAGGTAGTATTAAACTGGTGTAGTGATTGAAATGTTGACAGTAGTTTGATGTAGGTGTCAAAATATTTCATCTTGACAAAAGACAGATGGACAGTTTTGACAATAAAGTCAAACCAGTGGCTTTTTGACCTCTTCAACCCAGTCATTCTGGTAACCAGATATCCCTTGGTAAGGCCGGTTGTCAGACTTTCTGGACTAGTTCTTACTACCCGTAAAGGCTGCTTCCGTGTAGTATAATTGCCACCTAGGACCAAACAATTTATCATAACATCTGAAAACAATTTTAAAAATTAAAAGGAATCTTCCACCTTCTGCAAACACCAAGTTCCGTATCAAACAACACACAAACCCATAAACAACTGTCTTACCAATAAAAACACACATATCAGACAAATTATCCCACATTATGTACATGCGCAAGAGTGCTAACACTGCTATATAATGGTCACCGCGCCATTACGCGTGTCGTACATAACCAATGAGTTACGCGTCTGCGCACGACATGTCCGACAAGTGCGCTGGAACTGGATTGTTATGGAAGTAGCTGGAAAAATATGGTAATTTTATGCATGTAAAATTGGATTAAAGGTAAAGACGGATTGAATGGTTTTTTTATAACTTTGTTAGTCTAGGAGATTAAATGGGGAAATTCGGGGTGCTTAAACCTGGCTTAAAGCTTCTTAGACTATCATTCGATAGGTGTCATTTTTATTTTATGTTAGAGCTCACCTGGTTAATTTGAGAAAACTCAAGTCCAAGTTCACCGACCATGGAAAAAAAACGTCAGTTTTCTTAAAACAACTGTTCAATATACATTTTCAAATTCAATTTTCAAAGTTAAGAAAAACGGACGTTTATGTTGTCACTTAACTTTGGCCTAAGATTCTGTTTGTATAAAATGTATATCCCACACTATAAGAAGAATATATTTTGTATCAAATCGATAAACGTTACATGGACTTATTAATATAACTTAAGTAACCAATTACCAGAAATGACTTCTAATCATCAATAAAGCTTTTAACCAAAAATCCTTCAGGTTACCCTTTACCCATTTACCCTAAAAGGGGTAATTTCTACGATCGTGCACAATATTGTCATTGAACCGACTGCTGCAAGTTAATCGTGTTCGTAATAGCTTGATCGTGTGTTACGGTCTAACAATTGTCAGAACTCAAGTCAGAACTATGTTAAGTGCTTCGATTTCCGATAGCAATTAGACAATTGTCTATGGTTTAATGAAGGGTTGTTGTGAATGTTTGTTTGACCGCGAGCCATTCTCTTTCATTGTTCTTAGTTAGTTTAACTGAGATTTTAACTGTGGAGTTAGGTTTAATTTTAAAATGTTACTTACCTACTAACAATGCGTACTTACATTCAATTATTATTTTTTAATACTAGAAATAACTTTAAGTTTACTTTTTTGCAGCTTGTTTTTTTTTATTCAATGCCTAGTTTTATTTAATAACTTCAGCAAAACTAACGGGTTTTCCTTTCTCAATTAATCCATTAAAATATAAAAAAGTTTCTTCTTTCTTTCTCAAACAGTGCTCGAGGAAAAAATATCATCAACACGTACTAGTTTATTTATTCTCAACTTACAAGAACATGATCATTACTTTATGTAACAACTCAACACAAAGAAAATAAGAAAAAAAAAGTTTAAAATTACACCTTTTTTAATGACGCACATGCAACAGCCTAGAATGTCGAAAGTATCAGAAATTGTCATTTGATTACATCTATTTGTATGTACCATCTATTTGTATGTCGTTTGTACCTTTCACGGTGCACTCTTGCATCTGTCGACACTGCAAATTGCTAGCTCTGTGGTAGCAATGTGTTGGGATATTGTGGGTCATCGATGTTTTGTTGGTGTCTTAACAGTGTTTTCTTCTGATGTGTTGTGTGTCTTATGACGCTAGATTTTGTGCTGTTGACATGTTTGTAAATGGGAGTACGCTTGCTCCCCATTTTGTTGAATACAATGTATACATACATTATATTCTATGGGCTAATGGAAATACCATAATTTTAATAACATAGCGAGTCTCCGAAACTACTGAACCGATTTGAAAAAACTGTAGAAAACTATCTCCAGGTATATAGGACATATTCTATATTTTATCCGGGTAAGGGAAGAATTTTCCACGCGACGCGGCGACGCGAGTGAAACCTCGAGAAACAGCTAGTGTGAAATAAATGACTAGTGAAATTCGGGTATTTTAGATACGTCTTAACTATTAAACTTTTTGAAAACTACAATTTTGTACCTATATCGTAATTAATTTGTAGCTGACTCACATTCCTCACATTACAGTCAATGAAAAAGCATTTCCTACTTTTCATAACGGTACAAAACTACCAAACCGGCCTATTGTTTGCAAAAAAACTAACCGAATCTGCATAACTGTCGGCACTCGGCCGTTAAATGAGCCGTGAAGTTACTAAGCATTAATATTCACTTACATAAGCATATTACATAGCATTACATACCGTATGAGTTACATTTTGTCCTAGTTTTACTTAAAATTTGCTCATTAAACTTGTTGTACCTACCTACTGTAAATTATACGCGGAGAAATTGTTACATAGCTCCAACTATTTATGATTTATATGTGAGTCTGTAGAAAAATACGTAATTTATAATATTCTCGTTATTGTCATAAAGAATTGTGTTTGGATGATATAGCATGTTATGGAAACTGATATTATGAGAATTATGAATAAATGTCAATTGGAATGGCATCCAAAACTAAATAAGACTTTTTCAAAATGGCACTAGGTTCACACAGAAACCTTATTTAGATACAAAAGTAGATATGGAAAAATAAAATCTATAAATACTGTTTTAATGAGTTTACCATGAATAATGAGTTTCATTTCATGGTATGGAATTCAGATTCTTAACATTATCACTTTGACGAAATATTTTCGAATTATTTTCAGCCGTAGTTATCAGCTGCGTTAACATTCTAGCTTTTCTATTTAACCCCAGATGTAATTGAGTAGTCTAATCGCTACAATAAGCGAAAAACAATACGATAAACGAACAAGATAATTTATCTCGACAAGACAACATAATTTCTGCACAGCTGTGTTCACTTCCAGAACGGTTGGGAAGTAATTATAAGATTATAAACAGTTTTATATCTTTCACGCTCTGGTTGGTACTTAATGAGTGTTGGTCTACATTCCACGCGGGCTAAACATAGCCTTATTTTGTAAAGTTTTTATAGCTTTAAATTAGTTGCTATTTGTTTTGTTGCTTGCCGTTTACTGCGGTTCCACTCGTGTCCCGAGGAAATTACTTTCCGCATTTGGATAAAAGGTAGCCTATGTCCTTTCTCAGAGTCTACTCAATTATGTGTACTAATTTTCATTCATTAGTTTTCGCATGAAGGCTCGATAGATAGACAGAGCTACTTTCGCATTTATGAAACAGGATATTATAGTGTTACAAACATTTGTACGAGTCGTTGATCCTACAGAGGCTTACGTTAAACCTCCAACTCGCCATTCAGAAGAAATAACTTAGCAAGAGCTTTTAAGACCTTGAAATGACCATCATGACTTTCTTGACCTACTAATAGATACACTTATTTCAAATTCAATTACATTCTTTAATTCCTATCTATTTTTTATCACACTTAATTCAATGGTAAGATCTAGATTCCCCACTGCGCACAGAATACCAGGGCATCAGCAGTCGATGGGAGATAAGATGAATGAGTGCCTCAATGACTCACTAGGGACACGGACATCGTGACTTATGTACCGGTACTACATAATTACTTGTTAAGTAAGCCACGACCGAGTGCAGCCGGGGGACGGAGCGATGTGACGAAATTAGAGCGGACTGCAGATTTGAATGATGATAAACCTTTTTGGTGTTCCTTATGAGGGCGGTTGCGTGTTGTTTTTTTTTAGCTTTCTATTTTTGAAGATTATGAATTTATGGTATTAGGCAGTCAGTGCTTGATCTTGATGTTGTATGAAGGGGAAAAAGTACTGGTTGATCTATGATAATCCTACGTATAGGCGGTCTAGTAGGTGCTCATTATGTATTACCTTTATTGATATTTGCAAATATACGTATCTTTATCTTTATGATAGGGAACGGTTATTATTGTTGTGTGTCAAATTGGCGTAGGTTTTATATTTTGAACCTCGATTAGTCCATTTCTTATAAATTTAGTATTCGAGCTTGAAATTACTTGAATTTACAATAATCGATGAATCAATTTCCTACTATCAATATGCTAGTAAAAAGTATTAGGTATTTCAAACTAGTTTATATTCAGAAAATAAACAAAAAAAGGTTTTGTTTATTTTTAAACCTGTTGTGGAGGTCAAGAGCTATTTAATTTAAATAAACAACTCGTTAGTCACACTTTCACAGTCGTTTGATTATTCGATCGAATTTATTATTGTGCTTTAATGATATAACTACTTGTTGCATTTTTTGTAAACAAATTAAAATAGCATAAAGCACCTAATGTACCTCTAGTTTTGTCCATTATCTGTCACAGGAAATTTTCCTAAAATTATGGCATTCTGTGGATCACAGATAAAGGTTTAATATTTTTGAAATATTATAAATGCCTAAGTAACTCTGTCTGTCTATTAGGCTTTCACGCCGAAACTATGGAACGGATTAAAATGAGGCAGGCACCTATAGATAGTCTAAGAGCCTGAGGAAAGACATAGACTACTTTTTATCAAGAACCGCAGGGCAACTAGTCTTAAGTATTAGTAAGCTAAACACGCACCTACAAGATCAACAAATTCAGCTCAATCTCTGCCCACCATCCAACGTGAACGTCTAACGAGCCATTATTAACTAAGTTCAACATTGCGACACATACTTAAGGACAATACGCACTGGTTCCTTTCTAACGGCGACGCGCGTCGTATCGATTACATGCCCTTAATGTACGCACACGGCAAACTTTTAGTCGGCCGATAGTTTGTTTACGCTCTTAAATCAGTGTGAAGATGAATGGTAGTACCTACGCACATTACAAACATTAGCCGTCTTACCACAAAAACTTTTAAACGTCAGTTTAAGGCTTGTCTAAAACAATGACAGATTATGACGTTGACATATGGTTTATTTTGCAGCCACAATTTTTTTAGACAAGTGTAAAACAGACGTTTAAGTTTTTGTAGTAAGGCCATAGGTATTTAGCTGTATTAAACCAACTGAAAACTTTGTTTGGAATTTGATTATCTTAACAAAAAAAAAAATACCAACCGTCGGGGCAACTGTCTATCGACTGTTAGTTAAGTATTTTTAAGAAAATCGATTACTATCTTTTCAGTCGGTCCAATACAAGCTAAATACCTGATCTTTGTAATACCTAAGCGTACTACCATTCATCTTCAAACTTATTTATGACCCCAAAATAATCGGCCGACTAAAAGTTTGCAGTGTGTGTACTCTTAATGTGATGGAACTTATACCATGATTTATATAGCTTTGATGGGAAAAAACTAGTTTAAGCTAGTTATCAAGTGTGGGAAATATTGGTTGGTGTAATTCTGTGCGATCGTACGTACTTGTTTGATGTTTGTGAGAGGTATTGTGAACAAGATATACAGTATGTGTTATAAGTATTCATTAAATTATTTGTTTCTCACTGTTTCAATCGCATCCCGAAGGAACTATATACTTTTAATTCTGGATAATGTAGTGAAAGATTATACTTCTACGATGTCATTAAAAATATGAGGGAATATCCTTAAAATTGTAGGTTTTTCCGTAACTTAATTAATCTTTTAAGATTTTTCGAAGTTTGGCTTTCAGAAATAAGTAAGTTTTTTTTTCATCTACACTATCTTTCAGTTAAGGATACTTTTGCGATACATACTGAAGGTACATACATATGCTCTAGGTAAATTAATTAGAACCTTTTTCTTTTACGTCTCATATATTGCCAATTACAAAACAATAGAAAATCAATTGTGCTTCGACACACAACGGCTTAAATAACGTTTAGTAACATGCGAATTAAAAAGGACTATCATCGCAACATTATCCTAACAGACACAATTTAACTTTTTTATACCAACACAATAGTTGTCTATTCATACAGCTCTATTTAATATTACAGCCGCGTAACACACTTTCGCTACGTTAAGTAACTGAGTTCTATACGACATTTCAATGTGGTCCGCTTTTCTAAACATGGCGATGTTTTTATTGTACCCTCGGGGGCGTAATCGTAGTATGTACGTGTTAGTGAGTACAGTTGTGGACATTGATGGTTGAACCATTTTGGTAGCTTTGCAATTTTGTAGTGTCGTATTTGTGAGGTGACGTGATTAAACATGATCTCCAATTAATCACAAACAACACAAACAGAAATTCACTTATTTTTTATGCCTATAAAGGTCTAAGGGTCTAATTATTGGACTTTGACAAAGTTTTGATTGTGATGAGCTGTCAAAGATAAATCTTTTATGCTGATCTTTCAAGTAAAGATTCATATTCATTTTTTTTATTTGCATTAACTAAACGTAGGTATGAGTAAAATACGATTGCGAGCACTGACAAGGGGCTCAACTATTGGTGTCCGCGACTGTACAAGTGTACATTTTTATCGATATCTTGCGTAATAGTAGATATTATTATTATTGCGTTCATTGTAATAATTTATATGGTTGAATGGTTCTGTAAAATTGATGGCAGATTAGGCTATTTCACCTCTTGTTAGTAGATAGAATTTTTACAAAAATATTTTGTAATTGGTACTTTGTTTGCCTGAAAGATCATAAACCGGTCAAGCTTGATATTAATATTTTGTAAAAGAAAAATTACTCTGTGTTAAGCCCAGTTACCTCAGAAATTTTCTAACGCCATGGCCGGAGAATCAAACCTTGGACAAATGCGTCAGGTCGTCAGATGTAAAATAACTAATTGAATAAATAGTAGGTTCAACCAGTTTCACTAGTTATCCTTGCAACTTTGAGGTCCCTACACACTATGGCGTAACATTTTCCATTATCATTGCTGGTCTATGACTCAGGACACATTTACATCGAGCAATTGATCATTTGTCACATTACTAGTTGTTTTAGGAATACTAAGATATATTAATGGAGTATTTAACTAAGAAATCAGCAATTCAATATAGTGCTTCTATACAGGGAGATACAAAATTTTGGCCAAACTTTCAGATTCAGTTGTAAAGATGGCCATAGTATTGTAAATTATCACTTTCTCACTACTTTGCATTAATGCGAAATTAACTCAGTCTGTTTGCCGGGTGTTCAAGCCGAAACTAATGAACAGGTTTTTAATGAAGTTATGTACACAGATAGTCTACACCTTTTCTAAGCGTGCTGTTTCGATATTTGTTTTCTTTCATAAAAATAGAAGTAACTTATTTCCTCACTTTTCTAAACATTTATAATTGAAAGTTTTATTTCAGTGGTCATGCAGGCAACTGTACCACTGATATATACATTTTTAACATAAAATCCAAGTAAATAGATTGCAACATACCTCGTCTGATTTGTGATTTAATTTTAACAACATCCATAATTAAGTGATTTAACATTAATTAATTATAATGTTCGGCATAAACTTAGAAGTTGTTATCAGCTATTAATATTAATTGCGTTGTAAACTAAATTATTTTATACTAACGATGTGATAATTACATATATTACGGTGCCTTATAGAGCCTAGTAGGTAGGTACGCGAAAATTATGGGTTTGTATTTATATTTTTAAATGACTTTTATTTTATTTATTCTTTTAAGATTCCTGAACAATAACTGCACTCCTTGACAAACCTGGAAAAGCTTCTTAACTTTTTCCACGGTTCAACCTATATTGACAAATAAATTGACGCGAAACTGGTTCAGCCGTTTTCGCATAACTTTGCCAATTCACACTACGCAAAATATCTTTCTTTAAACACCGCTACGATTTGCATATCATAAAAAAAAAACAATACAGGAAGAATTTACATTTTCTCATACATATATCTATTAAGATAACATCCCACAAGAATAGACATTAAAATATTCACAGTAACACAATGACACTTTCACGGTAATCGCTTCATAGTTTAGAAGGAAAAAACCGGCCAAGTACGAGTCGAACTCGCACTCGTAGGGTTCCGTACCGTCCAGACTAATATTCACGGATATCGAGCAAAAAAATCACGTTTGTTGTATGGGAGCCCCCCGAAATATTCATTTTATTCTAGTTTTCAGTTGTTATAGCGGCAACAGAAATACATCATCTGTGAAAATTTCAACTCTCTATCACGGTTCATGAGATACAGCCTGGTGACAGACGGACGGACGGACAGAGGAGCGAAAACAATAGGGTCCCGTTTTACCCTTTGGGTACGGAACCCTAAAAATAGGCGTAAAACGTAATCTGACATGAGTTGGACAATTGCCTACTTTTACTGCTATAGTTTAGCTTTCACCATGGGGCTTACCCATGATGTAATGGGCGAGTCTATTGCGTGGCTGCTAACTATGGATTGGTAGTGACGGTTACCCGATAGTTTGAGTTGGTAGGTGTTTATTGGGTTCAGGATTTAGGCTCAGGATTGATAAGTAACTTGTAGGTAACTATAAGATAAGGTTAGCAACACAGCCTGTATTAATAACGAGCTAGGAGGTCCATCTAAGCACCACTTTGTGTCGCTTTAGACGAAGTCTGTTAAAATACGGATCGAGACAAATACTTTCAAGCGTGCGTATATTTATTGAAATGCGTGTGAATTAAGAAGCTCCTCTTCTTTGGAAATCAGGTACATGAATCTACAACGAACTTACTTATCAGAAACGAAAAAAAACTTGCGAAAAAGTCAATACTTAACGTTTTACTTAGATAAGAGGGTATTTTTATTCAGGATTTCGTAAAAGCCTCGCATTACACCTTCTGTTTACACATCCTGAAACCATAGTTTAACCAGTACAAAAGTACCACCAATTTCATTACTCACGCTGCGGTGAGCACGTCTCCAAGGAAAATTAGGACAAGCCAATTTAGTTAGCCCTTTTTTGGCGCTCAGTAATATCTGGCTAATTTGTGAGAAACATTCGTTTGCCTAATAAAGTTAGTCTAATTGAGCTGTGGTGCGACTACTGATTGGAGCCTTTAAATATGAGAAATACTTTGGAACTTCGCTAATTTAAGTTGTTATAGTAATTATAATGTTATTTAATTCAATTAAAAGAGATGTAATTATGTTACTATAATATTATAAACGGGTAAAATTTATAAGTTTGTATGTAGGGGGTAATCTAAGGAACCGCTGCACAGTGGTTTCATTAGAACAAGCTAGCTAGACAAAATTATTTATTGGGGTATTTTGCTTCGTATGGCTCTATTATGATATTCTAATGCGGTTGTAGCACCAAATACCCAAATAAAAAGAGGTAGGGAGGGTCACGTGCACCAAAAAAACAAAAAATGACAAAAGATATTTCGTTTATGACGGACAATTAAAAGACAACAATAAATAAAATTAACAATAGTCATAAAATACTCAACTACTCATAGCCTAGCTACTAATTACACAATGGGACACTATTAGTACTTTTTATCAATATTTTTTAAACTAATAATAAAGTTAGATAAGGTACACATTTTTATAAATTGACTAGCTGTTGCCCGCGACTTCGTCTGCGTGGGCAATATAGAATTTCCAATTTCGTTTATTTAATCGATCATTGCTCAACCCCTGTGGGTGATAGCGTGATAATATATAGCCTATGTGTTGAACCGGCCTCCAGGTAATAGTCATGCAAAATTTGATTTAAATCCATGCAGTACTTTTTGAGATTATCCGGGACAAACATACAGACAAACAGATAAACAGACATACAGACAAAAATTCTAAAAACTACATATTTGGGTTCAGAATCGATCATGGATCACCCCCCAAGTATTCTTTTAAAAAAATATTCAATGTACAGTTTTGACTTTCCTATCATTTTATTATATGTATAGATTAGTACAATATTATTTAGAGCTCTACTGATATTTTTATAAAAACTACTATGACTTACACTAGCACTTATATTTACAGAAGGAGGAGGGGGGGGCGTTTTTTTTGACGTTCGAAAAGTGCTGTTTTGCAGCCAAGTTTGAATAAATGAGTTTTGATTTTGATTATGACTGGAACTTCCATAGCACCCCCATTTGCTTATAAGGGATAGTGATGAACCAGGAGTTACAGATTTTAAAACTTCACACTGTGCACAAATTAGACGTTCAGCAGTTTTATTTAAAACCGAAGTTGAATATCTGCCCGCGTTTCGTTTATAAAAATCTGTTCCTCAGGAGGGTAACATACAATTTTTGCCTGCCTAACACTATAAAATGATGGGAATACCTGATGTCCTGCTCTCATGCTCCATTTCCTTATTTGTTTATATGAGTGGCTTGTAGATTCGGCATCTACGTAATATGCCAAAGCCTCTTCCTTTGACAAACATCTCGATTCTTCGCGTACACCCACACTTGCTTTCATTATTTGGCACTTTTCAGGACTTTGACTTGCATCTTTAATCACAGAAGTTCCGATGTCCACTACTAACTGGTTTACATCCCGTGTTTCAAGAAGGTCGTCCACGCGCCTCCTTTTCGTTTTTTCACTAGCTTCAGAATCCACCGATGGGCGCACAGAAACCGAAGTCTTACTTGATGATGATGGTGCTGAGTAGTAGATGGATACTCTGAACGTAAAATCACCAGATAAACACTCAGAATTCTTAGTCAAAAAACGATCGCGACGCTTTCCAGAACTTTCCCATTTCTCTACAAATTTGGATGACAATCTTCCAATTGTCATTTAAATTTCCCGCGCAGATGCTTCCGTGATATTCCCAAGATCACGTTTCATCGATAGAAAGTCATATAGTCTACTATTACGATACTCTTTGGGATGTTTCTGCCATTCATCAAAAAACTCCATTTTTGAGACAGAATGACAAAGTTGCACTCAAATGCGCGGATCAAAATGAGTAAAATATAAAAGCTAACAGATATGGCTGCAATACATATCATTTTCAGCCCGGGTACATAAGGGTACAAGTACTTTCTAGTCCAATTAATTCAGAAAATTGACCAAAAATAACATACTCTTTAAAACTCTAGGTATTTAAAAAACAGTGCGGTGAAAGTATATCTATTTTCTAAATAGAATTGAAAAGTACATACCTTTTACTTGAAGATCCATCACTAACACTTTTCAAAAAACTTAAACTCAATGTCATATGTTGTTACTTCGATAAGCGCAAAAATGCAAGTAATAAGTAATTTTTTACCTCTTCTCTTGTATACTACCCTCATTATCTTACCAGCAGTTGACATTGAAGCAAAACAATTCTTAGAATTGGGACATGCATTTATGTGGCTCTAGGCTCATGTAATAAATTCCAGGAAATTCAACAGTGACTTTTGTCTAGCTAGCTTGTTCTAATGAAAACACAGTGCGCTGGTCGGATTTCCAAAGTCTTTCACTGATACATAGCTACAATATTCCTAAGTGCCATAGGCTATATTTTATCCCGGTACGGACAGTTCCCACGGGACGCGCACGAAAAACGGCTAGTGTCTAATATTCGCATAAGTGACAGAAATTAACATGTGTGTATCTATGAGGAAATGTATCAATTTCCAGTGCGGCGTGGTGTCCCTACTGCAAGTGGGTCGGTATGCTGGCTGTTTTGTAATTAACCGCTGTTACGACAATTGTTACATGCTGTCGTAATTACGTGTTATTGAATTACGGAGCGAAGTATTCAGACCCTAATTTTGCACATGAATAGTGGTCTGATTTGTGTTTGATGTATGATTTTAATGTTCTGATTTATTTTCATAGCGACCCATTTTGTAGTTTTTAATGATTATTTTTCCGACCCAAATATCGACCAATAGAATTGCACCATTCGACGTCACGTGGTACAACCTACATGGTATTATACTGAAAATTTTTTGAATATTTTCTCTGGTCGTTGCTACGTCAAACTGACAGGTTGTGGCCGACATTTGGGACGGAAAAATAATCTCCCGAATACCACACGAGCTTCATAATTATCTGGCATTTCCCTCAAGGTTCCCTGCAAACAAATAAAGTCGTCAAGTTTTTCAGGAAAAATCACTCGCGCTTCGCGCTCGTTATTTTTTAACCTGAAAAACTTGACTCCTTCATTTGTTTGCAACGAACCTATCGGAAAATACCCGATAATTTTGAAGCTCTTGTGGTATTATAAGTGATTATTTTTCCGACCCAAATATCGACCAATAGAATTGCACCATTCGACGTCACGTGGTACAACCTACATGGTATTATACTGATAATTTTTTTTGAATATTTTCTCTGGTCGTTGCTACGTCAAACTGACAGGTTGTGGCCGACATTTGGGACGGAAAAATAATCCCCCGAATACCACACGAGCTTCAAAATTATCTGGCATTTCCCTCAAGTTTCTGCAACAAATAGTCGTCAAGTTTTTCAGGAAAATCACTCGCGCTTCGCGCTCGTTATTTTTTAACCTGAAAAACTTGACTCCTTCATTTGTTTGCAACGAACCTATCGGGAAATACCCGATAATTTTGAAGCTCTTGTGGTATTATAAGTGAAAAATCATTCGACGTTACTCAGAACGAGTGTAGTTTTCCAAAAGTGAAAGATTTTTTTAAATCTATTCAGTAGTTTCAGAGCCTTAGGATACGGACAAACAAAAAAATTATTCCTCTTTGTCAAACTTATTTTAAGTTCTACTATAATTAACCATATGACTCTAGTTATTTAAATTTAAATACATGCAAATACTCTAAGTATAAAACGTCCTATTCATCTATACTTTTCTTTTCCTTCATTGTCACCACAGCTGGGCAGAAACTCGTTAACTACAACCTGCGCAGACGCATTATATAAGAGTTGAATGTCCGATGAGTCGCGTGTGGGTCATTATCATTACGAAGGGCTAAGGTCAATATAGTTATTATAATAATATGATGTTCGAGGTAATTGCCGTTTAAGTTTAAGCGTTTTTGTTGGAAGTCTGTATGTACATATTAAAATAGATTTTTGTTGTTATTTAAGTAGTTGCTTTTAGAATAAGTGGTTGCAAGTGTAATTGTGGAAATTAAGGGTCTAGGTTTGATTCCTGGGAGAGGAATTTTTTTTGAGACCTGAACTAAAAAAACTGCCTAAAAGTGGAAACAGTCCTGTAACAGGATTATTACTTGACATTCAGGTATTCATGATAACATGAAAGTTCAACACAACTGCTTACCAAATAAACAGAAGGGTGCTTTACGTGAAAAATTAATTCATAACATGGTAACTAACAGTCGTGGGTGCGACCTAAATAAATATGAGTAGCATCATAGCTCAACTGTAGTGGGTATTTAATACGTTAGGCGATATTACTTTTCTAGAAGCTCACCTTAAAACTGCAAGGTTAAACAATTCGTTACAATACTTGACCTATGTCTTCACGTATTTAGTTGAAAATATTTGCGATAAATGCTGATTTTGAGCAATATCGTTATAATTAGTTCCGCCAATATTAGCGTTTATAGTAGAAATATGATTACAAAATATGCAACTGTATGTGCTAACATTTTTCATGGACGCGGATATCTGCTTGAATGGAAATCACTTATTTGAGTTAATTAGTTGAAATACTGTTTTTAACACTTGGTTTATAATGAGTTATAGTAGTGTTAATTAATTGTATTTAGTTTGGTAAGCGGTAGTTTCCTAAAAAAATAAAACTCTTTAATATATTCAAAGTATTTGGTTTTACAAATAGAGCTTAAAGGTATATTAAGGACTTAATTTTAGACCTAGTTGACCTAACCAAAGCTCTAATCTTCTGAGCAATATTGTAAAATAGAAGATTATAAAAAAGTGTCTTGTCAAAGTCTTGTAAAAGTGTGATTATAATATTTGAAAATAAATAATTTGATTTATAGTAAAATGAACTTTATAAACCTGAGATTAACTCAATGTTAATTACTTTTACCACATCATGAAACCTATTAGTCACATGTCAGGTATGTACAGCCTGCAACAAAATAGACACACATTACTTAAACTTTCTGTATGTAGTAGCTGACGAAACTTAGGAGATGGATTGTACGAGGAGCCTTGGATTTAATTTCGTTGGTCTATTTCGAAATATAGGAAGCTACTTTATTTAATAGATGCGTCTAAGTGTTTTTTTTTTTATTTAAAATTTATTAAAACGTATTCAATATTTTTAAATTAAATGCAGATTTTAATCATGTTCATTTATTATCACAAATTAAACAAGTCTAAACGAGGTCTAATAAGATGAATATTTTTACTGTCGTTTATTCATTCGTCGGTTTTTTATTTTATTTTTGACGTCAACGCTAGCTCATGGTGTGTTCCATTACCAAAAATCTATGTTCAAATTAACATAGACTGTACCTACCAACATTAGGAAACAATCCAAGAGATTTTCAACATTTTAACTAATTTACATATTTACACTAGTTTCCACCAGTTTAATCTTTAATCCTGGTTCTAAGCAACATCCCACCCCCTTTACAATCATATTTCTTTTACATAAGCATATATAGGTATATACGGAGTAGAAGATAGATAAATACATTAAGCCTATCTCCATATGAATCACAGCCCTAACAGCTACCTTTTACTTCCAGATGCTATGCGTACTCCTGAGCGTGACCCTGGCGTCGGGAGCTCGTCCGCGGCCGAGGCTGCAGCAGCAGATACAGGATGACTACGACTATGAACCTCAAGCTCAGGAACGCGCCGCTGGAGACCAGGTAAGAATCAACTCCTTGATATGAAGGCTTTACTCCGGGGTGGTCCATATAATTAGCCTAATGTAAACCTGAATAAAAAAAACTGGTTTAGTGCTGGATAAAGCTTTTATGTTTACACGTAGAAAATCTGATTATTCTGCCATCTTTTCGAGTGCGCTGCAGGTATAATCCCCTAGCAACCCGAGAGTTAGATCTAATATAAGTCTGCCATGCATTCTGATCCTTCTAGTGGTAATTTTAATCAAATATGAACGAATCTAACAAAATCATTCACAGTCAGTAGATTCATAAGGCATTCATCAGGTTGCCATACATCAGTATCATGTATCCGTATTTTTCAAAACAAATTCCTTATGTCATCAAAGTCAACAACGAAAAATCGGCAAGTTTAATCTTCCAAAACTAACGCTAAACTATCCATTTCCAGGTGGTGCTAGTAGCAGCGGATTCATACGACGGTCTATACCGCGCTTCAGACCGATTGGACGACGAGTACGAGCCACGAGCCCTGCAGCGCCAGCCCGCACGGCTGAAGCAGCCGCAGCTCCAGGAGGGGCCCAAGCAGCCGCCCGTGCAGACCATCAGGAACTACAACAAGGTAATAAAAATCCCCTAAATATCATCCGAATAAACTGAAGTTTGTAAGGGTAATATTTGAAATAAATAATACAACAGATTCCATAACTTAATGATGTTTCCCATTTTCCAGGTCAATGATGATGGTAGTTTCACCTTCGGCTACGAGGCTGCCGACGGCTCCTTCAAGGAAGAAACGCGAGGCACTGACTGCGTAGTCCGCGGCAAGTACGGCTACGTAGACCCTGACGGCAACAAGCGAGAGTTCACCTACGTCTCCGGCAACCCTTGCGACCCCAACAAGCCTGATGAGGAGGAACCCGAAGCTCCCGCCCCTGACTCCGCAGAACGCGATGACCCCGAACCTAACTACCCCAGACGACCAGTGGCGGCTCCTCGGCCCACGACACCACGACCCCCCACGACCTTCTTCCAGAACGACTTCAGCGATGCTGATGAAGACGAAGCCGAAGAGGAGCAACTACAGCATATCAGACAGAGGGTAGTCCAGCGCCCGCAGCCGGCCAGAAGGCCCGCATACCAGGCTCAGCCCATTGCTATTACGCCCCGACCTCTGCAAGTGACTTCTCCCAGGACTCTGCCCCCGGCGACTACATTCAGGCCTCAGCTCGTCCAAGTGACCGCTAAGCCCCAGATTCAGTACAGCCCTCAGCCTAACTACTCGCCATCTCCCGCTCCGGCTGTCATCACCACCGCTGCCCCTGCCAGGCCAGGCCAGATTGACTTTGCTGCTGAGTTCGCTAAATTCCACCGTGAGAACCAACAACTGCAGTCGACTACATCTGCTGGAGCCAACCCTACAAAGGCCACTTCCATCGCTGCACCCGCTCCTAGCGGCAACCCTCTGTACTCCACCGAGCTGGTCTACGACCCATCAAGTGGCTCATACAACACCCAACTGTACCAGACCCTGCCACAGACTAAGGGAGAGCTGAACTTGAACCAGAGACTGCAGCCTTACGTCGCCACTCAGCAACAGCAACCCAGGCCGTTCGTGCCCTCTCCTCAGCTGCCATTAGTGCCGACTGCCTCCTCCGGGCCCCTGTACAGACACCAGCTGCAGAACACTCAGCAAGTGTACCAGAGGCAGCAGGCTGAGAACCAGTTCCAGAACTCTCAGCAATTGTTCGCTCAGCAACAACAGCTGCAACAGAGTCAACTGCAGAGGGATCGCGCGGCGGCTCGGGCGCAGGCGCAGAGGCTGCAGGTGTCATCGCAGGCGCAGGAGGGTCCCGCGCAGTTCTACTACGTGGCGCCGCGCGGAGAGTCCGCGTCCTCCGGCCAGATCGACGCCTTCCTCAGAGGGCACGGCATCCAGTTCTAGTGCCACAGCTGCAGCTGAGCTAGTTAATCGCTATCGACCAGTCAGCAACTCTCCAGGAAAGGCCATAAGCAATGTACAAGACTCCGATTGGTCGAATAGTATAATCGAGTGCGAAAGTGTGTATGTTTATATCTAGTGTTTATGGACGGACAGTGGTGGTCTCCGTGTACATAATACGCTGTGTCTAATCAGTACCTTAATGTAATTAGTAGATAGTGTTATAAGTTTAAAGTAAATAATATTGTAACGTGTGTGACTTTCGTGCGTGACAGTCCCCGACGCGCGTTATTGTAAAAACTTACAAATGATCATTTGTAACATTTTTGTTTAAATAATAAATTATATTTTTTATAACATTTGTTGTATTTATTTATTGCATGTTGTGGTACTGTTATTTAGTTGTTACAACACACCGCCGCTCACTGGAGCGAGGCTTGAAGGTGAAGGATTCGTAAATAAGTAAAAAACTACGAAACGCATTAGTTGGCAGCTTACTGTTCTCATAATAACTGCATAACAGAAAAGTCTAGACAAACCCTTTGTGTAGAACTCATCTAGTCATGACCTCTAAAAATGGCATAGATGCTATCGAATACTTAAATCTGACATTGAATAATTACGTAATAAAACAAGAGCAATACGATAAATGCTGACTGAATTTAAATTATTAAATCATTCCAAAAGAATAGATTGAACTAAAAAACATTTTAAATATCGTTTTTGCCTATTTCGAACATGCAATTTTTCCTCTCAGAATGGATGATCAATTGAAAATAGCACACAGAGGAAATACCTTTTTCTTATTTCATAGGAAATACTATCCTATTCTTCTCATGAATGACACTAGTCTTAAGAACAAATCTAACTTCAAACCAGCTTCGTCACACTTCTACAAAAATAGGGTGCTCCACTAATTACCGTAGCAAGTGTACCTTACATAACCAAACAGCCCACATGCCCACGTCCCCAGAAGACTAACAAGTCAATAATTAACCAGCTCATAATTTACTAGTCGGCTGCGCCCGCGCAGGCCTTCCGCATTTTTATTGGAGAAATCCGATAATAGTCAAATGAGTTGCCGCTTTCATATTTCTTAGAATGAGTTTTCCATGTTTATTATATCGTGTTAGTTTTATGGAGGTAAAACCCGAACTCGCTACAAAATTAAATTATTATTATTTTTCTTTTAGGGCAAATAGAACAATAATCAGACGTAGAGACGTTAATATATCCGTTATAAAAATTTACCATGTTATAGCCATGATGTGTAAGACATATTGCGCCGACCCCAAATAAAATTGGGAACAGGGCAGAAAGAAGAAGAAGAAGAGCTATAGCCGTGATGCTATTGTAATGAAAATAAGAGCTGAGGCAGTAAGTATAGGTTCCGGGGCTGCGGGATTGTTCGCGCGAGTTACCGCGGCCCTGGTACATAAAAGACCTACGACGGAACACGACGACGAAGAGTCTGAACTCTTACTGACTAATAATCTCTGACGTTTTTACTGGTTTTTAACGTCGTTAAAAAAAAGCCAGTAAGTATTCGTACATAAAGATCAGGAACTCAATAATTCTCAATTTGGAGATATTTGCTATGGCATTTTAGCTGCCCCAGAAACTAAAACTGTGCTGAAAACTTGGTTTACTTGTTGTTGTTAAGTAATTAAATTTGTCAAACTCAGATAACCAATCTCAACGAATACCTGGAAAAATTAAAAGTGCCTACTACAACAAAAAAAAAAACAACAAAAAGCTAAAGTTAAAAGAGCAGATAACTATAGAGCAGATTGTATTGAAGAAAAAGAAGCTGAAAATAAAACTACAACAAGATAGAGCAACCAGAGGAGGCAGAATAAAATTATTATTATTTCCTATCTAAATCTAACATGAATGGATTTAAACCTAGGACCTTACTAAGCTACACGCTAGCGAACTTTACATCAAACTACTCTAATAATAACAGCGGCCTCTAGCGTAATGTAGTAGCAACTATTGTTAACTAGCAGAACATTTTCTCTAGCTAGTGGTCTTGCTACGCTACAATGCTTAGAAGTTCTCACTTCACAAACTAGGTGGTCTCTATTTAATACTGTTTTTTTATCGTTTGGTTCCAGATAGATTCTGTTGGCTTGGACTTCTGTTCTTATGGGCCTCCAACTCTATATTGCACCTTTATTTATTGAGATGTGGACAAGAGGGTGATAATGATCGCACCCAAAATAATCAGGCCTTCCTTTCCACAACACAACACAGCCTTTCTACCTGGATACGAAATTAACTAAAGAATTACTGCAAACCTAACACTACCTTAAAACAGAAGGCTCTATTTACAACAGCAGTCAGGAGTCTTTTGATAATTCCTCAAAGCATAAAAGGCATTTCTACCTAGTATATCCTACAAGGCTTTTTGATTCATCACTATGTGAATGCTTGGATGGGATGGGATACTTGTGGTTCTTTATTTAACACTCCATCATTATGTAGTTCCACATTTATTCTGATGTCCTTGCGGTTTTCACCAAACTCGAGACAAAATTAACAAATCCATATTTTGGACCCTTCACTGCAATCCCATACATTTGCAATGACTTCGTGGGAATAAGTTGAAGTACAATCGTATGTAAGTCACAATTGTCATTGTTCATGTAAGTACTAAGATTTATTATGTGCCTAATTAACTGTTGATGTTTTTATAATGATCGGTTTTGTGTGCCTTTTAATTTTTATTTGATTTTAAGTACGTATTTTTTGAATAATGACTGGATTTTTGGTTCACTTTCACGATTTGGAGTTGATTGACTCTTGTTTTCTAATGAGATCTCGCAAAAATACTTCATAAGTCAAAGTATAAGGTACAAAGTCATTGCGAAGAAAGTTTACGAAGAATTAACAGATTTTGCAAGAGGAACATAAAGGATGATGGGCGTTTTGGTACCCCGTGCAACAGTGTTGATTTTAGTACCATTGCGTAGGTCTTGGCAAGGCAAAAAAATGTTTACTATGACGACTAGTCCCAAATCCTTGTCCATTTAGCGTGACATCGACTAATAGAATGTGTAATGTTCATAAGTCATCAACGTAGATGTAGTTCTTAAATCCAACTGTATTGAATAAAAACTGGTAAAGTAACAAAAAAACAGGAATTTGGCCTTCTTAAAATGTTTGCCTGCCGACTGCTTTAAAAAAAGACACTGTGCAAACCTTTGCAGTTCACGCAGGACTAGCTTATGTATTTGATGAAAGTCTTTCAGTATTAACAATCAATTAAGGTTGAAAAGTCAGTAGAGGATGTTAACATAGTACATATTACGACTTAATCTAGCTCCTCAAGAGGTGCTGAGATAATGATGAATTTCTTCCTAAAAAAAGATGAATAGAAATGTTTTGAACTTTTGTCAAATCAGATGATGATTGTGATTCCGTAGTATGACTCCATAGACTATTAAAACCTTTAGATTATAATAGAGTGTATCTCAAAAAATGTAAGATGTCTATTAACTGAGTTTAAAATTATTACACTGACGACATAAGCCTCTTAATGAATTTGCATATATGGATGACATACTTGTTTGTATGTCGATTCAATTTTTATCATTACTCGGATTGGACAGCTAATTGAGGCAAGCCCCATAGTTTTTATTATTCTTCACGTAAATACCTTTCTAATGATATATCACACGTTACTGTTGGAGCGGGTACCAAATCCCATACAAAGTGCCCATTGTCCTTTGAAAAGGCAACGACAAACTATAAAAGGATTCAATTGATGTTGAAGTAAATTGCAGCTGTGACTTAAGCATAGTTTACACGAAGCCAACACTGGCAGCCAATAAGACTGGCAACCATCACTGGCTTGGAATTTGCCTCAGTTTTTCAAGCACTGGCGAAAATAGAATGCCCGTCTATTTTCTAGCCAATGACCTCCGCAGGACTCGCGCCAGCATAACTGGCTTCGTGTAAACTCTGCATTACTTCATAAAAGCTCCTTCTCATTTATATTTACAGGACTCGAACCTAACCATTAGTAGACGGCTGTAAAACCAACAACCACTGTATTCATTAAAGTTGAAGGTACTCGTGATAACAAAGCAATACAAATGAACATACAACAGTACACCCCGTGAGAATACTAATTGTAGACCACCTGTGTGTTCGAAACAAGGTGAATGTAATTAATCGGTTTAATCTTAAAGGAATTTATAAAGCATATTTTATAAGTAGAATATAATTAACAATGAAAATAAAGCTTCGACTAGCTATATGCCAACTGGATTTGAGATGAAAGGTAAGTAGGTACTGTTTTAAATTTTGCTTTTTTACTAGAAGTGGGTTTTACGTTTTTCTCAGATAAAGATAACCTGCAAAATTGAAATAAGAAGCTCTTCAATGTAAATACACACGCTCCAGCAACTATGGCAGTAATTAACATTGGCATGACCTAAAAACCGCAGATGGTTATTACGAATTTGACTTTGACTACCGTGGGAGCTGGCAGACAAACAGACCGCCTTCATCCAACCATGCCATACACAGAAACAATCGAACAATTAAAATAACGCCATCGCCGAAATCTATATCTCCCTAAAAAGCGAATCTGTCCACATGCATGTAATATACTAAACTATTTGGACAATTAAACAATTGGGAGCTTACGGCACAAGTGTAGCTACAGAGAAAAAGATTTTCCGTTTCAGATAATGAAATGACAACAATAGTGACGCTTGCGCAATATTCGCACGGTGGCGGTGCGAGTGGGGCGATATTTTTATATAGGGGAGTCGCGGGCGCGGCGCCGCCGTACCGTCGACATGCCGACAGCCCGCCTGACGAGATGATCGTCCTCATCATCATCGCGTGCATCACCACTGCAGCTGCGACCAACTCCACCAAAGATGCCACGACAGACTCACCAACCAACACCACCAAAGAGATCCTCAAAGCTAGTGAAACAGCTGACCCTAAGAAGGTCCAAATTGTGAAACAAATACGACGCTTGAATGAAGATGGTTCGTACACTATAGGCTATGAGGCTGACGACGGCACTTTTAAGATTGAAAACAAGGATGTGCTTGGAAACGTTAAAGGAACTTTTGGATACATCGACCAGGATGGAGAGATCAAACGAGTGACGTATACCTCATCCAGTGATAGTACGCCGGTTCCAGTTACAACCAGTACGACGCCAAGTACACCGACTATGATAGTGCGGGTGAATAAAACAGTGTCATCTACAACAAGACGTCCATTACCTACCGTTGTGTATCCTACGCGAGGATCATATACCACGCGAGGGACAGTGATACAGCCCATACCGCGGAGACGAGTTCACGCCAGTTCTTCTCGGGCCCCTCTTGCTGAAACCACAACAGAAACTCAGAAGCTTGAAGAAACGACAACAAACATCTTGAGTTTGTACAAACCGAAAGTCGACGATGTGAAAACCCGGACACAGATTTTAAAACCGATGTCGGCGACTGTGAGAGATGACTTGATTACAAGACAAACGACTACGAAAATTCCCGCGACAGTGAAGCCTGTGTACGAACGTGTTACTGAGAAAGATCAAGAGAGTGATGCAAACAAAGCTAATACCATCCGTCGCGAGTTAAGTGGAACCAGCCCCAACCCTCGCATGGTCAGCTTACAACAGTCAGTGGGGGATGATTCGACAGACGTGTATGGAAGCCACTTATCTATGGGAACAGTTCGCCCTCTGTTTACAACTACAACACCTCGGCCTAGATTAGTGCCTATTCACTCATTAGTGGCTGCTAGACAGAAAATACAGCAGCAATATCAAGACGTGCCTATCCAAGAGCAGGAAACCACTATTGAAGCTAGTACCGGCCGAGTTTTTGATCAAGATCATGTTTTAACTACAAACGCTGTTCCAGTAGTTCATATTCAGCCTCAACGTGATCCTGATGACCAAGTGTACCAGCAGCCTATTTACCGACGACCACCAGCAGCGGTACATTTCCGAACGCGAGAATATTTGAGAGACAACCCTGGAGCGCCCGTGCCTATTGGGAATACGCGACCCTTTATCCAATACGAATTTCAGAACAAAGTATTGGAGCCACAGTATGTGAAGGAGGCGCCGCAGCACCAACAACACCAGCCGAGACCTCAACCAACTGCCGAAGTGACATCCCAGCCTTATGATGTGAGACCAGTGACTAGAATCATACCTATCCCTGTGGACGACCGAGGTGTGCCTCTCCAAGGTTATCAAGGACGCTTTGTGAACCCGTACCAGCGTCCTGCCCTCTTCCAGCCGCGATACGACCCTGTGGACGAAATGACCTCCATCGCCGCCCCCGTGAGTACCAGAGATTTGCGTCGCTTGCTCCACATTCTGATATTACGGCAGAATAAGCTGCAAGTGTTGATGGACCAGATGATGCCTGGGCCGTCTCTGTACCGTCCGGAGACCGATTACCGATACCAGCGGTACCAGGACGATGATCGCTACGATTACCGATACGACCAGTACAGGCAGGAGTATCAGAACCAGGGTTACGAGAATCAGTATGAGAGCCAGCGGTATGTCCCCCGGAGGAGGTTGTACCCTCGGCCGTACGACACTGCTGGCTCCTCCTCTAACCATATCGAAGAGATGCCGGAGTTCCTCCCACCTGAAATAAGAGAGGCTTTGTTGTTGAAGATGCTGATTCTGGCCATCAGTCCTGACTTCATGCCCACGGTGGCGCCCCCTACCGAGCTGACGACGGCTGCTCCGCCCAGGAAACAAGTGAGGAATGTTCAGATCCTGGGTGAAGAGGGCGCCATGGATGACAAGCGCCAGAGACACTGAGGTAAATATTTATTATAACACTTTTCCATAGAAATACTCATGTAATGTAAATAGTACGTTTTTTATGTAAATTTTGTGGTAATGAAACGATTTAAAACTTAATTTTGCTGTTTGATTTACAAGTCTTTAACCTCTGAAATACATTATGAGTCATTTAATTGCAGTCAACAATACAGTTACACTGCAAAAAAACATCTCTCACTATTCACAACAAAAATGTGTTTCTTGCTTCCACTTTATCAATTAACCAAAGCGCATAATCAACTACTAAAATTATCTACTTCTAAAGATAAAATACAGACCACGGTAATGTAATTACTGAATATTTTGCAACTTTTATATTTATTAAGCTCCTTCTAGTGCTTTCATCCGCTTCCCATGGGTAATAAATTCACCCAAACACTGAGTTACTGAGATAAACGCTTTCAAGCAACTCACCACCTACTACGTTTAAGTAACTTAATTACAGCCGTCATTAAAATGACGGGATATGACCCAAACCATGGCAGACTCAGACACTAACTAAGAAAATCGTCCAAGATAATCATACATTTGCAATACATATACATATAAGTTACGATATCGCAACTTCCTCTGACCACATCTGATAAATGCTCTATATTAGATACGCCTACATACTTGAGCTCCAACAATAGTGCAGAATTTACTAAAACCCTTGACATTTTCGTCATACAAGTACCTTATTGTCCCATTGTATCAACATGTCACATTATGTAGGTATATCTAGTGGTTAGAATCGCAAATATTCAGTTCAGGCTTCTTAAGTCGAGAAACTTTAGGCACTGAAAAGTCAATTTCAAAAATATTCTGCGTTTGCTAACTTTATTGTTGATGTAACTATTTAACCAATACCATAAATATCACTCAAAAAAAAATTAAGTGTGTTTGTTTATTTGCAAGGTTTTCTAAAATTGCTGTACAGATTGAGATGAATTTTAACATCGAGGCAAGTATCCCAGAGACGGAATCTGGCTACTTTTTATCTGGGTACCTACGGGATCTATTTTCCAGCCGAAACAAGCTTAATTTTTCCATTTCTATGACGTAATTTGGTGTTTTGATCATCCTAAATTATTACTTATCTCTCCAACTTCGTTCTAAAAATCTGCATATTAATTCAACAAATACTTCGATTTTGTCATAAACTTATTAACACATCTACATACTCTAGTCCACATTGCGACAATCCTACCTATCCTTTAGCCAAGACTTGCCGCCGTGAAGGCTATCCATTGTTTGTACACTAACAGCAATATTTTGGGAACAGCCTTGAGCACAACAGTAGGCAGTTTGTCTCAGATTAATGCAAGTAATTAAAGCTTTTTGTTTGGTCTTTCTCATGGCTTCGAGTGTATGGTTTAGGTGTCTGCTTGAAACAGGGGTCAAAAGAACCATTTTGTATTGTGTTTTGAATTTCAAGAGCAATTTTGATTTCATTTGTTTTATTAAGAGTACCTATGGTTCTTTCATCACACTAACTAAGGTCAACATTTTTGATTGAAGAAGAAAACTTGCCCTATAGTAGAAAAATAAACAAGAAAAGCAGAGATAGGCCTGGTCCAAAAAATATATCACTGCTATTAGGTATAAAGCCAAGATAAAGGGAAACTATGTAGAGTAAAAAGCACAAAATTTCTTAAATTATTTCAGGAATAACAGTAATAAACAAACACTTTATGAAAATGATCACAAGCAATATTCGAGAGTCTCCCAAAACCATTATTTTTACTCCCAATAAATCTCCACCACACAAAAACAGATAATAATCATACAAACAATTGACACGCACAGCTTGAGAAGGCATTAAGTAACGCATTTCCTCGGTAAGACTTAACTACGATACTATCACTAGTAAGAGAGAACACTTGCACTATCTTCAGAGTAAGTTAATGAGTTTACATGATCATTGTTTGAGCATGAGTCGGTTATACGATACGGTGCTTAAACTTGTCGTTTTAATTTAGATTTTATGGCAACTCTGTGTATAACAGTAAGATAAATAAACTGTAAAATGAGGACTCAAATGAGTGAAAATTATACCAAAAGTAAGTTGCACCATGTAATATAACGATAATTGAACCATTTTCAGTAGTCATCATCATCATCATCAGCCTATCGCAGTCCACTGCTGGACATAGGCCTCTCCAAGTGCACGCCACTGAGATCGGTTTTCGGCTTCTCGCATCCAGTTCAATCATCGTCAGATCGCCTTTACCCATGGGTGACAAATACACAATTGAGTGATTTTGGTTCGTTTGTCGTGATAGTTAAATGGTGCATATAACCTTAAGGCTTCTATATAGTGACAGAACAACAATTGACACGCACAGCTTGAGAAGGCATTAAGTAACGCATTTCCTCCGTATGACTTAACTACGATACTACCACGAGTAAGAGTGAACACTTGCACTATCTTCACTGTGAGTTAATGAGTTTACATGATCATTGTGTGAGCATGAGTCGGTTATACGATACGGTGTTTAAACGTGTCTCTTTAATAATGTAGCTTTGTGTATCACGGTAGCAAAGAAACGGTTCATGTACGATGGTTATAAGTTTTTAGCACCGGTAGGTACCCGATCCCCGGGGTACCGTCTCTTAGGAACCCGATCTAGTTTAATGGGTGACAAAATATACTTAGATTACTATTAGTGACGGAACCACAATATTTGAAAACCGTAAAGATGGAACATAATGTAGTCATAACAAGAGGCATCATGCTATTTGATAATAATTTAATTGTGGAGTTCAGATAGGTAGTTACTACCATTCAATGATACCGATTCGTAATTTTTGAAGTTGGGAAAGGTAATAAATAGTAATTTACCGATAGTGATAGATCTGAGCCCCATAAACTTAATACAATTTTATCAAGAGTTATTTAAGGTTGTCGAAACATAGACAAACGGTAAAGATAAAAGCAGATGCGTATTAATTTAATGCCCTTAATTAAACTTGTTATTTCCATAAATAAAAATAAACATTTACATCTACAACAATTAAAACACACTAAACCCGCACTATAAAACAATCAAATCTACTATTTAACACCAGACAAACCATTCTAAAGTAATGCATAACAAGTGTTTAAGTTGCGCAATGTTCTTGAGAAATATGCCACACATACACACCAACTCCCATGCGTATATAATGCTGGGAGATTATCCCACGTGCTAGATGTGGTTCGCTAAAAAATGACAACAAAGAAATATTTAATAATGTAATGTGTTGTGTAATTATTCGATAGGAATTAGGTAATGCCGTTTGTGTACTTATGGATTTGTGTTTATTAAGTTTTTTTAGGTTTTTATTGAATATTAAGGTTTTTTTAACTAATAACTTATGCACTATAAAACTTTGAAGGCAAACATCACTGACTGAAGAAACTGCAATATGCAATCTGCTTTGAGTAAGTGGACCAAACTGTAAGTATACTCTTTAAAGAAGTTCCTGAAATTAGCGCGTTCAAACAGCTTTTCAGCTTTATATTGTTGGTAAAGATAAACGGCTGATTTTCTCTGGTCTCTTAGGATACATTTTTATGCGCTTTGAACTACAAATTATACCGATGGTCTGAAGAACATAATGGACTATGTGAGATGTCTAGGCAGCGTTTGCTCCAGCTTCCATACAAAATTGGTCATCGTCCTGTCCAAATTTTTTTTTTCACATTATTGTCGGTATCCCCATGATGTCAAAACTTAAATTCTTACTAATGTTACATTAGATATAGGCAGGTGGAGTTTATATATGTGAAATTGAAAATCGGGTATGGGATGCGATAAGGCGCTCTCAGATGAGAAAAGTTTTCAGGAATAACTGAAGTGCTTGCCTCTATACGTTTTTTATTCAAACATGCGTTAAGGTCATTTCCGCATGGGCCATACTTTTTTTAATTTTTACTGCATCGTCACTTTGTAAATGGATTGAAATGTTACTGTCAATGCTTTGTTCAATCGGTACCATTGCAACTTTTAGTAGGTGTGGGTAAGGGATAACAAAAAATTCAGGATAACACAAAAACAAACCATACACATAAATACTGTTATTTACCAAAAACGAGTTCGATAAAAAACAAACACGTTCGTTTTTTTTTTAATTAATAAAAAAATAGTCTACATATTTACAAGAGGGCACTGAGATTCTTAAACTAGTAGGATCCGAAAACGATGTCGTGTAGGGCTGGAGCTCCATTTTTCGGTAAGGCGTATTCCTTTAAGAGTTCATCGAGCATGGAGTAGGGTTGATTATGTTTTGGAGCTGGCCTTGGGGCAGAGAAGCTAGGGCCTGAGAAGTCCTGTTGCCTATTGTACGATGGTCCAGAGTTATCCTGGTTGTAGTCCTGGAATTGGGGCACGGGCCTGAAGTCCTGCTTCGGGCTTTGGTACTGTCGCCTCTGGGGCGGTTCGGGGTTGAAGAAGTTGTCTTCGGCAGGCACGGGGGCGGCGCCAGCGAAGAATGCGGGCTGGAGAAAATAAAACATGATTATACGATACGGTAAGTATGAATATTTTTTGAATAAATGATTTTGAATTTCATGAACTTCAGCCTTGTCACTATTGTTGGCAAAAAAATCTGATATTGTAGATGCAAGACTGAGCCGAATTAGAGTAATAAATAATTATTTAATTTGATTGATGCGTGGGTGCATCAATAAATAAGTCAAACATAAGATCCTATAAATAAGTCAAACATAAGATCTGCGAATTCATAGGCATATAAAAAAATTTTTTTTTCAAAGCTGAGTTGCATAGTATGACAGTACTTTAATAATGTTCAGTTTTGGGCACTAAATAATTAATTTATCATATTCCCCGTTACCTTAGGAGGAGTAGGCCCCTGACTTTGAGGAGCAGGTCTATACGGCGCTTGAGTGGGAGCGGGCACTCCAAACTGCTGTTGACTATGCTGCACTGGCGCACGGTACTGCGGGGAAGGCTGGGGCTGGGGCCTATACTGGGGCTGAGGGGCCGGCTGGGGCCGGTACTGGGGCTGCGGGGCGGGACGGGGTGCAGGACGAGGGGCGGGACGGGGTGGCGGAGGTGGGGCGGGCTCGTCGTTGTAGTCGTAGTCTATGGATTGAGCGGGAGCTGGCTGGTATTGGTTGCGGCGTGACTGGAAGTAAGTATTTTTTGGTTATATATTTACTCAAGTAAGTAATTTAAATCATCATCAATTCATCAACTCGCTCTTAGCCGAAAGCAAAATGAAATTACTGGCACTTTAGATTATGCTTTCAAGTTTGAAAATAATGTACCAGCCTATTCTCAGGAACTAAAAAGTGCTTTTTTAAGCTTGAAAGCATAATAAAACATTCAAGTTCTTTAACATGTACATAACTGTGTCTGTCATGCATTATTACGACAAAATAAAAACAAAAGAGTTTTATTTAAAAACCGATTTAAATAATTCGGTACCAAAGCCTGAGAGCCTGAAGATACTACTAGCTACTTTTTGTATCTCAGATGCAGGAACCGGGAGGTAACAGCAAGTTTTTTATATAGTTGTTATCTTTAAAGAGCAGTCGTACCTGTGACTGCTTGCCAGGCCTCTGTTCTTCATCCCGCCTGGTCTCGTCCACCAGCGTGGGCGGCGCCACCGTGATGCCCTCACCAGCTGGCTGGAAACCATACTTGTTGGCTCCGTATTCTATCACGCGGACCTGGAATTGTTGTGAAAGGAGTTTAGGGGTCAGTAGTTCGTTTGGTAAAAATTGATTGATACAATATTGTACATAAAAAACAGCAATTCTATGCCTAAATATTATATTATATAAGTATGATATGATTTCATGACTGTGATGATGGAATGTATAATGTTTTCTTTAAAGTCCTTGTAATGCTTCAGTGTTTCCTTAAAAATATCTATATCTGAATAAGATGTATACAGAGATATACGTTGATGCGTCGAAATTATACCTCCTAAGATTTTGTGAAGGTAAGTATCTAGCACGTTTTCTGCTGATTTAACAACCGTTAATGTGCCTACGTAAATTCAGACGTTTGGTCGTATTTGACTCTATTGCTTTGTTACATTTGACAGGGACTAATATTTTTTTTTTTTGTAATCTATGTCCCTGTTTTAACCTGTCTTACAAACATCTAGTGGTATGCTAAATCTTACCTTGCCAGTATCATCTTTGTATCCGTATTTGCCCTTGACCTCTCCAGCAGGCGACTTGGTCTCGATCTTGAACGATCCGTCGGCGGCTTCGTACCCGTATGTGTAGGATCCATCCTCGTTGTGCCTGCAATGTATAGCGTATGAAATTAGGGGGTGTGGATGATCAGGTTTTTCTTAACAGACGCGAGAGTAACTCTGTGTGTTGGGCTTTCACGCTAAAACTACTGCACCGACCTAATTAAATAGCTACGTAGACAGTCTAGAGTATTTTTGTCCAGGTACGGGAAATAACTCCCTTGGGACTCGGGTGGAAAAGATAGAAGATTGCTATTATTATTATTTTTTTTTCTATGATTTATCTTTCAGCAGAAAGGTTGTATTTTGGCATGGAAAGATCTTTAATAGATAACATTTCCGAGTACCTAAATGATGGTTCATCTTTGCCTCTTTTCTTTATATTCACGTTCTTACGTAAGGACAGTTAAAACTTTATAAACACGATAAATACCAACCAAATAGCATTATGAGTGCTCGAAGTACAATGTAACAAATAACTGGCTTACAAACCAGTTACGTTTAGGTATTTTAGAACTACGCCTTGCTTAATTCTCTATATCTAGGCTTACTATAGTCAAGGTTGTAGGCGTTAGATCTGGCGAAATGTACTCTATTTATTGTAGACAACAGTGGTGTAGCGAGCCACAAATACCTTGTTGAATTATGCTGCAGAAATATTTTAAGAAGACTCACAAGGGAAATTGGAGTGCTGAACTTATGTTGGCAAGATTCAGATGTCCTTAAAAAGTGAATTTATACAAGATAATTAATGTTAAATTTTAATTAAACATCTAGTTACTAGAATAGCACACATTCACACAGGAAAAACAAAACCTTTCTTGACAGTTAGGTAAGGTCAATGTAATCTAGGGTATGTAAATCACAAAGCTAGTGAAAGAAATAGTAAATAGAGGAATACGTGTAATGAAATGAATTAATGGTGATAAATATAATCTTTGAGTACATTTCTTTAGTGTGTGCATGCAGGGATAACCGTTGGTTTTGTGTCACTACTTCATTACTGTTGTCTCGAAAGGGCTTCAGCGTATTGGCTTTGGCCCCACGATAGCCTCTTAAAGTCTGAGACTTTATAGTCTCGTGGCCTGGTAGAAACGATATTGTCAGATTAATGTTAGGCTACTTAAACAAAACTACAAACCTAACCCAACACTAATTTAGAAATAGAAACAAGAAGATGAAGACATTCAATATTTTAAACCATCGCTTGTTTACATAAAGGATTGTGTTTCGTATGGCACGTTAAACTGTAGGTCCCGGCTGACATTGAACATCCTTGGCAGTCGTTACTGGTAGTCAGAAGCCAGTAAGTCTGACACCAGTCTAACCAAGGGGTATTGGGCTGCCCAGGTAACTGGGTTGAGGAGGTCAGATAGGCAGTCGCTTCTTGTAAAGCACTGGTACTCAGCTGAATCCGGTTAGACTGGAAACCGACCCCAACATGATTGGGAAAAAGGCTCGGAGGACGAGGCTTGTTTACATAAAGGAAGATGAACACGTAAGAAAGGACAGTTAATTTGACAAACGTTACCAAGGCGTGGTGTCGTGTAAAATATCCATGATTAGATTGAGATGATGGAAAAACGACGTTCTTATTGGTTGCTCAGTTGCCGTTGCATTTGCACTCACTTTACTGTGTTGTGAAGGAATAAAACGTTATATTAAACTGACGTCCCTTCTAATTTGAGTTAATTTTCTTTCGTATTCATGTCTTGATGAGATGCTGTACCTATGCTGTATGCTGTAGGCTTTCTCTCTTTACATCTCGTTGTTTCAGAATGCCTTTCTTCAAGACGATGACATTTTGGATTTTTAAGCATAGCTTTACTTTTTCTCATTTATTGTACCCGTCATATTTTTTTTATACCTATTTAGTTATTTACTCAATCTGTGTGCTCCTAAATGAGTAATCTTTCTGCTACGAACGGAGTGTTGGAAATCGTCAGAATTTTGATAAATAAAACCTTTGTTCGTCCAAAAAGTTTAACAATCGCTCATTCTCTCCATCTTTATAAAGACTACTACAATTACCTGTTAATTTGCTTGAGGATAGGCACGGGAGTCGAAGCTGGGGCCTTGGGCTCGGACGCGATGTACCGCGGCGCGCGCTCGTCTTGGTACTGCGCGTGCGCACACGCCACCAGAGCTAGCACCGCCTGTGGATACAGAAGAGATTTTTAAGATAATATTGGATCCAGGATTGTTCGAAATGCCCTGGGCTGGTACATAAAGGGCTTAAGAAGGGACATGGTGGATTTTAGTAAGTAGGAGTCTGGCACTCCCTCCCACTGCACCCACATTATAATCACTGATGATTTTTCGTAGATAAGGGTTTAATATAAGTCATCGCGATCGCCCAATCCAAAACAGCGGGATCATCATCAGTATGTAATCACATCTTCATTTCATTTTTATCCATTAGGTACAAAAAAGGTTTAGTTTTGTGTTTGGAAAGTTTCAGCGCAAACATATGTACTTGTTGCCTTATGCCAACCATTATTGCAAATGCAATTAATCAGGCGGCTTTCACCTTTTATTTTTGCAACGATTGCACTATATGTTAGTTAGTTACGTTAGTTACAGCCTATTTATCGTCCCACTGCTGGGCACAGGCCTCCTCTCACACGGAGAAGGATTGAGCATTAATCACCACGCTTGCTCAATGCGGGTTGGTGATTTCAGACTATATAGTCCAGGTTTCCTCAAGATGTTTTCCTTCACCTTTTTATCAGCCATTGGTGTCTAAGATATACTTAGAAAGTACATACAAACTTAGAAAAGTTGCATTGGTACTTGCCTGACCTGGATTCGAACCCGCGCCCTCATACTCGAGAGGTTGGTTCTTTACCCACTAGGCCACCACGACTTTTTTACGCACTATATGTACGCAAAGGTATTTACTTAGCTCAAGCTAAAGCTGCGAAGTGATATATCGCCTACAATTACCCAAATACACAAAGAAAAAAAACTAAAAAAAACAGACAATGTTAGCAAGAAAATTCACCAATTAATCACTCAAAAATATCGAAACGCAATTGGAACTACATTGTAATTTGGCAACATAATGCCGCCACGCTTTGAAATGTATCAATTAAAATACTAGCGCAATTACTTCGTTGAGAAATGTGCGATAATTGACATAGCATTTTGTTACTTATATACTAGGTATAGTCATGTGTCATGTTGGGGTAATTTTGTTGATTTTGACGTAGTTTATAAGCGGAAGCGAGTTGTAAAAAATGTAGACTGCCTTGAGCATATTTTTTGTTACAGCTTGCAATAAATCGAGATAACTAATTAACGATAAATTGGCAGATGCAAAAGCTATATGTTTGGCTCATCAGAACAAATATTCAGTTGTATTTATGTAAATAGTCAGTCAAATATCTGGGTGTCCATAATTTATATAATGTTTGAGCACACCAACAATACTTGATAAAATGGCCACTGAAAATTACTGAGCATAAAACTTGCTATATAACTTAAAATATTGCTTTTTAAACAAAAGTACTCCACTTGTTTGTCGCATTTTCACGGCAAAACTTTTGAAATTAATTACCCAGATATTTTAGAGAACAAAAAAGGGCATATGTTACTTATTATAGGGGTGCTAGAAGATGTTAAATGGTCAAAGAAATATAGCCAATTTATTTCCCTTACCCGCGCACTCTACTACCTCGCACCACAAAGCCAATGACGAAAGTTCACGCATTGGTGCATTTACGTGTCAAACATAACAACCTGTCACAATTCTGATCTTAGGTCTAACTGTACTACATTAGCTAGAACCTATGTTAGTACTATTGTTGCTTCATCGTTGCGAAATGCTGTTGTTTTGTGATTTATTGTAGCTAGTCATGCAGTTTGATTTAGTATTTTTGGTAAATAATACAGAAAGTTAACAGCTTAATGAAGGTATATTAAATTATTTAGGTTTTAAGAGCACAGTTTACATTTTTTTTTTATTGAGAGAAGCTATACGCATATCTTTTTTATTAACAAGGATAAAAGATCGTGATATACATAAATATTTAATTCACAAATGTTATAACCAATCGTTGTTTCATTCATACAAAACTAAAACAAAACTTATACCAATAAACATTATTGATATCACCTATGATCAGTCAGCTGTTTACTTTCCGCCATCTTTTATCACACAATATATACTTTTTTATTTAAATAGGCAATGAGTACGGCAGCACGTAGGTTGACCAACATTTTCACTTAGGTAACCTTTGATTTATGATACTTACAATTTTGTTCATGGTTTTTTACCATAAAAATATGACGGTCATAAACAGTGCGTGATAAAGTTACGTTTTATTACGCAAAACTATTTTGTTATTGTTACGAATTGTTCCAATTGAACTAGTCTCAAATTCAATCCATACTGATTTAATAACGATGATTTTTTTGTTTGTTTGTACCCGAAAGTCTCCGAAACTATTGAATCGATTTGAAAAAATTCTTTCATTGTTGGAAAGCTACACTCTTCCCGAGTAACATAGGCTATATTTTATCCTGGTATCCCGGCAGTAGATCACACGAGATGCGGATAAAACCGCGGAAAAAAGGGTAGTATTTTATAATAAAATTAAAGGCTAACAATTGCAGCAGTCAATACTAAATCATTATTAAGTAAATTGAACGTAAATCATTCATTTTTACGGACATTTTCGCGGTTGGCTAAACTTCGCGGCGATTATTTAGTCATTCAAGAAAAATGTGAACAAAAACGGCTGCATATTTTTATTTTAAACTGAGCATTGACACGCACGATTCCTTTATTGTCCAAATCGAGACAATATATATGCGTATAAAATGTATAAGTGACTTGCTCCGATTTCAATAAAGCCTTTTTATTTCCTCGTACAGAGGTGGACCAGTATTAAATTATAAATAATTATAATACTGCACAAAGGGGCTAGAAAAGCTGTCGTTAGAGGCCACGGCCCGTTCACTGGCCAAAGACCAATGAATCCAGTAAAACAAGTCTGCCACGCCCTTGCAATTGCAAATAATGATGAATAAATTTCAACCTTATTCTTCATTGCTGATGGTCGATATTCATTCATTATAATAAAAAGTCGTGACTTTTCAATTGCAGTCTGCTTGTTATGCAATTTAAAGTCTTGATCACAAGTGATAAGGTTTAAATTGTATTCGTATTGATTGCAAAGAAAGCATGCGGAACTGGAGTATGTATCAATACATGTGATTGTCTTTCGTTTTGCTGTCAAGGTCTCGTTAAATGTTGGTTTAAATTAATTATGTATGTTCTTTTAAAATACCCAGTACCTCCTATATAAATTGTTTATGAATAAATAAATGACTCTCCACCGCCCAAAGGTAGACTGGTAAAGAACGCCTAAGGCGTTAATCCGCCATTGTACTTTGTATTAAATAAACAAAATATAAATAAATAGTTTGATATGAATGTGACAGAAGTAACATTCAGAACGTATAGTTACACTTGTAGATAAAATCTTATAATAATGTTTATCATTGTCCACGGTTATACGACTGTTATAATCATGTAAGTGTACATTAAACGCTCTCTTAACTCAAGCTCGGTTAACAATTAGAAAGATGTTAGTTATGCAGTCTCAAGTGCATATAGGTGCAGATAGAAAGATGTTAGTTAAACAGTTCCAAATGTAGATGTAGTTATTAGCAGTTTTTTTTTATAGAAGATGCTATTTTACAAATAATACCTATTATCTCTAACAAAGCAAAACGCACTAGTTTTTTCAGTGTTTGTTTGTATGTTCTCTGTAAGTCAGTACAATAAAGGAAATAAGCACAAGTTACCAACTATTCATGTATTACAACTTTGACATCGCAATATTGAACTTCCTATCATCAAACAGCTGTTACCCTACTGCATTTATCTACATAGTGGCGCAGGCGCAGGTCTCCGGTAGTGTGGTATGTCACAGATTGATTTACAGCCTACTGCCGCCAGTAACCTGACCATTGGCACTGCACTGATAATAAATAGAATTATGAGGCGCTGCGAATGTTTTGTAGCATTTTTGGGGGTGGAGAAAACAAGGAAATAATTTGGGAATATTGTTTGGTAGCTTTGTTAATGCTAATTCATACAGTTGGTTTACATTTCATGTTATGTTATTGAACTATTTCTCATCTTTATTCAGAATCATGTCATTATAGATGTCTATCTATATTAGAAAAGATAATAGTAGGTAGTAAGTGAAAACCTTACTAAATAATTAGTAGTTCTGTTAATTTCTTACTCTAACATTATTAACTCGAAAGTTTGTGTGTTCCTCTTTCACGCAAAAACTGCAAGACAGATTTCGACACAACTTGGCAACAATATATCAGAATAACATATAGGCTATTTTGCATGTTCGGGAAGTAGTTCCCTCGGGATGCGAGTTTAACTGCGGGGAACGACAAGTTTTCTATAAACAGTAGAGTATTTAGTAAACTGTTATCAGTTATCGTGAAGTTATTTCGCAATTAACCGGCTAGAAGTTTGAACTAACTTGAAATCTAACGAACCAGTGCAATAGTCTAGGACAACCGCTTTCTGTGCGTCACTATCGTACTCGTTATCACATAAAAACTGACTTTTAAAAAGGAGTTTCTCAATATCTCAAAACCTTTTTGAATGTTTAAAAAATTTAGAAGCCTTGGGGTTCAGTGGGCTTCAGAAGGAACATGAGTGGGTTAAAGTCTGGTAGTCCCTGAAGCTCCATACATAGTTTGAATCGTCATTGGATGATTTACAATGCTTTAAAAATACTACTGTTCTTTACTATGAAAGACACTACTAATTTTCAATGATAGGAATAACTCTTGATTATGCGAAAGTAATCATGCAAAACTAGGTAAATCATTTCCCGAAAAGAATTCACATACTGTACCTACTTTTTGTAAAATTACTAACTACACAGTTATGTAGGCACATTATTTAATATGCACAGAAATTAAAAATTTCAACCGCAAACTATCTAAAACAACATTAACTGAAAACGAAATTGAAATTTTCTCTTCATATCGGTAAGTTCATTAAAACTTCACTAATTAGTGAACACACGCGAACTTTATCTTTCACATCACCGTTTATTATAAAACAAAGGAAATCACTGTATGACGTCACATTTATAATTATTAACTTTCACTTAAACACTTCGCTGAAATAAAAACAATTAGTACAACCAAAATATTTAAATAAGTAAGTTTAGTAATTATATGACGTAATTGTACCAACATTGTTATGGAAAAATTACAATAATTTATGGACATTTGTGCACTGTATTTTAAGCTTAGGTATCAGACAAAGGGTTGGTTGTTTTGTGCAATAATTTATCAATAACAACTTGATTTTGTAACCATGGCAACCAATCAACAATTTTTTTATTATTTATCAATGACTAAAAAGGTTGTCAAGTCCCAAAATAATGCTGGTAGCTTTTTACTTTTTTGTGTGTTGTCAAAAAAAAAGGTTTTTAAAAAAGCGAACAACATACCAATCGCGTGAACGGTGTCATGTTGGCAAGTCGGAGGCGCGGCGCCTGCGCACCTCGCTTTTATATCAACTAGGGGCGAAACCTTTCACTGATTTTTTTATTTATTTTCGGCTTTAGGGTTGATGGGATATTTTTTTCAAAATAGTAAAACAAAACTTCTAAAAACACATAAATAAAAAATTCTATCGAACTTGGAAAAATGGTCAGATTTAACGCAACGATTTTAAGATGCGTAGACGCAGCTGCATCTTACTTACATAAACCCAATTTATTTTTACGACTGAAATACAAAACATTGGTAACTCAATTTTCAGCATTATACCTATAAAAAGAAGTTTAAAAATAAATAAATATACCTATGTATAGTAAGTAGCATTGACCTTCTAAGTATATAAGGTATTTGAGAAGCAGATTTTGATCTGTAGCCTTGGTTTTAGTATTGTGTTTAGTTATCACTGAGTTTACACTATTAAGTTACTGAGACATAATCTACAGTGTATTGTGAGGCTGACCACCTATTTTATAATATGGCTTCGCACCCACTTATTGTCCAGGATTGGTTGGTTATGCAATCTGACCTAATTTTGGAGACTGCTTTCGAGCAATGTCGAATATGGAGAGAAAAACTCTTTTTCGAATTTGAATTTTGAATAATGGACAAATTCGCTGGTTTTCCGAATTTCAGTAACTTATGAATATACATTTCTATGAAAATGAAATCTTCTAGTACTAATATATTAAAGAAAAAAGTTTCTTTTTTTGTACCTACCCTACAGGCACCGATACTATTAAATCGATTTAAATAATTCTTGCTGAAGTTTAGCTTTCCAGTAGGGAAAGCCTCGGGACGCGCTATCGTTTTCCCTTTCAAACTCTTCGCACCACGTAAACACACTCACATGTTTGTACACATCGTACCTACATACCTACTAAACCATACCTAGGTACACTACAAACAGTGTGAGTGAGGGAATCGGGTTAATAGTGTAACAAATAGTGCAAAAACATGTGCGCCTGCGCTTAGCTCACCTCACGTAACATCGCACGTAAAAACGGTGATTGATTCACTAGTTGTCAATATTATTATGGGATAGTGATAAGATTTGATTTATTTTCTATTAGTTTTAAAATGGTCATTAGTTTTTAGAAAAAAAGAAGACTTTATTATGCTTGTACTAGACGTTTTCAAACAGTGAAAGAATTTTTTAAATCGGTCTAGTACTTTTTGAATTTATCCATTACAATTTTTTTTCTCTTTATAATATTATATAATAAGTATAACTTCAATTAATTAAATATAACAAACAACATAGCAGCAAATATTTATTACAATTTTGAAGTTAGCCATTACCTACGCTATCTTATTTTCTTTTTCGCAAAATAGCATGAAATACTTATTATTTTAAACCCAATAACATACAAAAAGTATGATTAATAAAATATTTAAAAAACTATAAAAAATTAAATGGTCCAATAAAATAAAGAACTCTAACAATTCTTCATTACCTCAAGCACGTGAGTCGACCAGCCTTCAGACAATATAGGAAGAAAGTGTAGCCACACCCTCACAATGTCGAGGTTAGTCTAGCTAGACCGAATGTTAGACTACTAGACTTTGTGCTTAATTAATTTTTCAAGCAATTAGTTTGGAGGTGAGAACAAAGATATTAATTGGAACTGAATTTCAAAATAGGTATGTACTCTTACAAAATTTCAGGAATGTAATTAAGTTTTTTATTATTTCGGAAGGCGCCTGACTAGGCGGGTCCAGGCTATCATTGAAACATTTTTGGCAATAGTTAGGCCTCTAGTTAGTTTTTCTGCCGTATAAATCTACGATAAATTCACCGTCAATGCGCTGTACTTTCAAACACGCCGTCAACAACAGCTCTCATGGGTCCCGGCCGGTCGTAAGCCCCAAAAGTCTTGACAACCGGAGAAGGGGTGAGATCAGTTAGGTAGCCGCTTCATGTAAAACACTGGTAGGTACTCAGCTGTGTCCGGTTAAATTAGAAGCCGATCCCAAACATAGTTGGGAAAAGGCTAGGCAGATGATGCGTTATCCATTTGGTCTTCAATTTCACACTTACAAATTTCTTCCTACATCCTTTCTCAAATCAATCAACGAGATAAATATGTAACAAAAGAAAGTGCAATTCCTGTGTCTACCGTATGATTGTATAGGGCATTTCCTAGCTTATCTATATGTCTGTTCCGTGTGTCATTGAATATTCAATCACTATGTTAACGTTATTGGTAACGACTTCCATCTGGTTTTATGTTTATGTTACGGTTAAAGCCCGAAGTGTGGCTATACCTAGGTTTAGCCGGCTATACCTAGCAGTAACCATACTGTAATCTTACTAATCTTCCTTTCTGTGAAGCTTGTAAACTTAAAAAGTTTCAACTTTTGATGTGAAAAAAAAAGTTCATTACGTCGTCCGGGTGCATTACAATACAAGAAACATCAGAAACACTTGGATTACAGTTCTTGACTCCTGATTCTGTCATCCAAATATAAAATAGATTAAATCGTATCAGATATTCTCAACAGCCCGCCAACAAGTAATTACTTATAGGTTCTTTATTACAAGAGTTAGTATGCTGTGGGTACTAGTTCACTTTCATCGCACCTTCGTTTTTCAAACGAGATCACGTATCATGGGTTTTGCCCTTACTGAATTAACATATTAAAGACCTTAAGCCCTTCGTAGCACAATGATACAACAAAAGGTAATATTAATTAATTTAGCCATTACATAATATGGTTCCTAAGTTCAAATCGGTATTAACGCGATCAAACGAGGGCACAAACTCTTCAGCAGTTCAGCTTTATCAAGTCTACACTGCTGGGTTATTCTATTGATCTATAAAATTAAAGAACTTCATAACCTACCTAACCTGACCTAAAATGATCGCGCCCTAGATATTTTGATCATCAATTAGTAACAAACTATCCATAATAAAAGCAATAATACCAATTATGTACCAGTATTGATTACATCGTTATTAGCTGGCAGGTCACGTATTCGTGTCTCGGTTAAAATCTGCACGGTTTAGGGACGATGCGCCCGCGCAAGGCGCAGGGCTCGATCGGCAAACGGTATTTTACCTTATTGCTTATCTTTCATTGACATGCCATAAAAAAGCGTGTGTATGTAATATGTAGGCACCCTTATATCCTTCAAAAAAATGTGTTCTAATAACGACATGTATGACTTATTTCACCAACTTGAATAAAAAGACAAAAAGCTAGGCACATACATTATGCCTATGCTTACTTTTTTACTATAGGTATACATATATTATTTGACAATAGGAGCCTGCTAAACATCCATATATTAGCATAGATATATAAGACCACCGTTTGCAACAACTATATTAGCAACTCCCAAGATACGATGACAAAAATCAGTCAAGTTATTCCATTCATAATAAAAGTGATAACAAAATAACTTCATAAGGCTTGGCCTTGACTGAGAATTTCCCCTGCAGCTCTAGTTTATACGGACCAAATGGCACAGCGGTGTGGAGGCAGCTTTCGGACCTCAGGGTCATGGGTCATAAACAATGTGCACTGTTTTTGTTTTACTTCCGAGATTTATTCCTAGTTACTATCTAAGTAAATGTCTACAAAGTATTGAGGTACCTATTAGTCAATTTAGAATTTTTTGGCTCATACGGGAATCGAACCTGTGCTTCAACCAGCTTCCCTATTTTACCCAATTAGCATAGTTATACTAGAACCAGCTTCTTGTAGTGGTTTCTGTGTTTCAAGGAAAAAACTTTGCTTGTACAATATTACATATTCTTTCTCAACAAATAGGCTAATCTAAAAGGTAATGAAAGGATTGTTCAGACCAGTATAGTTCTTGAGATCAGCGTGTTCAAGAAAACAAAATTTTCAGCTTGATGATACTGTAAGTACGGATAAAATTGTTTATATTGTGACAACCCTGAATAACCTTGCATGGGCCACAACCAAGCCCTGAATACCCAATGATGCATTTGGCACAGAATTCGCGAACAAAAAAAGCATTTGTTTTATTATTTGGTCATTTTGGTCACTTCAAGACAAAATGTTTGGTGAATCTTACCGTATTTGGTAAATTAGACATACAAGATCAACGTTATTTAGACTTGAAGACATAGAAATTAGCTAAATGTTCGATAATTGGTGATCATGTGATTACTTGCAATTTTAAAATGTTTGCCATTTCTGAAAGAATGGTGTCGAATCAGCCGTGTTAGATTAGTTATTTGATATTTACAACCTCTTTGTTAGACAAATATTAATGCAGTTATATAATATTAATGTTGCACGTTTATGATACCTATTACTGCTTTGATCAAAAAAATCAGTTGCTGGGTCAATATATAGAAAGTAGTGAAGTAAAGACATATTATATCATAGGTATGCATGCAACTCCAAACAATACCTATATTTAAGATCCTTGGTGCCAAATTCCCACACAACATATTTGAGACTGAATATAAAAATGCAAATGAATTTCCTTTACCGACTTCTGATTTCTCACATAAAAATGTTGTCCTTCATCTTTCGTAGTGCTAATTGCTGTTATCTTATTTTAAAGAATGTGGTTATAGACTCTGTTCCTTTACATAATTATAGCTTAATTTTTATGGCTGTTTTTAATATACTGACGCTCTATTTTTAGTAAGGTGGAACATTAGCAAAACTCATTCGAGATTTCACATTGATGTTTAACATTGATCTTACCTATTTATTGTCTCCTAATTAACTAATTACCAAAACATAGTACACGATATAGTTTTAGATAGATGTTAAATGAAAATCACCCTGGTAATGTACATAATCCAAATATATTTAAATTATATTTGGTTTAGTGACCCGTCATCCTCCTGAAATCTACTCCTTGATAGTCTAACTTAAACCTGGACTATCAATTAATTCAGCCTAAATGATTAATGTTACACCATGCTATAGTTTGCAGATCTTTATTATAAAGACATTAACCTCTATATCTTATGAAGTAATTAACCTTCATATAATTTGCATTCCGCCATAATAACATATGTGATGTAATTAAATTAATGTCAAACGTCATACGTTGACATGGTGTAATATCCGATCCAAATCAGTGGTTTTACTTTATCTCAACGAATACAGTATTTTAAAAAGATTTTAATAATTAAGCGAAGTGGGTTTGAACAAGTTAGGTAAAAATTAGTTAAATGTTAAATGATGCGTGCAAGAAATTCCAACAGTTGAAATGTCAAATAATTGTCATAGGTGCCTACTACCAAAATATCGTAGGTACTTGTTCAATACTTTTTTTTATTTTCTGGGTAGTTTAGGATCCATTTCATGAATTTCAATTAACCTACACTACGGCTAAAATATTTAATTATTGAAATTAATGAAATGGATCCTATACTACCCAGAAAAAAAGTATTGTACAAGTACGTACAGATTCTGTGCACATACACCCTAATTACTTTTTAGTTTTCTATATTTTCTGGGTTATTGAGGATCCATTTTATTAATTTTAGATTCCATACAAATACCCCCTTATTAATACTTATTTAAATAAATAAATACAAAATGTGATCACAGTAAAGCTGTCAGCCTCGACAGGCCTGCATTCTTCACAAAGGTCAACAATCAGAACGCACTGCATTACACTGCTCAATCATATTCTACATGAAATACATAAATAAATGTACAGCTATCTTTTATGATATATTACAGAAAGCTATTAAAACATGACAGTCTAACTAAAGTCTAACAGCTTGACATCAATGCCAATTAATGTTAACTAAAGTTCAAATATCCAAAGTTGCTTTCATATCTTCTTTACGTAATTGAAAATTAATAAAATAGTCTCGCCTACTTTACCAGGTACCTAACCAACATATAATTAATTATCTTATTCATTACATTTAACCAAGCTTTTCGGTACCAATAAATGTAATAATCATTATTCACTTAATAACTTTAAAAACAATTTTACTGCGTAAGAAAACAAAAGAGCACCGCACTTTTCCACTAGATGGCGCCACAAATCATTTCTCTCAGCAATAACTGTCAGTTATCAAGTTAAATGTAAACCAGTTTGAACTTAATAACTTAAGTTTATACTTAATGCCGTCGCTTAACAGGAAGTTAACGCGACCTTGTGAGTGCTTTCATACGTAAGTCACGGCTAAGCTACGTGTAAGTAAAGTTTAAAAAAAAAAAAAAAAAAAATTATTATGAACAAATTAAATTGATGATTATGCTGATTGTTGTTTATTAAGAGAATAGTAATTTTAACTTATATTTTATAAATGAATTTGACTGTGCTTAATTATAGTTATTTATGGTAATTTGTACGATCTGTTTATTTTTCTTAGCCTGTTTGTTTATACCCAAACGACTCCGAAACTACTGAACCGATTTGAAAAATTATTTCAAGTTTAGAAAGCTACACTCTCCCCGAGTAACATAAGCTACATTTTATCCCGATATGGACTGTAGTTCAGTACGCACGTGAAACCGCGGGGAAACGGCTCTCATTAATTGAAATTGTGAATAAGCTTTCCGATTTGATTAATTAAGCATAAAAAATATATGCAAAATGCGTGGGCAGACCCCCGCTAGATGGACAGACGACCTGGCCAAGGTTGCTGGGAAGCAGTGGATGCGGGTTGCTGAAGATCGAGCAAAGTGGCGAACCTTGGGGAGGCCTTTGTGTAGCCATGGACGTCTTTCGACTGCAACGACGCTGGAAAATGCCTAACATCAGTTTCTTTTTTTACAGTTACATATTAACTGAAAATAAATAATTAGATTGACCGAAAGTATATAAGTTTTGTTTTTATTTAGATCTGCCAACGGACATAGAGGCGGAGGTGACATTTATTTTTTCTTTTTTGATAGGTGACCTGTATTATATCCTAGACCACTTTTTATACATAGGATATATCCTATTAGTAATGTAATAAGACATTCACTAAGGTCAATATGTTACAATAAGTGCATGTGTTCTATCAGTTAAAAGAGTACACAAAAAATAGATACCTGAAGAATCGTGCACAGCTTTATTGCAGAAATAGGTACCATATTTCGCTTTATTTTTCGGGAAGCTCATTAAATATTATTAATTAAGCAAATTGGTTAAAAACAACACTTTTCCTCGTTATTCATCATCATCGTCAACAGCCTTTTACAGTACCACGTGCGGACTGCGGCTTCTTCTCATGCAGAGAAGCTTTTAGCGTTAATCACCCTGCTTTCAAAGCGGATTGGCAATAAACTTATTAGATTTAAATGTTTCCGCATTTGAAATATTCAGTAAATACTCAAACCTATATTTTTAGATTTTTATCATAGCAAAAAACATAACTCTAGGTAGCCCTGAATTAACTATATTAGCATATCCAATATCCTTACTACCACCATCAAAACAATACCCTCAGGGCGATTGACATTAAGAAGACATAAAGAGATACGCACAGGGAGGGGCGAGGACGAACATGAGGACATACACACTTTGTATATGAATATATTATAAGCATATGTGTGACCTATATGAGCATATGTGTAGTTCACATGAGATCTCATGAGGAAGTGACATTTAGTATGGGTACAGCTTAATTTCGATTGAGCACAGAGTAGTTGGGAACAGAGGCTTTGTTTTGTTAATAATGTTTGAATCGCGAATTTATATGTCATCTATTTATTCATCTATTTATTTGAGGCATCAAAATAATAATGGGAAATAATGACGTTCTATGTTAAAGTTATCTCTCTTCTAACTCGACATTAAGTAATTAAATATTTAATCCACAAGATCAAAATGCTTCCGTCTTAGTCCTAAAAAGTTAAAGGGACACACACACGATTCTTAAGAAAACATTTCACGAAACGCTTGAGAAGTCTCCTTGTCCTAGCATGCTAACATTCACTCCCTGCTTATTCATGTCATTTTTGAGACGATTTTAAAGAATCCACATTTAAATCACGTAAACAATTTAATTTGCTCCTGCCCCAAACTCTCTGTGTCTACACTACTCTATGCCACAAGGCGTGGTCTACAACGCGACGAATTGACTTACAAGTTACAAGTCATTGCTCGAGTTTGGAGGTCTCGTCGACCTCACTTAGCCGATTTGTTCTGTCCCCTATTTATATTGTATCGCCTATCTAGTTGAAAGGCCGATTTTAATAATGCCACATGTATTTGCATGTTTGTTTGGTATTTAAAGTAAGTGCCTGTGTGAATGGGATATGTCTAAGTCGTTTTCATAATAATACAATTGATTATAAATTAGTTCCTCTATGTTCCTCTATGTAGATTGTTTTATTTTACTTAACCTTCTTTCATTTCTATCTGCTTGAAGGAAACTTTTTGCTTTGGTTCTTCTTTTACTTCTTATTAGGTGGATTTCAGGTTTATGTAACCCAACAAGCCCTAGTCTTCTTTTCTCAAATCTGGTTACCTATGGGTTACGTAGGATCCACTGCTAGCTTGCTGCTTTCACTCGCATCCGGTGGGAACTACTGCCCATACCGGGATAAAATATAATCTATATTGCTCAGGAAAAGTGTAGCTTACCCATTGAGAAATAATTTTTAAAATTACTTCTGTACTTTCGGAGATCTTAGGGTACAAACAAATACCAAATGTTTCCTCTTTATTAAATTAGTATTCTAAGGCGTTCACTTAAGATCCAAACAAAATATTAGCCAACAAAACAACCTACACTACTTAAATGTCAAATCAGGATCACTTAGCGCAATAAAGATAACTTGAATGTAATCTATGTCAACTTAAATGCTAAACTTAGTCATATTGCAACTTAGCCCTAACTTATCTCTTCATATAACTTGTCGTAACTTGAGACCTTGCGACTCACACTTGACATTTTGTTGATATTATGCAATAACACAAGTTTGTAATGAATTGCGATTAATTCTGCTCTAGTTTTTGTGAATAATTTTAATTTGTTGGAGTAATTACTTAATTGGTTTTATTTATTTTGAAGCGGATTGCGAGCGGCTGAGGGGAAGAGTGGGGTAGCAAATAATTCTTTGCGGATGCGCTTTGTTTCATTGATTGTGAAAATTATGTTACACATGTCTTTATCCTTCTCTAGATAGGAAAAATTAAAATCATAGAGGTTTTTAAATTCATTAAATACTGGTTAGCACGCTTTCTCGAGCGTCCACTTAGCTAAAAGAATGTTTAAACGAAGCTCCTAGATCCTGAGAGGATACAACGTCACACACAAACAAATTTTCCTCTTTTTTTATTTACCTCTGTAAAATAAATTATACGGTAGAGTATACTCACAAATGCGACGCCGCATTGATATATTTCATCTTCCCCATACTTAAAGCAATATCAATCTTGTAAATGTTAATGATTGTGAATAGTCAATCACACCCTTCAATTCAATATTTGGATCGAGTAAGGCCGCCTACTCGCGAGCCGGATATAGAAGCCGCCCACGGTATTTCCTCTCTATACTTGAATTACCAGTTTGTCATAATCCTTAGTCATATTGTCATACTACCCAATATATTAGCGTACCTATTTATTTCGTTTGAGTTTATGATCATAAGTTCTACAGTGGCTAGGAAGTGACTGAAAAGTTTTGAATGTCGATCACGCACTGTCGTGTAGCAATGAAGATGTCAATTAAATATAGGATCATTTTACTTGATAAATGGAAATGTAATGTATTGTAATAATTTCGGGCAACTATCATGCGTTTGAGTATGTTTTTCCAGTAGTTCGCAGTATCCTTATTATTTCCTTTTTTTCCTCTGTCGAAAGCTATCCTCTTATACCTGATAGTTGATCCCTTGAATTTAATTAAGACTTTGACAAAGGTGCTTAAGTTAGCGGATACTTATACTATACGGAATTATATGAAGTAGGAAAGTGGGACCTAGACACACATTCTGTACCGAATAGGATATACTTACGTGTAGCTTCCTACTACAAATTAGGATGCACAAAACTGCAATCACTCGTTTCCTCATAGATCGTACGCATGACAAACGAATGACCTGTAACTAGTGCACTTTCTCGCAAACAATAAAAAGGAAACGAACAAAATATTACATAACGTTTTATTTAATCATATATTTACAATCTATACACGTATTATTTCGCGTTGCGGTCGCCATTTTGAAATGGAGCACGCGTAATCAATCGGCCGTTTATTGAATATTTATTTCATTGTTAGGTACTTAAATGTAGGTTTATTTTTATTTTATTGGGTATTTTTATAAATGTATAATTTGGCAACACATTTTATTATTAATTATATGAGTAAGTATTTAATAACCGTTACAGTCATAAGATACGTGCCTGATAAATGTTGGCATCATTTTGCGTTGCTAATTTGAAATTACATTTTTACTGTAAATATAATATTTTATTAATTTAGAGTGTATCTACGTGTACAATATGAACACCCTTAGCTTTTATAAAGGCAAATATAACTTAAATGTATTGCTAAGCTTTTAACTTAAGGCTAGTAACACACTTAGAAGCCTGAAAACTAGAGTTATTAAGATCAGCCAATTTGAGTACTGCAGTTAGACTGCCATAAATAAATTCCTGCAGCTTCACAAATCAGCTGAAAAATTACTTGCAGTAAGAAGGCTGCTAAGTGTGTTACCAGATGAAAATTTCTTTTAGTGTAATTCTTTAGGTAAGTGTAAAATGTATTGCCAAATCACGTAATTTATATGAATGCATATTATAATTCAATTATAATACTTATGGTACCTATATTTACATATTTTGAGTACAAGACAACAAATATTGTTTTATATAACATGGTGTGATAAAATGGTAGTCATATTTTTATTGGAAAAGGTTTAAGTGTTTGTTTATGTACTGATAACTTATGTAGTATACATAAGATACGTGTAAAATATATAAGATTAATATTGAAAGTATTTATAAATAGAATACTCAGCATTCGACATTATACATAAATATAATATAAGATAAATAAATACTGGTATAATAGATAGAAGGATACATTATACATATGTATATCACATATATGTAACTATAAAACTTATAACAAAGGAAATGTATCAATAAATAATTTAATTCATATTGTTAGTGACAATATAATTAAAGCTCCTTCGTACAAAATTTCATAAAAAACGCCGATACTATTGACTAGTACTAAAAATATACAAAAAATCGTAAAAAGGTGTCTTTCGTCACTTTGGGTAATCTTAAATATTCTACATTTTGTACAAAATATTTTTATACATTTTGGTTCAGTAGAAAAATCATTATTTGCTGAAGTTGGCAACATTTTCCAAACCGTGACTGCAGATTGTTTTATCATTGTTCTTTTGTTTCCTTTCATATAATTTTAAGCTAATATTTATGACCAGTTTCCAAATAATGATTCGTCTACTCCACCGCTGACTTAACACCTAAAATACCATCAAAAAACAACAGCCAATCACTGCTTAACCAGTGAAATTAATAGAATAAGACCCAGAGCTAGGATCGAAGTTCTGGGCAGGGTGTCCAAAGAACGGGTTGTAATTCTGATTCTGATTGTAACTCTGCTGTTGGTACTGCGGCTGAGGTTGAGGCTGGAAGGACTGGCTCTGGAAGTTGTTATAAGGCTGAGGAGTATAAGCCTGGTAAGAGAACTGAGGCTGCTGGTGGTACACCTGGCTTTGAGGCCTGAAGTCCTGATTTTGAGAAGGGAACTGCTGAGGACCTTGGTTGAATAGGCTAGTCTGTTGAGAGTATAATGGAGCTGAACGGAATTGGCTAGGCTGTTGGTATTGAGGAGCTGGGGCCGCTGTAGGGAATGCTGCAGGTTCTGGCTGATACTGTCTCTGTGGGGCTGGTTGTGCTGGCTGGTGGTACTGCCTAATTGGGGCTGGTCGTGGTTGAGCGCGGCTGTTGTACTTAGGGTCTTCGTAGATGCTGGGATCCTCTCGGTACTGGCCGTCGTCTTCTTGGCCGTCAGTGAGGGCGTTGGTTGAGTGCTGGTTGTTGTTCAAGGTTGGTGGGGGTACCATGATGCCGGGACCTGGAAGATGAGGGGTTCGATAAGTAATGGCGTATGTTAGTTCTGATTTAGGCGTTTTGGAGCATTTGGAAACAATAATCATATTGTTTTTCATAAATGCTCCGATAAGAAAGAAGGTAAAGAATGAAGACACGTTACGTTCTTTGAAAAATGCTTTTTAAACGTGCTATTTAATTTTGATTTAAACTTAGGACAATTAACACTGTAGTAACTTTCAATTGTTATTGTAAAAACGTTGAGTCATCTAAAAAGATGTTTGTTAGCAATTAACAATATTAACTAATTAGTTAAGAGTTAAAGAGAGCTTAACTAAACATGGAATCAGATTAAAATAAATTACTTTTATTGCAATTTTAATCTAGTTTTAAGTTGTATTAGGTAATATAATATACCAGTTAGCGAGAATTATCCTGTTATATGGATTACTAGTGCGTGAAGGTTGCTGCCAAGCCAGTTCTTTAGAATGAGTTGCAATATGTAGGTAGTTGGGTTTTCTAGTCCAAGAGTCAACTGTTTTAATGAGGTAAAGATGTGATAATTGGTATTGTTTATGATGTTGTTAGTTACAGAAGCATAAACGTTAACTATGATATTAGAATTAAAAGAAATAAGCAGCTCAAAATACAAACTGATGTTAGAACTTTTTTTTCGATTTAGCGTGTTATTTGGAATGGATATTAATTCTAAGATAGATATTACGTTAGTTATTTAATAAGCTAAATAAAGCGAAGCTAGTTTATTTTTATGCAGTCAAGCATGTAGGCAACATGCGAACTTGATACCAACATGACAACTTGAAACTTAATCCCCATTTGTTTGGCCTACCAATACAAAATTTAACAGAGCGATCGCATTATCATAATACCTGTTAACTTTTAGCATTATCATCTTAAATAGTGCTTATTATGTGACATATGATTTTGCGAAATGAGTTGACACTTTAGCCTTGTTTGTAGTTATGTGTTGCATGACCATTTTAGAGTCATCAACTTTGTTACGGTTGAATTTTGCCAAATCATAAAGCAAGAGAGTATATTTCTTTTGTTATTCAATAGGTAAACATCGTCATGCCTATTGCATCATCTGCTTGTTTTTCCCCCAAACTGTGTTGGGTCGGCTTCCAGTCTCAACCAGATACAGCTATGTACCAGTGTTTTGCATGTAACGACTCCTTATCTCATTAACTCTTCAGTTCAGTTACTGGTTGTCAGAAATGCTGGCTTGTCACTACCCGTAACGACTGCCAAAGATGTCGTCAGGACTACCTCAGAGCACAAATTATGATCTAACTTACGCTCTTAGGTTATATCTACATTTTACATAATTTCGCTGGAACTTCCAATTTCCATACATTTTCATGTGTCTCGGAATATTTTTTCTAACAATCATGTTTTAGATTTTGTGGAAATCCACGTAAAGCCTGATTCCATAATCCATACAATATGTACTTTCTTATAATCCTTAGTTATGATTGCTATAGTTTCTTCATATGCCTCAATTGTACCTACAGATCTATAAATGACAAATCATCGTCCACTCCACCATGGCATTACACCATGATGTGTTGTTTCCCAACCATAGAGAATTAGAGAGCGATGGAGCAACCGCTCCAGTTATGAGCAGTTTGTACGCGTTGTGGTACGGAACAGGCTAATTGGTAGTTGTGGTAATTGATTAGCGGGTTCTTTTTAACCGACTTCTTAGAGAAGGGGTTCATTAATAGCAAAAATTTCTATAAACTTTCGATACGGGGAGTATTTAATCAAGTGCCTTTTGTAAACACAAGTGGTATTTGATATTATTGTTGTTCCAAATAGACAGGGTGCAAATGGTTTTCTAAGGGCGGACCAGTGGCAGTACCTATAACTAGCTAATTTCACCCATGTGTGATAAAGATTTGGCAAGAACCGCCCATTACCTTCCTTTTAGGAATGCAATGTTGCAAATTGAGACTAGACACTGTCAACAACTACAAATACATATCAATCCGTACCTTATCTCAAATCCCCACGCAAAAACAAAACAGCTAACACAACAACAATCCTACCTTCTGGTTCAAATCCCCTCTGGCTGCTGGCTCCATAAGAAATCTCTCTAGGCTTGCCATTCTCATCAACATATCCGTACTTCCCAGCCACATCACCATTGGGGTACTTCGTCTCAATCTTGAAGGACCCATCGGCAGCTTCGTAGCCGTAACTGTAGGATCCATCGTCATTCTGCCTGTTGATCTGCTTGAGGATAGGCACAGGGGTCGTGGTGGGTCCATTGTGACCCTGGCAGTGGACTGTGAGCCACGCCGCGCAGATGAGCAAAGTCTGGAAAGAGATTGAGGTGAAATTAGGTTGTTTGGTTCGGGTGTTCCGCTGGGCAGTGTTTTGGGGCCAACGTTGTTTTGGAGCAAAAGTTTTGTAAGTCATTTTTAGTAAATAATTGCACCTTACAATAATTTTGTTAAATATAAAGTTTCTCTTACATTTTAAAAGTTTACCTACTACTTTTATGTTTAACGATTATAATCTGGCTGTTACTTTAGCACAAATAATTTGTAACAATTTGATCTGATTAACAAGATAAAATATTACAATACAAAAAATGACCAAACTTCGGAAGTAAAAATAAAACAAAATAAACCGGCCAAGTGCGAGTCGGACTCGCGCACCGAGGGTTCCGTACAAATCCTGTACAGATAAAAAGTGAGTCTCGCGCCAACCGCAACTTTCCACATAGATAGGTTTTGACTGCCATTGTGGGATCGATAGCAAAGATCAGATATAGTTATGGGAACTCCTTTACAATTTATAACGTAACCTTGTGTTGGAGCTTATTTTATTTTAGGTGATGAGAATTCAGTACTAATGGGATCTTTTATTTTTGAGGGATTAATCACCTAAGTTAATCAATTAATCAGCCCCAGTTTCAGGTTTTTTTCGAAACTGCCTGACGACTTGTAACTGTCGAATTCTAACAACGACTGCTAGAGAGTAGGATTCGGGGCTGCTGGCTTGATGTTTCTAGAGCCTTGACAAAAGTGTAATTCTGTCCCTTTCTTTGTTTTATAAAGTCGGCTTTATTTTATTTTGTAGCATTTTATAAACAAATCCAACTTCAAACAAATAAAAAAGCAACAAGAAAACAAAAGCAAGAAAGATATTAAAAAGATGTTAGGTGCATCGGTCTAGGAGCCGGTGTCTAGAGGATGCATCTATATTTATTTATCCACCGAGATCTAGACCGATGCATATAAACAGTTTTCTTGTTGTTTTTAGAAGTTGTTTTTTTTTTGAAAAAGTTTTTATTTTTAACTTTTGTGAAAAGTTCTCGTCAATACGAATAATATAAGCCCAAACACGACGTTACTAAATCATACCGTTGAGGAGTTCTCTCGACTTTCTCACGTCTCCATCATCAAGAAAGCTCTAAACCTTCACTGTTTGATAGTATCACCAGACATACATCTGAGAATCAAGTTTTAATCCTATGCATGCCTAAAATTTCAAGACACACAAGTTGCCATCGATTTCTCAGGATTTCCATCATCAGATCCTGACCTGATGACAATGGAAATAAACGGCGAGTATACCTACTCTTTTACTACAAAGAAATGATTTCTCAAATCCGTCAAACTTGGTCGTTTAAATTCCCCATTGAAATGAGGAAAATATTTGATTTGATTTGATAATATTTTATGTAACTTCAAATTTATCATTTTCGCAATTTTTCCTTTATCTGTACTATATAACGTTGCTTCTTGCCGAATTTCAAGATTCTGAGTTCACGGGAAGTACCTTGTAGGTTTTGATTCCCTAGCGTGTGACGGAAATTCGTCTAAGGTGTCGGTATAACTGCTGTATCTTTTGATCGCGTTAACTCAGAAGTTTGATTTTTTCACTGCCTAAAGGGACAATAGACCTAGGTATTTGGTATAAATTTCAATTTGATACCTTTATTCGTTCGTGAGAAATAAGGTAGTAAGTTTCATTTTATTAAAATATTTTTTTTACATTATATAACTAAAAAAATGAGATTTTCGTAATTTTTCCTATATTTGCATTATATGACAATGCTTCATGCCAAATTTCAAGACTCTGATTTTACGGGAAGTATCCTGTAGGTTTTGATTCCTTTGCGAGTGTCGAAAATTTGTTGAAAATATCGACATAATCGGCTGTATCTTTTGATTGGCTTGGCTTAGAAGTTTGATATTTTCACAGCTTAAAGGGACAATAGATTTGAGTACTTCATGTGAATTTCAGCTTGATACGTCCACGCGTTCTTGAGATAAAGGGTCTTGACAGACAGACAGACAGACAGACAGACAGACAGACAGACAGACGGACAACAAAGTGATCCTATAAGGGTTCCGTTTTTTCCTTTTGAGGTACGGAACCCTAAAAATAACCGCATCTTTTTATTACGCTATCAACGAAGCGTGAATCTCAGTTCAAATTATGCAAGTTTAGCACAAAAAGTAAGGCGTTAAGTTATTTTAGTTAACAGTTAAAAGTGAACCACGGCCTTGATCTTGCCGACGTCGTGGCGTAATCGTCGCGGACTCGTTACGTTGACTGTAATAAGTTTTTGTATGAAATAAGTAGTAACTTGTTTGGTTTGATTTATGAATAATTGTTATGGGTGTGTTTGGTAATTGATATTTTTGTTACAGTTTATGTTTATTTAGGAAATGATGATAAATATGTATAAAAATAATGTGCTTATGTGAAATATTTTTTTGGTCTGCTGATTGTGAGCTCATTACGTTGTTTAATTTTCCGACCAGTTTTTTGGTATTTTTCCTAGTTTTAGCCAATTGCATAGTAGGTTCGATTTGTGTCTAGTTGAAAGCAAAAGACTTTCCTTTCCCCTGATATAGAACTCGGTAAAATATACGCTTGTAAATAGTCTGTCTACCTGGAAAACCGGTAATAAACAAATAATTTTAGCAATTTTACCCATATAGGTACTACTAGGTTTACTGTAATGTAATCCTTCTACTATTTCATTGGTCCTTTTTCATCAGAAAATCAGTTCTTAACGTCATCAGAACCTTTATAAGGATAAATTCTCAAACCATTTCGTAGATACTACCTGTACATTTTTTCTTACAAATACCTGGTATAACACAAGAAACTTATTTCATTCGTCGAAGAGAATGTCGCGAGCGACATAGCCTTGTGGTCAATACGGACATACTATACTTTGTTTATAAGTTTAAATAACTATACCTGTATAGTATCGTTCTTTGTAATTGGATATCGGCTTTGATGGAGACTTGATTTAATTAGTGGATTAACGTCTGTTTTCAATATTTCCATACATCTGTTACTTTTCTTGCTAGAGATAGAAAGAGATAAGACCCATACAGTAACGTCAAGTTCCTATCTCTAGTATACATTTCTAGTATATAAAATCAAAAGATAGATAGTGTATTGGGAACAACTGTAAATTAAGCTAAATATTTTTTGTGTTTTAATCTGTGTCTGATCTCTACGATTGTTATAAAGTATTTAAGATATTGATTAAACAGTTTTCAATATCATTTATTATAAGTAAATGACTAACAAACTAATGTACACATGTCACAAGCAATAAATATCCCAAAGTCAGCCTTGAGATCGTAAGTTCGATTACCTGTCAAGTCCTAGAGAACAAAAACAGTAGGTAAGTAATTACATTTGACAAAAAGTCCCTGTCGAATTGACTAATGCAATTGACTAAACACATGGCTACCTGTGACTTTGTCTGTGAGCTTTAAAACTAGCTCTAGGTACAATAATAAAATGACATAGCTTATACACGTTGCAGGGGAGTTTTTAGCGCTACTCTTTCCCAGCAAGAACACATAGGAAGTGGTGAAGGGCGGGCGTTTTTGGGGACTGTCTTTTGTTTTTGATATTTGAAAAGTGCTTTGTACGGCGTTTCTGAGTTTGACACCAGACGTTTACAAAAAAAAAGTAAGATTTGATCAGAGGTAGGTAATAAAAATTGTTAGAGGCAATAAGTTGTATATGATAGGATAACGAAATCAATTACATTCCTAATAAGACATTTTAATACACCATTTAGACCAAAAAGTTAATTTAAAATATTTCCACGTAATGTTCTCATTAGTGGCACATTATCGATCAACGCCAACGCAAAAAGAGAAATATGATATGGCGTCGCCTTTTTTGTACACCAATGACATTGCACAAATAACTCTGTCAAGCCATATTTTATAAGAACTTAAAAGTAGGCAGGTAACTAGATTAATTTACTGATGTGTTAAGGAAGCAGTTCTTGTAATTACAAGGTCAAAAATAAAATGGATTTAACCATATTATGTACCGAATACTATTTCCAAAAAAATGGTACAGTTTTGTTTAGGTACCTAGGTATATAAAACCCAAATTGTTGCATTAGGTCCCTTAATGTAACTAACTATCAATGATTTGGTATTTACAATAAACATGGATTTTCAAACTTTTCTAAAATCATAGTACCTACCTATGCTAAACTTATACACAAAATACTTCATGTCGTAGACCCGCCATTAATTAACAACATCGGAAAACTCAAAAGAGAAATTCCACTCAATCATTGACTCAGTGATTAAGTATAATAACTATTAAATGTTGACAAACCACCTAGGCATTATATCGTGCACTACATAGCGGTCCAGACTAGATAGATCTAGTGCTTACGTAAGACCTAGGACGTGGAGCGTTCGAACACTTCCTACACTAATAAAAGCCTAATTGATATTCACAATTCGTGTAACTATAGTTATGTGTAGGGGTAAGCTAGGTAATATAACCTTCTCGTGCAATGAGGTGATTGATGCTAAGTTATACTTATACGAAATGTCCAAGAATGTAAACTTGACGAAGCTAAGAATCAAACCTTACGATCTAAGAGCTTTGAACTCAGCTCCAGTTATGATAGTTCTAAAGGCTTTGTCTACCTACGTGTTAAACGCAAGGTGGCGAAAAAATTATAAAGAAAAGATAATAAATATATTTTCTTTGAAAAGACTTAAACGCAAAGCATGGTGTATTTTTGCTATGTATACCTTTTTATTCAATACTAGTTCTAAAGCTACAACCATATTTACTTTTCCTATAAATGGTTCATCATTCAGTCATTTTAAGGCTTTTTTCCTAATTCATATTCAACGTAGGTATCTATACCTATTTCCCTTCAATATACCTACTTAATTAATTAATCATTCAAAGCTTCACGGAAAGCAAGCTTTTCATACCTACAGATGGCATTACCAAGGTGACAAGAGATATTTAACTATTGCGCATAATTTGATATCATTATTTCTCGTTGCATACTTGTCGAAGAATGCGGTTTGGTTCGCGTGTAAATCAGATGTATTAGGGTGTGTTCAGACGGTAAGACAAGCGTGGCCGGTTTGGCGTTTGTCGTGTCTCAATGCGTATTATGTCTTCATGTGATTAGATTTCATGAATATGTATTTGTTTTATTGTTTGATGTGCTAGAAGGTTGTATGAGAAATGAGTTATGCATGTATTAGAATTAAGCATCGAAAGGCATTTTACTTCTCATTCGACTGCATGATACCTATTACCTGCACCTTTCTTTCTTTGTTGTTTTTTTTCATCAGCTGCGTTACAAAAAATAATTGCAATTGCATGCTAATTAAAACAAAGCTTGTGGTCAAAGTAATAGAAAATAACACTATTTTTCGAAAGAGGTTATTTCAAAACTTAATAATATAGAAAATGGTCAAATTTTAAGATAAACTGAGAACAAAAACATACTCATAGGATATCCTAACAAATATGTAAGACAAGGACTCTCGAAACCAGTCAAGTGTGAAACCACGTAGCGCCATACAATTACATCATCCTACTAGTTAATCGCGACATGTTTTGTCGCAAGCAATTCGAATATGTCGCACGTCCGTCCACGGCCTAATTTTGGCGAACTAAAATCTATTATAAGGTCGCTTTTTTACATCATTGATTTCGATCGGTTACTTGTACTTATAATTATTAGTTTGAGTTTTTTTATTTTAATAATTGTTGGGTATTAAAGTGTTGTAATGTGAATGTCGTTATAATGCGGCTGTGTTTTGTTTTTCCTTTTCTTTTTTTGTTTTAAATGAGGTTGTATATTGTGACATAGGTTTGAGATAAATGGGTACGATATGAAATCAAATGATAGTATATTTATTTTCAGGCTACATTGGCTCATAGATATTATCTTAAAGACTAAAATATACTTATATTATATTCAAAACCTGTTAGTAACTAGAATCTATGTATTATATTATTTCTTTCTCCATATCATATGGAGAGTAAACTGGAACAACTAATCCAAGGGAAGTTCTTGAGATAATTTACATGAAAAGTATTCTAAAAAACAATGAGTCAATTAATCTCGGTACAAAATCAAAGCAAAAAGGAAAAAAAATACTTCAGGTTCAGAATTGAGCCGGAACTGTATCGAAACGTGATTTCATTCATTCAATATTCAAAACTCGTGCACCATTTACAAAAAGGCAGGTAATGTAGTTATAAAAAATAGGAAATCCAACCACATCCTATTCATATTCCAAAAAACTATGACTCATTTTGTAAATTAAATATGTATCAAACTTAGATTAAAGTGATTGCACCATTTCCTTAAATTCAAATTCGTGCTTAATCTAGAGCACACTGCAGAAGTGCAGACTAAACAGTCGGGCGACAGTTGGCCTGATAATTGTTTTTGTTTTCTTTCATGAAATTTTTTAATAGATCAACGGTTTTAGTCGGTCTGTCACCGGCTAAATACTTGATCTTTGTAATGTGCGTAAGTCTCATCTTCATACTGATTTATGAGCCCATGAAACAAACTATTGGCTGACTAAAAGTTTGCAATGTGCAAGGTACTCATCTCATCCTCCGAGCCTTTTTCCCAACTATGTTGGGGTCGGCTTCCAGTCTAACCGGATGCAGCGGATTACCAGTGCTTTACAAGGAGCGACTGCCCTCTCTGACCTCCTCAACCTAGTTACCCGGGCAACCCAATACCCCTTGGTTAGACTGGTGTCAGACTTACTGGCTTCTGACTACCCGTAACGACTGCCAAGGATCGCAATTTGCAAGGTACTCTTACATTAAAATTATTGCACCATCTCCTTAAATTCTTTAAGTTCGTGCTTAACCTAAGTAAAGTTATAGCCGTTCACTTATAAGAAATATTATTTTGGACAATACCAGTGAATGTAATTGTCAGATTATTAATATTGATAAACAAGGCATTGCCAAATGTTACGGATATAGGTTTATTTCGTGTCTAGACGCAGACTTTTAATTTATTTTTATCTAGAAAAGTTCCTACTGTAATAGTAATTAAATAGTGGCCATGTTTTTTTAGCTTGGTAAGAGGTAATGATTTCAAAATATTTTTATGATCTACAGGTAAGATAAATTAGTGGGACATGCTACTTTAATATCATTTATTAGACATGCTAACAACAGAAATACAGCTAAGTAATGCCTTTAGAGACATTAGTATTTTTTAAGTAAAGCGTGATGCTTTTCAGAGCTTTTAGTAAAAACATCAATCTCAAACATCAATCATCAAATCGTTAAAAGTCTTGCATACAAAGTCAGTTACAAAATACCAATAATTAAGCGTAACAATGCCTCAATTATCTAATACCAAAACCGAGAAAAACCGCCAAAAACCCGCCATTGAATACATTGTATTCTTTTTATAAAAACAACTCTATGTTCAAGACAATACATCACATACAGCCTATATTGTCATGCTAAGAACTGTCAAAATTGAACTTGATTAAAAACAAAAGTTGAACGGAACGCAAGTAATTGTTATTGTAAACAATTGTTGCGTAAACTGGGTTGCGTAGCAAAGTTATATATTTCTGTGGACTAGGCTTGCATACTGAGTACCTACTTGGTATATAGTCTGTAGAATAGTAATGACTAGTCTATGATCTATAAATTTTGAGGTCAGGAAGTAAAAGTAGGTCTATACTTCTTTCTACATCGCGGAAGGAAATTGTAAAGACTGTGCGGCAAAGCAAAAATATATATATATATTTACAGTAAAGATATTTAGTAAAAAAAACGTAAGGAAATGCTCAAAGATATAATAAGGAAGGGATCTATCAATTAATTTTTTTTTTTATAATTTTGGACCTTACTCATTGAATATATCGCAAAATGGACCATGGTAAAGATTCCTTTCGGCCTTCGAAAAAATGATACAAATAAAATTAAACCCTGTCTCAACCTCAGCTAAAGATTTAAACGCACAAGCATTCTGTCTGACAGAACTTACCCAAGTTCAATTTTACACCTTAATATGGCAATCTGAATCCATTCTTTTGTTACGCTAGTAATTAACTTAATTCACTCCTAATAAAGCTAAATCTCATTACAACTTCTGTCTGTGAGTCGGGCATATTCGTGTACCTTCTAATAGTCAAGGTTTTGAACTAATACCTGCGTGTTTTGTGGTTATTTTCAAGTAATCTTTCATTTTCTTGCAATGTTGTTGGTGTGGCCACTTACACCACTAACGGATTGGTACAAATGCCAGATAATTTCAAACAAATGACGTTCCAACTATGAATTAATTTAGTGGCATGATCAATCATATGTATGTATTTAAAATTCCTTTAGATTGGATAGACCAAGATTTTCTTCCACCAAGTTTAAGTATTACCTTTTGATTTAGGTTTGAAACCATTCTAATTCGTCAAATTACATACCTAGAGTCGTCTTTGATATTTTTGGTCAACACGTTATTACCAAAACCCTTTCATCGACAGCATTTTTGTGGGATTTCTTAACCTTTTCTTATTTAAGGGTAGACGAGAAATATAAAAGCCACTGACGTCCCTTCTGGAGCCCTTCACGTTCCAGATCTACGAACCCAGCAGGTTTTGACCCCAAAAAGTCCATCTAATCATAACCCACATGTGACCTACCATAACACCCATGCTATTGACGCCATGCCCGCCCCCTGCCGGTCTACCGAGCACAGCTATGATAGCCTACAAGTCGATCATCAGGCTGTTGCAACGACCGCGCCCACCTATTTGTGTTACATTCCGAACCACTTGTGAAACTGCCAGGTATTATTGGTATTTTGAGATTGTTAAGTGATAGATATTTTGGAGAAATTGGCATAGTTTAAATCAAGGAACGTATTTAGGTGAAAAAAGAGTCGGATTGTATGATGTAGGTAAGTAAGCACATATGTATGTGAAAGCAAAGAGAGAGAATGATTAATTGCAGATGCATAAGTAATAATCGCAAGCTGATGACTGGGACAATATTAAATCATGATGAAAATGATGATGATTCCATCTCGTTTAAATAATGATGTAAATAGTTTACTTCCGGACCGGACAGTGACATCGGTCGATTGTATAAAAATAAGCTGTTTTATGCACATCTTTAGGGAGTTCCGTTATTCTATCGTCTATGCGCAATTATTTCAAGTTTGACTGAAACGATTTTGATGCAGTTTTCAGGATAGTGTTTGTCAGACTTGGGAGAAGATTTTGTAACCTATAAATATTATTTTGACTGTGAACTACATGGTCTATAGGTGTCAATTACCTAACCTTTGCTATAACCAGCAAAGTCTATATTCTGTTTCAATAAAGACTATCATTACGCGTCTCGTTTTCAATCTGCAAGCATCGCAAGATGTCATTATGGGACAGAATAAAAACTGCGGAAAACATTTGTAACCTCAATAAGAGTTTAATTTTAACTCACTTTCTGGCCTTGTTATCGCATTTACGTAAACTTGTTTACTTCGCTCCTTTTAGGCTGAGATCAGATAGGCTGCATGTATTGGAACGTTAATATAATTAACTGTAATATGCAGTTTTTAAATGCACTTTCATACTTATCCGCTTACGTATAAGTAGAGTACGTGAAAGTTTATTATAAGTAGAGCATACCTTGTAGAAAAGTATAAGCTAAAGCTAAGTTAATAACTTAGCATCCTTTAAGTAAGCCAGTCTGGTAGAATTTGAATTGGTTACGTAAACAATCAACGTAGTTTGAAGTACAGTACCTAAGCTTAACTTAACTGTGAACTAGAATATCTATGTCTATTTTCACCAAATTATTGCAGAGACTACTAGAGATCTTTCTTCAAAATCGGTTTTCATTTTAGGTAATATTTTTTTAACAAAGCTATGTATTTTGTTTCGCGTAGGATTGAATCAAAATCGGACGTCCTACAGACACGTCAATGTGTCCTCAGCCTAACAAATAACTGGCTATGCATTGTAATATTCCATCAAGTTGACAACTTTATGGGGGCAATAATATTGCGTTGAGAAATAACGCAAATTGCCGTGGCTGCCGTTTTACAAATCCAGTGTTTGTTTTAGTATTCAAATGTAGCTCACATTTACAAAATCGTTCTCGATCATTCGAGAACCTGAGTTCTTATTTCTTATTTACTTGTGAAACCACGAAAATATTGGAAGTGAGCTTCGAATGCGCTCTATTTTATAAGTACGCGAACTATTCCAATTTCAAATTAGTGTCAAATAAAAAAACGTTCTTAATTAGGAAAAAGACGTAACCATAGCGACCAATGTGTTTCCTTTAACATTAGACAGTTACTAGACTTCACGAACGCAAAAGCCATTTTAGCTTACGAATTTAAGAATAGGAACTTTACAATTTCTAAGAAATGGAGCAAATTGCGCTACATTGCATATTACACGCTAATGGACGAACATGAACACTAAATGAAACATCACCCGTGAGAAACTCACATTAATTCTAAAGCTCTAATTATTGTTGCAAAATAAAGGGTCAGTAGGTACGGCGGTAATTTGTACTACATGATCTTTTGTTAAAGTATGGTGGTATAAAGTATGTAGGTAAGTATGTAATTATTTCATGGGACAGATGTTTTTCTTTGTTTATGTTGCGAGATTTACTTATCTGGTTAAAGATGGTGAATGAAAACTTTATCTTGACGCAATGATTCGCTTTTTTTCGAAATAATTTTCTTATGTATGGTCGGTGCACTAAGGGATTGTAAAAACTGCCCAAAAGTATACGTATCCAATTCATTTAATCATAACAAAAAATATTTTACCAAATCTTATATCAAAGAAAGGTTTTGTAAACAAGAGCAGACAGTTTTATGTTTCAAAAAGTTCGAAAGTTCTTCTTAATACTCGATAATAGCAGCTTATAGGTATTAAGCACACGATAATTACTTATAAATTAATCTTAAACACCCACGTTTTATTCTATGTCCACTATCAATATTGTACAGTAATAGTATCCAGTCATAAGAAACAAAAGGTCACAAGACATTCCCATTAACTTGTATTGAACGTTGAATACTCAATGGTTCACACCTTCTTAATATTATTAGCGCACTATTACGTGACAATTTGAACAATAACAAACACTTTTCCAACAAAAAAAATCAATGCCGGCACTTCAAAACACAACTTCAAGAACAAACCGTATTTTGTATTAAAAAAGTTAACTTTAAAAAATATGGTCAAAGAAATTCAAAATGAAAAATGACCTCATTAATTTTCCCGCCACAATTTGTAACCATAAACTCACCTTCAAAACCAACATGGCTGCTTGTCAAATTTCCCGCGATTCGCGCGCGTTCTGGCGAGCGATCACAACACACGTCTGCCGCTGGCTACGCGACCACTTGTATTTATAATGTCGCTAAGTTACCACAGTGGTTGGTCTGATATTGTTATTCTCTACAGAGCCCTATGGTAACGTAACACCCCCGTTGGTCAGAAGTTGACACATTTACTAAATGATTCATGGAGGAATTATGCTTGTTATTTAATCTAGTTATTTTTTGTGCAAATGGCTGTACGGGTTTGAGTCCAGTCTCGATACTTCGACGGGTTTTACCATAATGAGAGCAATGAAAGTCCAATATCAATGACGTTGAATACATAAATGTCAATTAACTACGTTGTAGGGACTTCTTTTCCACTGATGTTTACAAAGATAAATTAAAAGTTCTTTGTGTCCCTTTAGTTGGCCTGGCAATACACTCAATTCTATTGTGAATCTACCTCTTTTTTAGCGATTTTCCTAAAAGGAGGAGGTTCTTATTCCATTAACAGTTTTACAAACGCTATATAAACAAATAAGTCATGACGTATTGAACAGAGATTAACACTCAATATAGATTGATTACATCTGTAAATTAAATATGTAGCGATTAAGTCTAGTCAGCTTCCGTGATGGATTTACGAGCTCAAATAACGAATAGATATTACCTAAGTCTAAATTCTTCAAGTTCAATTAGTCATTTATGTTTCTTCTCTAGCAATTTATGTCATCGACTTATTTTTCGATCTCCTATGTGCAAAGAGAGCAAAAATATCAAAAAGCACCCTGTGCTTTGCATACGAATTATTATCAACCTTACTCCATTTAATTTCTTTAGTTTTTCCTGTAAAAGCGCTAAGATACAAGTGTGTAGGACCTAGATGTTTCAAACGGGGTCAAAGTCTTTTGTTTTAAACATGTGTGTTTGTGTACGACAGTCACGCATTTCACCATGAAGGTCATTTTCCGATTCCTAATGACATGCTGATCGGCAATGGTGGTTTAACGGCCGCTCCCTATATTATATCTATCTTTTGTTTGGCTAACTTAAGATAGTATTTTGACATAAAACCTATACAAGTAAACGTGCCCACCTACCTAGCTTTTCAAGTAGCAGTACCTACCTATCCATGTCGGATTTGATACATTTATTTGTGTAAATAATACCATTGATAGAAACCATTTAACGTTATTTTGTGATCCTTAACTTCACTATTCTTTCAACAATTGATTTCAGTGAGATCAATGTACCCATGTATTTTTTCACAGAGGTCAAAGCTTTACCTACCAAAGACATTAACCATAATTAGACTAACACTATCTTTGTTACCCAACTACATTTAAAAATGTTAATAAACTGAAGTCTTTATAGCCTGCACTAGAAACCTTTCAGCTTGCTTTAGTAGTGTATTAACCATTTAAAATCCAGAAATTAAGTATCTATACTAATATTCGATAAAGCATTGCCCAGAGGCTTATAAAGGTAGAGTTAACTTATCAAGGTTATTCTAATTTTGTTAAGTAGTTGCTTTGTTTCTTGGACATTCAAAAGTTCAATAGCTTAAGATAGATATACAACACGATATCATGGTTAACTTAAACTTAAAATATCCTTAACGAAAGCAATGTTTATACGCTCTATAAGTTTATTAATTACACTTGACTCCGATAAGGTAAAAAAAATATATGATCCAGATTCTAATTAGACGTTTGCTAAACGCATATAAATGATCAAATTAATAAAAAAATTTCAACATCACTAAATAAGTTAGTCAATCATAAATAAAAACTTCCTTGTTATTGCTGAACTGAAATATTTCAATATTTGATGCAATTATTACCAATTTTAAAATAGTAATTAGTTTAAATGTTACCCGTGACTTTATCAAAAACCTGAATAGCATTTTTTTTCTAAAGTAAAGCTTCTGATTAGGTATGTTATCCATACAAATGAAAATGTTAATTTTAAATGAAGAGATTATTTATTTAATCGCGCTAGTCTCAGGAACTACTTTAAAATTATTGGATAGATAGGCTTAAGATAAATGTTGGCATACCTTAAAGTAATTAATAACCATCATCACCCTCCGAGCCTTCTTCCCAACTATGTTGGGGTCGGCTTCCAGTCTAACCGGATGTAGCTGAGTACCAGTGCTTTACAAGAAGCGACTGCTCTATCTGATCCCCTCAACCCAGTTACCCGGGCAACCCGATACCCCTTGGTTAGACTGGTGTGGTGTTAGCGTGGTGATTAATGCTCAATCCTTCTCCGTGTGAGAGGAGGCCTTTGCCCAGCAGTGGGACGATAAAAAGGCTGTAGCAGTAGAATGATGTTAGACTTACTGGCTGACTGACTACCCGCAACGACTGCCAAGGATGTTCAATGATTTTTTACTGGCCAATTATAATTTAGGAGGAAGTGCTGAACCCTCGTTGACAGACGTATGGTGTAAAGATAGGTACATATGGATTGGCTGTCCCTTTGAGCACCAGTAGTCGAGACGCCCGCGGCAAGGCCAAGAACAACCAGTCTCTCTGCCTATGTAGTACTAGAGCTCGCGCGCTTATGTCATTAGGTAAGTAATTGCTTTAAGTTTATGAGTTACAAAATAGTAAGGTACTAAGTTTTATTATGAAGTGCATTCGGTTATTATGTATCATCTTCTACGGAAAATGTAAGATTAATATCCTTTTTATCCTTTTCTACAATGCTAAAGAAATGTTTTCGAGATTTTAAACTGACTAAAAGTATTAAATAAAATGTTAATAATATTATGCTGCCTAATCAATATAAGAAGCCCTTCTTTTATTAAGTTCTTAGATTTCTTAGAGATCTAACAGGCTGACAAAAATTCTTGAAGCTAAATCATCATTATGAAACAAACGCACCGATGTGAATATTACGTATTAAGCTGTAATAAATTGGCCATTATTGTGATTCGAATGAAGTAATAATAATTGGATTGGCGTAAGGAATGAACACAATATAGCATTGTATGCTAGAAACACAATACTTACTAGGAAGAACCTAGCTTAGACAAGACTGCGACTTATTTAGCATTGAAACTAACTAGGAATTGTTACTTAACATGTAGGTAAGCCAAATTCCGTATGAAGGTGAATAGACAATAAAAAAAAACTGAAGTAAAAACTTTTCAGCTTAGTGCGTTTACTTACGCTAAAATTAAAAAGATATATATGTTTGGTTTCTTCATGTAAACTTGAGGTAAGCTCAAAAATCCAGTTATTTTTTTCTAGAAAACCCTGTAACCTTTTCGTAGGTTTACAAAATACATGCTTTTTTTAGGGTTACAAACGTTTTCCATGCCTTTTTCCACTGAAAACCAGGATAAACGATTTAATTAAGTAGGTGCCTATGAGTGCAAAGAAAGGCCGTACCCTAATAAGTACTTCATCCTCCGAGCCTTTTTCCCAAACTATGTTGGGGTCGGCTTCCAGTCTAACCGGATTCAGCTGAGTATCAGTGCTTTACAAGAAGCGACTGCCTATCTGACCTCCTCAACCCAGTTACCCGGGCAACCCGATACCCCTTGGTTAGACTGGTGTCAGACTTACTGGCTTCTGACTACCCGTAACGACTGCCAAGGATGTTCAATGACAGCCGGGACCTACAGTTTAACGTGCCATCCGAAACACAGTCATTGGTGTCTAAGATATACTTAGAAAGTACATACCAACTTAGAAAAGTTGCATTGGTACTTGCCTGACCCTAATAAGTACTTATTAACCAAATAACATTTTCAACAGTGTCGCGAAATCTCGGACTATAAACGCGTCTAAGATCGCCGCAAGTGCTAGTAATGTATGTGTAGTAAGGACACAGATTTCATCTCCCGCGCATACCAGAGACAGGTTTTTATTTATTGCGACGTGGGCGATTATATTGAGAGCATTCATTAATTTAGTAAGCTCCTGCCTACGGTTTCCCGACTCCCGACGAGGGAACTACTCCCGTGACTGGGAAAAAGTTCTATATTGAACTTCTCCTGGTTCTAGGCTTCCTCCTCACCAGTTTTTAATTTAATCGATTTAGCCATTCTTGAGACATAAATAGTATACTCCACTTTCTTTTCAACGGATTTTGGATGTAAGGACCTATATACGCACAGTAGCAAATTGTTATTGCATTGACTCTATGGCAATAGAGTCAAGGCAATAACCTGGGTTACCTAAGTAGGTACCTAAACTACATAGGTAAGTAGATCTATGGTGTAAAATTTTAATGATTTTGTAATAGGTTCTTAATTGATATAGCGACATCTTACACCATCAATTTGTCCTTTAAGAAGCATGCCAATGATTACATTAATTAGTCCACTAATTTATGGTTTCCGTAAAAGATTCGAGCCTCAGGCAAATTGTTTAATGATTTCGATGTTAAAAATGTCAACGTTTATGGTTTTACTAATATATGCCGACGTCATCGGATATTCAGTAAAATGAGGCATATTACCAGTGATTTTTTTTTCTATTAAACATGTACCGTATGTAGTCAAAACATGTACTTACGATTTAATTCGAATTATATAACACGGTTATCATTAATTAATACATACTTATTTAAATGATAATTAAATAAGATCTACTTAATATTTGGTATCATAAATAATACACGCTGCAAACATCTAGTGTCAACCGTTCCGGTCTATATGCCGACGCCTGAATGACCTACAGATGTGCAAACTTGCTTAGTTGTTTATCTTTTGTATAATATTCACATTACCTTTTTACTTTTAATTAAATTATACTTGACGAGGGGTTTGGTCCAGTGGAATCTTTAAAAGCAGTGACGTCAGCATTGCTAACGTCACTGCCTTCATTATTTGGCGCACTCATCGCAAACAATAAAACACAACTATAAACACACTAAACGATTTATTTCACAATACCAGAGAGCAATCTAGTTTTATAATCACACTTCCTAATATTCAAAATCACAATCACAATTATCACAATTACAATAATAAAATAATAGCAAGGTACTCACAAGACTGCAATACACCACGTCTTAACAGCCCGGCGCTCCAACAAAAAGTGATTTTATATTCAGTCTCTCACAGTTTCGCGCGCCAATCCAATTTAAAACCAAAGATGGCGTCGGGCGGGCAAACGTCAACGCACTATTTAAATTGCAACTTCTTTAAATAATTAACTTTTAATTACAAAAATAATTCTTAAATTAATTGAACATTTCGAAAGTAATTATGAACAATTTCATTAATTTTTAAATCTTAATCTCAGTTGAAACATCCGGTCTACAAATGGCGGCGAATGTTTCAACTGTCAAACAAAACTCATAATAATTTCATCGATTAATTTAAGGTTTTTATTCTAACGCAAAAATATAGTCAGTGCATTCCAAAAATCATAACACTAATTAATAACTAAAAAGACCAATTGATTCATCACAATAATCGATTTCATAATCAAAACAATTACATCTGGTTAATTACCATGGACTTGCGTCGACACGGCCATTCTGCGAGACGGTGCGTGCTCAGCACCAGTCACGGTTCTTGTAAAACAGATTTTGGTACACAACAGATCATAGAGTTCATAAAGTTAAGGAAATATAAAGGAATGTGAGCAAAGTAGTTAGTAACTTGATTACATTTCTGATTTGTTGACATGCAAATGACCAACGCATACTTGCATGATTATATTTCTCGAACAAGCGTGCTGTGGCGCTGAGCGGTCATGTACGCCGTGGTCCACAGAGGCTCTAGGAGATGAAGGAAGGTCGATGCTAGGGCCTAGGTCTTTCCAATGACCGTGGTCCCCAGAAGCTCTGAAAGTTATGCAATCTGTTACCCATAGTTTATTGATGAAGCTCACAGGGATTTGCTGCTGTGGCGCTGAGCGGTCTCGTACGCCGTGGTCCACAGGGGTCCTAAAGGATCCGGGTAGGTCGATGCTGGGGCCTGGGCCTTATGTTTCTGACCGTGGTCCCCAGAGGCTCTGAAAATGACAAGTTAGGCAAGGAGAAAAGGATACGTGTCGCACAGAATTTAACATCCACAATAAATGATACTGAACTACCTAAGCACACTCTTAAAATGTTACACTAAACTTCTAATCAATATTACACTAACTTAAGCGTCCAATAACTGTGTGGTTTGTGACGTTGATGGTGGATCCGGTGTATCGACTATTTGTGCTGTGGTTTGTTGTTCGGTGTCATCGTTGGCACCCGTCGACACGGTTTCTTGTTCCCCAGGCTGTGGAGCCCGGCGTAGCTGATCGTGCGCCACTTTGCGTGGGCGCCCTCTGCCAGTTACACGTTTTACCATGTAGCGGTCGTTGTCCAATATTCTGTAAATCTCGTATGGCTCGCTGTATTTCAGGTCCAAGCTGGTTTGATTTCTGGGATTATTTTTGATGAGGACGTAGTCTCCTCTTTGAAAAGGGCGCAGCTTAGCTTTGTTTCTGTCGAAACGGTGCTTATCATATTCAGCTGCAGCCGCCATTTTCCGTTGCACGTGTTGATCGAGCATATCAAAATCGATGGATTCGTTATCAATGTCTACCAACCTTAAAAGTTCTGGTGGAACAGTGTGCTTACGGCGTGTCAGGAGAGTAAGTGGCGCGCATCCTGTCACTCTATGTGGGGTGCAATTAAATGCAAGTTGAAGGGCATCCAAGGCCGTCTGCCAGTTTTCAGTGTCATAGTTCCTTATCATTGTTAGTGCGTTTTTCAAGGTACTCATTACTCGTTCTACTTGCCCATTTGCTCGGCTTACTCCTGGCGCTATAGCATGCAAATTGATACCAAAACAGTCGCAATAGGCTTTGAATTCGCCAAGAAATTCTCGACCGCCATCAACCACTACCTGGACTGGAGTCCCGAATAAATGCACGACTCGTTTCAGCGCTGCGAGACTGCTGCTTTGACTCTTGTCATTAGAGTAATTAAGTAGTATGTATTTGGTGAAGGCGTCAATAATAACGATCACATATTCGTCCTGACCTTCAGCGTTTCTCGTACCAAGTTTGCCGGTAATGTCCATATGGATTACTTGAAATGCTGCAGTAGGTTTTTGTATCGGGTGGAGCTGTGCCTGGATTGCGCCTGAAGGTCCCTTCGAGGTTCTGCATATAACGCAGTTATCTACAAACCTTCTTACAATGGTGCTCATATTAGGAAACCAGTAACTATCTCTGAGTTTTTGTAAAGTTTTCTCCCATCCCGGATGTTGTAGAGATGTGTGAAAGGAGTTTATCAAGCTCCACTGGAATGATTTTGGTACTACTGTAGGTTTGCACGTACCGAGTATAGAAGGATCCGCGAGTAATTTCTTCAGCACGCCTTCCTCAAGAACGTAGCCGGGAGCTGGGTTGTCGGTTGTCATGCTGTTTATCACAGGACGAAGGGTGTCGTCACGACGTTGTTCAATTTGCAGCCACTCGGTGTCCTTGGTCATAATGTTGATCGCCATTTCAATTGTAGGGTTTCTGCTGAAAAAGTCTGCGTGCTGCAGTCGCTCACCTTTTCTATATTCGACCTCGAACTCGTAGTTTTGCAGGAAAGCCCACCAGCGATGAATTCGTGGCAGTAAATCCTTCTTATGCTTAGACGCTTTCAAGGCGTTACAGTCTGTTATTACCTTGAATTTTCGGCCGTACAGGTAATGCCGAAAATGCTTTACTGCTCTCACCACTGCTAGCGTCTCGAGTTCGTAAGAATGGTAGCGGCTCTCTGCGTCAGTGGTACGCTGGCTCATGTACGCGACTGGATGCTGGCGACCTCCGATGACCTGAACGAGTACCGCGCCGTAGCCGAGGCTGCTCGCATCAGTGTAAAGCTCGATTGGTGCGTTTTCCTGAAATAATGCAAGGGTAGGCGCAGTAGACAGATGCAGTATGATTTTATTTCTGGCCTCGTCGTGTCTTTCGTTCCATTCCCATTTTGCGTCTTTCTTTGTTAGCTCATAAAGCGGTACCATTACACGCGAGAAATTGGGAATGAAACGACGAAAGTATCCGGCGAGGCCATTGAATTGCCTAACTTGTTTAGCCGTTCGTGGAATAGGTGCCTTCGTTAAAGCCTCCACTTTCTTTGGGCTAGGACTAACCTGTCCGTTTGTAATAATATTGCCCAAGTACTCGATAGAGCGTTTAAAGAAGGCAGTTTTTTCAATATTTATAGAAAACCCGGCATTTTGTAACGCGATAAGTATCCGTTCGATACGGGACAATCCTTCTGCAAATTCACTACATTTTGTAAGTACGTCATCGACGTAGACTTGGCATACCTGGTCAGGTGAATTTAGGAGGTCAGCTAAAGCCCTATTCATGCACCTCTGGTAAACGGAACATGCATTACTAAGACCGAATGGCATGGCTAAGTACTCGTACATGCCGTCCGGTGTTACGAAGGCAGTCTTTTCAATGGACCCTTCAGAGATGGGGATCTGGTGGAACCCCGCTGCCATATCAAACGTAGAGAAGTAACCCCCGCTAATTGGTCTATTTGATCGGAAATTATAGGCAGAGGATAGTGATCCCTCAGAGTGTTTCTATTCAGCTCACGGTAGTCCACACACATGCGATCTTTGCCGTTTTTCTTTTTGACTAATATGATCGGACTGGAGAAAGGCGACTTGCTCTCTCGAATAATATTGTGTTCAAGTAACTCACTTACAATATCACGAACCTTTTGTCGTTCTATTGGACTCAATCTATATGGCCTACGTTCAACACACTTGTTTGGGTCCTTTAGACGTATTTCGAGCTCGCCGGTATTAACGCGTGTGTGAGGGTAACCCCGGATAAAAAGATGTTCAAATTTTGCTAATAACAATTTAAGTTCGTTGATTTGATCACCGTCTGTCAAGTCACAATCCAAATTGTCAAACTTTTCGCTTTGTAATCGCATGTGGAGAACCGCGGGCTGATGAATCAATGTCACGCCTTTTGAATTAACTATCACACTTAAATTCGTATCTTGCATAAGATTCATGCCTATCAAAATATCTGAACACACTTCATAATCCGGAACTATGTGAAAATGGAGTTCGACCCTTATATCATCGATTACACAAACGGTTATCAACGTTGATAATGACACTACTGTAAACTGTCCTAAACCCTTTAGATAATTAACAACGTTCGTCCTTTTACCCGGTAATTTTGAAGCAACCGATTCGCGTATTACCGAACATTCCGCCCCGCTATCGAAAATTGCGAAAATTTTTAAACCCCCAATCAACACCGGTATGCGGTTTAACTTTGGTGTACCTACGCAATTAATATTCGAGACGATTGTTCGTTCACGTTTATAGCAAGTTTCATATGTGTGACCTATTCGTGAGCAGAACGTACAGGTCGGTTTATTATCCTTTTGAGGAACCGTTTTATCATCATGATGCCGCAGTTGAGGGTTATCAGTTTTATCACGGTAACGGCAATCTCGAGTATCATGACCGGGTTTTTTACAATGTTGACAATATAAAGACGGCTTATCCAAGAATCGCTGTCGTTTGACAGGGCCCTGCTGAATATTTGATGAACTAGGATAAGGTCGCTTACTGCGCTTTATTGAGGAAGCTACCGAAATCAACTCTGGGACCGAAGTAGCCCTGGCGTTCAACAACTCGATTCTCAATCGCTCGTCTCCAACGCAACCGATCACAGCCTCAACCGCGTCATCATCCGATAATTTATCCCTAGTGACACGTCTCCATAACATCCAAGCCTGTGATAAGAACTGCGCGATGTCCTTTGAATTATCGTAAGTATGTTCTCGAAAACGGACTATATCACGAGAATATCTATTTTCAGGTTCAAAAGTTGTTATCATAACATCACGCAATTCCTGCCACGTGGAGGTTGAAACAAGCCAGTTGTCAACCCACAACCTTGCACGACCTTTGAGTAAACTACCGACTTTCATCCTGACATCATAATCGCTTAGGTTGTAGGTTTCCATGGCCGTGGTCACGTGCTTACACCACTCTCGCACTCCTATATTTGCGTCCGGATCATATGATGGCAAAAACACGTCATTGATTTTAACTTTTGTGTCCGGTATTGTTGCTATACGATCGGACATGTGCTTCATCATTTGCAACATTTGCGCGAAAAATTCCACTGGGACCCCGCCAACAGAAGCATCACTATGTTCATTGTTTGAAACAGAAGGACGAGCAGATGTGGGTGGTGATCCCACTTCTGATGACGAGGGGTTTGGTCCAGTGGAATCTTTAAAAGCAGTGACGTCAGCATTGCTAACGTCACTGCCTTCATTATTTGGCGCACTCATCGCAAACAATAAAACACAACTATAAACACACTAAACGATTTATTTCACAATACCAGAGAGCAATCTAGTTTTATAATCACACTTCCTAATATTCAAAATCACAATCACAATTATCACAATTACAATAATAAAATAATAGCAAGGTACTCACAAGACTGCAATACACCACGTCTTAACAGCCCGGCGCTCCAACAAAAAGTGATTTTATATTCAGTCTCTCACAGTTTCGCGCGCCAATCCAATTTAAAACCAAAGATGGCGTCGGGCGGGCAAACGTCAACGCACTATTTAAATTGCAACTTCTTTAAATAATTAACTTTTAATTACAAAAATAATTCTTAAATTAATTGAACATTTCGAAAGTAATTATGAACAATTTCATTAATTTTTAAATCTTAATCTCAGTTGAAACATCCGGTCTACAAATGGCGGCGAATGTTTCAACTGTCAAACAAAACTCATAATAATTTCATCGATTAATTTAAGGTTTTTATTCTAACGCAAAAATATAGTCAGTGCATTCCAAAAATCATAACACTAATTAATAACTAAAAAGACCAATTGATTCATCACAATAATCGATTTCATAATCAAAACAATTACATCTGGTTAATTACCATGGACTTGCGTCGACATACTTATATCGTTAGTGCAGTGGATGAGGGTCGCTGAAGATCGAGGAAAGTGTTGAAGCCTGGGGGAGGCCTTTGTTTACCAGTGGACGTCTTTCGGCTAATACGACGACGACTAATATTGTAAGTTGTTCGTATACCAATATGTAGTTTGGAACAGACCTAGTCTTTTCTCCTCCGTGGAACAGACAGATCTAGTAACTTTAACTATACTTAGGTATAAAGTTACAAAAGCCAGGACAAGAAAAACCATTTTGGCTACACGATTACCACCCACAGGCTCTTAACTCAGGCAGGTATGTATTTCTCAGAACATTTGCTTTAAAAAATAAAAACAAACGCGTAAACACATGAGCATGAGTGAGTAAATATGTTCACAAGGACAGTGAGAGTACTTCCGTAGTCACTGCTGACTCATTCCATTCAAGTTTCAACGATCTTTATGCGTGTCCATGTCATCTAGATCTAGATACGACAGTACCTACCTTTTTTTTTCCGACGTTAAAAATCATCAAATGACCCCTCCCGCTATGGATTAGCAGCGGTGAGGGAGTGTCAGACTCTTACTGACTAAAAACCGTCGTGTTCCGTCATAGGCCTTTTATGTACCAGGGCCGCGGTATCTCTTTCGAACAACAAGTATTTATTTTCTAAAATAAAGTTTATAAATCACATCTGGCGCACTTGTGAATAAGGAATTAAACTGGACTATAAACATCGGTAGCAGATTGGATTCTATCTATTTTCAGTGGATGCCTCATCGTCACCACTAACCTTTCTGATTGCCATGAAAGAGTTTTCTTAAATATGTATATGTTGAGAAAAAATTCTTATGGTAAACTGTTGGATGCAATGGCGGAATACTGTGAATGCCCCAGAAGCAAGAAGGAACAGAGGATTATAAGCATAATTAGTTGGGCAGGACGGGTAATGCTAACAGTTATTCCCTTTTATAAGTTCCCAAAACGTTATTTACATGTTTCAAATACACTTGCCTGCTATTTTCTCTTGTTGCTATGCCGCTCAAAACTTCGCTAATTCAACTAGGGTGCAAATCCTAATGCCACACAGCTAGCTATAACAAATATCTTTAGGGAATACCTATTGCAATTGATTACCTATTTGTAACTTTGTGTTAGAAACTAGAACAATGTGGCAACACTGCAACAGTAAAGAGTATTGCAATGTCTGCAGTGGCCGAGAGATAACCTGTTATCATAGCCTAAGAGGACTATTAGCCCCCTTTTTTGTTGTTGTAAATTTTTTTTATGGTCATTTGGTAGAATGAGTGAAATAATGCGTTAAGCCAATTAATTTTTTATTTGATTATGTAGAAGAAACATCAAATTCCATCAATAAGCTTTACTTTCTGAGAAATCAGACTAAAGAGAACTTAACTTTAAATCAAGTTTTCTCTAAAACGAAAATGTAAGGGACCAATCACACTAGATAGGTATCCTCATAAATAAAGTAGCCTTATAGCTATAGGCATGTACCTATTTATTATTTGTTCCTAAGAATACAAATTAAGTAGGTACCTATCTACTAACTGCAGATACATGTAAGGTCTGTATCTGTTAAATCCCAATGTCGAAGGGTAATCGGCTAAGCGCGAAACTGTCGTAATTCATTGGCATGGATCCAATGCAAGTACATAGTGGTGTACCAAGGGCTATTGCACATTCTGATGGTTATCGAATATCTTGTTGTCAAGTGTTACTGAACCTGTTTTGATAACATTTATTAAACCGCCTTGAGAGTTGAGGGTCCGAAGACCGAATTTTGGGCAGTGTGCAAGATCATAGGCATTGCATTAGACAGGATACTTATTTTATGAAGACCAATTTACTCTTAGGATCCTATTTTTGGTCAAAAACTACAACAGAATAAACCATATCCGTTAAAAATACACAGCATTTTAGCAGCAAGATTAGGGAGAATTTTCACGGTTTCCATCAGCTTTTATGGGAATTCCCCGAAGTATGCATGAAAACCTAATTAGGTGGGACATATAATAACAAAATAGACACCATACCTAACATCGATGTCCTTAAACGCTAATCAAATAAATAAATAAGACAAACAACAGCAGAATTAGCAGAAAATTCGAGGACTTGCCGCCAAATTTTCTCCACATTACGTCTGCAACGCGCGTGCGCGGGCGGCCATGACACCGCCGCCATTTGTATGCGTCGCACAAACTTATACGAAACGGTTACCGATAATTGCATTATTATTTCACTTGTTACACCTATGGTGTTATGTATGATTTAGTGGCATAGTTTTGGTTCCTATGTTGCGACAAACTGACATTGGTTTTGCAAGCTGCAATTTGATCAAATAGCTCATTACGCATCTGCACAGGGCCCGATTCTCCTAATTAAGGCGCGGCTCCACCGCGGTGCACGGAGAGGCTACGCACATGTGTTAAGCTTCGATTTGTAAGAAAATGTATGTGGTTGTGTCCACTGCAACCCACGGAGAGGCTACGCATGAATTGACGTCATTGATACACGCGTGGCTTGCTCGAATAGACGGTTACATAGCTCAACGCTGTCAACGTGGGTCTACGTTTCCACTGGAGTACACGAATAAGACCCACGACTATGTACAGCTCGGTTATCGCAGAGCAGTTGTTGTCAGCGGTTACGTAGCTCAACGCTGTCAGCGTGGGTCTACCCGTGTGCCGTGCCACGCTATACATAGTCGTGGGTCATATTCGTGTACTTCAGTGGAAACGTAGACCCACGTTGTCAAACAAATGAATACACGCAGCTAAAATGCGCCGCGTGTCCGTGCACAGCGTGCACTGCGGTGGAGCCGCGCCTTTTATACTTAAGCGACATACGATTGACGTTCGACTCGATTCGACTGAGATCCGATCCCGACTCGATTACGATTGAAGCGTATGTGGCATTCCGCTATTTTTTCTTTGAAATAAACGTTTTTATCCTTTTCTGTCATTCAATAATGAATCATTTTGTCTGCAAATGATTTACGATTGCAAACATATATAACATACATTGATAACTTAGGAGAATCGGGCCCCAGTTGGTCGCAGTGGTCGTAAAAGCGACTGGCATCCTGTGTTCGAATCCCTGGATCGGGTCGAACCTGGTTGGGTCGTGTTGTGAGTTTTAGAAACATCGACAAAGCAGCCCGGTGTCTGGAAATTGTCTGTGCCTAGGAGAAAACAGAACTATTCCCCAATGCTACTCATTATGGGGTCATTAGGCGGATTTGAGAATATTTGTTCTGTACGGGGATCAAAGATTCAATATTAGGTACATCTTTTGGTCAAAATAAAAGACACAAAATTATATCAATAAAAGAAACTTTATTAATTGCTAAACAGAGAAAAAATATACTAAAAATTACATGAACAATGGCTTCTATGCGCTTACACCTATCTTACAGTTATAGAGCGAAACATTCACAATTTTGTACAGAAAGCTCCTCAACCACTGCAGTGGAACATTAGGTTTATTTTACAACCATAGCGTTTAGAAAATAATATCCCGACGAATTGAAACCCTCCTCCCTTTTTGGGAAGTCGGTTAAAAATATACTTTATGTAAAGTGATCGCATGTATTACCTATTTATAATTAAAAATAATGATTTTATTTCTTGAAAATATGAAACCTAAATGGCTGGTTTAAATAAGAAAATATTTACATCGGTGTTACAAAAACTTGTGCGTTCTTTAATAAAGCTATGCTTCACTGCAGTGGAAAGAGAGCCACATAACACTCACTTCATTTAAATCCGACAAAACGACACTGACAGCAACCTCACAAAATCAACAGACATGAGACTTTTTGGGTTTGACTACTTTTCTTTTTCAGATTATTCACGGAAATACATTAAATAAAAAATAATATATTTTTTTTTACAGTAGGTACACTTTGTGATTCTTTATAAATGGAGATTTATATAAAATTTAACAATAAAAATATGGTAGTAATAATGTGTTTCTATCTTCATTAGAAGTTAATGAAGTTAAAGTTGTCTCAAAAGGGCTTCAGCGTTTTGGCTTCGGCCCCAAGTTTGCCTTCCAAAAATCCGGGACTCTGTAGTCCCCTCATCTGGTCGAGACATAAAAAATAATGTATTCCTTATCTTCAGTAGAAGTTAATTGTGCGTTTTTGACTTAAAAGAAGAGGGTTAATTCCACAATACAATATTTTAGACATATTTAAGGTCAATCAGGTATCTACTACGCCATAACAACGAGAGCATCAAAGTAAGTCAAACCCAAACCCAGTCGAAACAAAACCACGTTAACAATAGCCACACCGTCGTAAAACATTATGTACAAACAGACATTCCACTCTGACGTCACAGGATCACACAGACGCACATATAACCATTATTAGTATTTTAGTTTGTTTTTCGATTCGACTGTACCAAGAGAAAGAAAAAATTACGCTAAATTAACTTTAGTCCATTTGTTACAGATTGTACTAATAAATTCATAAATATTTTTTAAGGGCCAATTTTTCCATCTCCAAGAAACTATTTGACGTTTAGCAGTGTTTGTATATACATAAAGTATGTCAAACCGTTATATTCATTCCACTGACAATTGAAATAACGGCCCTTACTGCTTCATAGTTTACTGGGCACTAACTTGGCTAAAATGATTAATATAACATGCATTTTCCTCAGTGGTTTTACCTGTAAGTTTTTTTTTTTTCAAAAATTATTGTTCCATCAATTGGTACAGTCAATCGAAAATAAGTATTAAATATACAGTGTAATATCAGCAATAAGTATACAGACTTCTACGTTTTTTAACAGACATATACAGGGAGTTGTTTAAAAAGTAGTTGGGTAAAAAATGACAACTGGCGTTACCCATACAAGGTGCTGTTTTATTGTTCATATATTTTTGTAATTTTAGAACATCACTTACTGTTTTCTTTTTCGTAATTAAAACGTTTTGTCAAAATTTACCAACTACTTTTTACACAACTTCAATAAAAATATGAATTCGAAAAATAAGGCATACAAATGGTATTTTATACTAATTTATAAGAATAGGCACTATTAAAATTATGGTCAAATTATAATAAAAAATTAAAACAAAAATGCAATATCGTAGATAATTCCAAATATAATATGAATACTATTCTCATGTAATAATTAAAACAATAAGGCATTCGTCGAAGTTCAGAGTTTAAAAGGCACTATAATAATAATATATAAATAAGTTTGCATGTATTATGACAACAAGCCAATATGTTATATATGGAATAACATTTTGTAAAAGAAAAATATATACGAAGTATACTTTATATACGTAACTGATTTTTATATGGATCTTGTCACACATGTCATTTATATAAATGCTCTATTCCAGGGATCAAAATCTAGAAGAATCTTTTTTATAATTACTTGACTAATGTTCTTTTCATCGTTGAAACCAATTGCATACTTGCACTAATGAGCATACAAAAAGTCCAACAACAAGGCATATTGTCTCTAAGTTTACCCTTATTTTTAAAGCGGGGGGTAACGACCCATGCTTTACCCCTAAGGTACATTTTGACTGCAACTGTCGACCGCACGCGCCGTGACTTAATTACTGATTTGTATGTATTTACATGAAACCGTTTTGGATCGAAGCGGCAGTTGCACGTGCAGTCGCCTGCAGATATCGACCGAGTTCATGCAGAGGCTGCAATTGCGGTCAGCAGTTGCATTCTAATCGCACCTTCATACAAAGTGATCACTAATTGACAAGATCCGTACAAAAAAGCAGCTATTTATGTGGACGGTCATACAAACTACATTTAGGCACATTCAGAGGCCATCAGTTTTATAACAACACTATCAATTGTATATGAAAACCGTATTTTATTGACGCTAATTTATTACAAAATGGATTTAAGACACTTTGTTAGTCACTAGATTTTATTTGTTTGAAATATTCAAGTTTATTATCCATATACCCTTTTATAGGTTAGGATTTTTAGTTTTGTATATTTATTTAAATGCAGAGGCATTATGTTCTATTTTCATTTTAACAAGTATAATATGAATTCACTGGTATTGACCTATCTGTAAGCAAAGTTGAATACATGAACAATATTTCTTGGGTTTTCGTTTCACACTATAATAAGTTATATCATGAATTTCATTAAGACTCATTTGTTTAATTTCATTTCGTATCTGTGCAATGATGTAATTGAATATTGTCTATGTATCATAGACTACATTGACAATTCACGGGAACTTATTACATTTTTTTTTATTACAATGGTATATATTGTTTTGTTTAATTATGTGATTATTGAAGAGAATTAATAAGAAAATTGATTTAAATACCCTTTTGTTGCAAAACCAGGGTAATATAGTCAGCAGAATAGATCTGACAAATATAAAAGACTTTACTTGGCTTGTGATTAGTCGAGTTTTGAAAAAGTTAGTCACTGCAATATTTTAATAGAAAATATATAAGTTATCTATACCTCTACTAACTGGGACACGAAACAGTCACTCTTTTTGAGGAACTAAATCATTTCTTATTAATATTTTGAGATCAATCACATTTTTCTTTACTCTGTACATGTCCCTGATTTGGTTTTAATTCTTTATATTTTTTTTTTATAAAACTGTCATCCCTAAACAACTAGATTCCAAAATTTTGCATTGAATTTCGACTTTACATTTTATCAAAACTTCCCTCAATTTTATTTAAAAAACAAAACATCTTTTTACAATATAAAATAACTACGAACAAAACAATCTATAAAATGAAATTGCAACGTTCAGATTTTACAATTTACATGACAAAATTAATTCTGTCAACTTTTATGATGGCACGATTTAAAATTATTTGCAAATAATATTTTTTCGACTCATAACATCACTAAAACATACCGTTTTGTTAACCTTTTCTAACATACTCTTTCTCTTTTGCATGCACGCAAACCCTGTATGACTCATACTCTTTCTCTCTTCCTCTCTTCTAAAATATATTTATAATCTATATAAATTCTCTCAATAGGAGTTGCGAGTCGAAAAAACGAATTTGACATACCTATATAAAATATAAATACAATTACTGTAATATATAGAACACATATTCGTCGCTACACTATACCTACTGTTAGTTTTGTGGTTTATTTGTATAAAATGTTATTGTCATCCAATGTTCCATTTTATTCTTATTGTGAAGATTTACTATGGCATTATTGTATTAAATGTTTGTATTTTTTACACTTATTTTATAGTTTTTACCAATATTTCATATAGATTGTGTTTCATATTGATCTGTTGTATATTTATGCGAAAGCGCAACAATTTTACACAAAGAGCCACAAAACCAAAACCATGATTCAAATGTTAGTTAAAAATAAAAATTGCATTAAAACTAAATCTAAGCTATTCATACAAAGTATACGAAACTTACATATATATGTATGTCTTATCTTAATAATATATTTATAATAATATACTAAAATAATATCATCAATATCGAACGAATTTATGGCGAAACTTAAACTTTTGTGCTTGACGTTACCAAAAAGTTTTTAAGATTATTTATTTACACCAATAATATCTTTTTTACCTTGTCATAAATTATATTGACGAGCATAGTAAACCTTAATGTCTTTATTCGTTATAATACGCTTATAATATACGATTCAATAAATTGGACACATGGTTTGAGCTGCATAATTGTAAAATGCCAATTGGGGCTTTATTACAACACAAAACATTAAAAAAACGATTAAAAATATTCTGTCACGTTAAAAATACAAAATGCAACGGTTGAAATGATTTTTGAGATTAAAGAATTTTAATACCGGATACCAAAGTACGGTGGGGGTTGTCGAGTAGTGGGGACGCGGCTAAGACACCGACGAGATGGCGTTGTGCGGGGACCCCATCTGCGTCAGCACCTTGTCCAGCCACTGCAGCGGCCCGTGCAGGTGGATCTCTATCCAACAAGGAGTAGACGTCACATCCTGACGATGGTACTCCGCCCCCCAGCCTTTCACAAACGACATACGAATCGTACACATCTTCGTCAGCTCGTAGACCGCTTCGAAACCGTGATTCACGCTTTGGGACAGTAGTTGGGCGAACTCTCTATTATTGAAGATCTTAAGGGAACAGCCGGGAGGTATTTTACACACCGTAGAAGGATGAAAACCGTGATGATGATTACAGTTGCGACTCTGGACGAAAATGGCGGCGTCCGATAAACATTCCGCGTAAACTTCCCCGCCTACGTAGTACAAATGTACTCCTTTCCCTATATGACGTCTGGTGTTCTCAATCGTCGAATTCCTGTTCACATTACTGAGCTGTCCTAAACAGAACCTGTCGCTGTTATTCGAAGGATCCGTGAAGCCATCGACCACCACCGAATGGGAGTTGCAATGGAAAACCTCGCCGACACGGCAGTTCAGCTCATAGTATGCAACAGAGGCCCAGTAAAGTGGCTCCTGATAGGAAACCGGAGCTACTTCTCCTGGCGGTTCTGAGTCGTCAGAAGGTGGGGAATACGCTGGAGGTGGCGTGTCAGGAAGCTCTGAGCTAGCCGATGGAGGGAACCCTGAACCGGAGTAGGAGACATTATGAGGCATCGAAGGTTCCGCAGTCCTTTGGAAGGGTAGTAAAGAGTGGCCTGGAGCGAATTCAGAATGTCTAGGTACTAACACTGGCGGTAAGACAGGACTCTCGACTCTCTTGTAGTGGTAGGGGTTGATGCATACTTCCTTCTGCTTGGCGCTGAACGGGTACTGGCAGATCTCCAAGGGTTTGAGCTCGTGGTGGCTCTGCAGGTCGGGCCAGCGCCACACGCGGCAATATATCACGTGAGGAAGACCTTTGCGGTGCGATACCTGGAATTATTAAGATTAATGTTAGTGATTGATCTTAAGGTGTTTTCCAAAGCTGCAGAACATATAAAACCTAATAGATAAACTTAATAGTAAGAGGAATATACAAGTCAAACTAGACCAACCCTGGGCTACAACTTGCAGTTCAAATACTAGAAATTATTTACAAAAGTTATAATTTCCATGTGTGGAAAGAAATTTTAGATCATTTGAAAGGTCAAGTTTAGGTATAAAATGTAAGCCACGAACCTGCAACCTGCCATCAAGGGACCTAGGTATAGTGACACACTTGGACGGTGTGCCGGGACATGACAGCGCTCGCTCCAACTCCTCGATGGCACCTTTCCGTTTCTTTAACTTCTTCACCAGGCTGTCCACTGCCTTTTCCGCCCATTTCTCTTCTTCATCACCCTGTAAAGTAAATGTTTGAAGTTAGAAAAATTGCTTCTCTGTACATACTCCTAAGTGATTCATCACATCTTTTGTACACATTTTGGGATAACTTTTTTCTCATATATGCTAGCTTAGGCTTGCAAAAAAACGACAGCAATCGGATTCAGTGGCAGCCGAAACAACAAACATGGCTAGTTATAATTCGACATTTTATAAGATTTAGAATTATTATTTTACAGGATGTCAATAATTACGTCAATTTATAGGACCAAAGACATAAAATTCCAGGCCTAAAGCTAGACAGTAATCAGTATTTTAATGACATACAGGTTTTCCGTGAGGAAGGAAACTAGGCAGACTAGTAGATACATAGATCATTAATTCTAAGCATGTGATCTGTCAACAACGCCACATTAGTAATGCAAGACTCATGGTAAAGTGCATCATTAAAATGTTAGAATTTCACCATTTTACACAGGTTTTTCTAGTTGATATACCAGTTCTAGACTTTCTTAACATAATTAGTGGGTACGGATGGTTGCTAGTTTTCTCTGGACATTTATATTTTAACTAAATGTAAATAATATCTTCATATTTTTGTGATTTACATCTACATAATTAACAAAATTAACTTAAGCTGTTGAGATAGTAGTCATTTTGCAATTTTAACTGATTTAAAAGATTTTCATCATCATCATAATGTTTACTGCATGTTTTGAAGTTAAATTTTTATAAGTGTTCCAGGGAATGAAATAATTACATCCCATTTACGAGCAGTTTTCTCATTTTTTTAAAAATAATTTTGACTACATTCTTGTGAAAGAGTAGGCAGAAGCTTAATGCCATAAATTAAATAAAGTTTAAATAACAAATATTTGTCAAAATAACCACAACATACATAATTGGTCCTAACAAAAACAGGATAATCACACACTACTTCTTTGAATTAAAAACTAAAATCAATAATATAAGGTAAAAACATGTATCAATAAAATCAAATAGGTAGGTAAATATTGAAATGTTTTCCTTAAATAATACTTGAGTTAAGTAAAAGAAAACCGATTGTGTGATAGTAAACAAGCTATGAATCACAGTTACTAAGAATTAACTGAGTGTCAAGATGACTCATAACACTGTCAATAACTACTGTTTATTTTTGTGACTGTTAGAAGTTTAATCCATAAAGTTACATAGTATTGATCCAGGTAAAGAACTCGGGAACTGCCTGTTCTCAAGGCGGGAAGCAAGTTTATAATCACAGTCCATAAATTATTGAAAATCAAATGATATAGATTTTGATTTGACTGATAAGATTGTGTGATAAAGTTGTTGCATTTTTGAAATTGTAGTAGGTACAACAGATAGAATATAATTTGTGTGCGAATGTATGGCTAGGACAGGCTCTGAAGAAAAGAAGACAAGAATAAATAGTGTCTTATATGGTTCTTGAAAATAAAGTATTATAATAAACTGTTTATTCCACAATGTTAGTTGCATCCCATATACATACTTGTTTTGTAAAAAAGCTACACTACGTCTAGGTGACATAGACTATATTTAATCTGGGTATGGGGAAGTAGTTTCCGCAGGTTGTAGATGAAACTGCAACTGGTTTATCATAATGCAAATGTGTTGGTGCATAAACCTGACTGAACTTAGGATTTGGTGTGATTAACACTCATTTTTTCTCTGTATGAGAAGACCTGTGCCCTGCAGCCCCTGTGAGGGACAAAAGGCTGATATTGATGATTGGCTCATTTACTCAGTCACTGGATCAGTATAACTTTTCATAGAAAACTCCCAGTAGGTAATATTTTTTTAGACAGACTGGCTGTCATTTGAACAGCTTTAGCAGTCTGTACATCGAGTCAGAAGCCCAAAATTCTGACGACCAGTATTGCCAAGGGGTATCAGGTTGCCCGGGTTACCGGGTTGAGAAGGTCAGATAGGCAGTATTTCCATGTAAAACACTAGTAGGCAGCTACTTAAGGTTTAGACTCTGGAAGCCAACCCCAACACAGTGAAAAAGTCTAAGGGCTGATTTTTCAATCATCAGTTAACTCCTATCTGAGGAATAAATATGGCGGTTTGACATATTTTCCATACAAAAGCTGTCAAAACGTTAAAAATATTCCTCAGATAGGAGTTATCTGGCGATTGAAAAATCAGCCCTAAGATCAACAACTTGATACTGAAAGCAATTTGAACAATATTTGTTTTTTTTTTTTTGCTACCATCGTGAAAAACTCACATGACAAGAAGGAATATTAGATACACATAACAAGAGTTGTTCATACTTTTTGTTTGCAACATAGGAAAGCTATGCTAACTTATATGAGGTTCGAAAGTGATATTATTTAACAGAATGTGTAACAGCACACAACTTTTCTGTAAGCTTAACAACATGATACTCTTTTTCACAGTTTCTCATCAGCTAGCACAAAATATAAGTAATATACTGCTTTTGAAGACTTAAGACCATTCACCTAGTGTTTAATGAACCCAAAAACGCCGCTTAATCTGCAAATTCGTGGAAAATTCACACAAAAGTAACATGAGACATGAAGTAATGATAAGGTTTATAGCCATACCTGTTTCCACCCCAACAATTTCTTGACAGCGGGACTTGTAAACGAGAACAGGCTGTTCAGGCTTGACATAGGCCCACTGCTCGAGGATTCTCCATCATCGGTATCCATGATCACCAAGTCACCAGCCCGCGAATGAGTCACCGAACTATGGGAGCCCGCCTCCCGCCAATAATCACACCGCGGAAGCACTCAATCCGCCATCGATCCCAACTACCACTTGGTATTCCCCACAACGTTTAGGAACCAATTACGAACACTACAAAATAACGATTAGCGTGACAAGCGTCGGTCCTACTAAATGATTTACGACGACACTACTACACAACTGTCATGGCTCCATTTGTACATCCACAAGTTGCACAGCCTTGCGGTGGGTATGAAACTGATTTTGTGTGATTTAGTTAATAGAAAACTATGCAATTATAAAATAAAACACTCGTCAAACTGCATAGGACAGCTCAGGAGACATTTTTCTATGCACAGATTAAAAATATTGAAAATATTTTTTGTAAAATTAGTTGCCAACAGTAAATAATAGAATAATCTCCAAACGGCTAAAATGGCTTTCTGAAGAATCTTTCGTCTTTCTCTGAAGGCTTCCTCTGAAGGCTTCAATTCAAATTCAACTGGACAGCTATTCATATGATTTGGATTGCTGGACTTACAGCTACAATAAAGTTGTTGTGTAATAAAGATTATGTTATAAAAATATTAGACTATAGTCTGTTTTTTAATCTCGTAGACTAAATTGACACTTGCAAAATGTCAAACTTTCTAATAATTTTGCTAGCTCTGTGGTGCAGTGTTGTACTTACGATACCGGTTCGTTGAATCGTAACTTTTTACAATAAGTCATCCTGAAATAATGGGCTTATCCTTGATGATTACGCATGGCTTTGCGTGGTCAGATATCCCTGGCAGTTTGTAGCACGTCGTACAGCCATGTGTACGTACGTGAATTTTAAATATAAAACTTTGAATGAATATTAAATTCGTCTTTTATAGATAAAAAGTTACGATTCAACGAACCGGTATCGTAAGTACAACACTGCACCACAGAGCTAGCAAAATTATTAGAAAGTTTGACATTTTGCAAGTGTCAATTTAGTCTACGAGATTAAAAAACAGACTATAGTCAGTCAAATGCGCAATTTAACATATTAACTTCATGCAGTTAATAAAGTATCTAACTATTGCGTAAAATCAAAGGCAGTGCCAGCACCCGATTTCCATGTTTTTAAGGCAAAACAAAAATATCAGCTGTCAGGCTTAAAAGACTTGTGTTTAACTTTAAAAGTAACAATTTCATATAATCATGAATGTTCTGGTTTCCGTGGCTACGATATACATATAATGAAAAACAATAAAACACACGTTGTAGAGCGAGATAGCTTTATATGAAAGTACATAAGCGTAAAGGGGTCGTATATAATTTCCAGTCATCTTTAATGTTAAATATAGTACAAATATTCTGGAACGCCGTTCTTTATCGCATTTTGGCGAGAATTTTCTCGAATTTGAAGTGTCATTTCTAGACTTCGTGTTGCTTGTTTGAACTCGACGAACAAATTAGTGAAATAGAAAAGAAAGCATTGTGAAGCCAGAACCTTAAGTATTTAGCAATAAATATTTTATTACAAGTGCGCCTATTGTTTTACCAGTTGTCAGCAAAAAATAATCATGGAACAGGTGAGAGGTTATACCGACGCTTTACGATTAGAATTTTGAATGAAGTAGCTAAATAATTCTGTCATGGGTAACGTTTTTAGGTAAATCAGTTAAAGGAGAAGGGTAACGCGGCGTTATCATGGGGGAAGTTCGACGAGGCCGTGAAGTACTATACTGAGGCTATTGCCTTGGATCCTCAGAACCACGTTCTGTACAGCAACCGATCAGCGGCCTACGCCAAAGACGAGAACTACGCCGCAGCCTTAGCTGACGCCGACCAGACCATCGCCCTCAACCCTACGTGGAGTAAGGGGTATTCTCGCAAAGGTTCAGCATTAGCATACTTGGGGCGTCATGATGAGGCCATTGAAGCTTACGAGAAGGGTCTGGAGTTGGAGCCAGGTAATGAGCAGCTGGCTTCAGGGCTGGCTGAGGTCAAGAAGCAGGTTGTTGAGCTGAAGCAGAAGACAGAGCAGCTGTTTGAGAAGCTCAGAGCTAACCCACAGACAAAGGAATGGCTGAACGATCCGGAATATGTCAAAATGGTTGAAGTGAGTATGCTGCTGGCTTTCATATCTTTATTTTCTGTTTTATAATAAAATAATATGTAGTAAAGTATAAAATATTGAACACAATGGGATATTAATGAGATCATGGCATAAAATTGACACAATGATTCATTATATTGATGATTTTTTATGAGTTCCATTTCCATTCAATTATGCAGAGTAATTTTGTTGATTTGTGTATAAATTAGCATTTTATTATGCATGTCGCTTAGCAACAGCTTGTGACAAAGGATTATAAAAAAAACTTTCAAAAGTAAGCTATAAGTTATGATATTGTTATAAAATGAAAAATCACAAAAGATTTGCTTTTTAAACATAATTCCTGTCCTACTAGTTTGTTTGATTTTCTACAAAAAGAAAAGAATTAATCAATACTTAGTATTCATTGTGCACACTTGTTTAAATAAATTGTATAGAGTTGTTGTATGCTGTCCATACATTATAATTACCCATTTTATTATACTAATAATAGGTTCTGCAAACAAAGGAGTTAAGATTTCTATCAAAATAATTGCTGTTTATTTATTACATAAAATGATTGACTGGAATTTATATTTTAAACTAATATTTAACCAACATACCCTACATTTTGTGTTAATTAAGCAATACCATAAAATCCACAGAAAATAGCACAGAATCCCTTCGATGTCAAAAACCTTGGAGCCAAAATGGAAGACAAACGAGTCCTCACCACAATCAGCATCATGTTCGGTCTAGACCTTCACATTCCAATGGACGTAGACCCACCTGCACCGGAAAAAAAGACTGCGGAACCACCTCAGAAGGAAGAACCAGAGAAACCGAAATACGATGACCTTCCTGAAAACAGAAGACAGGCATTATTAGAAAAAGACCAAGGCAATGAGTGTTATAAAAAGAAGGATCTAGAAAATGCCTTGAAACATTACCAAAAGGCCATGGAACATGATCCTACGGATATTACGTTTTACACAAACATGGCCGCCGTGTATTTTGAACAGAAAGAATATGAGAAATGTATTAAGGAATGCGAGAAGGCCATCGATATTGGTAGAGAGAATAGAGCTGATTTCAAGTTAATAGCCAAGGCTTTTACTAGGATTGGTGAGTGAACCTTTTTTTACTTTAAGTTTATATCTCGTTGTGCCCTGCAGCTGTTTTTTGATGTCCTGTGTCTATGCACCATGTCGTATCACCGGATTACGCTATGTTTAGGTATGCTAAGCGTTCATTGCCATTTTTCTTTTCGTTTAAAATAGTTTGCGTAATTTAATTTTTGTCGTTAAAAATTTCTGCACGTGTTTCGGAAGGCAAGATAAACCCGCTATCATTTTATCACTTTCCCAGTTGTTTGAGTAGTCAGAACTCAGTAAGACTGACTACTAGTCTTACCTAGGGGTATTTGAGTTGCATGGGTACCTGGGTTGAGGAGGTCAGAAAGGCAGTCGCTCTTTATAAAACACTCGTAGACTGGAACCAACTGATGATGAAGACAAACAATAGTAAATATGTTAACAATTTCCTTTGTCCTACATAACCACACAGCTTATTATAATCTTACAAGATTATTTACACAAATACCTAATCAACTATGACCTATCAGTTTTCTAAGAAAACCTAACAATAGCCGAGAGCTCATAAATCACTAATTATAGTGATTGTTCCCACAGTTTTTGTTTATCAGCTGCTGATAACAACTGTTAGAAGATAACACACATGTTAGATAATATGTGGTCACTAACTGCCATTCCCAATATTCGATCTATCGTTAGTTAGGCTTACTGAAGATACAATTTTATCTTTGAGCTCATACAAGTAATATGAAATTCCTATCTCTAGACAAAATATTAGGCACACATTCTACTGGCAAAGTATAGAAGGATGCCATTTTAAATTAAAAGGCAATATAAACCTTACAGTGCAATCTTAGAGCTGATTTATGTTTGTAGCAGTATAGCAAAGCATGCTTGCAAGCCAAGCGTTGTTAGGCGTTGTCCCTTCGATATCTTTGTAGTACAAGTTCAATATCCTATGAGATAAGTAAATCATAACATTCTTTATCAGTACTCTTAATTACTGTGGTAATTATTTTATGAATACCTATCCAATTACTAAACAAAAATATTTGGATAAACTTACAATCAAATTAATTAGACAGTACAAAAGGTACTTACCTAAAAATTTTAAGTTACTTTAAAAAACCTGTATAAGTGTTTAATGTGGCTTCTCTAAATAAACGTGTGCGGTCTAAAATTACCGGAAGTCCGATGATAACGTATAATATTACACACACATTTTTACGTTGGTAAATATGATCTTACTTGCTCATAACCGTCAGGGTATTGTGTAAGCGCTGGCTCGACCACTGTCTTGTCACACAAGCGGCGGGAAAAACAATTGTAAACATTGAGGTTATTTATAATACGTTTTGGTCAGATCACTTTCCCTTAAAAATAGAATGCGATGTAAATATTATTAGATTAAAAACTTGTGTAATTGAATCATCACTTAATGGTGTACGATGGGGTGAAAGAAGCCCTGATGAAATAAAGGAGTACTCGTATATGTGCAACAATAAATTGAAAAACATAGATTTTCCAAAGGACTTTGAGCTTTGTGCTGATAATTTTTGTAATGATATCAATCATAGGTTATTGTTGGATTCGATGTATAAAGACATAGTGTCTATATTAAGTGAATCAGCTAGTGTAAATCGAATGTCTAAAGTCATTATTAAAAATAAGGTTATAAAAGGCTGGAACAAGCATGTCAAAGATGTACATACTCGAGCAAGGTCTAAGTTTAAATTGTGGATGTGGTATGGGAACCCAGTAGTGGGCCTATCTATGAGGACATGATATTAAGTCGTAAAATATTTAAATCAAAACTGAAATGGGTCATTAAGAATCAAGAAAAAATTGCAATGGATATATTGGCCTCACTCCATTCTAAGAAATGTTTCTCGACATTCTGGAAAGGTACTAAAAAGCTCAATGTCTCTCCAAGCTTACCATTTAGCGTGGAGGGTGAGAGTGACCACACTGGGATAGCTAATATATTTAAAGAGCAGTTTATTGTGAGCTCACCTCTTGAATCTATGGGAAGGGTGAACGATGCTGAGTCTTCTCAGTCAGGAGCACCCTTTAAGTTTACGTGTACAGAAATAAAAGCAGCCATTAAATGTATGAAGCGGGGAAAGTCTCCTGGGCATGATGGGCTCAGCATTGAGCATCTTCAAAATGCCGGTGTGCACTTGCCAAGAGTATTAACCATGTTTTTAAACCTTTGTATGGGCCATTCTTATCTTCCACAGGAGATGCTCGATACGTTAGTTGTTCCTATTGTAAAAATCGGACGGGAGACATAGCTGACAAAGGGAACTATAGGCCAATTTCGTTAGCAACTGTAATAGCCAAAGTGTTTGACAGTGTGCTTGACGTGCACCTGAGTAACTGTACAAAACTTCACGACACACAGTTCGGTTTTCGTGCGGGCTGTCTACAGAGAGTGCAATACTTGCGTTAAAGCACACTGTCAAATATTATACGGACAGGAAGACACCGGTGTATGCTTGTTTCCTAGATCTTTCCAAAGCGTTTGACCTAGTTTCATATAACGTTTTATGGGAGAAGCTTCGGAGGGCGGGAGTTCCGGCTGCATTGGTGTCAATATTATCTATCTGGTATGAAAAGCAAAGGAACTTTGTTAAATGGTCTAACGCATTATCAGAGCCATATAAATTGAAATGTGGTGTGAGGCAGGGGTCTGACTTCCCCGAGAATATTTAATATTTATGTCAACAACTTGCTTGTTGAGCTCAGCAGCACTCATGTCGGTTGCCATGTAGACGGAGTAAGTTTAAATAATTTAAGTTACGCAGACGATATGGTGCTGCTGAGCCCCACAATCGGGGGAATAAGAAAGTTACTCACTATATGTGAAAGGTACGCTGAACAGCATGGGCTGAAGTATAATCCCACGAAAAGTGAGTTATTGGTTTTTAAGGGAAAAAATAAAAGCCCCTCATATATCCCACACGTAAAACTGAACGGGTTACCGCTAAACAGGGTAACACAATTTAAATATCTAGGCCATATTGTGACAGAGGATTTAAAAGACGATCTAGATATGGAAAGGGAGCGCAGGGCGCTGGCTGTGAGGGGAAACATGTTGGCGCGCAGGTTTGCTGGTTGTTCAGCACCGGTTAAAATAACACTTTTTAAAGCGTTTTGTCAAATATTCTACACCAGCAGTCTGTGGGCTAATCATACACAAAAAGCGGACAGCGCACTGCGCATTCAATATAATAACGCCTTCAGGGCGCTGTTGAGGCTTCCACCTTACTGTAGTGCGTCAGGGATGTTCGCGGATGCGCACACTGATGATTATTTCGCGATCATGCGCAAAAAAGTGGCATCAGTGGTACGCAGATCGAGGGGAAGCAGCAACAGCATTCTGAAGGTATTTTCAGAAAGGCTAGAAGGGCCTGTTATGGATAGATTTATCAAGCTGCATGTTAGACATGGGACTTGATAAATCTTCTAATAATCCTGGATGTATTGTGTGTATTATTTTATATTATTTTGTACTTGTGTGTTACTACTAACATAGTTTGTAAGTTTGTACTGTTTACTAACACGCTATGGGCCGTCGATGCCTGAAAATAAAAGATTTTTATTTTTTATTTTTATTTTTTATTTTTTTATTGACGTCAGTTTGTAGTATTTTGGCTAGAATACCTAATATTTTTTTGTCGCACTTTAACGCCACAAGTGATGAATAGTTCTCAAGGGATGCCTGTACTGTGGGGATAGTTAGTTCATTATATATTTTTTTTTGCAATATTGTAGCCAATAACCTCAAGCCTAAGTTAGTGGCCAATCGATTGGCTATTAGTTATTTTACGAGTTATTTTCCTGCATAAAATACTTCGAATTTTGGGAAAAAACATAGATGGGAAAGGGGTAGATCGTCAAGCCTGTTTTCACCTGTTTTTACGTACGAAATGACTCAAGCCAAGTGACTTACCCAAATGTTTGAAATTCTGATCTATGAAGACTAAGCTTTATGTCCTTGTGGTAATGTGGTTCCTGGCACTGAGCCAGAATGATCCAAGTTATTATAGATATCTAAATGATTGGTAAATGTTTCACATAAATAAATGAATTATGCCAAAATAAACATGATAGCATTTTGACAGAATGAGGCTAATAGGCTTCTTTCTATTTTTAACAGAATTTTAATTTAAAACTTCTCCGTTTTTGGTCCCAATAACTAGTTTTTATTACGTTTTACTCATTCACGCTGAGTCAATTCATGCAGATCAAATCTTTTAGACATTATTTACTCATTACTAATTTGCACAATTCGAAATGAATTTTCGTCATCCACATCTTTCTTTTCCTCTTTGCGGTTTTTTTACACATATTATTTTCCTATACATGTACATGTACTTCTTCTATATATTAGTAATCATTCCACTATTATTAGGCTACTATGACTGCCAACTTTGCCAATTTAGGCGGTACAGAAAGGAGTTTCGGGAGTATCCGCTTTGGATTCCAAAACTGATTTTTTTTATAGAACAATCTCACAGCCTACTTCTTTTAATATATTTTCCTAATTCTGTTCTTCTTTTAGGTAATGCATATAAAAAGATGGAGCAATGGAAGTTAGCGAAAACATACTTCGAGAAGTCCATGTCTGAGCACCGTACTCCGGAGATCAAGACCTTGCTCAGCGAGGTGGAGAGAAGGATAGTTGAGGAGGAGAAGAAGGCCTATGTGGACCCTGTCAAGGCTGAGCAGGAGAAGGAACTGGGCAATGATTACTTTAAGAAAGGTGAGAAATTGTAAATACTTGTACAGTTATAAACTTAACATTTTTATACATCAACTACATTTTTTTATTCAAATTACGTGCTTTGGCGATAAGGTCTGAAAACTCGTCCATGTGTGAGAAATTATATCAAAAAGTATTTTTCATTGAATACACAGATAATCAGTTAGTTTTTAGAAATCATTTATCAGGTAGCAATTTATCTAAATATCTTCGTTTTTGTGCGAGTTTCTAGTATTCTTATAGTCCATTTACTTTTAGCAAATCCACAAACAATCTGCTGTGATTGAGATAAGACTGGTGAAAATCTTCTGTAGGAATCTAGCTAGACAATTTGACTGCTGATTTATAAACAAACAAATTAATTTCCCAGGCGACTACAGCACAGCAGTAAAACACTATACTGAAGCTATCAAGCGCAACCCTGATGACCCCAAGTTGTACTCCAACCGTGCCGCCTGCTACACCAAGCTGGCTGCCTTCGACCTTGGACTGAAAGACTGTGACCAGTGCTGCAAGCTCGACCCTAAGTTTATCAAGGGCTGGATCCGGAAGGGGAAGATTCTTCAGGTAAGGATTCTGCTTACACTATGAATTTAAAAGTCATAATTTTATAGCAGCAGCGCGCCGAGAATCGCAATCGAGTAAGCGCCTAGAATCTCGCGCCCTTTTTCTGTGGGCATATTTTCTTAGTTTTCGCAAAATGTTTCTGCTAGACAGTACTATCATTAGTTCTGGTTCGAAACTTTTTGTACGTAGGATTGAATTGCTGTGTATGTTATGTTGGATAAAACTGCACAACTGTTACTTTTGTTTACCTGCAAGATTCTGAGTCAAGATGTTTCATATTTTTTAGGAAATAGTTGTCGTGCGCGTTGCTTAACGGAAATCCATGACATAAAATGTTAGAAAAAATATGTAGCGTTAATTTCTGCGAGACTGTTTAGTACTCACTAGATATTTTTCCTAACATTTTATTATATGGACATTTTTAACTATCCCAATACTTACGTGTTATTCACATTATAAAGGGGCTTCATTACCACACTGGCGTTTTACCGACAAAACATTTCTATGATGTATCTTCCGTTCTAGTTGACCGCTCCCACGCGGCGTGACCGCGGCGTGCCCGCAGCACATACGCAGCGTAAGCGCAGCGCGCACGCCGCTGATACTTGCATGTCCGCAAAACGCCACTGTCGTAGAGGCCTCATTGTTATGGTGTGTAAAGATAGGAATAGGGATATAAATAGTATAAAAAGTGTAAAATATAAATAAAGGTGTCGCCGTTGGTCCCAGATATAGAAAACTATTCTGGTGTACACTTGCTACCGTATTATAAAATTTGGACTTAAAAAGTGCCGGCTTTTACACTAAAATGCCGGGCCGGTTGTGTATAAGCCGGGTTTAAATCGATGGTTTAAACCTAGTGTAAAAGCCGGCACTCTGAAGACCACTTTCTAAATAAGGTAGTTGGCGTTCAAGGTGTTAACTAACTTAAGAGTCGTCAAATATGTAATCTATAATTTTGCAACCAATAAAATCAATCGAGACTCAATGTACACCAGCTCCGCTTCTATCCAATAGCCAGAATTGGTACAAAAACAACAGCTTACATATTTCTAGTTCAACCAATTTCTCAAACACAAATTCCAATCTTCCAGGGTATGCAGCAGCACTCGAAAGCTCTGACCGCTTACCAGAAGGCGCTGGAGCTGGACCCCAGCAATGCTGAAGCGCTGGAGGGCTACCGCGCGTGCTCCACGCAACTTAACTCCAATCCTGAGGAGGTATGTACTTATCGACAGTCAAGGTCTTGACTAAGTGCCATTCTCCGAAGTAAATTCCGGTAGACAACTGTTAGATGTTGTCTCTGGTATTTTTAAAACTAAACCATAGTAGTTAACTAGGTTTAAAATAAATAACTTTGTCATAATCATTTGGTAAAACACCTTAAAGTAATGTTACTTTCATTTCTCGTTTTGATGGAATAATTCATTTCATTTTCTTAGCTAAATAAGTACCTATACAGTTTGACGTGAAAAATCTGTGACGTCAAAGATCGCGTATATGCACATTATCAAATAAATCGTTTTTGACAGTTCAATAACAGTAAGACTTTGACTCGTTGGAAACAACCGTATTCTAATGATCATCTTTTGTTATGCAGGTCCGCAAACGCGCAATGGCCGACCCAGAAGTGCAACAGATCCTCCGCGACCCAGCAATGCGCTGCATCCTCGAACAGATGCAACAAGACCCCCAGGCCCTACAGGACCATCTAAAGAACCCAGACATCGCTGCCAAGATTCAGAAGCTTCTAGAATCTGGCCTCATCGCTATACACTAGTTTACGAATGCCTCTTTAGAGATTAGGGTTATATCAATTAGTACTCGAATCGATTAGAAAAACTACCATTACAGTAGAATGTTTCGTTGCTGGCAACGTTTGACTGGTTTTGTTTGTACATGGAAACTATTATGAATAGCAAAAATGATACTTTATTTACCCATAATGATAACCAGCATCAGAAAGCAATTAGTTATTTTAATCGATTCGGTACGAGTTCAGAGTCTCGTCATCTCGGATACAGAACGGAGATCGAGTTACTGTTTTGAATGGATTTTCGCCTACCAAACGTTGAATGAAACTTAATTAGGTATTTAAAGTCATCGCTTTTTTACACTGATTTACTCAATTAACGTGTTACGCTTGTCTCAAATTGTAGGCTTGTTTGTGGACCATTCCAAAGTATGCTTTTTCAGTAAGTTTTGCAGTTTGGCCTTTTCGGTTGTAGGTTTTATTTTAGCGTACCTACTTAATTTGAATATCTTTATGCAGATATACTGCCTGAATGGAATTTACATGAATAGCATTTTTTGTAATTTATTCAATAATAAAGAAATATGTAGGCATTCTTTTGTTTTATTGTACCATTGTACCTTACTTCCAGAGGATAAATCGGCTTTTATGAACTTGCAAACATTAAGATTTCACTGCGTTGTCGGCACGCAATGTAACTTGGTTGTTTAGACACTGAATTTAATCGCTGTTATTTTACAACCTTTACATTCTCGGAATATTTCTTAAACTCAAGAACAAAATGTAAAATCTAATGATCCCACACCCGGCAAACATCCTGAGATCCTGAAAGTGCTTGATTATTTCGTGATTTCCTAGGAAAAAAATAATTATCTCCCCTCATTTTTGGTGCAGTTGATGACAGCCAGAATAAACAACGAATCATATTTTCCCTTGGAAAACAGAGCTGTCAATAGTACAAAATATACGGTACCACCACTGTATTTTTTGGACAATGAGGGTTTTTGAAATTTTTTCTGCCACCGGGTGGCGCCACGTATGCGTCTGGTCCAAACAGCTGTCAAATAGTATGGAATTGTAGGTGCCGAACTTATTGTTTATTGAAATTCTGTTATATTGGAAGTGTTATTGATTTTATTATGGACTACGGTCAGAATAAGGTTTCCGAACTAAAAATTGAGCTAAGAGAGAGGGTGCAAAAGTCACTGGTAGTTGAAAAATTTGTTAACACAATATGATTTAGTTTTTTTTATTTACTCAACCTCAATAGTAAAACAATAATGCAGTGCTTTAATTATAAAATAAAAAAACCACTAAAATCGTTCACTATTCATAGTAAAGATAAGCACTTTGACAGTTACCTGGACCTGACGACTCAGTGCGCCACCTGGTGGACGCCATTTTAGAAAACCCTCATTGTTTCTTCGTGATATGATATAATTTATGAGTAAACAGTAGTAAATGAATTTATGCGCTAGTAACATTATTCAAACGTCAGTGATTTGATAAATAGATTTGACATTGGCATGCCGAACCGATGACACTGACAAACACATTGTTATTCAAGCGAACACTTTACGGGGAACGAACGTAAAGTTAGTTTAATAATGATTTATTACGTTTTTATTTAATTAAATCGAATTATTTAAACCAATTACCAATATGTTGAGTTATGGTGCGCGTGTTCTATACTGAAGTGTTCGTACCAAATAAAAATTACAAATATCGTGCATAGCAAGTGTTTTGTTAAGTTGCAGTGACAATATTTGTGTTTTTACCGTAAGTAAATTCTTAGTCATGTCTTATCTAATCTAATTATATTGTGTACCAATACTGGCGTTAAAATTGAATTAAAGTTATGTATTTGAAGCGTAGTTAGTTCTATATCTGACTTACAATGAGTATGCAATTTGTATTCTATTTTTGATTTATTACACTTAGCCGACTAGTTTTGAGCGAGTTTATAAAAAAAAAATACTTTGTTAGAAATATAAAATCATCCTTGAAACTTGAAAAGAAATTGAGTTCAATTTATTATTATCAAACAATTTTTTATCATAATGACCCAAATATAATTTTGTTTATAGTTTGGAAGAGTCTGTCAATGTTATCTTTGTGCAAATAATATTATTTAAAACAGTCTGCATATCACGATAGTGTTGTCTATGTCATTGGGATAAAATAAAAAATAATAATGTTCTGAATTCAAATTCTAATACATTCAGTCTACTGTTTTGTTAGCACCATGATGACACATACCTACATAATAATTAATTATCTAAGTGCTTTTGTTTCACTCTTGTTAATATTTTAATACAATGTTTATGTACCATTCTATTTATGGAATGGTGTGAAGTGTGATGAGTTAGATACAATTACAATTGCAAGAAGTTTACAAGATTTTTTTTCAATTAGTCTTGACTGTAGAAACATGGCTTTCAGTTGGAGATATAAATATGTTAACTATGATTCATTTGATTGATTTCACAATAATTTGTATTTAGTTTATTTTTCTAAAATTATTTATGTAGTTTTGAATGCCTGAGGATTAATATAAATTCTGATCTTTTCCAATTCTAATCCAGTTGTTATTCATTCATATTTATATTACATACCTAGGTACTGTTATCAGAAAAGATGATTAAATTGTCCACAAAACAAATGCTATCTTTAACCATTAGATAAATACAATATGTCAAGCAAAATATTCTAATACTGATTAAAAGATATGGCCACATTCTTTGAATTACCTCTGTTTGATGAAATATTGAAATCAATAATAAAGTTTCTAATATTAGCTAATGTTCTGTGAAATATTTCCATGTAAATATTTATCTTGTTAAGTATGTAAATTCTACTTTAGATAACAAACTATGTGCCTGTAGGTAAATTAATCTGTCTTCTTTATCAAGTACTAGCTTTCCGCCCGCGGCTTCGCCCGCGTTGAATTCGGTTATATTGGACACACAGCGCCATCTACAATCCATCCATCAAGCAAACAATATTTTTGTTTTCCCTCGGGAATATCTATTTTTTTCGGGATAAAAAGTACCCTATTATTTAATCCGGACTTCTAACTTTACGTCTGCAAAATTTCAAAGCAATCGGTTCAGTAGTTACGGCGTGAAAGCGGAACAAACAAACAAACAAACAAACAAACTCACTTTCCCATTTATAATATTAGTAAGGAAGTAAGGATTAGAATAGAAATACTTTATTGTATACCATTAGGACAAAACAATATAGGATTAAGAACAAACAAATATGGATGAGTACAACAGGTGGTACATCGCTAGAAAACAGTTTCTTCCAGACAACCTTTGGATGGAATTAAATTGTAAAATAATTTTAATATGGTGTTGTTTAGAATAAATTAAGATAGAAAGAAGTGTTACAAGCTTACCTAATGCCAGGTGTCCTATCATAGGTACTTTCTTCCAAAATTAATTAAGCTTAAGAATGTATAAAACTGTTTGTTCACAGGTAAATTATAAGAAATCAAAATGGTGACATCAAACGTAAGGAGCGGGCTCCTACTAGGCTTTGGGTCTTTCATGGTGGTGTCCGGAGCAGTCATGGTGATCTTCTGGCCACCATTATTCACCACACAGTTGCAGAAGGTGAGCTTAATTTATAGCAACCATCAAATAACTTTTCTTCTCTGAAGCTAGCTATGATTTGATGACCTGCGCTTGCGCAATACTGTTTAGTAGCTAAATTCAGACAAGTATAGCTATGCAACGAGAACTGTAAATAAAATAATATAAGTTTACCGAGAGATTAAAAAAACCTTAATTATTCAGTTATTGACCTCATCTTCATATATCATTTTGACAATTACCGCTGAGTAATAGTTATTAAGAAGAATACACATCATATATTCATTTATACATATAAAATATCAAAATTACATGTCATGTTATATAGAAATGTTCTTGGGTATTTTGTTTCAAATCCATCATTCTACACACTGTTTGGAGTTTAGTGTCAGTACCTATTTAGATAAAAAAATGATTAGGTACTTGACAGTTTCAGAATTAAGGATCTTATTTGATAATTTTATTCACATTTACATACGATAGTGTGCCTAATACGATAACTGTGATTAACTAAATATACTTAAAGTATTTTTCCTTTACCTAGGCACTTAGGTTCCTATAGATTAAGTTTTTATCGTTATTTAATTTTCTGGATAACTTTTTTCTCGCGGTTTCACCCGCGTACCGTGCGTGGGGACTACTGCCCGTATCGGGATAAAATATAGCCTATGTTGCTCGGGAATAGGGCTGCCATTTCGAATTTCGCCAAACCCGGACAAACATTAAAAAAACCCGGACATTTGGCGTAAATCGCATTTTTTCCCCGGACGAGTCCGATTTTTTTTTAAAACAAAACAAGACCTAATTTTTAATATTACCATATACTTAAATTCAATGAGGTGCTTCCTTACATGAAAAGTCAGAGCCGTCTCTAGCTCATGTAGTAGGTACCTAGTATTGAAAGATTGTGACTTAATGTATTTCGAAGGTCATAAATAAGAAAGCTCATATGGAAACTAGGAGTTACCTTCTTGTTAGTAATAGGAGTTTAAAACGGCGCTACCATGAGCGCAGCGAGCGCGAAAATTTTTGAGTTTTGGGTCACTAAAGCACCTAAACTTGTATAATAATAAAAATCCGCAAAGTGAAGAAGCCGCAAGCGAAGCGAGCGCAAATTTTTTTGAATATTTGGATATTAAAGTTGCTAAACGCCAAAAAAAATCCTGTCAAGAGAAGAAGTCGCGAGCGTAGCGAGCGCGAAAATTTTTGAGTTTTGCGAAAATTCGAGTTCTTCGAGCCCGCGGCGCCCGGGTTATTCGTACCCTGCACCATAGATTAAGGCGGCCCTGTGAAAAATGTCCGGGTTTTCCCCGGACACTTCTTGAAACCCCGCCCGGACGGCCCCCGGACGGCCTCCAAACGAGGACAAATCCGGGGAAACCCGGACGGATGGCAGCCCTACTCGGGAAGAGTATAGCTGTTCTACAGTGAAAGAATTTTCAAATCGGTTTAGTAGTTTCGGAGCATTTTGAGATACAAACAAACAAATTTTAATAAAAAAAAGTTTCCTCTTTATATTAGATAGTAGGTATAAATAACTTTCATGGTCGAGGCTTAGATGACAAGGTTGAAGAAACAATAAAGTGGCTATATAAGGTAGCCTTTTTTTTAACGACTTGAAAAATCATCAAATTTCCGCTCCCGCTGTGTGTTAGCCGTGGCGTGGTGACGGAGTGTCAGACTCCTGACTAAAAACCGTCGTGTTTCGTCGTAGGGCTTTTATGTACCAGGGCCGCGGTAACTCTTGAACAATCCCGCAGCCCCGGCAGGCCTTGGCCCTGCTGGGCCCCGCTGGATTTTTTCTTAACAAAATATTTTTTTTCAGATGATGACGCTAAGCCCAGATTCAATGTCATTCAGTATATGGCGGGAAACCCCCATACCTATGTACCTGGAAATATTTTTCTTCAATATAAGTAATGTGGATGAAATAGTGGCTGGGACGGCCACGAAGGTTCGAGTCGAAGAGATGGGCCCATACGTTTTTGAAGAGTCTCACGTGAAGGTGAGTTTTAATTTAGTAACTAAGTAGGTAACTAGTAATAATTGTAAGTAAGTAATTATAAAAACCTATGCTCATAAAGTTCCTAAGCAATAATGTTGTCATGTAAAACTAATCAGCTATGTAAATTATTGTGCATTGTATAGACGACAGCATATCAACCTACCTCAATCTATGTGACATTTCTTCAATAGATTTTCAACCTTATCATAATAGTGGTAAGTTAATGTTCGATTGGTAAAATTAAACAAATTCGGACAGGTTAACCTGCTTGCGTCTGTACTTCTCTTACTACGAACTTTACTAGGACAATCACTTAATAGTAGCCAATTTCAGACTGGCACAGTTATTTGACAAGAGCTTTACGTGAACTAGATTCCTCAATACCTCAGAAACTACGGGAAACATATGTTTTTCGGGTCCTACATATGTTTTTGCCCTAACTGCATCAAACAATGCATTCACGTAACATGCAGTAGATGCGCGTGAGTCGTTACGGGTGATCGCAGCGTTATTTGTTGCGCCGGTAAACAAGTTATGTAATATGCGAAGACAAGAGACATAACGGTAGTTGTTAGTTATAACATCATGGGAAATATAGGAAATTAGGATATGTAAGGTCCAAGTTCATCAACAGCATGAAAGGTCAGTTTTCTTAAAACAATCGTTTACTATGAATTTTCCCGTAAAAGTTTCAAAGTAACTGCCTACACCGACAGCAAGAATTGCCATATAATGATTAGAAAACCTTTTTGCAAAAAAATAAAACCGACTCCTAAAAACACTGAAAAAGCAGCCTACATGTCAGTGTCTAATGGATGTACTTAAGTTTATTTCGCCACCTCCTTTTTGGGAAGTCGGTTAAAAAGAGTTTTTCTACATGGCCGTTTATGCTGTTAACATGGCCTAAGGCTTCTAATTCTAAAAAAAAAACGATTTCCCTAGGTTAAACGCACTTAGGGAAGTATGTCATAATTATTTTTTGGTGTTTTACCTTCGCTGCTGCTAGGCCCCGGGCCAACGGCTTAGCAACTACCTTATCTAGGATATCAATAAGACATTATTATAAATGTAATTTGTCTGAATAATTAGTGAGTGCCTATCACCTGATAATTATAATCTTACATACAAATATTTGTTGTCATTACACATACATAGTTTTTGAATATCTTTCGATGTTCCTAATCAGTGGTTATTTTAGTATTTTACAGTATTTTATTGAGCTCTTAATCTTCAGTATTATATTGTTGTTATATCGCATACCGATGTATTAATTTGTATCTTTAATCTTTTATCTAAATTGGAATTTTCATGATGATATGACGTTTTGTCAGTAAAACGTGTAACTACATATTCTTCGTTTGTACATACATTTTTCTATAATAGGAAGGTATTATGATTGATAGCTATTTATTTTACCCTATTAGGATTGGTAGGATGACACTTTAACTGTCGTAATCTTTCAAAATTGAATTGTCTTTTTGCAATTTAAGGATGAGTTGCAACATTTAACTCTATTGATAACTTATGCGTGTAAACGTTAAATTAATTGCTTGGCCTTCTTTTATCTGATGACCTTTGCAGTTTTTCCTACACTTCACTTATCAACGTTAATATGCATTAGAAAATTATAATGCTGTCGAGATTATTGATCAGTCAAATTGCATTCATAACCCAATTGTTTATTTTTGAGAAAGGTTTTAGTTTCATGCGAATTTCGAAGAATATTCGATAGCACGTTAAGCCATAGCTATTTATAACGTGGGTGGGCGATGTATTAATTGGTATGAGTCAAGAACTAATAGCAAGTATAGCCGCAGATCACAGCTAGCTCTATCATAATTCCTAAGTAATGCTCATGGAAGCTTATAACATTGTAGCCATCATTAAAATCATTTACGACCTATTACGTTACTTTCTCAACTTCCTAGTTATTGTGACATACGTGTTTAACTAGCCATGTTCTTCACAATGACTCTAAATCCGAAACAAAAGGTGTTTGTTTAAGACTCATCTGCCTAATCTTTCCCAACTATGTTAAGATCAACTTCCAGTCTAACCGGATGCAACTGAGTACCAATGTTTTAACCTGCGTATCTGACATCCTTAACCTAGACAACCCGGCAACACGATACCCTTTGGTTGTCAGACTTTTGGTTCCGAAACAACCCACCAATTTAATCGTCATGACAGGATGGTCACCCATCCACGGAGAGACCGCACCAAGCGTTGCTTATTATCTATCTTCCGTTTGTTTAAGACTATGTGCATAATATTCAATGCTAACTGAGTAGGTAATGATGTCACCAAAACAAGTATTTAAATGCGTGGTGCTAATGTGTTTTGACGCTAGATGTTGCGAACACGTGCTGTATATGTTTTTGTTGTTATTAATGTAACCGCGACCGTGTAGAGTGTACACTAATGATAGTTAAGTAATCAGACTACATATTTTGCAAAATTGCTTTTATAGAAGTAAATAGGCACCTACACATTTTTGGAAATTCATTAGACGATAAGGAAATGGTATTTTTGCGATACGCAAAAGCAACGCAGTCCTTTGTTTGGTCCTTTTCTCGCTAAATTGTAGATCCTTTAAAGCGAGGCCTAGGTGTCTTCTAAACCTATTGGATACTTGGGCTTTCCTCACAATTGGTCCTTCCATCTTTAATTCTATTATATTATTAAAAACGCTAAAGTTTCTATGTGGACGTTTGCTCCTTTTTCACGCAGAATCTACTATCTACTACTATATCTACTGAATGGCTTTTGATGAAAGGCATGAATATAGCTTGTTAAAATACGTTTTAACTTCACAAACATTCACTAAATTGATTGAAGTCAGTAGAGTAAGCAAGTGACCCAGGTATGTGTGTGAGTGCTCGCGAAACTCATTAACCCGGATTCGGTTCCGTAACGCTAAACTCAAGACTGTTAGTTACGTGTGTTATGTATTTGTACGATAGAATTATACAACATTTATAATTTGTATGATGGATTCTAATAGCAGAGAAGTTTGCAAGTAATCTTTCTGAAAGTACTTGCGTTATGGCACTTCTACCGCTTGCGTCCCGTGGGAACTGTAAGTGTACAATTATGAAGTACTAGCTTCTGTCAGCGGTTTCACCCGCATCCCGTAGGAACCACGGCACGAACCCGGATAAAATTAGCGATAAATGGGCTATCTAACACTGAAAGAATTTTTCAAATCGGACCAGTAGTTCTTGAGATTAGCGCGTTCAAACAAACAAACAAACTCTTCAGCTTTATAATATTAGTATAGATAATAAAACATGAATATTTGTATATTTAGTCTTTAGACTCAATAGAGATATACCTAGTATAGTACTTCATACGGTTCCAAAGTTCTTGCATATCTGTCATCGGTTCAGTACATTCATTGTATCATTATGACTCACTAACAATTTGTCTGTAAATGCTACAATTTTGATACGTCATGTTTAACTTCAATTTTAGTTTCCAAAATTAAAAAAAAATATTACGGTACGTTGCACGATTTAACTATAACGATAACCGAACTATTAACCATTTAAATTTTAATTTTTTATCGGACTTAAACCAAATATTACGCAAAATTTAGCCCAAACGTACTTAACTTTTTGTTTGTTGTCAAATCGCCGATTCAACCAATGGGCAGCGGTTATTTTTGGTTATCGTTACACCTAGTGAAATGGTGCAATTCACCCTTATTGTATTTTTTGGGCGTTTTAGACTTAATTTTATCTAATCGCTATACAATGTGGCATGACTGGATGCCTAATTTTGGTTCAAAGTCAAATTCATTTTTCTAGAAACATAGGAATAATGCGTTTGTATGAAATTCCCAGGATTAACGAACCACAGCCACCAGTCTCTATGTTTAATGAAAGTACTACCATATTGTAATTGATGATGAGAAATAAATTAAATGATTGATTGTTTAAAAACGTAAAAGGTTCCCCTTTTGAGCCGATTCCAAAACAGAAGAAGAGTTTTCGATTTCCTGATTTGTGAATAACGATTTTTTTGTCCTTATGTCCCATAATAATGTTCTAGTCTTTGTTTATTTATGATTCATGAACAATAGCAAAAATCTGTGTATGCATTTGTCTCGCGTACTATCTTATCTTGTCAAACATATTATTTGCACTGAAACTATAGTGGAATGTTCGCCACTTCCATGTTCATGATAACAGTTTATTATTTTATATTTATTTAATATGCTATTTATAATTTATAGCAGATATAATATTATGTAGTTATCTTCTCTCATAGGTATGTTGAAATGTCGAATACATAATTGCTGATCATCATTTTGAGGCAAGTTTTCCAATTTTCCCATTCGCGGTTTGAGAAAATGATTTGATTAAGAAAGTACAAAGTTAACAGATGTGCTTACAAAATTTATATAAAACTGGCAAAATATTTTTTCGCTAGGAATAATTTTCCCTGTAATTTGAGCAGATTATTATCATTTTGGGGCATGTAAGATAAGTCCTTCAATATTTTTCGTTTGTACTATGAATCATTAAGTTAACGATCTAATTGCAAAAGAATTAGAGATAACGTAATCCAGTTTCGTAGTCATATTTGTGCATAGGTAATATGTAGTTTGTATGTATATGCACGTTTGATTAAGCATACATTTTATCAGTCGTTCCTTGTTAACATGCATCACTTCTAAAAACGACACAATTATACCACAGATTATATAATAGTTACTACGATTATACGTACATAACTTCTTCATATGTTGCAAATTAGGTACTTTCTGTAACACAAAACCTACAAAGCCTTAACATTGATTGTAAGCAGACATCTAAAATTTATCAATCATAATGAATTAAAATTATCATAATCATAACGATATATGTATGCATTAATTTATCTTTCGATTGATACGCTCATCTTTGGTAAAGCTGTTATCAGTTAAGGTCACGTTTCTTGGATTATGGTCCCATATCATGAAGTCCGTTGTCCAGTGTAGTAGGATTAAAGACCCGTTAAATAAATTGTTGTCGGCTGATTACCTAATTACAGTTCCTTAGTGCAAGTACAGCATTTTTTTTTCAAGGCCACTCAAGAGGCAAAATTGCCCTAGTATGTCGGGATTTCTAGACGTAGAGATAAAACACAATTTGAATAGATATTTTAAGCATTTTTTTCGATGAGTTGTCATAGTAATTTGTGGGAAAAAGTTAAATCTAAGTATTTTAAGATAGATATTCGCGTTAAATATAGGAACTAAAAATCCAGATAGGAATCCAGAATCGGGCATAATGTTTGCAATGGTAAGCACTATGCATACACGACACTTGAATAATATTTAGGTAGGTATAAGACAAATAATAATGATAGACGTTTGAACTTTTGAATGAGGATATTAAATAAAGGAGGTCGGGGTCAAATGATTCACATTTATGTGAATCATAATGTTTTACTAACCTTGATAGAGAAAAGTGCATTAATTATACAATATAAAATATTGCCAACGTGTGTTTTAATTAAAGATTTGTTGTTAATGCAATTTCAAGGACATAAGATTTGTGCAAATATTGAATATTCGTCGTTTTCCTTATAACAAAATAATTGCACGGTTCTATGTATTAAGTTATAGAGGTATACATTTTAGAGCTACAAATTATTAATTTGACCATACAGTTTTCGGATTCAATTTATGGTTTCTGTAAGTATTGTGGACCCGAACTTGTCTTAGGAGTATGTAAAAATAATTGCATCTTCAAACTGTCTCAGGCCATTTTATTGCCGTTTAGTAGTATTCTTACTTACCTATCGTTTTTGATCAAAGAATACTTTTCGGATTAATTATCAAATACCTAATAAATGACCTTATCACACCAATTCATGCTGTGCTAAAGTACAAAGTTGCATGTCCAGATTTAAAAAAAATATCCGAATCAATGTGACATAATGATGAAAAAGTCCATAATTTTCCTAGTATCTTAACAGAATTTTCACGGCATTTTCTACGTAGAATGTTTAGGTATTAAATTAATAACGCTCTGCGTGTGACTGCCTCGCTACTCGCTTTTCTTTTAGTGAATCGTACGATGAGAAAGTGGTAGCGAGAAAATTATAATGATGACCAAATGCATGACTTTATGATCAGCTGTTGCGGCTACGTTATATGATTATATGGAATCTCAGAAGTATATATCTATGGAACTCTATTGCTTTTACTACACAAAAAGTTAAACAGATGTCCGTCACACGTTTAAGAAGAATTTGTATAGAGAATTTTTAACAAATTTTCTTAGACACGTCTGTTTTACTATTTTGTAGTAAGACTATATTGGCTTAATAGCAAAACTACAAAGAAATCGATCTTGATTAAATGTCACCGACGCGCGACTGGTAGTTAAAATTAGCTCCGCCGAGTAAGTACTGATAGTGGTATACCGGTCTCTACTTTATTAGTAGCTAGGGCTATCTCAGTAACTGATGGCGTAGTTCATTATAGTAAAGAAAACAATGAGTAGAAAGATATAAGACAGGTCATATGGTTTATTAACATCTATTGGTGTCCCGGGGAAACATCCGCCGAGAGACTTATTTGGCGCAGCTCGATAAAAACTTATAATTGTGTTAACACTCTAGATTCCCACGTCGCAACAATTTAAGTGTTCTTGCCGAGTCAACGAAACAAACTAAAACTACAATGTCAATATTGAACAGATCTCCAGGCATTGACCAACAAATACTAAGTTCTAATATCCTCAACAGGTAAACCTGACATGGAACGACCACAACAGCACATTGACGTTCTACAACCAGAGGTTCTGGCACTTCAAACCTGAAATGTCCAACGGATCCATATCAGATAATATCACCAGTATCAACCCTATTGTGGCGGTAAGTTTTATTGTGATAAGTTTTACAAAAGCAGTATTTATTTATTTGAATTTCCAACAGAGGAAACACAGATCACTCACACTATCACAAAAATACATAGGAATGATAGCTGTGTTTCCCAGATTACAGGAAACCACAGCATTTACTTAATAACACACAAAGACAGTGAAAAAAAAGTTTAACGGTTTGGTATCTCTCTTAGGAAGAAGTCAAAGAAAGAATTAGGTTACTAAGAGCAGATGAAAAAAGGGTCCTTGGCAAAAGCAAGTAAGGATTAGTTATGAGAGAAATACCCATCTCTACAGCATAGTTTCTATGGAAGAAACGGACAATAGTTTCTAAATAATACATTAATTGTTATCTAGATCGTCTTGAATGAGTTGGACTCATTAAACAATTGTAATACCTACATATGAGTCATCCTTTCAACTGTTTTAAGAGCACATTGTGATTATTTCCTACGTCTAGCATATAAGAATTAATTGATACAGCATCTATTGACAACTCTTATAATTCAAGCACTGTCATCTCTCCTATACATATAATACACACAATAGACCATCAATTTTCAAAATGTATATCTCCCTACAGACAATAGCCTACATGATGAGACACCAGCGTCTGATCATCAAAGTCCCAGTGGACGTGTTCCTCCGGCTGTACCATCGCAACATGTTCCTCACAGCCAACGTCTCCTCGTGGCTGTTCGACGGCATCAGCGATCCAGTGCTGGATATCGCCAATGAAATACCTAACCTTCCTCTTGCTATCCCGTATGATAAGTTCGGCTGGTTTTATGAGGTGAGTGGCCAATTTTAATGTATTTTTTACAAACCATGTAGAAAGCATGCTACATGCTTAACGAAACTACAAACTACTATAAAGAAAGCTTTGTATGAGAAGAGGCCTGTGCTCTGAAGTGATTGAAGACAATGGCTGGAAAATGGTTTTTAAGTTTTAGTAAATGGGTAGTACATATGTAAAGAACTACATTATTTCTTAAACATGCAATATTTAGAAAAGCGGAACCTAAAGTTTGAAAATCCCATTAATTTCTCTATGTTGGTACGTTTTACCCGGGCTTCCCCTTTAGCTTCATAGATTTGTGGTTGACCACTTCCTCTAGCATACTAACTCAACCCATAATATTTGTTACTAGCATGAAAAACATAAATTGAAGACAATTTTATACAAATGATAGATATCGTTTTTATCTTATCAGATAACTCTTCTGTAGGAAATGAACACACCATAAAGATCGAATCTAAGGTACCTTTAGTATCAGATTTAATAAAACAAAGACTGGCTATCTCTCCTAGTTCATTCTCCGATAGAAAGGAAATATACAATAGAATGAATCAGTGCGAAATATAAACAATCATTATGTTTTAACAAATGACAATTTAATCTTCGATGACCTAATTACAAAGGAAACGTGCAATTTTAAAACAAAACATTGATTCTTTATTCAAAACAATGTGGAAGTCATTCTGGTACCTATTTATCATTAAGTTAGGGCAAAGTTCGTCACTCGCAAATGTGGATATTAATAATTGTGGAAGTTATGAATCATTTGAACTTTGATCTGTTTGGTGTCCAAGGCTGTAGTTATTATGTGGCACAATATTTGATGATAATGATGTTTTCTGCGATTAAAGCTGCCATTTTGATGATACGTGTGTCAGAAGTACAGTGGTATTGTAGTGGCGTAACTTGTAAGGTCTTTTTAGTGTCATATGTATCATTCAAGTCTTAAGATGAGGTTCCAGCAGCGGCGTTGTAATGCATACCAATATGTCTTCTAGCCTAGACTCGCTCTAGCAAACAGTAACAAATTGCGTGCGAATATTCCTAAAATGTCCATGAAATTGCAACCTTTCTGTGACGCATAGCTACTCATTTTTTGTTCGCGAACTAATGTAGGGACAATTTTGGTGGAATCTCGCTGTTAGTCTGCTAAAATTGACCAAAACCCTCAATGACCATTCATCATCCTCCGAGGCTTTTTCCCAACTACGCTGGGGTCGGCTTCCAGTCTAACCGGATTCAGCTGAGTACCAGTGCTTTACAAGAAGCGACTGCCTATGCCTTACTGACCATTGTATATAAATTGTATTGATCTTACTGAGCTTGGAGCTTGAGACAAAAGTCGATAAATTCGAATGTTTCACTATTTCGTATTCCAATGTTATGCTGATGCAATAAGAGGAAGAAATTGTGCAAAAACTGAAACAATCTAGTTTATTTTAAGTGTAGAAATTGTAATGTACCTCTAGTTTGGAATATGTTCTCAAATAAGTCAAAGCTAAAAGCATTTTTTTTATTACTGTGAGATATGTTTTTGATTCCTGATTAATTCACTTAGGTATTTCTTTTTATTGCAGTTTTTTGGTACTTATCATAATATATTTACATAAGATTCTATTATAATATTTATTAGTCCAGTGCAACAGGTTTTGAATTTGATACTAGGATATCTGTTTTAGCCTTTGTTTCGTGATAAAATCTAGTTTTTAATTAGCCTTGATGTGCACTTAAAGCTACATTCACAGAATTGTAGACATATGCTAATTAAGCTTTTTGATACATATCACAGTCAATTAATAAACAAAAAGTAGTCTTAAAAATGTTGACATGTTTTTGCCCAACCTACTCTATTGACGAATTAACATAAACATTCAGATATTATTCCTGCTTTATTATTAAATAAAGATTCTCATTCTTTTAAGAATTGTTAAATACATAATAACAATACAATACATAATAATAATTGCAAAGAGCAAAAATAATAAGAATCTAATAAATAATAAGAATTTAACACTATTATTATGTATTATTCGACACAAATTCGATTTTACACCGGAAAAAAGAATAAGACATTTTTGTCAGTCGATAGGTAATATTTTACCTATTTCGTGGTCAGCGTTTTATCCTAGACCACGAAATATGGGCATTCTATTATTTTAACCGTCACCTGCCATTATCCCAATTTATTATTTTGCAATCCCTTAACCTCTTGACAACCTCGATGGCGCAATGGTCACCATGCCGGACTGCCGAACCTGAGATCCCGGGTTCGATTCCCGGTTCGGTCGACATGTGTGTGATGAGCATGTTTGTTGGCCGTAGTCTGGGTGTTACAATATGTATTTATCAATATGTATATATGTAGCTATATGTAGTTTATCAGTTGTGTTAGCACCCATAACACAAGTTAATTAATAACTTACCATGGGGCTAACCGACCGTGTGTGAAAAATGTGTGTCCAGACATTATTATTTCTTTGTTCGTCATCTTCTCTATATCCAAACTCTATTCTGATGTGGGTATAAATTAACGCAATGCACAAATGACTCAGTGCAATTAGTCAATTCATATCGAAGTATTTATGTCTACCATAATTACTGTTCGCGTAGGTCAGTCATGTGTTTTATTATCCTTATAGGTATCTATGTAATTTAAACATACACCTACATATATGTTATCTGGTCATGACGACTTCATCCGTGATTCGGAAGGCACATTGAATTGGTGGGTCCAGGCTATCATTTAAACATACGCAGTCGTTACGGGTATTCTGAAGCCAGAAAGTCTGACAACAAATCTTAGCAAGGGGTCGGCTTGCCAAGGTTGAGGAGTTCAGATAGGCAGCCTGTCGATGTAAAATACTGACACTTACCTGCGTCCACTTAGACTGGGAGTTGACCCCAACATACTTAGTGAAGAAAAAACTAGACAGATGATGATGGCGTGGCAAAATGTCTTTTGTTCGGAAAGCAGGATGTTGAAATGTGTTAATGAAGTATGTTTTGATTATACCATTATGCAAGACTGCGATAGTACCTACTTATTGATTTAATCAATATTGAGACGGATGTACATTGTGCAGTTATCGATACTGGGATTAGGTACCTATTCATTTTTTTAAAAGATCGAAACGTATTAGACTTTATTGAATTTGTCTTCCATTTTTCAAGCTTTATAATCCAAAATTATTGTTGATTCATTTCTCAAAGTGTATTGTTATATACACCTCTGTATTTAAATAGGGATGGAATGTTATGATTTTTGAGTCATAAATGCCATAGACCAGTTTTTGTTCCTTGTTGATTTTAGCTTTTTGCCTCTGCGCAGTTTGTCTGTTTCGAGACAGGTTATCTCTACCTACGTAAAGATGGGGTTTCGTAATGTTTTAAAAGGTGCTAACTTAAAAAGGTTCACGACGCGGCGAAGCACTATGAACTCGATTCTAGATCTTACAACATTAAGCCTATAAGTAAAATAGTCTAATCCTTGACACTGATAAAAAAAAGGCCTCCCAATCATCTTAGTTGCAGGATTTCTCCACCGACATCAACTATTGAGACAAAAATTAATAACCTTCTATGACCAATTTACAACATTATATTTTGATGAAAACAGCTGAAAAGCGCGTCTAACGGAATCATTGTTCGCCATTCAAATTGATGTCGCAACGAATTGCGCGCGAATATTACATAACTGTCAGAATGGCCGAGTTGTCAATGTCACGCGACAATGAGCACACTATGCGCTGTACCTTACAGATTTTAGCGAAGTAATGCATTAGAAGTATTGATTGTTATTTTTTTATATTCAATAACTTTATTATGCCGAATTATAAGATTAACTTATGATTTCTTTTTCGGGGGGTTTTAGTATTTAAAGTCATTTGTACATTTTTATTTTTATTTCAGCGATCGACACTTTGTAGTTTCTTCTAAATGTTCATTGCTTTGTAGTCAGTATTCAATGTTAAGGGCTTATTACACTTGACTAAATTCAGTCGTCTAAATGATTCAGTCACTAAATTCAGTGAAATGTAATCGCATTTAGGAAGGTAGGTTTCATTAAATCATTTAGAAACTTAATTAGACAAACCTATTTAGACGACTGAATTTAGTCAAATGTAATAAGCCCTTTAGGAAAGAAATAAAACAAGTAACTAACTAGTTTAATAGCTCTAAAATACTTGCAGTTGTTTATTTTGTAATAGCTTTAAAATATTTGCAGTTGTTTATTTTAATTGCAATGCTCGGGAAACCCCGTCTCTTCCCATGTTTGCTAGTTAGCGGATGGGCGTTGATGTTTCAGTCTTATCACTCGACGTATCAATACAGTTTCCTTCCAATGTTTTCCATACGGTTATATGCGCCTCATACTTTAATTAGGGGCGATTGGATAAAAATCTGACGCTAAAAAGGAAAAATTAAAAGACTGAGGCTATAAAGGAAAATGAAAAATAAAAGGTCTCTTACGATTAGCATGTGGTAAAGATTATTAAAAATTATCTCTAACCGCAAACAAACAGTTAAAATTAATCGCAAATAGATTGCGTCAGTCGTTACGGCAGAATTCCTTCATGGATCATACGTGTTACTTTCTACGTTGTGTAATGATGACTAACTAATATGGATCAGAAATTAACAGCTGTTTTCGGTAGCTTGAATGAAGATGCATTTTTGTTTTGATGACGTTGTAATGTCTTCAAAATATATTTAACAAACACCAAGTACCAATGTACCTCTTCTAAATTAAATGTATCTTGGTTGTCAATGACTGAGTAAATGCGAGGGAAAACATCTTTAAAAACCCTGGACTTTAAGTCTGAAATTGTGAATTTGTCTTGAGCAAGTGTTATTAACGCTCATTCTTTCTCTGTATGAAAAGTACTGCAGTAGAAGAATAGTCAGAGTGATGATGATGATATTACAAATTGTTATTTTGTATAACTACTTATCAAAATTACCAAGCAGACATGTGGGTGGGTATACAGATAATAGTAATAAGACTTCAACTTTGAAGTTGATGGTATAAATTATTACGTAGAATCCAAGTTATTAAACATAATAATGACCACTTCATTTCACTTGTCGGTTTGTTGACATATCAGATAAACATACTCGCTCTATGTTCGTACTTACCTATGTATATGTATATAGTCTATATATAAAGTACTTGATAGAAAAACAGCTCATTATAGTCCATTGTTATGTAAGAAAAATTGCTATGTTTCTGTTCAGTCTTATAAAAATACCCATTGTAGAACTAAGGTGCAAAAATGTGCTGCGGGATTGTTCGAAAGAGACTGCGATTCAAGAAGAAAAAAGGGGGGGGGGGTTTAGTCAGTCAAGTCAAAAATCGTTTATCAGTAACAGTCTGACCCCTCACACTGCACCCTCAGCGGGAAGAGTCATTTAATGATTTCTCACCAAAAAAGTACTACCGTATTCACTCTCTTTTCGCATAAATCGGTTCAGCATTTCCCCATAACACGATATAACATTCATATTAAGAAAACAGGCTAACGTCTCTAGTCTAGTTTTATATTGTAAGACAAAAATATCCGCAGCCGGTAGGATTCGAACCTACGCTCCCAGAGGGAATCTGATTTCGAGTCAGACGCCTTAACCACTCGGCCACGACTGCTACGAGTTACCACTATCATAAACCCCAATAGGTTTTGTTGGTGACCTTGTTTGGTTTTGTATTTGCACAGCATGCGTCTATACAATAGTAGGCAGTCTCTCCTCATTTGTCTTTGGCGCTACAAATAATAATCTTTGGGCTGGTTTGCAACATGTTACTATAACGATAGCGAAATCATAACTAGCTGTCGAGCTGCCGCCCATTGGTCAAATCGGTGATTTGACAAATATAAATACAGTGTACATGCGAAAGTGATTTTGTCTCTGTAACGATTGAATGCTAAAAAGACGGAACTGGTTTGATTGGGATTTGGGATAGGAAAATACTTAGGTACACGGAGGCTATATTTTGACACTTCTTATCCGCTTGCGCTAAGAAGCTAGCTAATATATATTACCATATTCTTTTGGATGATGGATTTGGTTTAATATACTTTTCATTTAAAGGATAATTATTATGAATGAAAATTCAAGGTAATTAGGTATGCAATAATGATAAAAACCGGTACTTAATCGTTGACACAAATTGCATAGATATGATTCGGTGGATTATTATAATGCAGATATGTATCGAATTAAGATAAATCAATTGGTTAGCAGCTGTTTGCACTCAGAAATATCACGTGTAGATTAGGCCTATCCATTATACTTTGGTATGATTAAATATGTTCGATATTATAATATAGCAAAGATACTGCCATTTTCAAAGATGAAAAATTATAAATGAATTTGCTTCCAAAGTTATTTTACATATCATTGTACTGCACAAACACCTTAGTTTTGTTCAGGTCAGATTTTCATTTAACCTAATTCTCTACTATTATCTTGTGTCAAGTATCATGATTTTTTTGCCTTAATCATGTGTTAGTGGATAGTTGGTTTCGCCATTTATTTGCAACAAAAGCATATACGACGTCATGTAGTGCATGACCGACATGTTGAAAATAAGAGCCCTTTTTACCCCACTGACTAAGAAGGGTTATATTTTTCGTGTAAAGGGATGAAATTAATAGATTAGAAATATGTTTTTTTTTAAATTCTAAACTTCCTATCTCCTCTTTCCAGCGAAACGGCTCACTAGAATTCGACGGCTCCTTCAACTTAAACACCGGTGCTTCCGACTTCTCCAGGCTCGGCAATGTAGAACAGTGGAAGTTCTCCAACAGAACTGACCACTGGGGAGAATGTGGGGTCGTCAAGGGGTCTACGGGAGAACTGTGGGCTCCGGAGTACGGACAACCCGAGCTCTTTGTATTCGCTAGTGATGTTTGCTCGTAAGTATTTTAGGTGTTTCAGCTCTTAATGCTAATTCAGTCTAATTCTATTTCTATTTCTTTTCGCTAATTCTATAGACAGTTAATTTTTGAATCTACGTCTTAGTACTAGTAAGATACCGTTACCTCTTGTGTCCAGTTAAAGCTCATTTTATGCGTATGTCGCAAGTCAGTAGGTCAGTAACCTCACGCATTATAAACAAGAATGACAAGTTTTGGTAAAACAAAATTGAAATTAATTTTGTTGCATTCGATTTATCAGTGTAGTAAGTTATGTCTAATACTTAAAAATCTTTTAAGTTCTGAATATTGGGTATTTATAGTTCTCACCAAATATTTTGTCGTCACGAAAGTAGCGAAACGGCATTGATCTTGCGAAAATTATGTAGGTACAGCAAAATCTAGACGCGGAAGTAATATTCCGAGACCCCTTGCGAGAAAATACTATCATTATGAAGGATTCGCAATAGTTTTTTTTTTTTACTTTCAGATATATAACGTTAAGCAAAGAGCGCGAAGTGTACGTGGAAGGAATACAAGGCGTGCAGTACTCAGCCAATGACTCCATATTCGACAACGGATATAAATACCCACAGATGGTAAGTTCTTAAACGGCAGATTAAATATTTACATACACTTAACAGATATGAAAACTAGACACTTTTTTTATGTTGTAGAATAATTTTCAAATACAAAACTCCTGTCTCTTCTTTCCCTTCCTTTCTTCTCCTCTCTCGCTCTGACCGCCTCTTCCGCCTCACTCTCCTCTTCCTTTCGCTCTCGTCGCCCCTATTACTTTCATCCTCTTCCTCTCCCTCTTACCACTCACTCTACACCCACTTGCTTCTCCTGGCCTCTTTACCCTCTTCCTGTCTGTTTCTCCCATTATCTCCCTTATTGTCCTTCGGTTTCTTCTCTCCTTTCACTCACTCCCTGGGGTTTCCGTTTAATATCATTATACATCAACAATATAACGTTTCCAGGCGTGCTACTGCGACATAGTCCGCGACGACAACTGTGTCCCGGCGGGCGCGCTGAACGTGTCGGACTGTCGCTTCGGGGCGCCGGCCTTTGTGTCGCTGCCACACTTCCTGCACGCCGACCCCGTGTACGCCAGCAAGATCGACGGCCTCAATGCTACTGAGTGAGTTTTTCTTTACCTGTTCTTGTAACTTACAGGCAGACATCTGTAATTCTTCTTCCCTGCAAAAACATATGGGAAATGATTTTACCCTTTACCGCGTAATGCGGAATCCTATTACTGAGACTTCGCTGTCCGTCTGTTTCATCTGAACATTGAAATAGAGGATGATAAAATTATACTATAGGAGGTTCTCTTATTCTTATCACAAACATATTTTTTTTGCTCGTTGAGCAGAAAATGGTGTACCCTCCGTGCGTCACTTCAATGCGCACTTGTCCGGTTTTCCAATTTTTTCCTTCCATGTCTAACTTCAAAATAAAACCGCCTATCACTATACTAATATATCTCTGTTTGTTTCCAGGGACATGAACTTCAGACTGGCGCTGGAGATGTTCACGGGCATGCCGCTGTCGGTCGCCGCACAGCTGCAGATCAACCTGCTCGTCAGGCATATACCCGGGATCACGTGAGTTTTGCGTTATTTATTTAGAAAAAATATTGCTTTTCGGCAGGAGTAATGATTTAGCTGAACACATAAAAAAATTCAGAGGTGCCTAACAACGTAAAGGCTCATTATTTCTTGACTATACAAAGTATACTTAACATCTTGAAAGAGTAGACAAATACTTTGTTAAGTTGTCGATATAGCAGCTTTGAAAGTTTTTTGTTTAGCTACTTTTGAAGCTGATTGTACCTATTTTACATTGGTTGTAAATAGCTATCAATAATTGCTAATGTAACTAGCGTACTTTCAATAAATGATTTTGTCTTTGCCTGACTTTTAGACCAGTTACCTCCAACACATAACATTTACATGCAATTCTTCTTCCCCAGTATAAACAACATGCTCCCGGACCGCGACACGATGGTGCCAATGTTCAGGTTCCGGCAGGAGACCGCCACCACGCCCGAGTACGCGGCCCTCGCCAGGCAAGCGTTAAGGTTAAGGTACTGGATACCTTACGCCATGTATGCTCTTACTGTGAGTATTTCACTTTTTTGCTTCTGTGTTTTGTATAGCAATGGGACATTTATATAGTACCCCCTATTTCCCCTCCACGCAATGGTTGATTGGCAGAAAACGCCAAAGGCGTGAAGTCCTTCGCTATACGTTTGTACACAAAATGTGTAGAATAGAATAGAAAAGAATAATAGTTTATTTGCAACGGAATGTAGGTACGGCAGGCTGTCACTGTCATGCACCTTAACTCAATAGTAATAAGTACGATTTTCCTATAAAACTGTTACCACTGACCTGAAGATGACTGTACAATATAAATACAGATGTAAAACATTATATTATTGCAGATACATTTGACGTACTTTTTGTAAATACATAATATGCATACAGCATAATCCAGTGAAAGATACAAACTCTACATACAAAGTTAGAAACGAAACTGTTATTACTCTTCAGTACGACTGTCAAAATATATAAGGCTGTAAAGTATGCGACAGTAACAAAATTACAGTTTGATACTCAAAAAATAGTTTGAGCAAAAAGTTCCAAGTACTTTTATGAGCTTTTAGGATGTTATAATCACAAACTTTACTTTTCCAGGTAATCGGCGTGCTTCTACTAATATGGGGAATAACGTTACTCGTTAGGAAATTAATCACATCACCAGAAACAGAGCCTATACTATCAGACACAGAGGAACAAGGTGGTACATAACTTACGTACATAAAGTAAGTGAAAAACAAGTCATTTTGTATACAATTTGTATAAAAACATATTTTTACTTTTATATGGACATGAATGTGAGAAAAAGACGATTTTTTATGTATATAATTCGATAATATTTAGTAAAGATATCGTTGAGTTTTGAATAGTGGTTGTCAAATGTGAATGGAATTCTTTATTGAAGATATTTTTGTATTTTTTTTGAGTATGGTAATACTGTACGTTCTTTGAAATCGTTCTTGCCCAGCTATTTTGTTGTTGTAAGTATATTTATAATGGAAATTGACTGAATATTGGGTCACATCATAATGAATAAAATTAACGAATAACGTGTAATTAGAACATAATTTGTTATTTTAATCAACATTTGACAAACATTTTTATTCGATGAGTTTTTGATATTAATTTTGTAGTTGACTTAACTAAAACGGGCATAATTTCTAAATATTATAATATGATGTTACTATACCAATGTTTCTTGTAAATAAATCCTAATGCCTTTATAATATTTAGTTCAATTGCATTGTTGCTAAGACTAACCAATGACTGTTGACTTTCATAATATTTTTAATACTTTTAGTTTTAGTGAAATGAGCTTCCCAAGTAGTTTACTGCCATAGTTAGTTCCATTCTGTATACAGGGTGTATTTTTGAACTTTAACTGTATATGGCCTAAGAAAAACACATTTTAAAAGACAAAATTAGGCATAATTTTTTAATTATTTTGTCTGATACTAAACCAGTTTCAATATTTGACATTAAGAATACTTAGGTGATATTTTTTAAATTAAAACGTTTGGTAAAAAATTCACCCTGTATAATTAATACTGGCATTCCTAGAGCATGCTCAATTTTGTTTCATAAGTGCCTTAAAGCTATAAGCTAGCTAGTAAATGTAGTTAAAATAAAATAATAATTCTTTGTTTATATATGTTTCTTGCCTATGGCAATACTGTACCTTCTACATGTATGTATTGTTACCGATATTTCATTTATTGACTGTTGCAACATTTATTTTAGAATACCGTTGAGTTTTTACTGTTATGTATTAATTGAACAGTTTTTTTTAAGAATATTATATACCGTCATTACCATTTTTTTTATTGTGGATGTGTGGATGTAAACTGTTGGTATATAAATAAATGCGAGAGAAACCGCGGGAGACAGCTAGTCATGTATACCTGTTGTTTCAAGAGTTACCATTTACCTAAAAAACCCTATTTTCTTCCTGACAAAGACAATTTTCCATTTTTGTAAGTACTAAAAGTTTTTTGAACAAATTATTTTGTTACAGTTTCTTTAATAAGTTCTTTTTTGTATTATTACATAGATATTATGTACTTATTGATTTTAAAAAGATATTCATGTAAATAGATTATATTATATTGATGTAAATATTGACGAGTTGAATCAATTTATAATTGTGTTTGTTGAAATATATTTAATACTATTTTTTATTATTGTTTTTTTTTACCTTTCTGTACTTCGTCGTAGGACGGTCTGGTAGTTGCTGGCTTTTGAAGTGACCATCTTATCATGACAAGTTCCTCCGTGTTTCAGAAGGCACGGTATTTTTAGGCCCCGGCTGCTTTTGAAAATTTTTGGCTGTCGCTACGGGTAGTTAGAAGCCAGAAAGTCTGACAACCAGTCTTACCAAGGGGTATAGGGTTGCCTGGTAACTGGGTTGAGTTCAGATAAGCAGTCGCTCTATGTGATTCACTGGTACTCGGCTGCATGCGTTTGTACTGGTAGCCGACTTCAACGTAGTATGCAAAAGATGATCATCATCCTCCTGCCCTTATCCCAATTAATTTATTTGACGTCGGCGCAGCATGTTTTCTCCTTTCTTATTCATAATACATATATTCGGACCTTAATATACTGCAATTTGTAGTATGTTAAGGTATAAATAGTGCTTAGTAGGCAAAAGATGATGATGACGAAAATGATTTTCTATAGTAGGTATAATTTATCTTTCTACAAATGCAGTTACAATTTTTCAAATTACTAATTACTAAGCATACTATCAAAGATTAGTGCAATGGCGCTTAAAGATAACTTCTCTATCTATATAATGCAACATGGCGAGACTGTTATCGAACATCCGACAAATTACAGTTGTTTCAATAATCTGATTGATGCAGTGATAACCTTCGAGGAGTGGCTGGTGACTGATTAATATTTAATCTGATTTATTTACACAATTCTTGTTTTATTTAACAATGTACTATGTATCTAGCAAAAAAACATAAAAACATAGGGCACATGCGCAGGTTACATGCATTTTAAAAACGTACGCGTACAGCGACTCGCGCATATACCGAAGCAAAATACCCACCCGCGTGCTCTTGTCACTTGCGCATGTTAACTTGCTCAAGCTACATGCACCGTGTAGATGCACCCTTTACTAAGGTACATTTTGATGCTGAAAACAATATTTTAGTAGGTATACTTTATTGTTATACCAAAGTATAAATTGGAAAACGATAAGTACTTATACGTGTGCCTCCCTATTAATTCAAAACAAAAAAAAATACTGATAACATTTGTTTGTACATTACTTAACAAAGATAATTAATTATTTATTGGTAACCTTTTTATCGTTGAACCAGACGAAACAAATTTCATGTTTATTATAAAAACATCTGCTATCTATTATTTAAAAAATATTAATTGTTTAAGAGTTCATAACTACTTAAGTGTTAACAAACTCATGTTTTTATTTAAAAGGACTTATTGCAGAATACGATGTCATTCTTTCTTAGGTATTTTCTATTTTCTTTATCTTAAACAAGCATCTTAGAATCACAGTGCAGAATCATAAATAATTAAACCAAGAATCGGTCAATAGATGCGGAGTGTGGGCACTTAATTTATTCCATTTTGCGATGCATTCTGCATAGGGCTGCCATCCGTCCGGGTTTCCCCGGATTTGTCCTCGTTTGGAGCCCGTCCGAGGGTCGTCCGGGCGGATTTTGAAGAAGTGTCTGGGGAAAACCCGGACCATTGTGTGAAATTAAAAAATAATATGAAAATGAGGTCTTGTTTTTTTACTTATTATTTTCGGTCTCGTCCGGGGAAAAAATGCGATTTACGCCAAATGTCCGGGTTTTTTGAATCTATGCCCGGGTTTGCCGAAATTCGAGATGGCAGCCCTAATTCTGCATTTACTACGATATTTAAGTATCTATTGAGTAGCTTACCTCCTTATTACCCATACCTACTTATCCAATTAAATATTTTTCTTACTAGACATTTCTCAAATCCCAAGAAGGCACAGACGGTATTTACTTATAATCCTGGAGGTAGGCCCATTGGATAGTTCCTTCTATCCAGTACTTATAAATAAAAACAAACATTTTGTTCACTTATCTAAACGACCAAATACAGACCATCCATGTCGTTTATCTCGTTCGAATAGGTATTTACACCATGTTATCACTATGTTACGTCATGTTGTTACCTACGGGGATCCCAGGGATAGATAGTGAGAGATTACTTACCTATGAGTTAACCGATTTTTACTCGTGTCATAGAGTAGGTACCTACTTATTAACAAAAATGTGTAAATAGTAGGTAGTATAGTACTAGGAGAGCACGAATAAGTATGGCTCTTCGGCTTTCGAGAGATAATACAGACAGATATTGTAATGATAATGATTATTTCACAGATAAACGCAGGTGGCATGAATTGGACGGCAAAAATGATTTTCTTTTTGTAATTATAATTAATTTGTAAAATAATAAGAAAATGTAATTTGAATGGATACCTAAGATTGTAATAGACAGCTGTGTTGCTGGGAAGTTTGTTTATCACCATTTATTCTTCGCAGCCATAACACGAGGAAACGGTGAAAGGGGGGCGTCCAATATAAGTATTATTTTAATAAACATATTTGACTTTGACGATAATGATCTGTATTTTGAGTTCGGTTGCAAATTATTCAGATCAATGACAACTATTATAAGGGTAAAGGGTTACATCGTTATAAACGACTTTCTTATTCAATACACAGTAGGTCAGATTATTGTGAAATGGTTAATAATAATTATACTAGTTTACTTTGATAAGTAGACCCCTAAAGTAAGTTAAGGTTACGGCTTAAAGCTTGCACTTTTTTACCAAGGGCGTGATGGAAAAGAGCAATTTAACTTTTAACACAATTACACAGTAGCAGTGATCTTTTGTACCCGAGAGCCCCAAATACCCTCTCCTGTCCCCCGACGGGAACGGCATGCATAGTAGCATTTTTTACCCAGCGACAAAAAAAAGGTACCTTGCTACTAATAGTTAGGTACAGTCAGATTTCAGTGACGTAAAAAAAATGCTATTTATCAATCGTTGAATTGAATCGAATGCTATAGGTACCTAGGTACATAATGATCGCAACTTATCTTCTTCTATTATGTATGAGTATGTTAAATACATTAAGAAGGGGTATAATAAACATTATCAGAGCAATAAAACCAGTTTCCATGTGTCCCACAGCGATAGTTTGGTATCACGCTGACCCACGCATGGTTAGCCTGTAATTCAGTATCTGATAAACCCTGATAAGAATATAGTAGATATTATGATGATGATGTCAAAATGACAAACACATTCCAGGGTAGATAGTTCTTATTTATTGGTAGTGTGATAATATCGGATGTTTTTGATTTCAGGTAATAATTTATTCACATAAATAGGTACCTACCCTAAAAAGATAAGTGTATTAGGTACACTGTAAGTACCTCTACAGTAACACTATCTATCTATTTTTACTACGTAGGTACCTACCTTATTTTTTTACTTAATTTAAGGAAAACATGAATGAAAAACAGACTGATAAAGACTCCTCGACGTAATGCATACTTTAAAAGTATTTTCTGCTGTGCTGGTGTTTAAAACATAGTCTTATGTTTACCACAGTTATTGGAAGAAAAATGGTTTTATAAATATTTATTTAATTAGGTACCTATCTTCATAAAATTCTTAATTTAGAAAACCGGCACCTTTACCTATGTTTAATTTCCGTACTACACACGCAAGCATCTATATAGGTACGTACTAGATACGTAGATATACATTGATACGCATATACTGTCCACACACACAATCATACATACATATAGACATATACCTACCTCTATATACATAACCATTAGGTACCTATATTTAGTCCGTAGTTCTAACTGCGCTTATCTTACATTTCCTAGCCGAAGTAAACAAATGCCCGACTCTAGTCTTGTCATAGTCGACACGTGTCAATACCGTGTCGACTTACGACCGTATTGTGTCCGATAGTGGTGCATGAGGTTAAGTTCATGATCCGGTCAAGGATTGGATGGGTGGTCGCGGTGGAAGAATGTGATGCTAATTAGTTGGGTAGCTGTTTTCTGTTAGATTTTGTCTAGTCCAAATCTAATAGAAACGTCTAGTTTGACGTTAGATTTGGGAAAAGTGAAAATCTAATTTTCTTTGTTTGTTACGGGACGTTTGTTACGGGTCTTTCTTATGTTACGGGAGTTAGTTGAGGTGCTTGATAATGCACCAACTATGGCAGATAAAACACTAGAATTTTTCACCCGTATTTCACAACTGAACTTGTGACTGAACATAACCACTTTTGTAACTTCAATACTTACCTACCTAAGTATCTTAGTTATCCAAGACTCATTTTCGCATTTTCAACTATAACTCAAACTCAAAACAAACTTAACACTCAAACAAATATTTGCTATTCTCCATAATCAAACCTTAACTTACATGACGTTTACCGATCATAATAAAGGTTAATTTACTACATAAAGTTTAACCTGTCTGACCTTTAGAATACCCGCAGACTAGAAACTTTTAATCGGCCCACAGTGTGTTTGGTCTCATAAATCAGTATGAAGATGAATAGTTGTACGCACATTATAAAGATCAGGCATTTAGCCGGTGTCAGACCTACTGAAAACTTTGATTTTAATCAAGATTATCTTGATATATCTAGGCGGCTGGTTGACGCTTCTCGTGACCAAAAGGCTGGCTATTACCTCGGACAAAGAATCAGCATGGCGATCCAACGAGGTAATGCTGCCAGCCTCTTGGGCACGCTGAAAGTCGACACCGATGGAGATGTTTTTTTTTTTTACTAGGATAATTTTCTTTTTATCTTTATGGTAAATTTTTGCAAACCCATCCATTTTATCAGGTTTTCTTTAAAAAAATGCCAGTCATCGGGTCAACAGTAACTGTCGGCCAACTATTTAGTTTGCATTGTGTAGCTACGTTTAAGCTGAGCAGTTTTAGGAAACTATAGCGATAGTCAAGGGCAAAGTATACTGCGTAGTATGTAATTATAATTAGTGATTTTTGACCGAGAAACCAGTTTCGGAAACAATAAGGTTGTAAAGTTATCAATATGTAAAATAATCAATCAAGTTGTAGTCGGATTAAGACTGATGTTTGATGGAATTCAATTTGGTTGAATATAAATGCGCATATTTTCATTGAAGTTTTCGAAGAAAAAAAGGAGAAAATAGCTTATTTTCATCGAGAGAATTTCGTAGACGAACGCATTGAAACTTTTTTTTCTTACAATTAGGTACTTAAAATATTTTTCTTGATAAGGTTACGTATTTTGTTTCAGTAAAATTGAGAATTCCATTACAATAACAATATTTTCTTTTCCTCCAATTTTTGACCACTTTTTCTTACTAACATACATATGATTCAAAATATACCTATACCTACCAACATTTTTGCTATCCAAATCTGTGCAAATATATAGGTCCACCCAATGCCTTCGAATGCCGGACACACAGCAAAATCATTCATTTATTTACATCAATTACATTCAAGTACATAAGTACTGAAGATATTTGCTGTTACAGTTAATTTCTTATCAAACTAAGGTAATCCCAACGTGACATTTGAACCTGCAGTTAATTTAATCTGTCTGATAAGCGGTTACTACACTCGGGTTCTTTCAGTTAAGATGCAATTACAATGATAAAACAGTTAACCGCTTTCAAAAAAAGATGCACTATGAATGGGGCTTTTGATTGCATAATAATCTTAAATCAAATGATATAATATTACTAACCGACAATCTCTATAATGTAATTTAACTGTGGTAGGTAGGTAAGTAAATCAACGTTAAAAAGACATTATCAATTTACTTCACATGAAGCGTTTGTATAAAATTCATATTCTAAGAAAACTCGACGTAGTTTTCCGCTTTCCCTTTATGAAAATTACTACATAGTTAAAAAGTCTACGCAAACAAAATATCAATAAAAATATGCACGCACAAAAAATTCATTGATCAATTTTATTATTTTGACAAACATGTTTCACTATTGGTCGATACGACAATGAATCTATTAGCTCATTCATTTATACATGTCTAGTGTATCCAGAATCTTATTTATGTACTTATCTATGTACTGTTGTATGTATTGTTCAGTTACATGTCATGATCCGCTGTGAACGCACGCGTCTGCGATAAAAATATCCGAATTTACGTACGCGACTGTGGTTAGAACAAAAGACAACAGTTTTATATTAGAGTGAACTAAATTAGTGTTTTACAATCATCGAATAATTGTTTGTGATTTAATTTAAAAAATCGATTAATATCGATTAGATATTTTTTTTTTAATTTGATGCGGATTTTCGAAAGGTAAGTTTAGCTTTTTGTTATTATTATTTGTGTGTAAGTGATTAGTAATTGTGTTAATTAATCAAAAATAGGTATAATTAAGTTCCACGTGACTGATACTACACACCTGTGTTTGTTTACCAAAAGATAAATATAAACGACTAAAGGGCGACTAAGATTAGGAATAATTTTCTTTCACTATCAAGGGGCTAGGCCGCTTGTCATGTTACAGTTATTTTTTTTATCTATTTCACGATTTTCGCGTGTAAATGTTATCGGAATTTATCAATAATTTTGTTATTTATCAGCAACTGGAGCAACATTGACTTACTTCATGATTATTTGTTATTTCGTTGGTTGAAGTATTAATTTGAATATGCACATACATTTATCAAGCTAATTGAATAAAAAAATAAATAGATATTCTATTCTCTCTTATGTTTATTCCTGCCAATAATTATTTTTTTATTATTGTTGGTTTACTACATACCTAATAAAAATTATGTAGATTAAAGAAAACATAATCAGCTGATATAACTGATAAGCGAAATTGTACCATTCACATATCTTTTGTTTTTTATGAATTGAATTATATTTGAAAAATACGCCAACCTCTCTATGAAATTCTCTTTATGTACTGAACATTTATTTTATTATAGGTATTATTATAAATCAATTAGGTATTTACTACAAAACTAATTACTAAGTACTTAAATGTATTGAAAACTTAGCGTTTTCCCGCGATTTTACGTGCGTCGAATGGGAAGTACTGTCCGTACCAGGATAAAATATAGCCTACGTTACTCAGGAAGAGTGTAGCTTTCCAACAATGAAACAATTTGTTCAAAAAGTCCAGAAGTTTCGGAGCCTTTAGAGTACAAACAAAAAAATATTTCCTCTTTATTATATTAGTATAGATGGATATGTTTTTAATTATTAAACAGTTAGATGATACGCATAATCAATGGCTATTTTAAACTTATTTTGGACATAAACTCAAATTCTGCCTATTCATTGTAACGTTGTAAATGCCTAGTTTGTGTGAGTCAGAAAATATACAAGTTTTCTATAAGATGTTGCGACATACGTGCGTCGTTAGATTTGGAGTTTTCCCTCCAAAGGAAATATAATATGTACACAAGTGCGCATCAAAAATCTTGCCTTTGTTTACTAACATAAAAATTGAAATAAGTGTTGCGTATTTTTTTGACCTTCAAAAAGTGCTGATTTTCAGCCTACTTTGATTAAATGAATTTTATTTTGATTTTTTAAATGATTAGATATTAATTAAAATAATTCTGGGTTCTTCGTATTCACTTTTCGGTAGCACTCAGTATGATGGTAACAGGTTTGATGGTTCCATAATATAATTAACATATTTAGATAAAGGATAGAAAAAATTTGTTCATGTTCAGTCAATTAAAAAATCTGGCAAAGTATATCAAAAGGCTTAAAACGCAGTCTTAGTAGCGACCAACCTAGCTTCGCAAGGGTGAAAAATATGTATCCTATCTTCATCTTGCACTATTACTATTACTTACTCTATTTAAGAAACCCATAGGTAGTTTTAGAGATTTAAGGATATACGCAGGGAGGGAAAGACATCGTGAAGCGACTGTTTATACTTACTAAGTAAATATTTACTTACAGGTATTATTAGTTCACATAGGTACTATAAAAAAGGACTATGCCTATATTACTGCATTTTATAGGTAAAAGTTTACACGTGTGACTAACCATTTGTTAGTTCTAGCCTAAGATGAAAAATGTTATGCAATAAAAGTCGTCTCTAAATCTTATGTATCCAGTTTTACAATTATGCTGACTAACAGTGATTCTCTCAGTTACAATCAGTGGTGATAAACATTAGTTAACACTCTATTTATGAAGGGATTGTATAAAAACTTCTTTTATTTATTTTCCGGCTAGACTTTGTACTTGATCTGATTTGTATGAGATAAGAATGGTTATAGTGAAGTGGAGATTACGATTTTCTAAAAATAAGAATTTATCTGAACAGCAGCTGAGTACCAGTGTTTTACGAGGAGCGACTGCCTACGCGACCTCCTTAATACCCCTAGGTAAGACAGGTTGTCAGACTTAATGGCTTTTGACTACCCGTAACGACTGCCAAAGATGTTCAAATGACAGCCGGGACCTACAGTTCAACGTGCTTTCCGAAGTGCTTTTCGGAAGAACTCGTTAAGATAGTCACCCATACACGAACCGACCACACCGACTAAACCAAATAAGAATTTTCAATTTGTGGAAATTCCCATAGGTCCCAATTGAAGACAAAAAGTCTGACAGCCAGTCTTACCAAGGGTTATCTGAATAACTGAGTTGAGGAGGTCAGTTAAGCAGTCACTGCATTATTTAATGACACCGGAGATATCTTACAACAAAAAATAACGTTAGTATGAGTTACAATGACCGTGAGTACATGTGAACTTGTGTCGGTCTTTATGACATTAAGTGCGCTTATTGAAGGTTCCGGTGTTTTAACTCTACTCGAAGAAAGAAGGCTCAAATGCATTCTTTGTTCGACCATGAAGAAAAGAGTTGTCTATAGTCAGACTGGTCCGTCATCGCTACTCCAAAATTCTTGGTCCCACATTGACGTGGTTCTGATGGAATTATATTTCTTTTAAGGGCTGAGCATTTTACAGTCCAAATTAAATTATTAAAAGGGAAATCTAACCCAAATTACAATAATTTCGAATATTTCAGTGAAATATACAGTAGGAAAATTATTTTTATTTAATGCCAGAATTAAAGATAGTTGTCAATAATATATGAAATGGGTACTTACTTGATTAAATTAACATAATTATTTACGTCATAGCATACAATCATGTAACCTTTTGTGAAGTAAAATTAGTCCTATTATGCGAATGACGCTGAAATATATTTTTAGTACAAAAAATAGATTAAATATGTTTTATTCATAGTCATTAGACTACACGTAAAAAACTTGCATGGATTACCATAGAACGTATGGAAGTACTGGAAATTGTATGTCGTCGTCTCGAAGTGGAAAACGCGGAAAAGCATTATTTTTCGAATCACTAAAGTAGGTAGGTGATTTATAATTTAAGTAAGTGATCGAATGATATAAAGCTGAAGAATTTGTTTATTTGCTAGACCTACTGGTCAGTCAATTGAATATTGACATAGTTTTCCATTTATTTAGTTTGTATTATGTATTTGAGATCAGCCAAAGCAGCTTAGAGATTTCCAATTTGATTATTTCTCGAGGATTAATAATTAAACAAAGTCAGGAAATACAAAACACACATATTATTTACTTATTCCGCAGGTAGATTATTTGTAACCCAAATATAAAATGAAAAACAATTTGTTCCTGTAATTTTTTCCGCAATTTTCCGGATCAGTTTTTCTCATTATATCTTGTTTTTGCTTATTTTTATCCTTGGAAGGGTTTGTTTTCGTTCCATATATTTTTAGGAAGACTTTTTTGTAATTATGTATGTGACCTACTTTTTATCTACACTTATGTAATAGAGACGTATATTTTTTTGTATGTTTGTAAAGGCACTGAAAGTACTGAATCGCTTTGAAAAAATAATTATAATTCTTTCATTGTTGGAAAGGTCTTCCCAAGTAACACATACGCTATTTTTAATTCCTGTACGGTAGTAGTTATCACGAGATGCGGGTGAAACCGCGGCAAAACGACTACATTTTACATACAGAGACCTTTATCAAGAAAACATTTGATCTAAAGATTTTCCTCCTCAATTCTGCTAATACTCTACATTTCTCCCAACAATTTACCACAAACACTAGCATAGACAAAGTCAGTTATTTTAAATAAAGAGTGACGCTACCCGACCTCGGGCGCACAATTAGGTGGCAACACCAGTAAATCAGAGGCGGAGGTCAGCTGGACCCGATGTGTTGTGCTGACATTTAGCCCGACTCTACTGGGATTGCTAACAAAATCATTACTTGAGGCTAATAGGAGATTGATATAGGTACTTTGCTACGGTAAAAAGAAGTTTATGCATGCAACATAACGTGCATGCTGTGACGAAAGTTCTTCTCCGCAGCCTAACTTAGAACCAAGTTGACCACTAATATGGTCGTGCGTTTTTTTTTAATCCGCTGTTAACTTTGATTTCATAGAAAAAAGTCATTGTTAAAGTTATGAAAACTGAAATTTATGTTGTTGGCAAACTTGGGCCTAAAAATTCAGTCTGTATGATTTAAATAAAATAATGCTAAGCCAATAAAATAAAAGATGTTTTATTTCACGATGGCTCAACGTGAAAAAAAAATATCTGTAGTTTTGGTACTACCATTTGAGATTGAGTTTCCTCTAGGGGGGCAATTGTGCATGAAGCGCTTTTTCTTGTTTTATAACGCATTTTTATTTCTCTCTATATTGCGTGAGCGTGTGACCATTTTTTTTCATATTGCACAACCAAACAAGATTTTGCACAACATTCTATCTTAGTCATAGATTTTAGCCAATCTTTATCAAGCCACTTGATATCCATTAGGAAGAAGGAAAGTAGGTATAATAGTTATTTGTTATACAAGAGTGCAAAGTTGCTTTTTAACCGCGGGCTCAATTTTGATGACCGAGCAAGCGAAGGATTCTAAAATTGAAACACGAGCGTAGCGAGTGTTTCAATAATTAGAATCCTGAGCGATAGCGAGGGAATCAAAAGAGCACAAGGTGAAAAATCTTTGCACTCGAGTGCAACACGTAACTTTTCATCCCACCTCATCGAGGAAATTATTCATCGAGCAAAAAAACAAAATGGCGCGCACATTCGAGTATCAAATTAAAAAGATGTACCTATTAAAGTTCATATATTTGAAAACTCACTTTAAAAATGTAACGACGTTAAAAATCTGTGTAAAAACAATAATAAAAAATACTTAATTAATTGAATAATTATTTTAAGCAGTATTTTATTTGTTTAATATGTTTTTGTTTGAAAAGTCTTATCGAGATTGTCACAAATGGAGTATTGCACACGATGTTCTAAATTCAAATCACTTTGCCGCTCTAGAGGATAAAAACGACTTTTGCGCTCAGATATCAAAGGGTAAAACTACTCTTTCCGAGATGGTGGGATGAAAAATATATTAATTACGTCACAATTTTATTGATAGTTGAATACAAACGGTCTCTGCGGTCGACAAATTGACGGTCATATGTCAACTGTGTTTGTATCAATCAAGCATTTGTTTTTATGTATGGAAATAGATGTAAACGTGTGCTAAATATGATTGTAGATTCTGCTGCTGCTGTGCGATTTTTTGCAAGAGTTACCGTTGCCCTGGTTGTCGTTGCCTTTGCCCTGGCTTAAGAAGGAACATGATGGGTTTTACTTAGTTAGTAAGAGTCTGACACTCCCTTACGTTGCACCGGGGGGTAATTTGATGTTTTCCCATCGAAAAAATGGAAAGGCAAAGACAAGATGGATTGATTGCCTGAAGATCATATGTTTTTATCTGGATCAGTAGATAGTTCCTGAGATTAAGCACACAAAAAATGTCGGTCCATACAAAAAATTCATTTTTAGACTTTTAGATAGAAGACTTAATAAAATATTTTACGTAGACAAGCATCCATTTTAGTTTGATGCCATTCCTAAAATTGAGTAGCAAGACACATAACAGACATGTCGTGTCCCGCAGTAATTGCCGTATACATCGATATTGGATAGGTTAAAAGGTCCTCTAACAGATTGAAACTGACCAATATAAAATACGACGTACAACAAATCCATTATTTATATGACTTCGTAGTAATACTTCGTAGTTTCTTTCTTCAAAAAGTTGTTCAAACAGTTATTTTTGTATGACGCTCGCAATTGAATGAAAAGCCTTTTTTCAACAACTACCTACAGTTAAAAATTAAATATAAAAAATTACTCAAAACCTAGTTCAATATACTAGTATTTCATTCATTTGCAGTTCAGTACAGCAAAATATTGTACGATTGCGTACAAAGTGAAGTAATAAACGATTTATTTATTTTAGGCATACGAAATTGTTACTGTTTTTCCGAAGTTCCGGCAGTTGGGTAGATAACTGGCGCCTGCACACCTGTTCGTAACAGATAAGCCGATTGATAGATTACTGTAGTTAATGGCAATCCTTTCAGTTGATATCATATCGTTAACGTGTATAACCCAAAGAAAAAATATTAACGTGAAAGTTAACCAAAAAAATATAAAGCGAATTAAATACTTAGGTATGTAATTTCAATAAAAAAAATTATGGTCTTCAGTTAAAAGCCTCTCAAGGAAAAGTATTAATTAGGAAGGAACTAGTCTATTATGCTCCAAAAAGTATTCACTAATGACTCATCTATTTCTATGGCAAACATTTAAATCGGTTGAATGGCTCTTTTATGGCCTAAAACAAAGATAAATTAACTAACTTTGTGCTAGGATAGGATGAGTTTGCAAAAATTCTGAGATGAGTTGGCGTGTAACCATAATACGCCACGTATCTTTTACAAAGTTACACAATATTTACTAACACAAGACCAAAATAGAGTTCGCCTAACCGAGTTAAGGTCATGGTACACATGAACGCCACGGCAAGGGACAGTGGTAGGTGCAAGCTCGATGTCATCCCGCCGTTGGCTTTTTTTATTGACTCTATAAGAAAATTAAGTATACGAGACTAGTCGTTTTCCCGCGGATTTACCCGCTTCTTGAGAAATACTGCCCGTACTGAGACAAAATTAATCCTATATTACTCAGCAGTTTTCCAACAGTGAAATCATTTTTCAGAGCTGTTACAAACCAGCCGTTACAAGCCGGGTACAAAGAAACAAACAAAAATAACAAAATCAAAAAAAGCAGCGCATATTAGCTTTTTCCCATCTACCGTAATTCAAATCGATTATTTACATATTTAATGTCAACCTCCTGAAATTTTGCACGGATGCAAATCAACAGCCTGTAGATATTATCATTTAAGGTTCAAATTCCACTTCCACAAGTTAATCGTCGATTTGGTGTGCCGACGTGTGCTACGACCTTTAGACTTTGCTACTAAAACGGTAATTCAAACCCACCTGACGTGGTCTGACGTCATTTGACGTTTACAAAGAATGACAGTGCGGATCGCAGTTTTTTTTTTAAATTCATTACAGTTGGTTTCATCAGCCTCAGTTCATGAGTCATAGGTTATGGTAGACCAGATAAATAGAGGATGTAGATGGATGCACAGATAAAAATATGTGTTTTTAGATGACTGAGTTTGTGGTAGGTAATGCACTTATAATTATATGTTTACATGTACCTACATAGGTAAGTAGATCTAGATTCTTTTGGAAGTGTGTAATAGGGATCCAGTCTAACTGGATGCAGCTGAGTACCAGTGTTTTACAAGGAGCGACTGCCTATCTGACCTCAACCCAGTTACCCGAGCATCCCAATACCCCATGGAAACCGCTGGTGGAAACTAGTCAATAGAATTAACTGGAATACATGTAGTTATACCTACTTCTAAAATTAAGGTCATTGAATTGCAAAACTCTTAAATAACAATCCAATTCTTGATGTGACGTTTTCCAGTTGAATAATTAGGGATTAAATGTTAATTAATGAGACAGTTGAGCAGTTAAATTGTCTCCCTAACTTATGTATGTTAGGAGTTATTTTTACCTATAGGCATGGGAGGTATTATCGGTGACGAGAATAAGTAGCTTATAACATTGCTTCAGCTTACTAAAACATATACGAGGAGAACATACATTACACAGATCTTATCTTGAGCATAGAGATTTTTCAAATCGGTCAAGAAGTTGCCAAGATTAGAGCGTTTAAACAAACATACTGTCTAGCTTATAGTATTTAGTTTTGAGTTATTCAGGTGTTGTATCATGGAACTAAATCTGAAACTTACCAACTTCATAATGTTTAATGACTACATAGTTACGATAAAAAAACGCATCATATTTTCCTTATACTTAATTACTGTGTGTTACAGGTGTTGTTTTTGTCAGTTCCATACATACCTACTAATCTATATTTTTTATTTTTGTTTTTACCTAAAACGCTCCAAAACTAATTAACCGATTTGAAAAATTATTTCATTGTTGGAAAGGTACACTTTTCCTGAGTTACATAGGCTGTTCTATCCGGGTTTATGAGGGTGACACTGCTGGCAGAAGCTAGAGTGATTATAATAATACCATTGTCCATTGCAAATAGCTTCCTTTTCCAATACGCCCATTGGATATTATGTACATTCATTCATCATCATCCTCCAAGCCTTTTCTCAACTATGTTGGGGTCGGCTTCCAATCTAACCGGATTGAAATACAAGCAGCTGAGTACAAGTGCTTTACCAGGAGCGACTGCCTATCTAACCTCCTCAACCCAATCCGGGCAACATTTGGGACTTGACGTAAAACCAGAGAAAATGTCCAAACCAGGAATCAAACTCCAACTAGCTCACTTGATAGTAAGTATGTACTGTAGTTATATTATATCTGTTTAACTAGAACAAATATTTGAGCAAAATGGAGAGCCGTAGAAACGCTAACATTGATTTAATATGATAACGAGTTAGTTAACGATTACTAATTAAGCATTTTGATGTGTCACTGAGGCCTCTGCTTCTAACAGTTATTTGGTTTAGTTTGCTACTAACATTCTATTAATACTATTTACAATATCACTGCTTTATTTAGGAGCATATTGATTTAATTTTAAAAAATGCTGATATTATGAAAAACACAACAGCAACTTTATTTTGGTTTTCGTAGGAAAAGGTTCAACGAATTTCAGAAAATCTTGGATTTAATAGTTTATCTACATAACAAATACATACAATATATGTATTTACAAAATAAAATATTCAGGAACAATCAACTGATAATAAACCTTAACTTTTGTATTACGGAAACTCTGAAATAGACTGAAAAATAAAAGTAAATAACAGGTAAGTAGTAATTGAATTTTCCTTCCTTGGAAAATGGGTGAAAAACACTTCACGGTCGTATTGTGAAGTTCAACGAAATGGCAGACAAAATATTTCGAGTGTCATCAATTTTAATGACGGCGCTGCTGACTTTCAGTACCTACTGAAACTGAAGTATTATAAAAATAGTAGTAGTAGTAGTAGGTAGGTAACTATTAATATGTGTTACTATTAATGTATACTATTAATGTATATTGTTTTGTGATTAAGTTGACACTTTATTTAGCGGTTGTAGGTAAAATTATTAAATTTAATCATTAAGGTAGTGTGTTTTGGATGGCACGTTAAACAGAAGCCAGTAAGTCTGACACCAGTCTTACCAAGGGGTTGCCCGGGTAACTGGGTTGAGGGGGTCAGATAGGGCAGTCGCTCCTTGTAAAGCACTGGTACTCAGCTACATCCGGTTAGACCGGAAGCCAACCCCAACATAGTTGGGAAAAAGGCTCGGAGGATGATGGTTTTGTAAACTTATACGTATACTATGTTTTTCACAACAAATCTATTTGGAAAACATTTTTTTTTCACAATTTGAATACCTACATATTTTTCATCATATTTAAATAATCAAAAAATGCAAGCACGTGTAGCAAGACCATTAATGGATTAAATTTAAATTAATTAACAGAAATTAAAAATGTTAACGAGGCACTATGCATTAATTAAACAATTAAAATGCAATTTATCAAGTTTCATATTTTATAAAATCGTGACGTTCGTACCTAAACTGTGAGATATCCTTTTCATGTTTGTTTTGTCTATACTACTCTATACTAATATAATAAAGTTGGAAAGCGTGGAGCTTTCTTCTTCTACGTTAAAATACCCAGGTACGGGCAATAGCATTAGATACGGCTGTCTGCTGGCGGCTGGCGGCTGACTGTTGAATATTTAGTTTTCATAACATCTATACTCAGTTCATGTTATACAGCTGAAGAGTTTGTATACTTGAACGCCTTTAACCTCAGGAACTACAGGGTCCATTTGAAAAATTATTTCTTATTTAAGTGTAAAAAATATATAAAGAGAAATTATAATTTGGTAAGATAACTTATAATTTAAATTTTAGAATTTAATGACGTAAATATGTTAAAAACAATACATAAAAGTAGTTGTAGTTATCATAAAATATGAACTTTCAAATGAAAAAGATTTATTATGCTTTTAAAACTGACATTTGACTCAAGAATGATATCAGCAATGATGTATTAGGAAACCTTTTCAAAATTAATAGTCTACAATAACAAAACTATTAAATAGTAATTATTTACGCACTGATCAATTCAATTTAATATCCTTAGTTCCTATGATGAACTTCATAATCTATACTATCGTAATAGTTTTTTGTCCTCCCGAAACTACTGAACCGATTTGAAAAAATTCATTCACTTTTGGAAAGCTACACTCTTCCCGAGTAACAAAGGCTTTATAGCAATAAAAGAAAATAAATTAAACAGCCTGATTGAGAACCTTTTTGGGAAGTCGGTAAAAAAATGGGTAATGCACTTTATATTCTTGTAAATGATTTTGGATAGATGATCGATCAAAGTCGGAAACTTAGTACAAGTTTTTTATATTAATTGTCATCATATTTGTTCGCACTAAGGAACTGGTTTTGAATGTAAAATATCTATATCTCTATAGAATCAATTAATATACGCGATCAACATAATATTGAAATACAATTTTTGTTGTTATTGCAATAAATTGTAATTAACTATGTAGTGCATAATTAAATTTACTGAGTGTTACTAACTTTTGCAGTTTATAAGCAAACAAAAGTTCGATCGTTTTTTTGAGTCCCGATGACTTGTGCCCACCACATGTGCGACACATGTCTCTCTCTCTCTTATGTACTCTCTTATGTACTCTCTTATATACTCTCTTATGTACTCTCTTATGTACTCTCTTATGTACTCTCTTATGTACTCTCTTATGTACTCTCTTATCTACTCTCTTATGTACTCTCTTATTTACTCTCTTATTTACTCTCTTATGTACTCTCTTATGTACTCTCTTATGTGCCCTCTTATGTACTCTCTTATCTACACGACATGCGTGGGTGCAGTTTAAGTGAGTGCCAGAATTTGACTGGCCCGTCTATGTGCCTTTTGGAGTCACGGTAACTCTTCAAACAATCCTGCACCTCCAACCAGTTTTCAGACCTGAAGGATCTTATGAGAACTAAGGGTTACTGTTACAATATTCATCATCATCTCAGCCATAGGACGTCCACTGCTGAACATAGGCCTCCCTCTTAGATCTCCACAGATACCTGTTGGAAGCGACCTGCATCCAGCGTCTTCCGGCGACTGTTACAATATTCACTTTTAACTTTGTATCATTTACGGCCAGTTTCTTCATCAAAAGTTAAAGTTAAAGTAATGTCTAAAGTTAAAGTAACGGTCAAATTCGTTTTTTTCAAGGCTAAAGTGACAGCAAAATTCATAGAAAAATTGAATTTAACTGTTACTTTTACTTTAGACATTACTTTGACTTTCACTTTGGCTTTAACTTTTGATGAAGTAACTGGCTGTTAGCATTGCAAAAAAATACCGTATAAGGATGGTCTTGAGATTATTTTAATAAAAGCAGATTTCACACTTCATAGTTATTTCACCGGTTAAGCGGTTTGTCAACAGTCTTGTTTGTCGTAAATTAAAAATGTTTGCACGTCTGCCTTCAAATTAGTTAGTCGTTGAACTTGCCAAACTTGCTTCCGAAAGTGTCAGTGTTTTTTTTTAATTTAAATTATTTCGGTAAACTCAAATAGAGATGAGAACTCAATTAAGAAATGCATTATTATGTTTACGCCTGATCAAATTATTTATTATTTATCTTCTTAAGTGTTATGTTACGCATCCACATAACTTTGAGTTTAATCTATTATCACGGTTCTCACCATATTAAATCATCCACAGATTGATTCAAACCAAGATGCGCTTACTGCGCTTATTCCATAGACGGGTGAACCATCCATTTCATACTGCGGATGCTCTTTCGAGAAACCAGTAATCCGTTATCATTTGTTAATCTTGGAAAGCCATTTTAAGAAGACTGAAAGTCTGACAAACCAGTGTTATGCATTTTGTGAAATACTGTTACATGCACTCTTTGGGTTACATGCACTTCAGACTGCCATCGTTCTTTTTAAAAATACTGGTTTTCAGATGCATCCAGTTTTATGAAAGCCGGAGAGGTCTTTGCAGATGGAAAATGATGTTGTAGTAACTTTTTGTGACCATATTCCGGTTCCTGCAGCTAATTTTGATGAATAATCTTGTTGGATACAGCCTAGGCAGATGATCAGTTGAACTTCATATTTAAGAAAATGCTGATACAAATATTATGCGAATAATTACATTTAAGTGCATCCGGATAAAGATAAAGGTCATTTAATAATATAGATAGGAACAAACCTATTACTGATGATTTTAAATGTCAAAATATTAATTGATTGACAACAAACGCATCTGCATAATACAATCGGGCCTGAATAGATGGGTTCCGCATACCTATGTACATAGTAAGGAAATTGAAATTAGTAGAAACTAGAGAATTATTGCCTTACTACAAAAGAGGTTTGTCATGTGTTTTAGAAAATTTTGCATGAAGAATTTTCCTAAAATACATGACTAAAGTCTATTTAAGTTTTTAGTGGTAAGACCATTTGCCTTTAAGACGGTTAATTCTTATTTGCCACTGCTACTTTATTATAACTGCCACTGCTGGGCAAAGGCCTCTCCGTCTCGCTTCCACCCTGTCCAATCTTTCGACCAAGTCCACCAGTCAACCCAGAAACTCGTCTGCGGTATCCATCTTGAGGCATGCACTGGATGACTATAGTGGCTCATCTCTTTTATTTTTTCCAAATCCTTTTTTAATCGTTTTTTCCAATTCTTCTTTTATGAACAGATTTAATTCGATTTAGTTCGCATCCTGATGAGGTACTTATGCACCTGTATGACAACAACACTAAAAGCTAAAATTAAAAAAAAAAAAATGCAACATTTATCTTTTTAATCTAAATATTATATAAAAGGCATAATAAGTGGAAGATTTTTAAGTGGTATTTAATACTAGACTTAAATAAAAGCTTTTTATATTTATATATCTTGCACAGGTGTGCTTATATATTTTATTTTGGAACTTGTGAAAGGAACTCTGAAAGGTCATCATATAATTAGGTGTGTGGATACTCTTGCACCATCCCATCTTCCTAGCTCGGTGCGATGTAGCCTGCAAAGAACTCATTTTTTTATTTATTCCACGTTTTCTCAGCTGCAAGCGGTTACACTGAAGCCGACCCTAACATGATTGGGAAAAGACTCTGAGGGATTGGGAAGAGAGAGATGGGGTATTTAATCATAAAGCTGTAGATTATAATTATTTGCAAATAAGTTCTGATATAAGGTATGTTGTTTTATATAGGTAAGTCATTCCTTTTTTTGCAGGTAAGTTGTCTTCTGAATATTAGAAAACAAGGTGGAAAGAAAAACAAAGGTTTGTTATTAAAATAATGTTACATATTTTTATAGTTCTATAATTATCTTTCTTTTGAAACTTTTGGAACTTTCTTTTGTTATTTGATAATTGAAAAAGTATTTTAAGAAATGGGGTAAAGTTCATTAAAGGAAAGAGTTAATAATAAAAAGGACTTCTTAAATATGGTAGGAGGAAAAAAAACATTTGAATGTAACAAGTTTAAACGGCTTCAGTTTGCTTGACTACGCAACCCAAGTAAGGGGCTAATATTTTTTGCAGAGCTTCTTACACAAATCAAAGTTATACTGTTATTAATCAATTACAAAATTTGTTATTGATAAAAAACGACCAAAAATATTTTCAAAATTAATATATTCACACTTCGGATTATTTTGACAACTTTATGTGCTGTGTAGGTACATAACCTACGACAATTTAAGTATTTGATAAAAATAAATATATTAGAACAATCAGTAATTTATTATATCAATGTTAGAGATCGACATAATACCTGCTTATTATAAATATCTTGCAAGACTTTCGAATATTTCATCATCGTTAAGGTCACCCTGAAGATTCTCATTTTTTTTTTAAATAAAAATCTTTATTCTTCTCTTCAATTACAGTGTTAAGTACATTACGAACAACTAAACAAATATGAATTGCAATTCTACCTAATTTTGAGTACAAAAAATCAAAATCAAAGTCAAAATGTTTTTATTTCAATTGGCTTTTTCATGCTCCTATGAATAGTCATACTAGTTGCACGGTTCCAAAAAGAAGAATGTCTATGGTCTCATGGAGAAGAGCTGGCAAGAGACTCCATGGACACTTTTTTAATGAAAGTAATATGTTCACAAGGGCATTTAATAATGATCGTAAGCTGAAAAAGTAGTATTAAAATTCACATACATACTTTACACATACACATACATACTTTTTCCTAACACTTTGTCATGAATTTCCGCAAAGTAGAGCTTGATTCCATACTTTTTCTAAAGTAGTATTTTCCTAACCAATTTTAAAGTGCTCGAAACGATAAATATTAAAAAAAATACTTGATTTCAAAAAAAAAAGATATTTATGTGGGTGGCATCTACATAACACACACGTGATGAATATATTTTCAACTAAATGGAAAAAGAAACACTTTACAATACCGCGTTGACTTTTACAATTCTAATTTGTTAGTCCATTTGTGTATGCAAATGTTTTTTAATAAACAATTATTTACATAAATACTAAATAACAATAATATATAAAGGTTGCAGTAACATCCGTAATGGTTTAAACAGTCGCAGCTGTAAATTGTTTATTTAAATACAACAATAACTCTTAATTTATTGTTTAAAAACCGGTAGAACAAGGATTCTGGATGGTAATGCACTAATTTATACACTAGGTACATGTTTGTCGCTAACATAATGGATTTAATGTGTTGTCTCTTAGCGATAAATCTATATCTATACTAATAAAATAACTATTGAAATGATTTGACAAATATTTTACTGTTACTGGAAAGCATAAAGTAAATAACCACTAGAGAGCGCACTCGCCAATTTCTTCTAAGAACGCAACTCACCACTGCGGGCCGGGGGACGCAGCATAATCCGCGGCTACTATTGGTCAGTTCAAGGTCGAGTTGCATGAGTACGCTCAGCAAGGGATTGCTCTCTTTCAATTAAAAAATATCGATAAAATGTATTTCATCGTAGTAATAAATACTCAATAAAAATCGTATAAGAATAATTAATAAAAATCAGTCTATTACAAAAAAGACCTCCGTACAAGAAAATTATTGATTCTTAAAATGTTATACTAAATTAATAAAGGTATAACTTTTTCGAATTAACGTTTTAGGGTCCTGATTGTTTTTGGTAAAAAACGATAATCGAACGTCTACATATTTCTTGATATATTTTAAATAGGTACACGATGTAATTATTCCAAAATTATGAGGTTTATAAAAACTAAGATAGGCAAAAACATTGTTGGAATCGCTGAACTAAATAAACGTCGGCATTGTTTTAAATATTCAAAACAATTGAGAGTGAAGTGCCTCGAGCAAACAGCACTTCGTTATTGTTGGGGACCAATTTTCCATATTTCTGGAATCTTAAAAAATCTAAAATGAAAATATTTTTTTTATTACATTAAAAGTAATTTGGTCTATGGTCAGTTAATTAACTCATTAGCCAAAATAAAACATTTTTAATCAATGTAAATTTTACTATTATCGATATCCACTTCATCCTTAAAGGTAACAGCCCAAATTTCATCGATAAGAATACAAAGGGCAAGAAAGAGATGGACGTATTAGAATTTCTTAATGAAAGAACATCAACGAGCGTGAGCGCGGTTCACCAACCACCAATTTAAATAGACCCCTGTGGTATTTTGTAATACAATTAAATCAAAGCCAAATTTTGGTATTGATACTTGCCGATGCCATCCTTTTTGTAACTAGATGTCCTGGATTGTTTCCCGCGCCATTTCATCGCGCATGTAGGCATTTTTTTTGTTTTTTACTAAATAAAATCCTCAATAATTTAGCGTGTTCGCAGGTCATACACTTGGTCGCTACTAAAGGATCATACTGATCGTAGCCTTATAGTACGCGCAAAATCGCTAACTTTTGGCGAGCCTCGGGGCACTGTATGCGTAGTCAAGTGGTTTTATAGTCTTTGCTGGAAAGCTACACACTTCTCAAGTAACATAGGCTATATTTTATCCGGGTACGATGTAGTTCAGTAGTTACTACAGGACACGAGTAAAACCGCGGGAAAACGGCTAATAAACTATATCGTTGCATCAACGAGTTATGAAAATATCACCAATTTACATATACTTATTACATAATATTTTTGTAATGAGATCATTACAGGGAATCCTAGGTAATTTTGAGCAAAGCCTTCGATACAGTAACTCATGTGATTATTAATTATAGCTAAACAGTTTATTTTTGTGATAGGCGTATTCAATTTCAGAAAGGTTTAATTTATTTTATGTTCCTTATGAAATATATATCTTACATATTTCGTATCACATCGTGACAGCTTTGTGCACTATTTGATTGGGGATACCCCAAGTACCTTACCTAGGTCCATCCTATATTGAATCTTTAAATGTTACAAGCCGCGTATTCACAAAGGAATAGTGACAAAAATACGTCGTCAAAAGATGTGCAAGTAAACCAAAGTAAATCATCAAATGTCCCCGCCCGTTGTGGGTTAGAAGCGTGAAAAAAACCCATCTTGTTACTTCTTAAGCCCTGTATGTATCAGGGCCGCGGTAACTCTTTTGGACATTCCCGCAGCCCTGGATCGTTGGCGTCTCCAAACTATTGACATTGTGTTTTAAATAATAATAATGAATCTATTTTTTCTTTTCGTTGGCAACAGGTGGCAATTATTCGTTATTAATATTATTTTGATGGACGGCGACTATTAGCATTGAGATTAAAAGATTATATTATCTCTATTGTATATAAATAATATTTGATTGTGATTTGTTTATATTATTATTCGAGAACAGTTTAACCTTTGGTCTGTCGGTGTTACGAAGCCAAAAGCATGACAAAAGCGTCTCTCTCAGATATACGATACATATTATTAGGTACTTCTGAAATGCAAAAGGTTATTCGAAATCAATGATTTTATTTCTTTCGCCCTTTTGTCGTATTAAGAAAATGTATCTATTTTGGGGGTGGTATTTTGAATAAGGGACTCTGTATACATGTAGGTTGCTTGGTGCTTCTCCCCCATCCCACCCCTTCAAAGTCCTGTCGTGTGCACAGCGCACATACCCATCCCTCGCACATACAGTCACTTCCAACCCCAGTCAAACTCCTAACCCTTTCCCAGTTTTTCCCCCAACCCCTCCACAATCCAACTCCACTCCTTACCGTGATCCTTGTGACTAAGTGGTTGCGGGCCCGTCCATCACTTATTCTCTGATGATGGCGGGTAGGAGTAAACAGTCACCTGCGCTAGGACCTGCGCAGTCGAGCGCCGTAAGTGGGGATGAAGGAATCCTGGGGGGTTGAGCCAAGCGGCGCTGGCGGTAATGCGTCCGTGCGGCAACACGCCCCCTTTGGTCTGGATTTCACGCGAAACGGTTGCCCTACCTTAGAGCCATGGGTTAGGGAAATGGCCAATCGTGTCCCGTCAGAGGGCCACAGGCGAGGGACGTGGGGTCCGCGAAAGCCGTCCTTGGGCGGCCGTAGCGGTGGTGAAGGTCATGCTGACGGTGCAAGTGAAGGTTGGAAGTCGGGACTTTCTGCTCCAGACTCCAGCCTGATCGAGTGCCCGATGTCGCACTGTAAGCCAGCCTCGCGTTCCTATATCTACCGGGTAGTCCTAGCGTGCCTACCTTCAGTAGGGCGCTCCCAGTTGCGGGCTCCATGGAGGGTGGGAGCTCGGTAGATGAAACTAAAAATAATCAAAAATATGGATAACACTAAAATAAATTTTACCGGCGTAAGGGTGGAGTCAGCGAAAGCCGACGACACTCTACGACCTGCGCGAACACCGCGCATTCTGCCCCGTGGGCAAATGCGACAAAGGTCCAGGCATGGCGAGAACCGTGCCGAAGACCAAACGTCAAAGCAGGAGGAAGGGACCAGGTAAAGCTGGTACCGACTCCACAAACAGGGCGAGGGTTATAGGTACGGGTAAAACCAGTACCGACCCAAGCACCCCGTGACGGTTCCGTCGGCGGCTCACCCCCTCGGCGGTCCTCACATAACACAGCACACCGAGCAAATTGCTCCACATGCCGGCACCTCCGGGCCATCTGCCTCCGTCAACGCGGATACGGTAACCCGGACTGAGGACTACTTCTCCTCCGCATGGCAGGTGCAAAAACGCAAGGGCAAGGGGAAACAAACTCCACAACCCCAACGCCCTAACCAAAACCAACATGGCGTGAGCTCCAAGAAGAGGAAGATCAACCCACGCCAGCGCAGGCGAGCGCGCATGAACGCGAACGCCGCGCCCGACACACCAGCTCTACCCGCTGCCCCAACCTCCGGCCAGCCATGCTTCTGTGCCGGTGGGCGTACACAGGCCCAGGCAGGCGAAAGCCGACCTGGACCGAGTGGTCGTCCGCCGGCGCGGGGCCGGCAGGCCGGTGAAGGAAGGGGACGAAACAATAAGCCCTGCAGGTGAGGTACAGACAGCTGCCAAACGCGCTCTGAACGAGACACTTTCGCCCCGTGGGAAGCGCAAACGACAGTGCCTGGACCCGTCCAAGCGGGCCACCTCGGGTAAGCTACGCTCAAGCAACCAAGAAGTCCCTGTGCATCGCAGTTACATGCGGCCACACCGGGATCCTAACAAAGGACGTAGCGGACACGATACTGACGGGGATACAGAAGACCATCCTAAAGGAGGCATGGTCCCCGAACAACAAACAACCGGGGCCAGCTTTAATGGTAAGCCGGTTTACACAGAAGGCGTCCTGAAGCTGTGGTGCTCCAACGACCACACTTTGACATGGTTTCAAAAAACCATCGCCGACTTGGCCCTTTCAACCGGCCACCAGCTGATCATCAAGAGCCAGTCGGAAATTACACGAAGGATCAGGTGTGGCATCCTGATCCCTAATGAACAGGGGGCCATCACCGACTCGCGAGACATCGGGCGGATTCTGGCATACCAGAACCCGCAGATCGCGGTCGACAGGTGGGTGCTCCAAAGACAGGAGAAGCAGCAAGGCGCCAGCTTTGTGGTGGTGGGAATCCCGGAGGAACAAATCGCGACCCTGATGAAGTCCGGGCGCCGCCTCGCCTTCGGGCTGGGTGCGGTGTACGTGAAATTCCAGGGTCACAACGGCAAGTTTGCCGATACTCCGCCGGGATGGGACCCCGCCACTTTCACCATCCAGAAACAGCCTGGCACAAGTACCACGACCAGCGAGGGCGCTGGCCCCACCGAGGGCCTGCGGTGCCTGTACCTGCAACCGTCCCCTCACAGGACGACGACCCGGAAGAAGCCCTTCTGACGGGTTCAGACCTGGAGGGGGACGAAGTCGAGTCCGGGGACCTGCTGGCCGGGCTACAGCTTGGAGGAGACGAGGAGGGCGCAATCTGCGATGGCGTCCCCTTCTTCGTCGACAATTAAAATCCTCCAAGCAAACCTCCACCACAGCCAAACCGCGACGGCTCAGCTGCGCAAATGGTTGGAGGTTCAACACACGGCCATTGCCCTAATCCAGGAGCCGTGGGTCAGGGCCGGCCAAATCAGAGGACTCTCCAATCTTGGAGGTAAGATTCACGTAGACATACATCACGACCATCCCAGGGCGTGCATCTATACAACAAAAAACATAAAAACACAGTTTTTATCAGATTTCTGTTGCAGAGACCAATCTGCCATCTCAATACAGCAACCTGCTTTAAACATGGAGATCACCCTCGCCTCGGTATACATGCCCGAAGCAGAGGAGCCTCCTCCCTACGACCTCGCCCGCCTGGTGAATCACTGCGAGAGAAGGGAAGGAAGTGATTATCGGTACTGACTCCAACGCACACCACCCTTTGTGGGGAATGGATACACACAACGATAGGGGTAAGACCTTATTTGATTACTTATTCACAACCAACCTATCACTAATAAACACTGGATCAGAACCAACTTTCGTCACTAGACGAAGTCAAACAATTATAGACCTGACTCTCGCATCAGAGAGCGTAGCGGAGCTAATCACAGGATGGCATGTCTCTAAGGAGGCATCTTGCTCAGACCACAGATGGATCCGCTTTGACCTACAGGTCTGTATACAAGAAACACCACCGAAACGGAACCCACGCAATACGGACCGCGCGACGTACACCCGTACGCTCAGCACCAAACTTGCGCAACTCGGGACCCTACAAATTACGTGGACACAGAACAAATTGACGAACAGGTAAGCTACCTCACACAGTCAATGATAGACAGCTATCAAACAGCCTGCCCCGAAACTGCATACCAGAAAACACCAGGGAAACAACCATGGTGGGGTGCGGAACTAGAACGCAGGCGTAAACAAGTGAGAAAAACTCTAAACAGAGCAATGAATACATGTGCCGACGAGGATTGGGACGACTATAAGGCGGCCAAATCAAGGTACAAGAAATGCATCAGATTCCGAAGTACCAGGGGATGGCGCAAGTTCTGTGGTAACATCGAGTCCTGTCAACAAGCAAACAGGGTAAGGAAAATCCTAGCACAACAAAACACACCTGGTCTGGGCACTCTCCGAAAACCAGACAACACACATACCACATCGCCGGAAGAAACGAAGCGCGTCCTAATTGAGACCCACTTCCCAGGATGCGTTTTCACGCAAAATGTAGAATGGCATGAGGTAACACAAACACCAACTGAAGAAGATTGGTCATACGCACAAAAAATCGTCACAATGGAAAAACTCCATTGGGCAATTCAAAGCTTCCACCCATACAAAGCAGCAGGTCCGGACGGAATCTTCCCAGCGCTCCTGCAATGGGGAGGACCATACATCTCATATAGACTATTAAGACTAATGAGAGCATGCCTGGCTTTTCGATATGTCCCCAAAAAATGGAGGGAGGTCAAAGTAGTCTTTATCCCAAAGCCAGGTAAAGGAGACTACACAAGCGCAAAATCTTACAGACCAATCAGCCTGACATCCTTTGCTCTAAAAACCCTGGAAAGGTTATGTGAGCGAGAGCTGAGGGACGGTGCGCTAAGAAACAACCCCCTGCATCCGAATCAGCACGCATATAGCTCGGGGAAATCAACAGAATCAGCGCTTCATCTGGTAGTAAGCCGGATAGAGGAGGCAATAGAACAAAAAGGCATCTGCCTTGGCACCTTTATAGACATTGAGGGAGCCTTTGATAAAACAAACTTCGTTAGCATAACAACGAGTTTACTCAGACACAGAGTTAACCCGATGCTAACTGATTGGATCACAAACATGCTCAGCAAACGCGTGGTACGCTTTGAAGATGATGACAAATCAGCACTAATAGCCAGAGGATGTCCACAGGGAGGGGTACTGTCCCCGCTCCTGTGGAATCTAGTGATTAATGATCTCATCACAAAACTAAACGCAAACCACGACTACACAATAGGTTATGCGGATGACCTTGCCATCCTCATCTCAGGCAAGGTAACTGACACTATCTGCAACCTTACTCAACAGGCCCTACGAATCGTAGAACAGTGGTGCAGGGAATTTGACCTTTCAGTAAACCCCACCAAGACTGAGTTAGTCATGTTCACAAACAAACGAACGTTGGGACCGTACAAACTACCTAAACTCTTCAATACAGAACTCAAACTATCCAACGAAGTCAAATACCTTGGCGTCACTCTGGACAGTAAGCTGAAATGGAGTAATCATATAGACAATAAAGTAAACAGAGCCAGCATTACCTTTGGCAATGTAAGAAAATGATAGGGAAGAAATGGGGCTTATCCCCTAAGATAATACTATGGCTATACAAAACAGTGATCCGCCCCATGATCACTTACGGCGCCTTAGTCTGGTGGCCCAAAACCGACCAAACTACAGTCGCAAATAAACTGGCGCGAGTCCAAAGACAAGCCTGCATGGCAGCCACAGGTGGCATGAGGACAACACCAACGGCAGCGTTGGAAGCCATGCTAGGTCTGCCGCCGCTGAACCTCTTTGCACAGCAAGAAGCAGCAATGACGGCTCTAAGACTCAAAACCCTTAATCTCTGGAGCAAGTTGCCTACAAAACACACAACTATACTAAACAATCTTTATGCAGACTTTCCCATTATGCAGGCTATAAACGACCGCATACCCAAAGTCTTTATATTCGATAAGAAATACAGGATCCAACTTTTGAGGATCATCGTTACGAGGGACATAATCCCAAAGAACTAAGAATTTTCACCGACGGATCCAAAACAAGCACCGGCACAGGTTCAGGCCTCTTCTCAGAAGACCTAAACATACACATATTCACACCCCTAGGAGTACATAATACAGTATTCCAAGCTGAATGTATAGGCATCTCCCTAGCGGCCGAAGCAGTCATAAAGCGGGAAGTAACCGGTCACTCTATCCGAATACTCTCAGATAGCATGGCAGTAATACAGGCCCTAAGCAAACACTGCGCAAACTCCGGCCTTATACACGAGTGCCACCAACGGTTAAACAAGGTAGGCAGTTTAAATAACATAACCATTCAATGGATAAAAGGACACAGTGGCTCCCGAGGCAACGATGCAGCGGATGAGCTGGCGAGAAGGGGATCAGACCAAACAGCAGTAGGACCAGAACCCATACTGCCACTCCCCTTCGGCCACCTACGAACACTGGTAAGACAGCGTACTAGGCACAAACACAACCACCTCTGGACTAACCACAGCGCGTGCAGGCAGGCGAAGATGGCCCTCCCGACCATCAACGATCGCCTCACTAAACAGCTGATGGGCCTATCAAAGCAGAATTTACGTAAGTTTACGGCAGTTCTAACTGGACACGGCTCCTTCAATAAACACCTCTATGTTATAGGAGTTACAGACAGTCCCTTATGCAGAGCCTGCATGGGGGAAGAAGAAACAGCGGCACACGTGCTACTAGACTGCCCTGAAACCGCCATATACAGGGCTAAGTACTTCGGTAACCCAGGTACTATCCAAGAGATAGTCAGCAAAATTAAACCTCTGCTGGCTTTTCTCGAGGAGTTGGGGTGGATCGAGTGAATAAACACCCATTATCACCCTCACACGCAAAATACGCGCTTTGTCGTGGAGTTGCGGAAACCAGCCCGAGTAATCTAATCTAATCTAAATACATGTAGGTTATGCAACCTTAACATACTTACTGATATAGACCCAAAAAGTTATTGATTTTTGAAAAGTAAAACCTTATAGGTACCTAGCGATATAACTAGGGAACACCATTAGATATTTAACCGTGAAATGCAAGTGAATCCACAAGAGGTAGCTAGCTTATAATAATATACTACTATAATAAAGTGGACAAAATTAAATAAATCTTTATTAAGATGTAATCAAAAACTTGGATCGTAAACAGGGATCGTAAATAAACAGTTTTTGAAATAACCATAAAAATATTTGAAACATAATTAAAACTTTATTAAAAATATAGCAAAGATAAAGCTTGTTATACTAAGATTAATCTAAGTATTAAGTGATTTATATATAGGTATAGAAAATATTTTGTAGTCACGTGTTTGTGGTTCGTTGCACTTTCAAAGTTACGTTATATGAACTAACTTTGCACCTGAGACTTCGATTTAGAGTACCCAGCACACAGCAAACTTTAAGTCGGCTGATAGTTTGTTTGGGCATATAAATGAGTATGAAGATGAATAGAAGTACGCACATTATAATGATAAAGTATTTAGCTGTATTATTATTGTGTATCTGTGACCGACTAAAATGTTTGATTGAAATGACGATTTTCATATATTTTTTTTTGCCAACCATCGCATCGGGCCAACAAAAAAGATTTTTTTAATGAATTTTCGTTTAATTAAAGTGAATTTAAAATTATTTCAAGCTCGTCGAACAGTTTTCAAATTTAATTTCGTGGATTCAGTAGTACCAATTATAATATTTATAGCCTCTAAGTGGATTTTAATAGGACATACATTCTAGATTAATTTTTAGAACCATAAAAAAAGCTGGCTTTATTTAATTTTATATCTGTCTCGTCTAGGCGCTCGGACAATTTATTGTTTTGTTGACTTTTAGTAAACAAAATGCATAATTATTTATTATTATTCAGTGGTTTTTAACTTCGTATATCTGTGAATTAATAAAAAAATTGAATGCTTTACATTTAGGAAGGCTATAGATAACTTTTAGTCGGGTGCGCGGAGTTGTTCCTAGAAACTGGTGGAGGAAGTACCTAAGTATTAATGTATTAACGAACACCAGGTAAATATTACATAAAATAATCAGCCTTCAAGTTACATCAATTTGCCGAACATTTATTAAGCCGGTTAATATGTCATCTAGAATTTTCTTTATTTTTTAAGGATTTCGTCAGATTCTACAAAGTATGACCGATAAAAAATGATCGCGGAAGAAGATTAGATAAACAAACAAACACAAATAAATACCGATCAAATATATTGATAGCCTATCATTTCCTATTGAGTCAATTGTGAAGAATTTTCAGCAACTTTTATCATATTTCGAATCTACATATGTACATTACATATTACATAGTTTATTTTTACAGATTTTTTAAAATTATTTTTCCAATTTATTTAGTACTGCAGTTTTCTCGAAAACTGAATATTTTTAGTCATTATATGAACTTACGACGACCACACGACTGAAGAAAAATTCTATGTTCATTTTTTTAAACTAAAATTTAAAATTCTCTTTGAGTCAAAGAACTATGATGAAATTAATACATATTTACCAGGTAATTTGCATTTCGAAATTGCTATTTAACTTTCATTAGAATTTTCTGTTTTCTCCCTTCAAAGTCGAAGTTATTTAAGATAATACTAAGTTGCAAAGAAAGATCTAACTTACTGTACTTACGTATTATGTAAATACCACCCTAAGAATTATCCCTTGACATTTGTACTTCAGTCACGTAAATAGAACTGAGAGCAAGGTCAGACACATGGAGAACAAAATGATTCGCGGAGATGTCATAACGCTAAATCTCTTGAGAAAGTAGCGCGCAACAATGCGGGCGTTCGTGGGGACGAGGAACGTTACTATATAGCTCCGCCCTTACACCCCTTCTATAGAACCCACCTATTATTTTCAAAATAAAATCACCAATAAATCAAGACCAATTTTTGACAAGGAACCAGAACGTCACGTTAGTTCTAGTAACTGATCACGCCTACTGTACGTTGCTTGACCTACAAGAAGGCGCCTGGCCTACTTTCCTTATGGCATCTCCACTGTCTTTCCTTCCTCCGTGGTTTCTTGTGAAAATGTGGTTACTTTCAGTGAGGGATAAAAAGCCTTATGTATGCAATGTACGTAGAATAAGTTAGGGCACTTTACTTGACCTGATTTCTGAAAGCCTGTTGTCATAAAGGGATTGTTCTATGGACCGAATAGAAGTTTTATTTCATGAAAAACGAATGGGTTATATCCGATTACCGAAATACTTATTTGACCTACTCAAAATAAAAATATAGTTTTTTGAGTAGTGTGCCAATCAACATATTAATCGGTTTTTTATTTAAATATTTTGACTAGATTTTGATAATATCCATTTCAAATGATTTATGTTGTATTGAAATTCATAATTTTTAATACAGTTTGAAAGGAGCCGAAACTTGAGCGTTTTGATTATTTCCAAAAACAAATAATTGATTATTTTTACGTCAGGCACCAGTCTCTCACAGAGTTAAATATTAATAATATCGAATTATTAAGTATATTCTATGCATTATTAAAATTCGAAATTATAACTTTTGTTGAGACAAATAAATAAATCATTATTTTTATTTTGAGATATACATATGTATGAGATATGCAGATAATTAATAAGGTGCATGGCAGTAGGTACATATGTATATTATAATTATTAATTGCGGTGCTACGAAAGTGCTACGACCTACGGCGTAGCCAGACAGCACTGTGTAAACTTACTAGTTAGGTATACCTACTTTCTGCATAATTACACATAGGTGCTGGTAGTAATTAAAATTTGAGTAATTTATGATATAATTTATGGGGTACTGTATGCATTTACTTAAAAATTTCCTGACGCTAAATATATTTTTATAACTAGAACTAAATAAATAAAATTATATGTATATCGCGTAAAATCTTTATTTTATTCTGTGTGCTATATATTTTAAAGAAAATAAGAAGAAAAAACAGAATCACAAAAATCCTTTCAACTTTTAAATATACTTCTAAAATTATTTGCATATGTCATTTGAAAAGCTTTTAAAGGTAACATAATTTAGTAGGTAAATAAATACTAGCACGTGACCTTAAAGATAAGATAAAGAATAGTGTTGATATTATCAGAACACTGAATAACACTAAATATAAGGTATTTAATTAATAAACATATAATTAATAGACTCACTATCTCAGACATCTTGTATTTTGAATATCTTAGTATTTAAAAGGTTTCATATAAAATATTACCTAGTCATATTTTTAAAAGTTATCTAGAGTATTATCTAAAATACTTCCTATTTGACACATCATATTTTGTCGCATTAAGAGAACATGCACATTGCAGAGCTATCGGCCGATAGTTGGTCGGCTGACATTTTATTGTGAAGGTTGTCATGAATTTAATCTAATTTAGATAATTCGATCTAAGCAATTTGATCTAATCTTCATCTCCATAATAATGTCGTCCACGTCCGATTTCGACCACGGCGGCTGTTCTCATATAAGGAGATCAGCCAGCTGCGCAGGACATATTATAGTGCACGAGCATTTGCGGAGACACAGGTGCACTCCCTATTCCCTCTCTCATAACCCGATGGGATGTGTTCATCTTCATACTAATTGATGAGCTCAATGATATTATCGGTTGACTGAAAGACTGCAATGTACGTGGCTCTAAGAGATAAAGATTCCTACTTTGTTATTTTAAGTCGGTTTAAGACAAACTTCAGCGAAGTAGTTCAAAATTATTGTAAGTAATCAAAAGTAATTGTTTTCAGTAGAACTCTGCTCATCAAAACATTAGCGTCGTTAATTCAATTAATTCGTAGAATTTTAGTTCTCGAAATTGAGTCTGAGTAACATTGTTTTTGTAGATGAAACTTACTCTAGTGTAACGATATCTATACTAATATAATAAATATTTTTTTTATTTGTTTGTTTCCTAAAGGCTCCGAAATTACTGAACCAATTTGAAAAATTCTTTCACCGTTGTGTTGTCAAGCTACCTTCTTCCCGAGTAGTTTATGTGCACGGGCAGTAGTTCCCACGAGACGCGGGCGAAACTGCAGGAAAAAGGCTAGTATTATATGTATAGAGCTGTAATGTTGATACAGGGATTTTAAGCCTGTTATTTTTTGTATTTATTATGAGATGTAGAGCAATTCTCTTCATTGACATACCTGATTTATAAAATCAAAAGCTAGATACAAAAAAAAACCGTTCTAGCATCCAGTCAAGTGTGTAATATAGGCAAAAAATAGTTCTAAAAAAATTAAAAGCCGATCCCATTTTTTTGGTCCTAACTCCTCTATAAATTTCTAGAGTGACAGTGTCAAAATTGACATACTAATTAAACTAGGCTCAATAAATGTGAAGTAATTAGCCTTAAAATGTAGGTGAATGAACTGGACTATAAAGAAAAAAACTTAAACGGAATCAAAAAAATATTGAACGTGATTCTAAGTTGACAGCATTTTATTTAAAGCACAGTTGCTTAAAGACTATCCGTCTAGCTCGACTTAAGTATAGTATCTCCGAAACAACTGAACCTATTTTACGGGATATAAAACTAACATTGTAGGACTTTATTTAAGTCAAACACTTATTTAATTAGTAAGCCAGTAAGTTTGACGCCAGTCTAACTAAGCAGTATTGGGTTGCCCGGGTTGAAGAGGTCAGATAGGCAGCCGCGCCTTGTAAAACACTGGAACCTACTCAGCTGAATCCAGTTAGACTGGAAGCCGACTCCAACATAGTTGGGAGAACGGCTCGGAAGATGAGGACGCTAATTTATTTAAAAAAAAATTAACGTTCTTAATCAACTAATTTGTACCTTCTCGAACGTCTATAAACTGCATTTTGAAGCGATCGTTACAAATATATTGTGACACGAACATTATTTAAAAAGATAACATGATTTTATTTGTTTATCGTGTTCGTATAGTTTATTGACATAACTGCAATTGACAGCTGAATGCTCATTAAATTAGTAAAGCTAATAGGTACATACTTACCTACTATATTGTATTCAGTCAAAAAATAGTTTTTTTTTTTATGGACTACGTATGTACCCAGATTCCTAGACGATCAATTTTATTAAAAAGTGCAATATTGCAATAAAAATATTCTGTAATAATTTATGTTGTTGTAAAAATAGTTAGCAATATTCAATATTAATAAATACGTACTGTCATTGCGCAATTTCATTGATGATCTTAATTATTATTGAATATTTCAAGTAGATTATAAAATTCCGGGATGTTTGTTTACACACTTACAGCCAGTTTCTTCATCAAAAGTTAAAGGTATAAGTAATGTTACTTTAACTTTAGACATTACTTTGACTTTAACTTTTGATGAAGAAACTGGCTGTTAGCAAGAAAAATACAAAACTATTTAGTTAAATATAACGACATAGATATAACAATCTTACCTACGTCTAGTCTAGACGAAGCAGTTTAGTAGTTTTTGATGCACTCATTTTAATAATTTAGCAGTTAAGATATTTTTCTCACACTTTTTATCAATTTTATGTTAAAATATTTATCTGATTAATCGAATTGTTAATTTTATCGTTCAGTTAATCTTATGCATTGAAAATTCCTTGTTTAAAATAAATGTATTTTGATTTTGTTTTGATCCTTGCGAGATCTGATTTAGTATTCAATTCAGTTATTCTCTAGTTGTCTTATAATGTCTTTTTAAGTAAGTAATGCACCGACTATGTTATCTCTGCATCACCTTAAGGTTGACTGAAGAGAATGACTATGGCATAGGTCCGCCTTTGTAATTATTTGATTGCATAAAGTTAAATAAATAAATCTGATTGAGATTTGTTGATCCCATTATTTTTATTTGTGTCGTTGGATCCCACAAATACATTTGACTCATCCGGCTGATCGTACATTCATTCATTCGTAAACATTCAGTAACTCACTCACTCAAACTCCTTAGAACATGGAATTAACTTGTCAAAATATTTGTTTTTGTTAGACAAAGGTTCAAAGGTTTACAAATTAAATGATAACTGTTAGATAATAGTCGAGTGGATGTTATCTATGTGAATGTATGATAAGTGTATGAATCAAACGAGTGGGGGTCAGCCGCGCATAGTTTCGCTGTCTGATATTGTTGACGGGGACGGATTTGGGGATACGAAAGGCGACATTTTCACAATTACATTCTAAATAAACGGCATTGAAGGCAGTCATGTACTGGCTTTAAAAAAGAAGAAAGGAAATTATTCAATAGTATGAGATACCTGAATTCATGGTATACTATATGATAACATTGTGTATCAACTCACTATTTGTCAAGATTTTTCATGTATTATGATATTTTATTCAAGACTTTGATTAAAATAAAAGCGTTTTAGTGATAGGAAATTATCATAATTAAGTTCACCTGCAGTCGTTCTTACAGAAGGAAATGTCAGCCTTGTGTTTCAAATATTTACTTAATTCTTATTTTTAAATTTACTTTCCTGCTATGTAATAGTGATTGCATCAGTTTTCCTAATCTTACTTCTCTAGTTTGTTCTTTCTTCCACTCTTTCACATCAAGTTATTACTTATATTCCTTCTATGTAATCCGCATGGTGATTGAGTCAATTTTCCTGGTCATTCTTTTCTACTTCGCCCTTTCTTCTTTCCTATCAAGTCTTAATGCTCAATAGTCCAATGTTCAAGTCCGTCTCTGTGCAAGCACCGGGCTCACGTCGCTCGCCCGGATGCGGTCATTAGCTACTTGTGGGCCGCTGACGACCTGATCGTTGACCGAGTACTTGAGCACTGGGCTCCCAGACACGGCCCTGGACTGAGAGTGATGACTGATGATTTTATTTGAAGGTGTAGATGTACCTAATGGGCAGTTGAACAAGTACTATATTTCTTTGGGTTGGAGAAAAACGAATACAAATGGATAATGGGTATATGGTAAATAATGGTAGTAAAACTAGGTTATCATCGGCATAGACTCTTTCCCAACTATGTTGGGATGCAGCTGAGTAACTGTGTCTCTCAATTAATCTGACCTTCTCAATCCAGTTACCAGGGCAACACAAAACCTCTTGTTAAGACTTTTCAAATTTTATAGCTTAGCAGATTATCCGTAAATCTGCAACGACTGCCAAATGCGTTCAAATGACAATCGGGACCCAACAATTTAACGTTATTCTCGAAGCACGTTAGAACTTGTCATAACGATATGTTCACCCATCCACAAACCGACCTTATTGATCAACCCGGCTGTTACTTATTCATGAGTTCCTTGTACAAAGGACTCTTCAATAATCCAGACCTTTCCGATCCAGAAGAATCCAGATACTCTCATGGACACACACAATAGGAATGCTCAATGGTTGGCTCAAAAAAGTATCTATATAACCATTGACCTAAGGGCATTCAGTACACTTAAACCACATCTCAACTACGAAATAACACCGTCAGTACACTCCGTACGTCGCGTACAAAGTTGGAAGAAAGCGCGGCGCCTACGCAGCTCCAGCGGACGTTCCAATTCACGTATAGTGTAGTACACATCATCGCGTTATTGGAAGATTGTTGCAATCATTGTCGCGTCGGGTAATGTTGTTTGTTTCTATAGGAGCTTGCTAATATTGTATTTTGAAGTTATTTTATCGATACCTATAGCTAAGAAGATTTAATAAACCGGCCCAGAATGATTTGGACTGACACACGATGGGTTCCGTTTCATCCTGCAAAAACATTATAAACGTGAAAGTTTGTGTGTATGGATGTTAATTCCTCTTTCACGTAAAAAATAGTAGGAAGTAGTTCCCTCGGAATGCAGGTAAAATTGCGGCAAGAAGCTAGTCAATAAAACAGCCTCAAAATCACTTTCGTTGTTACTGAGCCCCCTAAAATATTTACTTTATTCTAGTTAGTCTGTATTTAAAGTTATAACGGCAAAAATAATATAATTATCTTTAATTATCATACATGAAAATGATTTACTATCACGTTTCTCGAGATGTAGTCTAGTGCTATAAGTTTCACGTTTTTTCGTTTTCCCACTCATTATTTTTGATTGTTTTTTTTCCAAAATCTTTTGGAATATCTTAAATGATCTGATTTTGTTGAAAAATTAATGTTTTTTAATAATACATTGGTTGTAACATGACACTTGTAGATAAAAACGTAGATATGGACCAACCATATCTTGTTTTAAGTGGATTAAATAAAAAATTTATAAATAAATAAAAAATGCCAGTGAAAGAAAATCAACAGTAAGGTCGTTTTAAAATTATCTAGTATGATTATTGTAGAAATGATAAGATCACTTATTTCTTTTAATTTATTTGATTATTTTATTTCTGTTAATGCATTTGATATTTAGACTTGAGATGATGAATTCTGCATTTTTATTTTATATTTATTTATAATAATAACAGCAATTATTAATATTAGCAGGATTGTTATATTTAAAGGTGACACTTATAATAAGCTTACTTTATTTTATCAAGATTTTCAAATCTATTAGAATCTTGTGATAATTAGGAAATATTTTAGAATTAAGTATTTTTAATGTACCTAAACATAGGTTTATTTCATTTGAATAAATATAATATTACTTCCAACTGTGAATTTTAACAACAGTTTTCAATTATTACTAAGGAATAAGTCTTCTACGACTAATTAGTCTACTACGATCATATTATTATCGCACTTTACATAAGTAAACAAGAAAGAATGCAGTAACACTATGAATGAATGTATTACATAGTAGTATTTAAATATAGCTACGATATTTTAGTCCATACGCATGACAATTTACTCGTTGTATCATTACTGAATATAACACAGAATGACTAAATATACCACTTATACCTACTATTAATTAATTATTATTGCAGGAACTCTTAGCACGCGTATAAAATATAAAGCCAATCTTTAGGTACATAACTATCTTCAGTGTATCACCTATTTCCATATTTACCGCAATCTTTTTAGCCATTATAAAAGCCGTAAAAAAGATATACCGTTATTTTTGCCGTAAAGGAGTAGGTAAACTCAGTTTTGCAGTAAGGATACCTAATTATTATTTAATACTCGATAAATCTGTAGCCAATGATAACAGACAGATAGCAGAATTAGTGTATTTAGATAACCTACTTGTAATGTCTATACATAAAAAATGACCACGACTGACATGCTTTAGGTCACGCGAAAAAAATCTGATAAGGGTTTACAACAGGTGTTCAAAAAAACCTTGTAAGTAGGTAAATTCGATAAAAAATAAAACAATAAATGTTTATTTTTAAGTTTCAGGAGATAAGAATCACAATTTTGTGTTATTATTTTCTCAAATTAGGTATTTGTTGATATATTTAGGAAAGCACCAGAAATAGAAATAGAAATAATTAACTTTCAGGCTCTACGCCTAATTGGGAAAACAACGGAAATGTTTTCCTAAACAGGGAGATGTATTTTTCTTTTAAATAAACGAATTCTATTAGTTTTTTCAGTTATTGTTTTCGTTTGAAATATACTGGATTTAGAGTAGGTTCTGTCAGTTATAGTAAATACGATACTGTCTAACTAGCTTTTTCTAGTTTCAGCCGCATCCCGCGGGAAGTCATCCACGCACCCTAAAACCCTTCCCCAATAAATGGGCTATCTAACATGAAAGAATTTTCCAAATCAATCCAGTAGTTTCTAAGATTACCGTGTTCAAAGAAACAAACTCTTCAGCTTTAAGTTAATATGATAATATGTTGGTGTAGATGTAGTGTGAATGAAAATTAATTTCTACGATACACAGGTAAGTATGGAAGTCGTGATTAACTGTCATCCAAACAAACAAATACAAACAAAAGTGATTGCGTCTCAAACTATTTACTACAAAGTTGATGATGAATCATTATTGTAAATCAGTGACACGTTTCACGGTCAAGGTCAAATGACCGACTCTTTGCGCGTGGCTAAAGTACTTGTTTATTATTTGTTTATAATTATAGCTGGGGCTTTTGTTACGTAGATCATAGATAGTATTATTATGTTCGTCTTATTCGCTCTATTGGAGCGAGGGAATAATCTTTGATTTGTATCTCGAGGGATCTACTGGGATCTGGGATTATGTTCTCTGTATACTATGTTGAATATCATGATCATGTGCTTAAGAGAGCTATAGAAGACGTTGGTAAAATATATTAAGACACCGATTTCTAAAAAGAAAGATTAATTTATAAAACTACACTGTTTTTTAAAGTAGGAAAGTATGTATTTATTTTATAAAGGAAAATATAATCATAATACTTATATTGTTCTGGAATGTAAATGATTGGCTTCAAACGATATCACAAATTAAGTGTGAGTTATAAATACGGATGCATTTTTTAAGTACCTTCAATATAATTATGTACTAATTGATTAGCTAAGATAAGAATCTACGTGATGCACTTATTTCCTTTGACATATCATAATTACTTGACCTTTTTAAGCTCGAGTTTTCATCATTAACATTTTATTGATTAAGTACTATAGTTAATTAGTGCCTAGTAAGTCAGTCCATAAGATTATCACAAATCTTTTCCTTATAGTTTAAAATTTATTTAGTAGGCAACTGATATAGAGTTTGGTGATTATAAATAAATAATTAATTATGCACAAGGCAAATTAACAATCTAGTTGTATCTAGAATCTAGACTGACCAATCATAATACTTCTAGTAATAATTATTTATGACTGTCTGGCTAAGCTATTAGTACAAGACAGTCGACACTCTAATAGATAAGATCAAGTTTAATCTTATCTAGAATCGGATTTTTTTGTCACCTAGATACTAAAATCTGACTGGATTTAATGAGATAGAGATCTATTCTTCTCTTTTTATAGAATAAACTTCTGGTTTTTCTTCTACTGAGGATTTATATAAAACTTATCTATCCGATTATATTAGAGATTGAAATATGTCATTATTTATGTGAAGCTTTTTTAAACGACGTCAAAAATCATCAAATGACCCCTCCCTCTGTGGGTTAGCAGCGGTGAGGGATTGTCAGACTCTTACTGACTAAAAACCGTCGTGTTCCGACGTAGGCCTTTTATGTACCAGGGCCGCGGTAGCTCTTTCGAACAATCCCGTAGGGCAGGCCTTGGCCCTGCTGGGCCCCGCTGGGGTATTCACATGAAGCTCCTGTCAAAAATAAATCTCTAATTGCAAAACAAACGAATAAGATAGGTTATGGAAATCCACCGCAACCAAGTTCAGTGTCACTTGTCTTTCAGCGAGTTTTCTCAAATCCGCCTGACGCCAGATGGGGAGATTTCACAAAAAAATATAAATATTAAAAAGGAATTGAGTCTTTATTAGTTCAGTATTTTTCCACTTTCACACCTGCAGACATAATTTACGGGCTTATTTAAATAGAAAATTAAAATATGCACCATTTTATCTACATCCTTAATTAATTCATGCACTTAGGCAAATGTGTGAAAAAGTCTGCCATCTTCAGGCTCTTTTTCTGAAAATCCTCATGACTTGTCCTCCATCTGGGGTCGGTGGAGGGATGTATCGGATTCTTAACTGCTAAAAACCACCTTGTGTTACCTTCATTTACCTTCATTTATCTCCACTGTTTTCTTCCGCACCCCCATCGAGTATTGGTCTGCCACATGTTCGAAAGACGGGCCCCGTCACCTTCTGTGGCCGTCACTCAACGGACTAAGAGAGGCTCTCATCTAAGTACAAAATTATAGCGCCATTTTTCAGCTGGCTAACAATAAAAGCGTTAAAAAAATACACATTAATTTCCAAAATATATTCGTTTAAATAATATTTTAAATATCATATTTTAAGCAGAACGAATCACTTTATTATCCAAAAAGACTGATATGACGGTAGTTATCTGAAACTCGCAAAATGCGACACTTTTTAATGTCATTTTAATTAAAATTTAGTCAGGTAGGTAACCTAATATTATAGTTTTTTGATAAAGGTTAACTTAATACAATAAATTAATTAATTATCACTCTTCGTTAAGTTTTCATCGATGACATTGTGGATAAATAAATACATGAATTATTTTTATTAAAATGAATTTAACTAAAGATAAGGCAAATGTTATTAGTTTTTCGTGAATAAAATAAGAGTTAGTTTTAGCATGTTTGTTTTGATTTTTAAGTGCCTAAGGCCGTTTAAAGATTTGCATAAGTAGACTAGATATAGTCTATATCTAAGAAAGAATTGGCCGACCGGTGTCAATCACGTGCGCGCTTTGGAAAACACAAGATATACCTAGAAATGCGACTACCAGTGAAAAGGCGTGGTGATCCATTGGTTCCCAGCATCCAGTGAGTTATATTATGTTCACTTACTGTCTACACTGAAATACATACTTAAACAATATACATTTTCATTTTTTTAGCTTTTAGCCTGTTTCTAGTAAGACAACTGACCGATGCGTCCGAAATCATATTTGTGATGCTTATTGTCAATGCAAAAGCCCGTAAAAAATGTTTTGAGTGAAATAGTATTTATTATTATTATACAAAAAAAGCCAAAAATTGCGTTTGTCGGAATTATATAACAACGTTCACATAAAGATCATTGACACAGTAAAATTATTTTTGTTTATTTTATAGCCTGCCTTTCTTGTCTAACAACTAATATTTCAAATTCAATTTAAATGCTGAATAAATCAGTTATTATTCATTAATAACCATAAGCTACCTACTATTAAATTGAAATAAACTTTTTATAATATTTCCAAGAGTAGTTTTGTTCCAAGAAATTGTTGCTCTTTACAAAAACTATTTTCAACTTATCCGCCCAACTATTTCATAGTACAGTCAGCTTCAGGTCAGTGGTAACAGTTTTATAGGAAAATCGTACTTATTACTATTGAGTTAAGGTGCAGGACAGTTACCACTGATGTGCGGTCTACCCATAAAGTAAATAACCACTAGAGAGCGCACTCGCCAATTTCTTCTAAGAACACGACTCACCGCTGCGGGCAGGGGGGGGCGACATAATCCGCGGCTACTATTGGTCAGTTCAAGGTCGCTACTAAAGGATCGTACTGATCGTAGCCTTATAGTACGCGCAAAATCACTAACTTTTGGCGAGCGTCGGGGCACTGTATGCGCAGTCAAGTGGTTTTATAGTCTTTGGGTCTACCGTACCAGTCGTAAAACAGTTACGTATCTGCTAAATGTTTCTTAACATCTTAACACTACTCAGTAAATGTTTGTTTAAATTAAAGTAGATTCTGGACGGGCCCATCTCATGAACTGCTGAACGGATTTTAATCCAGGTGTGCGGAGTAGTTCTCAAGCGACGAGTATGTTGCCACTCTAGTACATAATAATATTACTTACATCATAATTTGATTGAAGACTGAAATAATGACTACGAAAAGTTTTGATTTATTTTTATAGAAAAATGTGTAAAACGTCACATCTTATTAGCAAAGAGTCTATATTATTAACCCTCGTTTCGTAAAACACTTCACCCTACTTAGAAATCTAAATATCTTCTTTATATAACCACCGATTGCAAGAGCTATTATGTAAGTAGCCTAAAAATATCACCCTTTTCGGCAGTCGGTTCAAAATATCACCAACGGGTTTCCTGAAACTCAACGTAATTTCCTATTTGTACATAACTTTCAGGTTTTTTCAGAGGGTTTGAAAACAATAGAGTATTCCTGACTTTTTTATTAATTGTAACTTTTCATGACGTAACAACGTTAGAGTTGGTTAGTACGTCATACTGTTTCTGAAATTCTGACTATTATGTCACAGAAAGGGGTTACATTTTTGTTCCCTTCAAAATTTTGTCTTAATCTTGACTGACTTAAGAAATTCTTGATAGGAAATTGCTGATGCTGATAACTTTAAGCAGGTGCCTAGAAAAATCTTATCATAGTCCTAAACCTTAATTTATCTTATAATTACGTACTACGTATACAATTTGATAACGGTCTCAGCGCTCTAAAACAATAATGTATTAAGATAATTAAAGCTATTGTTTATTATTATTGTCCATTGTACCACCTAAGATATTTTTCTGGGTTCAGACACTTTACAGCTAATAAAACGTGGTTTTAAGAAATACTTGCTTTAGTAATAGGTTAGTTACCTGGTTTAGTCCACTAACTTTGTTCGGAACAGGGTGGTTTAAACATGGTAGGTAGAAAAGATGGTACTTATTTATAATCACATTTTATAATAAGGCAGTTTCAGCCTAAATATACGCCAATACAGGTCTGAACACACCCACTAATAATAAAAGCTAAACTTAATAAACCGGTGATTTCCGCAACTGTAAACCAAATCTTTTATTATGTATGTGCATATAAACTAATGATTATAGAGCGATCACTGTCGATTCCTATCTAATTACTATGACATTTGTTTATCTGTGACACAATCTTACCATAAACAACAACAGAATAAATAAAAACTGATTGTATAAGAGATAAAGAAGTAAGAATGCATAATTGTTGAGATTCCATTATTATTTGCTGTGTTCTCGAAATGTCAAGATATCAACAAGTTTCATTAAAATAAAAGTCGTTTGCATGGGAACTCTATTAAACTGTATTAATTATAGTAAAGGCCTCCGATGGCTCACAACGTTATCTATACATATAATAATTATTAAATAAATCTCTCTCTGGTTGTGTCGGATTGCCGTGATCGGGTTATGAGAGTGAAGGAATAGTGAGTGCACAGCTGTGTGCACTCCAATATGTCCTGCGCAGCTGACTACTTTCCTATCAAAACAGCTTTCGAAAAGAGCTTATAAAAATTAATCTGGCCTCCACAATTTATCACAAAAATACGTGTTATCTATTACATCTAAATAAATTATCGAAATAAAACAAGAAGATGAAGAAAATATCCAGTTTTCTACAGAATGGCAGCAGCTGCATAGCTGAAGAATTTTACTCTAATTAATTCAAACTTAGATTGATTTTTATGATTATTTAATTCTTCTAAAACAATAACATATTCCTTCTATGTAAAATAAAAAAGCTTGACATTTACAAAAAACAATCGGCTTGTTAAACATGGCTACACATAGTTCGTTAGATGATAAAATAAACATGAATATATAAGCTTAGTGTTTTTAGAAATATATCTATATTTTTGAACATTAATTATTTGGCTAATTTGAGATTTATAGACTGATGATATTTAGGAAGCTATCCTCAAGTTACTTTAATATCTTATAAAGTGTATCTGTAATAATTGTATGTTTTTCTTCAATTAAAATTTGGACAATAGCATCACACCAGCGGATTTTCCGCTCGAATTCTATAAGCGCGACACGTATCATAATCTGTAAAAGACGTTATTGATAAAACAATTCTAGGAAATGTAAACAATTTTGTTGCAAATATATTCATATCAGTTCTGCTATCGAATTAATCTTGAACGTAGTAATATCTTTAATACTTAATCATTAACAATTATTACTGAATGACAATTCAAAAGTATTTGAGCTAATATGATTCGATTACACTTTTTATGTAACGTTATTTGTAAATACTTACCGTATTTCAAATGATTTTCTCTTGATAATATCCAGCGTAGATATAGATATGTAGATCCAAACTTATCCCCATCGTCGTCAGCGGGGGCCATCGTGCCCAAAAGGCACAAGGCCTTTGCCTAATGAATTTAATTCATGATAGGTAGCCCAAAATTATCACAGCATTCAAGCCCAACATAATTGTAGTAATACTTGTAAAAAACTCGTATCTTATCGATCAGGTATTCAGGTATCAATAATCTGACGTGGTGAACAAAATCAAAGATAAAATATTATCAATGACCTCTCATACAATATATTCATAATATCGTATGATTGTAACGGGTGATTTTTTAGCTGGTATCTTTTTGGCAACACTGTTTTTAGCAGATCACGCGTGAATTTTATCTTGTATCATTGTCAAACTTGTTCAGTATGGTCTATAATTTAACCATGAATCGACTTACGAACGAACAACGCTTGCATATTATTGAATTTTACTATCAAAGACGACAATGGCCGAAACGTTACTGTGAATGGCGAGCGCTACCGTGGGATGATTGGCGATTTTTTTTGCCCAAAATGGAAGAATTGGACATGCCTGACATGTGGTATCAACAAGACGGTACCACATGCCACATGGCACGCGAAACAATGGCCTAATTGAGTGATAATCGGTGAACAGTTTATCTCACGTTTTGGGCCCGTCAATTTTCCGCCTACTTAGATCATGTGATCTAACGCCTTTGGACTATTTCTTGTGGAGCCATGTTAAGGCTCATGTCTACAGGGATAAACCAGCAACGATTGACGCACTGGGAGCCAATATTGAAGCATTTATTCGTAATATACCGGCTGATATGTTGGAGAGAGTGTGCCGAAATTGGACCTTGCGAATGGGCCATCTAAACCGGAGCCGCGGCCAGCATTTGCATGAAATTATCTTCAAACATTAAATTATATTGATCGTTCTATCGATTCCAATAAAGATTTCATCCAATTTTTCAAATTTTTTGTGTTCTTTTTGAAAATCAAATCCTATACCTCTTAAAAAATCACCCGTTATTTACGTAGTGGCCGAAAAAATACTCTCTTTCTTTCTGTACCTATCAATACACACAAACATCCAAACTGAATCTCCTTCTTTTTGAGGTACATTGGTTAAAAAGGGCAAACATCTTTTTTGGTGGGAAATCATCTTCTGCGCGAGGGAGTGTCAGTCTCTTACTGACTAAAACCCATCATGTTGCTTCTGGAGACCTTTGTAGAAGGATTTTTAAATTCTTTCACTGTTTGAAAGCTACACTCTTCCCGACTAACATAGGCTGTATATTATCCCGATACGGTCAGTAGTTCCCAATTGACGTTTGAAAACTCGCTGAAAACCTCCCTTTCACCTTGTTAATTATACAGTAGCTGCACTAGATATTCCCTATAAAGGCCTTATATCCCAGCAACCGTGACACAGTAAACCTGGTGATTACATAAGGCCCACTGACCGCAAGCGATCGATACCCGGATCGCATAACGCATCCAGTACACAGATATATAATGTACCTATGTAGCTATGTGCGTCGGACAGCTGAGTTTATGCCGATAAAGCTAGTATATGTCATATCTAGTATTAATAGGGGATCAGTCTCCGTTTTGCAAGGTTAAGCCTAAGCGCACACTGCAAACGAAACATGCCCAATGTTGGCCCGGTTGAAAATATTTTCTTTTGTAGAAAATCTTGAGATGCAATAAAAAGTCAGTAGTGCGGAGTGTTTGTATAGTAGGGTACTCTAAAATGTAGTATAGATATGTACTTAAGTTTCTTTTTGGGTGTTTCTATATCAAAATACTTTACTATACTTAACTATGAAAAAATCGCACTTGCAGTTGGTGAAAACTATAAGGAAATAGATTTTCAGAACTCTTGAGTTTTTCGAGTTTATTTTTTTGTATTTTGTATTTCGTATTCGATGTTTTTTTTTTCTAAGAAGTATTATAATGATGGCCAATATAGGTAAGAGTGAAGTAGACAGCAGTATCAGCCTACGCTTGCTGTCAAAACCAAATAGTTATTTTCTTGAGATAGGTACTATTATTTATTCTTGTTTAATGCTTAGAAGCTCAAGCGGAATAATTTGTAATTTTGAAAAAAACGTCAATGTCAATAGATTATTATCAAAATCATAGATACAAATCAACGCCCTCAACATAATTTAATATTTAATGTCACCATATTTTTAGCAGTCGAATAAATAAGCTTCTGGTGTTTTTTACAAAATACCTAATGATAATTATGGAGTAATTTGACATCAGAAGTGTGCCTAATATATTGAAATACTGATAAGAATTTGATTTTATAGATTACTCTCAGATAATTATCTGATAGCAAAGATAGATTTAAATCATGTTATAAATCATAATATGAGTGAAGAAAACCAGTTGAGATTTGAAAATGTTATAATACTTAGGTTATTTTTTCGATTTATCATCTACAAAAACTTTTTCAAACTAGTTATACCTATTGGCTGCCAGTCTAATCAAGGAATTTGGGAATGTGGTGGCTATACGTAAATGGTAATAATAAATGACTGGAACGGTAGCTAATATTCTCTCTAAGGTAACTTAATATTGCATATTAATAATGTAAGAATTAATAGTTCACCATCGCTTACGTCTTTGAAATAATTATAAAATCAAAGAAAAACAGACGAAATCCATTATAAAAGTCATTTGGCGGAACCATATCTAATTTCAACCAGTTTTCCCAAAAAAACTTGTTGCACTATATTAATTCATTCACAGTTTGTTTTATGAATCAAAATTTTTAATTTATCGCTGTGTCTTATCATGTTATTTTTATGAATATTAAAAGAATTCCTATTTATTAGGTCAAAGTTAATAATTAAGTATTATGCAATTCTTTTAACAACATATCTATATTATTTTTAATTAATTTAATAACGTGTGTTTATTATGTGTCAATATGATGATGATGATGTCCTCCTAGCCGATTATCGGCTACGGCGGCTGTTCTCATGTAAGGAGATTAGCCAACTACGCATGACATATTATAGTGCACGAGCATTTGCGCAGACACAGGTGCACTCACTATTCCTTAACTCTCATAGCCCGATGGGACGGTAATCCGACACGACCGGAGAGAGATCAGGCGCAGGACCGACATTTACGTGCTCTCCGATGCACGGGTGTATCAATCACCAGCTTCCAGGCTCCGGGCTGCTTTGTGAAAGTCTTCTAAAACCCACAAAGCGATTTCGGCCCGACTCGGGAATCGAACCCGAGACCTCGTGCTCAGCAGCCGCACTTGCGACAGCTAGACCAACGAGGCAGTTATGTGTCAATATACAGAATAGATATACGAATAAATTTATGTAGCCGGCAGTTAACTGTGAAACTGTGATATAAATTATCTACTTACGTATATAAGTACATATGTATTACTTTTTGTTACCTTACCTAGTCTTACCTAATTTTACTCACACATCTCATTTATACCTTTATCTTTGATCTTTTTACAAAAGTCAGATAAATCCATTTCCATAAACTAATATCACCTAATACACATTAGATCAAGGCCGAAGAAAACGTGATTTCCTACGTTGTTCGTTCAATATTCCCTAAGGAAATATGTTCCTTTATAATTTATGTAATCAGTAAGGTGGAAAATTCATTTTGCTGGTACAATAGATAGGGCTTGATTTAATAGGCTTTTTAAATTCGTTTTATCGCGTATACCTATACTATCTATAAATATATGTAGGTACAAAAGATGTCTAAGATAAACACCATTCAGAAGTCGGACAACTTTTTGAATACATCATCATCCTCCTGCCCTCATCCCAATTTTATTTGGGGTTGTCCCAGCATGTTTTCTTCATCTCACTCTTCTGTCTGCCGTCATCTCACAAGTAGGTAACATTCTTTCTAGCCATATCGACTTTCATACGATCCATCCATCGTGTCTTTGGTAACTTATTAAATATTATATTAATTATGTAGGTAGGTATTATACATTAATCAAGTCTAGATTGTTATTAAGAATTTCAAAGATTATCCGCGAAAAACAAACTGACATTTCATCATAATACCTAATAAGAAATATGATACACGTATTATGATATATTATTATACATATGTGTCACAGAATGATATTGAAAAATATTAAAGAAACAACTAATTATTAACACTTAGGGTGCCTACTGCAGATAAAACTGTTGGCCGACAGTAAACCAAAGTTTTCAATCAATCTGATACCGGCTAAATACCTGATCTTTGTAATGTGCGTACTACCATTCATTTTCATACTGATTTATGAGCCCAGACAAACTATCGGCCGACTAAAAGTTTGCAGTGTGTAATTATTGTTATTCTATTAACAAAACAAGTTGGACCTCTTTGTTTAAACAAATGTACTAATTAAACATAATGACCTTAATGATTAACTAATTTGTATTTAATACTTTTTTGTATTATTCAAGTCAATGATTTAGGTTAATCTATAGATAAGAAATTATCGCGTTATCACATGAAAACTTTCTTGACACTTATCAGTATAATACATTCTTTTGGCAAGTAGACATGCCATTTCTTTATAAAAATAAATGTAAAATTATGGAAAAGGATTAAATCAAAGTTGGTGGTTTAACAGTTTAATAGATTAGTACTAAAGTACAGACGGACATTTTAAAGTATTGTACATACTGAAGTGTTATTTGATACAAATCGTGCTAATTTTGATAGTATTTTGTGTGTGATAAAAATATTATTTTTTATCTATAAAAATTGAAGTGTAGTGTTTTGTTTTGAAATATGTGGCGTTTGGAAGTTCTTTTGTTCTTGAATAGGTAAGTATGTAATAATCTAATATCGCAGTAGTCTAATACCTAAGAAACTATGACTTATTGAAAACCTTTAACAAGGTTATTATAATATAGGTATTGTAATAATTGTTACATCGCTATGTATTTATTTTTAATTGGCACCCGTAATAATGTTGTAACTAAGTTACAGTAATCTGTGGTTATAGATATGGGTACGAAAGCTGAGTAGGTTAAATTATCTAAGGGCTGATTTTTCAATCATCAGTTAACTTCTATCTGAGGAATAAATATGGCGGTTTGACATATTTTCCATACAAAAGCTGTCAAAACGTTAAAATATTCCCCAGATAGAAGTTATCTGGCGATTGAAAAATCAGCCCTAAGCGGGCTTGGGCCTAAGTGAGCATGAGTTAGATTTTTTCATTTTGGAACAGTTACCTAATAAAGAAACTCTCTTGAACGAGAAACACGTGAATTTTTTATTTATATCCGAATTACGTTTCGGCCTTTTTTCGGTTGATTCAATGCTTCATTATACATACCTATAATATTTTTTCCATGAATACATGACACAGTTTATGTCCCCGATATCCCAGTGAATAGTAATTAGGTTACTTTGTATGTTTATTACAGCTATAAAATATTATCATAACTCAATAACAAACAAACTCGTTAAATATTTATTTTTAGAACTTTATTTTTTGCCGCATGTCTAGGGCATAAGGGCATGGATATTATTATGCCCTATTTTCTTTGCTACTTGTCTCCCAATTTTCATAAGTTCACTCTCAATGCGATTTACGAAATCAATCGAATTCCTTAAGAAACTTCTTGCCATAACCTAGGGATTGTACCTGTAGCTTCATAACGAGTTTTTCAAAAAAGAGGCAGAAAACAAAAAAAATATATTCCTCTTTATTATATCAGTATGTATATAATAGGTAAAGACTACTATAGGTAACAACGAAAAAATTAACCGCAATTATTCACCTATCTGTTTACCCACTATGTATTTTAATTTTCAATTTTCAAAGTAAACAGAGTGCCTAGTGCGAGTTTTGCAAGTAAATTTTTTCGATGCGAAGATTATCATACCATTGAATCACGTAGCACTTATCATAGAATTGTTTATTTAATAAAGACTGTCATCAGTACTTGGTCGTATTACACTTGAGCTCACTTTTGCGAGTGTAATCATTATTAACCGGCAAAATAAAAGAAGAAGTAATACCTAAATCTTGTGACGTAGCATACGACTCTTTATTTCAATAGACTTATAATTACGTATCGAGTTGCGAATGCTGTCATAACTCGGAATCAGCACTCAGTTTTTTTAAGAAAACCGAACATTTATGCTGCCGACGAACTTGGTCCTGAGTATTTTCTAATCTTTCCCAAAAACCTAACATACCTCTCTCCGTTGTTCCAGCGTATCACCAGTGCCTCACAAGATGCGTGGGCGCACGCCGCGCTGGCTGTGGGTGGGCGCAGGGAGCGGTGCGCTGTTGGCGCTAGTAGCACTCTCCGCGGCCCTCGCGTGGACGAATATCTTTGATTCTGCGTTAGCTACTGTAAGTATACATACAAATAATTAATGAACGACAAGAAAACCTACCCCAATCTGTCAATTTTTTTCAATCTTATCACAATAGTGGAATGTAGTAGGTAATGATCGATTGGTAAACTTTGTCAGGTTCGCGTAGGTTGACCTGCTGGTGTCTTTTAACATAGAAAATTAAAAACAGAAATGCACAAACCACCTGAAATCAACCTACCCTTTACATCTAAACAATCCATGCAAATTCGCTGACAATTTCTCATAGTTCCCTGAAGCGTCCCCATGGAATAATGACCGGCAATGCATTTGCAACTCCTATGGTTTTGCCTTTATCCTTTGGTGTCTGCGTTATTTATCTGTATCTGATTAGTCTATTTGTTTGTCTCAATAACATTCAAAATAATCCATTCATTGATAATACAAATAATAACAACGGAAAAGCCTGTCGTTGCTCAAATAGCGAGCCTTTTGGCAAATATCTGAATCAAAGATATTCCAATAAGAGAGTTTATGGCTATATTACATGTCTAGAGTACCGTTAAGTATCATCCATTATCTTCTCTATTAAGGACCTACTTATAATTATCTTCAAGCTCCACGTTTCATCTTGAAACCACATTGTATTCCAATTCTACATAATCCTCATTAAGTGCCCTCAAATCCTTCACTACTAGTGTAATCACGTGTGACATTGAAAATACTAACTAATCTATACTATACTAATATAATAAAGAGGATTTTTTTGTCTGTTTGTACTTCAAAACTACTGAATCCACTTGAAAAATTATTTTACTATTGGAAAGCATCACTATTCCTGAGTAACATAGGCTATATTTTATCCCGGTATGGGTATTTATTCATACGAAACCGCGGGAAAACCATTAGTCTATACTAATATTATAAAGAGGAAAACTTTGTATGTTTGTTTGGTTCTAATGGATAAACTCAAAAACTACTGGACCGTACTTAAATATTCTTTCTCTCTCTTTCTCTATCTCGGCTTGTACTTAATATAATACAGAGGATTTGTTGCTTTTTTGTTTGCACTCCAAAGACGATGAAACAATAGAACCGATTTGTAAAACTATTTTACTCTTGGAAGCTCTTCCCGTGTAACATAGGCTATATTTTGTCCCGGTACGTACGGGGAGTTATTCAAACGGCGCGGATAAAAATGTAACTTTTCGGGATGCGAGTGAAACCGCGGGAAAGCTAATACTAAGCAACAATAACTAGCGTGGTCCAAATAACTGTTAATGAGATTAGATTGAACTCCTGCGTCTTAGAGAAGCCGTACTGTAGTAATCTGGGCGCACTGTAGTCTCGGTGTCAATGTCGGGCCGAATACTCATTGAACTCGTTAATGGTAATTATTTCTATTCAATTAAGGTGCTAAGTTGTTTTGTATCGTTGTGATATATTGTGGTAGGTAGCAAAGCCTTGGTCTTATGTCGCAAATACTGAGATTACTGTAACAATTAGTAGGGAAACAAAAGAGAACATGAATAAGAAGGGAGTGAATGTTAGTATAACGACTGGCAGAGAGAAATTGAAGCGATAAACTGAAGTCATTCAGTAGAAGTGGTCTGTCCAAAATTCCTTAAGAATCATTGTCTATTGGTGAAAGCCGAATGAAAATGTATGCAGCAGTTTTTGGGTTAATATAAAAGGGCAGACAATTATGACGAAGGATTTTAGTTTTTAGTAAAATGTAGTAGTTAATATATGGTTTTTCATGTTTAATTAAAGTCGGTATTCGGGACATTAATTTACTCTAACTATCGGGTAAAGTTGAAGTAGAATTTGGTAGAAAAAACGTACGTTTAAGAAAACGTACTACTCATGTAAACAATCAAAAATCCTTTGCTTAGGTAAATACCTTATAGATTTATGTCCAACGAATAAATAAAAGGAACGCCTACAGTCAATTCTGACAATAAATAGATAACAAAGAAAGTAACATAGTTAGATAGCAGCTCTTATATCGAGTAGACCCACGTAACTCTTACACAACGCTTGTTATTGTCAGTATAGCTATTGAAACGATAGCTTTGTCACTCTATCCTATCTGCGTTTGAAGTCCAGTGAGATACAAACCGTTGCCTAGCAACGGGATTAATAGGGACAGTCGTAATATGAGGATTTTGGGGGTTGAAAAGAGTGAACTTCTTCGTTACGACGTCGTAGGAAAAACTAAAGAAAAGTCCTTTTTAGAAAAATAAACAGGAAATCAAAATATTGAAAAAAAAAATCTATAATAGGACATGAAGCAGATGGGAGTGGATTTAAGTATGACGTCTGACAGAGCGGAATGGAAGAAAAAGACATGTTGCGCCGACCAAAAAATCACTTGGGAACATGGCAGGAAGATGATGATGAATTTTGGCAAAAGTAGGCAAAATCCTAAGACATCGACTTCTAGAACGACGTAGGTTACTAAGACATTTTTTTGCGGTCAATTTATTGTTAACGGATGTAGCTACCAACACACGTCCTATATTTATATTCGTCGTTCATAGGTCAACTGTCAACTAATTAACTAAGATTGATACATAACTGTAATGACTGAAAGTCAAAAAGTTAACTTTCTTCTTACTTGTTTTGTCTTACTTTTGATTTCTTATGGTTATGAAGATGGATGCGAGTTATCCAACACTGAAATGATTAGCGAACTTTGAGGAAGTTGGCCCGAGGATCCACTCACGAGTCGAGAATATTACCTACTACTTCCCATACATGGATAAGCTTGACTATGACCAGTTTTTATCAAAAGTCATACAGAAGTTTTTGCGCGAAGGAGTAAAAACATACATCCATACAAACATTGACGCTTATACCTATGAAATACAAGTAGGACTAGATCTGCCCAATTTTTTACCAAATGAAACAATACCGACTATTACCACTAATTAAGAGCATATTAAACAGCTGCCACTGACGTCAAATCCTAGTCATAATCGATTGAAAACAATTGATATCTCAAATTAATCTAAGCGTTTGACCGGTCAATTGAACGATATCGAATGACCGACAAAGTCGTCAGGAACGAATCAATATGTTCACTCGCCTTGGATGCCAATCTATTGATGGATTAGCTTTTTAATTAGGGGCATGGCTAATATTGTATGTCAAATAAGTTGTAAAGTTGGTTTATTTGTATATTAGCATAGTTTATAACGTACCGTGGGAACTACTTCTCGTAACAGAATGAATTAGGTATAGTCATTAAGGGTAGGTTGCATCATGATAACCGCGTGTAGTCGTGGTAGCCCAGTGGGTAAAGGACCAACCTCTCAAGTATGAGGGTGCGGGTTCGATCCCAGGTCAGGCAAGTACCAATGCAACTTTTTTAAGTTTGTATGTACTTTCTAAGTATATCTTAGACACCATTGGCTGTGTTTCGGATGGCACGTTAAACTGTAGGTCCCGGCTGTCATTGAACATCCTTGGCAGTCGTTACGGGTAGTCAGAAGCCAGTAAGTCTGACACCAGTCTAACCAAGGGGTATCGGGTTGCCCGGGTAACTGGGTTGAGGAGGTCAGATAGGCAGTCGCTTCTTGTAAAGCACTGGTACTCAGCTGAATCCGGTTAGACTGGAAGCCGACCCCAACATGATTGGGAAAAAGGCTCGGAGGATGATGCATCATGATAACCGCCCAAGGCGTTAAGTCCGCTATTGTACAAACCTGTGCATAAAGTATTAAATAAATAAATAAATTACCGAACCATTTTCAGTTGTCAAATTGACGATTTGATTTGGCGACAATTTTACAGCTGGTCATGTGTTGGTTATAGATGTAATTAGATGGTAACCCTCAGATGTAATGTGGCTTTCTAATTATAACAAGAAGTAAAGAATTTTCATAATAGGTTCTACAGTAAATCCTGAGATCGCAAAAATATTACAATCATTTTTTTATGTTACTATGTACATATTACTATGTATAAATTATCTTGTAAGGGATTTTGATATACTTTCATCTGGATATAAAAACTTCTGCAACTTTTCTTCACAACAGTTCAGCAGAGTTTCCCAAAAAGTGTTACAGATATGTATAAAATAGATTCTTTTAAATTTTGGATGTAAAACAAGGATATTCTTGTAAGATTTTCTCATATTACATTAATTAATAAAAATAACTAATGTCGTATCTATTTTATTATAATGTACAGCATAATGGTACAAGATAGGAAAAGATAACATATTTTATATACTTAATCTTTTGATCAGATTCTGTTAACATTTCGATATTAACAAAAATTCATTAGGTTATTTAATTTTTGCATAAGATAAGCAAGATTATTATTGTTTATAATAATAAAATAGCCTTCTAACTAGAACATAAACCCTGAACCACAAATGTAAAAAAATTAGTTAGTCCAGTCTAGATATTATCTTACTTCCTAATGTTAATTTGACGATAACTGAATTCTTAATTCTTAGTTTTTGTGAATCACTAATTAATTTGGTTTATTTATTGTGATTATATTGCATAGATTAAACTTTTAACTTGCATTCGAGATTGTAGGTAGAGATACATATCCTATTAATTATATGAACGAGATAAGATGATTAAGTAGCACTTAAGTTAATATATTAAAGATGTCAATTAATCTTTAGTTTTTGAGCTTTAAAATCAAGCAGTAGATAAGATTTGTTTCAAAATTTTAGAAAATTTTAGTTTTATTATATAATTTTGTTAACTATTCTGATAGAAGTCTGTAATAAAAAGAAAACTAAAAAATTATAATCAAGCTATTTATGATAAATAAAACACATAATAATAGTTGTTTAATAAAGAAGCTTTTATTAAGATTTTTTATTTTAATTATTTTTTAATTACTTTGTCGCTCTTTTGGTATCGTAAAACATTTTATTGATTTTGTTTAACATGGATCTTAATTAGTTTTAGTATCGACAAAATGCATTTTAAGCAAATACCTAATGCATGTTCTTTGATGTTTTTGTATTAATTTTTTACCCATAATTATGTAAGTAGGTATATAATTTGTTTGCCTGTCTGTGCATACTTAGTTTGATCACAGCTTTAATTGTAATTATTACAATTTAAATTGTTTCTAAAAGTAACAAATATCCTACTAATATTATAATCGCAAAAGTTTGTAGCTTTATGTACGGGTGTTTGTTCTCCTTTCTCACAAGAACTTGGTGGTTGGATTTTGATGAAACTTGTTAGTGATAGAGCTCATAAGTAGGTACATAATTTATATTATTTTTTTGAGGATCTGGCTGGATACGATATGTACCTCTTTTTATACATGTATGCGTAGTAATTCTCTTAGGGCACCTGTGAAACGTCACGTGGAAACTAGTCCTTAAGACCAATTCCCTTTTTTATTACCCTGAAAAGCTTTAGAAATAATACCCAATTGTTTGTTTGTTCCAGCAACTAGCGCTGACTCCTACCTCCAGATCGTTCCGCAACTGGGTGGCTCCGACAGTGCCTCTATTCTTTGACGTCTACTTCTTCAACTGGACCAATGCTGACCGGTTCCCGGGGGAGAAACCTGACTTAGTTCAATTGGGTAAGGTTCCATTTTGATTAATTTTGTTAAGAGTTTTATGATGATGATGATATTCTCCTTATCGGTCATGGTGGCTGTTCTAGTATTAGGAGATTAGCCTCATTAGCCAACTGCGTAGGACGTACAACCTACAAGCGATTTCGACCCGAGCCGGGTACAGCAGCCGCATTTATTTTATTACGATAACTAGACGAACGAGGCAGTTAAGGGCATTTATAACACGATTTATACTTATAACTTATACCTACAGCCTATATAAGTGATAAGTGAAATAGCCAGATTTGCCTGAAGTGGCTGCCTATCTGACCACAAAGTAATACCCTAGTCAAGCAAAAACCAAACTTACCATAATAATTTGTTCCGGAAATAGAAACAACAATGCACTTTATACAAACAAGTGCACACAAGATATAGGATTGCAAGTGTATGGTCACCCATCCACGTGGTAACCGCAGCGATAGCTTGACCTCGATCATTGCGGCAGCTATTTAACCGCAACTCGATAAACAAACTATTTTTCAATGCAAATGATTACTTCATTAGTAAATCTATGAATCGTTCCTGTATTCTTTTTATTTAGAAACACGTGTAATGGCACTTATGACCTTCTGTCAGAAACAAACGATTCACAATTTGGGTCCATAATTAAAATGTACCTGTTTGTTGCCGTTTTCTGGCTGTTTCGCCCGCGTCCCGTGGGAACTACTGCCCGTACTGGGATAAAATATAGATAGCCTGTGTTACTCGGGAAGAGTGTAGCTTTCCAGCAGTGAAGAATGTTTTCAAATCTTTTCAGTACTTTTGGAGCTTTTAGAACAAACAAACATACAAAAAACTCTTTCCTTATAGTCTATAGACTCTTTACACTGCCCGTCACAAAATATGGGTTCATAATTAAAATACATTATACGAGTTTAAAATGGTCACATAAATTAATTAATATTAAGAATTTGCATTTTTGTAAGTATATACCTACAGGCAGGATACATTATTGGTAGCCTACAGAATAAATTATGCAGTTTTTGAGATAAACTTCTCGCAAAGTTTTTTGGGGCGCTCATATAAAAAGTAAAAGTGGGTGTTTGAGAAATATGTTTTGGAATTTTATTATAATCTAATAGGTATCCATGTATATTCTATTCACTAGACGTACAAATACATTTATAATTTTAAGGTTATTTATTTTGGCCCGACAAACATTCATTATAAACAGTTGTTTTAATGAAACTGACGTTTATAAACTCGGTGAACTTGAATCTAAGATCAACGAGGAGGTTAATTTAAACCAATAATAACAATTTGACATGCAGATTTCCGCATATAACTAAGTCAGGAAGTAATACTTAACCGAGTTAGCATTTAGTGTTAGGTAATCAAAATAATTAAGATAAAGTTACCCGTTAACATATCTTTACACGTGTAGACAATATAATGCATATTTTATATACAAGTATATTTTTGACTATCTCAAGCAGGATGTCAAATTAAGTCATCGATGTATATTTAAACGTATAATCTATGTCATTTAAAAAACTTAACATAGAAATAGTGAAACAAAAGATGGACAGAAATTAATAAAATAGTGTCTTGTTCATAAATATTGCATAATTAATAATAATTATATGCACAAACGACATTTTTATGGCCCGTTACGGTTTTAATTAATAGATAACTTTATTAAAATTGACGTTTTTTTTGGATATTTTTGCATCGTTGACAGCGAAACTTTGGGTGTTGTTGATAACAATATTGCACCATATTTTTTGAGCAGAATTTTTTTTTGGGGAAGAGTGGGCGTCTAATTTTGTGAACTAAGATTTACTAGGTTTTTTATTTATTTAATTGAAATATTTACATTATTATATGTAGTTAATGTATACACTTATTTTAATAAATTTTATTGCTACGTGGATAATGTAGGTATATCTAAGCCATAATGTTTAAAATGGTAGTATTTAGGCCTAGTATACATGTAAATGCGAACAAAGAATTTTTTTTTAGAACATGATTCTAAAACATACTTAGGTAACTCAAAGTCTATCTAAATGTACTTCTGAACTTAGTTTTTTGGGTCAATCTTGATTTTATAGTGCACTGTCCAAACTTAAAATTCTCCACTTTTTACCCAATAATTAAACGTTAATGAATATATTTTTCCCCAGGACCATACCGTTTCATAGAGAAACGCCAACACGTGAACGTGACCTGGTTTGACAACAATGGAACAGTGGCCTACAGGACTCAGAGGAGCTGGTTCTTCGACGACGCTTCATCTAATGGAACTCTTCAGGATAATATTACTACACTTAACGCTATTGCCGCTGTAAGTAAATATTTAATAAGTTAAGGTCTTTGAAGATGGCTAGATGATAGAACCCTTAAAAAGGGTTGTAGGCACATCCATCCAATATATATTCCCCTTTATACTCCCTCATTTACTCCTGTGTACTGTTTATATGTACTCCTCGTATGTACGCCTTAATCTTCTTTTCCTACATACTCCTTTATGTACGCACACTTGGTATAACTCGGTCGATTACAATATAGAAAAACATGGATAATTTACTAGTGTTAAAAATTAAATTATAAATTTAAAAAAACCCCCGACCCAAAAAAAGTACGCAATAATTATGACAGAAGGTAAAAACGCTGAACCCTATAAAAAAGCATAAAATAACATTTAACACTATGTAAGTACCAACTAAAGCATGTCAGACTAAACTAAATTTTGTCGTGTCGGGGGACCGCTCTAATTCATTACTTTAGATAGGTACGTGTTTTTTTTTTATACGAATGTTGTAATTAGGTAGGTATCATTTAATTTATGTAAGTATTTTCGAAGGTAAAAAGCGGTCCCCCGACATGTCAAAATTTAGTTTAGTCTGACATGCTTTAGTTGGTACTTACATAGTGTTAAATGTTATTTTATGCTTTTTTATAGGGTTCAGCGTTTTTACCTTCTGTCATAATTATTGCGTACTTTTTTTGGGTCGGGGGTTTTTTTAAATTTATAATTTAATTTTATTTCATGCTTTTTGAAGGATCTCCTTAATTTTTCCTTCTTTCGTTTAATTTCTTTTATCTTAAGATGGGGTCGCTATATGCGATCTCAGCCAAAGGAAGCTGTTTAACAATCCTCATGACAAACTGGCTCTGGGAGAATTGCACAGATTGAGAAACAATAAAGATTAACCTTTGGTCATTCTAGATTTTCAGTAAAAATATAAATCGGTTTATCCGTTTCATTCCGGCATTCCAGGGTTTCATCCGCCACCTCCCATTTCCAGCATCAGGTTCTCGTCAATCAGAAACATGAAGAGAACTCGTCAAGACAAATTCAACGAGCCCAAACTCGATGGGTTTCCTAAAAGGCAGTTCAGGGTTACGTCTCCTACCTTCGTGCCCTTCCAGCAGACCAGCTCAGTGGTTCCAGAAGACATTAGTGTTTCAAATTTCAGATCCCACATATGCTTGCAAGTAAACTGAGCGTGTAACATTCCTATCACACCTAACAATCGAGCTGATGACCTTGAAGACCTGAACCTATTTCCACCAAACATAGCTAAGAACACTCCCGACTAACATACCTTTTAAACAAAAAAAACCGCATTATAATCGGATCATCCGTTTGGGAGCTACGATGCCACATACACACACACACACACACACAGACACGTCAAACTTATAACACCCCGTCGTTTTTGCGTCGGGGGTTAAAAAAAGATTTCTCTGATATTTTGCCATCTGCATTCATGCGAGAAATTATGAAAGTAACAAAAACACTTTGAATTACTTCTATTTTAGGGCTTTTTGAATGTAAAAATGACTTCTTCCTTTCAAATTCCAGTCAGCAGTCTACCGGTCCAGGTTCTGGGGTTTCCTTCAGCAGAAAGGCTTATCCATGGGGTTAGCCATGTTCAACCAGAACATTGCAGTCTCTAAGCTGGCTAAGGAACTGCTTTTTGATGGATATGAAGACCCATTGCTGGATTTAGCGAAGAGTCTACCTTCCAGCACCACGGGAGGAGCTCCACCGGTTGATAAATTTGGATGGTTTTATGAGGTCAGTATGTTAGAAACTAGAAGTTTTTATTCACAAACAATGGAGTATTTTGGCATCCCTTGGTTTTGTAAAAAGAAAAAAAAATCAAGTAGATTATTTATGTTAATAGTGTAGGTTAATATTACATAATTGCAATTAACCACATTCCAATAACGATTTCCAGATAAATCTTGAAACAAATTGGCCAGGTATAAGCACCCGGCACTCAAACTTAACCAAGGATTTCTATTTCTTCTTTTCCTTTTCTTTATACGTATTTGTACTTTATCACTAACAATGTTTATCTGATATTCCAGAGGAACAACTCCTTGGATACTGACGGCTACATGGAGGTGTCTACTGGACAGCTAAGCGGCACTATACCCGGACAGATCCTCAGGTGGAACTATGAGGACCATCTCCCGTTCTATGAAGGAGAGTGCTCCAAAGTAAGTAGACGAAGTTAACATTACTTGTATGATAGGTTATTGAGGGACCAAGTACCAGTCCTTAGTAAAAACTTACCTTTAAAGAATACTGTGCTATTTAGTTTTTTATTTAGACAAATATCAACAAATCTTTAAGCTACGCAGTACCTTCTAGTATACCCTTTTGGCACACTGCAGACTAAACAATCGATCGACAGTTGACGCGACCCGAAAATCGTGAACTCAATTGTGAAGTTTTTGATCGTTGTCCATTCATTTCCATACTGATTTATGAGCTCGAACAAACTGTCGGCCTACTAAAAGTGTACTCTAAATTTTATAAAGACCCAAAATATCTTACTACATTAAGTCAATCAGTTTTCATATCATATCTTCCATCATTCCAGCTATCCGGCAGTGCAGGCGAGTTTATGGCCCGCAATCTTACAGAAGAGTCTATACTGCCGATGTTCGTACCAGACCTGTGCCGTACCGTGAACATGGAGTACGTAGACAGCGGCGACCAGAGCGGCTTGCTGTTCAACAAGTATGCTCTTACGGAGAGGAGCTTTGATAACTGTGAGTTTTTCTGGAGTATTGGGAATATTCTTTTTGATTGTGTGCTCCCTTTTTTGGTTGGAAGATAATAAATAGTCCTTTTCCTTAATGATTTCCTTCTTTATCTTCATTATAGTCAGAGTTCAGAGATTAAGCTTTCTCATGTCTCCATGTTTTTAACATTTTGGACATCTTAAAGAAACTGGACGATTGCAAAGAGGGGATCGAAAAGTATATAAAGACCTTATATAATTCTCAATCCCCTTTTTGCTAACGTCCAGATTTTTTAATACACCACTCAACAAACTATTTGGCTACAACAGGTTGCCAAAACTGACTTTATGCAAATCAATTACTCTAAAGGATTTTAAAGCACCAACTTTCGTTTCTTTTAACGCGAATTTTCGATGTATATTCCTTATTTTTTTTTAAATTTCTTCTTTTCTCTCCAGCGACAACATCCCCCTCAAACACATGCTTCTGCAACGGCGAGTGTGCATGGAGTGGCGTGATGAACGTATCAGCGTGCCGCTTCGGTTCACCCGCGTTCCTCTCGCTGCCTCACTTCCTGCACGGTGATGCTCAGCTACGGGAGTTTGTGACGGGGATGCAGCCTGATCCTGATGCTCATTCGTTTTATTTTGCTGTTGAACCTGTAAGTATATTGTTTCTCTTCAATGATTTGTTTCTGAATTCTTCTGTTTCTAGTCAGTGTTTAAAGAAAAGACTAGTTGTTTTTAACACGAAGCATTTATTCTTTGGTTGCATAACATTTTTTTTTTGAAAATCAAAAATGACATAGCCAAAGGCAAAGAAAAGACTAGTTGTTTTTAACACGAAGCATTTATTCTTTGGTTGCATAACATTTTTTTTTGAAAATCAAAAATGACATAGCCAAAGGCCCTCACCAATTTATTTCATGTTTCTCTGCTGAGAAGAAGACGTGCATTTAAAGTGTTTAGCTTAATAGTAAAGCTCGATAAAACGAGATAAAACCTAATTGATTAAATTCATTCAAACTCAAACTCAATTTTTTTTTATTTCAAATAGGCCTATGAAAGCTCTTTTGAAAAGTCAAAGTTAGGTGCATTCATAAATTAATTGTTTGTAATGATGATTCACTGTTCTTAGGTTAACTTCTTTTTCAATTGGAAGGCGTCATAGGGTACCTATTGCTGAAAAAATGCCCACTAGAGCCGATTATGAACTAAGGGATCTATACCATGTCTATGTTTTCAGAAACTGGGAGTTCCACTAGACGTAGCTGCAAGGTTCCAGCTCAACATTTACATGGAACCCAGTGAGCACGTCACGTAAGTTATTTCATTTTAATTTAAATCAATTTGACACTAGATTCAAATAAAGGCGTAGTCCATATGCAAATGTTTACCACCTACACATTAGACATTCTAAATAACAATAAAAACATGTCTAAAATTCTAGTCATGCCTAAACCAGATTCAATAAAAAATCAGTTTATTATGCAGGATGTATCTTAAATACATTAATTACTTAGACCAGAGGTGATAAACATTTTTTTAAACACAAGAATGTAATATGAGGGTCGCTGAAATTTAAATAAATGTCAGAGCAGACACCAATGACAGTGTTTCGGAATGCACGAAAAACCCGGCCAGATGATTTCGGAATTTTTTTCTTGTTGTGTAGGTATAAAAATCATATCGCTGTCTAAAAAATATTAAAAGCACGAATAAAAGTCACCAGTAGGTAAATAAATCATATTTTAATAACCTCTAATATCAAGCAGCTTACAATAAAATATGACAATAAGTATGTGTTGAAAGGTTTAGCTCCCCTGCTAAGACAAATACTTAATATTTGATAATTTAAATCGCATACAAATAAAAAAACTTGTTTTAACGGTAAGTCTAGATGTAAAGTAGGTATGACAATATTTTTTGCTAAGTTTTTTACCTTTATTTCAAGTCTTTCTAGGCATTTTAAATTATATTCAAAAGATTTCAATGCTAATTTATTTTGTACAACTTAAAACTGAGTTGATTTTTTTTCTCATTGCATAATTTATTCTCAATAAAAGTGATACAGTGTGAGAAATCAATGAGGAATTGATTATACCAGAGCCATTCATATTACTTACAAAATGATATACGTGTGTACCTACTTTATTTAAGAATTTAGGTGCCTATTGAAAATCCTCATGATAAACTTCTTGTAAAACGCGACATGCCACTTAATAAATCGCCATTTTATTTCCAACTATCCCAAATTCCTAATCATTTATTTTCTTTGTCCACAGACTCTACCAAGACGTGCCCAGAATGCTGTTTCCAATATTCTGGGTAGAACAGAAAGTCAAAATGGACGAAAGTGTCATCGCAGAACTGCGCTTCGTTCGCGCCATTTTCGACTGGGGAGGAACCATCTGCGCGTGCGCTGCTCTCGTCTTTGCTGCCCTAGTTACCATAGCAACGTGCTGGGCAAGAAAACCCCACTATATAAAAAAAGAGTGCGTCTTCGAAAAACCGAGAGACGAAGCCGAATTAAAACTTAACCCTATATGAATATTATATTAATTTGTGTCAATACTCAAATATGGAACGTAGATCTTCGAAAGGTCGTGAAGTTCAACCGTTCGTCAAACGGTAATGACGAATAGATTCGTTGACGAATTTTTACGAAGTTCGTCTTTTAGCGAATTAAAAAAATTACTATATTTTGTAAGATTTTTTAATGTAAGTCTAGTATGTTCGTGTTTTTTATGTATGTTAATGATTGTGATTTGTGCGACGCGTGAGGATGAATTATTTAATAACTGCTTAAATTGATTGATTGATTATAATCTCCTTAAAATTTTGAAAACATACGAAAAATGTTTTAGCTATAAAGCTTTTTAAATTCATTAGTTTTGATGTACCTACAATCCTACATATAATCTCCGTCCAAAAAGAACTTGCCAAAATAATAAACTTTATTTTGGCGCATAGAAAAATAAAATAAAATCAAAATCTCTATTTCAAACTTGGTTTCAAAAAAATAGAGGAGCTTCACTAGAAATTGATATAAAATATATATTTTATGAATTGTATTTTTTTGAATTTTATGCGTATCAGATTGTCCTGTGATATTGATAGTGTGTATGTGTGTGTGAGTTGTGTATATGTGTGCTTTGTATTGATATTTCTACGTGTTGCCATGTTAGTTTTAAACGAAGACACAGTTATTATGACAAATATGCATTTAAAAAGTAAAAAAAAATATTTTAAGAATTTTTTGAAGTGATATAAATTTTTTGATCTTTTTTTTGTAATAAATAGAAAGTATTATGATAATATTTGTGATAATAAACGTGTTTGAATAAAGAATTTACATTGTAAGTTTATTGATTTCAGACCAAAGAAATTTTGTATGTGTTTTTTTTGAAAAAAAAAAAAATGCTTAAGTGCGAAGCACATTTTCCGTGTACCATTCCAGTAAAAATAAGAAATAATCTTAAAAATAGAAAAGCTCATTCTATCTTGTGATACACAGCGATATTACTTTTGATTAATATTCAGTGATATGACAATTTATTAAAAAAAAAAAAAAAATTTAACCACTATTACTTTAAAAATAAATATTTAATAAAAGTTTTAAGTTAAACCTCAGTACAATAAATGGACAGAGATATTTTTGTAATAAACTAACGCATTATTTTTTAACAATATATTAAAATTTACGTGACAATAGTTTAAGTATTAAAACATATAGAGTTAGTTTTTTAAGAGAATATAATAAATAAACCACTCATTTTGACATAATACTTATTGTTCAAATTATGCTCAACTTTACATACTGATAAGTCGATAAACGAATATCGAAAGATTTTTTGCAATCAAGTATAAATGCATGTATATTTATGATAATAGGTATCAACTTCTATACCTACAAATACAAACAGCAGTTTAAAAAATTGCTCAGTTTTATGCATTCCAAGAAATATTCAGAAAATTGAAAAAATTGAAAGCATAGCTCGTAAAAATACCCACCGCATTGTTTTCTCCATGTGGTCTCAAATTATATGTTTGAAAAACTAGAACAATACTCTGGGCTTGTCGTGTTTATATTTGTAAGAAGTTCCAATAACTTGATTTGTGTTCTTTTATTAGTTTTTGAAAATTTTGTCGGACTGTGATTGTAAAAATGTTGACCTACCCCTGACCAGCTTGTCAGTGAAAAAAATAATTTGATACTGTGTCTAAGCAAATGTTGATTTAGGTGTACAAAAAAGAAACCATTTTTAAATAATATAAAAAATAATAGTTGATATACTTTCTTTGTTTTATTTAACCTTTACGAGTAGCTTTGCACAAGGGAAGAATATAAGCTCCGCCCTCGACCTGGACCGTCTCAACAACGTCTTTTGATCGTTGACTGGAAAATTGTATAGGAACTGAATTATGACCATATTTTCCAATGCTGGGGTTGTCTGCAGAAACTAACATTCTACATATAAAACAAGAGTTGATTGAACCAAAAAAACATTAAAAACATTTCTCATCGCTACAAAGTGTATCCATTCCTACACCAATCCAATAAAATGAAGGTCTCAGGAAATATCTAGCAAGAATCTAGAACGCAAACGTGAGCCTAATGGCCAGTTCTTAGAACTGCACCACAATACCATATCCTGCATCCTGGGACAGTTGACATTGTCACTTGCATAGCCAATCAGGGCACACCTGACTGTCTTGCAGCTGTTCCAACTCTTACACCTAAGGGAATAAGGTTCAAAATTGATGATGATGGTTGCAAAGTTAAGTTGGACGAGCATATAGGACCACCTGAGTATCCTGCAGCTATTCCCACTCTTAGTACTGAGAAGATAAGGTTCAAAATTAATGACGACGGCTGCATAGTTAAGTTTGACGAGCATATAGGACGAATTGAGAGCGCGTTTGATCTAGATTTTCAGATTTGGTCTGGATTCGTTGATGTAGAAGGTAAATTGTACATGTCGATTCGTCGTTTAATTATTCGTCGACTGATGAGCAACTCGTAGTAATTATAAACTTAACGACAGTTAGAAAGCAATTACTGAAAAGTAAGAAAGTTAGAAAATCTTGCCTCGATTTTAAATAATTTCGCAGCCCAGAGAGATTTTTCATCTTAGCGAAACATCGTGCTTGGCACCATTTCCTAATGATATTACTTGGTAATTATCTAGAGCTAGATTATTGTTGATTTTCTGACTGAAGCCAGGCTTTATTGAAGTCGAAGGAGTATGAAATCGAATACTTAAATGCTATTGTGATTCTGCTCTTTTGGTTAACGTTTTATGCAATGAAAACAATAAACTTAGGTAAACTGACGGATATTCAGTAATTAGTTCAACTATAATATCTCAAGAAGGAAAAAGCAAAAGATGAGTTTCTATTTACTCACAACATTGTGAATGTCGTTTAGATTCAAACTGGATGAACCTAGCCGATAAATTGAGATAACCGACACCCAAATAAGATACGGATAAGGAATAGGATGAGTTCACATCAGCGTTCTGAGGTTGTGAAGATCTAGATACCTATAGAGATAATAATGAATTAACCTTACCTATTGTAATTAATCAATGTTTCTATTTTTGCATGCCTAAGTTAAGGTAGAATGTACGAGGATCGCCAATTGCATTTTTGTAACATCTGTATTTATATTGTACCTACATTCCGTTGCAAATAAACTATTATTCTATTCTGAAGGAAGTATTGGCTTTATACCATTGACTTATGACAAAAGTTTGGTTCTTTATCTGGCAATTTGCCATGTAGGTATAGTCGTAGAACATGAGCCGACTAACAACTGAAAACTTTCCTTTTAAAAATCAGAGCTCAGTCTTACTTTCCGCGATTTCGCAACAATACGCGATATTTGAATCACAATTATATTTTCTCTTAGCTATTCTCCGCTTTGGTGGATTGGTCAAACAACGTCTGTAGAAAGCTAGTTTTGTAGATGATCTTTCTGGTGCTAATTTTCAAAGACAGCAACATTTAGACATATCTACATAGCTAGGTATTTCTAATCAGTACAGTTAGTCGTTAGGTGTCCCACATAAACACTTCCTAACCCACCTAGGAACGTCATCTCTGTCCTTGGTGCTCGTACCATCTCGAAAAGCAGTTTATATCCAATCAACCGGACAGTTTGATTGGGCAATTTTATAATAAACAGGTGCTAGGGTACGCCAGTCAACCTCTGGACGGGCGGGAACATCGTCAAGTACCATTATATTAGAAAAAAACTCTCTGAGTGAAAAAAATAATAGAAAAAATGATACGTCTGCTCGTTTTGGCCGTTGTGGGTATGTTTAATTTTTTTCATTTCTTTTTTTTAGGAGATAATTGATAACCTAATTGTTGGTTCAATTTTGGTAGTTTTAATATTGGATAATTAATTTGCAATTATATTGCAAAAATGAAAATATTTGCAAACTGATGAATTAACTGAAAATATCTATAGTTAAGACGAAATTATAGCGCCTTCTGGAATTAAAATAGCAATATAAGAATCTGATCGTTGCTAATTAATTTGACGAGGCGGTCGTTCAATACGTTGTGAAATGAAATTGCGTTTTTGTTAACGACATAGTTTCTTTATTTAATTACCTAAAATTATCTAAGCCGATCCCAATATAGTAAAAAAATGGTTCGGTAAATGATGACTTATCTAAAATGATCTATCCAGGAATAAAACGCATACGTAGGTACCTACATCAATCAGTTCACTAATCTTCTAAAGGTTTTCAGACAAGGAAGCGTTGACAAAATATATATTTTTATTTATTTAGTCGTCCAGCCTGTTACGCAGGCTACCATCTTGCAATACGATGATTAATGACTAAACCATTCCAAATTGTTCCTCTCATACATTGCCATAATACCGTAACTCACTCCACAAACACGCCGACAACATTCACAAGCCAATATTTATACGCAGATAACCCAATTTCTGCGCGATTCTGTCGAAATGACTCATTTACGAAGAGAGCTTCCGTTCTCGCAGATCAAAGTATTAGCGTTCGGATTGCACCAGTTTCAGAGCTGACTAACCACTGGACTTCTTATTGGGGAAGTTGTATATCTTGGTTATACTTACATCCTTATGATAATATACCTACTTTATATCTATCGGGTATTATTACATTTTCACCAAAAACGTTGTACTAATTAGGAATATCATGATTGAATATCTAGGAGACCAAAAAAAACTATCAGACTACCCTTAGGCCTTTAATTGTAATAAAAAAAGTTATCGAGTTGCCCAGGTAGCTAACTGGGTTGAGGAGGTCAAATAGGCATAATGTCACACACTCTGATGCATCCAGTTAATTAAAATTGTTGATGAAAAGAACAGGGAACAGGCACAATGCAGATATTATTTCTGACTTTTACACATAAAATAAAGCAGTAAACTTCTAGTTTCCATTAAAAACATCAAACGTTCATTTCGCGCCATAAAATGCCGCCATTTCCCACTTCAGAAGAATTCTTTAATTACTGGCACTCCTTTTTACTGTTTATCACCAACCTATTTTAAATCTCCCTATACCTATATTAAAGACGTCATCTATTAAATAAAAAATAATATTAACCAACTTCAAAAAAAGGAGGTTCTCAGTTTGTCCTGTATGTACCTACCTATGTATGTGTGTGCACAATTATCTCACGATTCACTTAGCCGATATTAATGCTATTCACTATTAGTATTTGTCAGACTAACAGCCAGTTTCTTCATCAAAAGTTAAAGCCAAAGTAAAAGTCAATGTAATGTCTAAAGTGAAAGTAACGGTCAAATTCAATTTTTCTATTAGTTTTGCTGTCAATTTAGCCTTGAAAAAACGAATTTGACCGTTACTTTTACTTTAGACATTACATTGACTTTTACTTTGGCTTTAAGTTTTGATGAAGAAACTGGCCGTCAGGAGTAGGTTTTAGGTAAGTATACCTATTATTAAAGTTGGTTTCATGATTTGAAAAATGTACCATATGCTATTTCATACCTAGATTTTTATCACTTTACAGGTTAATTATATCAATAATTAATATCTAAAACAATAGTACTTAAATTATATGTAATAAAATATAAGTAACAAAATCTTAAATGCCCAGTTCTCCAAGACAATCAAAGTCGCAACCGGCATAAAAAAATAAAAACCAAATAATATTTGCGGGTGGCAAAATATGGAACTAAATTCTTTGGTAGAAAAATCTATAATACCCGTAGACTACTAGCGCCACCTCATCAGCAAGTTAGTAGTGGTACTTATTTCTTGTGAGAGGTTAGTCTTTGTTGGCTAGAAGTTCAATAATAATTCTATTTGTGTTGCATATTTCACTGTGAACAATAAGTGACTATCAACTACAAAAAAATGGCATCTGGTTTGTTATTTATTATCTTTGTAAACGTATTACCTACTTAGAATTTCATTTCACAATAAATATATTGTAAACAATACACGTCCTTGAAACAGCTTTTGACAATTCATTGATTATGACGTTTAAATTTAGTGTTGCCAGAACGAGGACTGAGAAATATTACTATAATGATGTACCATTTTGGTAGAAAAGGTAATAAATTGTAATTTTTTGCAGCCATTACGGTGAGGTCAGAGGAAGAACCAATGAAGAACTTAACTACAATATCCTGGGCTCATGCCGTCAATAACAAAACATACCTACAAGCCGCGCTATCAAGTGAGTATAACAACTTGTTATAGAAATCGTGCTCAGAAAAACTGACTCTTTTCTGTGATTTGGTACGACAAATTAAGCGTTATTATCTCTCATATTTTACAATATCTCTATCTATTTCTTCTATTGCCTACTTTATAAGACGAGCATATTTTACTTTCACAATTTTTTTTCTGATCTAAGTCTACACTAGATGTTTTAAAATAACTCTAATAATATTTTCTGATCCTTGATATGGGGCTGTATATCAGCTTACTTCAAAAGCCAGCCTAATCAAGCACTTAATAACATGCCAATCACTAACTGTTTAAGTAAGCAAACTAGTTCTGCCTACAAATCAATCAAGACATTAGTCACCAATCAGTTACCATTACGGATTTAGAAATTATTGCAAGCACTTAAACCTCATAATATTACCATTAACACTGCATTCCGAATACAGTAGCAGCTGGGCCAACTATCAGTCAACAATGTATTTTGTCTCTTTCTAACTTTTGGTGAAAGAAAGGGACGGGTATTGGTTGTTAGCACAAGAGTAATGCGAATTGATTGAGTGTGGCAACACTAGGAGTTTTGGGGTGTGGTGTAAGTCAAAAGATCAGAGTGATTTGGTATTATGGAGTAATTAAAAAAATGTTTGTAACTGTTGATGGTTTTTTCTCAAAGTATTTAAAAGTAATTTTCTTTACTAACTACGAACGAAGGAAAAGTACCAAAAATACTACACCATTTAAAGGTCACATTAAAATAAAAGCCATATTTTTGTCTGGAAACATTTAAACATTTACGCAAATGTTCATAAAGTTTTTACTGTTTATCTCAAAGTATTAAAATATACACGATTACCTTATAATATATTACACTGAAAACCTGAACAATAATGTCATGATAGCTCAAGAACACATTGCATTTATTATGTAAGAGATATACCAATAAAATGTTTGTCTAAAGAAAGTAGCTAAAGTGTATAGCTTGGGCCACACACCATCAGGAATAGCTCTTATTCCCAACATTGCCAGTTCACCGAACACTGCAATTTATAACAATTATCGTTATGACAGATTTGGGCTTCACACTTAGGTATACGTTGAGACATGGAGTGGTTAACAGAGAACTCATCCATCTGCCTTTCTTTCAAATACTTCGGAACTAATAGATAGATACTGAATCCTTACTGATATACCCAGTTTTCTCACCAAAACTCCTGAATCGATCTAAATATTTTTTTAATCAGATAGTCTAGAGTTCACAGAGGCTGAAAAAGGGCATAGGTACATTGTCTATCGTGGTGCTGTTAGACGTTTCCTCGGAATACAAGTGGAAACGCGTGGAATAGCTAGTTACTAACTAATAAACCACATTTAAGTTTGCTCACGTTTTAAAAACAGATTTTTAGTACTTGATCCACCCATCCTTTGTAAACAATTTTCAATTACATAAAATTCTTAGAAATGGTGTCTTCAAAATGAATTGTGTATATTATTAATTAATTTTGTGAATTAAGTTTAGATGCATTTTCTTTGTTATCGTTTAAACAAAAACGAATGACTAATGTCACAAAAACATTATAACTTTCTTTGTTGTACGTAAATCCAAGAAAAATATTGTATGCTGTGTCTTTGCCTTAAAACAGTATTAAAAGCTTTCAACAGTTTCTTTCACGTCACCATTTTAACCTAATTCTTTTTGAATAGATTCTTGGTCTTGATTGTCATCTATACAAATACTCCATTTACTGGCTAATCTGTGTGACCATTTGTTTGGGCCTAGAAACAATTATGCAAATACAATTGCTTACAAAAGTAATAACAGTTGCCAGAATTGAAACGTAAATATACAGCAATTGTTATGTAATGAAAGCATTTAGTTTCAGTTACAAATTAAATAGGAACTATTGGTTATTTCTGTCAATAAGTAGGTCGCTTTCTCACTCGCTTAATGTAATTTGAGGAACGTACAACGGGAGAAATTAATTCATCTAAATCTTATTGGATACTTTATCCTTTTCTATTTATTTATTCTGTTTCTTATGTTACTTTTAAAACATATAAAATTAAGAATAGAAAACATGGAATAGAAACCAAAATTAATAGAGGTTCGAAACATCGAAATAAAGTTTGGCTTTCACTGTAACTTATGAATGCAGTGCCAACCAATACGGGAATGGTGACTTTCTTTAGGACTTTATTTAAAAGAGGGTCGCAATGGTTTGAAGATCGTTACTATGACCACGAGATAACAACTGGACAACTGGAATTTATATAGACCTGCTACTTACTCCCGCTCTTAATACCGTACCACAACTATACTACCATCTATCTAAATAAACCATACCTTTCAGGCACAATAAATATGCTCGAAGCAGACATTGTCCTAGGCACAGTGGTGGGTAAGGATGGCCCACCACTGCCCATCATGGCCCACCCACCAGCCACCACCTCCGATCTAACGCTAGCCGAGTTCCTGGAGACGGTAGCCCAGCACAACTTGAAGGAAACCAACCCTGGAAGCAAGAAGGGGGTGAAGCTGGACTTCAAGAGTATAGAGGCGTTTGAGCAGAGCCAAGACTTGATTGGGCGTCATCAGGTATGGTTTGATGATCAAATCTAAGGTAAATGATGATGAGGATCTAATCTTTGTGTGTCATTGTTGTGGCATTGTTGGTAGGTAGATCTTACATGGATTAAGCTATGAGAGATTTTTTGCGATTACATAGGTTTCTAAATATATTTTTTCTCTGATTTTCTCTAACTGTACCTCTTCCTTTACAAAATATTTCTAAACACAGTTCTTTTCCGGCACTTCGATAACTTTGCTAGACCAATAAAAACACAGATCCTATTAAAATGCATGGATATAATGAAGACTGGTTGTTCACTTCAGTTTTCTATGCCAGTACGTTCTAGAAACGTCCTTACCCAATTTTAAATTAATGAAGTAATCAATTGAGTCATATTCTATAATAAGTCCTACAATCAGCCACGTCTCATGGGGTTTCCTATTCCATAACAACCATACACGCAAAAATCAACCCTATTCCTGAATTCTAAGGTCGATATTACAAAGCTCGTGTAAAGGGTGAACTATTTTGTTGGCCGTATGAAAATGAACCTTATTGTGATGGTGTTAGGAGAGGTTTTAGTTGATAGTGATGGTAGCAGACATCTTAATTAGAATAATGACATAGCGTGTGAATAATCGGGAATTTAAAACAACATCTTGTGTGGTCGGTCTGTGTGGGAGTGTGGCCATGAAAACAGCGGGATTCTAGTCCTGCTGAGAAGAGCGGTAGCGGGTTTGCGGTTATTAATAACGCACGCTTATGTTTTAAGTAATAAACATTAGGTAAATGATAAAAAGTGTCTGAATACTAATACAGGGATAACCTACCAGTCGTTATATTTGTGATTATTCCTTACAATCGATTTGATTTTTTTAAAAACCTAGTCGCATGAACATAATTATTTTATTTGAAGCAAGAGTCGCGCATGTCCGTATTGATATGACGATTTTTTTTTCAATGGTTTGACCATCAATCAAACCATTTCCAGAGACTTTAAAAATATCGACTTTGAGTAAATAACGATTATCGTTGACTTATTCAATGTCCCAGCGTCAGGCCCGATAATGAGCACTAATGACCTCACTAAATTACAACCTAAGATTCATTTTACAACTTTGCATATCAAAAACCCGCTGTCTCCCTAGCCCCACAACACCAAACCATATGAAGCTTGACACATGTCTCGGACTAGACAACAGTTGTGACAACAACGACCAAAGATTGAGCGGCTCGGAAAAAATGGCGGCGACCCACAAGATTTAGCAGATGTAGCTGTAGCGTTTATTAATCGCTCGTATCCTGTGCGTGGGAAGCCTTTTGTTCCTTTTGACTTTGGTAGTTTTGTTCAATAAGTTTATTCAGTCTTGTAATAATGGCGTCCAGACCTATAGTCATTGAAGACATCAGCTAACTGCGCTGGACCTAGTATTGTGTGCGAACATTTGCGCAGACGCAGGTGCACTCACTATTCCTTCACTCTTATAGCGCGATGGGACGGAGATCAGGCGCTGAACCGTCATTTACGTGCTCTCCGATGTATAGGCGTATAAATATCTAATCTCTTACATTACTCGTCTACCTCTTAATCAAATGTAACGGATTATTTCCATTCGTGACATAAATTATGAGAATTAAATAAGTAGGAATAATAATACCCAAAGGAATAAAATATATTGTGATTCTATCGCATAAGTAATCATTAGTTTGCAAACCAAAAAATAAAAAAAAAAATACATCAAATCCTTTGACTACAGAAAAAACAATAAAAACATATACGCATACCACACAATACTGAGACAACCACTTACAACACACAAATTGATTTACACAGAAGCAGTAACAATTTCAAAGAAACAATATTAAATCCAATCATAAAACAATTTACAAATTCTAAAATCTTCACAAAAAGGTCAAAAAGACCACTAATAACATATAAGTAGGTCCTCAAAACAGACCACAGTTCATTTCAAAAAATGCGGTGAAGGTCATAATTCTCAGAAGGGATAATTCCTGAACAAAAGTAATATAGGACCACGGAAAACAAAATGACTAGCGGAGGTGCCATAACGGAAAATCTTCTAAGAAAGTAGCGCGCCAAAATACGGGTGTTCGGCTGACGAGTAACATTACTGTCTTCGCCCTTATAGGCCTTTTTTGGACCCGAATTTTTTTTGTAACACCAAAATTCGTTGACAAATGCCTCAAAGAACCCAAAAGCCTTGTTAGTTCACTCGAAATTGATAGTTTTGGTCATGCCCACCGTATATATTTGACCTCTCTCTCCGGTCGTGTCAGATTGCCATCCCATCGGGCTATGAGAGTGAAGGAATAGTGAGTGCACCTGTGTCTGCGCAAATGCTTGTGCACTATAATATGTCCTGCGCAGTTGACTCCTTATATGAGAACAGTCGCCGTAGCCGATAATCGGCTAGGAGTATATCATCATGTATTTGACCTAGAAGAAAGCACCTGCATGACGGCATCTCTGCACATCTTCCTTACTCCGTGGCTGGGACAATTTAGCCGATTATGTCAACGTTCGGAAACGCGGCGAGCTGCAGTTAGTAATTAGCCACAATTGTTTGTAATTAGAGAAATGTCTCCATCAGGGTGATTCACGGTCATGATACTGTTGAAGGGATTAAGATTGATGAGGTAAAGATGGGTCTTGAAGGTTGGGAAGCTATACTTTATGAAATTGAAGCTGGCGGTCACAAAATCATAAGTCTGTACTAATATTGTGAAGCTGAAGAGTTAGTTTTCTTGCGTACTATTCTCAGAATAACTGGTCCAATTTGTTTTTTTTTTTCAAAGTTAAATATCTCGGTTAGATATCAAGGAAGGTTACTGTAGACTACATTTATCCGAGTGCGCGGAGTACACGCGAACGAAACTGTTGGCGGAAGCTAGATAAACAAAATATATCTTTAAGCTTTACTTTACATGGCGATAAAAGACGATATAAAGTTATTTAACGAGATAAAAAGTAATGCTTATAAAAAAATTGTTTTTAACTTTTATATAAGATAATTAAAATATTGAATTGGATCAAAATAACTATGCACATACTTAATCACATCAGTCACGTAAAAAAGAATTATAGCATCGCCAATGCATCGCTTCCCTCGTAGAGCACTGGCCGTGCGCATACGCACATGTGGTCCGTCTTCCGCGTATCATTATCATGTGTAATCACCCCTTTCGACTGAGCGTCTCGTCTGTTTGTCTGTGTAGCTCACATCTCGGTACATTGGTCGTGAACTTGGTGATTGGAGTTCTGATAACATTTTTTTTTATTTTAGTCGTCTTCAAGGATTTTTTGGTCGTTTATATCAATGGAGTAAAGACACGAGAGGTCATTTTGATGTTTTCGAGTATTTATGCTTTGTTTGGCTTGGGCTGCGCTTTCTTTGTCATTGTTGAACAGGATTCTAGAAGGTTCGGGGAAACTTATAATAATATGAACATAAAAATGTTGATTTAAATATCCGATTTAATTAATCGTTTCTTGAATCATAGGATTATTAAACTTTAATATAAGTAACATCATAATTTTTTTACAGAATTGAATAAAATATCTTGTAACACTAAGAACACATAGTTGTTCCATTGTCACTCGATAGGTGTCAATGGCAGGAGCTGCACCGACAAGAACTAGGCTTTAGATAAGTAATCAGCATAATGGAATAGTTCTTTCAATCACACCCCTTTTCCACAGACTTTACCAATCTGGCTGAACGCCGACATCCTCCCTGGTCCGGTAGACGCAACCACGAAGCCAGTGGACCCTGCGAAATTCCTCAAGCTTGGCTCCAAGCACGTCTGCGCGGTCCTCTCCGTCGGCTGGACTACCAACTACGGAGGGAACATTACGGAGGGAGAGTATACCAGTGAGCAGATCGGCACCATGCTCAGGATGATCAATGAGAACCATATTAATCAGACTGTGACTTTCCCTGTGAGTATTGGTAACTATAGGATCGTTAAAGGCACTTTTAGGTTATCGTAAGCTTCCACTCAGAAAAAATAATATTATTCAAATATGGACTATATGTATTGCTCTTTAGGTCTTTACATTGGTGACAAAAATTTGCAGACTGACTGCTGTCAAGTTGTTAGGTTAAGGCTGTGACCCTAAGGAGTGGGTGGGAATAATCCAGCTCAGATTTAATCATGGAATAACTTCTAGCAATGAGAAGAGTTTTTGCTGTAAAGAGCTTCGACTTCTGAATATGAACATCATTTAAAAATGTAGACCTAGAAAAAAGGTTCTCGTTGGGATATTAGTAGACTTCACACATCAATAAATAGTTAGAATATAATAGACCGTCCTTTATAAAATCTTTGATATGGTAAAGGAAGCCCAGCAGATATGGCGCAAGAAAAGGCAAGCTTGCTTAAAATGCGCCATGCGAATACGATCCACTCCCCTGCCTACCAAACATAATCAACATTAATAAAGTAAGTATTGTACTTCAAATCAATGCAAACATTTAAGCCTTCACTAACAGAAGTTACAAAGTCTGACGACCAGTCTTATCTTGGGATATAAACCTGGGTTGTGGAGTCGCTCTATGTGTAGGAGCCCTAAAGGGACTTCATAAATAAAACGTTGTGCGGACTGTATTACATAGGCTTTTAATGCCGTTAAAATTACAATAAAACCAAGAAAACAGGTAAGTGCCCGTGGTCAAGCGCGTCGCGGAGAGAAGTGAAGGGAGCGCGGCCGCGGGCTCGCCAGCCGGGGCAGCCCCCGCCCCGGCCTCCGCAGCACTCCCTTCGGTCGCCATCGCGGTTGCTCGCTGAGGTGCGCCGACATACTCCCCGGGTTGAAGGATGCTCTTCAAAAGTCTTCGATAGGGAGCGGGCAGATGCAGTTGAAGGCACGACGAATGGTGCCCCTCCTCGTCTTCAGCTCAGCCACCCGCGTGACTCCGTCGACGCCGGGATAGGTCTTAGTGACCCGACCCAGGGACCAGAGCAGCGGTGGCGTCGTCTTGTCCTTGATCAGGACTAAGGACCCTGGTTTCAGTTCGCCTCTGGAATTTAACCACTTTGACTTGGCCTGCAGCAGAGAAGTGTACTCATTATGGAAGCGTCCCCAGAAGTGCTGTCTGATGTACTGGATCCTCTTCCAGCGATCCAGGCTCGTGATGTTGGCATCAGTCACCTGAGAGCATGGTACAGATAAGAGTGGTCGTCCAATTAGGAAATGAGATGGTGTGAGTGCTGAATAATCGTTAGGGTCCGAAGAAAGAGGTGTAAGAGGGCGTGAATTCAACACTGCCTCTATGTGAGTGAGACAAGTCGACAGTTCCTCAAAAGTGAAGTGTGTAAGACTAAGCAATCTTTTCAGGTGGTGCTTACAAGATTTAACAGCAGCTTCAGCAAGTGAATTAAAATGAGGGCTGTATGCAGGCGTGAAAATAAATTCGATTCCCTCCTGCGCCATTTCCGATGCAACATTTGATGCGTTAAGAAATTTGGTCATTTCATTAGACGCGCCTACGAAGTTAGTCCCGTTATCGGACGTGATGCTTCGGGGCTTGCCTCGACGCGCCACGAAACGATTTAGAGCGGCCATGTAAGCCTCCGTGGTGAGGTCTGTGACGAGCTCCAAATGTACTGCTTTTACTGCCGAACAAACAAAGATGCACATGTAGGCCTTTGTTAGTTTGCAACCACGTCCTTTGCGGTCGGCTATCAATACAGGCCCGGCATAGTCAACATAAGAATTTAAAAAAGGAAACTCAAAATTTGTTCTAGATGATGGTAGTTGACCCATCACAGGCTGCACATTTTGAGCTTTATGCCTGTAACATTTAAGACATTTACTCACAATAAATCTAGACAAGCTTCTACCACCTAGCGGCCAATAAGATTGTCGAATGTGCGACAGTAACAGCTGTGGACCAGCATGAGCAAGCTTTAAATGTTGCATTTGAAAAATAAGTTTGGTAAGAATGTGCTTACTACATAAAAGAATGGGGTGCCTCACGTTGAAGTCATAGGGGGAGTTATCAAGCCTCCCGCCTACGCGAATAAGTCCGTGATTATCAATGAAAGGCGTCAAAGGAAGTAATCTACTTTTGCGTGGCAATTTTGTTTAATTTTTAAAAGTTTATATTCTTCAGGGAACATTTGTTGCTGTGAGAATTTAATAATTGCATTTAATGAATTTTCTAGTTCTAACAATGAAAGATTGCCACACAACTTATTGTTTTGTGTTTTAAATTGTAAATAAACCTTTGTATATATGTAAATATTCTTTGAATTTTAGTTAGGCTAGAATACTTTAATAGCAAGTTATGAATGAAAGATGAATGAGAGGTTACGTCTGTGTGATGAACATTATGTGAATGATCGTTACTATTAATATTAAAATGAGTCACTACTTCCGGCAAATCATGCTTCTCAGTGTTTGGCATTGTGGGCCATTCACTTTCATTACGTAATAAAAAAGAAGGTCCGGACCACCACAGAGGTGTTTCCTTAATAATATCGGCCCGGAGACCACGAGAAACAAGATCAGCCGGGTTGTCCTTCGACGGTACGTAGCTCCAGGTATGACCACATGTGCTCTCTTGTATCTCATTTACTCTATTTCTAACAAAAGGTTTTAACTGGTTAGAAGGAGTAGAGAGCCAACCCAAAACTATAGTGGAGTCACACCAGAATCTACACTTGGAAATGGGGATGGTGAGAGATTCCTGAACCCTAGTACACAGCCTTGCACCCAACAACGCTCCACAAAGTTCAAGCCTCGGGATGGTAGTAGGTTTAATGGGCGCAACACGGTTTCTGGAAACTAGAAGTTGTACACCTGTGGCTCCAACACTATTACATGACCGAATGTACACACAAGTGCCGTATGCCTTTTCGGATGCGTCGGTAAAAACATGTACTTCGTGTGCAATGGAGTCTTCATGCAAAACGCAACGAGGAATTTTTAAATAATTTAACGCCGTTATTGTGCTCTCAAACAAAGACCAAGCGTCTCTTACCTCGAACGATACTGCATCATCCCAGTTGTATTTATTCAGCCAAAGACGCTGCATTAGTATTTTCGCCTCGACAACGCACGGACCTACGAGCCCCAGTGGGTCGAAAATCTGACTGATAACAGAGAGGATGTGACGTTTAGTGACTTTATTAGCAGACGTTATATTTATTGTGTAAGTGAGCGAATCAGAGTCACAAACCCAATTAAGCCCTAGGGTTTTAGATTGAGCTGGGTTGAGACCATGCTCAGAAAATTGAAGAGTGTTATTATCATTGTTATTTACTACTTCTGAATTAATTTGTTTTAAAATTTCTATGTTATTTGATCGCCATTTTCGTAAATTAAATTTAGCCGATGAAAGAACTGATCTTACTGCTTTTGTTACATCTACAGTGTCAGATATGGTGCTCCCGCCACTTAAATAATCGTCGACGTAGAAGTCGCGCTGTATGGCACACTTTACCCGATTATCCTCAATGTTATCGGCCAAACTTACCAAACATTTGGTGGCTAAATAAGGAGCAGACGCAGTACCGTAGGTCACTGTATTTAATGTGTAAGATCTGAGAGGTTCTGATGGATCAAAACGAAAAACAATTTTTTGAAGAGAGCGCTGGTCTGGACTGAGCTGGATACCTCTATACATCTTCTCCACGTCACCTGAGACCACGTACTTGTGCTGACGAAAACGTGTTAAAATGGAAAACAGATCGTCTTGCACTACCGGACCGACCATCTGAATGTCGTTAAGCGACACTCCCGTACTTGTAGAGGCTGATGCGTCGAAGACTACGCGTAGTTTAGTAGTGGTGCTAGAATCTCTAATGACTCCATGATGTGGAATGAAATATTGTGTCTTGGAATTTTCAGGTGAAGGAGTACAGCCCGTGTCTAATGTCATATGACCTAAGCGCTCGTACTCACGCAAGAAATCATTATATTTACTGTGAAAGGAAGGATCATGCTTAAATCGCCGCTCAAGGGAAAGGAAACGATTCCTAGCATTAACATAAGAATGTCCTAGCGAGCTTGGATCTTCCTTAAAAGGCATTTTAACAACAAACGCGCCATCACTATTACGGACGGTGGTTTCTGCAAAATGTTGTTCACACATTCTCTCTTCAAGAGAGAGCGAATGCTTAGATGAGACTTGGTCAAGCTCCCAAAATTGAGTTAAGTCGGGAGTGACGCTGGAATGATGGCAAAAGTGAGTAGACGCAGAGGAAAGAAAACTAGATTGATGCGAAATACTACCAGATACAAGCCATCCAAATTTAGTTTCGCACAATTTAGGTAGATTTTTCCTAAGTCTATCGTGTTTGACCCTATGACATTCCAAAATACTTCAGCCCCTACTAGAATGTCGACAGCCGACGGAACGTTAAAGTTCGGGTCTGCCAATGTAAGGCCTGAAGGTATGGATAAATGTTTAACATTTACAAACGAAGATGGTAGGACCTTTGTGATCTCAGGTAGAACGTGGCAATCGATGTCTACAGTAAAGGCACAGCATAAAGACTCTATAGAAAGGTGACAAGACTGTGTACTGGTGGAAACATGATTGTTAATACCCGTTACCTTGGTGCTCATACCGCGTTGTGACAAACCCAGTTGCTCCGCTAAACTCTGCGTGATAAAGTTGGCCGTACTGCCGTTGTCCAGCAGTAGGCGAGCAGTGAACTTCTTACCCGTCGCACTGGTCACGTTCACCAAAGCTGTGGACAGGAAAACATGCGAAGAAGTAGCAAGCTGCATAGAATTAGCTGAAAGCGCAACATCTGAAGTAGTTGGCGATACAGAAAGAAGTGCAGAAGGCAGAGGATTAGAAAGTGGTTTGGGTTCACTAGCTTCTAAATGCAAAAGCGTATTGTGCTTAAGTTTGCAGTATCTGCAATTTGAAAACTTACAGTTATTAGCAGAATGCCCAATACGTAAGCAATTGAGACAAACAGTTAAGTCTTTTGCCTTTTGTATGCGATTTTCTATAGATAAGCTTCTAAAAGATTCACATTTATATAAAGTATGTACTTGGGAGCAAAGTGGACATTTATTATTGTTTTATGAGAATTATTATTTGATTTATTTGAGTGTTTTGTTTAGATGAATTATTATTATGTTTGTTTAAATTAGTGTTACTATTCAAGGCCACAATATTACTATCTTGAAAGTTACATTCCACAGATTCCAACCAGTCTGCTTTCCTGTTTAAAAAAGAACAAAATTGAGTAGTTGTTGGATAACCTACTATGTTGTTATTCCTGTATTCCTCCCATTCACGACTTGTGATTAAATCTAGCTTTTTGACCATGACAAAAATGATGATGTCATCCCAATGCTGAGTAGGCCTTTTTAAATTTGCTAGTGCCCGAATATTTTATTAATAACGTCAACAAGATTTCTAATGGAAACACTAGACTCCTTATTTATTGACTTAACATCAAAGAATAAAGCTTGCAAATGATTGGCCACAAGCAGGTACTCATTGTTGTACCGCTCACACAACAAGTCCCAAGCAATCTTATAATGATCACTACTAAATTCTATATTTTTAATTAAAGAGGCTGCAGTACCTTGTAAAGAAGCACGCAAGTAATGGAACTTATTTATGTTGCTTATGCTAGCGTTATTGTGAATCAATGACGTAAACGTGTCCCGGAACTCGAGCCAGCATTGGTAGTTCCCGTCAAAGTGAGGCAAATCAATTTTTGGCAAACGAACAAAGCTATTAGAAACATGTGCACCTGAGTCAGCATCTTTGAAGCCCGCCTCAGAACCAGCACCGTTGACCGAAGAACCGAGCAGGCTGCGCGTGAGTGCCACCAGATTGAAGAACTGGCGGTCAAACTCCTCACGCTCCACGAACGCAGTCTCAGCATCATCGGCAAGCATTTCGATTTCTGTCTGCAATTCATCAAATTGGCTATGTAAGGAATCGAACTTATTAAAACGTTCCTGCAGGTCTAATCGTTGCATCTCAGATATATGTGCACTACTTTTAACTAAATTTAGATAGTTGCTGTAAATCGTAAGCTTTGATTTTAATGAACTACGTTTTCTAAGTAAAGTCTTTAAAGCGTCTGCCATTTTGAAGTGCAATTAACAAAGCAAAAAAACCACGTGTTTAACTGCAGTAAGGCGATAGATACCACTAATGAGCTTCTTATAGAAAAAACAGCTGCGCGCAAACAAAAGGGACCGGTTCTAATTACTGAGATCGGTCAAGGTTACGTTAACACCTGTGTGGCGTGAGTGGCGTGCGCGCACAAATGTTACTACAAATTATGCAATTATGAAGAAGCGTCGAAATAAACACTGCGTTAAAGCACTATTGACAATAAATCACTTGTGAAGGGGGAAATGTACTTGCTCAACGAAATAAATGGGAAAAAACGATTATTCACCAAGAAAAAATTGGAAAAAAATAACTAAATTGGAACGACTCACTCAAATAAGTAGTTTATACTCCCAGTAAATGACTTCAGCTCCTTATAAGGCGAAGCACGCTGCACGGGTACGACTTCTTTGTCTTCGTGTTCGGTGGCCACGTTGAAGTTCCACGCGGCATCGGCACGATGACCGTTGACCGTTGAAAATGACGATGCAGAATCGACGAATTTTAACGACACGACTGGCGTTAATTTATAGCGAAGGACCAAACTGTAGGAGCCCTAAAGGGACTTCATAAATAAAACGTTGTGCGGACTGTATTACATAGGCTTTTAATGCCGTTAAAATTACAATAAAACCAAGAAAACAGGTAAGTGCCCGTGGTCAAGCGCGTCGCGGAGAGAAGTGAAGGGAGCGCGGCCGCGGGCTCGCCAGCCGGGGCAGCCCCCGCCCCGGCCTCCGCAGCACTCCCTTCGGTCGCCATCGCGGTTGCTCGCTGAGGTGCGCCGACACTATGTAAAACACTGGTATTCAGCTGCTTCCAGTTAAACTGGAAGCCGACCCTGACATAAAGGTGGATAGAAGGTGATATAATGTGTGCGTGATACCAGGACTCTTGAAATCTTCTAAAACAACTTTTTCATCACCTTTCTCAGGTACGTGCAGGCCTCGCAGCAAACAGTCAGCCAGTGATCCTGGACCTTCTTCGAGAAACCTCATCCCTCAACTCCAGCATGACAGTCTGGTCCAGTGAAGGAGACCACGTGGAGGTAGACCGTCTCCGGGCCCTCATCCTCACGGTAGGCCTGGAGAGGACCTACCTGGACGTGCCCCAGGACTTGGCGGGGAAACTCCACCTGCCCCCACCTGATGCGAAGGCCAAGAACTAAATGTAAAGTTGTAGAAAGTTAGTAATTATGATTACATGGTGTTTTATTTTGACATAGTTTTGAGTTTATTTTTGTTGCCCTGATTTCTGTAATAGATTAATTTAGCAACCCCACTACTCTACTTAAAGACCTTTTAACATTTCGACTTCTAATCCTGTAAACTTAGGAGCTAAGGACACAAATCACTTTTTAAAAAACATCCGTTCATAAGACACATCCTAGTATGTAATTTTATTCTCCGCTAAAACATGCCATGGCAAAGTTGCAGGATTAAGGCAGTTCTCTCTAATATTATTTTACTAGGTCTCAACCTAGCCCCTTATAATTAAAACAAAACAGCGCCGTTTGACATTAGCATAAATCCCGCCCTAACATAAGGTCGTGCTCGTCAAGACTAAGTTTAAGGTCAGGAATGTGGTTTGTCTGAACACGAACTAAAGCTAAAGACATACTAATTAATACAAACTTTACGCCGGTTTATTATAATTCCCATTGTCCCGGAGTTGCCTGTCTTCTTAATGCACACATTTACACTACACCAACACAAGTAATTCTAGACCTTACTGCATTTGCAATAGGAGCTTCAAAAACTGCAGTATCATTTTTGTTTTCAGCATCACAATAGCCAAATCTTTTGCTGTCACTCCAAGCAATTCTGGACTCTATGTCTTTACAGTTAAGGGTGGTGATGGCGGTATAATGAAGGCTGGTACAAAGGGTGTCGACCTCCACCATGTGTGGACCACGTGACTACGTAACGCACTATGGGCAATTGTCATTCATGTGCGCTTGTTCAAGAGACAGGAATCTATTTGAGTCGATACCTGAATGGACAATGTTTAACAATTACACATGGTAATGATGTTCTCATTCATATGTGTGGATATTTGCGGATTTATGTTGCGTTTGTAATATTTATTGTTTGAAAGGCTCGTGCCTGCAATAGTTACATTGTTTGAAGAATTAGTCAAGTCTGGCTGTGTGTATGGGTAAGTTTATAGGTGAATATTAAATCCAAGTTTATTTAATGCAGCGTGCCTTTGGATGCCTATTCATTTAGTTACTAGAAACATCCATATTTCAAAAACAGTGTGGATACTTCCCATATTAGGGCAGATTTATGAGTTAGTGGTATGCCAATTCAAAGAATAGACATCTTTGGGATGCCAGTAAAATATCTACCAAAAAATAAATAAACGAATAGTCTCAGCCACGATTCAAACCCCGGACATCCGGCGCTGACCGCATTAGAAGTCATGCAGTTCGCTAGACCAATGACATAGACATTACATGCATAATTAATCCCTTTCATTATAAATTCAAACAAAAGTACCTACATAACTCTGTCTGGTATGCCGTCACGATAAGACGGCTGCATTATGAATATTAGGCTGTATAGATAAGATTAAGACCGATTTATGTATATTGATAACAAATTAGTTGTAAAATAAACAAATGACAATCGTAGATGAATTTAAGGGACATGACTTTTTGCCTCGTATGTAGAAGTGTCTCAGGGATCCACAAGGAGCATCATTGGCCACTATAGGCTAGTTTCCTAAAAAATAATAATTAGTCCGTCTTGTAGATTGTCCAAAATTAAGCGATACGTATTTTTTCTTTTTTAAATTGGATCAGAACTTGTTAAGATATAGCGTGTTAAAGTTGAGTGTGACGTCACAAGTTGCTACAATTTTCAGGACACTGTGACGTAAAAGGCCCCCACTCCTAATTTTTGAAGTGTATTATCTTTGTCATTTTATGTTTAATTAAAAAAAGAAAAAATACGTATCCAATATTTTTTGATTATCTAAAAAGCGGACTAAATATTATTTCATTATTTCGACCCTGGACACTACCCTATTGTGGCTGCATGTGAGCAAGTTTTCTTGTATGTGATGAGCCACCTTTCAATCTGGATCGTAATGCTTAGTAAAAAAAAATTTGCACCGAACCTCGCGCGTCTCCATTGAGCGATGACACCCGTAAATGGTTTTCATACAAACCTACGTACAGTTCGTTTGAAGTCAGCGGATAGAATACGGATAGAATTCGTGAGTACGTAGAGAAGCTTCGTACGCGAGAAGGCCTTACAATAATCAAAAAACTATAAGCTTCAAAATTACAAATTTATTTGGCACGAAATTTAAAAGTAAATAAATCTTAAAAAGAAGTATAATAGGTACAAGCCAAATTAAACGAAAACAAAGCACAAATCACGTTGTCAACAGCGTGTATTTAGATAGTAACATTACAAGCGCCCTCGACCCGCAGTCTGGCTAAATTGTGACATTCCAATCTGATTGGCTGGCTGAACCCATTATAGCTAAAGTAATTGACACCTAGGACCACCTAGCACTGTAATTATTTAGATATATTGCGAAATCTATAGTACAAGCGACGTTGCGTAAGTTTTAAAAGACTGGGTAAAGCTCATAGCCAGTTAAAGACAGTTTTAACTAAAATCGGTAGGGTCTTTTTCTGTCTTTATTTCAAATTTTCTTATCCATTCTTACATGGTTAAACGGAATAGGAAAGGGGACATCTCAAAATTGAAATACACAGCGTATATGTACAAAGATGGACCCATCAGTATATCTTATGCTTGGCTCACTGTACTTTTTTGATTACCTAAATTGTAATATAAAGGTTTTAAAATTGTTTAAAAAAAATTACGCAATTTAAGAGGTTGCATTCTCCATAAAGTTAGAAGTTAACGGCTGTGGTACGATTACTAACGATTTACTTAAACATTATGAAAAAAATTGGCAAAACATTGTGCCAGATCTGGGAATTGAATCGAAGACTCACTAGTCGTGATCACAACCACAGGACTAAAAGCGCAGACGTAGTCTAGTTAGCGAGATAAAAATAGATCAAACAAATCTACCAAAATGCTTACGTGACCCAACAGACATACACACTATAGTTATATTATTAGAGTACCACTACACTGCAGAGTCGGCCGATAAGTAGTTGACCTGATGGATGGGATTTTATTTAAAGAAGAGTGTTTCCATTCATATTTTCAGTCGGTCTGATACTGGCTAAATAAATAAAATCTTTGTAATATGCGTACTACCATTCATCTTCATACTGATTTTTGAGCCCAAAGCTATCGGCCAACTAAAAGTTTGCAGTGTGCGTTTACTATTATAGTTTAGATTTTTTAGACAGCTTAGCGTCTGGGACGAAACAGGTCGTTCCGTGACATATGGATAAACAGAACGCCTGAAAGCGGTGCCAAATTGGATGTAGTTTATTTTTCTTGGATAGATAGATATTGTTGATCTGTCTTAGAGTGAAAAAGAGGCTAGTTAATGTCAGTAGATATATATTTTTTAAGATTATTTGAGATTTTCTTGCGAGACTTTTTGGGAGAAGTTGCAACTTTTGACGCAAAATTCTTATGAAATTGGGTTAGACGTGATGTGAATGAATGATATAACTTTGGGTTTGTTTACTTAATCCCCTTTTTCATAGAAAACTGGCAGTCTCTTAGAGAAAATCAAAAAGCCGGGCAGATGAGAATGTAGCAAGACAATTTTAAACTTGGGTAATTTATTTTCATCTTCAATTTACAGGAGGTGATTATAATTACGAAATGCAAGCCCAAGTCAATGCAGCGTGTAATATGCAAGCCTATCGTTATCATCCTAGTCAATACAGCGTATCTTTTACTTCCACAATCTTCTATATGAAGTCCTCTCACAATTAACGTAGCTCTTTCCAGCCGTCATAATGTAGTCTTTCTTCAAAAACACACTTAAGTAATTTATTCTTACCCATGATTTTAATTATATATTAGCCAAATGAAATCTACAACGCTACTTTCTCCTCACTAAAGTCGAAAGTTCGATATTTTGAAAAGAAAATACCAAGTAATTAACCGATGTTAATTTCTAAAGCTTCTTAAGAATCGGCAGAGAAGCAAGTCTTTGTGTTAATATTATAAATTCTTAGTATTTCTATAAAACAACTCTCAGAGCTACTTTGTAGCCTACTTCTTTGAAACCAGACGCATTGAAAGACTTTGTAATGATGTTTTTACGATGCATTTAGCAATGCAACTACAGTGCACTCAGTGTGCAGCTGAGCTGATATTTAATACTAGTCGTTTGCCTGCGGTTTCACCCGCGTTTTGTAGGAACTACTACCCGTACCGGGATAAAATATAGCCTGTGTTACTCAGAAATATAGCTTTCCAACAAAGAAAGAATTTTTCAAATCGGTTCAAATGTGCTTTAAGTGTACAAACAAACAAAAAAATGTTTGATCTCTTATAGATGTCTGCAGTTTTAATCATAAACTCTCTCTCTAGAGATGTAAATAGATTTCTTTGATAAAAGGAAAGTACATTGTCGCAAATTGTATTCTTGCATTGTTCGTTTATGCATTCTATGAATAAGAAAATCTTGACTTTGAAAGTCTATAAATAATAAAAGGCTATAAATTGCTGCGAATAAAACATAGGAATTAATGTTTGGTTCCAGGCAGAGTGCAGACATACGGCGATTTCTTTCATTTAACTATAACCGAACTATTTCAATTGTCAAAAGACCGAATTGACCAATGGGCGGCAAGAACACTTATTACGCTGGTTATGGTTCGGTTATCGTTAAGGTTAAATGGCACACCTCATCCTTAGTACCTAAATATTGTTACCAGAAGGTTTTAAACAAGAAGTGACGCATCATCATCATCTGCCTAGAATTTTTCCCTACTTGGATTCGGCTTCCTATATTGGATGCATCTGAGTACCAGTATTTGAAAGAAGAAAGCCAAGTATTCACTGAGAAACAATTGTTTATAAACACTGTTTCAGAAACAATATCTACGTGTTTCTGAAACAAATAATTTTGTTTCTGTGGACGATGTGGACGGCAGTTTCCGAAACATTGTTGCTGTAAACATCTACGTGATGTTTCAGAAACTGTGTATCTGAAACATTGTTTCCCAGTGAATACATGGCTGAAGTGACGCAATTATCTCCCTAAACTCACGCAATGGGTATTCAAATCTAAGCCAAAATATTTCGAAACAAAAGAACGATCATGTTTTAAAAACCTGTGCCCTAAGCCATTTGACCTCACGTGAGGTGCGGGTCAACTGCTGACATTTACGGAGACAGCTCTGTGTACGGATGTCATATGTGGACATCGAGTCAAGAGGGACATGGAGGCGTGAGTTAGATTTGAGGATATTTTGGTTATTTTATGTTGGTGTTTGTTTTAGTAAATATTTGCGAAAGGGTGAAACTGAATTTAATTTGTCATGATAAGTTAAACCTTTATGATAAATATCATCAACTGTTGTCAGGTTTATGAAATCATCCATTTCAAAGTTTAGACACACCCATTCAATCCGCAAACTAAAAAAAACTGTGTTTTAATAGGTACAACAAAACAAACAAAAGGCAAGTAAAACAAAGGTTAAAAAACTTGCATCTTTTACATATTTTTCTCACTTTGTCAGCCATTTTCTTAAAAAAAAGTTTATTTCGGTTCAGACACTTACCTAAGCTTTACAACACCTTTCTAAGAGCCTTGGTTATAAACAAATATCTTCACATTATGGCTTCCGACCTGTGCCACCGAACATCATAATTGCTATTCTTCATGCTTAAGTAGCTATACTGTTTTGTAACTTATTAGCTGTTACGTTTCAAATGTCGCAATTCTCAACGTTAAATAAAGCCTCTTTAGTGTCTTCCTCATTACCTTCTGTCAGCTGAGAGTATGATTATCGGCTACGGCGGCTGTTCTCATACAAGGAGATCAGCCAGCTAAGCAGGACATATTATAGTGCTCAAGCATTTGCTTGGACACAGGTGCACTCACAATTCCTTCACTCTCATAGCCCGATGGGATAGCAAACTGACACGTCTGGAGAGAGCTTTTTAAACATTATTTATTAGGAGGAGTGAAAATTATACTTCCGTTAATGGGTTGAGTAAAGGGGAGTGCCTGACTTACGGGCAACAATGCCTGACTTACGGCAATTCCTAAACCCACCAACCACGTGCATTCTAAAGCCTTCTGTGTTCCATGGTCTAGTTAATTTTATTTACCATCCTGCAGCCAAATAAATTTGTTTATATGTGTTAAATATTTATGTATGCTGGTACTAATGTGCCAATAAAACCATCAAACAATTCAGAACTTCTAATCATCCATCATTTGATGTTTATAGTATTTAATTATAGGCTTAATTAACGGCTTGTAGGAACTACTAACGCCCAGTTCCCAGTAGCAATATGAACATTATTCGTCTAATAGGAAGTGGGGAGTGGGACGCTCGTAAACCATCGAATAGGCATCCCAGTGGGTTAGAAATCGAGAACTTTTGCTTCCGAGTATTTTTATAAGGACAGCTTGAAGAATTTGTGTCACAGTTCCTGTTTTGTTTTGTTTTTATTATCATTGTTGAGCTTTTGAAAATGGATTGTGGAATCAAAATTCCACAGTCCATTACACTTTTAATCATTTCATTTTTTATTACTTTATAAATAGATTATAAAATTACAAAAAAAAAAGACAATTTTGTCGTTCACTTCGAAGCTGCCATCTATCTTTATCTGTGAAATCATCATTAATGCTTTTTTAATGTTTTCTAATTAATCACAGTATTTTCACGATGCTTCTTAAACTAGGTATGTGGGAACTATGCGAGTGAAATCGGGCAAAGACTTCTTATCCCTATTTCAGCCAAGCTAGGCAATCATCATAAAATACCATAATAATGTGAATACCATAGTAGTCATCAATTGGAAAATAACTGAAATGCCTACAAGCTAGTAAATTCATATTGATTATATTGTAATTGCACTTACGAGCAATCAATTTTATGATGGTAGCTAATCGTGGAAATAATTGTTGTGACTAGATACCTATTTATTTAGAGGTAAGTACACGTGCTTTTTACATTAGACATTACATGTTTTTTACATAAGTACATAATCTGCACGCGTAAACGGTTGAACGGATTTTGATAAAACTTGGCGGAAATATAGCATGAAAATAACTTGCCCTACTCCCGAGATTTTGGTGTAGAAAGTAGTTTTATTTGAAATCGGCTGAATCCGCCGGCGCGGCGGAAGCTATATACTTCAATTACAAAAAAATACTATAAGTACTAAAGACATAGAATTACTAGATTTATGACCGTTATATATAAGTACTTAGACCTAGGGAATGCAATAAAAACATTGTTATTTGTTAAATGACTAACCAATCGACGTTTAGTGTGGTATTCAATTAATTGCAATAAATTATTGCGGTCTAGGTAGGTGTACCTACTTAAATAATAATCATATAGACATATCTCTGCTTACTTAGGTATTTGGGATTAAAAAATATAAAAGATAATCAGTTTTTAATGTATTTTTACATAGGTAGTAGATGCGTTAATTTTTTATCTTACATTTCGAAATAATTAAGAAAGTCTTGCTTATTTTGGTGATTTTGGCACAGTCGTTTGGAACAAGGAACTAGTACCTGTCTTTGATATAACTGTATTGTTCAAACCATAGCATAGTCAACTACCTATAAAAACCTCGGGTTTGCCCACGGGCAGTCACGAAAAACAGTGAGAAACTCACAAATTAGATCCCGTCGTGGGAATAACAGTTTGTTCTATATTTTAAGCGCCATTTCTTATTACATCATCTTATTAAATGCCTACAAGATGAATGTGAAGTCAAAAATAACTACAGCTGTGTCTCACCCTTTATTTTTAGTTCGCGCGCTATTTTGGCGGCCATATTGGCATTTGTAACTGTCAAATTGACTTTTGATGTCAGCTTTTTGAAGAGAGGATACTCTTTCATTCAGTAGTTTGTTGTTTTGGTTATATGATGATTAATTGGTATTATATAAACGAGTTTTAATTAATACAGTCCATTCATGCTAATTGAAGTCAACACGAATTTGGTGGAAGTCGGTCAGGGCGCTTTTAATTGTCAGTTATGAATAGATAAGAAAGAGCTTGAATTTTGATAGTAGACTGTCTATTAGTGACAACACTTCTCACGATTTTGCGGGAACTTTCTTAAAATTGTCACAACTAACGCGAAATTCTTACTAATAGGTCTTATAAATGGATAACAACTTCATGGCTCTCACGGTAAATCTACGGAACCTTTTTAATTGGCTTTCGGTACGCAGATAATCTGGAACCTGAGAAAGGATATACATAGCGTATTTCTTACCCGGTTGCAGAAAATGGTTCTCCCAGGACACCGATAAAACCGCGAGAAACACACAGTTAGCTATAAACTCAAAAGGAGGCCTTAGCTTACACTAGCTGGAAAAGACCAGATGCATAATGCAATTATTCTTAAGCGCTAGAATGCTTGGCTGTGAGCAGACGGACAGGATTCTGGGAAATATCCTCAAGGATTACTATGCCAGACTGTGCGGGGACAGCAGAACTGTCGCCTAGTGAATACGTAATTTGATGCATCTTATTGTGAAGGAATAGTTTGTGTAGGAAGCTCTATATCTGTATGAGAACAGTGAAATAAAATGGCATTTTTGACCATTCTTACAAGGGAGCTAGTGATCTTGCTAATTGATTAATGAACATAAAGGTATCAGTAAGGCTAAAGGGAGGTGTTCCGTTGCCTATTTACTTATTAAAGTAACGGGTAAGTTAATCTCTACCATCAATTTCAGTAAGAAATCTTCTATTTCATAATTTCAGTATTTTAGGATGGTGTGCACAATGTTATTTTAACCTTCGCCCATTGCATCGGTCAAAGGAGATGGCCAAAAAAACACCCAGAGTCGACAGGAACTTTATATGTATGATTGGATTCAGTATAATTTGTGGATTTTAAAAAGTATTTCAAATCATCTAAAAACCATGGGGTTCTCTTTTTATAACGTTTTTTCGATCAAGATTTTAGTTCACAAAAAAGTTTACTTTTACTGTTTGATGTTCGATAAAAGTTGAATGCAGACTCGTGATTGGACCGTTTTGCATTGCTAAGTCATTTGTTATATTTGACAATGTCACATGGCGCGATTTTCAAAGACAATTTCTCCAAAAACATATCATAGCCAGTTGTGAAGGTTGCATGTAACTGTGAAACCTCTCCAAGTAGGTAAGGTCGGTGCTTAATCGTATCTGGAGTGGTTAAATACAAGACCTTTTAATCACCAGGCCAACTCAGAAACTATGGGGATATTACTAGTGGCTTGTATAATGTTAGTTTACTTTGCTTTTTTATGTCCTTTGATGTTAATAATCTTTAAAATCAACATATATTCAACATAACCTATTTTTGCGATAATATGAAATAGCTCCAAAACCCCATGGATTTCAGTCTGGATTTTTTGGCACCATCAAAGGTCTATCATAAAGAGCCTATTGGTAACCATTTCACTGCTGTCGATTCTGGGTTTTTTTTCTATGAAAATTTGGCCATCTCCTTTGCGATTTGATGGCTGGTTATGGTTTGGTTATATGAATTTACAGTTGCATGTGCTCAAGGTACCTAATGGTCTTGCTTTGTTTCATCTACTATGAAGAGCTTTGGGGAAAATCTATCTATTTGATGGTTACTTAAGCCGTTATTTAGTGCAGAATTTCTACGAGAATCTGTCACTAAGGAGTGACTTAAGTAATCATTGAATTTCTCTGAGTGCGGGGGTTAGTCTTCCTAACGGTCTCTATCGATCCTAAGATTGGGCATGATGTCAATAGGTTTTTCCACAAAGGATTCCTTTGTAAGATAACTGTTTGTAAAACAAAGTTAACGGTTTTAATACCAGTGCACTGTGCAGTGAAAAGTAATTCAACCTTCTTTTTGTTCATAAATCGGAGTGACTCATTTAAAATGATCAGCGTATGATCGATTTAAAAATTCTTTGAATTCATAATGGACTTTTAATAACGGTTAAAAGCATGTCTTTATTTTTCTATAAACGCTGCTTTCTATATAATGTCGATAAGATTATTATCATTCATTTTGAATATATACCTAAAAAATGAATAAATGCGAATAAAATTGAAAGTAGTTTAAAAATCATGTCACAAAAAATTGTAGGACAAAAATGTAAAACTACACATGTATTACCTACATGAGGTAATGAATGGAAAAAACTTATCTGCTGAAAAAATATATAAGTTTTTAGCACATAATAAAAGTGATCAGGCAAGCACATATCTGACAGTAGGGAGCACAAAAATTCATAATAATTCGTATTTAATTGAAACCGCTGAAGGTTAATGGTATTTTGATCGCAAAAATTGTTAAGGTTCGCACACACTGTTGTGAATTCCATAAAAGTTATTACTAAACGAGTTTTTTAACACGTTCCAAAATTCAGGTGCATAACAGGAAATTTCAAAATATTGGAAGTGGTAAAAGGTTTTTTTTTTCTTTGTAGTAATTTCTTTTTTTTTTGGTTACTTTTCAGATGGGTTGGTTCAAAAGAAACCTAACATAAAATTGACTTAGGAACATCAAATAAAAGTAAAATTAAGCTACCTACATAAATAAAAAAAATATCTACCTACTACTTCTTAATTTTTTTATAAAAAATAAATACTTAAGTGACCTTTTAATTCATTTAAACCACCTCAGTTTAAAAGGACCTTAACAACTGACCTACATATAAAAAAATGCAAATAAATGATCTAACGGGAAGGTGCATACAGCCGCGAGTGAATTAAAACCTTTTACTTATTTTTTATCGACAGCCAAATATCGTAAAGTGAAATAAAAATATGTACAACTTTAATAAATGTGATTTTTATTGAAGGTACACAGAGAGGCAGAACGCAGTGCAAACTTTTAGTCGGCCAATATATGGTCCGAGCTCATAAATCAGTATGGAAACGAATGCATGCATTACAAAGATCAGGTATTTCGCCGGTATCAGATCAACTGAAACTTTGATTGGAATCAGGGATCAGAATCATCCTATTAAAAAAAAATATGCTAATCACCGGGTCAATTGTCGGCCGACTGTTTCGTGTAGTTTACGTAATTGGAAAACCTAAACCTGATTTCACGGAACAAAAAGAACGAGCTTTTTGTTCCAGATATGGGTATTAACTATCAATATTGTTTAGCTAGGACCTTTCCCAGAGGTCATACCTAACTAACCTTACCCCAGACTCTAGCTAGACGATTATGGTGAATTTAAATTAGATAATTTGGATTCACCATATTTATTCTAGAACTTTCTGTGGCCCTTACCCTAAATACCCTAACTAGTTAGAACAGCACTTATTGAACCACGAAGCTCGTCATATACCTAGGATGAAAGAATCCTTAGCAATATAAAAAACGCGAAAGTTGTTTATTGGTAAAAATTGTTTATTGGTACTCTATAACAGCGGAAAAAAATTAGATTATTGGCTTAAAGACCAATAAAGGCTTTTGGACGAAGTCGCGGACGAAATCTAGTGATCTATATTTAAGACGTTTAAATAAATTATGTGTGTGCAGTTGTCGGCCACACGCTTTTTATTCATTGTTCAAATGCGTTTTATTGCAGAGTGATTGTTCGAATATAAACAATGCACTCTGCATTGTCTGAAAGCTTTTGATTGGACGAAATTACAGGGAATTTTGATTTCTTCGTATGATAAAATGGCAGTATTTTTGTCACCGCCTTTGTGTCTGTAGGTTATTATTTTATTTTTATAATTTCTTATTGTCATAGCCGAAAACAACTTTATCTGTCTATCTGTTACTATCCTAGTGCAAAACCGTTGAACCAATTTCGATAAAATTTAGTATGGCGACGGATTAAAATCGGGGAAGCACCAAATATATTTTTCGTTTGGTTGCATAAATATACAGTTTTCTGGATAAGAGTAGGTAAAATTACGTCTATATTAAAATAAGTAAACAAAATAATCTGTCTTGCTAATATTATTTTTAAAATCAACGGGTTTGTCCAAAGATTAAAAAATTAAAAAACAAATGACTCTGTAGCAACAACTTAGAACAGGCTTGTTTACCAATTATGGACCTTATTTCATAGAGATATAGTTGAATTTAAACAATAGGTAGTGACCCGTGAGTGGCAATTAGCGTGTTTTATATAAACTAAGATAAAACTTCAAAAAATAAACAATTGTATAAAGAATGGTCCTATTTTTAGATCTTGTTGACAATTCAGATGTAAACTACGTTTATAACATAGAATGGAAAACGGCAGTTATTTCATAAGTTTCGTAAAATATTAATTTTTTGAAAATTTTGAACATTTAAACATATTTGTATACTAGCTTCTGCCCGCGACTTCGTACGCGGATCCGGTCCCTTATGCCAGCGACTACCGGGTCAGCAAAATCAAAGATCTGAAAAGTCGCAATAGACGTGACCATAGGGATAAAAGTAGTGATTCTAATTAGTCCGCATTTAAGTTGTGTGAGGCAAAAATATTACACGTATTATTACGTAAAAAATCATTAAATAGATGACAAAGTCGTGGTGACTTAGTAGAGTGTGAGTTAGTAGAGAATTCAGGTCTGGCAAGTGCCTGCCAATGCAACTTTTCTAAGTTCGTATGTACTTTCTACGTATATTTTGGATACCAATGACCGTTATTTGGAGGGGATGTTAAACTGTAGGTTCCGGCTGTCATTGAACATTCTTGGCAGTCGTTATTGGTAGTCAGAAGCCAGTAAGTCTTACCAAGGGGTGTTGGGTTGAGCGGGTAACCGGGTTGTGGAGGTCAGATAAGCAGTCGCTCCTTGTAAAACACTGGTACTCAGTTGCATCGTGACTGGATGTCGACCCTAACATAATTGGGACAAAGGCTCTTGAGATAATAACGACAATAATAATGAGATATAGGCACCGCAAGACATCTGAGGCTGATGACGGGGAGTAGCGACCCCGCGGGGCTATATATACTGAGTTCTCCAGGGAGTGTATACTGTCCCCCATCTCCGGCCGGTCGGAGTGAACCATGACGGGGGTAGGTCTCACGCCTCTGGCTTGGCTTGGCCGTCCAGAGTGGAGTCGCTAGAGCAAGATTAGTAGCCCAGCTCGGAGGGTAGGTGCCTCATGGTAAGCACAGGGAGCGCGTAATCTGCGTTTAAAGTCCGCCGAGGTATCCTCACCCTTCAGCCACTCATGTCCCTGTTGCCCTCTTGTTGCTATTCAGTGACTGGTTCCCGGGGGCCCAGTAAGTGAGGTGGCGAGTCACCGGGGATTGTCCTTGGGTTCATTTCTATAGTATATAAAGGGATAATCGTCGGTTTTGTGTCACCATTTCATTAAAGTTGTCTCAAAAGGGCTTCAGCGTGTTGGCTTCGGCCCCACGTTTGCTAAAACGTCATATCTTCATATGCTTCATATAGTCTAGCAGGGCTCCTGGAGTTCCACATCAGGTATTTTACATCTTCAATTTTTATAAGTCAACAGAGAATGCTTATCAGATTGAACAACTTTTGCTAAAACGTCATACCTCTATATGCTATAGTCTAGCTGGGCCCCTGGAGTTCCACATCAGGTGTTTTAGATCTTCAATTTGTATTAGTCAATAGAAAGTGCTTATCAAATTGAACAACTTTTGCTAAAACGTCATACCTGTATATGGTACAGAGAAGCTGGGCTCTTGGGGTTCCACATCAGGTGTTCCAGATCTTAAAATTTATTATCTCAGCTGAAAATGCTCATCAAATGAAACAATTTTTGCCAAGGCACCATATTTGTATCTCTTATAGTTTTATTGGTCAGTTGGAGTTCTGCACCAGGTCTTCAAGTTTCGAAGATAAATTATAGCCTATATGTTGACCAGGCTTAATACTGATACAACAAAGAAAAAATCATTGAAATCCGTCCAGTAGTTCCGAAGATTAGCGTGTACAAACAAACAGACATACAGACATACAGACAAACAGACAGAATTTTTTTTTTGGATTTGTGCTCCATTACTGATTCTAAACCCCACCCAATTATTTTTTTAATATATTCAATGTACAGACACAGTTTTTTTACAGATTTATTATATGTATAGATAGGTATATAAAATCTTTGGTATTTCATTCATCCGGTGCAAGTGATAACATGAAATATATATTTTTTTCTTCCGGCATAATGAATAATGTTGTAAATAAGTATTATTGCGAAATTATTTCAAAACATTATGAAAATGTATTTGTTTGAAGAAAAAAAATTGATTGAAGTTATCATAATTACTTAGTCATCTTCTATTTATACTTTGGTCGTAGTTTAAGGGATTTTGAAAAAAATTGTACTTAACTTAAGTTGTAAAGTTCGAAGTGTAATAACAAGTGTAAAATATCGCATATTACATGAGTAAGAACATTTATTATCTTGTATTGTGGTAATCTTTAACCTGGGATATCCCTAAGATAATATGTTTTTAGGGTACCGCATTATGTGTTGCAAAACTGCACTCCCTTTTAATTATTTACTTAACTCTTGTTCTCACATGGAGATGGATTGAGCGTTAATCATAAAAGGATAAGTACCAAAATGTTATTGGTGGGTGTTAAATTAATTAGTGTTTATAGGAGTTGGAAATATTGTGAATGATATAAGCAATCCCGTCATCTATGTGGTAACACAGGATGACATCTGAAACCCACATGAACATTTTACTAATTGAAAAAATACATGATCTGTACCGAACTGGCATTTATTGGTCCATTAACCTCATTAGCACTTCGTTAAAGAACCCATAAAAACCTACGGAACCACATCTGACAGACCTTCTCCCACTTACCAACCAACAACATTAGCAAAAGATTTGTATAAACACTGAATTAGATAAACCCGTACTCAAAGCGCAATCAAAAAACGCCGTCTCGATCCCGCTCCGTAGATCGGGCGCTACCTATCCCATCCCAGTCAGTCTTGTTCCGAACGCCGGACCGTGGACACGATGCTGCGTTTATGCCTCGTGATCTTACTGACCCACCGTATACGAACCGCACATGTAACCGACACACCGTTCACCAACCGTTTCGACAGGTTATACCAAAAATTGGATCGTTTAAACTCTCTTTCGCCAGAATTGACGGATGAAGATGAAGAACAGTTGCTTTCGGCTATGAAGGCGTGGGGAGGGTTGAGCTCGGAGCAGATGGATGGGGTGATGAAGGATCTGCAGAGGATGAAGGTCGAGAGGACTGGGGATACAGGAGAGCAGGATTATGGGGAGTCTTCGTGGGATGATGAGGTAGGTGATCGGTTTTAGAACTGTGAATTTTGATAAAGTGTTTTCTGCGGTTGTGTTTTTAAGACGTGTGTGTGATAGTAGTTTAATTAGGTATTTATTTGCATCAGCTGATTTTACATACAAGTTTATTTAAAGTTGTACTCATTGAGCAAGCGTGGTGATTAAAACTCAATCCTTCTCCGTGTGAGAGGAGACCTGTGCCCAGCAGTGGGACGATAAAAGGCTGCTGATGATGTTAGTTTAAACTGATTCTAAATGTACGTTTGCTAATATTTTAGCAAAATCCTAGTTATTGTAAGTGCTACTTATGTCATAAAAGTGAACGTTTGCAGAGTTGTTTAAACGTTTGTTACTCAATAACGCATAAACAGCTAAACTGATTTGACATAGTAGGTAATTAAATGTATCTAGTTTATTCATGTTTTGTGTGGATATCGCAACTATCTTAGTTCAAAGCGTTTCGCGTAAGTACTTAGTCAAAACATTGGGTAGGTAGGTACCTATTATTTTATCATGTTCAACAATCAGCTCTGATGTTTTATTATTAGTAAAGAGCTCTTACTTTACTTCTATAATCTACACTTATATTATTTGATTTTTTATTTCTTTGTACAATAAAAGCTCCGGACCTACAGAACCGATTTTAAAAATTATTTCCCATTTGGCTATACCCTTCCCGAGTAACATAGGCTATAATTTATCCCGGTACGGACAGCAGGCTCCGAATCGAAGGCTACCGAACCGTATACATTTAAGGTAGTAGCATACAAATCATCCAAAAATTGTACCATAGTACCTATATTACTCATAAAACTGTGTTTAAACTAAAAGCATGTGTCATATATTTGTTCTAGTTTTTTGTCGTCTCAGCCTAATTCTGTGTTATCTCTTTATCATTATGCACTCAAATGCACCTGACTTGTTGTACTCAAGATGAAGATTTTAGGAACGTACAATTTAATGTAGTGCTTTTATTATTTACCCGACTGCATTAGAAGTTGGATTATGTTTTGTAGGTATATGGTGATTTTATTAATTTTGATAAAATTCTGCGACTAATCAGTATTACTTATTTTTCTTGAACAATTATAAGCATGTATTTAATATAAGTTATAAGTATCTACTAATTGAAGTTAGGTACATAATTTGAACCGAACCGTTTTGTGACGATTAGGTTTGAAATGTTTGAGGTTGTTTTAAAGTAATAATCTAAAATGGACTTAACAAAATTGATTCTCATAACTATAACGTCACGATTACTAAAATTACCAACATCTTTCAAAACGCTAGTTAAACTAACCATGTAATTATCTCAGAACAAGAATTAGGTATTATTAAAAATCTTAACCGAAGTTAGTTAACTATTTACTGCATTTCAACTTATACTGCACTTTCTACACATAAAATTATTATTAAGTCTTCTTTTAATTATTTTTTATTCTATAAATAAAATTAACACTTCTCTTTAATTATTTTTTATTTTTAACGATTTTACTGTCATCACAAGTTAAGATTGAAAGCCGGTTAAAACTGGGTTTAATTCCAACAGTTCCCAGGCTTAGTTACTGGTTTAGTCATAAAAATAAATGCTTAACTAGCTACGCGTTAATTAAACTAAATAAGAATAAAACTTGTTACGGCGTCTAACCGCAAGTTAATTCTATTGGTTAACCTTAAACTCGTTTAGGTAAATCTTTGGATTGTTTATCTGTGGAATAGTTAAGTAAAACTAGGTTTAACTGCGGTTTTCCTCTCATCCTAGATTGTTTATGTGTAATTTGGAAAAATAACAACCAAAAACATGGAAAGCTAGTGCCTAATTAACAGCGAAAACTTAATCTTGTTGTGTAGATATCGCTCTAGATTTTGCTGTCTTGATATTATTGCTTCTTCTTCTTCTTCTTTCGTGTCGATGACATGTCTTACAGACCTGGTGAGACTACACTTTGTCAGCCCAATATGCCGCCATAGCGAGATTGGATATTATTGCTGCTAACATTCTTTTTGCCATCGACTTCTAGAGCAAAATATTTTGGTATATTGCAGAATCCTCCCTTTTTTGAAATCGGCTCAAATTGCCCTTTATTTCAATTTAAAAAATAGAATAGCAATGCACAACACATCTATCATGTATTGTGTGCTGCTTGCACAAATTTTTCATTTTATTTTATAGATATTACTTGGTACACTACTTTCAGTAAAAGTTTTATTGTTTTGAATTCCTCGTATAAACTGAAGTTAGGTTTGTAGTAGGTTGCATTTTATTGCTTGTAGGTAACCTAATAAAACTCCTAATTCTCGGCTCTTGGGTGGTCTAGAAAGGAGCCCACACTCATTCCGTAGTAAAACTGAAGTAATTGCATTTTGTTTTTTATTATTTTCTTACTCTAGAAAAGTAAAAGAACGTGTTCAAGAATATTTTATTACTAGCTTCTGTCAGTGGTTTTAGGTGGAATTCTCTACACGATGGTTACTTATAGGCCAATTCGATTTTACCCTTTTTCAAACTTAAACATTAGTGAAATCTGTAGGTACTAATATTATTAAGCTAAAGAGTTTGTTTGTTGGCTTGAACACGGTAATCTAAAACTACTGGTCCAATTTGAAAAATTCTTTCAGTGTTTCAGCCGATTTATCGAAGAAAGCTATAGGCTTTTTATCCGGGTCCGTGCAGAGGATACTACGGGATGCGGGTGATATCGCTGGCCGAAGCTAGTTATACCATCAAAATCGTTTGTGGTCTTGCATAACACTGAAACTGCCTACTTAATTTATCGACCGTGTAATTCCGCCATTACACATTAAAGATGTAACAACTAGATGATAACTATCGACTGTCATAGACAATACACGAGTTACCTACGTTTAGTTCCAAGTAATGCACTAACTGCAGTTACGTTGCAAGAAACTAAACGCGATTGCGTAAATGATTAGATTGAAGTTATTTTTGATTTATTAGTAACTAGCCGTTTGACCGCGGTTTCACCCACGTCCCGTGGGGACTGCTGTGGGATAAAATATAGCCTATGTTACTCGGGGATAGTATAGCTTACCAACAGTGAAAGGTTCAAGAAATCGGTTCAGTAGTTTTGGAAGCTTCCGTCAAAAACAAACAAAAAAGAAAATGTTTCCTCTTTATTATATTTGTATTAACCATAAAAATCCTGAGCTTTTGTTATTTACGATACCTATTAAATATTGCACACATATTGTTTTAACCAATTTAGTTTAAATGAAGTACAGATAAATATATTGCAACCTAGTTCCGATTCCAGGATCAATTTTATCCGGATCCGTCACGTAATTAACTCGGTTTTACAGCCAATAATTACACAGACTATAACTTTTATTGCACCAATAAACACAAGACACAGAAATAATAAAATTATGTCTCGTTACGTTCACAAGCTTAGAAACTTTAATTAATACTAGCTGGTGCCCGCGACTTCGTCTGCGCAGGTTTAGTATTTCGAACAATATGTTTACAAATTGTAGCCTATGTGTTATTCTGAGGTATAAGCTATATTATTGTAAAGTTTCATTAAAATCCATTCAGTAGTTTTTGCGTGAAAGAGTAACAAACATCCATACATCCATACATATAAACTTTCGCGTTTATAATATTAGTAGGATTCATGCTAATGTAGTTACAACACGATACATGTTTGAAAACAAATTGAAATACCTACGCCCAATTGAATAAAATTTGTTTGTAACATACAGACATACATTTGTTATGGTAATATATGGTGATATATTGCATAATGTAACATAACATGGGTTGTATAACCCATGCTTTTATGGTATTCAATCAAATTGTGTGCCAATCAAAAATCTAATAAATTTATTTTGGAATTAAATGCTATGGTATTGCATATAATTTAATCTCCAATTATTTTATATCAGAAAACGAGATGTGAAAATATGTATTTCCAAATTCCAGTAAAAGTTACAATCTCTTTATGTCAGTATTTCTATGTTGACAGAAATATTTTTAATCCGATTATAGTAAAGCTAAATGAAGTAATGAACTCTTAAAAAAACGAACGATAATATTAATAAATCCGTCGGTATTTTAACGCATATAAATAAACTAGCTTTTGCCAGTAAACTAGCTCACCCGCTCCTCCAGAGAACTACTTTCAGCACCCTCATGAAAAGTATCCTATATATTCAATTCTGATACAAATAAACTTCCTTCTTCCAAGTTTTAACGAAATCCATTCAATAGTCTTAGCTTGAAATAGGAACCAACATTCATACAAAAACGTTCGTACCTATACTTAATCTAAGCCATGTGAAAAGTATCCAAGGGGTATCGGGTTGCCCGGGTAACTGGGTTGGGGAGGTCAGATATGCAGTCGCTTCTTGTTAAGCGCTGGTACTCAGCTGAATCCGATTAGGCTAAACGCCGACCCCAAAATAGTTGGGAAAAGGCTCGGGAGATGATGATGTGAAAAGTATCCAACAACCTCATATCCAACGTTATTAAAGGCGAGGCATGAAAACCAAAATAATATAACGAAAGCATTTAGGAACATAACTATCTCGACTTCATTACAAAATAGTTTCAACTAACTACAAATATTTCACAAAATATTCTACGCTAACGAAATAAATTGAAAGCGAAACAATGTTTTATTTAATCTGAATCTAAATCGTCAATTAGCAAGAAAATGTTCTCTATTTACTTATTTATTTATACCATTACTATTATAATCAGAATAATTGAATGTTTAAGATCATTTCATAAATTGATTGCTACCAGCTGTTGCCATTTATTTCAAACACTTTAAGAAGGTTGTAAATTTAAATCAATTATTATGTCTCACAAACCGTGCAGCTACAACAAAATTAAATACCTGTGTCTGTTCGTATGTAATTGAATATGCTACACTTAAAAAAATATAAAACTGAAGAGATTGTTTGTACACGCTAGTCTCAGGAACTACTGGGCCGATTAGAAAAAATATTTCATTGTTAAATCTATCTAGCTCATTTATTAAAGAAAGCTTTTTACCCGGGTGCTCGGAGTACCTAACTCCCATGAGATATAGGTAGGTGAAACTGCTCGTGGAAGGCAATATGTAGCACCTATATTTTTTTTAAGACTTGAAAATAATGTTGAAAAACAATATCTATACTAATAAACCGGCTAGTATAACATAAAACTAGGAACCTACTTAAATTAAATACAAAATTAAATATTCACACTATCAGTTCAAATACATAGAATAGTAAAACGACAAGAATATCAAAGGCATGCGGTCTCACAATCGTCAAACAGTTAACATAATCGTAAATTAACTAACTAATGTACGCGCAATTAGACTTTGACAAAACTATAGTCGACCCAGAATAGCGAGTGATATATCTCAACTCAATGCAAAAACGAATACTTATCTTTGCAATATCTTGATGAGTAACCTAACCTAACACGGAGTTAGTAACACCTCATCTGTGTAGGTAGCCTTTTCCCAAGAAAGTTAGGGTCGGCTTAAAGTTTAAAGCCAAACCTGCTTGTCATCCAAATGTAAAATGTAAACCTTGGTAAGTTTGGTGGTCAGACACTCAGACATTCTGATTAACCGTAACGACGACGGCCAAAGACAATCAAATAACTGACAGTCAGGATCCACAAATAGGTGCCATCCGAAACAAGGAGTATCTCGTTTTGGAAAAAGGGTCACCCATCCATGCCATAGACCAATCAAAGCAGTCAGTTAGGGAACATAATTAATAAGCCACTAGAAATATTCTCTATCTGAACTCTGAAATGATTTTCTGGAAGAAAATCAGGGAAAGAAAGAAAACTATACTCAAAAACTGACATCTAAAAAAACAGTTACTTAAGTAGATAGTCGCGGAAGTTATCGAGAGCACATTTGAAACTTGTTCTTAATAAGTCAAAACTGATTTTATGGGTGAGAAGTTAATTAATTAAAAGTTGCATCAAAAGTTTATCTTGGGTGGAATACATGTGAAACCGGTAATTCCATGCACAATCTCATTAATTTTATCTAGAGGTAAATAACTGGGAAATACCTGTACATGCATAAATAATACAAAAATATTTACACAATAGGTACATTGATTGATTATGATAAAATGAAAATCGATCATTAAGAGCTCCCACTGCAAACTTTTAGTCGGACGATAGTTTATTTGGGCTTATAAATCAGTACGAAGATCAGCGGTAGTAGGTACCTGCGCACATTACAATGATCAGATGTTTTGCCGGTATCGGACCAAATAAAAAACATAGGTATTTCGGTATTATTAAGGTTGTCTTTGAGTTTTTTTTTTTTTGCCAACCGGATCATCTGTCGGTCGACTGTTTAGTCTACAATGAACTGTTACGAAATCATAAACTCTTTCCAAGCATCAGACACACAAAACAACAAAGCAAAGTCGACATGCATTAGTTAAAAAAATCGTTCAAAAATTCACACACATTCTTTGATCGCACTACTTTAATCTTCGAAATGTGTTCCAAAACTATAAAATGGCGGCGTTCGCGCCAGACTTGCTGTCGGTCACACCTAAAATTAAATGGAGCTCGTAATTGTGTCAAATTGTTAAACTAGACGTGACCCGTGACTTTTGTTGGATTTTGTAATAGTAGGAATGTATTTACTTGAAATTCCGATGTGATTTGCGTCTCAGATACTATGTGTCATAGGGTAGATAACACGGAATGATTTACCTAGTACACATAGCTAGGTATATCTATCTATCTAAGTTTAAATGAGCTATTCAATTGGTGTATTATAACTAATTAACATAATAGTATAGTAAATAGTTTATAGTATTTATTTTTCAGTCAGTTTCTAATAAGAATATAATATCGGGACACCTTTCCCACGATCTGTTAGTCTCATATTGTTAAGCTATTGATCAGATTGTGCTATAGCTCGACACACGCGAAAGTTTGTTAGTATGGATGTGTTAAATTATATATGGATGTTTATTCCTCTTTCTCTCAAAAAATAAAAGATAATTTACCTATATAGAATAGCACGTAGAAGTATTTCCCTTGAGACTACTATTAACTATTAACAATATAATTAACAACAATTCATGACACTAATTGATCTAAGATACAATAAATTCACAATCCTTTACCTTCACACTGCATATAATTAAGTTATAAATATCTCCAGCTTCCAAGTTCCGATGCTCAGAGACAGGTAACTAATCTTCTTCCCAATAAGGTCACAGCGTGATGACACATGAACTACAGACGTGCGCACGCGACGATCATGGCCACAGCGCGGTTATATGATACTAAGCTATGGTGTTTATATTAATAGAGAATTTGAAGTATCATTAATGGGACTATAATGTAATTAAAACTGTATTTAAACTTGATAATTACAGCTTTAAAACTGAGGTTCATTTTGTACTAGAAAGATTGTTGAAACTCATTTCTTTTTCGCTCTTATAATGAGGAGATATTTCCAGAAAGTCTGACAACCAGTCTTACCACGGGGTATCAAGTTGCCAAGGAAACTGGGTTGTGGACTTGTGATAATGAAATGCGTTGAACATAGAGAACGGATTTGAAAAAATATTCTCTATTGACATAATCATTGTAATAAATAAAACTAAATAACAAAAAATTGTTATCATACTGCTTAGAGAATCAGTTTTGGCCCACAATGAATATCCCACACACGAATCTATGTTAAGTATTCTATTATCCTACAGGTCAAAGATACCAATGATATACATTTTACGACCTGTAATTATGTATTTTAATATCACCATTACCAGGTGTAATAAAATAAAACATGCATCCTTGTACTATTGATTATGAACTATAAAATTTACAACAAAACGTTAATTGCTTTGAAATATTGTAACTACAAGATATATTGCTTAGATACAATGATGCGTTATAGGCATGTTTTACCTATGATAATATTAATTATATTTGATGTGAACTCAAAAACGCAACACGTACTTATGTGCTAATTAAAACAAATGACTTCGACATGAAGACAAAATCCTAGGTTCCATATCCATTGTGACCCTTTTCTACAACTTTCCTTCATAAGCTCGCTTCAATCTGCCTTTGTATATTGATGAACCAGAGACCCCCGCAGCCGGATAAAAGAATCCTTTCTCGCGCTCTATATTACCTGCGCACCGAACTTCATATAAATCGCCAAAATAGACGTTTTCTTGTTTTGGTGTGTAGGTAAGCCGAACAGACAGAAAGACCTACCTTTATTTTTCATAAGGCCTGGTATGATTTAATGAGACAAAACGATAATATATTATGAGTGTAGTAGGTACATTTAAATTAATAAAGAAACACCATGTGGGCAAGTTATTTATATACCTACGCCATTACTTTTACTTCCTCATAGTGAATAAATACATTAATACGGCATAATATTGATAGGGATAAAATGGCGGCCTATTTGGCTGCGCGTGCGCACATCTGCGTAAGGTTCCGGGTTTTCTTCCTGTGTTGTGACCGATATTTTGTTGAAGTAAAAGTGTGAGTGGGTTGGTTAATTATTAGATTCATGTCATACCTATCTATGATCGAAGATATATATGTAGAAAACTTTGCATATTCACAACTCTAAGATTTCTTCTTCCTGTCTTGTTCCCAATTATATTTGGTCGGCCCAATTTCTTCCGCTTCCATTCTTCCCTATCACTCGTCACTGATACTCAATCCCTTCTTATTCATGTCATCTTTCAGGTAATCCATCCATCTTTTCTTAGGTCTTCCTCTTCCTTTCTATCCATCTACATTCATATTTAGCATGAAATACAACTCTAAGATATTATGAAAAAATATTATTAAAGGTAGATTGAACCTAACCTATAGGTAAATATCAGCTCATAGGAAAAAACCTAGATATCTGGAATAACGTCATTATAGTAGCTTTTTTCTATTTATTATTTCATTTATTTATTTATTTATTTATTTAACAATTTATGTACACACACACAGAATACAGAGAAGAAGAAAAATAGAAAAGATAGTACAAAGGCACAGCTTATTTCATTAGAAATCTCTTCCAGCTGGCCCGTTATGAGAGAGTTAGAATAGAAAGAGATGCAGATAGAGTGCGTAAAAAGAAAAGAAGCTAAAACTAACATAAAATAATTTCATCCTAGGTTATAAAATTTCCTGTTTCCTCTATTACTACTAGAATTCCTGTGGTCAGTCATATCCACAGGAATGTATGTTGTTGCTTTATAAGGAAGCAAGTTGAGTTGCTGACGTAGTTTGTTTCAAACTTCTGGCTCCTGAAACATAACTGTAACTGAAACTATGAATGTTATTTAAGACACATAGATACAGGTGCAGTTTTGAGATACCAAATGACTATTTATGCCGTATATTGCTCTAAAGGTCTCCAAAAGAAACGGCCAACCTTTATAGTCAGTGAGAGTCTGACTCTCTCTCCCACTACACCGATGACCCGCCCCGCTGGACGGGTCATCTTACTAACTGCTTTGCGCGATTTCACCCGCGTCCTGAGAGAACTTGTCACACCAGGATAGAATATATAATTGTTTTCCCAAAAAATAACTCGTAATTGTTACATCCTAGCAAGAACAAAAGAAAATTACTTAAGTCATCACGAGTCGGTTACATGGAAGGGCAAAGATTAAAACTATTTCTGAAGTCAACAACCTCAACTCAGGCTGTAAATCAATCGTAAAATTAGTTAAGACTCATTCGAGGAGAATACCTAGGTATTCCATTACGTCAGGTATATAATTACTCGCTCATTCTTCACGTCGAAATATTATTTCAATCGTAAATGTCAAGTATTTACGATTACGTTAATGCTGTACGCATTCTCGGAGTATTTGTAATGATCATAGCTAAGATGTTTTAAAACTCCATTTAGAATCCTAGATGTAGGTATGTAGGTATAATTCGCATAAGCTGGAATAATGCACTACACTGCAGTACACTGGGCCGCGGGATGGTTTGAAAGAGTTACCGCGGCCCTGGTACACAAAGGGCTCTAGAAGGAACATAGTGGTTTTTAGTCAGTTAGAGTCTGACACTGCCTCACGTTGCACCTACAGCAGCCGTCATTTGATTTATTTACCACCAGAAAAAAGAATGCGCCCCACTTACTACATTTTGAGCATTATCTGTATGCATCAATTCGGTAGCTGGTAGTGGAGCGCTTAATTTCAGCTTAGACGAATTCTTTCGACGTATGATTGATTTAACTAAAAAATAAGTCAATTTTACAAAGGATAAGAAAGAAACTTTTTGGTGCTTCTTCCCTAACTTTTTCTTTTGAAGATCTTAACAATATTACCTACTCTACTACCAAAAGTCCGGTTAAAAACTATTCCCATGTCTTTTCTCAGGCTCTAGGTAGACTATTTGTCCACTAAATCGGTTCAGTAGTTTTGGCGTTAACTTGGCCCTTAGACGACGACCTACAGTCATTTACCCTAAGTTCAGTAACAATCAAAGCAGCAGTTAATTTTAACCGCTTGATAATATTAACGATTGAGCGACGGACAACCTGACCCCACATCCTTTTAAGATAATAGTTATGTCTGTTATTAGTTTTCTTATACTACGTTAGCAAATACTAAGATAGTTCTTAAAGAACATATATCAAAAATCGTCTTATACTTACGTAGCTGAAATACTTACAATCATCATCCTGAGCCTTTTCCCAACTATGTTGGCGTCGGCTTCCAGTCTAATCAAATGTAGCTGAATACCAGTGTTTTACAAGGAGGGACTGCGTATCTGACCTCTAAGAATGGTTGTCAGACTTACTGGCTTCTGTCTACCCGTAGCAACTGCCAAATGTGCAAAGCCAGCCGAGTAACAATAGAAGCTGAGAGACAGTAGGAGTAACTATGCTAACTATCAAAATAATTGAAAGTTTTCCACGGTTAACATAAAAATAGACTTTCCCGCTCAATTTTCCTCTACAACAATAATTAAATTTCCACATCTCAACCGTGTTACAATTACCTAAACTCTATTTATTGTGGTGACGTCATCCTGTCGGCGTGCGCGCAGCTATCGACCAAAGACAAGTGCAATGTGATTTATCTATCTGACACTCTGACACTAAGTCATAAAGTCGCAACTGAGGAACTGTTACGATTTAACATTTCCTAGGAATGGAAAAATAGATAGTGTTTTGTCTTTGTAGTGGTTTAAGTATTCCAGTTAAGTACTTAACTAGTTTATTGTCAGTGGAAGAGTTATATTAAGAAATCTACTAATATTGTAAAGACGAAAGTTTGTATGTGTCATTGTGATGTGAATGTTTGTTCCTCTTTCACTCAAAATTACTGGATGATTTTTTATGAAAAGGGGCATTAACGTAGAATATACTTAGGTAGGTATAGATATCGGAATAAAACAGAGGACACTTTTTATCCATGTGCGGGAAGTAGTTTAAGCAAGAGTGTGAGCATCAAAAATGTTGGCTTACACATTAATATTATATAAATAAAAAAACTAAATAATTGCCTGATTCGACGAATTAAAAGAACGCGTTATCCTTTCAATAATCTAAATGTCATCGAACAAAATTATACTGTAAATTGATTTTATTAATAAAATCGAATATCGACAAGTAGGTTCTTCTTATACCTACATCGATTTTCGATTAAATTGTCAAAGTAAAACTGTAAAAAGAGCAAGTTTTTGATCGATCGGCGCAGGCGCAGCGGTTACTCTCTGACGTTACTTTGTTTATTTTTCGAAACGAGTTATTTCTGACCTCCTTGAAATTATTTATGTTCCCCTTTATAAATGTAGGTACGAGTACAATGAAAACATAATTCAAACAACGGTAATTCGAAAACAGTGGAGGAGGGATTTTTTAAGTACAATTTTCAAAAAATTAAGGAAGAGAGATCATTTCAATTTGATTTGGAATTGGGGTGAAATGGATGGAATGACTCAAATATTATGAAAGGTCTTTCTACTAATGATAAGTTATCTAATGTGTACAAATATACGATGACAGATATAATGTAGGAAAATACACGTAAAATAGAAAAGTTGTAAGACGAAAGGGAAAGAGATAGGTTTTACGAAATTAATAACATGCTATGTTACTCGGGAAGAGTGTAACTTTACAAAAGAGAAAAAAAACAAATCGGTTCAGTACTTTCGGTGCTTTTGGCGTACAAACCAACACACAAACAACAGAACTGACCTATCTATAATGATATCAAGAATGGTGCCAGAATTCGCACCACAAACGCAATTTAATCAATGACTGTTCCCTCTCATTGACTCACTTGAAACAATTGTTTGTGAACCACTTATAAACATCTGGTTATCGTTAAGTGAGAAGCTTTCAACTACTTTAATATCAACAGACACTGATGAATGACTGGGATACAATACAATGTAGGTATAGGTACAGAGTAGGCTCTGAAATTAGCAATGTTACGCTCATAACCTGTAGAGTTTGTTGAATTTTTAAGATGGCGGGATGTAGTGGTGAAAGATATGAAGGAGTGCTAGGTGTCCGAGAGCGACGTCATACATAGAGAGAAGTGAAAAAGAAGAATTAGGAAAGCTGACCCCACCACCATGTGGGATACATAGCAGGAAAGAGAGAGAGAGATTAATTTTTTAATTCATAAGTTCTATGTGTTCTATGTCTCTTCTAATATCTGCAAGTGCTACTGTAACCGTAAACCTGTTTCGAAGTGTCTCGTTGGAATTTCATATATTACTAGTCTGTCTGTTTATGACCCAAACGGAACAAACAATTAATTATCATTGGAAAGGTCAAGGTCAAATTAAAAAGCTAAAGTTTTCATTTCAAATATGAAACGTAAGACACAGTTGCAAAGTTCGAAGTGGATCCCATGGAAAAGAGCCGTCAAGAAATTCGACGAACATTTACAAAGATTTCGTTACAATTTTAATAATATGATAAGTTTATATAATACTTATCATATTATTATAATAATTATAATACTTGCATAGGTACGGAGTTATATTAAATAGAACAGTAGTACTTAAGAATAGTCAAGGAAAATAAAGTAGAAACCCAAGATTAAGACGAAATGGAGGGCTTCTCAGAAACTCGCTATGTTTATTTATGTGCGGTTATGAAAGTACACACGCAGTTATATGTACATTGTAGATAGGTATATATGAGTATGTATGACATTGCTACATACATAGCAAAGGTGAGAGAAGATTATGATGACCTAAAAAGTATTTAGGTGTAAAAATATTAGGTGTTTTACAACCCCAATAGACGGTGCGGTGATTTGGTGCAGCTCTATAAAAACTGCTAATCGTAACTCAGATATTTTTCTGTAAAAATATACAAGCGAATTTGTTATAGGATCGTCTTATCACGCGAGGCAGAAGTTTATAATCCTAAGAAGTCATTAGAACGTACCTATTTCCAAATCCATGAATTGTAAAAACGACTTCTATCGTACCAACTACTAGACTGCGAGGAGAAGAAACATCGGTTTCGCGACAATTCGAGGACAACACAAAATAACTGGACTCCACTCAAACAGTACTTAAATTAGGTTCAAAGTAGGACACAAGTATCAAGCAGTCCACCTGACTATTGTAAATCTTGACCTGTATATACATACAAATTCCCGCAGTCGGTACACACGTACGGCTGATAACCTCCCAACTCCTTGGTGAATGGGCTGCGATCTGCGTGCGCGCATGTGACCCTAAACCAAACCGCTTGAATGCTTACTAGATAAAGTTATTTATGTTGAAGTTTCTTGAGTTATTTGCTGAGTTTACTGTTTATTATGTAAATGTAAGATTGAAATATAAATTAATGATGTAGGTTGGAGAGAATGTTATTAGGGAAATGACTGATAGGAGAATATGGAAAAAGAGATGCTGAATCAAATTGAAAAAAAATGAACAAGAGGATAATATAACCGACATTCTAATCAGAAACTGTAACTGATTACTTTAATATCTTTTCATATTTAAATTGCGAAATATATTAAGTTTATCAAGTCTACCTGTATGCCGTAAGAAATCCGTTACCAAAAACTCTGACTAATAACTTTCCCTTAAATGCCTAAGTACTCTGTACTTATAAAACAATAATGTACTCCTTTCTTCATTGCGAATTTGCTACCGAATTACTTGTCATTGACTATCTATCAGTTCCCAGTCCAAAAAGGAATTCATCAGCTCACAAAATCCAAGGAAAAGGAGCGATATTACCTACTACACCAGTATTCACATAAAAGCATTTACGAGCAGCTACCGGTAGCGGTCGGTTTTGTGGCTACCGCGATAATAAGATGTTACCGGCGACAAGTAATGGTGTAGTTATCGCACCTCGCCATTACTGGTTGTGCCGGTAACATATACTGGTGTTACTGTGACTCCCGGGTTTGGTCGCGAAGTGGAGTCTAGATCGCATCTTTGGCACCTTATTTTTGCCAAAAAGAGAGCTTAAAGGCGATTCTAGTGGGTTCCTGGCTATTTGGAAAAATTGTACTTAGTTTTATAAATACAAACCTTAGTATATGTTTACACGTAGGTAAAAATGCTACGGAGTTTTTAAGCAAAATTATAATGTGTATGTTCACATAAACTGATAAAAATGTAACTTAACTGGGCTATAACTAATTAAAATTCGACAAGAGTAAATGGAGTCAGTATCACAAAATTACATAAAAACTAGTGTTCGTTACAAAAATAGGTGAGAAAGAAAATTAACTGGTGTGAAGTGGGAAACCAGAGGACATACAAACAAACTAACGAACCCAAGTGTTAGTCAGTACCTATCGATAGCAGAAAGAGAACACAGACTACAGATCGTAGAAGCAATCCATTAAAGCCGCGGGTCGTTGCACCAACTTGTCACAGAAATAAGACAAAAGACGCGAGTGTTTGATGCTCTCTGTTACCGGATTCCTTTAATTCCAAATAGATCTTTGACACTGTCCTTTGTTTTTGTATCGATTTAGAGGTTAAGCTATCTTTGTCACGGTCACACTTGCGATCGGGTTCAAATGGAAGTCAATGCCTGGGTCAGGCACGTTTCAATGTTATAAAATTGAAAATTGCAGTCCGGATTTTAGACAAACGGATTTTTGAGGAGATAAGTATTGAGCTTGTAGAGAATCGAAAAATAATGTAGGTAATAGAATTTTAAGAGAATGCAGAGTTAGATATTTTGTGTTGCGTAAACACCTATAAGCAGTAATTTAAGGTACATGGTCCGTTATCATACTTCAAAAATTACTTTGAAAAACCAACCTCATTTTATTTCAACCATATTTTTATCATCATACACTCACAGCAAAAATGAATGGGAAAACTTAAATCAATTTCTAGAGTAAGATTACATATTATTATCACTATCCACTGGAATGCCGATAATAAGCAGCTTCTGACTACGTGATCCCGGCAGATGTCACAAGTAGTAGGGTCACTTTAAAGCCGCAAGAAACGACCGGCTTACGCGAAAATTATCTGCTTTCCCCACTAATTGGTAGAAAGTTATTTAATTTGCCATACTAGTTGGTTATTATAAAGGGATTATGCTGGTTTGTATTAATTGTATGTGTAAGTTTAAAGGTTCGTCGTGTGAAGCTGTTACCTAAGTGAAAATGTTCTTCTATCTGTCAATTATCATTATTCTGGCGCAGTCGGGTAAAAATAGACATGATATTAAATAGGTACATATTGAGTACTAACATACAATAAAATTGAGATGATATCGCCAGTCAGCATATTTTAAAAATAACGAAAGATTTCAAATCTATCGTTATTTTCATAAGACCTTTTACAAAAATAAATGTTATTCAGAATCGCCCTTAAAAATCTTGCAAGACGCTCAGAATGATATGGGTGTAATCCAAACACAGACTTTACGGTCTAATTTATACAAATATTATAAAGAGAAATTTTCGGCTCCGAAGCTACTGAATCAATCCAAAATTATTGTCAAGCTACACTATTCTCAGATGTCATGCTGTATTTTATCATCATCATCATCATCATCTCAGCCATAGGACGTCCACTGCTGAACATAGGCCTCCCCGTTTGATCTCCACAGATACCTGTTGGAAGCGACCTGCACCCAGCGTCGTCTTCGTCGTCGTCGTCTTGTATTTTATCAGAGCCTAATAATTTCTACGGGACGCGAGAGCAACCGCGGGGACCACCTAGTACATTATACAATGTAATAAGCTCTCAATCGGTCAAGCGTGACCTGTACCTACAGAGCCAGTTTCTCCAGACATGTCGATATGATGATCAGTCATCGGAGAATGAACGCAAAAACTAACTTGAGAAAAACTTGATTGCCATCAATATAGGTACGACCAGTCCTTCTTGTTGGTGTATTATGCTTATCTGTGCATACGATACTCCTGTTGGATCCTTTATTAAAATGATTTTTTAAGGTGTGCGATTTAATGTAATAACGTCACTAAGTGATAAGTTTTTTGAAACTGCACCATCTCATAAGTTTGAAAATATCTGCAAATAGAGTTGGGTAATTTCAAAGGATTTACAATGCAATTATTTCGTTATTTGGCTCATCAGAAATAACTCAATAATGTGAATGCTAATGACCGGTTCAAAATTTACTAATATTATAAACAAGATACAAGCATAGATAAAATGTAGCCTCATGTTATTCTTATACAAAAGCTATATTACTTACAGCCTTTCAACAAAATCTATCCAGTAGGGTAGTTTATACGTGATAGAGGAACGAGGATCCTTACGTTTAAACTTTCGCATTTATAATGTACCTAGAAGTACTTATAAATATATAGTCGTATGAACCTTTACATGTATATTGCCCACAGAGATTTTGCTTCCAAGTGGCTCTTAGATCAGCAACATAGTACAGGCACAATAGTAAGCCGCTTATCTCCAGTTGTAAATTAATTGGAAAGCAGGTTACTGAGGTGTTAGTGATAAGATAACCTCGTGGATTGCTATGTTTGAACTTTGTTGTTGCTGTGACTGACCTTAATATGTTGCAGCTTTGTATACACAAACTAGCTTTTATCCGCGACATAGTCGATTTTGTGCAAACTTCATATCTACTAAAGATTTTTATGAATCTAGTTTTAACATGAAGCGTACCGACGTAGCAGAGTGACTTTTCACAATAAGGGCAGGTGTAGTGTAGTCTCTCAGTCTGCCAAAACTTAAATAAAGCAAATAAAATACCTACTGATAATTCCAGCCATCAAAACATAATCAAGAGTAGGTAACGTTATTATTAACTCTCATATACCCTGTCCTTGACTAGTGAGTCTGCCCTTTTAAGACAAGATGATAAACAATCCAGCATTCCAAAACAGATATTACCGCGTTCTTCGAATTAAAAGCAGGTGCTACGGAAGCATAAAATCCAGAAGTAATCGCGGTGAAATTAGTTGGCATACCAACAACCAATTTTCAAACTTAATCAAAAAGCAATAAGATCTAATTTACAGCTACGTTATAAAGTGTTTTATGAGTGAATTTGACGAGGTAAGGTTTACACTTTCAAGAATTAGACGCGTGCGCTTTGCCAAGCCTGTGATGCCAAATTGCTTGTTATTTTAGCTGCAGTTATAGAAATTGTCTACATTGTAAGATGTGTCATAATATTATTGCAATATAATTGGCTTTTCTGTGAAACAGTTTCGGCTTACTCAATTGTTTAGTCTGAGAGGTACGTCTACGAATTTATCTATTAGTCATGCAAAATTTATTTCTTCAATACATTAGAAGTGGTATGGTTGCGCTAAATAGTTTTCCTCAGGCCAAGTCGTAGGATACAACTAGTATCAATTAGCAAATAGTCTTGGAAACTCCTATTACGCTTCTAGTGATTTTGACTAGTACAAAGTATGTTTTGTCACCCAGCACACCAGTTGACACATTTGTGCAACAATTGATATTGCTTGCTCTCGTTACATATGTTTGTAAGCGATTATGAAGAACCACGCCGCGTACCTAGATATCATGTAACTCACGTCCAGAGCTAAGATCAGGACTAAATAAATTAGGTATCCTAAAATATTCACGAATACTTGATATAACGTGATTTAGGATTGTTATGCATTATTATATTTTAGTCAAGTTGCAATTATGTACGGAGTTCCTCAGGGATACATTTTAGGTCCAATCTTACTTTCCCGTCAAAAAAAGTAACCTTTTATAAGCAGAACAATATTTTGCAACAATTAAAAAGATATTCCCATCAAAACATGAGGATATAACATATGCACATTTAATACCTCTCATGGTAAAACTATGACCAAATTAAAAATATTTTTACAGCCATTTGCAAATACGGAAATCGAAACTCCAAATACCATAAACTAAAAACCACAATACCATAACCGTTTAAAGATCAAAAACACTCAATAGATTATTTTTTGCTTTGAAGTATATCGATTGACTGTAAGCTAAACGAAGAGAAAAGAAACAGATGGCCTCTATAAATACGGGTGCTATTCTGGGTAGCGGGTTCAAGCCCGGACGAAGCATTCCTAACGAGTGACTACATGCTTTTGTACTTAAGTTATAAGGCGGAACTTAGTGTGCATGTACTGATTTGAGAGCTATTAATTGGATGTTATGGTCGCCATTTTGTTATGAATCAACAATAGCCTTTGGTGTTGGTAAAGGACAATGTCCAAATTGGCCCTGTGCAGTAAAGCGTATCAGAATATACGATAATTAATCGCCTATTTTATTATGTAAGTTGCAAATACTCCTGTATCACGGACTAGCTGTATTCCAAAATAAACATTTAATAGAATTTAACGCGACTAATAAAATTAGATCGCCATCTTCGCCTAATGTCATGTCATGTCAGAAGTCCAATAGGGATGTCCAATCAATTCTAATCTATTGATTGAATTATTAATCGATAGATTGTGTTTTCTTTTCTAGTGCTTTCTTTTAGACCTAATAAGAATACTTTATGAATGCAGTCATACTCCAATTTAAATAGGTAGTAATAAGAATAATATTATACAGTAATCAAAACTTTTTATTTCTATACAATCATTAAAACATCTTATTCATTTTTTACGACAATTAATACAAAAATAACATTTATTTTTCGGCGTAAAATAAACCATTGTCATAAATACCTACTAATGTTTATATGACAAAGGTGATGTAATAGACAGTTTGAAATAATTTAAGACCACAGTAAATCTTAATCGAAAAAATCGATTATTGGTGTGGTGTTGTACTACATCCCTAGTTTTGCTGTGAACGTCACGTCGTCCGTCATTGATGTTATTAATGTTATATGTCATTTTATTTTTGTACTTCATCCACTTTTTAGAAAAACAACTGCATAGGTACCTAATTATCTAGGTAGGTATTAAGATATTACCTACTTTTCAGTTTCTTAAAAATCACTCAAAGCTATGAAAAATCGTAGGTAGGTAGGTACCTACATTTAATGGTACGTTCACACGCGCGCGTTCAAATCGACATTCAACGGGCACAGTCACGTTCACGAGCGTGTAAACGGTACGCCCGATCCCGTGAACGCGCCCGTGCCCGTGAATGCCGCGAATCGGGCGTGTCTGTTTTTTGGCAAAGTTCAAAGGATGAATGTGCGGGCGCCCGGCGACTGTTTACACGCGCGCGGGCAGTCAGTCTCTCCTGCGCTTTCGCGACGAGTGGATCTTCATTCAACGTTCTAAGAAAGTCGCTTCGATCGGAGATTACAACATGGCGGAATGATCAACGTCGTTCACCATTTTGTTTCTTTTTCCAATAAAAATAAGTTAAGCCAAAGGCTATGACAGCAACAACACCGAGATCCTCGCTTCTCGCTATTCTTGCACTGACTGACACGACGGCGCGCGTGTGAACAGCTTGAATGTCCGCCTGCCCGCGACGGGCAGCCCGCCGGGCTGCGCGGCGCGCGTGTGAACGTAGCATTATATTCGTTGTTATGGTTAGATTATAACCTCAAAATCTGATACTTTTTTTGAAATATATCTTTTTTGCAGCTAGTCCGCTATAAATACAAGATCTTCTAGGAATCTACTAATGATAGAGAATACAATACATAATTATCCGATGCTCTTGGCTCCAGGGCCAACTATGTATGGACGCAGAGCAATGTCCTTTGATGGTTTGTACTGAGAAAGTTTCTCTTCAAATATCTTTAGAGGTATATCAACGATATTGAAAATACATATAAATAAACAATAAAACGAAGTTTATATCTACTTCATGTTATAAGTTCGCATAAAATACTGTGTGGCTATTTTAGAGCATCGCAGATTTTGTGCCCGAATTTGATTTAGTTGGCATAGCGACTCCTAGTATAGGTCCTAGACAATTGATTATAACATTAATGAAAGTTCTTAGTTATTTCAAGTAGAATCTGAAATCGGTTCCTCGTATCATTTCTTTGTTAAATTCTTAGGCGTACATGAATTAATAAATATTTTCAATCTATGCTTTTTTTTCCTCAATTAGTACAAGTGTTTGAGCCGATTCAAATGTTTGTCTACTTATTTAATTTTAAACGCTGTCAGTGTAAATAATTATCTATCAGTAGACAATGAATTGAATGTTGAATGAGTGCCAGATATCTATTGTAACCGCGACTGGCATCTTGTAGTAACTGCACTGTCCAATATAACGAAATAAAGCTGGTACGAAATATACATTTGAGATTTTTGTGAGATATAAATTTTATTTAATAACTTACTTCCGTAAGCGGTTTCACTCGCTTCTTGAGCTATTACCTACTTATCGAACTATTTCATTCGTTGTAAAGTTGCCAAGTTCTTTTCAAAATTCAAGCAACTGTTGGCTTGCGAAGAAGAATCCAAAATTTTAACACTGTCATACACACAAAGTTTCGCCTTTGTAATTTTAGTGTGTTGACGAAATCATCTGTCTATATTAATATAATAAAGAGGAAACTTTTTTTTGTTATTTTGTACCCTAAAGACTCTGAAACTACTGAACTGATTTGAAAAATTCTTTCACTGTTGGAAAGCTACACTCTTCCAGACTAACGTAGGCTATTTTTTATCCTGGTACGAGCAGCAGTTCCCACGGTACGTGGTTGGAAACGCAGGATAACTACTAGTAACATATATTAAACTGTGTTACAACTAAGGATATTTACCTAATTCACATGACAACACAGAGGTAGAAATATCAGATACCCGGGCGCCGGTCGTAAATAGCGAACAATTTACTTAACCACTCAGTAAACTGGGTCACTGAATGTGAAAACTATGTGAACGAACAAATTGACAGCTGAATTTACGAGTGCGTTAGATGCGTCGCCTTTTATAGCTATGGAGAACAAGCAGACCAAAAACTTTTAGTCGGCCGATAGTTTGTCTGGGCTCCTATGTCCCGAGCCTTTTTCCAACTATGTTGGGGTCGGCTCCCAGTCTAACCGTATGCAGTTAAGCACCAGTGTTTTACAAGAAGCAACTGCCTATCTGACCACCTCAACTCAGTTACCCGGGCAACCCAATACCTCTTGATAAGACTGGTTGTCAGACTTACAGCTGGCTTCTGAATAACCGTGACGACTGCCAAGGTTGTTAAAAGACATCCTGAGCTCATAAATCTGTATGAAGATGAATGGTAGTGTGCACATTACAAAGATCAGGTACCTATTTAGCTTTAGGTGTCAGACCGACTGAAAACTTTTACTGGAATCAAGATCTTTTAAAAAATGTTTTTGCCCACTAAGTCAACTGTCGGCCGACTATTTAGTCTGCAGTCTAGTGCTACAAATTGTATGCATTTATGCGTTGTACATGAACGTTGAATGCTCATGTTTGTTACAACAAATTGGAATTTAGACTGCAGTGGATTTATTGCCTGTTTATAGTAGTTTGTGGGTTTATGTTATTACTTAATTATATTGTTGACTCTAGTTTCTGAGGTCTAGATTTGCTCATGTATTTCTTAAAAATATGTTTCTGAGAACTCTGTTTTTGTCGCTAAACTGCTATATGTTAGCAAAATTTATTGATGATGAATTTTAGACACAGTGATGTAACGTTCTTTTTTATTAGTTTCAAAGAACGCTTACCGACTAATTTCATAATATAGGTAAACACATTATCTTAAACATAACAAGCCTCTACCTACATCCCTATCTACTAATATTATAAATGCGAAAGTAACTGCCTGTCGCGCTAATTTACTGATTTTAATAAATTTTGGTAAAGAGATAGAGTTGACCTTGAGAAAGAACATAGGATAGTTTTTATCCCGGAATTTTTAAGAATTCTCTTGGAAACGCGATATGACCGAACGCTACGCGGGCGAAGCCGCGTGCGGAAGCTAGTACACGAATAAACGCAATTCTGCGTAAAAAATCAACCGGTAGGTTAGCAGTACTTTACACCTATTCCTAAGTACGTGACAGCAATCTAACAAGTCCGTCTTACTTCCAGGATTTCGCAGGCGACTACCCAATGGATGGCAACGAAGCCAACGACGACTGGGATTCTGATGACCTGGCGGACTCCAGTTCCACTTCCAAGCCTCAGATCCTGGGGGTGACGCCTTCAGCCTTCACCAGGACAGGGCCTGTGAAGACTGTGGTGGTGTCTGCTGTGGAGACCATCGCGGCTACCAATGCTAGGCCCAGGATCTTGGAAGACCGTGAGTACCTAACTGTAATTTATAGGTAATGATTAGAAATGATAAGGAGTTGTGTCAGTCAGAACTGTGTTGAGGTTTGAGATTGATCTTTTTACATGAATTTAAGCTGAATCCATCCAATCTGGAAGCTTTAGTATTGTTGCAAATACCGTAGATATTAATGAACATAATGTTCATAACGTGGAGACACTTGAAATACTTTAGTATCAATTGAATAAGTTAGATCCATATTCACCGCCAACATAGGTAGACGTTATTTTCCTTAACAACTATTGACAATGAATTTTCACTTTCAGTGTTAACAGTTGTTTTACAAAAGGCGGTGGTTCATGTTGAGTCTGAACTTGGGCTCTATCTTTAACACACCTACTTTCAGAAATACCTGACAATAATATAAATGTTCTAGCAATGACGCCGGTGGAGCGCGCGGCCCTGCGCCGGGCAGCTATGGGCAGCATGAGTGACCTGCTGAAGAACGGCAAGTGTGTCGACCCGCAGCCTCGCTGGCTCATCGTCAGGCAGCTGGCACCAGCTGCTGATACCAGGTGTGTATTAAGTTATTTACTCCCTGACCTACATGACATACAGCGATTAGGCATCGCGAACCGTAAAGTACTTGGCTGGTCACTAGTTTTAAAGCAGCTTAAAAATACAAAATAAATCAGGGTGTCCCGACAGGTACTCGAACTCTTATAATGTCTATGTTCCTAGATAGAATGGTTTATGATGAGTTCCTTCACATTTCAAAAAAATCATAATTGTGACCGATTATTTTGCTTGACGTTTAGTTTAGCGACCACCCTCATAATATTTTAACAGAGATTCGTAGTAATGCTTAGAGTTTGGACCATTATCCCAAAATTGTCTGGTGCAAAATTGCAGATACCTGCCTCCGTGCGTGCAACTGCATCGCTGCGCGCCCGACTCCGGCTGCTGTGTCAACGAGAGCGAGGTGTGCGCTCCCATCGAAGGCAAGAGTGTTGTGCTGCCCTTCTATGTAAGTATATTTCGTAGTTTTTTGTAGGCTACCACTGAGTACTTCAATTGCTCCTTAAATACTGCCATTGTCATGTAAGCCGCCACTCGAGTCCTCGACAAAATGAAAAGTAAATAGGAGGCATATACTTAGATTAAAAATAGCAAAAATTAGATTAGGTACCCAGCGTTTTGGACTTTGGCTTATTGTAAATGGAGATAATTTGAATAAAAAAATATTCAATCAAAAAACTAAAATGTCATTCTCCGCTTCCAGCTCCACAAAGCAATTGGCCCAATGAGCGTGGTGAAGATGCAGTTCTTCAACCACACTCGCTGCGCGTGCGTCTCCCGAGACACTCTGCAGATGACCGTCCCTTCTAAGGTGCAGCCCAACTATGAGAGTCAGGAGGAGCTCGAGAGACCCTCGCGAAGAGCCATGGTGGAGAGTCAGAATGATTGGAGAACTCCCACTGAGGAACCTAACCTGGGAAAAGATGATGAACCTACTGCGCCTCCTCAGTTGCGCAGGTAGCTACTGAAATGTCTATTCTATTTTGGTGAATTGTATTATGCTGGTAAAGTTCTTTCCAGTTTGATAGGAGTCTTTCTGACCTAATTATTTCTTTGCTCTCAATTTAAGGAATACACCTACACAGAAAAGGGTGTTTTGCAAAAACAAAATACAAAACTTATGATCCGACCTGAAAAGTATTTCCGTGCTTGAAAACCCATTAAATATTAATTTAGGACGACAGTAGTCTGGCTTATATTGCATAGTAGTTTCTTCAGACGAGGGAAATAGAACACCACAATCTCAACACCAACTTATCATTTCAGATGCACATGCCCAGGTCTGTTCCTGGCCAGCATGACAGACAACGAGCCTTGCCAATGCGTGTGCGACTGGCCTGACCCCGCGCGCCGCCGCGACTGTCAGTACCTCGCCAGGGGGAGAGAACACTTCGGGCTCCGGGACCGCGTCTGTGTCGCCCGAGGGGACTGCACCACCCCAGCCTGCGAGTACGGACCCTACGACAAGTCAGTAGGCAAGTGCCCCATCAGAAGGTACAGGAGAATGAGGTTCCATACGAGAGGAAGGTATCAGGAAAAAACTATGGTGGTGTGAGGGAATGACCCTGAGGAGTTAGGTATTCTATGGTATTATGCAAACAGGAGATTTTCGTAGCAGTCTCGCGATGTTTTTGTATGTTTTAAATGCCAAGTATTGGTTTTGTTTCAGGAAATTGACATATTATTGACAATATCCCCCGAGCCTTTTTCCTAACTATGTTGGGGTCGGCTTCCAGTCTAAAATAAAACAAAATATTATTGTCAATAGTTGAAAGCAATTTCTGCATCTATAACGGGTCATCGAAGGCCCATTTTCGCATAAACCTCAGTTTTTCTAAAAATACTGACTATACTTTAGAATGTATAGTTAACAAAGTTGTTTTAAGAAGACTGTCGTTTATGTTGTTGGTGAACTTGCGCCAAAAGTATAACCTGCAGTTATTATCCTGATTACAGCTGTTATTTCAAACACAACTGACGAGTTATATCGATCAGAGGTGATCTTGAAGAGAATTCAATCCTGTTCCTATTACAGAATTAATTCAAGCACAGACCCTATTGAAGATGACTAGATTTGCAGTTATTGTTGCTTTGATAGGTTTCATCAGAATGAATGATTTAAACTGTGCAAACTGCGCTTTTGGTTAACGTACCAATAAGATTAAGTTATAGTAATATAATCATTGATATACTCGTATTATTTGATCTTGTACTTTCAAGCTCATATATTCTATAGCTAATGGTTTCAACAAACCGTCTTTACAGTTGTAAGTTTTTCTGATGTAAGTAGCTTATGTAATAAACTTACGCTAATCTTAATTCATTATAACTTAGTACAACTTAGGAAGTTACTTACGCATTTTTTACAAAAGCTACTTAGTACTTACAAGTGTTAAGTCGGGGTACTAATAATTTTCAGTAAAAGTCACATGAGCTGTAGTGATCAAAATTGAATATTTACGCAAATGTTTTTTTTTTCATGTCACCTGTTTGTGCAAGTGAATTTTAAATGAGACTGCTTATTGCATGTTATTTTATTACGATTATGTATTTAAATATTAAGTTTAAGTAGGTGCATTCGAGAGAATTCTGTAGGTACTTAGTTACAAGCAAAAAATACCTGAAAAAAAACTGTAAAATTTAAAATTAAGAGTGAGTTATTCTATACACTGTAATGATAACCAAACCATAACCAGCCGTGTACTTGCCACCCATTGGTCGAATCGGCAATTTGACTACTGAAAATGGTTCGGTTATCGTTATAGTTAAAATGTGCAGCTCACCGTAAGATTATTATATATTTTGTTATGAAAGAATTCAACGAATAATGAAGCCAGTGTTTTTTATACAAAGTTGTACATTGTGCCATATCGCTAAAATGAGTCAGTATCATATTTTTTGGAATTAGTTAAAAGGGCATATATGTGGACCCTTTTCCTTAGATAATTATAAGATTTACTTATTAGTACGAAAGTAGGTTACTCTAGTCTGTCTGTTTTGTTATAAGTTTTCATTATCTTGTTGTGCTAATTTTGGCTGTTAAGAAAATTAACATATTCCACAGCCGAGTCTCAAAGGATGGCTATTATTCAGAAATATTTCGTACATATTATGTAACTATCTATGTATTTCCGAATTTAAAGGATTAATTATATCTATTTATTTTAAGATCATCTATTTATTAGATACCTACCTATGGGCAGGAAGAAGAATTTTATATAGGTACTTAGATATCTTTTTCATATGTTTGCGAGATATATTCTCATATTTCTGATAACGATGAGATTAAAGTATGGTTATTTATAGTTAATCTGTTTAAAATAATATACAATTCTTCCTTAAAATGTCTTCACTTATTAAGTGCAATTAAAAAACTTAAGGATTTGCATAGCTACTTATACATAAAGGTTGCTTTTAAGTTTAGTTGCTTAATTTTGTAAATTCCGTAAATTGTATTAAAATCGCATAATATTAGATATTTGTAGTATTAAGTTGTAAATAAATACAATTTTAAAACATATAACTTACGTTTTTTTTTTAATACTTACGCAATTTTTGTAAACTTAATAATTACCTAAATGTCTGAAAGCGCCAGTTAAAGAAAAGATGAGAAGTAGAAGGTTGTCATGGTATGGGCATGTAATGAGGAGGGATGATACGCATGCAACAAAGTGTGTGCTAAGTATGAATGTAGATAGATGGAGAGGAAGACCTTAGAAATGATGGATGGATTGCCTGAAAGATGATATGAATAGGAATGAAGTAAGTGTCAGTATGACGAGTGACTGGGAAAAATGGAAGCGGAGGACATATTGCACCGACCCCAAAACAAAATTGGGAACAGGGCAGGAAGAGGAAGAAGAAGAAATACCTACCTACATACTATTTTGTTCTTTCGAAAAAATCCCGAAATATGTCTAGCATTCAGTAAGTTTTTTTTCGTTCATTAACCAGACGGGTTTACAAAGTGCATGGGGTTATAAAATTAAGGGCTTGTTCCCACCTGCTCCACAAATTCCTTCCCAACGGGTCCAAAGCAAAACAAATTCTTTAAAAATAATAAAATAATTCCTTCGAGCTCCAAAAGATATGGAGATTTCGATACTTTGCTGACGATACACAAAATACTTTGGAGCCATGTGGAAGGAATTTGAAGATATATTTTTATTTATTTATTTTGTCCTACCTCTACAAAATTTTGGACCCAAGTGGAAGAAACATGAAAACTTTGCTAACAGAAAACAATGGGTTTGAAGTAGGTAAATGGGAACAAGCCTTAACCGACCTACACAACCTTAGTTATCGAAGACTAGATGAGAAATGAAGTATAAAATTACTAAGTACTAAAAGAAATAAGACGCAAAACTGTTTCCGCAGCTTATAAAATTTTAACACGTAGCATGAAATATATAACTGTCATTATCAACTTAATATTTACTTGCAGTTAAATAAAAAGAGAGGAAAAAGCAAATACAAAACATTCATTTATTATTTTGTGCCCAGAGATACATATTTATACAGATGCACTGTGCACCTACATATATTATCTTAGCTTATTCTTCACTAGCTAAAACCCGCGGTTTCACTCTCATTCTCGTAGGTAACTAGGTACTCAAATCACCCCGATTAAAAGTAGCCTGTGTCTGTCCCCTGGGCTGGCTTAGACTGGAAGCCGACCCCAACATGGTTGGGAAAAAGGCTCGGAGGATGATGAAGATGTCTGTTCCCTGGGCAACTAATAAATCTGCGCCAAATTTCATCAGTCATTTATTGGATTTATGTGGAAGTTTGATTCCTTGTGTGTTGTGTATTTAAATCCGTGTGCATAAAATCTGCAGTATAGATTGAAACCATGATGTTCAATGACAGTTGACTTTCCATCGTTTGTCTAATAGTTCGAAAGGCCAAAAAATAATTCATTTGTAGTCAATCTGGACAAGGATGGGCATGTTATCTATCCACAGGGGCGTAATTTTTTCAGGGCGGGTGTTAAGTCAGTAATAGTACCTAATTCAGGTCAGTCTTTGTCATCATCTGTCTAGCCTTTTCTCAACAATGTTGGGGTCGGCTTCCAGCCTAACTAGATGCACTTGAGTACCAGTGTTTTACCTGGAGCGCCTGCCAATCTGACCCGGGCAACCCAATACCCCCTTGGTAAGACTGGTAAATCTCTGTGGAGAAATGTTTTACTCATATTTGTTGTTTGTCAAGTGCCTTATAGTTTACAACTTAAGTACTAAACCACAACGATTCCGTGTGTCTTTGCAGTGGACTAGATGATGACCAATACAAGACTAGCACTTAATAACTAACAATAATGTCCTTGGAATATTTGTATATGTATTTTTTTATATAAAAAGGTTAAAATTATGATATGAAATAAAGAAAATTCCTTGAACAATCTCATAGAAGCGTACCTAACTAAAATAATAACATTTTTTTTCTCGAAACAGAAGTGCATATATGCATTTTCGCGCACTAGGTAGGTATTGCAAACACTGAAACCATCTGTAAGTACCAATCCTTCAGGAAGTATAACTTGCACTGAGTAAATAACTAAAAGTATTAATTATTTTTTTCCTTATTATTTGTTCAGTTGGTATGGTAGTCGAAAACTAATATGGTGTTCGTATAAAAGGCCCCACATGCCGGGCAGAGGTACAATTTGCTTGATCACCGAGCTGCGGGACTTTACAACAGCTTAAGATAATATATCTTCAATAATGAAGACTGTTCTACTGTTGGTTGTTGTTATTGTAAGTACATTTTTTATTATTGTTTTCATAGTTACAACTTTCACTTTTTCACTAAAGAAAATCTAACCTGACATCTTTTAGTTGCTTTTGAAATTACCATCTCTATCCCTCTATATCATTTGTGATATCACTTATGCCTAAGTACCTATATGCATTATGAAATAAGTGTGCAAATGCAGTTTCCTAGGCACTCGTAAATCTGTAGTCTTTAGTTTTTTAGTATATAAAACAGTAAACCTAACTAATCATGTAGGAAAAGTTCGAAAGATAAAAGGTAAATAACACAGATAACCATAATCCTTTTAAATTTTAAAGCTTATTTTTAATGCTAAGCATAGTTTTAGTATTTTACTTTTTATTAAAAAATCTAACAAAATTAGTAAACTCGTTAATAGCCCCTAATTTGGCAGTTTTCATATGAAATAGCCTACTTATTGCTTACGTATGTTTAAACAGTTGTAATTTCGTTTGTCGAATTGGCTGCGCAAATCGTGATCGTCATCACCAATTTATGTCCCTTTAAAAGTGCGTAGTGCCATAACCTAAGTTAATTTCTTAGATTTTTTGGTATTTTCGTATGTGCTGTTAATGATCCTAAAATTTTTATGGCTTCCTCCGTTTTTTTTTACACGTGAGAACCTTCGAATAGCTTCTTGTTACTTATACTATTGTTATTTGAATGTTACAGTAGTCGGTTCTCCTATGAATAAATATGTTTACCTTTTACTGGAGGCTGTAATTTAATTAAAAAATTGTATTGTTTTCTTAGGCTGCAGTAGCGTATGCGCGAGATGTAGTGAGTAGCACCGACGCAGACCAAGGTATGAATTTAAAACAATATTTATCTGCATTAAAATGAGAGTGTAACTAACATTTTAAAATTAAATTAAAAAAAAAACTTTTTTGACACATTTTGAATTTTTTTAACATTTTGCTAATTAACTTGAGAAAATTCTGTATTACAAAATGTATTTAATTTTATATTGAAATTGAAGAACTATAATTGAAGAATTATACGCTTAAAATCATGGTTTTCTTTACCTAACCGATCTATCAGATCTATCAGTCCATTACACAAATTGATTTCGTCATCTAAATGATGTCCAATCGCTAATCGCAGATCGTTTATAGAAATTAGCAGTAAGGGATTTAATAGTATCTGTGGATCAGTGTAAGTAATCAGTAATCTTTAACTTACCTTACAGTAAGCCAAGATGTTTTAACAGATTAAGAAATATGGGACACCTTAAAAACATTTGTTAGGTCCTCCAAACTTTAACGATATCGTCGGTAACAATATGAAGAAGCTTTCTTTATTCGTTTCAGTCCAGTTTCTCCTGATAAAGCAAGAGTAATTTAAAAATTTGGAGTAATCGAAAGAACGCTGTATTGAGCCCTTCTCTTTTTTGGATGGTAGGTTAAATATAGAAACTGTTCTGTATCAGAACCCACTCCTCGCTGGGGTATCGTTGGTCCAAAAGTTGCATAGCGTAATTGGCATGCATATCTCCTTAATGAACACGGCCAACAATTTTAGCGTCCCTCAGCTGAGCACAGGTCTCATCTTACACAGAAGCCTATTAAGCATTAATCACCACGCTTGCGGGTTGGTTGGTCCATTATAAGTATATTCTGATTTCTAGTGGAGTCACTGTGTGACTTATAAGGACTTAGAGAACATTTGACTTAGGCAGATTGGAGTATTTGTGGGATTTCATCATCTTGGTCAAAATCGAATTCTCTTCTGTAAAATATTCTTAATCTTGATAAGTGACGCCGCCAGCCAGAGTGTACAAAATATTTTAAGAACACAAATTAACTTTGGAAAAGCCTGGTTTCAAGATTCAATTGTTGCTGTGTAGTTTCCAGTTTTGAATAGGCCTGATCCATATCATCCCGTGGGTTTCGTAAGAGACGACTAAGGGAACTTTGGACCCAGTGCATATCCAGCACCCGTGGGTCAATCCTCAACGTGATGGGAAAATCACCAAGAATTGAATTAAAACCCAAAGAACCCAAAGAGGGTTGACGTCAGGCAACGTCAGAGGAGCCAAACTCATTTGCAGTATGTCCAGAAAATATATTGCGATATACCGAAAATTCGGGTTTGAATTAGGAACAGGGCAGGAAGAAGAAGAGGAAAGTTTCAAGATTTATTTCATAAAAGATTACCGTGAAAGAATTCTGCTCAAGCGCACCTACACCAGGGATTATAAAATGTAGGTACTTCTGTGAATGTCTTCCCCGATTATCTCCCTCCAAGTAGACAGGCTGCCTATCCAGTCGCTTACTTCAGGAGCTAGACCTACGGCGAATTCATCTGCAAATCCAATACGCCTTTATGCGTGAAATTGTTCTACTTCAGCATCAGCAGAGTTGCCACATCAACGAATAATTTTCAGTTTGGGAGTGTTTGTAACACTCATACATATAACGAGAGAAGCTGTTTCGTGCTTCACCTTTGATATTTTTGTATGAGCGTCTTCCTCAGGAACTCTTGTAAAAAACCGGTTTCTAGACCTAGCGGTTTCAAGTGTGGTTTATTTTCCCTGCCTGGGATCAATCAGTCAGGCAATTCTTTCTCAGTTACTCGTTTCAGTCTTTTGCAAATGCTGTCGGACATGATTTGCCGCGCTGATGTTTATGATGCAGTCTGCCAGGAATGTTGCAGTATCTACACTTCCTTGAGGCCATCAGGACTACCAGATATAAAGATAATGATATCACCTGAACTTATTGCTCTAAAGCTGTATACAATGCTATGAATATCGTCTCAAGTTACCCGAGGATGCGACCATCTAACATTGCTTGTTGCTGATTTATCATTGGCAACTGAATAATAAAATAAAGTCGCGTGGATAAAGATCGCTGCATGAAGATGACCTCACTTTGTTCAACAAAATCAAAACGAGTGTGAAGATAGAGCTACTGTAAAGAAGAAAGACATCTAAGCTAACCTAAGTACTTGATCCACTATGATGGTTAGCACAATAAAAACAAAAATCTTATTTCAAAAGCAGAAAAGCAAAAGATGATCCAATTCCTGAGGACATCAAACAAGAATGGATCAAAATCCAGCTCGAAGGACCAAACTGTGCTAGCCTCACTTCACCTGACAATGACGAAAAATACTTAATGCTAAATTATGTATTTAAATAATGGCTTGCACATAAGCAAAGCGATTGATATTATTTGCTCGCGGTGCTATCGTCCCTGGAAGATGACATTTGGGGTGAGAAGTAAAACCAGCAATTTGCTGTAAAACCTTCCCAATGTTACAAATATCTCGCATTATTAATGTGACTTAAGAGAGTCGATTATTTTGGGTCTCGTAGAAATATTACCAAACAACAAATACGACTGTAACAGAAATAATATAATTAGGTAGATATGTCTAGTAAAAGTATTTGAAAATAAGGGTTGCTACAGACCAGCGAAGGTGGTGCGTTTTAGCGGAAACATTTAATAATCTACTTATAATGTTTATTTGTCACGATATATTTATTGATTGTAAGATAAGACGAAAACTGTTGGCAAATTGTTAAAACGGTTTTAAAAACCACGTTGGTCTTGGCTCCAATTTCAGAGAAGTGAACAGAAGAAAATTTATATTGGTGTGTTATAGGTACTAATGTTAATTTTATCATTTGGGTTATAGATGTAGTACAGTACAGAAACAGGCGTTCCCTAATCTCAAAGTGGGCGAAAACTGTAGGAGACACCGTTGAAAATGTTTTGGATAAAACTGTTGAAACTCTTCAAAAACCTGCTGGTGACTCAGGTAAAAAAAATACTTCAAACTTAATCGCTTACAACTTACTTATTCTTATTGCTTACAATTTATTATTTCTTATCAATAAAACCTTAAACACGTTTTCAACAGCTTAGGAGCTTTTTTTCAATCAACTTTCAGTGTTGTCTATATAATTTATTTTACTTGACTTCAATTCAGGCGTGACAGAGGACGACACAACCGATGAAAATTCATCTTCTGACACAGCTTCAACAAATAGCCGAAAGAAGCAATCGTTATTACCGATAAAAAATATTCTATCAGGAACTGTTCAACACGTCAAAGATGATGTGAAGAAGGTTGTAGGAGGCACCGTGGATGCAGTTGGAGATACGCTGGGTGCTGTTGGCAGCACGGTAGGCGCTGTTGGAGACACGCTGGGTGCTATTGGCAGCAATGTAAATGCTGTTGGAGAAGCAATAACAGGAAAGGGTAAAGGCACCGCTGAGAGTGATGACACTACCGCAAGCGATGAGGAGAATGCATCTTCGGACACCGCTTCAAGCTCTGATAATGCATCTTCAGACACCGCTTCAAGCTCAGATAATGCATCTTCGGACACAGCATCAACAAATAGCCGAAAGAAGCGTTGGTTATTATTACCGATAAAAGATATTGTATCAGGAACTGCTCAACACGTCAAAGATGACGTGAAGAAGGTTGTAGGAGGCACCGTGGATGCAGTTGGAGATACGCTGGGTGCTGTTGGCAGCACGGTAGGTGCTGTTGGAGACACGCTGGGTGCTATTGGCAGCAATGTAAATGCTGTTGGAGAAGCAATAACAGGAAAGGGTAAAGGCACCGCTGAGAGTGATGACACTACCGCAAGCGATGAGGAGAATGCATCTTCGGACACCGCTTCAAGCTCTGATAATGCATCTTCAGACACCGCTTCAAGCTCAGATAATGCATCTTTAGACACCGCTTCAAGCTCAGATAATGCATCTTCGGACACCGCTTCAAGCTCGGATAATGCATCTTCGGACACCGCTTCAAGCTCGGATAATGCATCTTCAGACACCGCTTCAAGCTCAGATAATGCATCTTCAGACACCGCTTCAAGCTCTGATAATGCATCTTCGGACACAGCATCAACAAATAGCCGAAAGAAGCGTTGGTTATTATTACCGATAAAAGATATTGTATCAGGAACTGCTCAACACGTCAAAGATGACGTGAAGAAGGTTGTAGGAGGCACCGTGGATGCAGTTGGAGATACGCTGGGTGCTGTTGGCAGCACGGTAGGCGCTGTTGGAGACACGCTGGGTGGTATTGGCAGTGCGGTAGGTGCTGTTGGAGAAACAATAACAGGAAAGGGTAAAGGCACCGCTGAGAGTGATGACACTACCGCAAGCGATGAGGAGAATGCATCTTCGGACACCGCTTCAAGCTCTGATAATGCATCTTCAGACACCGCTTCAAGCTCAGATAATGCATCTTCGGACACAGCATCAACAAATAGCCGAAAGAAGCGTTGGTTATTATTACCGATAAAAGATATTGTATCAGGAACTGCTCAACACGTCAAAGATGACGTGAAGAAGGTTGTAGGAGGCACCGTGGATGCTGTTGGAGATACGCTGGGTGCTGTTGGCAGCACGGTAGGTGCTGTTGGAGACACGCTGGGTGCTATTGGCAGCAATGTAAATGCTGTTGGAGAAGCAATAACAGGAAAGGGTAAAGGCACCGCTGAGAGTGATGACACTACCGCAAGCGATGAGGAGAATGCATCTTCGGACACCGCTTCAAGCTCTGATAATGCATCTTCAGACACCGCTTCAAGCTCAGATAATGCATCTTTAGACACCGCTTCAAGCTCAGATAATGCATCTTCAGACACCGCTTCAAGCTCAGATAATGCATCTTCGGACACCGCTTCAAGCTCGGATAATGCATCTTCAGACACCGCTTCAAGCTCTGATAATGCATCTTCAGACACCGCTTCAAGCTCGGATAATGCATCTTCGGACACCGCTTCAAGCTCGGATAATGCATCTTCAGACACCGCTTCAAGCTCGGATAATGCATCTTCAGACACCGCTTCAAGCTCTGATAATGCATCTTCGGACACAGCATCAACAAATAGCCGAAAGAAGCGTTGGTTATTATTACCGATAAAAGATATTGTATCAGGAACTGCTCAACACGTCAAAGATGACGTGAAGAAGGTTGTAGGAGGCACCGTGGATGCAGTTGGAGATACGCTGGGTGCTGTTGGCAGCACGGTAGGCGCTGTTGGAGACACGCTGGGTGGTATTGGCAGTGCGGTAGGTGCTGTTGGAGAAACAATAACAGGAAAGGGTAAAGGCACCGCTGAGAGTGATGACACTACCACAAGCGATGAGGAGAATTCATCTTCGGACACCGCTTCAAGCTCTGATAATGCATCTTCAGACACCGCTTCAAGCTCTGATAATGCATCTTCGGACACCGCTTCAACAAATAGCCGAAAGAAGCGTTCACTCAAAGATAGCGTGAAGAAGGTTATAGGAGGCGCCGTGGATGCTATTGACAGCACCGTAGATGCTGTTGGAGGCACGTTGGAAGCAATAACAGGATGGGGTAAAGGTAATACCACAAGCGATGAGGAGGATGAGCAGGATTCATCTAAAACCGCTTCAACCGATCAGGAGAATGCATCTTCGGACACCGCTTGAAACGGAAAAATTTATAAAAATCTTGACTACGAACTATAACAGCTACTTATCTAGACAAGACACCACAGTTAAATAAAATATTATCCACAATGTCAAGTATGTCAAGCAAAGTGAAAACATTACCTTTATGAAATGGTCAAAAGTCTACTTTAAAAAAGCAAATTGCTACACCAATTTAATTGCTTAATGTCACTGGGGGAAAATGTAAAGAACTTACTACTAAGGCCAACAAGAGCTGAGGTAACGCTATAATGCACCTTACAATTTTGAAAACTTAACTAATACACGAGTTTTATTGATGTAACGACGCTTCATAAGATGTCGATGTATTAATAAGAAAGAGGTGTCAAAGTTTTTCAACCAAATCAAGATTCCTGTCATCAACTTCGGCAGCTTCGAATCTTCAGCAGCTTATATGCACGCCGCAAGATCATTTTCGTATTAAATACGATACGAATATGTTTCGAGAATTTGTCAAGTATCCAAGCTGTGTATGGCAGTTTTAATCATGTGATGCTTGACGGTATCTTCAATGTTAACATAAGGTAGGTGAACATTATCACAAAAGAGGTGAACTTATTTCAAATTTAGATTAAAAACTATGTGGCCAAACTTTTTGTCACGGAACATTGCGCAGTATCAGAAGTATTCTGATCGGAAATAAGTTGAGGAACGACACCGAGTTTTGCGCAAACCTCACCTTATATTTATATTTAACCCTCCAACTCGGCGACGCGCATTCGTAAATTTTTGCAGCACAAAAAAAAAAGACTTGGCTACCAAATAAGGCAGTATCAAAATTGTATGTATTATGTTTAAGTGTGTTTTTTTTATCACCGTGGTTATTTTTCATTTAATTTTAAAGGACAAATACTAGGAAAACTAATATGTTACAATTAAGTACTTTCGCGAAATAATTTTCAAAATATTCAGACATATTTGTACTCCACAGTGCTACAGCAAGCAGTTGGAGGTGACCTGGACATGAAGTTGCTGGTGGTGGAAGACGGGACTCCTAAAGGAAAGTGCTACTGCTCCTGCAACCTGAACAACCAGCCAGTTTTCCTCGAAATAGACTCCAATGATATGAACGGGGCGTATCCTTTACTTTGAAAGCGTCTCGCGCTAATATATCAGTCTCCAAAGCAATTTGTCGAATTACTGTAATATTCTGAATTAACTGTGGTAAACTTGTCGGATTATGTCCAACGTTTCTGCTTCGTCTACCGGAATATGTGAAATAAAAACTTTGTTATTGTAAAGCACGCTTTTCTTAACCTGAGCTAGGGTATTTAGAGTTCATCCACTTTGTAATGACTCAAGCTTTTCACGGAAGATCAGCACCCGAAGTACTGGTTTTTGACTGCTAATGGATAACATATTGTGTGGAACCAAAAAAAATATATAAAGAACGGCTCGAATGACAGGTTCACGATACTTTTCAGAGGCAAAATTGGGAGAATAAAACCCAAAACATATTGAAAAGCACATACATATAATATTATAAAGTGTATAGCAACATATGTATGACTAAGTGGCTAGGGTGCAAAGCATAGCTGTGCCCCGCTTGACCCAGAAGTCTGAGGTCTCCTTACCGGCGGGCAAGTCCACTGCCACCACGAACGCGCCCATCCGAAGCGGGTAGTAATAGCATGGACACACGTATCGATCTACAGAATAATTTCAATTATTTTAAAATGGTCAAATGACAAGAGACCATATCTATTCACTATACTCAGTCGTCATCTCATTTTTATCAGTTGTCTAAAAGATGTGATCAATTGACTAGGTTATTTTACAATTTCACTGAATCATATAATAAGCAATTGACTAAAATAAGGATCCCATTATAATATCTGCTCAACTCACAAAAACATCTGCTCAACTCACAAAAACATCTGCTCCTTTCACTAAAACATCTGCTCCTTTCACTAAAACATTTGCTTCTTTCACTGCGTACTATCCCAGATTTTTTTATGTTTGATAGTCCATCAAATGTAAAATTGCAAATTACATAATAAGATACACTTTTTTTTTCAAATGACTATTCCCGCTATGGGTTAGAAACGTGAGGGAGTGTCAGAATCTTACTGACTAAAACCCATCAGGTTCCTTCTTTTGCCTTTTATGTAACAGGGCCGCGGTAGCTCTTACGAAGAATCCCACAGCCCCGGCAGGCCTTGGCCTTGGTGGGCTCCGCTAGGGAAGTAGGTACTTACTGCGCAGACGTTTGCCAGTGGCCCTGACAGGTTTGAAGTGTATGGGCGACATGGGGAACACCAGCTGCATCGGCAGCGGCTCCTGAAGGTGTCCCTCCTTGCGGAACCATGATGCTCCCTCCAGGTATTGTCCTCTAAGCCAGACAAATGACATTTGTTGAGAGAATGATGAGGGAAGTATGAAAAATCTATTCTCACACTAAGTGATGCGTAGGAAAACCGTTTCAGAACTGAACTATAATGCCCATTTTCACCAACAATCTCTTAATCTAAGTGCCACTTAGAATAAGGGCTCTCCCAATTTTGACATAAATAACTATGGATAAGGGATACCTAAACTTTGGTGAAAACGAAATTCTTATTAAGTGTTCCGTAAATGCTCTTAGGGGATCCCTTAATTTAGGTATTTGTTGGTGAAAATGGGCATAATACTTTAGGAAACCAGCCTTTAGATAAGTAAATTAAAAAGTTGAAAAGTAAGGAAATTTACCGAGAAAACAATTTCTTTTTTCTTGCCAGTTAATTTTTTATCACTTTGAAATCATCTCGAAAGAAGAAAAGGTAAGTGAGAGCAAAGTTTAGATTCCTTTTCATTCTTCGTAGCCAAACAGTTATAAAATGAATATGTAAACTAGTACCGTATATAAACGCCTCCGTCCCTGGGCGGGCGGACGAAGCTGGACTCTTCAAGCGGCATGACGGTGAACTCCCAGCACAGCGTGTCGATGGGCCAGCTCTCACCGCGAGCTGTCGTCTATAACATCACCGAATAACGTTCACTCAACACTCAGTTGCATTTCTAAAAGAATTGAAGCACTATTGCACACCAACAAGGTGGACAGACGACCTTATAAAGGTCGCCGGAAGACGCTGGATGCAGGTCGCCTCCAACAGGTATCTGTGGAGATCTAAGGAGGAGGCCTATGTTCAGCAGTGAACGTCCTATGGCTGAGATGATGATGATGATGATGATGATTGCACACCAAATGGCTAAAAAATAGATGTAGTGAATAATATTGTCACAAATCCAAACTAAAACTATGCCAAAATGGGTGATGAAACAAAATCAAACATGCTTAGCTGCATGGTCAAGCATGTTTGATGGCATGGCCAGCACAGCGAGGGGGCGGGGAGGGGGTGGTGGCACAGCACTGACCTGCATGACGGCGGTGAGGAAGCCTGTGGGCGCCACGAAGGCGGGCAGCCAGCACAGCGTGGGGGGGGCTCGGGGGGCGTTGGCCCAGCCCTGCAGGTGAGCACCGCGCAGGAACAGCTCGCGGCACCACGCGCCCAGCGGCTTCATCGACGGACGACCTGCACGACAACAATACCCCACATCAAAGGCCCAAGAACACCAACAACATTAATGTCTGTTTTTTTCAAAATCACTACGCAAAAACCCCGGCTAAAGACAGACAGACTATTGTGTACCAAAGCCGCGGTAACTCTTTTGAACGCACCCGCAGCAAGAGTAGGCTTTGATAATGGCGGGACCCACTGGCCACTGGGGTTTGCTGACTCTCCCTGAGGAGCGCGTGGAACAACGCGCAATGTCGACTTGGACCTGGTGTCTCCTAGGTGACGGAAAGACGATGAGCTACCCGAAACTCACCGCCTACAGGCCCCGCGTCTACATTCGTTTCTCGGGTCTGCTGATACCTAAAATACTTTACTACTGAATATCTCTTTACCTCTTAACCAGAAGCTGGGCGTCCTGCCCTCAAAGATGCACAGGTACATGGTCTCCAGCATCTCAGACATCACCACCAGACCCTCGATAGCGCGACGTAACTCCTGCATCAAATACGATACTATAACGTCAAGGGTTTTTGCTGTAGATCTTTAAGAATAGACCAAACAAAATGTGGTTATATTTCTAATCTTTATATGGAAGCCAATCCCAACATAGCTGGAAAAAGGGGGATGAAATGATGATGATTGCTAATAAACTCATTTGCAAAAAAAACGGGCACCTATGCGAAATCTTAGTTTTAAGGACTTTACGTGTATTTCAAAGGGTTTTAATGATTGTAGTATGTTTCTAGCATCAAAAGGGTTAGCCAAGCATGCGTGAGAGTGTATTCTAAATTTGAATTTTGTACAATTGCTAAGAAATTGGTTAAACCTTGTTTCGGACTAATTGCTAGCAGAAAATTCGTCGGTGTTTTGAAAAGTTTTTGAAGTGATTTTCAGGAAAATGATAATGCAGTTTTAATTAATGATTAATGTACTTTTTTGTTAGATCAAAACATTTTTGAAAAACTATGCTTATTTGATAAAATCTTCACCTGCTCTAAATGGGCTATACTGATGCTTGAATGGCAATGTTAAGAGTTTTGGTATTTTAGTGCAAGCGTTCTACTGTTTAAATATTGTACCCAAGTGTTTTAAAATATTGCTTTTTCATAATTAAACACTATTTAGAGGAGTATCAGTACATTGGGCTGCGACAAAACCAATTTAAAGTAAGCAGTGCCGATCGCAACTCGTCTCCTATCGGACTTTGACATTAAAAAATACCAAATTTTGTGATAAATGTTAAAATTAACCACATGAAAAATGATGAGGAGGGTTTAAGCTATCTTAAAAGTCTAATTATTGCCGCGTTGAAGCTCTCTATAACTCCATAGGTATCGGGTTACTAAACGATGATTTCGCTGAAAGGGAGTCAAGAATTCAAAAGTATTGACCAAACGTATGTTTCTTAAGAAATGAGCAGATAGCCAATTATTGTTATGATTTAAGCAGGGAAAGTGCTGTAGATGCTAGGAAATCTCGGTGCAGGCAAGTTTATTTAATAAAATGTCAGTGGGATGAAAACACGCAATTTGAACGCTCAGACTCATAGATCTTCGGAGGTCTACGGAGTTTCCCAAGAGACGAGGTTGTTTGAAAATCAGTGATTACGAGACCTTAAGTCCTCATGCTCACAGTCTATGCGCTATTTTCTGTATTTTGTCGAATTTCAAGATTTTTTAAAATGTTAAAGTCCGATAGGAGACGAGTTGCGATTGGCACTGCTTACTTTAAATTGGTTTTGTCGCAGGCCAAAGTACTGATACTCCTCTAAATAGTGTTTAATTATGAAAAAGCGATATTTTAAAACACGTGGGTATAATATCTAAACAGAAGAACGCTTTACACTAAAATACCGAAACTCTTAACATTGCCATCAATCATCAGTATAGCCCATTTAGAGCAGGTGAAAATTTTATCAAATACGCATAGTTTTTTCAAAAATGTTTTGATCTAACAAAAAAGTACATTAATCATTAATTAAAATTGCATTATCATTTTCCTGAAAATCACTTCAAAAACTTTTCAAAACACCGACGAACTTTCTGCCAGCAATTAGTCCGAAACAAGGTTTAACCAATTTCTTAGCAATTGTACAAAATTCAAATTTAGAATACACTCTCACGCATGCTCGGCTAACTCTTTTGATGCTAGAAACATACTACAATCATTAAAACCCTTTGAAATACACGTAAAGTCCTTAAAACTAAGATTTCGCATAGGTGCCCGTTTTTTTTGCAAAAGAGTGTATTTATATACTAACACCGTATATCCTACTAAAATGTTATCCGAATAATATTATCCAAAAATAAAAAAGAAGCAGACTTTAGGACGGCAATACGTTTAACACTAGACCACTATTGGTTGAAATCTTGAAATTCTACTGATAAAAAAGTGTGCGTAATTTAAGACCCATATACATAACATTATTCCACCATGTTGCAAACTATACTAAGTACACTATCATACAAACGTCCCATGGTCCTTTGCAAATCTATGAGCAGGTACCACTTTAGTTTATGACGACACTCTTAACTGCACATTACCTTAAGTCCCATAGTAATCATGTTGATGAGCACGTTATAGTAGCCAATCTCCTGCAGTAGGGAGACGCACATAGGCATCACGATCTCGGGCCCCATCATACGTTCAGTTGTCTCCATGTCGATACGAGCTGGAAGCTTGTTTAGCATCTCTTGAGCTAGCTCGTCAACCTAGTGGGAGATTTTTAATCAGACATTTTGTATCAATTAAAACAATGGAAAACTAGCTTCCAGCATCGGTTTCACCCGCTTTTAAAAAGTAGGCTAAAGTTTTAATCAATAAATGTAATAAACACTACAAGAATATATTAAATAGGTCCAGTGGCAGCGATTCTTGAGATTATGTGTTGTAGCAAACAAATAAATTCTTCATGAAAAAATAGACTGAGATATTTCTGGGCATACTGTGTTAGAACTGGTTCATTTATATTAAATACTGAAAATGTTGAGAACAATCGAGTTGAGAGCTACAATTATAAGAAATATGGTACCTTTTGGTCTTCCCCACCACCGGCGCCGCCGCCGCCCGTGCTGGCCAGTGCGAACAACGTCGAGCACATGATCAGAGCATCCTGGGGCGTAACATTACTGTGTTAATATATCGAATATTTTTTTATGTTTCTAGACTATTCATTCGATTTATCTATCTGATATTTAGCCCTAATAAAATAAAAATCTGTATCATAAGAGGAGAAAACTGCACGTTGCCTTAAAAAAAACCTATTTTTTGTATACAACCAACAGTTAATCAGTATCTCAGAGGCTTCCAAAGTTAATTGATAACGTACACCCATCAAACGGAAAATATATGACTTCCTACAAAAGAGGAGGTTTTCAATTGGGATGTTTGAATTTTATTGACATTGCATACTAATTTATACATTTGGTACAGACATAGTTTGAAACTTGAGAAAGGACATAGGATAGTTTTTATTACAAAAAAAAAATAAAAATAAAATTATTCCGGACATATAGCGCCATCTATTGGTCAAATCAAAAATCTGCTGGTAGTCACTATTCCACGCGAACGAAGTTGCGGGCAAAAGCTAGTTTATAATAAATTGTTGAAAGGTTCTAACCTACAGATAGACATATGTTGCTGGGGAGTTTGTTGCGCCACTTCTTATTCCCAGCAAAAACACATAGGAAGAGGTGAAGGGTGGGCGTTTTGGGGGCTGTCTTCTGTAAATTTCTGGCGTCCGAAAAGTGGTGTTTTACAGCCAAGTTTGAAGAACGATTTGATTGGTACCTGTGCGAGCGTGGCGACGTCGGCGGAGGCGTGCTGGCCGACGGACTCGGCGCGCTCGTACGCCGGCAGCAGGTCCAGGAAGTCGCGGTACGACTCCAGCGACCCGTCCCGCGGGATGTGGTACGCCGGGATCGACGACAGCCTAAATACAGGATAGTTTTACTTCCGAGAACGTAAGTAAGACGACGTGGAGGCTTTCTCAAGAGAGGACATCGAATTTGCTGCTCAAGATTGAAAGAAACGGAATAAACTTTTGCACGCGTCCCTAATAATGGATGGCTAGGGGGAACTAGGATACCACCATCATAATCAAGATAGCCTGTTCTCAACCGGGTGAGAACGTAACGGATGTGTAACAGTGAGAGAATATTTATCTAATGACAGAATTTTGCTTCGTACCTAGGAAATTGGACATCACTTCGTTATAGGCAGATTTCTTCAATCCCTAAACCAAAATACGTTAAAATCCCTAAACCACTTCCCACAATCTATCCGCACTGACCTGTAGAAGGGTGTTTCAAGGGCATCCTCATTGAAGAACTGGTTGATATAAGCTATAAGCACGCGCTTGTCCCAGTCGTCGGTAATGTGTCCGCCGTAGTTGATGATGGCGAACAAGTACCGGAGAGCGTCCCACGGTACCTCTTCGTATTCTTCTAGATAATTCGCTAGAAGATTGTCTGATACCTGGAGGATATTGCCGGAGATTGTTTTACTTTAGGAAGTTTTGAATGTTATTGTATTACTTTGCAAAATATAAACACTGAATGTATATCCTGGAGTCTTGTTATAACAGCTGTATCTACCTATTCTCAGTTTCCAGTCGTACCTTTCACTTATTTCTTTTACACATGATAACTCAACTTCAACAAAAAGGCAATTCGGAATTTGATAAGTCATAAGCCAAAATGTATATACCATACTATTTACTTGCCGGGGCTAAGGGTGGATTTTTATAGGCTATATATACGTAGATTTTTCATTGAATTTTGATATTCAGTCAATATAAATTGTGACAAACCAAATCTCAAAACAACGGATAGGTTAAAGAAAACACAGTTAAGAAACCTGATTATACGAAATAATCTAGAAGTCTAGAAGAACCCTAAACTATTTATAACTAATCTCTTTGCTAATAAATGCCACAACTCACTACACAAATAAACACAAAAACTCACATCAAAATCCGCATCATTGAAGCTATAAACAGCATTGTACCCCAACTGCCGGAACCTCTTCCGTGCAATCAGAGTGCAGTGGAAGAACGACACGCAAAACAGTAGCCGGCGGTACTTGGGAGTGGCTTCATCAAACTTGTCCTCGTTGATGTTCGCGAATAGACGGACCAAGTTGCCTTTTAGACCCTGGTAGATAACAAGTCATTTTTTTATTTAAAGTAGGTTGAAAATCAGCAATTTTTGAAGGTCTAATTTATAAAAGACAGCCCACAAAACGTCCACCCTACACCACTTCCTATGTGTTTTCTGGGAAGAAGAAATGGTTGAACGATATGTAAGTATGGTATTTGACCTTATACCTAATTCTTGCTTTTTTTACTGGTATGGTACAATGGTACATGGGTGAGTATCAGTTCGCTACAAGCTTAAGATCAGTAAGTCCGATTTCTCTCTATTTGCCTACAGTGATTTGAAGATTTCCTATCCCAAAAAAAAATATTTCTGCATGACATTACGTCGAATAACTGTCTCAGTTGAAGAATTTCCATGAAGATTTTCGCCATTTCTTCTAATGTGTCACTTTTCCTAAGAGTCTACAAAGGCCCGTTTAGGTTTTTTTTTTTTTTTTGTTAACTTACCTGTGGCGGTTCAGTGGTCATCTTGATGCTCCTCTGCAGCATATTGAGAGGGAACTTGTCATCAGGCATGGAGGACAGCCACAGCCGGAACCGCGGGTGTATCTTAGGGTTGTCCAGGCCTCGGAGCGAGCCCAGCCACTCGCATGCTAAGTGGCAGTTCGCGAGGAATACCCATCCACCTTCCTTCATGCCGTGTGATAGCATCCTGGTTACAGACAGGTACAAAGGAAATACCTTTAGCTACTTATAATATACTCATATATGCATGCAAAAAAAAAATAGAATATTCTCTATCGAATATCATTAGGGAAAGAATATAGGTAATGCATCTATGTGGGCACTTACGAGTACCTACGCAGAATAAATTATTTTTCTTTCTTTTATTTTTGTTAATCCATTTAAACGAAATGTGAGTTTCCCGTGGAACTAATTTCTTTACTCGGACAAAATATGTTACTATGTTACTTAAGGATAGTCTAGCTCCTAGCCGTGAAATAATGTTTCATATCGGTTCTATAGTTTTACAAATGAACAAAAAAATTATCCTCTTTATTATATTTAGTAAAATAGGCGAGAGCTAATAGATCGTTGTCGGCTACCAGGTATCTTGCTATATACGGTCTCATATTTAATATTAGTGAGTACCTGGTAGCAGTGGGCGCCTGTCCCTGCCCCAGCGACAGCGAGGCGAAGCGGTCGAACATCTTGACGTCCTGCGCGAGCTGTATGAGCGCCGCCGTGGGGTCCACGCCCGGAGACAGCACGAACAGCAGAGACGTCTTCCACGACGACTCCTCCCAGGCAGCCTGGAGGGTAGTAGCAGGTCATGTGTGTTGTGAAGCTCTAGCTATAGCTCTGTATACTGGTGTTTATGGGGGTTCCACACAACATAGTTATCGGCACGAATCTTGAGCTCTGACCAGGCCCGCCGTAAGCGGGCGTGCAGCGCGTGCACAGCACGCGGGCGGCACGTCCTAGGGGGCGGCAAATCTAGCGAGTTATCACGTAATATTTAAAAAATACAATATCTACTAATGATTTGATTTCAATATTTCCGAACACAGCAATAGCGCTAAGAATATTACTTACACTGCCGGTTTCAGTTAGGTAGGTACATCTGTTGAAAGGACATTTACAAAATTAAAGATTCTTAAAAACGATTTAAGATCAACCAGTGGCGTAGCGTGGAGCAAATGCTATTTAGGGGGCGGCAAAATTAAGCCAATGTTGAGGCATTCAATTCCGGAAAAACATTTTTCGCGCACGTCCGTTATGGCTTTTTATGATATGTTTACTTCATGAAAACTCTAAAGAAAAAATCGCGCTCGCTTCGCTCGCGGCTTTTGCACTTCACTTCTGTGCATATCTTACTTTTTGACTTTGCTTTGTTAATTTACAGTAGTTTTTATTTGTTTTGTGTCCTTAGACTAAAAAATTTTCGCGCTCGCTCCGCTCGCGCTTCCTTACATAACAAATGTATCTTATAAGTTGACTTTTCAACGGGAAATCCACCAAATAACATATTTTACTGACTTTAAACATTGTTATTGATATTTAAGTGCGTTAGTTTAAGTTAATCACAATCTTTCAATACATAGAGGCCACTTGGGTAATGATTGCACTGCATTGATGCCCTAAGCAATTGCTTGCTAATAATGCCCTTATTAATTGCTTAGTTTGCTTATGGGCTAACCCAGGACTGCTTGGTTACTCTGAGCATTTCAAGTAAATAAAAAGTTATGTGTAATGTATGTTATGTATTGCAATATTTATTTATCCAAAAGTAGGTGGGTTTTCTGCAATCAGAGCGGTGCATGTACATGTTTTTTTCTGTTGGACAAGTAAGATGGATATGAATGGGCGGGGGGGAACCCCCTGGATCCCCCCCCCCTTATATATTTTTTGTCAAAACGCATGTAGTCGTAGGGCGACATAATCAGTTTTGCACGCGGGCGAACAAACAGCTAGCGGCGGGCCTGGCTCTGACCTACATCTGCGCAGAAATGATTTATTAGCAAAGAACTAATCAAGAGTGACGGCTATGACGCGATGCACTGCGGGCCAATCACCACTTTAGCCCGCCCCCGCGCCTCACTTCATATCACAAAAGGGACCCAATAAATTAGTTCTGCGCAGGTGAAGGTCAGAGCTCAAGATTCGTGCCGATAATTATACCAACTTCACACAGACTTCCATAGAGTTTTGTCTGCGTAACAAAGGGGACGGGAGAGGGGAATGTGGGACCCACTAAAAGGCCCAGCGGCACTCCGACCTCGCCTGAATGGAGGGGGTCTGGAAATTTATGGCGTCCAGTCCCCCACCGGTGACTGCCCACCTTACGGCAGGCCGTGGGGAGGGCTAGTTCAACTTACCCTAATATCCAGTACGGGCGGCTCCACATATCTAGGCCCCAGCACATTGATGATGAAGGTGGTGATGCAGGCAGACACGCGGTCCACGCGCAGCGAGCGGATGAACAGGATCTTCTGGAAGTCGCTGCAGATGTCGTTCCAATCACCTGGGGACATAAGAGAGAGAAACCTTAACTTTAGTTTTTGTCAAAATTATCGAGTTATTTTTTTATATAGATAGATACATTTATGCTTATAAGTCCGTTACCGTTTTTTAACCCCCGACGCAAAAACGACGGGGTGTTATAAGTTTGACGTGTCTGTGTGTGTGTGTGTGTGTGTGTGTGTGTGTGTGTATGTGGCATCGTAGCTCCCAAACGGATGATCCGATTGTAATGCGGTTTTTTTTGTTTAAAAGGTATGTCAGTCGGGAGTGTTCTTAGCTATGTTTGGTGGAAATCGGTTCAGGTCTTCAAGGTCATCAGCTCGTTTGCTAGATGTGATAGGAATGTTACACGCTCAGTTTACTTGCAAGTATATGTGGGATCTGAAATTTGAAACACTAATGTCTTTTGGAACCACTGAGCTGGTCTGCTGTTAGGGCACGAAGGTAGGAGACGTAACCCTGAACTGCCTTTTAGTAAACCCATCGAGTTTGGGCTCGTTGAATTTGTCTTGACGAGTTCTCTTCATGTTTCTGATTGACGAGAACCTGATGCTGGAAATGGGATGTGGTGGATGAAACCCTGGAATGCCGGAATGAAATGGATAAACCGATTTATACTTTTGCTGAAAATCTAGAATGTCCAAAGTGTTAATCTTTATTGTTTCTCAATCTGTGCAATTCTCCCAGAGCCAGTTTGTCATGAGAATTGTTAAACAGCTTCCTTTGGCCGAGATCGCATATAGCGACCCCATCTTAAGATAAAATAAATTAAATGAAAGAAGGAAAAATTAAGGAGCTCCTTTAAAAAGCATGAAATAAAATTAAATTATAAATTAAAAAAAACCCCCGACCCAAAAACGTACCTACGCAATAATTATGACAAAAGGTTAAAAACGCTAAACCCTATAAAAAACAAAAAATAACTTTTAACACTACGTAAACTAAATTTTGACGTGTCGGGGGACCGCTTTTTACCTTCATAAATACTTACATAAATCAAATGATACCTACCTAATTACAACATTCGTTTAAAAAAAAACACGTATCTAAAGTAATGAATTAGAGCGGTCCCCCGACACGACAAAATTTAGTTTACGTAGTGTTAAAAGTTATTTTTTGTTTTTTATAGGGTTTAGCGTTTTTAACCTTTTGTCATAATTATTGCGTAGGTACGTTTTTGGGTCGGGGGTTTTTTTTAATTTATAATTTAATTTTTTCAAATAGAAAATCTTAAAATAACACCTCTCTATTTAGAGGTGGTGGTAGGTGAATCGAAAGACAACGTCAGACTTTCCGTGTAGTATTGTATTGTTCTTTCTGAAGCCACTTATGTTTCAGGGTCAAATGACCTTATACCAACTAGTCCAAAGCGAAGTTACCTAAACAGATTCAGGCCGATTTTTCACCAACAACATAAGCATCATTATCATGGATATAATACACCAACTGATTACTTCTTTGATAATTTAAGATGAAAGTCCATAGGCCACAGTTATTTTAATAAAACTGACGCATATTTTCGTCAGTGAATTTGGGCATTACTCTCTCACCAATAAGCGGCTGTGACTCCGGCTCAGGATGCAGATACCAGTCCTTCCACTCCTTGCTGAGGCTCTCGAAGACGTCCACGATGCCGTGGAAGCCCGGCAGCTTGTCCATCTCCGTGATGTTGTCCCAGCAGTCGTCTGGCATCCAGTCTATGAGAAGAAACGTAGGTCGGTTTAAAGAAGTTTATTGTCTTATAAAAACTGTACAGTTCATTTAAAATAAGATATGCATAACGAATTCAATTACAGTTGGGTGTGTATGGTTTTAATAAAGCGGGTATTATGAGGTTTGGGTTGAGGAGAACTCAAAAAATATAAAATCTAGTAACTGGAACAAAATTTATAAAGAAAATCCAATAGTCACTAACGGTTTTTACTTTATTTTAGTTAGGACATAGAACGTTAAATGAAAAGAAAATACATAGGTCTGGAAGTTGGTGATTGATACTCCCGTACACCCGTACATCTGCTTGTAATCACTCTCCAGTGTTGTCGGATTGTCGTCAAATCGCGCTATGAGAGTGAAGGAATAGTGAGTGCACCTCTGTCCAAGCAAATGCTCGTGCACTATAATATGTTGGCTGGTCTCCTTATATGAGAACAGCAGCCGTGGCCGAAATCGGTCTTGAACGCCATTATTATACTCACTAGTAGGATTATCAGGCTGTTCGGATCTGTCCAGTACGACGCCCCCCTTGAGCAGGAACATGTACTCGTTGCGGGACATCTTGCCCATTTGGAACAGGATGCGGGACACGATGTGGAACGATAGCAGGAGCTTGTGACGTTCGAATAGAGCGCGACATGTGTTTCTACAAGGAATAGAAAATTTAAGGAACGAGTAAAAATTAATAGTAAGACTAGTATTCGTATTTCAACGAACAGAATTAAAGTAAAAGTTACAAATTCTCGAATTAATTATAAGCGATTATAAAATTTGGCAATGTCTTTTTGAAGTCAAATAAAAAAACTCGAGAGTAATACTATGAAAACAGAATTAAAACAAACTTAAATACAGGTCAAACTAAGTACCTCCTTTTCTATCGAAGTCGGATAAAAATAAAGGACGCTTATGAAAATAAAGACTTATGATCAGTGTTCTCTGTAAGATGATCATCTTTGTGTATGCTTCAAGGGGTTTCAGTCTGGTAAGTCTGACAACCAGTGTTTAGGAGTTACCAAGAGGGCAGTCGCTTCATATAAAACACTAGTGCTCATCTTCATCCGGTTACACTGGAAGCCGACCCCAACAAAAAGCTACGCAGATCATAATGTCAGAATAGCTTCCTCATACTCACTTATAAACAGCATAAGTATGAAACTCATTCAGGTTATTAATCCTGTCTTCAAGCTCCCCGGCCTTAGGGCTTCGGTCTATAGAGTACGTGAACAGATCGATGTAGGCGTCCAAAGAGAACTGGTACATTGGGTCGATGCGCGATAAGTCGTTCAATGCGAAGAATAGCACGGAAGCCCGAACTGCTACTGGGACGTAGCCCTAAAAGAGAATTGAGAATTTAGTTATTTTTAGGTTCCCGTGTCGAGAGGGTAAAACGGGACCCTATTTCCTATGGGCCATAGTTGCCAGAAATAAAGGAATAAGTAAATAATACTAGGATTTCGCTCTGTTGATACGTCCGTCACCACGCTGAAAATCATGAACCGTTATAGTTAGACAGTTGAAACTTTTGTTCAAATTTTTGTTAACATAATACTGGAACAACATAACAACTTATACTGGAAATACTTCATGACCTTCCACACAAAATTGAAATAGAATTTGTTAACATTTATTTATAGATAATATTTGGTCTGAAATTAACTTCGGAGAAACAATTTGCTAAGCATTTATCCATTTTGGTATACATTTAAAATTTTATATAGTAAAATAGGTACTTGTTTGATAGAAATTTTAACACAAGCCCAATACTTACCGCTCTAGCCGTATCGATCTCCTTCTCCGTGACCTGTGAGGTAATCAGCGCCTCCTTGACGTCCAGCGAAGTGCGCTGTGACGTCTGCAGCGTGAGGAACAACTCCTCGTTCTCCAGGAGAGGCACCTGGGACTCGTACATTATGCGGAGCAGGTCGTTTTCTAAATCAACCTGGGATGAGGATGTTATGATGTAAGTCATAGAGAGGAGATGAGAGAAAGAAAGTTGTTTGTCGTTTTTCTCTGCTTATGTACAGACAACAACTTTCTTAAGTATAATAAATATATATGTGTAATACTCTGTTTTTTTTAGGAATTGTGTGAAACAGTTATTGCAACAAGCATTTGAAAGGTTTCAGTAAGTAAAAATTAATATATTCTTTCCTGTTTCAATCTCTTTTGAAGTCTAAACAGAAATTATTAAACCAAAAAATCTGTTCAAAGGGTTCAATTTGGAAGAACCTCTTGCCTTTGCTCCTTCACCGCTTTGTTGACCATGGTCGTCCTCGTGAGGGTCTGTGGAGTGAGTGTATTCGTGTTACTCACGAGCACTTTCTTGTTGTGCGCGATGGAGAGCACGAGCGTGTCCTTCATCTGTTCGAGCTGCGGCCGCTCCTTGCGCACCACGATGCCCAGCAGCTGCGCCGTCAGGCCCTGCTCCTTCACCGCGAAGTTCACCATCGTCGTCTTTGTTAGGGTTTCCGGGGTGTATACTGGGTTGCCTGTAGGTCCAATAAAATAGATCATCACCTGCCTAGCCTAACCCAACTATGTTGGGATTGGCTTCCAGTCCAGCCGGATGCAGCTGATTACCAGAGCTTTACTTGGAGCGACTGACCTCCTTAACCCAGTTAATCCGAGCAACCTGATACCGCTTGATAATACTGGTTGACTACCTCTGCCTAACGGCTGCCAAAGATGTTCAAATGATTTGTTTATTGTGTTTTCCAAAACACAACAGCAAGATGATCCACTGTCCCCGGATCGAAAGCGCCAAGCGATCAAAAATTTATTACACTGGATTCTCTCACACACAGGAGACACTGACCACCCACTAAGATATGACAATAGACGTGAAACTGTGTGTTAGTATGTTTCTGTAAATATTTTGCTATCACTCACCCAACTTAGTAGTCAAATAAAGATGGAAGTCCGGATGGTAGGACACCATCTTGTCATTAAACTTGATGACCTTGGAAGCACCGATAGTTACTATCGCCTTCTCCAAGATAGGAGCAATGGAAGGATCTAGAACTTCGCCAACATTCTGTATCAGGATGGGCTTCCCTTCAGAGAGGCAAGTCTCCATTATTCGCAGGTAATTCGGCTGACCGAAATCTACCACCTGTGGGGGAGATTTTATTTATTTGTAGGAGCAATATGGATGATATACGATGTATTGTTTTTTTTATTTATTAAGAAGATAAATAAATCTACTGTCATGTATATGTCTGACTCTATTACTGCCTATGACCTCTGCAGTTGTATATTTAGCATTCAAAAATTACATTACATAATCAAGGCAAAATTATAAGAATCTGTTTCCTCTAAATTCTCTTGCTAGTTGATCTCAATGTAAAACTACCATCATAATAAGCCGTTTTCGTCGTAGAGTCGAGCGAAAAACTGTAATGCCGTTCTAGTGCTAGACATCAACATACAGCCTAGCCGTATAGTAGAATAGTAAAATAGTGGAACTACAGCAGACCTGTATGCCGTTCTTCTCCTCGAGCCGAGAGATCCATATGAGTGCCTGTCCCTGCGGGTCCACTGCTAGAGGCCAGCGAGTCGCGCGGACTACTATGATGCCGTTTTCAGCGCTGAAGTTGTCGTCTGCAAAATGAGGGAAATTCTATTGATATCTGGAAGTGGTCCTAAGCCGAGATCAACAAAGAAAAAAAAATACAGATGAATAATGGGGCGTTAGGAAATAAACCATAAAAATGACAACATCTCTCAACGGAAAATGCCGTTTCCGGCAACATTTTTGCTAGTGTAAGGCTCCAAACTTAATATCCCTTGCTACTAAAAGTACGAAATAAATGACTGGGAAATAATTTTCGACATTAGGTATGGATATTTTTGGCTTTAGGTTAAATGTAACTAAAATAACTCCACATAGATGTTGTGTCGAGCTAACCAGGCAATCCCATGTAATTCCAATCTCTTAGCGTGGCATCATCCAACAAGAACTTCTTCATGCTAAGATCCATAGTCACCGGCAGAGATTCGTTACACACCTATAGTGTAGATCAGTATTAATATTCGGGGCCACACGGGGAAGTACAGGCTTATTCCAATTAAAAAATTAACGACACGCAAACATACTAAGAAATCGAAATTATGATTTTCGAAAGGCATTTGGGTCATACACAATAGTATTTCCTTATATTGACCTGTCGGCGCTGCGAGATTGTTCGAAAGAGTTACCGCGGCCCCGGTAGATAAAAGGCTTCAGAAGGAACATAGTGGGTTATAGTCAATAAGCGTCTGACACTCCGTCACGCTGCTAACTTGCAAGGGGGCAATAAAACGCTGATTATGAATGACACACAAAAAACTTTCTTACCTCTAAGAACCAGTCGTCCATAAGAGCTTCTCTATACTCCGACACGAATGGTCCGAGATAGGCCACGAAGCCAGTGGCGATCAGACAGTCGCCAGGCAGATTGTCAAACTCCTTGTCCAGGCGTTCCACTGTCATCTCCCAGCGTTCCTTCTCACCTGGGAAAGTCGAGAGTGTATTTGTTATGAAAGACATTATTGAAAATCGTCATCAATTTCGTCATGGAGTTTTGAAGTTACGTTTCTGAAAATAGGTATGTAACCTTTCTTTTTAAAGTCGGTCAAGCACAATATCTATTAGGTTTTTGAATAACCGGTATTTTTAGCAGACAGGTCATTAAATATAATAATAGCATGTGCAAACAAGTCAGGTATAATTTTCAGATAACTCGTTTTGGATTAACTTATCATCATCTCCCGAGCCTTTTCCCAACTATGTTGGGGTCGGCTTCCAGTCTCACCGGATTCAGCTTTGTACCAGTATTTTACAAGGAGCGACTGCCTGTCTGACCAGAGGCTCGGGAGATGTTGGTGATGGTTCTTACCAGATAACCCGGTGATCAGCGCCTCCGCCCTCTCCAGCTTGAGCTGCAGCATCCTGGACCTCCTCTCAAGTTCCTCTTTCTGCGCCACCTTCTCATCATACTCGCGCTGCAGCCGCGCGATCATCTCGCTGAGCTCGCGCAGCTTGGCACGAGCTTCTGCCAGGATCTGCTGCTTCATGCGAAGGGATTCTAAGGCTTCTTCTAGACGCTCCTTCTTGGGTTTCACGATTCTGGTGTCAGATTATTGAGGTTAATTTCAGATTTTTTTATTTTAAATTATGGTTAGCTCGCTGTGTTATATCAAAACGCAAGAATAAAACGCAAACGGAAGTACATAACAACGATGACCATGACCATAATTTTTTTGGAATGAAATATGTACAAACACTGCCGTTTGATCTTCAATATTAACCAGATCAAAGGAGCCTGAATATCTAAAAAGTTTACTAGTAGACCTCCGTTCACCACAACCCTGCATTGCATACTAAGTCCATTGCAAAAACTGCACTTAAAACCCCTCACGACCATATCAAAAGCATAATACTCACTTGAAGATCTTGCCATATTTCTCGATGGCCCTCACCCAGAGACATAAAGACTTTGCAGCCGAAGACACAGTGCCCACAATTTCTGGATCGAAGTCAGGCTTGACGGTGTAAGTGCCGATTTTCTTCAGCGTCTTATCTGATATGTTATCCTTGTCGAAGTCACGAAGTCGGTCTAGGAAGTATTGGTCGCCAAGCTGGCGTTTCGCCTCGGCCCATGTTGGTTCTTTCTGGAGTTTCGTTAATTTTCTTGTAAGATTCTGAATATTTTGGTTTTAATACTCAATCTACATAGATGTGCGTTTGTAAAAATCCGTGTACGCAAAAATGTTTTAAAAAAATGCATGATTATCCAAATAGGTAATGCTGAGCGCTTGAACACACTGCTTTTTAGTTTTAGATAATTTTTAATAGGTTATTTTTTATTGTACATATGATTAAATATGTTTGTTGTTTAGAAATCTGTGTAGAGAAATGAGGGACTATAACAGAAAATGTATATCAAAGTTTTCAGCCAGTGATGATAATGGAATACTCTTTAGTGTTTACCTGAAGCAATATAAGCACAGCTTCCAACACCATCTCGACCTTCTGCGGCGGCTTCGCGTACGACTTCACTTCAGTGATGTCCTTCTTGTTCAAAGCGTCCAAAGCCTACGATAAATTAAGCGCTATTATATTATTATTTATTTATTTAAAAGTTGTAGTAAAGAATAAGTCTCCTCTAGAGTATAAGTCTGTGGGTTCGATCCCAGGTCAGGCATGTACCAATGCAACTTTTCTATGTTTGCATGTACTTTCTGAGTATATCTTGGACACCAATTACTGTTTCGGAGGGCACCTTAAACTGAAGGTCCCGGTTGTCATTTAACATCTTTCGCAGTCTTACCAAGGGGTATTTTGGGTTGCCTGGGTAACTGAGTTGAGCATCAGCTAACCTCCAACCTCCGACCCTTGAACCCCTGCAGCCTTAGGTTTTACCTTGAAGGAGCCACTCCTTCCAGCGCCGGCATGGCAGCGGCCAGGTCCCTCATGGCGGCATCAGCCAGCTTCTTGCACTGCACCTCTTCCTCCATGGTCTTCCAACTCCTGACCTATAAGGTCTCTACCTTGATGGCCTCTTCCAGCGCCGGCATGGCAGCAGCCAGGTCCATCAGGGCGGCATCAGCCAGCTTCTTGCACTGCACCTCTTCCTCCATGGTCTTCTTACTCCTGAACCCCTGCAGCCTTAGGTCTTACCTTGATGGCCTCTTCCAGCGCCGGCATGGCAGCAGCCAGGTCCCTCATGGCGGCATCAGCCAGCTTCTTGCACTGCACCTCTTCCTCCATGGTCTTCTTACTCCTGAACCCCTGCAGCCTTAGGTCTTACCTTGATGGCCTCTTCCAGCGCCGGCATGGCAGCAGCCAGGTCCCTCATGGCGGCATCAGCCAGCTTCTTGCACTGCACCTCTTCCTCCATGGTCTTCTTACTCCTGAACCCCTGCAGCCTTAGGTCTTACCTTGATGGCCTCTTCCAGTGCCGGCATGGCAGCAGCCAGGTCTCTCATGGCGGCATCAGCCAGCTTCTTGCACTGCACTTCTTCCTCCATGGTCTTCTTACTCCTGGCTGCGACACTGCGCTGCTGTTCATCAGCATTGCGTTGTTGTACATTGATGACGCCCATGTATTCTATGCACTGTTCTGTGTAGAGGCCCACTTGGACCTATGGGATAAGACAATAACACCGGTTATTGTGACTTCCTAAAAAAGAAAAGGTTCTCCCTGATTTTTTTACCAGTTTATTATAATACCTACGATGATGTTAATGACGACGATGATAATGATGACGGCGAGGATGATAATGATCATAACGATGAAGATCATGACGATGGCGACAATCATGATGGTGATGATAACGACGATGATGATGACAATGATGATGATGACGATGATGACAATGACGATGAGGTTGATGATGACAATGATCATGATGATGATGACGACCATGATAATAATGATGATGACGTTTCTGTCGGTTTGGTCCATACCTGTGCCTCGGCGAGTTCTTCTGACATCTGTCCGACGAGTTTGGTGGTCTCCTCCACCTTGCCGAGTCCGTTGCGCAGCTTGTTGGCTTGCAGAGCTATCTCATAGCGTTTCATCTTCAGCATTCTGATGCAAATATTAATAAAATTGAAACTTTGTCGGAAATTACTCGATAAAAGAAAGAAATTACGTCAAGGATGCTACTTTCTAAAGTCATATTATAGATGTTTAACTGCAACAGTAGCGTTATTACATAGTCTTTTGTCTATTATGAACCGGAAGTTGCCAACTTCGGACTTGATAAACATAGCTATACAAACAAATGTACAATAAGTCAAATAACTAACTCGTACCTGAAAATCTCGTAAGAGACTACTGCGCCAAAATGCAGGTGTTCAGGGAACGAGGAACGATACCAGCTCCGCCCTTATACGCCTTCATTGGAACCCGCCCGGTTGGGGTGAAAAAAGGATCAGTTACGAGTCAACTAATCTGTTACGTACCTACTCCTTTGACCTTCATGGAAGCATCTGACATACGTGCATTATATATTTTCCTTACTCCGTAGTTTAAAGTAATTCGAAGTTAAAACTCACTCCTTATACCCGGCGACGAGCTCTAGATAGTTGGTGGGCGTGACGTAGTTGGTCCGACGCATCTCCTGCCACATCTTCAGCGAGTAGCGGCCCACGGACGAATGGATCAGCGACATGATGGACGCCACCGACGCACGGAGGATGTCTTCGCGGCTTTCGATTAAGGATTCCATACGTCGCACCTGTGATTATATAAAGGGACTTTGATATTTAAAAAATAACAGTGTCGAGATAAATCGTCGAAGAACAAGAGGGCGCCCCAAGACCAGATGGCGGGACGTAGTGTCGAAAGACTTGAAAGAGTGCCAGGTGTCCGAGAGCGACGTTACGGATGAAGCGAGCGAATTGGAGAAGAAAAATAAGGAAAGCTGACCCCACCACCATGTGGGAAGCATAGCAGGAAAGAGACAGAGTGTGGAGATAAATGTTTGGTTCCGTACCTCAAAGGAAGAAATGGAACCTTTATTTGTACCAACAGAAATCGCTAGAGCAGACTAACTGAGAATAGCAGCGTTTTTTGAAGTCCTGACGGTCAATTCACTCATTTTGACGCCATCAAAAGGGAAAAGAAAACAAAGTATTCCACTTATTTTAGTCTTCCTGTGTTGAAAAGAGGAGTAACCCCGAAAAAGTTATATTATACAATCATTTTTTTCTTGTATAAGCTGTTCGCAATCTTTTATTGAGCTACTAATACTACTAATCCTAATGTTGAACTACTGATAATCACCCTGGGTCCAGTGATGGAGGCCAGCAGCTCGACGCCGTGCAGGAAGCGGTAGGCCACCTCCAGCAGCGCTTCTCGCGGCCACTCCAAGAACCAGTTGGTGGTCGTAGCGTTGATCAGAGCTGGGTACTGACGGATGCGGTTCCTGGGATAAACGAACGGGTTCGAAAATGAATATCCAAAACAAGCAGCTATATGGCCAGGGTCAAATCGTAGATATTTGTTTACTACGAAGATAATAAATATGGCTTTTTATTAACACACATTCGTCTACGAGAAACAAACTATACGAAAAGATTTATTTTTTCGCCCCCAGTCTCTCGATCGATTTCCTTCCTAAACGCGGAAACTGAATACGAACAACTTAAGACTGTTTTTTTTTTCTTGTTACAGCTTATTTATTTATTTTATATACAGCTAACGCCTATCCACTTTTATCAACACCTTACAGTTTTTCGTAACCTTACAAATAAATAAAAATATTTTCACACTTCCCCACCATCTCCGATCAGACTCCTTCATCATAAGCATACCTGAACTCCTCCCCAATAGGGCTGAAGCACAGCACAATGTGCAGGTTACTCCTGACTCTCTCCAGCAGGAACAGGTACACCACCTCGTTGGTCTGCATCAGGTTCGCGGCCTTCATTGGTTTCTCTAGAGCTGACTTTATCTGAAAAGCAGAGTAAATAGCGTTACCTTATATAAACAAGCTTCCGCCCGCGGTTTCATCTGTGTGCCAAGATATCTCATAAGCTGCCGTAGCAGGATGATGGCAAAAACTCCTATGTCAGTTTCCCTGGTCCTAGCTACCTCACCTCTCAATTTTCAGCTTTAGCGATCCAGCCATTCTTGAGTTATAACACGACTTTCTTTTATATTTTTACGTAGATATCAGGGCATTGGTTAGATGACTAGGTCAAAATTAAATTACGTTGTATTCATTTCGTAAAGCATCTCAAAATAATGTGACTTTCATTTAATGGAATAATTGATTTAATATTTTTATTGATAAGCTAAATAAGTATACAGTTTGACGTGAAAATCTGTGACGTCATAGCTCGCGTTTTCATACATATTGCAACGCTATGCAATATGTAAAGTGCAATGTGTAAAGCGACTGTTTCTGACAGCTCAATAAAAGTTCTGAATTTGACTACTTGGAAACTACTTATGTAAGCAAACATAATTAATTATTCCATTTGACCTTATTTCAAATCATTAATAGTCGCTAATTTGATTACAACTACCGGCAAAGTTTGACATTTGGTTGAATATAGTTTCTCAATTGACTTAACATCACGTTTATAAAAATAACAGACTCTGCTTAAAAGCGGCCATTCGTGTTCGGACCATCGTTGAGTTAAGTGCTCTCATAATTGTGTGCGTGTGTTACTAAGTGTTGTGCCTATTTATGATTGTGTTGAACAATAAACCTAAGAATTATACAAGTGTGTTGTTATTTCGAATCACTTTGTCAGTCACATTGACAAAGGATTTGGTGGCGTTTAACACTTACATCTTCAAACTCATCAGGCTTATAAAGGTTGGTGATCTCCCCGCTGCTGAGCAGGTTGTTGATGATCTCCGTGAAGCATTCGTCAGCTATCTGCGTGTCGGAGAATATGAACGTTGTCTTCTTGTGGTCTACGCCGCAACCGGTGTATAGGATCTGGTTATGGGAAGATGTTGCTATAAATGGGATTTCTATAAGCGAATTTTTATTTTGGGTAGAAATTGTAAAGATTGATTCAGCTGAAATTGCTAAATAATTTGTCTAGCATTTTCTCAAGTATATTGCGGTCGGCTTTCAGTCTCACCAGATGCAACTGAGTACCAGTGTTTTATATCGAGCGATTATTTATCTGAACTCTTCAACCCAGTTACCTGCACCATCTAATACTCCTTTGTAACAATGTATGTCAGACTTTCTGGCTTGATATAAAAATTTGAAACCGACTTTACAGTGCCTTTCAAAATATGGTGGAACTCGTCATAACAAGATGGTCTCATTAACGTCGTTCAGACCATTTAAAGATTTATAAAAATAGATAACAGAGAATGATACTGTTTCCACGGAAATGGTACTAACCTTCAAGTCCTCTCTAAAGTCCTTGAGTCCATACGTTTTAGTGACGACGACGGTGAAAGAATTGTACTCGCAGATGTATGTCGCCAAACGAGTCAGGCACGTACGACCGGAACCACCTGGAATTCAATACAATGATTTCGTTCTCGAGGTGATTTGGTTTTTTGGGAGAATTGAGGGGTTTTGAAATGAAGAATATTTTTATGCATCAAGTAACGACGAAACACACATACATACACATAACTCTGATAAGAGTTCAAGTAAATGATAAACCACACATGTAACCCATCCTATATGGTAAAAAGTACTCTAGCGTAGAGGTACAAGGAGACCTGACCCCAGCTAAATGGAGTAGAGGGGTGGTCAATAAAAAAAAGCTATGAATATGACTAAACAGCAGCCAGCGCTGCATTTACAAATAGTACACCACTCGGCGAGTACATGAAACACGGTTCAATTTGTGATCTGTGTATCTTCGGTTGAGTCGAATTGCCGTCCCGCGAGATTGAGATTCTCCGGTGTGAACGCTTAACATAAACGTAGCCGGCTTTTTTCCTTCGAGAACAACCGCCATGGCCGCAACTGACCCTGGAAGTAAATGATTATTATTATATAAGTGTTGTGACGAACCGATGCCGACGCAGAGCATGTTGCCCCTCGGCTGCGAGATGACGCGCACGATGCGGCAGATGTGCTCGATGGCGTCCTTGAACAGCACCAAGTCCATCTTCACCACGCCCGGGCAGCTGTTGTACTCCTCCATCTGGTTTGTTATGTATCTGAGGACCAAAGATGGTGAGTTACCATTGTAAGTTTATAGAAGGACAACATTCTTTCATGGCATTAGACTATACAAAAAATCTAATGGTAATCAGGTCTTCAAGTCTGACAGCCAGTTTCTTCATCAAACGTAAAAGCCAAAGTAATGTTATAAAGTAAAAGTAACGGTCAAATTCGTTTTTCTATTAGTTTTGCCTTGAAAAAACCAATTTAACCATTACTTTTACTTTACGACATTACTTTGGCTTTTACGTTTGATGAAGAAACTGGCTGTAACGAGCTTGGAAACTTAATGTAAAAAACGAGCAGTAAACCTTCACGGCGTCAGATAAAGGAGATGAAAAAATATTTGATTGTGACAGTGGTCAACAGCAGTTTGTGTCTTTATACATATACATTAATGTATTTGTTTTTGGATAACATATGTTTTGGACGGCGGAATCTTGGCTTCACAGCACGTGGAACTAAAACTAACTTCCTACTTATGTATACCCTGTAGGAATGTTTTAGAAAGTGATCGGTACTAACTTGCGCAACGCATCAGGGTCATTCATATCGTCATACACCTCATAAGGGTTGAGGAAGTGTCCGAAGAGCGGCGGACTCTTGGAAGGACAGAGAGCGTGGAAGGTCAGCTCGAAGTGCTTACCCAGCATGTCGCCGATGTGGTTCATGAACCAGTCGCGGTCTCTGGAAGAGATATTTAATAAATAAATATCGACACTGTCACACACGGTCGGCTAGTCCCATGGTAAGCTACGCCCATGACCGCGACCAACAACAGATAATCTACATATACATGACTTGTGTGTAATTCGGTACTTTGGGTATTTTGTTCAGTACATTGCATATAATAACACCCAGACCACAGCCAACCAGCAGGCTCATCACACAAATGTTGACGGTACCGGGAAGCGAAGCCTAGTCCCAGTCAGTCGGGAGTCAGTCGAGTTCGGCAGCCCGGCCAACGAGGTATCAAATAAATAATTGTTCTATAGGAAATATCTACACGATAAGTCACAAAAAAAGGTTATACCGACTATAAACTTACTTCTCTTCCGTGAGTCGATCGCAGAACACTCGGAAGCATTCGTGTATCCAGAGGCGTAGGAATCTCGCCTTGGTGTTCGTGTAATCTTTGTTGCTTCGCAGGAGACCCTGAGAATGTCATATACAATATCTCAATTTTAAAACCAACAGTCTGCAAGACCTAAGTAAATGTGCACGGGTCGATAGATCAAGGGTAAGCAACGCTTGGCACGGTTGGTAGCTGGGTTGAGGAGGTCAGATAGGCAATCACTCCATTTAAAACACTCACTGATAATTAGCTGCACCCAGTTAGACTGGAAGCCGTCGCTTGGGAAAAGCCTTGGCAAATAAATTTACAAGACCCAAAATAACTACCTACTCGGTAGTAATTATTTTTCCCAAAACCACCCAAAATAACTACATACTCGGTACTCGGTACCTACTCGGTAGTTATTTTGGGTCTTGTTGGGTCGTTTCGAAAGATCTACTTATAAATTACGAAAAAACATAGATACTCCTATATATCCTAGAACTAATAGATTAACTATTCTTGTAGGAGAATGACCTTGTACAGCCTACCTGGAATATCTTGGAGATATCTCTCAAGTTGAACAGGTAGTGCATCTTGCTGGGGGTAGGCAGGAGCTTCGCCACGATGTTGTTGAACATGTCTATTGTCGCTATCAGCACCGTTTTACCTGTTAGTCAATCAATAAATTAAAAAACGTGTCTACAAGTTGGTATTTAAGATTATATCAAGACCAGTTGCTGTCCACGAATATGGAAATGATCTGAATGAATGATGATCTAGAATAAATGAACAAAGTTTGCAGTCCTCAAACGTGAAAAATATGTACGCCTTTTGCCTAAGGGTGCTTACATAAAGAAACAGGTTACCGGTACAGACAAACCTATACGGGTAGGTACCGATCAGTGCAGGTATAATATTTCAATACAATCATATTGAAACAGAAACAGGTTTACCTGTTTCTTTATAAGTGAGTGAATAGGATTGTATTGAAATATTATACCTGCACTGATCGGTACCTACCCGTACAGGTTTTTCTGTACCAATAACCTGCTTCTTTATGTAAGCACCCTAACTTAGGAGTTTTAAGAACCGCTAAAGAGTGTAGTCTTCAACATAACATGGTCTTCTCTATGAATTCTTGCAGGTGCTGTCCCAGCATGGTGCCGAAGATCATGAAGAGCTCTTTCCGCCTACAGGACATCCAAAAAACAAAATTTCTGGACAGTCCTCTTACCAACAGATTTGGTTTCCTCATCGAACTCCTGTAGATGCTGGCCCAGCATGGTGCCGAAGATCTTGACGAGCTGCTGCTGCGTGGGCGAGGGCAGGTAGAAGGCGTGGAAGCACGACAGCAGCCGCGCCGGCAGTGGCGACCGCGCCCCGCCCGGCGGGCCTGCTGCGCCGCATAGCACCATGTTCTGGGTATGGCCAAATTATGCGTGTGTTGTAATTGGTGACAAATATAAGATACGTCAAAAGGTGCATGATAATTTGTTTGTCAATCATTACCTCGTGGAAGTTTGTCTCATTTTTTAGCACAGAACATAGTTATTCTCCTCATCAGACCATGGTCTCCTTGACAGAATAAGATGCTTTCCATGCCTGAGTAAGCACTTAGTTTATTTGCTCCTAATCCAATTTCAAGTTTTATTGTACTACTATGACAGTGACAGATAGACAATCTGAACCTGCATATAGCAACACTTTTAGACGAAAATAATATCCCCCTTTAGAGCTTATTACCGTGCCTATCAATTGCGAAATTACAACTGCAATGCTAAATAAACAGAAGTATCTATACCTTGACGTTCTTCCGCCACTGTTTAGCCCTATCGAACCAGTACCCGTAGTCGTGCCAGAGCCGCACCAGCTCCAGCGGCGGTTGGGAGCCGTAGTAGTCGCGAACAGGCATGTTAATGTCGTCCATGAATGCTATCATCTTCTTGCCTGAAGAAAATTAAGTCTTCTTGATATTGGCCTACTTTTGGGACATATGCTACCAGACCATACTGGATGGTCCACAATCACACGGTAGAGACACAAAAGGAAAGAAAGAATTTCCAAAGATAAAACTTAATTCTAAAGAAATCTCCTACAGTATACCTGCGAAAGTAAAACCGAACAAGAACTACATCAGGCAATATTGGAAAAAAACGATAATACTTTACTGGACAGGGCTTATTCGATTCGATGGTCTTGATATTTTCAGGGAAAAATTGTTTACTATAAAATTCTATTCGAAACATTTTTCAGCTTTTTTTTTGGTGGGACATCATCTTATGTCTTACCAAACTCTTACTGACTAACACCAATCGTTGTCCTTCAGAAGCCCTTTATATACCAGAGCCGCGGTAACTAACAATCCTGAAGTATTACAAGTTCTTACCTCCAGCTGGCACATAGTTCCCTTTAGTCCTTTTCTCTAACCTGGACTCAATAATATCTTGCACGTTAGCCGCCGTGGTTTGCGCCGACATGTTGATAACTTGTGTGCTGTACCTGTGAAGCAACATGTGGGATGCTTTATTTCCACAAGGGATTTAAATCTTCTGTATTTAGTTAATTGTAGAAAAGACTCTAATTCGATACCAAGTTAAAAATTTGTTACAAGAGAAAAACCGTATGTTTTCTGAAGTCCGTTAAGTGGATTGGAAATAATTATGAAGACTCCTCAATGCAACAAATTTTGTCTGCTGCAACTGATGCTGATCTTACCTCCTTCAGCGGAAGGAGTATTTTACTAACTTCGGACCAAAATAAGTAAATATTTCTACAACTTACTTGCTAGGATCCAACATATTCAGGGTCCCCTGGATAAGGAAAGTCTTGCCGGTGCCGGTAGGACCTCCTACCAGCACACCATACCCGGCTTTTAGCATCTCGAGAGCTACCACCTGAACGCGGATGAACTCCATTGTGGGGACCAAGATGGAGTGGAAACCGGTGCTGGAAGGAACGTCAAACTTACGCTATCACACTAGCGGATTTTGTAGGGCGTATATGCTCAGTTTTAGCGACACAGAGTGTCAGACAATCCGAAAAGAAAAAAAATTGAAAGCTAGAGGTGAATTACATTTCTTTTGTTGTACCTACTATTGGTTCCAGGCATCATCTTTCAAGAGCGAACAATTCTACTGCCCAATCCATTTCAGATGGATTTAAGAAGAACCTGCATATTGTAACAAAACTACTAACAGTTCGGGAAGGGGAGTTAAGATATTAAGCTTCGTAATAATTGGTTAAACTTCACCATTACTGAGTACTCACGCAGGATTAAACCTCCAGTTATCAGGCAACTTTTCTTCCCAGGGTTTGAACTGCTGCAGCCTCTCGTCCACAAAGTAGTCGTACACTGTATCCTTAAGTGGGAAGATGCCCTCGTGTTCCCGGATCCAGTTGTCCAGCTTCCGACGTGGTTCATCTTCTAAGGTCGCACATACTGACCAGATCATCCTATGGAAATAAAACTCGTATTGGCTCCTACACAAACTTAGATTAAATAATGTTAATTGTTTTTTTTTTTTCAGCAAATCGAGATATAGATATGGGTTTAATGAATTATTATGGGCAAAATATCCAAAAAAAAAACAGACTAGAATAAACATTTGTTTTTATTCCAATGTTTGAGTCTGAAAGTTCCTTCAAAAGTCGCCTTCATCCAGGTCCAAAGAAGGCATATAAGGGCGTAAACAGTAACGTTATGGCACCTCCGCTAGTCTTTTTTTTCTCCGCGGTCAGGCCACCGAAAAACACAGTCACCCAAAAAAAACAACCAGTTCTTAAACACTTACGCGAACAGGAACCTCATTTTCGCCAAGCCCTCGATATCAGTCTGTTCGTCAGGCAGGGCTGGAGCTGGCTCCGGCAGCAGCGACAGCAGGCGGCACAGGCACCGCACACCTGTCAACTCCTGGCCCCGCACTGACTCACCCTCACGGAGGTATAGGCGTTTGAGTTCGAGGACTGGAGTTAGGATTGAAAGGAAGAAGCGGCGGAGCTATGGGGGAAAAAGGGACAAGTAGCGTTTTCAGTATTTCCAAATTCCTACTTTTTTAACGAAAAAATCACGGTTTTTGAAGCATGAAAAAAGTCACCGTAAAGCCTCTTATTGACTGACGTTGTATTGCCATCAAAAATCTACGGTAATTTTACCTATGTAAGCACGGAGGTAAGTTTTATGTGGCTCAAGTATGGCTCAATAAAAAAGTGCCGTGAACTAGCTTAATAAACTAAATACACCACGTTGACGCGCAATTTTGCTCGCAAAACAAGACTGACCGATAGCTCAAGACACTTGGCAGCGTCCGAAGCAGTAATGATAAGAATGTAATTTCGTTTACGTAACACCTAAAACCTAAACAATAAGTAATAAAATCAAACCAGAATCTCACCATCTCCCTATAATCAGCGTAATCAATAGTCTCCAGCCAGGAGTTGACGAAAGGCCACCAGCCCCAGTCCTTGTAATCATTGTACACCATGCCGTTACGAGACACGGTGGCTGGGGAGGCCACTGCCAAGTCCAGGGTCTCAATCAATAAGGTTACCTAGGAAATGAGGGAACTTTTGATGGTTAAAAGGTCAGAGAATAAAGACTTTTCAAAGATTTTCGGGCTTCCACACAAAACTGTGAACTCGCATCGCATCGAGTCGCAGTTTTGTGTGGGAGCTCTGAAAGGTCACATACAATTTTACGTATTTTACTTAGGTCAAAAATCAAGAGGCCGACCTAAAACGATATGGAAGAATTCAGTGTTGAAGTGACTGAAGATATAGAGCAAAGTGAAAAATCAGGAAAACTGGTAGTTAAGATAAAAAAGTGGCAATGATACCTACAGCTACAACAATAAATAGGTATGAATATTTTAGACTCAAGCTGACCTGTGAAGGCATTGATATTCTCTCGCTGTTGACCAGAGTCAATAGCTTGTTGTCATCCATCACAGAGTTGAGGTTCTCAATCCATATAGCGTCCACAGGACCATCGAATATTATCCACTTACTGTCCGGAGACTCATCTGTGTGATAAACCTATTATAGTGAATGTCGCAAGGACTTTACTTGAACAAGATGTTAGAAACTATGGGTCCAATTTTAAGAATTAGTTCAGAGTTAGTTATCGAAGAAGATTATAAGCTACTTTTTATCCAGGAGGACCAAGTAATTCTCACAGGACGTGGGTGAAAAGCCGCTGGCGGAAGCTAATCTTTTATAAATACCGTGTAGGATTAATAGCCTAACTACTCACGAAAGGCTTTAATTTTGCGATATTTCCGGCATACAAAATGAACAAAATCGTTGAATGAAAGAATCCTACTGAATTTCGTTAAGGCTGATGTCCTAATGAATGATGTACATGAAGATAGCACGCTTATAAGGCTTATTTTCTTCAATTGCTGAATGGAAATTAGCGAAACCCACTCACCCTGACAGGTAGTCCTCATGATAGAAGACAGGACGCCATCCTTCCATTCTCCGGTAGCCAAGTTGTATTCCCCATACAGTTCGCCCAGGGTCAAAGCCTTAGGGTTCATAGGGAAGGTGTGGACCACCTCGAACCCTGGCTGCTTCTCATTGTGTAAGCGCGTGATGGTCAGAGCTAGCATCCTCCAGGACACGGATTTTGCAGTGTTTGTGTCTCCGAGAAGGATGCTTGAGTGACGGGAATTCTGGGTGGAAGGATATTTGATTACTGACTGACAGAAAATTAATTCTTAATGCTTGTTTTGCTCTTTCGAAATATATCGACCCCTGAGAGGATCATAGAAAAAGCTACAGGCTACAAGAAGCCGTGCAGTTTAAAGATAACTGAGTTTTATATCCAAATGCAAATATTGACATTCGCATAGTTACAGTAGAACACTTTCACGGAGACAGAAATAAGCAGCGAATTAATTAAACATTGGAAAGCCATTCATACAAACACTGAAGAATCATCATTTCTCGAGCCTTTTCCCAACGATGTTGAGGTCGGCCAGTCTAACTTGGCTAGTTTCTAGTCTATCCGGACGCAGCTGAGTACCAGTGTATTCGAAAACAATGAATATTTTCTTAGAGTAGAACATTCATAACTTAATAAAACAAACCTTCGTCTCATAAGTCTGTATAACTTTGTGCAGAGCTGCCTTAACCGGCTGCAGACCAGCCAGCCTCATCTCCGCAGTAATAGCCGTCTCCAATAGCTCATAGTCCAGGGTCGGTATCTCCACGTCAGGGAATATATCCTGCATGATGCCGTCGAAGAGAGGCACGTCTTTAGCCGTGAGCCGGGCCACGTTCATGTCTCGCATGGCTAGAATTACCATCTGAAATGGGGAGTTTTATCCAAACTAATATTATAAATGCGAAAGTAACTCTGACTGTCTGTCTGTCTGTCTTTTCTTCACGCTAAACTACTGAATCGATTTGTGTGACATTTGGTACAGACATAGTTTTGAGATTGAGAAAGGACAAAGTATAGCTTTTATTATAAACAAATAAAAATAAAATTTATTTCGGACATCAGCGCCATCTATTGCTCAAACCAAAAATCTGCCGAAAGTCACTATTCCATGCGAACGAAGTCGCGGGCAAAAGCTAGTTTTCCCTATAATTTTCGCCAATCTTTTTTCTTCAAAAAACATTGCGTATGAGTCATTGCGCAGAAACTGGTGGCGGTAGTTCCACATTCGTTTACTTTTGCCTGTAATTTTTTTTTGTAATAGTTGTCCTGAAAAGGAAACTTGCTCAGACGAAATCACTTGTCATTCATTCATCCTGATATATGTCAATTCTCAAAATAATTAGTAAAGCATTCAATCAAATAAAGATTACAGAAACCTACTCTTTATTTATTCGAAATGACAACTGGACACCAACAGACGCAGTACGAGAATTATCAAGTTATAAGATCCGCCTTTCATCTAACTTACCTCTTGTTCAGGTAAATGAGGGTAAGCCCTCCTTTTAATACCAGCATAACGGAGTAAAGCTACCATCGATCTTAGACCAAAGTCGTAATGTTCCTGTTTAGATAACTGTTGCATAGCCAGCTGATATAACGTGAACACCTGGAATTCAATAACTAATGTTAATAGATAAGTAAAGGTAAATCAAGGTAAATCTATACTATAATATACATAAGAGAGTACATAAGAGGAGTGTCTAAGATTCATTAAAAATAATAAAAGGAGTATATAAGAGGAGTATAAGAGGAGTACACAGGAGAGTACATAAAAGGAGAACATAAGACGAGTTCATAAGATAAGTACATAAAAGATTGCATAAGAGAGTTCATAAGAGGAGTACATAAGGGGAGTACCTAAATAAGAGGAGTAGTAGGTACATAAGAGAGTACATAAGAGAGTACATAAGAGTGTACATAGGAGAGTACAAAAGAGGAATAGATAAAAGAGTACATAATGGGGGTACATAAGAGAGTACATAGGAGAGTACATAAGAGGAGAACATAAGAGGAGTACAAAGGAGGATTACATAAGGGAGTATAGAAGATGAGTACATAAGAGAGAACATAAGAAAGTACATAAGAGGAATACATAAGAGAGTACAGAAGGGGAGTACATAAGAGGAGTACATAAGAGAGTACATAAGGGGAGTACAAAAGAGTATAGCATAAGAGTCATTTTATTATTTGTCATTTTTTAATTTTATTATTTACTCTCCTATTCAATCCAGGCTGTAACTCGAAAAAAATACTAGCTTCTTCTGTATTCAATAAGGAAAGAGACGATACTTCAAAAAAAGTATGCTTTAACTTTGAACCACCTTATTATGAAATTTGGTCTCAAAAAAGTACCTACTTTAGTGCAAGGTTTAGACCACAAGCTTGACCTAAAACGTTAACTTAAAACCAGAAATAAAGCCGGTACTTTAAAACCACGATTAATAGTTAGGTAATAAGGTAGCACGATTACAATGGAAATAAAAAGCTTGAAAGCTATACCTTCTTAGCGTTGACTTTGTAAGCTGTGAATCCATCAGAGAACAGAGTATTTTCCGCTATAATCAGCGAATCAGGCACACACATCGCGATCGGGCGGAACATGGATTTCAAATTATCTGGCAACTCCGTTCGGCCCGCGTAACTGTGGTAAGAGGAAACTAATTAATCTGTTTTATACAAGCATAAAAGTAAATAATGCAACCACCATCCATGGCTAAAACTGGGCTCTCCATGCTCACAAAAAAAGTAGCGAATATAAATCTTTCATTCAAAATAGATCGAAAATCGGCACTTTTTAAAGTTAAACTTTACAAAAGAGACGTAACCCCCAAATACCACTTAAAATGTTTCGCTGGGAAGATGAAATGGTGGAACAAACTCCCTAGCAACACAATTCTATATGCATGTTTTGAAAACTAGTAAATTTTACATTTTCCTGAGAGCTATTTGTACAGTAAATAATCCACTTTAAAATAATTTTAAAATGACACTCAACTATTCTATCTACCAATTTCTGTCTACCGACAACTAACCCAGGATTCATAGTAATAAATATCCCGCAGTTAGGATCCAGTTTGATCTCTGCCCCCTCGAATATGAACCTCTTCTGGAAGAGCGACAAAGCTAGCAGTACTGCCAGGATCTGCTGGGCTACCACGGAGAGTACTTCTATGTTGATGCGGTTGAACTCGTCGAAGCAGCCCCAGCAACCGCTTTGAGCGATACCTGGGTTTGAAGGGGGGTTTTGAAATATATGCAGCTGTGCAAAACTAAGTATGTGTAAGTAAATAACGTGGTTGAAATGGAGCATAGGAGAGCAAAAAATCCCATCAAATGCCAGTCATTACGTACTATGAAACTAGAATCACGAAAGAATCTCTATGGAAACTCCCAAAACTCTAAAAATCAAACATCATCATTATATTCAAGTATCACGGTTCATGAGATTGATAGTCCTTGACGGACAACGAAGTTTTAGATCCTAGTTTTACCCCCTTGGTTAAGGATCCTTAAAAAGAGAAGCCAAGTACCTATCTGAAGGAACTCTGGTGATTATTAACTAATTATAATATTGTTTATGAAACACTTCAAAAATTACCAGAAAAGCACTTAGCCATGGACTTATAATCCAGTCCATCTGAGCAGTTGGTGACCACCACCCATCTTGCCAGCGCCCTGCCCAAATCCTTAGTGGTCTCCGTTTTGCCAGTGCCGGCGGGGCCCTGAGGACTGCCGCCGCGAAACAGGTGCAACGCCGTCGTCAGCGTTATGTAGCATCTGATTGATGATGAGTTTGAGACGGGTAGACAAGTTTACCAAGATGTTGGTATAAAAGAAATAGCTTCCCCAATTTGTTCTCCGATACTAAGAAGAAGATTATTTTCTAATCTCTGCCATTTTATTAAAAAAGGTAAGGATAAGATATTAATATCTAAAATATATAACAATACCTATGTATAGTATGAGACCCTATTGCCGCCATCGTCAATAGGCTTCAGATACCTATGTTGACGACATATAGATATTCAAACTTTCATAAATTAAAATTACGTTACAAATACGCAATAAGCAACCAGCCAAAGGAATTTTATATCAGGGTTTCATTAGGGAAAAAAACGTCTGTTGTATTCAAATAAAGTTAAGTTCAGGCTATCAAGTCACCTGTCAGTAAGAGGCGTGATAACCAGCCGTCCTGAATTGCCGATGTACTCATACGTGTAAATGGAGTTGGTGTTCGTCTGCTTGATGTAGCAGTCCTCACGTTCACGGTCCCAGTAGAACTTCAGCTGAGAGAACCACTCGAACGCCGTTACGTTCATACAACCTACAATTATTATTGGTTATTTATCCCTAACAACTTTACTACTAACTGCTTTAGGATCTGGGGGAATTTTAAGACACAAATACCTAAGCCATATTCTAAATTGGCCTGGGCGGTTCATATAGTAGCCCAGTTTGATACTGTAAAAATCACGGAACGAAACATAAGCCCTCGTACCACAAAAACTTTTAAACATCTGTTGAACACTTGTCTACAAAAATGTCAGATTATAACGTTGAAATAAGGTCCGTTTTGCAGCCACACTTTTTTTTAGACAAGTGTGCAACAGACGTTTAAGTTTTTGCAGTAGGCTGTAGGAATTTAGATTTTGCGTCACTTTTCGGACCACCCTGAATGAAGGGCTGCAAATTGTCAACATCCACGTAGAAGCTTCTTCTCTTGCATTATATACTAAGAAGACTGCCATTAATAAGTCTAAACTTACCCATCTTATACATCCTATCTACCGTATCTCTGGAATGTATCTCAATAACGCAGAGCGCGTTCACTTTAGCGCGCAGAATCTTGCTGATCTCCTTGCGGGACATCATCTGCAGGGTCGTGAGGATTAAGTTCTGCTTCTTGCGCAGTTTCTTCAGCGGCTTCTTCTCTTGCATGATCTCGCAGCGGCATAGGGTTCGAGTACAGTCTGAGGTCCATTGGATCTAGTGGAAGTACCACTTCTTGAAGTTTATTTTAGGTGTCCTACATTTAGCAAATGAACTGATTCTTAAAGCTCTTTAAAGACCTTCAAAGTGCTATAAAATGATTTGGTAGGTAAACATGGGAGGAAAGGACAATGGGCGATTCCGGTCCAAATGTCCACCACGAATGAGACCTATATGGCTAGATAGCCCGTTAAATGTAGAACAATTTTTTTTATGAAAGTAAAAAAAAATATAATGCCAGAAAAAAGTTATAGCAAAATCAAATACAACATTTTACAGATTTTTTTCAGTTTAATTTTTTCAATTACTTTTCGCGATGTTCGATTTTCGTACTTTCGTAACTTCTGACAAAATAGAATTGTTCATTATTAGAGAGAAGACACCACCAGTTACCGCTGGAACCAGGAACCGCTGAGTATATTCAAGCACTTCTGGCGCCTCAATTGGTTAGTGATTCGTACATCCATCGGGCAATAATATGGGCTGTTTATATGCAAATGTGTCTTACTCATCTTAGTTTTAGATAAAGTGCGGAAATGGAAGTGGAATAAAATAAAAAATTATAATGATAACATACAAAAACTACCGAAAATTAAGAATACATTTTTGGCTATAACTTTTTTTTGGCATTGTTTTTATTTTTACTTTCTTAGTAAAAGTTACTCTAAATTAAGTGGACTATTTAATTATATAGGTCTCGTTCGTGGTGGACATTTGGACCAGACTTCATACATTCTTGCCCAATCTCCTTTAAAAACTGTCCTGCTTTACATCTAAAAGTAAGCCGTCTATTTTTCGTTGTTGTCATCGTGTCTTAGTAATATTTCGTAACACAATAATTTTTTCAAACCTTGCTGGAAGTGATTCCAAGCTGACCAGGCCAGTCGTTAATCCACGCTTCTCTCTGGTAACGGCACTTCCTCAGAGCAGCTCGCGTTAATATCAATTGCTAAAAATATACAAAGCAAACAGGCATTCAGAGAATGTTTTCTATCGTAAGTAGTATAGTAAGGTTTGTAACTTTCATAGCTCCTTATGCACTTTCGCTACAACAAACTGTTTACACTACTTTTGACGAATGCAACTACACCTACTTGTATGTATACTTCTACATTTTTAAGTTCCATCCTACAGAAACCTTAACTTCTTCTGAAAAAAGAAACCCTCATTCCTCCTTAGCTACTGCACCTTTTTAAACATGAATATAATCTGCAGGTCTTACATCTCTAAGCACAACCCTCATGGTATGTTCAAGGCCTGCCAGCCAGATCTCAGCAGGCCCATCCAGCACCAGGTTATACTTCCACTCGACACATTCCCCGTCTTCTGAAGTCATGGCCTTGGCTACTGGCAGACCCATTGGATTCTAAAAATTGGTACAGTCAACTTCAGGTCAGTGGTAATAGTTTTATAGGGAAATCGTACTTATTACTATTGAGATAAGGTGCAGGACAGTTACCACCAATGTGCAGTTTACTGTACATAGAATAGAAAATAAGAATTATTTTGAATTTACCAAAGTATAGAAAACCTCATCAACCTAAAAGAGTAATGTGCAATCTCCAATAAAATACTGTATTTTGTTTATAACATATTTATTCAAACAAACTTAACATTTATCAGTACAAAATTATAATTCTCACTTAAATAACGAGTACAAGTCTGCGTAAATTCAGATTTTTGGAGACATAAGCCTAACTTATTAACAAGGTAACACAGATAAAATCAAAATACACTGCATATGTCATAGAAACTTCCACTTGTATTCTTTCGTCAAACTTTTATCAAATCAACAAACATCTTACAGTGAGTTGTGCCATATAACTACAACAGAATCATTTTCAGTTGTCAATTCGACGATTTGACCAATAGACGGCAAGTACATGTCTAGTTACCACTATAGTTAAAATGGCGCAAATCACCAAACGTAAATTAAAAAAAAACAATCAGGTATAGTCACTTATGCTTTGCTCAATACATAGCTAACATTTCATCTATTCACGCATTATCAGTATCATTATATCTACTATTTGTAACACCATGTATCTTCTCAGGCAGAGTCAGCAGTATTTTAAGGACGGCTTTCTTCACTTCATCAGACCGGCACGCCCATACAAAATGTAGGTATTCATTCAATAGCCCCTTTGCTTGTGAACTTGGGTGGTACATTATAAGGATTACTAGTGCCTGGAATAAGAAAGAACAATATTTAGATAGGTATATGAATGGTGTGTCTTATGTATTAGGATAATTTATTATGTTGCAAATGGATGTGTGTCTAAACTCAAAAAACACACAATATTGAAAAATAATAAATAATAATTTATCAAATTACATGCTTCTCTCTCATACAATTTTTAAGGATTCAAACAATTTCATGAAGAATTTGAACTAGAGGGGGCACAATAAGAGGTTGAACATTACGCAGCTAAAAGTTTGTCACTTGTTAAGATATCAACCACATAACAATTCCTTACTAAAATTTCTTTAAAAACTTACTCTAACATACAAAGCGGCTTCATTAACATCCTTCCAGTTATGCTGCCACGGCGGGAACTTCTTCAGCAAATAGAGCAGTTTATTCCAATTGTGTGAGTAAATAGCCTTACAACAAGCTATCCTGTACACCGACTTGAAGGTTTTCAGATCAGGGTCCTGGTACTTAGCATTTATTCTACTTTGTTGAAGCTTCAGCAAGTTTCTTTTGCAGTATGTTTTGATAGGGTCAACTGAGTAGGGAGCGTCCATTAGGTCGATTACTTTTCTCTGGAATAAATTTGTTCTATTATAAGTTACATCTTAAGAATGGATGAAGATAATTATTCTGTACTAATTGAAATAAAATTGAGATGAATTCGGGAGTATGGTGATGATATTTGAGAGGGTAACTAGGTTAATGAGTACGAAACGGTATATTTTCCAAACTTTTATGACATTTAAAAGCAATAAGTACGAAAGGTAGAAAATAGTTGAGGTTACTATTTCAATAAGTTTTGTATGATAGAGTTATCTGATGTTAAAGCCAATGATTTGATGTATATGTACCCTAACAATGAAAAGTTTTTATTTAATACTCTAATGAAAGTTAATAGAAAACAGTATTTACCATCGTACTCATAGGAACGAAGTGACATTTTTCCAAGATTTCTTCCATTGTGAACAATTACACTTTAATTCAAATTCAAATATTGTATACACTATCTTTAAGTCGGAATTAGGTGGGTAAAGTCATAAAATAACAACTATTAATTTAGAACTTTTGTATCACGCGCTTTCATGTTCTTTTGTTTTGTTGTTTTGATTTTACTTTTTTTCCATTGAAATGTTACCATACTTTTCACGTAGAAATCTACCATACATACTTTTGTTTTTGCAAAGAGTTTGTCGAAGACTGTCAGTAGTACGGACACTAAACGTCACGCAAGCGCGCCCTCTGGTGGCGTTTCCGGTAAAACAACATTTTGGCGCGCTTGGCAGAGTCGTGGTGGTCAGCGTGGCGTCCGCGGAGCTCAGTCTTGGTCGAGTCGTCGTGCTGCGCACATCTCGAAACTGCCTTACGTCACGTCTAGTGTACCTAGTGTTATTACTTAGTGTAGTAGTGCCGTTGTAGATCCATATTGTAAAGTGTGTAAAGTGTCTTTTGAAATTAAAGTGTAAAGGTTCTTCTAACCTAACAGACAGACATGTGTTGCTGGGGAGTTTGTTCCGCCGCTTCTTCTCCCCAGCCAAAACACATTCTTAGTAATTTGAATAAACGTTTTTGAGTTTTGAGTTCTTTCTTTGAGTTATCTCTTTGTACGATTACCCTAACTGATGTCGGACGATAGTGCCATCCTTGATGTGTTTCGCCCATCCGACAAGTTCATTTTCATAAAAAATGTTTTAATTACCTTATCAATTCTTATCCTGTTAACATTATCAAATAACTTCTTTAAGTGTACTTGAATCAATGAAGGCCTTTTAGAATTTCCAAGAATTTCAAGTAAATCATCGTTGGATATGAAATAAAATCTTGGGAAAAGTTGCCGTTTCGTTTCGAGATATTTCTCCAGAGCTCGCAAGATTCCATCCAAGTTATCTACCATTTGGTTCAATTTGTTAAACAGGTAAGGCTGTGGTTTGTAAATGCAGGCTTCAATTGCATTTTTTCCTGCGTGCATGCTATTAACGAATAATTTTATAATTAGTTAGTATTTACAAAATAAAGATGGAAGTTAAGTATTATTGGCTGAGCTATGGCTGATCATACCTGCCTGTAACTTCTGTCCAAGCAGCAGTTAGTGCATCAAATATTAGAACCTCCGCAGGCAATTGTTTCCTAATATCTTCACCAGAAAAAATCGTTTCAAGATACAAATAGCGACGTTGAACTTGTAAAGAAATCTGTTATGACAAACAGTAGGTGGTATCATGGAAGTTCTACGTAAGTTATAAGAGAATTTAAAATAAGTTTCTTACTTCAATGCACTCTGCTACGTAGCCCAACGATTTCTCCCAATAATCTACTTCTTTTATGAACGGTTCCACATATTTTGTTGATTTCATTGACGAGAGTTGCACTTGATGATCTTCAAGGAACTAAGAATTTAAATGATTATATTATTTAATATTAGAATACTTTAAACATTGTCAATGTTTGCATAAGTTTAATCGAACCTGCATGACATCATCAACAGTTTTAATTTTATACATATCTCCCCTGTGATGTTGCATCTCGAAGGTTGTGTTCTTCCACACCTCCCTGATAGCTTTGAGGCCATTTTCAATATTCAGCTCCATAGTAGCAGCATTGGATATTTCAGCTATTTCTTCAGCATATGCTTGGAAGTTCAATCGCATTATCAAGTCTAATTTGAAGTCTGCAGAGTTTTGGTCGAAGTCCCTACATGTTTCAAAGGGGAATTAGGAAAGGAGACGGATGTAATTAAAAATAATTATGATGGCGCATAATTTTATTCAATAGATATTTCATCGGAAGCCATTTAAATTCATGATTTTGACAAGTTAAAAACAAAAACTAATAAATGAGTAGGTATTAGGTATATGAGAATACACGATATGCAAATATAGAAACTTACACAGCCATAAGCGTTTTAATTCTGTCCCAATGGCGCTCGCGCATGCACGGATTCTTCAAATCACCAATCAAAGGCAGTGTTCGCCTAAATGCATCTACTTTAATTCGAGTAGTGTCTATTATTTCCCAATTCTTGTCCTTCAGTTGTCGCGATAGCTTGTTGAAATTTCTGCAAAAGAAAGGAAAGTTGAGAGTCTTGAGTGTATTGTAATAGGTACGTTAATACGTTATGATTTATCACTTTTGTAATACCTGAACAAAAACATAACGTTCTCTTCCATCTCGTCGGTTTCCATTTCCCAAAACGATTGAGTTTTATATTTTTCCCAGGACTCCTCCCATTGGTTTACCAATCCCCAAACTTCTTCCAACTTCTCCAGTTCCTTCTCCATTTTCAGAAGATCCAGATTCACTGGAGTACTACAAAAAGTTGTATGAATTAATAAAAATTAAAATATCATACGTTACCACTTCTATAATTCAAGTAATAACTTTAGGAAGTCTTCATAAGTTTCTTTTCCGTGAACGTCCTACAGCATAGAAAGTACGTAAAGTATGATAGGGACTTCAAATTACTACAATTATTGGGATTCACCTACTACAGAGTCTGAAGCTACATCTTTATTTTAATGGATTTTAATGAAACTAACGTCAGATTGAACACAGCAAGACCATCTCGTATAAGTTGTTCCTGTGCTCGCAACGCATTTAGTTGTTCTCTGAAAGCTTTCAATTGTGCCAAAGCATCTTTGCCAGATATGTCAGACGAGACTGGAGCAGTCCTATAGAAATCTTCACAAAACTCTTTGGCTTGCTCCTTAAAAACCTAAGGGAAACGATACGAAATAATCAGAAATGACCGGGAAGTATCGGGGCAAAATAGAGTTCCTCGAGCGACAAAATTCTATTCGAATATCTTAAAAATATTATAAACTCTTTCCTGATCGAGCTCTAGCTTTGTATTTATAATGGTCCTTTTAATACCTAAGAGTTTACACGCTGAAAACAAAATCTTACTTCAGCTTGATCCAATAAATTCGTTTTGAATCTTTCTTTGTTCGCTTCAAGATTCTTTTTAGCTTCTTCCAAAACACCTAAATAGTCAGACCATAACACCGGTATGTTCTCATGGCGAGTAATCATGTCTGAACTAAGTTCAACCTCGAACTTTGCTAAAATAGAAGTAAACATATAATTTACATAATTTCATTAAAATTATGTGAATGAGATAAGAAATAAAATTTTGTTTGACTTACCCAGTGTCAACATTTGATCAGAAATAGGTGGGAATGTTTTCTCAATCGCAGTTATTTCCGATAATAAACGATCGTAAGTTTCTATGCTTTCTTGAAGCTCTTTTAAATCTGTAGGTACCTAGAAAGTAGAAACGAGTACCTGGTAAAAATATTTTGTTCTATTCTACAGTGATATTTGAAATTTATCAAAACTAACCAACCTTCATAGCTTGTTCACTACTCTTTTCTACGTAATTATAAACTACGTCAATATCAGCCTCTGTGATTGTTCTCAGCAGTTCACCTAGTCTGGTTTGCCAAACAATGCAGTGCGCTATTATAGACTTTTTCAATTCGCTTGAGTTGAGAGTTATGAAATGAATCTGAAAAAGAAATCAGATCACGTATGAATTTAAAAGTGTGATTACCTTAAAAATAGGTAAATTAGTAAATTAATATATGAAACATGCCTGGTTAATCGTTTCCTGTATTTGAATAGAGTTAGCAAGATTGCTATAATTTATGACAAGGCAGTCGAAGTCTTCAGCAGTGTGCCTCTCTGCCCGGTACTGCTCCAAGAACTGGTCTTTGTCTACTGTCCAGATATGCATGTAAGGATCCCACATCGTTAAATGGTCGTTCACTAGTTTGATATTGTAGTCAATTTCTGAAATTTCAAATAACTTCTTGTATTTTTTCAAAAAACTTACCATTAAGATTTTTTTAAGAAACTGCGTTTAGGGGGTGTCGGCGTCGGCTTAAACCCAATTCGTCGTTTATTCCCGGATATCTTAGCTTAAATAAAATATGATTTACCATCGTTAATAAATCTCTGCAGCTTATTACAATCCTGATCTAAAGCTATAGCTTCGTAAAACTTCTTCAGTCCTCCTGAAGGTAGAGAAAACTTCTCGAACAAGCGTGGGACAGTGCTCATAATGTGAACAATTTCTTCAAGAACTGTGGTGAACGTGTCCTGAATCTCAATCTTTGTAGGTATGTATGTAATATTTTTCCCAGTTAAGTAGAGGTCCATTTTTATTAAAGGTGATGGTGCCATAGTGCCTGTTTAAGGGGGTTAAATAAATTAATAAATTTCGATTCCAAATAAGCTAAACTCAAGTAACACTGTGACAAATACTTACCGTCTCCATGAACGCACTTGTACATGTTTTGCATAGTGGACTTGATCCCTAATCTTAATGCGTCTTCTAGAAGTATGTCAAATCTCCTTACGTATTTAATCCAATGTTCGGCCATCTAAAATCAATTGAGTTGATATTTATTTATTTCTTAACAATAATAATAAACATTTAGAACGTACATAATAATTATTACCTGGGTAATATATGGTTCGAAGCCTTCGTATACAATAACCAGATAAACCACTATCACTTTATACATATCTAAAACAGCGTCCATAGCCGTAGCTTCCATTTTTCGTATTTTAGCTCGTAACACTTTTATATCGAAAACGTTATAAATATCGAATTCTACGAATGGAGTATCGCAAATCTTCTCCATGATTTTAACTAAATTAACATTGCAGTTTTTGTATGTTGTTAAAAAATCTTGAAGCTGGAATTAATTAAAGACAATTTTTAGTTATTTACATGATGCATAATTTATAACTATGTTCATTACTTACTTCTCCGATTTGCATAACACAATCTGCGATGTATGCATCGGACATTGTGGAAGTCCATGTTAGCTTTGTTATTCCTGGTTGCACTTTCTTCTCACAAGCCTAAAAACAAAATATTACCATTTAGTAGTATTGTGCTAACATTGGCAAGGTTACATCAGCCCGCGTAAATTTCATTTCACGGAAAGTTAAAGTCTTGAGCATTATACATGTCGAATTATAAAATTCTTTAAAATATATATTTTAAAACTGAAAAAATCGTATATTAAATACGTCTGGAGATAAGAAACACATACAAAAATATAGGAAAATAGGATAGGAACGCAAATAACTAAACGTCAAATGTTTTAACGCATGTCATTTGTCATTCATATTTTATTTGTCAACAATGTACGCGGGTGATTTTTTCTGAATTTATTATTTATATTACATAGTAGCCCATTCATGTTTTAATATTGTTTAGTTTATTTTATTATTAAGTATTTATTTAGTAGTCAAGATGAATCTAGGCGATCCAGAGCTAGAACTGATTGACCCAACACCAAATGTACATTCGTTGTTCTTACACTTCGATAAAATGTTTTTCTGGACCAAACTGGCGAGCAGGGCTGTGGTCCGGTGGAGTAAAAGGATGTACTCTTGTGCTGGCGTGTGCTCGTAAGTTTATTTTCTCTATAGATATATCTAAGATATTCCTCGCGGTTTTATTCGCGTCTCGAGGGAACTACGTCCCATAACTGGATGAAAAGTAGCCTTTATGTTATTCTGACTTATCAAAGTTCTTCATACTTTTATCATATTTCACCCTTACTGGAGAAATGGGCAGGATTTTGTTGATACAGGTATTTTGTTACCTACCATATGTCTGATTTCAAATAACTTTCTCATCATCATTCAGAATATCAAACTAAAGCATCATATTATGTACTACTAATGACTCCTTTCAGCTACGAAGGCAGAGGTGGGCTGTGTGACATAGCTCTGAGTGAACCACTACTAAAGCTGCGACCTCGGAAAGACTTAGTTGAGACGCTACTCCATGAGATGATCCATGCTTTCTTATTTGTAACCAATAGGGATCAAGACAGGGACGGCCATGGACCTAACTTTAAAGCTCATATGCACAGGATCAACAAGTGTGCAGGACTGAATATCAGTATATACCATAGTTTTCATGATGAGGTAATTTTAATTGCATACTCCTCAATCATACCAATATTGAAATAATATTACAGGAGAAACATTTAGATCTCTTGCTTTATGCCTATAAGGTCCAAAGCTCATAGCTGTAGTGATGTTAACAAATTAATTTGACCATTGCAGGTGGAGCTTTACCAAAATCACTGGTGGCGTTGCAACGGCCCCTGTCAAACTAGAAGACCTCACTTTGGCATAGTTAGACGGTCCATGAACAGAGCCCCAGGGCCCTGTGACTACTGGTGGGCTGATCACCTCAGAAAATGTGGAGGAACCTTTGTCAAAATCAAAGAACCAGAAAAACAACAAAAAACTAAAGGTACAAAACCTACAGCTAAACCAAATGCAGATATCACGAAATACATAACAAATAATATTAACACTATTAATAATATACCAAATACAAATACTTGCAACAGTCCAAAACCAGTATTGAAGGATACCAGTAATATTAAAGGCAATATCAAAACTAAGTCAAACAGTTCAAGTACTGTGGTAGTCAGTAAAAAGGGTGTTGTATTCAATCCTACAGTGCCTAAACCTCCTACACAGCCCATCCCAGTGTTTACTGGAAGTGGCAACACATTAAAAACTGATGCCAAACACTATACCGACAATGTCACAGAAACAGTTAGAAGCATATGGGCTAATAAACAAATACCTACTGCAGTAAACAAGAAACCTGCACCAGTTAATACTAGTTTATTAGTACAAAAATCTAAGATACAAAATGATACTGCTACATTCAAAATACCAGACAGTAAAATTGGAATTTCTAATCCTAAAAAACCTAAAATGGAGTCTCCTACTTCATCCCCACCTATAAAAATGAAGAAGATTGAAGACTATTTTAATGCTACAACAATATTAAAAGACTTATATGGTGATGATTACAAGTTAACTCAACCTTCTAACAGTAAAAAGTTAGTAGCTGTTAATGTCAAAGTGGAATTACTTGACTGTCCTATCTGTAATGGTAAATTTAGTAATGAAGAAATCAATAGGCACTTAGATGAATGTTTAAATAAAGATATAATTGAGAAACTTAGTAAAGATGGTATAGAAAGTGTTCAAGAAGTTCAGCCTAGCCAAAGTGGGGAGAGATCTACAATTAATGAACTAATTGATGTTAAATCTATTCCTGTATTTGTAAAACCAGTGAGCACTAATAATAACCTTGTAGACTTGACTAACTTGAACATTGAATCTACTAACATAAATAAGAACAAGGGTAAAAGAAAGACTGAATCAGAAGTAACATTAGACCCTGTTGCAAGCCTCGATAAAGTCATATCACTAGTCAAAGAAATAGAGGATAACCAAGCAAGAGTTATAGAAACAGTTAAAATAATTGCCAACACAGACATGCCACAGGTGAAACGAAGAAAAACTGGTGACCACATAACAATAGACAGAGGTGATAATTTACAAACTTCAAAAGTAAATGAGCAAGTATCAGAAACAGTTAAAATTAAAGCAGAACCTAGTACAAGCAAGGAAGAGCTATTTGACCAAATTTGTCCATGCTGTGGTAAGCAATTTGATAAGCCTGTAGAGGAACATTTAGATGAATGTCTGATGTTCTTTGATAATAACACAACTATACCTGACGAAGGAGCTAGCACGAGTTATGAGAACAATACAACTATAATAATAGAAGATGAAGACGATATATTTGATGAGTCTCAAGTATTCAATGCTACGGGTACAAAGACTCCTTGCCCGTGTTGTATGAAAATGGTGGAAGAACTTGATATGAATAATCATTTGGATCTGTGTTTAAAATAGACTTTTTTGATCATGGTAGCTAATTTTAGTTGATGAAAAGATATTCATTGTTAAATCAGTGTGTAGATTAGATTACAATTGTCTGTTCAAATGTTAAAATTAAGCTGAAATACATTAAAGGTTAATATGTAAAATTTCTGTAAATTGCATAGAAACCGTGTTAGAATCATTGATTGATTAGATTTTTGGTGATTGTTTAATATTGCTATTATGAGTTTGTTATGGCTTACAAGACTTTGCATTTAATAGTTATTTGATGTGATATTAGAATAAATAATTATGTTATTAATTTATATTTTCTGCAGTTTTTCTGGTAACATTTCAAATCTTTTCTGTTTGATAATATAGGAAGTACTTACCCGTGATGTACATATTTCGAAGAAAATGGTCTGTTCGTTCAGCTTACGTAATTTTGTCTTAATTATATTTATATCCGTTACAAAGGTATGATTACATTATCCAATATTTCTTTACCCTGCCCTGTCAGAGATTTTTTAATAACTTACCAAGATTAGTGGCTTGAAGAGTAGTCTTTCCTCGTCAGACAACGAGTCTAAAATCTTATTGTATCCTTTCACCACTGCCAACACGCTTTCGTACACGTAGTTCACTGTTTTACTTTTCTGATACACCTGGTTAGGAAGTAATAGTAATACAAAATGTTGGCTCTTTTAAGTCAATGTCTTCTTGAATGTTTATTAAGTACTATAGAATTATACTATAGAATTTCTACTATACTAGTTACGTGTGAGATAACGGCAGATAGAAGAGCATTTTTAGTTTCATTTTTCAGACTTATGTATTCCAGATGGCACCTACCTGAAAAGCGTGTACTGGTATATCCATACACAAGTTCTCCCAATGTGCCGCCTCTTTGCACAGCTCCAGGATATTTCTAAAATTAACAAACCACTTATTATTTACTTGTCAATATTAAATACTGACTTCCATTTTGGTGTATAGCATGAAAATTACTTCTACTTTCAGGAGAAGGTAAATCTTTAACCGATACCTGAAATAGGAAGATGTGCTATGTTCGACTGGTATATTTCTCTAGCATTTCTCAGATTTTATTATTTTATTCCAGTTTAAGACCCTTTATCCATCACACATTATCACTACTACATGTACTCACATATCGATGTTGCACTCCAACAATCCCGGATTCTCAGCGCTCTTCCTCATCAGGGTCTTGTTGAGTCCCGCGCCACATTTCTCATCCAAGTTGTGCTGGAGGTATTGTCATTTCATTTATTTATAATACTTTTGAGTCTTAAATATTTGTTGCTCCAATTTTCAAAACGCTTATTTTGTTTTCTAAGATGTTCAAGTGCCTATGTAGCTTCAAGGAGCAATGACTGACTCACAAATTGTACGGAATTATGTTTTACTAGAACAAAAAACGCCTCTCTTGTTGAAGGCTTACCGTCCAAGATATCCAGAGTTCCCTGATGGCGACGTCGATGGCTCCCATGAGTCTGTTCACGTGCATGATCACGTCTTCCGAGTTGCTGCACGGTAGCAGCCACGCTGATGCGTCTGTCATTATCTGTTAGATTTTAGAAAAGTAAACAGTCTTCAGGCTTTGTGGTTAGGTATATCCCCACCTATCGTACACATAATATTAAACAGGCAGTCAAACTATGAACTTCCTTATGTACTACCTTATAGGTACCTTAAAGGTACTTTCTTATGTACTGGTAGTGAAACACAAAAGGGTGTACCTATACTAAAAGTACCTACGGGATTGTACATGAGGAAGTTTATAAAGGGTACGTAAAAAAAAGAAAACAATAGATGCGCCACTGTAACCATGAGGCCACCATGACTTCTCAGTATGATACTACTACCTATGCTACGACTCCACTTATGTCAGTTTTAACCTTACATTCTTAAGATACATGAGCCTGTTCTTCCTCATCCTCAGCACGGTAGCTCTGCCCGCATACGAGGGCAGGTCTGCTGGATAGTAGCCACGCGTTGATACCATGTCCTTCTTTGCCTCTTGAACTTCCTCGCTGAACATCGCCCACATCTGAGGAGCAAAGCTTTGGTATTATTCGTTTGTTTGAAAAGATTATGCAGGCATGTATTTAACGCGGCGACTAAGTAAAACGAATATAGGTTTTAAAAAATAATAGAGTGGGTACCATTTATAATGGGTTGGCAGCTAAAAAGGAGTATCATAATAAGTAAAAGGTAGCATATTAATATATCAGTTATGAGGTCCGTTTTAATTTAAACTAGCATCAAGTTTTTCTTTTGGCGACTGAATTAATATCTAAACGAAAACTTAATGATGACAACAAAATAGAAAATGGGCATTCATAAATAATACAAATCAGGTTCTATTTAAAATTGTTTGGATGAAGAATAAATATAAACTAGCTCATATTATAAATATATTGTGCGACTTTTTAATAGCTTTAAATAAAGTCTAAAATGGCATGAAGAAAAAATATTTTGCGGCTGTTATTTTCAAAATTATAGGTGAATAGCATAGAAGTAAGCATGCAACATGCAGCAAGCATGACTTCTGTCACGGCTTCGGCGCTGCGGGGCTCCGGGGCGGTCCCATGCGAGCTTATTGTCGCAGATGGTTTTCACGCTCACCACCGCAGCTTCGGCTTGCTGGCCGGCAGGGCCGGCCAGCCTCAGCCGCGGCGGCGAGCGTAAAAACTACCTGCGCCTCAGCTCGCAGGCCGCCTCGCCCCTCCGCGCCTACGCGGTTTTGAATTGCACTCTAGGGGTAGGGCAGACAAGACTACGTGGAGTCGGTTTTGCAGCGATTCGTTTTCGTCACTAACTTCAATTTTTAATACAATGTTTTTTTAATGGAAGGTTATAAATGGCAATATGCTAAATAAAATGAATACAAATTAAATTCTACCATCTTCATAGTGCGCCAAGTGAGATAATACCACCGCACCTTCCGCCGTTTTCATGAAATTATGATACACAATATTAATACTTAACTCTTATTCCTTTTTATTGTACTCCTTTTAATATTTAGAGCTATCCACAAAGCGAAGCCTGAAACTGGGTTTTTAGTCGGCACGAAATAGTTGGTAACATATAATCTTTGCCACCTAACTAACATTATTAGTCGCCAAGTCATTATAAATAGCTCCTCACCTAATATTTCAATTGACTGGTATAGTTTATTTGCTACCCAAACGCAGCTGCTAGTTTTTAGTTTTTATAACACCCTTAATTTTGAACCTTACATATTTTATTAGTCGCAAAAATATTTAATCGCTGCCAAGTTATTTTATTTGTTGCCAACATTTGTCGACTTTTAAGTTATTAGTCACCAGGAATATAATAAGCCAAAGATTATTGTCAGGAGAATGGTCGAAAAGACCTTCTACATCAGTATGTTCCTCAAATGCTTCTGGATAGATGCTGGTGGAAGTCATGATGGTTGATAGAAAGTTAGTCTAACACAAGCAATATCTCATCGTTATTATGGAACCTGGTCACTGAAACTTAAAACTTTGCAGTTAGAATCTGCTTTATATATCAAGACTTGAATCTAGCTGGCTTCCTAACCAGGACTAAGATATGCCGTACCTCTGCAGTCTTCCTTTTGAAGACACGTTTCAGATTCTTCCGTTTGGAGTAATTGTTGAGTGAATAGAGAGCAACCACAGCTTCTTCTACATGATTGACTCCTTCAAACACTGTGTCCACGAGGTTTTCTATTATAATCTGCAATTAATCAAGCTAAGTGTAAAGGGTTTTAGAAGTATTGTGGAGATCCATGTCGTATCACAAAGTTGTTCTATCTATGGGACAGGATTTAGCCTTGAAGTTTGATTCAATTCTTCGCTTATAAGATATCTAAGCAAGAAACATAAAGTTCATAAGTTTCTTTCATACCTCAATGTCCTTGATAATAGTCCTGAAAGCGAGTATATCATCGTACCAGGACGGTGCCTGCACGTCAAGTATGGTGTTACCGACTCCCTTCACGTCCAACAGGGCTGAAAAGAACATACGCTCTATCTTTTCGCACTTTGCTTCGAACTGGTCGCCGCGGGCACCAGCGAAGTATGGCTTGTTTATATTTTCCATCTCATTGATCCTGAAAAATATTGTTTGAAATATGATGGTCATCATGCTTATTTTTTTTTTCGTTTTACTTATTGTAAATTTTTCCCCTTATGATTTACTCAAGGAAATCAATAGTAACCAATGGCTTTACACAAAGTAATCATACAATCGTATGCTTCCCATGTTACCAAAGTCAAGCTTCCAACGATTACTGTAAAAACATTGAACACTCACCTTCCGAAAATAATCATGCAGTTACAAACATCAAGCATATCGAAGCACCTCTGTATGAAGGAATCAATATAGTTGAAGATGGACCCTGTGTCCAGCTCCCAGCTATTAGGGTTCGCGTCGTTATGTGCCTCGGCCATTAGGTCATATATCTCTCTGTACTTCTTACAGCATTCTATACATTTGGTAAACTCCCCCAAAGCCTTAATCGTGTTCCCATCGAAGAGTTCATCAAGTTTAATATAATTTCGGCACAAAATAATGATCTGATTGCTCAGAGCTTTGAACAGATTCGTGATTCTCGTCTCGGAGTTATATGTTGGAGATTCCAGCCATATGAAACGAAATAAGTTTATAATATGTGGAATATGTTTGGCTATTTCGTCAGGATCCACCACACACTCGAGTACAGCGCAGGGTTGCTTGATGACTTGAAGATACTCTATGTTAGAGGTGGCTTCTCCAATCTTCTGCACTATATCTTCGCAGAGAGATTGGAACTGGTGGATGAATGTGGAGTGAGTGGTGACCAAGATCTTGGTGATGTGTTTCACTGCTGGGTTCTTGAGCTGGTGCAGTAAGGCGTTCAGGTTTTCATCTGGAATTTGAAGCAACGGATAACATCAAATAAAAGACGACATTAGATGGTCGATTGGTAGATTCTAAGCATAATTTTACTCACGTCTATAAATCCAAAAGTCATATTCATCGCTAGGGCACAGCAACTCCTTTTGAGATGCCACAAAGGCCTGGTCTTCCAAACACGACTTTATCTGATGGGTCCAGTAGACCACAACGCCTTCTAGCCTCTTGACCAGCTCGCGGTCAGCACTGGCCTTCTCGAACGACATGTTTTGACCCTCTCGAGGAATGTATAAGACGGTCAGTCCTAACATCTTGTAGTACATGTCTGTTAGTTTAGCGAGAAATGTGTGGATGTGGGTGCAGAACTCGCTTTTGACACCTGAAAAAAAGAAAAAGTTTACGGAACAATGACATCAAATTAATGATAGAAGATACAAAGCAATTTTATCTCTTTACGGCATCAAATCGTACTTACTATCAGGCCACGTATTAACAGCAAAGAAATACGGGGCATAAACGAACTCCATCATATTAATCACATTTGACTCTATAGAATCAATGAAGGTCCCGAATATAATATCATCATGGAAAGTCTCGGCCTTGAAGACAAAATCTGGAGGTCTTAAAAAATATGTCAAATCATATACAGGAGACGTGGGAATTTCTGGCCCAGCTTTTAGCTTATCTCCCTTGAAATAGATGCATAGGATCAAGTTCTTGGGTTCCAGAATCCAATCCTCAATGTGCTGGATGGCATCTTCAGTCCAGTCTTCAGGGCGAAGGTCGTAGATAGTGGTCATCTTCATAATATAGGACTTCAGTTTTTCTAATTCTTCTGGCTCGTAAATAGGTTTGACGGGGGTTTCGGCTAGCTCGCGCTCGAGTTGGGCTAGGCGTTCGCGTTCTGTAAAATATATTTAGTACATGTTTTAAGTGTGCTCTTGTTAGAAAAAAGTAATGTTTTCAAGTTTGCAGAATCAAAAGTTTTCAGTGAAAATTAAATCCTTCCGTTGGTAGGATGAAAAATGTATTCGAAATTTGCTGTAAAATGCATCATATTGAAGAGCAACTTGCAATTGGCAAATTATCCTCTTCTATGAAACGTTTAAATTATGTAAGTAAGTATATTACCTACTTCAAACTAACAACTGAGAGTACAAACTGCAGGTACCAAACTTTTAACATGTTTGAATAGAACAAAACATACCTCTATCTTCTTCAGAGTCATGACTCAAGTCATCGCTCCAGGCTATCTTCGGCCGTTTTCTCTTCTCCTCGGCCGCCGTCGGCGCCGGCGCCGCCGACTCCGGGGCATCCTCCGGTAATGCCTCCGCCATATTGGCGATTACCAACTAACACTAATTAACTAATCACCAGCTTAATTAACACAATTAATAACGTGAAAACTAATATTATTCAATCAATTTTTATTCTATGTTTTCGACAGAAAACAATAGAATGTCAAATTTTTTGAAAGGTTCCCGCCTTTTTGTGTTTTATTTATTTTTATTGCGATTATGAGAGTTGTATTCAGCCAGCAACTGCAATGATCGCAAGGAGTTTGGATATAATATCGATTTAACGTTGCATGGCTACATGCGCCGGCTAAAAATGTGTTGTTGTGGGGCTTATCATTATCATGATTATTATGTATCATGCTTACAATATACTTGGCTAAGAGTTCTCATCTTTTTAATATCCTGACCAACTTTTGTTGGCATTTTAAAGCAATATCTCATGTAGACATGGCCACGTTTATAACCGAATCGACTCAGAAAACTTAGACGAATAAACAACAAACAGACTTACATACACAGTTAACATGGTAGGAAGGAGTGCCTATTCTAGCCCGAATAACACACGTAATTTTTTTTTAGAAGTGCACGAGAACGACATCTTATCCTATGTCCCTAGGCCATGAAAATAAGTTAAAAGTCACTCAAAAGATAGGTATTTTAATAAATTCGTAGACGGCATAGACTCAGTTAGTGACCTTATTTTCTAAAAACTTTTTGAGCCGAAGGTTTTAAGCTTCTGGTTAGCGTCAAAGTTATGTTGTCATTATCCCCTTTCCTTGAATTGTTGTGAGAAATAGATAAAAATGTTCCTACAGGAATGTAAAGTTTAGGGAAACTCCGGTTGTTGGTTGTGAATGTGCGGTCTTCAGTTTATTTAACTAGGTACTTACCTTCGGTGAAAACTCGATAAGTCTAGTGCAATATAAGATTGAACAATCTAGTTGGCCGAATGGTCAAACTCGCCCGTGATTATTGTCATAATTAAGCTGTTCTGGTCAAGGAATTTGTGATTATAGTGTGATGTTATATCGGATGTAAGTATTCATTAAATAATTAAAGACTTCGGGTTTCAAGCACAACCTATTTGAGCACCATCCCGTTTACCGGGCTAGTTAAAATCATCGCGCGGGGATACATACACACGAAACTAACGTGTATTCGTGCCTAGCCATTTTCCCAACTATGTTGGGGGTCGACTTCCAGTCTAATCGGATGCAGGTGAGTACCAATGTTTTACAAGGAGCGACTGCCTATCTGACCCCCTCAACCTAGTTACCCGGGCAACCCACTCATCCTTGTTAAGACTGGTTGTCAGAGTTACTGGCTTGTGACTAACCGTAACGACTGCCAAAGATGTTCAAAATGTGTATACCTAATACTTAGCAGCTCAAGTACATGCGTTTAGTCTGTTAGCCGACACCAACATAGTTGGCAAAATGCTATATTTAGGCTGCGGTTCCACTGAGGCGGAGGCTTAGGATATTTAGAACGAGTCATATTTTAGATTTCACTCTCTCGACTGGTAACTGGTGTCGGTTAGACAACAAAATCACAGGTGCTGCTCGAGATCCGTTTACTTCATACACTGCCCAACTTCAATCAATTTAATTTTCCCTGGCTACGTCCTCAGAGGCAGCTAGCATGCTCCAACAAAATGTTGGATGGCGTGGGGCGTGTTCGCGTTCAGTAGAGACGGCCGCGCGCGGCTGGCGGGGGTGCTCCGCGCGTTGCTCATCGCCCAGCTCGTGGTCTCCTTGTGCATGGTCATCTTCTGCTACAACACCAGTCTCCGGGTCATGCTGCTGCTTAAGCATATACATAAGGTAAATCGTCACTATACATAGTATAAAACATACTTTTTCTGTTCTTATAACCCTAAGTCCCTATATCCCTACGTGCCTATATCCCTGTCCCTTTATCTCTATATTCTATCACTATGTCCCTTTGTACGCTTAAATCTTCAAAACCACCCGCAACGCAACCGATTTTCATGCGTTTTTTTAAATAGATAGAATGATTAAAAAGGAACGTTTATATGTATAATGACATACCTACTTATTAGTGGGGTGGTATTATAAGACAAACTTTGTTTGGGTAGTTTCGATCTAGCTAGTATAATTTTCTCTATTTACCAATGTCCAGGTAACAGTCCTCCTCCTCTACGGTCTGATCCTGTTCCAAGCTTACGGCATGAAGCTGCACTACACCGGGGGGTTGCGGCTCATCGCCGTGCTGCTGAAGTGTCCTCACTGGAAGAGGGCCACGCTTGTCAGTAGCGTGTGGATGCTCAGTGGGTCGCTGGTGGCTGCTAATGGCATGCTCGTGTATGCTGCTTGTAGGGGGACCTTGAAGGTAAGGAAGGAAGGTGGTTTTTTTCCGGTATGCGTTACAGTATCCTGTTTCATAGAAAGTGATTCAGCCCTTTTACTGTGGTACTGTCAGAGTTGCGGCTTATGTTTATACTTTTTAGTATTTTTTAATGGGGTCCTCAAATTACCCCTTTCTCTGTGGGTTAGCGGCGTGAGACAGTGTCACAGTCTTACTGACTAAAACCCATCATGTTCCTTCTTAAGCCCTTTATGTACCAGAGCCGCGGTAACTCCCGTTGATACTTTTTGGTAAATTAGTAAATCAGTAGATTTGAAAAAATCCCTGTGTTCGATAGCCCATTTATTGAGGAAACTAGGCTTTGCTTGAAGTAGTTATAATAACAAGAACAGCGTTGCAATGAGCATGTCTGATTGCAGGCTCTGATGAAGGAGCTGTCTTCGTCACTGCGTATCGGAATATCACAGTACTTGACGGAACCCACGTGGAAAGCGCTCTTGGATACCATGCAGGTAAGTGAAATGAAACAACGTTAATTCACCTGTGAACTGTAATTTACGTATGTGATCTTAGTATAAGACTTCTTCTTCATGATAGTTACGGAGGATTAGAGGATTTTAATTATATTTTTCCCGTGAACTAGGTGGAGTTAAGTTGCTGCGGAGCAGACAAACCAACAGATTGGCACGACATACCATGGATAAACATGGACTTTCTAAACGAAGGCTCAGAACTAGTTATGAAGTAAGCTTATTTATTTTTATTAGTGTGAGCCACTTTCAGATCCTTTCCCTTCAATTGCCTAGCTAAACTAGTTCAACTTTTACGTTTCATTTCCCACCAAGGCTGGCGGGGGCTGACGGGAAGGTACTGCCCCCTGTGTCTCCGTACTCTTGTTGCACGCCGAGAGTGCTGGCACCGTGTTACCACGACCCCTTACAACAGGTATCGTTTTTATATTATTGGAGTATCTTCTTTGTTCAGGATCGTTAATAATTTACAAATCTACGTAGACGTGTACCTATTACTACTTAGATGCTACTAGATGGTTCAAAATTGGATGCTATATGAGGATTGGAATTGGAGTTTATAGGTCTATCTTATCGACTAGTTCTTAGCGCTCATCTTAATAAATTCCAACCCAGGTGAACATAGGGCTGAATTTAATTTGTGTTGTAAAACCTAAAATATTTTTGAGTTTTCACCACACCACCAGTTTCTTCTATATCTAATGGCGTCTCCACACTATTGCTGAGAATTCGCGAATTTATGTGAGGCATAACGAGGATGAACGAGAATGTGGATGGTTTTCGCGGGTGTTTTCGCATATTTACGCCTGTGCCCCGATCAGTGTCGGTATTTTGTGAATTCTCGGCAATAGTTTGGAGTCGCCATTACAGCTCATATGTTTTCCTCGTAATCCGTGGTAATATGAGGTATGTTTGCAGTCGGAGTGGCGCGAGGTGTGGTCGGAGAGCTCGCCGCTGCTGTCGGCGTCGCTGCACACGCGCGGCTGCGTGGAGGCGGTGCGGGCGCCGCTCACGCGCGCGCTGCTCGCGCTGCAGTGCTTCAACATGCTCGTCTTCCTCTTCCAAGTACGTAGCATGTGCCTGCTGTACAGGTGTCAGGTGGAGTGGCCGAGGTGTGGTCGGAGAGCTCGCCGCTGCTGTCGCTTTAGCACGTAGCTACGTTGCATTTATCGACTCTACAGATAATATACCCATTTCTTCAATTAACTTTTCGGAAACACCAACGTTGCAGTAAAATTTATGTTTATGGAATCAATTATGGAATAACAGCTAGACCCTAACTACTGCTGCTAAGAACTCAATAATAAGGTCTTCCTAAGGACCATATCCTTTGATATAGTCCCGTGGGACAGAACCAAATGTCACAGTCCTACAGTTTGTAATTTCCTACGGGGCTTTATCAAATGGTAGGAAATAAAAATCACCCAAGTTTTGGGGATTTCTTCAGTCAGTGCAACAAGTCAGACCTGAACCATTTTTAATGACTCCTACGTACTCTGAACTCTAGTAAATTTCCACTACATCAACCTGTCGTTCCCCCCACAGATCCTGATAGTGGTGCTGACGCAGCTACTCCGCACGAGCGCGCGGGCGGCGGTGCTGCGCGGCGACTGCAGCGGCGTGGGGCCCGCCGTGCTGCTCGGCTCGCTGCCCGTACAGATGTCCGGACCGGTATGTCGCGTGTCACTTTGTTTTTGAGATAGGATTTCTATATGAACCTATTAAAGTATTAGGTTCCTGAGAGGACCAGCTTTTTCCTATTTTCTTTTTTAACACGCTTCACTTGTAACTATGTACCTATGTAAGAAAATCTTGGAATCTTAATTTGGCCCACTTCCTGGTCTTCGATTAGGATTAAATTTTGCACACGCTCTGGGTTCTGATGACAATATATGTCTAGCTAAGAAAAGCCATTACAAACCCAAAATGGCAGCCTCCCCAATATGACAGACGTGCTAAAAGCGTGTTGTTTAGTTTCTTTTTTAAGAATTATTTTTTAATCCAAGTTCTGTTTCGCAAGATTTCGATCATCATTTCAGTTCTTGTACATCTTTGTTTAACCTACCATATTAATTAAACAGGCAAACGCTTCAACAAGTTAAAACTTATGGTTCTGTTGAATTAACTGATGCTGTCCCATTCGAATAAGAACAATCACAACTTATGTTTGATCAGCTGTGTGATCATTTACCTTTAACTACTGTTTTATTATTGTTTTGATTCCACTATTGTTACAATGTTTGCATTTGAGGTGTAAACCCCATTCTTTAATATTTGTACTAGCACTTGCAATATCAAATTTTTTGTCGTTTTCCAGCGAGGCAGCTCAAGTCGGGAAGAGCTACGAGAGGGATGCTCGAGTACGAGCGCGGTGGGCGGTACGTACACCGCCAACTGGACACATCGCCGCACTCGCCGGAGACACACCTACCTCCGGACCAGGACCAGCTATCCTTACTTGTCTTAGTAAGTCGCAATGTGTATTATGAAGTTTTTATTTAAAGACGGTATACTTTGAAATGGTTATATTTTGGTTCATCATCATCTCCAGCCGTAGGACGTCCACTGCCCTTAGATCTTCACAGAAACCGGTTGGAAACGACCTGCATCCAGCGTCTTCCGGCGACCTTTATAAGGTCGTCTGTATGTCTTGTTGGTTAGGTTTTCTTAAAACATCATGTTTCTTTTCAGGCAGAACCTTTTTGAAGAACGCTTGTGTGGAAAAGACCCAGTTGTGCGTGTGTTGTGCGGGGTTATAAAGTGAGATGACAGTTAAAGTTTCATATTGCTAGTCTATAAGGCACAAAATTCTGTTATTATTCCAATTGTGAAGTGAATAGACAATAATTTTGTAAATATCATGTAAATAAAACAGCAAAGTGAATCAATGCAAAGGCTTTATTTTCGACGTTTTATAAACAGTCCTTAGGGCTAATAATTAAGTAACGTAGCGCGGTCGATATGGGCGCGATGGAATGTGTGTGTGGCTAGAGGGGCGGAGGCCCGTCGGGGTAGCGCAGCACGGGCTCCAGCGGGTGGCGGGCGCGGCAGTCGGGCGCGGCGCTGGGGGCGAGGGCCGCAGCTCCCAGCAGCAGCAGCAGCAGCGCCTGGAAGGGCAGCGAGGCTCGCGCCACGCGGCACACGAAGCGCAGGCCGCGCTGCAGGCCGAACAGCGAGCCCTCCTCGTCGCCGGGGGACGCATCATCCACTACCGGTCTGGAGAAATAAGGTATTCTTTAGTATTGTTGGTTGGAAGTGAGCCGTTTTTGCAGTTGAGAATTAGTGTAAGATTGTTCGTCTAAATGCAAATTTTATTTTTTTAATTTCGGTAATTTGAATTACATTCAGGACTTAATTGCTATATTACACGTCAACTGCAAAAGCGACTTCAATATTTTCGTAAGAGAAAGTAAGATTGAAATAGGACAGAAAATAATCGCAAGAGAGAGATTTTGGAGTTTTTTTTTTTTTCACTTAGAGAGAAAATAAAATTAATAGAAATTGACTAGACTACATTGGAAAACTGTTACGCAAAATAAGAGGTGGTTAGGCGTTCAAACTATTTTTATAAATATGATACACTTTTGACGTATTACTTTGGTACTAGCAAATATCTTTTATGCCACATCTCTCATTAATTTCCGTCAACTGTAATTTCATCATCCGCTTCCTTGTCATCCACAAGATACATCTATCCTTAGTATTATGTCTGTCATTCTTTCAGTTTTATACTCGTCACTCCTGGCATCATCGCCATATAATTTTACATTCCCATCACTCATTCATCATCTTAGGAATATTATCTCAATACGTAGTGTAAAAAATCTCAGAGCATCAAAAGTGCATCACTGACTACAAATACTACGCGAGTGTACTTACTGTGTCTCGTCGAGCGGCGGAAGGTGCAACGCCGACAGTTCATCCTCGTCCTCCTCCATTAGCTACGAACGACAAAATACGTCAACATACGTGCGAAGCCACTACTTAACGTGTTCTTACCTACACTTACTGCCTTGCTGACGCTACACGGATACTTTGTAAATGACACTGACATTTGTGACAGCTGTCACTTTGACATTTCAGCGACATGCTTTGCGTTCTCTGATTGAATAGTTTGGTCTGCGTGATAGCAGAAGATGCAATGTATGTTGTAGAATTGTCAAAAGAAGCCATTTCGAATGCCAGTGAAGCTTGATTTTGTAGGTATCAGTGTAGCGTTAACATGGCAAATTCAAATAAGGGTATGACTATTTCATCAAATTCTGTCAACAAATCTATTGGAGTCTTATCTATGTTCTATGTAAGTTGTCAGTAAAACTGTTTACATGTTGTGTTACAAATCAAAGCTTGCTTGTGTCTGCCGTATTGTGCTGTGGCAGGTGAAGCGTGGGTGAGGCAAAATACTATAATGTTGGACTTTATTTTTCATAATGTTTTACAGTTAATTTATTGTTTTAATTTTTTGTAAGGTATTATTAATTTACTGCAGTCGGTATCAAGGTAAACAAGTAATTGCTGTAGCACATAATGGTGGTGTGTTAATCGTAAAGTATTTTGTATATTTTTAAGTTCAATAAAATTAATAATATTTTTAGTGCCTTTTTTGTGTATGTTAAAATTGTTACAGTAATTACAGAATGAGTTCGTCCGTTATGTGCTAGAGCTGTACCTATCTAAGTGATTGCTAATGAGTACATACCTGTGGCGCGAGCGTGGCGGCGGCGGCAGCGAGTCCGTGCATGCTGCCGGCGGGGCGGTGCGCGAGCGCAGCTCCCAGCTTCAGCGCGTACACCGAGCACAGCTTGCGGAGAGACTGCAGCCGTAGTCGCAGCTCCGAGAGTCGCGTGTGAGGGCCTGCTCCTGGCGCTAGCAAGGCTGCTGCCTCGTGTAATGCTAAGACTCTCGGCTCCGCTCGTCGTAACTCATCACGCAACTCCGCAAACCGTCGGAAGTCGCGCTGCAGTTCAGCTGGCTCACGTCCTAAACGCAGCGGTTCTCTCGCTCGCACAGTCTTCTCAGCCGCCGCTAACTGAGCGACTAACTCCACTACGATGTCGTGGAACTGTCGGTTGTGTAGCAGTGCTCGTTGTAGCTGTGCCTGCCAGTCGTGAGCCCGTCGGCAGGCGGTGTCCCAGCGCGCATTGTCTGCAGCAAGGCGGGCGCGGACTCGCTCGGCGGCGGCGCCGGAGCGAGCGTGGGCGGCCACGTGGGATCCCACCACGTTTAGGGATACTACTATCGATTTGTGCGAGTCTAAGTCCAGGAGGAATTCACGGTGATCCTGTATGAAGAAAAAGGTAACTTAATAGAGTAATAACAATGTGGTATGGATATGTAATGGGAAGAAATGAAGAAATCATTTATCAGTGGAATGTTTTCAGCCTGAAGTATCAATAAATCGGTGAATTTTATGATAGACGATATGATCGAAAGAACGCCACTCCTGAAATCACATCAGATAGAGATATATGCAGAAGACTTGCGTCTACCTTGAATAAAAGTATAATAATAGCAGCAGGATAATAAATAAAATTGACTAAAAATCACTATCTTTCTTTCTACATACCTGTATAACATCTTCAAGCGCATCATACTGCTCAGGCGGTCCGGTCCTGGCATCATCAGTAGCCTCAGCGAACTGCAGCCACTGCTCCAGCCGCCACAGGTCATTGTCCAACTGCTTCCAGTTGCGCTCCGAGCACAGCGGACACGTCAGCCGGCCGGACTCACTGCGTTGGAGAACACAACGTCACAAACCGGACCAAAGGAACAAAGTTAGCAAATAAAGCCAATTTAAACGGGACTATTTAAATGGAATTATGAATATTAAACTAGTCTTTCAAAAAGCCAAACTTATTGTTACTTTAAATCTTTGAACAAACAGGACATCACAATTTTACAAAAAATGAAATAAATATAATTTGTACATATAATAATTTGTATAAAACAGACAGAACTACACATGAACATATATTTTCCCATAGTAAAAAGCTAATAAAAACAGTGTAAAGTGCAGTGCGGATACACCAATAAATAAAAAGTGTAATTATTTCAATAACTACAGTAATACTGATTAATATCACATCATGCATATCGCATCCATTCCTGCTACAATATATCACAGATCAATAAATTAAAAAGACACGACACATTCACAAAAAATACTCAAATTGAGATAAAAAAATTAAGTCTTGTGTAAAGTAAAAATACACTATTGAATATTTTAAAGCTATGTATAATACTACTGATCTTATCTACAGTTATAGAAAACTAAAACTAATCCAATCTACTTCAAAACTACAGTAAATACTATTTAAAAAATCTAAATATGTAGCAGAAATGTTTGTAATATTTGAACTACAAATATTAGGTAAGCAGTACTCACTGTTCGCACGTGAGCGCGTACGACGCTGAGTGGGGCAACCTATAGGACCAAAAACGCATGTGTTTAGAGCATGCCGGGTTAGGAAGCTGTTACACAAGTGACACCAACCGTGATAAAATCGATACGCCAGTGTGTAGGAGCCTTTATGGCGTGCTACATTTAGTGCTCAAGATTCACAGTGGAAAGAAATCTCGATAGAAAAGCAATCGAGTTGAGTAAATTAGATTTTGAAAAGATTTGTGTGCTTAGAAAGGTTTTTGGGGCTTCATTCAGTATCAACAGAAAAAGGCAAAAACAGATATTGAACATTTTTGTAGAGGACTTACAATTATGGTTTAAAATTAGGGACAATTTGTGACTATCAAAATCATGGCGTATCTATATTTTATCATCTAGTCTGTGTACTCCACGGCATTTAAAATTTTATCGTAGAATAAATCAGTCTTTTATTTTATTTACAACTACTGAGATCACCTTTACATTAATTTAATAATCTTATAATTGAATCCATTATATAAATAATACTGTTTATATTTGTGTATAATTAAATGCAACAAAAAAGTACAGTCAGCTTCACAAGTGAATGCCAAATTCAGTCAATATTTTTTGGTCCTTCGATCCAATTTAGAGTGTCACCGACTGTACATCACCAATACAAAATTGACTGTTTGAGAACAGCTTTAAGCCCCGTCACCAATTGCCATCAGTGCTATAAGTGCTACCATATAACAATCATCAAATAAACAACATTTAAGACTTTAATACACGGACATTTCATACAATGACGTCTTTGCTAAGAGGCAGGCAAGAATACGATTCTTATGAACAGTTTTGTGGAAATAGAGAAATAGTGTGCAAAGAAGAATTTTATGGATTTTTAAAATAATTCTTCAAAAGAAGCAACGGTGCTGGATTTACAACAAAATGCATTGTGAATAGAATATTTAAAGAACATTCAGGTAGTCTTTTATCGAAGAAAGTGAAGAAGAAATTCATGACCTTAAATGCAAAGAATAAATTTTATCAAAGCATGTAGCATTGCTATACACCGTCATCAACATGAAATGTCCAGAAAAATAACGTTAGAATCAACTCGGATAGATACTCAAATTACACCAGACGCCAAAATTGCACATAATTACAGATGCACAAGATCCATAATCGCTTGCAACCTGACTCATTGATAAACACTCACCTCAAGTTGTTGATTTGTAGTTCGCGTTTCTTCGCTTGGCTGAGCAGATCTTCGTAGGTCAGGGAGAGAGATTCAACTTGTTTGAGCATGGCCTCGTCTTCTGTGGCATCGCATTCCGTCAGGAGTAGTTCTGAGAGATGCTTGGCGAGCTCTAGTGTCTGTCCAGGTTTGGCACCAGCTTTGGCTATTTCTTTGGCGGCAGTGGCAAGTTCGTCACTGCTCGCCTTCTCGTTAGGTTGTGTGTCCAGGGCAGTTCGGAGTGCGTCTAATGCTTCTGATGTTTCTTTGACAGCGATGGCTAGTTCTGCTCTATAGGTTTCCTTGGACGTGAGGGTATCTACTTGGAGGGCAGCGTCCGTTTCCCATTTGAGGGTGTCCACCTGAAGGAGGAATTGTTCAATCGTAAGATTCTATAAGTATAAGTTTTATAGTATCCGTTGTCTTTCTAAAGGAAATGAGTTAAGAATCTGAGACTTAAGAATATATTTCTTAAGTTTTTCTTATTTGTTCTTTTTTATCAATTGGCTATCCTAAAGTTTCTATATTTACCTGTACAGCAGAATCAACATCGCCGACAACCTCCGCCCGTGCGAGGTCTAGTCTGGTCCTGACATCCGCGAACAGAGCGCGGTACTCCGACACCATGTCCGACACTCCCGACACTGTCGACACTGCGGCCGCCAGTCGGTCTGCGTCTTCTACCAGCTCCTGGCATTCTAGGAGTTCTTGTTCGACACCCTTAAAAATGAAAATTGGTATTTTAAATGGCTTTATAAAACAAAAGAAGTACCTAGCCAAAATATACTTGATGAAACAAAATTACTATGTTAACTTTTGCAGATGCCGATGCATTTTAATTAAGAAAATTTAAAAAACAAATTTTAATGTGGTTGAAATACTTACAGCAAGTTCTTTCAAAGCGGTGTCCTTGTCAAGCGGCGTAGGTGCAAGATGTAACGCTCTCGTCAGCCGAACATCAGCCTCAGCCAGCGCCACCACCGCCCGGCCGTGCGCGGCCACGAACTGTCGATGCTGATCCGCTCCTGCAGCCATGATCCGCGCGCGCAGCTGCTGCCAGCGCCGCACGCCCGCGCGGAGCCGCGCACCGTCATCTGCGCCAGCACCGCGCAACTCCACGCCTCGAGCCGCGGCTATCCGGCTGTAAGCATCCTCTAACCGCTTCACATCCCCTTCCAAACCATCCAAATCCTTTATCACAGCTTTAGAAACACTCTCGTCTTCAGGCTCGCCCCGTTGCTTCCTAGTCTCAATCTTCTCCACCCGCCTTTCAATGGATTCAAGTTTCTTCTCAACTTTAGGCAGTAACGAGTGCGCCAGTTCAGCGGATTTGCAGATCTCTTTGAGCGCATTCTTCCGCAGTTCGGACATCTCGCAGATGTTCTTCCATATCTTTTCGACAATGTCGACGCCAGTGTGAAGGTTGCGGAGGTCAAAGTTGCCTTTGAGTACGTCAGGGTCGTTGAAAACAAGTTCGCAGAGGTTCAGAGTCTCTCCGACCTCTCCGCTCTGTTTTTCAATAACCTTGTGAATGTCATCGCGGTCTTTGAACTTCTCAGTAACAGCAGTAGTCGTTAGTTGCTCCAGTACAACAGGAGTAGATAAGTTAGATTCTATGGAATGTAGATTAATCCTAATTTCAGTAAGCCGTACTTCTAGTTGCGATATTGTTTCCAAGAGCTCGTTAATCTTAGCTATTCTTGATCTTCCAGTTTCTTGCATCTTGTACCACCGTTCTTGTATGTCTTTTAGTTGTTTAGATGTGTTTTTACTGTAAGACTTTTCGTCTTTCTTGGATAATTCAACTAGAGAGGAGCCAGTTTCAGTGAGCCATTCGAATTCACGTTCCTTCATTGCTGTTTCTGCTTGAACTTCGGAGTTTATCCTTCTTATCAAGTCTTGTGGATCAATAGCTCCAATTTCAGTGCTCTGAGTTGAGGCTTCCAGACGTGTTTCAAGTGTGCTGATCCATTCAACAAACCGTGAGAGACGGGAATCGAATATCGTGTATACTTCTAACCTTTCCTGCAGTCGGTGGATGATGATGGACAGCTGATGTTCCAGGTCGGCGCGCTGTTGTCGCAGCTGCCAGACCCTCTGGTTCACTAACCTTATGTCCTGAGGACTCAAGCATTCCTTAAGTTGTTCCTGAATAACGCTTAGAGCTTCGATCTGAGTTTCAGTTTTAACAATCTTTATCCTTAACTCTGAGTACCTGTCAATAGCTTTCTTAAGCTGTGGCCTAGATAACTTATCTTCGTCAGAGTAAGTCATGATTTCTTCTTGAGTCTTCGAGTAAAGTTTGTGCAGTTCATTGTTCGTCAGGTTTTCGTATTCATTGATCAAGCCGAGTATCCTGTTCAGGAAGTCTCTCCACGTGTCGAGGCTAGCTTGAAGGTTATCGACCCTCTTAACAATGCCAGCGTACTCCATCCTCACAGATGTCGCGTAAGCTTCTTCCGTGAATTCGAGCACTTTCTTCAGGTCACTCAGCAATTTGTCAGATTGTCGTCTACCTTCAGGGATCTTATCTGAGAGATTCTGTATCTTGGAAACTATTTTCTGTATCCTCTTAATGTGTACGTATCTGAGTTGGAGCTTTTCCTTCTCTCGTTCCATTTCTTTGAGCCACCTGAGTAGTTCCGTGTAAACTTCTTTGTAGTCATCCCACGCAGCTATCCGAGTGCACACTTCATCGTGTCGTTCAACTATTCTGGCTAATGTCTCATTGTGTAGGTTCGTGAGCGTATCAAACTTATCTGCTAAATCTCGATTCCTTGTTTCCCTGTTCTCGTTCATTAGAACTGACCTCTGTGACGTGAGCAGGTTCTTATGGACCCTGCACAGTCGACGGTGTTCCGTAAGGTTTTCGTAGTCAGCCGGGACTGAGCCAGATAAGAATGATTGCAGATCTATTAGGTATTCGTGCCAGAGTCTCAGCGCTGTCGCTGCGTCTCCAGACCTGACGAGTGCGGTGGATAGCCGATGGTAGTGGAGGAAGGTATCTCTGAACATGGCCTGCCATAGTTCTAGTATCCTCACTATCGAGTGTTCGTCGGAAACGTCTCTGTCAATATCTGGGAGCTCAGCCTTCGCTGGGGCGATGTCTGCCTCGCTCTTACCCAGAGCTATTAAGTTATCACGAAGAGCGATCAGTTGTTCTTCGACTATTTCACCGTCTTCGTGCACAGGGGTCAGATCCTGCAAAGAGAATGGATTATTTAGTACTTTGCTTATAGTATTACAAGAGCCAATCATCAAGTCATGATGAAATAGAGAGATTATATAACAGAAGAACAGCTAAAAATAAGAGACCAAACTAACGATTGCAAATCATTGCATTACGAGTGGCTTGATCAATCGGTTGTGAATCTAGGCAGCTGTGCGTGACAATTGATTTCTGATGGCTACAATTTATCAATAAGATCGAGACCACTCAGTATTTGCCGGTCATTGACCCAGATGTCTAATGTTATCTGCAAAAAACAATTTTATCGACTGTTTATGTTCTTGTGCCGTCTAGATTTGGTCAGCTCACTTGATTAGCTTCACGGATTTGTATTCAATCATCTTGAAAGCCTCAAGTGGGTCTTGTCTTTTTCTGTTATTCTTTTTATACCTAATAAGACTGCAAACTTTTTGATTTATTCCTGGAAGATCGCGTGATTGTATTTTCCTTCTATCACTGTAGTATTAAATAGTCGATCAATAACTATATCATGAAGAATTATGGGTGCAAAGTACGCGGCAATCAATACTGCCGTTATGTTCATAATAAATTCACGAAGGCGCACAGACTCAGCCGTTACTGACGGCGAATATGGGCCGAATGCTATCTGTTTAGGAAATGCTGTATTATGCTGATTAGTAGACATAACGGTTTAATAAGTGCACCTTTAGGTCCTTATCTGAGTCCTTCAATCAGTAAAAACCTTTTTGTAAGTTACTTTGTGGTCTGATATCTGTCACGATTTGCTTTATAATAAATTGCTTGACCTATCTATCTGCCAGAGAACGTCCGTTTGAGTCATTCACACTATAGCGTCACAATTGAATGGATGTACTTGAGTAAATGATTTACAGACTAACTTATAAATCAAGGAGATAAAGAAATGAAAATGTGTATCTGACTAAGAATAGACTGGCAAGTTCATGGTACGAGAACAACGTATTTCAGTCAGTTATTGTTAGCATTTACTACTTCCGTTGCTGTTCTTACCATTTTAACAAACAATGATCTATTTGTATATCGAAGAATCTATCATGCGGTCATTTGACTGCAATTTAGGAACATTTGTCCCCTCTATTAAACACCTTTCCTGAATCATGAAAATCATCAAACTCACCTGTCTCATATCACACAGCTTCTCCTTCGCGTGCTGTGCCTTAGCCCTGGCCAGCTGCCTGGCTTCACCCAGGTCAGCCAGCGCCTGCACTGCACCGGCCACCAGCTGCAACCTTCGCGCCAGTGCATCAGCATCAGCTTGTAAGGCGCGGGACCCGGTTTCCGCGGCCACGCGCGCAGCTAGAGAACGGAGTTCGGCTACGCGAGCCTCTTGTTCTAAGCATGCCTGGGGAAGAAGAAAGGTTTTTAAATTATAGTGTTTAATGAAGAGGTGAATGTGTGTTGTGATAATGACGACGACAACTGCGCAATCAAACAAGCACATAAAATACCAATAGTTTACGTAATAAGAGCTTCAGCTGTTACTAAAATTAACTTGATAATATTTCATAATAAGAACAAATAAGAGGCATTCATAAGCTCTGAGATTAATCGTAGAAAAGCTTAAGAATATTTCATAACCAGAGAATTTAATACAAAACAACAGATTTATAATTATTTAAAGAAATAAACAATACTCGTAAACATAAATTGTTACCAATTACTATTGATGTGATGTGGCGTAAATACCGTAGTTTACACGACAAATTCTTTCACACTATTCCGTGTGTAAAACCTCAATAGTAGTTTTCATTTGTCTCCCATAACAAGGAAATAAGAACAATGTGTTGGATTTGTTTTGGATTTGCGGTACAAGGCAGTTACCAAGTTAATTCGGAGACCTTATTAAACTGTCTTCCTTGCATTCACGAAAATGCTATTAATATGATTCTATCTTTGTACCGTACACCAATTAATTTTACGTAAAATTAATCTGTTTAACGAAACGAATACATTACCTAGAAGTCTGTAAGTACTTATTTTTGGTTCGTCGACATTTAAATCAATATTTAGTACTAAGGAAGTGATTTAATATCGTTTTTCTGTCAGTATTCCGCATGTTTTATTGTAATAAACATAATTAAGGTATTAGTATGCGTAGGTTCATAAGACCAGGATTGGTTAGAGACCTCGTGACCTGCTTGCTCAATGCTCAATTGAGTTGATGCCCATTTGTACGTAACATAATAGGAGTTAGGCTCAAATAGTAGGATCGAGGAGGTATGAGCAAATATTTTAGTCTGTAAGTTAGGTACAGTAGCGAATTTTCCCATTCCTATTTTTTTTCAGCGACACTCATAGGGACTAGCAAAATTCAGCCAAGTGTAAAAACAAAAATTACAAGAATTTTATAAATATACAGACTCGAATAAAGATTATCAGCCTTACTTATAAAAATCAACAAATCATCTTCTAAGCATTGTTTTAAGTAATTACTACTTAAAGCCTTAAGTAGTGATTAAATTATTTTGACCTATAAACGTTGCTCAAGCATGTCTTAAATAATGAACAGATAATGACATAAAAACATACTAATTTCTCAACACTACCGGAATGTTGGTAGCTTAAAAAAATATTTGTCATCAAAACGTTGTGTAATGGCAACAATGGCATCCGTAAAATATAAAATTAAAAAGTTGAGCTGTCAATAAACCGGAAATGAAAAATCAGCTGGTAAGAATCCAGCCATTTTGATAATTAGCGGGTTAAACAAGGGTGTGAGGCTACTTAATTTGACAGCTCATTTAAGACATTGCTAAGAAAATGATTTATTTCAGCCACGTTTATAAGTAAGATTTTTTCTTAAACATCTCTTAAGTATAACTTATTATTTTATAAGTAAGGCTGTATGTTTATAAATTCAGTTCTTTATAAAGATGCAAGGTTATTAGAAAAAATAAACAGAAAACAAAAATATGTTATTATATCCCACCGTGAAGTTAAAATATCTGCGCGTATATTATCATCCTTAGGTATTTCATACAAATGTTAGGTGTTATCAGGTTATCAGTCACGTTTCTACAATCCGCCTTTCATAGGATAATTGTTGCTAATCGTAATTCTACTAACTAATGCCAAACTGTTATCGAGGGTGACCTAAGTCAGCACTTCATACATATTTTTTTTCCAATGGGTCGAATGCAAAACCCCATCTAATTTTATATTGTCTAGAACTCTGTTATCTCTATTGAACGCGATAATCTCAGGAAATACTAATGTAATTTGAAAAATAATTTCTGTGTTAAGTATTTACCGAATTTATCCAGGAGGACTATAGGCTACTTTTTATCCGATGCGTGAAGTAGATCCTTCTAGACGCGATTAAAACCACTGGCCAAATATAATCTAACTTAGAAATAAATCAAGCATGTAATACCTACATAAACAAAATCGCACAGATGATCGATCGCCCATCATACCCAACTTGCACCGCACGCGCACGGAAACAGCTCGGTCGGAGAGAATTAGCCAGTTAGAGAGCTGTCTAATGGAGCATGTAATGCATTCGGCCGACATTGCGATCCATTGTGCTCGCGAAATTAAACTGTCCACTACATTCTGTTAGGAAGTTATAAATTTGATGGGCTGCGTTTTCACGGATCAATTCTTGTTATGTATCATGATTGATTGATGATTTTTCGGTCGAACAACCCAGTAGTTTGAGGTTTCCTTGCTTTTTCGCATGATTCCGTTTGAAACAAAAATGTAAATATTGTGTTATGCACTATAGCTTTCGACATCCGGTACTCCGCGCGTCCGGACAAAAGGTAGCTTTCCTCGATAAATAGATTGAACGAATTTTGGAAATCGGTTCAGACTTTTCAAATTTAGGATATTAGTATTGAGAAGATATTCCCATTTCACAAAATGGATTTTCTATTCATTAACTTTGATACTAAAATGGATTTTGAAAAAACGCAACAATCTTCCTATAAGTTTTCGCGGAAAAACCTCATGTCTTAAGTGTTCCAGATATCCGCTAGAAACGTAAACCGGAGCTATCTCCGGTCGGCAATGTGATTAGTACTAAAGAAATTAGCAAGTAGTTGTGCTAGTCGTAATAGTTTACAATTCAAATAATGGCGGGACCGTCTGACTGTGTTTAGATAAATAAGGTTTACTGGCAGAGAAAGCCTTATGGGATGTCCGTTAATGCTGTACCACTTCTATACATTTTAAAGTATGAATCTTGTTCCACCATATGTTCTTCCCAGCAAAAACACAGAGGAAGTGGTGAAGGGCGGGCGTTTTGGGGGCTGCCTCTTGTAAATTTTGACGTTCAAAAATTGTTGTTTTGCAGCCCGGTTTGAATCTTAAGTGATTCTGATTTTTTGTTTAATAATATATTGAACAATGTGTTGAATACCCAAAGTAAATAGATAAGTAGTTAAATATGCACGGTGAGTAGACATGACATACCCTCGGACCACACTCACACAGTCTCCTAATACCGAAGTAGTTTCAGACTTGTCTATTTCACTTCCCGGAATCCATACCACGACAAAATAAACCCCAATTTTAGGAATGACGTCACATTTTTGCCCTTAACGTGGAAAATTTTGTTAAAAAACGACTTAATCTGTAACATTGAAATAAATGTGGTTACCTATTTAAACAAATCTGTCTATCAACGAGGAAGCGATAAGTTGTGTAATCACGACCTTGTACTAGATAACATATTGTCGTCACCGTAAATATTATTTTGATTGTAAAACTAAAGGTTTTAGCTATAAAACAGTTTTGTTCACGTTTTTGAACTAAACCTGTTTACCTCATAAATACGTAAAACGTTTAAAATATCCACTAAATATTGAAATCAACAGGTTTTCTTTTAAAGCAGGTATCAATTTAAATATTAAGCATTTTTGAAAATGTGAGAACGTCACGAACACTTTACAGTTGACTGCACTTTCAGGCTTCATTTAAATTTTTAGAGCTATCAATTTCAGGCTACAAAAATATCAATGAAAAATGTACTAAGAAGCACTAAGTAAGCAAAATTTATAGATTCAGAGATATCACGCAATTAAACGCATGATTACTCAAATTTCTATCTAATCTAAATTGACAATCACATTCATTAGCTGGACAGAATTCCTCAGATCAATACTAATGATTATACTACATAGACAGTGGATCGGCGCGTGCGCACCGCATTCCTGTGCGTTAGATCATATCCGCGGCGCATCTGCGCTCTTTCACGGTAGCTATCGAAATAGATATGCAGCTTGTAAATCGATATTGTATATTGAGAAGATCCGGTTGAGGAAATCGCATTAATATGTATCTTTAGGTTTATCATCTTGAAATATAAGTACTTCTCACTGCTATCTATCTATTTGATATAGGTGCCCAACTTCCCGAGGTAACTTTTCAGATTAGAGGGTGATATTTTAATTTATCCATAGAAGAGAAATACATCATTGTGCGTAGGTTTCAGACAGTATTATTAACCTAACTGTAACCTACAGGATGCATTGTAAATATGTATGTACAACTATACAGTATGTAAACATGTTAAATATAATGTCCGGAGCATAATGTTATCAAGTAAAGTCATCGTGGCATCTGTGAGAAATATTCCAATGTATGCAATTTTAACGATAAAAAATTTATAATGATTATAAGACATAATAAATATAATATTTTGCAATGGAAGGGATTTTATTAAATAAAAGATTTAAGCGTTTTGCTGGAAAAGTACTATGAATTACAAAATAAGTATTATGTCACTTGTGTCATATCACATAGGTACACAATATGAACTCTGTGTATTTATAGCAAAAATAAACTGTCATACGGATAACAACAAGCTTTATTATAAGGAAAATAAGGCATGCCCACAAGTACTATATAAATATTGATGGTAACCGGAAAATATCGGGCCCATGTAGGACGCGGATGCTATCAACTTCCACTACTTATAATAATTAAAACAAGCCTACACTCTTCGTGTAATTAAAAGGGTCAATAATGTAAACAATAAGAATCGATTTTCATTTGTTAATTACTAAAGCATTGTGTTTTGAAAAGTGCGTGTTGACAAAAACTGCTGCTTAGAATTTTGTTGAAAAATACAGATATTTTGATTTACTTTTATTTTGACCCAGATCTACGCAGGCATACACAGCAATAAATAAATTCACTTAAACGCCTATGAACACTTTATACCCAAATTGGTGTTAATCAAATTCGGAAAATTCTAAGTAGGTATATCTTAAACACCAATGGCTGACAAAAAGGTGAAGGTGATAAAAACATCTTGAGGAAACCTGGACTACTAGGTCTGAAATCACCAACCCGCATTGAGCAACCGTGGTGATTAATGCTCAATCCTTCTCCGTGTGAAAGTAGGCCTGGACCCAGCAGTGGGACGATAAAAAGGCTGTAATGTAATGTTAATTTTCGACTGGCAAACTAGGTGTTCACATTGTTGCACATTCCGATCGCTTGCCTAAACAAAACACTACCGTCCAATCGTGTACTACATTACCTAAGCTTCGTTTACACATTACTTCACATAGAACCGGTCAACTACAAACACAGCACAGTTCTCACGGTATCACACGCCATACAATTTCAAACACAATTGGCTACAGTAAAAGTGATTTTAGCTGTTTCATTAGCTTTCATTATACTTTCACTTCAGTTAGTGAACGTGAGAGTTATTGTAATGATGGTCGAAAATCATGTGCTATATTAGGAGGCTGTATATATTTTATGTAAAGTTTCACTACCCTAAAAGATCTAGTTACTAATAGAATTATGTCTACTGCCCAAATACATCGAAATTCAATTGAAAAATGTATGCTAAGCAACAGCGAAAAACTACAATTACTCAACATCCGTGTGATAGCAATTTTATCATTCAGAATGACACCACACGTTGGCAAATTATGTTTACTTATTTTTCAGAAATCTATATTAAGCACGTTATGACTATGCAGAAACTTATATGTCAAAGAATCACTATTCATCAGCGAATAGCAGGACATTTTATCAAAATTCGTTCACCAGTTTCGCAGCCCAAGAATCCACTTCATGTCCGGATGACTGTACCATACAAAAGGGGAGTCTTACGAATCAAAAGTCAAGTTAAAAATACGCACATAATCACGAACATTAGTCATTACTGAGTAATCGTTCGTCCTAAATTAAATTAAAGTGTATCGCGATATATTAATGGAACGGGCGCGCCTGTGCAGCCAATTCGCTTAATGGAAGCCGGGTTGAAACTACCCAGACATGCGACGGCGTACATTGTATGGATTGAACTTTAAGAAATTGTTTTGAAAGCTTTCAGATATCTTTATTGATATTATGTACTTTAATAAAAAGGATGATGTGTGTTAAATGTCCCATTTAAATTAAAACTCACACACACCTATCTTAAGTATGGCCATTTTACTCTTCATCTGTCTTGCCTTTTACCAACTATATTGGGGTCGGCTTCCAAACTAACCGGATGCAGCTAAGTACCGGTGTTTTACAAGGAGCAATTGTCTATCTGATATCCTCTACCCAGTTACCCGGGCTACCCAATACTCGTAGCTAAGACTGGTTGTCAGACTTACTGGCTTCCGATTACCCTTGCTGCCAAAGATGTTCAATGACAGCCCCATTTAAATGTAATAACAAACTTACTGGTCACAATATCATCTTAAGATATCATTTTACTCTTAAATACTCAAACGTAACTCCTGTTTTTGTTAAGCCTTAGTTAAGCTATCAACCATAATCTGTTGGCTTAAGCCCATGTAAGTGATATTGATTGATTACCGCCGCGGTAGGCCGCACGAACTTTGTTAAGCAAGGGCGCTATATCGCGCCCGCAATTAAGACGTTCCGCTCTTTCTGACATAGAATTAGGGAAGAATAGACATGAACAGATATTTAAGGAGTATTTTTATATGGTAAGAGGCTAAGTAACTGTCAAATTAAGATAAAGCTATAGATTTTATTGAACGAAGAATAATTTTGTGACGTAAGTTATTTTTTGATTATACACTTTTTATTTTATGATAGAAAATACGTGTTCAAAATTAGTTATCTAGCAAAAATACATCACATGTATTTCATTATATTTATCTGTTTATCCATTTTCCTTAGTTATAAGTACGTACAGGGGACGTTGCAACCATTTTTCACAATTCCACGGTAACATTAGGACCGGATATTCAACAATGCATTGCAATTTTAATTGACTGAACGATGATGGCATCCTTTAAACCGGTTTCTGTCTTGGCTAAGTTTAATTAATTAACACAGCGTTTGTATGCACACTGATAATCCCTACGTGTTTACCTACTTTATTTCTTTGGCATAAATAAAACAATGCAATTTTATTCTGCGTACAATCCCAAATGCACTTGTTTTTGGACTTTGAATACATTTTACGAAATGACTTGTACTTATTTTGCTTGTCTTGTCAAAATTCTTTATTTAGGTAGGTGCTCAAGTTCAAAAACACCTTTTCAGGTTAATATTGTCACAACAAGCAAAGGTAAAGTGCCGTAATTCTGAGAACTACTGTCCAAGTACAGATTTATGTCCTCACTTAACGATCTGTGCTGGTTATTTATAGCTTACTTTAACTTAGTGCGAAACCGTTTCGGTTGTAAACAGCAATTTTTCTCTCAACTTCCCAAGGTTCAGGTTCTAAAATCATAACGGTCTCGTTTCGTAATTGTGAACGCTTTTTTGTGGCTACTTATGAAGTAAGCAGTCAGTCAAGATAAAAGATGAGTCAGACTAAATTCAATGGAATAGACTACGCTAATTTTATTACAGAGCCAAAACTTCAAAATCAATTCACACTTTTATGATGAATTCCTAAGAGCATTCATGGACCAAAAGCAGCTAGAGAACATTTGAAGGAAGGTCGCAATGTTTCTACTAGGTTACCAGCCCATCTTGATTCCACAAAGCAATAAATAAACCTTTATAAGCATTACTAACTTGCCACAGTCCAGTTTTTATACATATTAAGCATATCGGCTCACTTAATATGTATAAAAAACATATTAATCGTCTACGCCTCTTCCTTATTATGGTGTTGAGAAATCTTAGCTTTTCTAAGTAGTGACAGATCACGTTGGCACGGTTAAGCTTGAGTAGTAATTAGTAGTACCTAGATGAAAAGAGTCCACAGGTGGTCAGTTCTGGCTTACTGCCTAAAAACTATCAGTAATAGCCCGTTTAATTGATAGGACATGGTTGTCAGATTTTAAAATGAGAGTTTATATTTAAAGAATGATTTAGATAGCAGAATTCGTGGTAGATTAAAATTGATTGTTGATTTCTTGGTTATAAAATATATTTTAATCTTTCGTTTTCTTTCGAGTGTAAACTGCATGCTTACGTCAACTTTAAATACAAGCAAACAATTTGAGAAGTAACCTTCGGAGGATTTCGGTGTTTATTAATACATTTCAAAATTAGAACGCATCGCTAACCAATGGCGATGCTTGCTTACTTTTCGCGCCTCTTGCGTCATCTTGCAGACGATTCGCTGTCAAAATATGATTCGGTGAAGCTCGGATCGCGGGATTTATATGCAATGCGCGTAGGCAGAAGAATTTAACCACACAGCTTTAAATGGATGGCTGCGTTTGGTTGTGTAGAATATTTGGATACATTTAATTACTTCCTACATTTCAAATCAGTCAAAATAAATCGTTTTCAAATGTTCTTTAAATACAGAAAAACATAAAGTTAAACTGCAAATACATAAGACGAATAACTAATGCAAAGTCTAAAAATAGTTCTTACGCATTCTTTCAGACTTAGACAATACCTATCTAATTTACAAGACAATGCCATTTTGTAACATACTTGTTCTTGAAAAACGAAAATCAGCACTTTTATGATAGGTACCTCTAGAGTTCGATAGAGTACCCTACATTAACACGCGTTTGTCTAAATGTGCTAACTATTCAAAATGGTAAAATCGACCTACATTACGAACAAACAAATATACCTACGTACCTACCTACAATGCATAATTAGCAAGTTAATACAAATAGGAATACTGTGGGTGGGTACCTACTGATAAAAATTGTTTAATTAGGTAAAATAATAAATATGACGATATCAGAAACGGAAAAGGTTTATCCGTTTTTGTTACTAACGTCGTCGATTTATTTTAGAACTAGTCAACTGTAGCCAGGATACAATATTTTTATTTATTTCTAACAAAATCCAGGCATTATTTTGGTAGGTTTACTGCTTAAGTGTTAATGGACTCTAAATATAATAAGTGCCTAACCTTCAGTATTTATGTATGTATGTATATTTAAAAGAATTTTGTAAACATTATCAATATTATATCAATCCTAATTTAATTATTTTTGTAGCGCCGAGTTATCGATAACATAAAAAAAAACAAACATGATTTATGAACTTCATTATAAATATTTATAGCAAAACAAAATAAGCCGTCGAATTAAGTAAATTAAGTTAAAAAAAAAAACTAATTTAATAACGTGTCGTGGCAAAACAACCTATTTACCGGTTACTTACGATGAAACCGCGTTATATTGAATAATATTTACGACTATGAATAAAATATTATTTCGTTCAAAACAATCACGAACAGGTTGACAGTATAATTTAGAGATTATCCAACAAACAATTTAACCAAAAATATTGATTCACGTTTCTGCAATCAACAACTGAAGTGCAACGGTCGTGCAACAACTTTGATATAAAGTGACGTAACTGTGCTACTTTCTCATGCCGTGTCTAGACGTTCATAGAGCTACAGGATACTGTCCTTGACAAGTTAGCTTTGCTATAATCGCAATGGCATCGCCACTAATGTTTGTTTTTAATTATGTTTGACTTTGAAAACTTCGAATAGCTTGAACACGCGTGTATTTATTATACGATTAGAATTAATCATGTTTATGGGAAAGTCTAGATAATTGATACAGAAGTATCAAATTGGCTACAATTTTGCTAAATTATTTAAGAACCAGTTTAAATTGTATTTTTTAATTTGTTTTAGGGCTAGTTCAAAAGTAAGATAGTACAAATATACACATATGAATGAGTAAAATAGCTACTAAAATGAATACTGAAAATAGAAAGTTCATTCTAAATTCCCTAAAACTTTCCTTGTCACATTGCCAGCTTAATTAAAGAAGAAGCTTAAAATTCAATTAGTTTTTGAACAAATTTCCTTCGTAGCAAGTCTGTGACCACGAAAACATGCTAATTGCTACTGCAGATATAATTTGGTGCCACAAACCATAACCTTGGGATTGTTCTGACAAATTAACCGAACTTAGCTTAATTGTTACTAGAGATGAGGTAAATAAGTATCAATATTTTTTTTAAAGCTGTCTTTGAAGGTGTTGAGAAAAACTGAATTTACAGTTATTTGTGTTCATGGATTTCTAGTGTTATTGTAACTAAAAAAATATTTACTTGGTTACTTAAAGCAGGATAGAAATGTTATTAAATATACAGATTTTTTTTTTATTCTCGTTATTCTTTTTTTTTAAGATTAGAAACTACAACGAATTTCCTTGGAATGCGTTTAAAATCGCACGTGCCATTTTAAACGATTTTAAACGCCAGTTATACTATTATAATACAAAATACCTATTACTTTGTTCATCTGAGATACACGCTGATAAGTTTTAATACCCATTGAGTATTCAAGGCTCTTTATCAGATGGAAATATTAGCTCATTGCAAGTCTATTATTACTGTGAAAATGAAAAACAGTAAACCAAAGAATCTATACTAATATTATAAAGCTGAAGAGTTTGTTTGGTTGAACGCGCTAATCTCAGGAACTACTGGTCCGATTTGAAAAATTCTTTCAGTGTTAGATAGCCCATTTATCGAGGAAGGCTATAGGCTACTTTTTATCCGGGTTCGTGCAGAGGTTTCCACGGGATGCGGGAGAAACCAATGGAAGAAGCTAGTACTTAATAGTTCTTGTTAGAGCTAGTAACCGTTTCGGGTTAAACCTGTCACTTTTTATGCACTATTGAAATCCTTAACCTACATTATTATGTACTTATGACGCAATAAGTACTAAATGTACCCGTGAGGTAAGATTACATAGTCACGTTTATAAATAACTGTACCCAAAAGTTAACTATGAGGAAAACAGGATAAAACTTCAATAATATTATGTGGTGCATGATGTAAATTATATTTGTATTAATATAATAAAGAGAAATGTTTTTTGTTTGTAGGTACCCTAAAAGCACTGAAACTACAGATTTGAAAAAATCTTTTACTCTTGGAAAGCTATATTCTTCCCGAATAACAATAGCTATAGATATATTTTTTGTAAATGGGGGAAAATCGGCTAGTATTTTATAACAATATTTGGTTTACAAAAAAAGGTTTTCATCATAAACTACTCGTAGCAATAACGACCTCATGATTGACCCCTTTAAAAAGAGACAGAGCTCCCAAATAGGACATCTCCCTCTATCCACAGCGGAACTATCGTTCCCTTTATAGTTCTACATCCGCAGTTATCCTGTTATTCTCATACTCTAGTACTTAGTTATATTATTTTTAGACTGAAAATTATATTAGAAATATTAGCAGCTAATATTTTTGTACAGTCTTCAACTGTACATGCACGTCATGCGTTTGCTGATGCAGCAGATGCGTCACGTTCTTTTATTTCATAACAATAATTATAACTGTTTATTATAAATAACTTAGTGCAATTTTAGCAACGATAGAGTAAGGAGTCGCCAACTATAAACTTTGTGTATTTTTATATTTACGTAATAAACTAACTTCAGTGATTTCTTCTCTTTGCACTCAACCAACTTAACAACAACCATCAACCATTCTACAATCAGCAAATTGTACCTAACCGTACATTTTTTTGGTCCTTCGAGCCGGATGTGTCTCTTAATACGGTAGCGAATCGGTGCAGCTGGCCTCTCAGAAGCGAGAATCCCCAGTTGTATTGAGAAGGCGCATATACTGTAGAGAGAGCACTAGAGCACAGAGACTGTGGACACACTACGCAGTCAACTTGTAACTGCTTTGGACAACTGAAAACAACTCAGTGTTCTTCGTAGTTCAACGACTACCGGACGCAGTAAACTACGTGCTGAGACCGGTCAACTTCAACAACAACTTTAACTATTAGAAGTGTGAAGATGGACAAACTAGAGCTCCAGTCAACATGCTTCGACAATATCAAAACCTTGTGCGTTAACTATCGCAAGGATGCCTCAACTAGGAAAACGGTAGATTACCTGAACAAAAGACTATCTTCGCTAGACAATCAATGGACGGATTTCGATAGCAGACATGCTATGTTGGTGCTAGAACTAGAAGATAAGAACATCAACTACTTCAACGACGATGTCTACAACAGAACGAAAGAGATGTATTTAGCAACTAAGACGGACATAACTAACAGGTTAGTGGAATTGCAGGAACAAAAACAGAGGGTTCAGTTTGACTTAACAGGCACCTCTGATGACTTATCTGTGGAGGAGGCAGATAACAAATTACAACTTTTACTGAACAAACAAGAATGTAATTTCAACGCCATACACCGTACCATAACCAAAACTAACAAGGTGTCTATTTCAGAACAATGGGAATTAAATGACCATTTAAGTACTTTGAAATCAAAGTGGGAACCAATCGATAAACTTCACTGGGAGATAGACTTTCTATTGAAAGGATCGAATGAACAGTACTACAAGATGTTCGCGGACGTTGAACAGAAGTACGATGAACTCAAGAACAAACTAAATTCGAAGATTTGGTCGACGGCTCACTATCAGAAGTCAGCACCAAAGATCGAGCTACCAGAATTCTCAGGTAACTATGTTCAATGGATTTCTTTCAAGGATTTGTTCTTAGAAACCATACATAAGAATCCAGTGATCAATAACGCGCAGAAAATGCAACATCTCAAAACCAAACTTCGGGGTGAAGCGGAACGCTTGGTGCAGCATCTTACCATCAGCGCCGAGAACTACAAGTCCTGCTGGGAAATATTGACTCAGCGTTACGACAATCGCCGCTTGCAATTTACTGCTTACATGAACACTATGTTGAATCTTCCTGTCATACAACAACCAGATGCATTCAACATGAAAAAGATGCACGATGTCATCACAGAGTGTTTGAACGGCATCTCTAACATTGGCATTGATACATCTTCCTGGGATCCGATCATTGTGCACATCATGACTCAGAAACTGGACTCGAGAACCATGAGTGACTACATGAAGGAGCTGCAAGACCATAGGGAACTTCAGAATTTGCAGGATTTTCTGTATTTCATCGAAACCCAATTTATGGCTTATGAAACAATGAAGTCCGCAAAAAAGGGAAACTCAACAGGTCCAGAAAAACCCTCAACATATAACGTTAACAAGCAAACCCCGGTGAAGAATACTAATTATCGATTTGCTAGATCAAGCAACTTTCATGCGTCATTCGGAAAGTGCCCACATTGCAAAGGAAGTCACGTGCTGAGGAATTGCGATAAATTTCTTGAGTTGGAAGTGCCTAAACGGAATGACACCGTTTCAAAATTGCAACTCTGCAAGAACTGTTTATACAGTCACGGCGATCAAGAATGCAAATCAACGAAAACTTGTAGGGAATGTAATTTGAAACACCACACGTTATTGCACAATTTTGAAAGAAAACCAACAACTTTACCTAAGATTAGCAAAGGACAATATCCGTCAACATCAACTCAATCGCAAACATCCAACCACTTATCCAACAGCGATACGGAAGTTTTATTAACCACAGTCCAACTGCACATACGGGCAAGTGACGGCACTTACGTCACACTGAGAGCCCTACTTGATCAAGGGTCTCAAGTTAACTTGATCACAGAGAACGCCGCACAAATATTGCGCCTTCCACGCAAAAGGATCAACGTAAGCGTCACAGGCGTTGGAACTGTTTCCGGAGATTGCAGAGGACAACTTCATCTGAACTGTAAATCCATTCACTCCAATTACACTTTCGAAACTCAAGCCCTTATTATGAAGAAATTGACAAACAACTTACCAACCACAACTTTCAAGAAAACTGTATGGCCGCATCTAGAAAACTTAAAACTAGCAGATCCGGAATACAACGTCTCACGTCAAATCGATCTCATATTAGGAGCTGAAGTCTACTCAAATATCATCTTAGATGGTGTACTGAAAGGAAGCGAACAAGCTCCTGTTGCGCAACAAACGCACATAGGATGGATTCTATGTGGTAAGATGAAGACTTTGAGTTGTCACGCTGCTGTTATCAACTTAAAAGAGATTACAAAATTTTGGGAAACTGAAGACATTCCCACCAGTCAGGATACATCCACGGACGACCACTGTGAACAGTTTTACAGAGAAACTGTTGAACGTGCCGAAGATGGAAAATATATTGTGAAAATGCCGCTCACTCCCAATTATAAAAGTAAATTGGGTTGTTCAAAATCGATAGCCATATCACAATATTTACAGTTAGAAAAGCGCTTAAACAAAAACAGTAAACTGCAAGCTATGTATAAACAATTTATCCATGAATATGCGGATCTCGGTCATATGAAACCTGCGCCGAGTGTGTCATCGGAAACATACTATTTACCTCATCACGGTGTCCTTAGAGAAAACGCATTAACAACAAAATTGAGAGTTGTTTTCAACGCTTCGCAGAAGACTTCTAGCGGCTACAGCTTGAACAACTTAATGGAAAAGGGCGCAAACCTACAAAAGGACATCCAAAGTCTCATCCTTAAGTGGCGAACATATAGATATGCTTTTACCACGGATGTTGAGAAGATGTTCCGTTGCCTTTGGCTTTCCGAGGATCAGCAGCACTTGCAGAGGATAATCTGGCGAGACTCACCTGCGGAAAATCTGCAGGAATATCAACTATGCACAGTGACGTATGGTACCAAGGCTGCGCCATGGCTTGCTATGCGTACGCTACAACAACTTGCTAGTGACGATGGCTACAAATATCCTGAGGCAGCTCGAACACTTACTACATGCTGTTACATGGATGACGTCATCGCAGGCCACAACAACATCCTAGAGGCACAACACTTGCAACAAACGCTGATTCAGCTACTGAAAGGAGCAGGCATGAACTTGCGAAAATGGACAGCCAATGACCCAAAATTACTCGAGAACCTGAGTGAAGAACAAATTTCGAGCAAACAAACTTTTGATTTCAAAAACGACGAACCTTCCAAAACATTAGGTCTCACCTGGAATCCGAGCAGTGATACTTTTCACTTTAGTTGGCCAGTGACATACCACAAGCGTCAAACGAAAAGATCTTTGCTCTCCGACATCTCAAAGTTTTATGATCCGCTGGGTTGGCTGTCACCTGTAACAGTAACAGCAAAATTACTCTTCCAAAGGGTCTGGATGAGCAAACTAGCGTGGGATGACGAAGTTCCCTGTGACATTGAAGCCGAATGGAAGAAACTTAAGACAGATCTATCTAGTATTCAAAACATGTCACTAAACAGATGGATTCGCGGTACGCAAAACCGAGTTGAACTTCTTGGCTTTTGTGATGCAAGCGAGAAAGCTTACGCCTGTGTAATTTACAGTCGAGTGCTGAACGAACACAACCTCCCCGTCATAACATTACTAACAGCCAAGACAAGGGTTGCACCCATGTCACAAAAACTTACACTGCCTCGTCTTGAACTCTGTGCTGCGCAACTATTGGCAAATCTGATGGCGAAAACCAAGGAAGCATTTGTGGAATATGATATCTCCGTCCAAGCCTGGTCAGACTCGCAAGTTGTATTGGCATGGATTCAGGGCGACGCTACAAGATGGGAAGCGTATGTCACGAATCGAGTCACGAAGATCAAGCGCATAATTCCTGCAAACGAATGGCATTATGTAAGATCAGAACAGAATCCAGCAGACTGTGCTTCAAGAGGGCTCTTGCCAACTAAACTACTCAACTTCAACTTATGGTGGCAAGGACCTGACTTTTTGACTGAACAACAAAACTCGGAAGACAGTCTCTGCGTATATACAACCAATATAGGATGTACCTATTGCATCAAAACAGCTATTTCAACGCATCAAAATGAACATTTAATAACTACATTATTGAATAAATGTAGTTCATTGACACGAATAACTCGAGTCATCGCGTGGATTCAACGCTTTATTACAAACATGCGCAACAAGACGAAATCCGACACCGCGCACTTAACAACAAGCGAAATAAACGCAGCGACTAGAAGTATAGTCCTGCATGTGCAGCGAGTGGAGTTCGAATCTGAACACAAACAAATTACGCAAGGGGAAACTGTATCCAAGAGTAGTACCATTTATAAACTGAATCCATATTTAGATGCTACAGGAATTATTCGTGTAGGAGGCCGTCTGAAGAACTCTGTCTTACCGCCAGAGATGAAGAATCCTATTATCATACCATATAAAGGACGCTTCACTCAACTTTTGATAGCACAAGCCCACACCAATACGTTACATGGTGGACCTCGCCTAACGTTGATGTACATCAGGCAGCGATATTGGATTGTCAGTGGGAATCGAGCTGTGAAAGCGGAATTACGAAAATGCATACGTTGCCATCGCTTTAACAAGGCCGAAAACCATCAGGTGATGGGTGACTTACCTCAATACAGAATAACACCTTGTCGACCTTTTACTCATACAGGAGTTGACTTTACAGGACACGTTGACGTCAAGCTTAGTAAAGGCAGAGGTGTCCGAACAACAAAAGGCTACATTGCCATTTTTATTTGTATGGCTACGAAAGCCGTGCATATTGAACTGGTTTCGGATCTTAGCACCGAAACTTTTCTTGCCGCGTTTCAAAGATTTTGCGCGAGACGGGGTACCCCCAAGCACATGTACTCAGACTGCGGTACCAATTTTGTTGGTGCTGCAAAGGTGCTTAGGCAGGAATTTGTTAACTTCAAACAACTGCTTATGACATCGGACGTGCTGAACAAGCTTGTCGACCTGGAAGTTGAATGGCATTTCAACGCACCAGCTTGGCCAAGTGCTGGTGGGCTGTGGGAAGCTGCTGTCAAGTCGATGAAACACCATCTGCGGCGGGTGTTGGGAGAACAAAAATTGACCTACGAAGAGTTTACAACGCTCTTGGCAAAGATAGAAGCTTGCCTGAATTCGCGGCCACTTTGCCCTCTTACTGAAGATCCGGAGGAGTTCAACCACTGCCTGACTCCAGGTCATTTTCTCACAGGAAGCCCAACGATGTCATTGCCCTTATCAGATTACAACAACGTAAACCACATCGACCTCCGTCGTAGATGGCAACTGATAGAGCACATGTTCCATCAATACTGGAAAAATTGGTCAAATGAATATCTCACAACATTGCAATCTCGAAGCAAGTGGAACAAACCGACGACAAACATCAAACAAGGCGACATTGTACTGGTGAAGGACAACAATCTTCCGCCAGCCAAGTGGGCTTTGGGACGAGTCCTAGAGACTCATCCTGGAGCTGACGGCTATGTTCGCGTCACAACTATAAAAACACAGTCTGGAATCATTAAACGTCCTGTGGTGAAATTGTCACCCCTGCCACTAGCGACAGAAATTGAACCAGAAACCCAACATGATTCTCAAACCGCATCTAAAATAGCTACAGAGAACAAAGGTCGGAAGAAAGGACAGAAATGTATCTCAACGTTATTAATTACAATGATATCGTTGTTTACATTTATGTCGGGATCATATTGCGCCATTGACGGCACGCGCCGAGTGCCGGGCGCTTACATAACAAACTTAGAAACTGAGCGGCCCGTATATTATGATGAGATCGGCAGAATGCAGACAATGCAAGGCGAGTGGATTCTCATTATGTATTACAATTTAACAAACTACTGGGAAGGAAATCGTCGCATTGAATCTTACTTTAATCATTTGAAAGATGTTTGCCAACAGACAAAGCTGTATCTTTGTGGAACAACCATAGAACAGCTAGAACATGAAATGGAGATTCTCACCTATTACAACTACATTCTGATAAACCCACATAAACACCTAAGCCAGAGGATGAAACGAGGCTTAGTCGATGGAGTCGGCTACTTGGCTAACAGTTTATTCGGAATACTGGACCAACGCTTTGCCGAAAAATACGAAAATGACATTCAGTCTCTCCAGAACAACGAAGACTACTTATTGGAATTAATAAAAAATCAGACAAGTATTGTCAAACTTGAGAATGATGTTTTGAAGAAAAGCGAGGAGAATATACAGCGCCAGTTCAAGTTGATTGACAGCTTTGTGAATCAAACAAACTTGAACTTAGCCTCGATTGAGTCTGAGATACAAATACTCTCAGCCACTTCATACATAAACTCTGCTGCATTCACAACATATCTCCTTATCAACAACTTAAGAACCTTTCAAGAAATGTTGTTCAACACTTTAACCAACATCTACCAAGGTCATCTGGATGTGCATTTGATTACTCCAGTTCACCTCATCGAGCACCTTAATGAGATATCCGGAAGTCTTCCCAAAACTGTTTCATTGCCAGTTGAGAATTATAAGGACAATATTAAGGATTTTTACAAACTAATAAACGTGAAAGCTAGAGTGACAGACACGTATTTTATCTTTGAAGCTCACATACCGCTCGTCGCCAATGCTGACTTCACAATATACAAAGCCATAGCCTTACCTATGAAAAGCAATACAACGGTTTATGTCCGGTTATCGTCAGACTACATTGCTGTGAATCTTAAAACTAATACTTTTATCTCCTTAACAGAAGATGATTTGAAGCAATGTTTGCAACAAAATCCAAACAGCTATTTGTGTAAGAATGTTCCGTCCTACAATCTGCATAGTAGGCACGCACCCTGTGAAGCCAAACTGCTATCGCAGCACAACATCGCGCCGTGTGACATCGAGCGCGCGGAGTGTAAGGACGAGTGGATCCAGTTACACACATCGAACAGCTGGTTGGCAACTTGCTGTGACGTATGTGCATTACGTACGCTTTGCGATAGTGACATCACATCGTACACCATAACAACTACAAGTATAGTCGCAATCACTGAAGACTGTCTGCTGCAGGCCAAGGATTTGACTATTTATGCTCACCGTCAGTACAGCAGCTCCGTGAAGATGGATTATGAGCTACCAGTCTCAATTCTAGACACTTCAATAAACAAGGTTGTCAACTTAACCTACCGATATGTTGGACCACTCCAAGATGCTTCAACAAACAAAGATGTGAAGAGAGTCGCTGACAAGATTGAAACTCTGATAGAACAGGAGAATCAAAAACCAACAACAATTTCTAGTCATGATGTTCATCAATATGCTATCAGCTATCTACTAGTGGCATTTGCTTTGGTGACTCTGTTTGTGGTGTTTGGGAGAAAACGTTGCCGCCGGAATAAAACACAGCCACAAAATTTACCTAATGGACAACATCATGATGACATTGAACTACAGATTATCCGCAAATGTCAGGACAACTGTCAGAAGGAAAATGCTGCAACAGAATCAACGAGCCATCACCTTTCATCGGAACCTCAACCTGGATCTTCTCGCGGAACGTACAGAACGGGAACAAGAAACGTTGCGTTCAACTTTGATTAATTTCTTGCTTTGTGATGGCTTCTCCTTCTCTCTTCTTTTCTCTTGTATTTTTATTATCTTTTTGGGGTGGCAAGATGTACAGTCTTCAACTGTACATGCACGTCATGCGTTTGCTGATGCAGCAGATGCGTCACGTTCTTTTATTTCATAACAATAATTATAACTGTTTATTATAAATAACTTAGTGCAATTTTAGCAACGATAGAGTAAGGAGTCGCCAACTATAAACTTTGTGTATTTTTATATTTACGTAATAAACTAACTTCAGTGATTTCTTCTCTTTGCACTCAACCAACTTAACAACAACCATCAACCATTCTACAATCAGCAAATTGTACCTAACCGTACAACCGTCGCGTATTTCCTCTGGCTTGATCGTGCGATGATCTCACCGGCTGCTATTTGCACAGATTACAATGAACTTTGCATTTAACTGAAGATATTCATACTAGCTATAAAACCTGCTTGCTGATAAATATTTAATTTGTAGACTAGACTGTATGACGCTAGAACCTTTGCTATAAACAAAAATAAATCATTATGTATCTAGGTTCGAATTTTAAAATTGTTTTTTTTTTTCGAACAGTAACTAAATATAAGTTAGGGTTGTAACGTCATGTTTCAGAGATATCGATAACATTTAATTTTGGCAAATATTTTTTACATTATGAATTGAGATTGGAATATTTTTCAGCTGTGAGGAAAGAGTCAAAAAGTTTGCATATGCCATTGAGGGTAGAAGAAGAGACGAATGTTAGACGTGGCAGAATGTTGATCGCTCGCCTTAAAATGTGAATTAGGGCACGCAAAATGACGATAATATGTACTAAATAAATAAATCTTGTATCTGATTAGATTACACCGAAGGACTTTAGCGTACAACTTATAAATAATATTTGCTATAGCGTGTATTAAACAATGATTGATGATTACCTCCTGAAGTGACATCTTTGTGAATAAATCACACCGTGATCCCGTGACACATATTCCTTATCACTTCACAACAACACGACTATATCTCACTATTGACAATATCATGGCACTCAATCATTTCGCATTGCACTACTTTTTAAATACACTTAATTATAAAAACGTCAATATATTCAATACATACTGTATTTATACACTCACTAATGATTTAAAACACTAATTAAAAATCGATTGTAGAATTTAAGCTCGTAATTTAAATAAATATGCCGTTAATCACTTTATATACATTTGAGGGTAAGTTTAACTTAATTAGTTGATTAAATATTTGTTTTGGTTCGTTTATATTTATTTTAGCAAATAAACATACGACTCCCGGTATTTTTGAAGCTCTATGGTAGCATCACATCACCGTTGATTCAATTCGAATGCGGAATTCAAATTTTACAAATTTGGAACATCGCTTACAATGGAGTCACGGCCGCGTCCCAAGGTCGACATTGTATGCAGTTGGTGCTTTTATCGCCTAATGATCAAATGAAATTATGCATAGTCAACAACTTGAGCATTGTTTCACGCGGCGTGTGTGACCTTGGTGGTTATCGATTTGACACTTCGTATTAAATATATTCGATTATTCGAGTAATGTTTCGAGTTTGTTCGTTTGTTTGGCAGACGTCCCGCGAGTCGGACGTCCGCGAGGCGACTGGCGGTTGGCTGGCCGTATTATCACTCGCGTTATCAGCGCACTTTTATTGTGACTGTTCATAAAGTTTCACTTCATTAAGTCGTCTTATCTTATGTTTTTGCACTACGAAGTGCTACATTATACCTCATTAAAATAACTGGATTCCACCGAATTTTGTTTAGAAATGGTTTTTGCACGTTTTCTATTTTCTGAATTTTACATGTAAAGTTTTTCAGGCTTCTATCAGAACTTGTTATAAAGTTACTTCAACCTGAAACTTTGGAGTGCTTCCAATAAATTAGGCATCGCTAGATTTGTTTTTAGCACGCGACTAATAAACTACCCGAATTAGATATTAAAGAGAAAAGCCGTTTATAAAGAATATAACCAATAAATCTCAATAAAATAACCGTTGCCAAATAATTTATTTTCTGTTTACCTCAAAATAAATTATAGTATGAAGTAGAAAAATAAACATTATTTACATAATTTCGGTACTATTTTCAGGTGTATTTTACTACATCATATAAAACGGTCTAGAGTTAAAATATTTTGGCAAAATGTTAGACGGTTTGGGTAACTGTTTCACACAATTTAAGCGGTTCAAGCACCGCCCGTTCACGCATTTTGATTACAGAACAATGAAACTACGGAGTTTTGAGATGTCTTGTTTTTACATAACGCTTTAGAGGATATGAGAAATGTTATATACCTAGTTATTTTAGGAAAATAATATTTAATCTTAAACTTACTGATATCTTAAGTTTTTCATGAAGGAAAACATATTTATTTTTCATTCTTCTTCCCATAATTCGGATGTTTCTATATTTTTTCCTACTATTTGTTACAGGTCATTTTTGGAACAAGGGAATATTATGAAGTTGATATTTATGTTGATGTTGTTACAATACCTACATCCCGTGTGAACCCCGGTCATTATGTTATGTACCTATGTGATATGCCGCGCCGATACTTTCCCAGAATTCATTAAATCTATGTAGGTATATGTAAGTATAATATTATTGTTATGTATTTGTTTAGGCACTTATTTATTTTACACATAATATAAGTAGGGTTGTTTGAGAGTTTGTTTCAATCTCATAATAATCGATAAAAAATATCGATAGATTAAAAGGTGCATCACTCTCGGATAATTCCAAAAAAAAAACTGAAAAACCTAATTTAAACATAACAACGTTATATCACAGCAATAACAAAACGGATGCACTATCACACATGACTATCAGACTGCGCATTCAATGTCAAAGCGTGACTGACTGAATGACATCACCGCTTGCCGCTTGCGATAAATTGCTGTCATATTTGGCAGCAGTGACAATTATCGATATGCGCCGCAAGTACGATCGGTCGTACACCCCATCACTATAGATAGAAGTTATGTGCGAAATGAATATCGATAGAATATCATATAAATTCAGTAGAATTTGTTTCTCGTAAAACACTGGTACCTACTCAGCTGCATCCTGTTAGACTGGAAGCCGACCCTAACACAGTTGGGAAATAAAATAAAATTTATCTGGTTATTTTTATGGTTTTCTACGCGAAACTGAAATGTAATGATCATGTGTTTACTGTTTAAATATTTGTTTTATATTATGATTGTTTAGAATGTAAGATTAACATCATAATCCAATGAATGAAAAAGTCTGCAAAATATCCTTGAGAGTATAAAAGTGCGATTACGTAAATAATGTAGGTAACTGCAGCTGTTTTAATTTGTACTGAAAATCTGATTACGTACTTACTTATTTACAATGCAAAACTAAGATTTTGTATTTTTTTATTTGCTTTTTCAACAACGAACTTATTAAGAACGTCTGGGCATGAGACTGATACCAAAGTTTTTTTTTTTTGCAAAATATACAATGTACCTACTTTTGTCTTATAAATCCGACTTTAGAATTGAAGAAGATTTCTCAGATTGTACTTTTATGATTTAAGACAGCAAACATCAGTACATAGACCCCTAAGAGTAAACAAAAAATGGACATACGACTACGCCCACTCACTAATTGTACACTCAAGTGCAAAAAAATGTATGTAGATTGCCGTCTATTATACAAATAAGCCTTCTTGTTGAGTGTGCGTTTTTTCGGACGATAGTTCAGTCACATTGCACGGTCTCACTTATGCGACTGTGAAAGAAATTCTAAGTGCTGATACAGGAATAAAAATATTTTGTAAATTTTGCAAATACTTGTAGAAATAAGTCACTGTGTATTAATCAAAAAATTCGGTGTTTTCATATTTCCATTGTCAATTAGTGTATTTGATTCAGATTTATTCACACAAAAACGGCTAAACGGATTTTAATAAGATTAACACACACCTGTAATATCATTTACCCTTGACGTAAAAACAATAGTTTATAACCCGAATTCAAGCAAAAAAATCTCTAGAACTTTCGCAAAAAAATATCGTGCAAATTGGTCCTGAAAACAGACATATTTTACACAAGTTTACCAGAATACAGCGTGTTAAATATCCATGTGACATTTATATGTCCTTTCAAGGAATGGCGTGATAATATTTCAGTTCTGAAACCGTCGGCCATCGACCTGTAATCCATTAAGTTAGGCGCGGTCAGTTAGCGTGAGTCACGGTTAGCCGCGGTTACTGTATACTGTATTGATCTGGGATGGGCAGTTTTATTTAACTACTATAGTTAGCAAATAGTGTGTTTGCTTGAAGAGTTATTAGCTTAATGAGTTTGTGAGAAGTATGGATCTAAGTACTCTTTAAGTTGGTAAACATTTTTATGATTTCGCATAAGTAACTGTTATTTTAGGACTACTGTGGATGGAAGTTATTACACGTAATTGTAATTTTATTTGCAAAATATGCCACATTAAATACCTAATACTATACGCCTATACATATATAACTTTTGATTTAGTCACCTTCTCCGTTTTTGGGATTGGTTACAATTTTGAAAACTACTCTTAACTGTAGCATTCCTACATATGCTTTAATCTAATTTAGCTTGGAAATCAAGATAATACTCGAAACCTAAATTGTTTCCGCTAAACACAAAATTCTAAAACAAATCCAACACATTGTCTATTCTATTATTTCCATATTATTGTTTTCTCTTCTGGTATCGTTTACGACTATAGTAAAAGCTCTTGTCTAACACTCCTGTCAATGTAAAGGTATGTACTCACTTGCGCAGTGTTTGGCGCGTCGTCAGGGCGCAGCGCGTGTATGCGCTGCTCCTGGAAGTCGGCGAACGCGCGCACGGCGGCCGCCGCGTCGCGGTAGCGCTTCCAGAGCTCCACTGCTTTGTGATACCTTGGGGGAAAGATAAAGAATAAATTTAATTTACTGTATTTAGACGTAAAAAGCCTTGAGGTGTGAGTACAACAGCACTTTCAAACTAGCGGATTTTCCGAGCTAGTCGTAAGGGCGACATAAACGTTTGACAAGTACTGTGAAACTGCTGTAAGGAATCGAGAATGCAGGAATACCTACCAGCGTTTGAAGAAAAAGTTAACGCCTGCGAAAATTCTATAGCAATTTACACATTACCTAAACATTATTATTACAATTTTGTCAGGTTAAAAATTGGTTAAGTCATAAATCCAAGTGTTGTTGGTGTGGTAGGACCACACAGCCACTAGGATGAATGTATTTTTTATTCTAAATCTGTTTTTGTATTTCAGCTGTAAACTTACTTATCACACAGCTGGTTGAGGTTAGTGCAGGTGTGCTCGTAGGCAGCCGCGGCGTCATCCAGCTCTCTGCGCAGGCTGGCGGCCACGGACGGCTCGGTGGAAGCTTCGAGAGGCTCGGCGGCGGCTGTCAATTCCCTACCAGCTATCCCAGTAAGATGTACATAAAACTCACTTGTCACACAGCTGGTTGAGGTTAGTGCAGGTGTGCTCGTAGGCAGCGGCGGCGTCGTCCAGCTCTCTGCGCAGGCTGGCGGCCACGGACGGCTCGGTGGAAGCTTCGAGAGGCTCGGCGGCGGCGTTCAGCTCGCCGACTAACTCGCCGCTGCGGCGCGAGAGAGACTCGCTCAGGGTCTGGTGAAGAACATGGGTGGTCATTGATTTGTAAATAGGTTAAAGCTTCTACTGTCAATAAATACTAAGAACTATGGTGTATCGATGTGAATACCAATATGTATAGCCTATATGAAGTCGGTCAAGTTGCTGCTTTTATTTCATCATCAGCTATTTTACATAGCTCCACAATTGAACACACGTCCCATTAGTTTTACAAAAAGTGATACTAAAACTAAATTGATGCTAATAAGTATGAACGCCTAAGCTTGGACGCTTAGCAATGCATTACAAATGTCACAAGTATAGCTACTATATTTTGCACGATGATTGTTTGTCATAAAATATTTTTCGATTTAAATAGAGTTCCAATTAGATTGCTTTTGTTTTTATTTCATCAATTAACCTAAAGACGAATAAGCAAATGGAACTAACCTCAAGTTTCTCAGTGGCCTTCAGCAGGCGATCATAGTCCACTTGTCCCTGCACGGTGAGGAGTTCCACCATGTAGTCAGCTTCCCTCACGGCGCCCTGCACCAGCTCGAGCTGCCTCTCGAAGCGTCGCCACAGGTACAGCTTGAAGCGGAGCCGGCTGCTCAGGTCGCTGCAAGCTGCTTCTAGCTCGGCGTGGGTTTCCTGGAGAACACAAGTGAGATAGGGATGAAATAGAGAAGTAAATGACGTGAAATGTGTGGTGTTAGGTAGATTTGAGTATTTAGGTATGTATCGTAACTGTAGTTGGGGTTATGTGGTAATAATTAAGATGTCGATTCTGTACTATTACTTGTAATACAGAAAAGTACATAGAATTGACGTAACAGATTTATATAGTGTTGAGATCGAATTATTGTAGTTCTACATTGACTTGCATTTTTATACTGATGAAGTTTTTTTCTATGAATTAATGAATATTTACCTGTAAGGCAGAGATGTCTTTCTCGACGCCCGTAGGCGACACGACGACACGCAGACTGGTCGGCAGCGTGTGCAGCGACTGCCTTAGCGCCAGAATATCACGCCATTGAGACGCCAACTCTTCTATCAGCTTATCACAGTTCTCCGAAGCCCTCTCCACCACATCACTTCCCAGCCTTTCAGCAGCTTCACACTCTTCAAGCGTCAACCGAGCTCGGCGCTGACTCTTCTGGCATCTTTGAATGCCTACCTGCACCTGCACTATCTTCTCCTTCAACAACATGCTGCGCTCCAACTCCTCAGATATCTGATCGTTCAGAATACTCGACTGCGTCAACAAAGCACCGAGCCGCTCTGATTCAGCAGTAGGCAGTAAGCTCAGTCTTCCCAATTCATTCTGTATCCTGTCAATGCGTCCAGTCATGACTTGCAATCTTTCAATGTATAGGTTCAGTTCGTCTTCGCTCTTGATCACGCCTTTAAGGCTTTCCAACGAAGCGCGAAGTTCTCTTAGTTCTTCTTCCAGGATGTTAAGCTTCTCTCCCGAGGACACATCACGGTCTGAGATGTTCTGAATAGCACTTGAGTGAATGTTGTCGATCTTTGACGCCAAGTCACTCCATTTGTCTTCGATCTTAGAGAAGAATTGACGTTGTACCATTTCGTCAGAGACTGGTAGGATTTCGAGAGCCTTTTCGAATTGCACTCCTGATTCATTCTTCAAGTTGTTGTGGACTTCATGTTGTGCCTTAAGTTCCCAGAACCTTCTCAAGTTGCCAGTGGTTGTAATGTTTTCTGGCGTAATGAACTCCAGCTCTCTGTTGGCAATCTTCATCCATCCCTCAATCCTATCAATGAGCAAGTCGTATGTCATCCAGTTTTCTTTGAAAGCTGTCAGTCTTGTCAGCCTCGAGTCCACGTCTTCCTGTAATTTCAGTAACGTGTCAAGCGCTACAGAACACTCCGTTTCTAAGCCGGAACATACTATCAAGTTCTGTAGACTTTCAGTAATGGACAACAAACGCAGCATCTTTGCGTAATGATGAGAGACATCCAAGCTAATGGACTGATAGAGATTGATGTACTGTTCGTGATCTCTTGATGTCACGTTGCTCAGGTCTGGGACTCTCTGCTGAGCTACTACGAGCCATTGCTGTTCCTCCTTCATACCATGTTGCAGAAGCGACCATCTTGACGCTGCGAGGGTCATTTGTTGAGCTCGACTCGCAGCCCTATCGATGATAACTGTAGCTCTGTCATGCAGAGAATTATGCAACGATGAGAACTTTGCTCTGGTCTCACTGTCTAGATTGTCTTCCAGCGATTCCAGGATAGCTCTGCAATGGCTCAGATTTACGAAGAATTTTCTGTGCTTTTGAATTTCCTCATGCAAATGGTCTAAGTCTGATACGATGATCTTGCCATCAAGCAAAGCTTCTGCGACATCAGTAATCTGTCCGAAGTCTTGTAGAGTTTGTTCATATTCTTCTGCGAGAGACGCTAGCTGTAACAGTCTGTCTCTTTCAGTGTTGATAGTATTCTCCACTTGTTTAGTGTCATCATCGGCATTGTATAATTTAGATGGACACTCCCTCTTAGGGTTCGCTTCGACTAAACTGCGACACCTCTTGAACATTTTCCTGACGTTTACAATATTGTCCAAGTTATCCGTTTCAATTTTGTCTAACTTGTCCAATTTCTGTTGCGTTGGTATTTCCGAAAGTATGATATCGTCAAGTGTACTCTTGACTGCTTCTACGGAGTCACTCAGTTTGTCCGTGTCTTCCAAAAACTTGATCCATTCGCGTTCCACTTGTTTTACTTTGTCCGAGCTTTGACTGTTCAAAGTATTAACCGCGTTCACTTGACGCGTTAATGTTTCGATCAAAGTAATAATCTCCTCATTCACTTCAGTCACTTCAATGATGGTCCTCAAATCTTGCACGTGCTTCTTGAGTGACTTCAGACGCTCAGCTTCCTCTGTCGGCTTGACGCCGTTGACGGTCTGTCTTTGGATCTTGTACTGTATTTCTTCTAGCCATATTGAAATAGTTTCAATGACTATAATAACACTTCTTTCTGTACGAACTGGATCATTGCTTTCAATCGAATTCTTCAATTCATCTAATTCTTTGTTGACGACAAGATTGTATGATTTCTCAACTGAGGGCTCTAATAACGCAACAGTCATAGAATCGTCAGGTATGGTCTTCTGCGGTTCTGTTACTGATTGAGTTCTCTTTTCAAGAGCGTCTAGTAGTCGAGCCTTCTCTGATCTCTGAGGGATGATGGTCTTGCTTGGTGATGGAGATTTGGATTTAGATCTTTGCACAACGTCAGAATAAGTCAACTTGTGTTGTGGTTGCTTAGGCATCATCGGACTGACCAACTGAGAGATGCCTTCATCTATCGAAGAAGCATCCTTGAGTGACATATCTTCGCTTGTCGGTGTCATGGACAAAGAAAGTTCTGTGTTGATAGGATCTGACAGACTTTCCGGTGATTGTACAAGAGAAGACTCTGTTTTCTTCTTGGGTTTCCGTTTCCTCTGTTTGTATTTGTCACCTAAAATTGATTGCGGAGGTTCTTCGAATGAGCGTTCACTCTCGATAAAGTCAGTTGTGGCATGAGGAATGGAGATCTGAGCTCTAAGATGGACTTCGTATGGCTCATCCGTAGATGTAGAAATGGAGTCTTCAGAATAAACTCTAGGTGATGTTTGTTGAGTGCTGTCAATTGTAACGACTTCTCTCCTTTCCAGGTCTAGTACCGGGACTGGCTCTGGAGCCGCTGCTACAACAGGTGGCCATCTCGGAGAAGTTTGTTGTGTGCTGTCCATTGTAATAATTTCCTTCTTTGGTTCAACAACAGGTTCAATGACTGGCTCAACGACTGGTGTTGGCTCAGGTTCCGGTGCCTGTTCCACAGGAGGTGATGGTACTTTTGGCACTTCTGGTACTATTGGAACTTCTTGTACTACCGGCTCTGGTTCTCTAGGAGAGGTCTGCTGTGATGTTTCAACAGTAATAACCTCTTCCTTAACTTCCAGTGTTGGAGCAACCACTTCTTCTCTTGGAGTCGTTTGCTGTGTGCTGTCAACTGTTATGACTTCCTTCTTGATCTCAAGTAAAGGTAGTGAAGGTACATCTGGGATTTCAATCGGCTCCACTTCTTTAACAGGCTCTGGTTCAGGCACATCAGACTGAGTGAAAGCACTAACAAGAGGAACTTCAGGCGTTTGCATTCCCATCTCAGTCAGCTCTTTCTCTTTAATAGGAGTAGTTGATGTTCCTTGTTCAGTGATTTCTCGTTGAACAGTCTGAATATCCGTTTCAGTGGTTTCGACAAGAACTTCAGTACTCTTCTCATCTTTCTGTACAACAGGCAAGGGTGAAGTCTGCATTTCCCTTGATTCTGTAACAACCTCAGGTGTTATTGATTTCTCTGGTACAACAACAGGTTCCTCAACAACCGGAGAGGTCTGTGAGAACTTCTCTTCAGGCGTGCTGATATCATGAGGAATAACCTGAGTCGTGGCTTCGAATTGCACAATTTTTTCGGGAGTTTCTGACCTACTGGTTTGTATTTCTGTGTCAGACATTATCTTTTCCACAACAGTAGTGACTTCTTCGATAGTTTGTGTGTGAGCTTCTTTATCTTCTACCGGCGTGGTTTGTGTAATGACTTCGCTCATAGATGTCGGTGTTGTTTGCAGTTCAATGTCAGAAGTTTCAGGTCGGGATATTTCCTCGATAGGCTCGGTTTCCTCAGGTGATGTTTGAATAGAATATTCCTGAGTGACGATTTCTTCAACAACGGGAACTGGGAACTTAAGAATGGTTCCTACTTCCCTTTCAGCCGTCTCGGGACTGCTTTGGACGCATTCTTCAACAATCTTAACTGTGGTGATGTCAGAAGTTTCACTTATTGTATGGTATGATTCTTCCTTAGGTGAAGTAGCTTCTACTTCAGTTCCCTGTTTGGGACTTTCAGGTTTCACTTCAGGCACTGGTTCCACTATCGGTTCTGGTTCTAGATCAGGCTCTGAAGGAGACTTCGCTGGTTCAGCAGGTGTTTTCCTCTTACGTTTCTTATCTTTCTTTTTAGAGGGTTCCTGCATTTCAACTGGTGTGGTTACAGTTGTGTCATCAGTTTCAGTTCTAGTGATAACAGGGTAAGCAGTTTCCTCACTAACCCCATGAGGCTTTCGTTTTTTATGTTTCTTCTTTTTGTCAGGTGTTGCTACTGGACCCAAAGAAATATCCTCAGCCTCATATCCTCGTTCTTCTGATATGGTCAAAGACTCAGATTCAACATACGAGTCTTCGATCACAGGTATCTGTGGTTCTTCAATAATTTGTTCTATTGGTGTTTCAACTTTAGGTTCTTCAGGTACAACAGGTTCTACAACAGGTTCAGGTGATGCAGTTTTAACGACTGGTGTCGGTTTTTTTACCGGTTCAGGAACTGTTTCTTGAACAACTGTCTCAAGCACCTCATCCGTTGGTGTAGGAGATTCACGAGGAGGTGAAGTTGGAAGTTCCACATAGTGACTGAGAGATGAACTATCAGTACCAGCAATGCTCTTGTCTGTTTCAATTTCAGTAGACTCACTGGTTGTTGAACCAGCCTTATGCTTTTTCTTCTTTCTGCTCTTCTTATGTTCTTTAACTGATTCCGGCGGTGTGATTTCTTTTTGAGGTTGTTCTGCAACAACATCAGCAACAGGAACTTTGACATGTTCTTTCGTGATCTTAACTTCGCTTGGCAGAACCACTTCAATATCTTTCTTGACAACGATCGGCTCAGCTTCGAAATCTGCGACCTTCAAATCATATTGTACTTTAGGTTCAACCTTCTTCGACTCGCGGGATTTAGTTAAGGACAGAGATATATCTACTGTCTGCTCCGGCTTGTCCGGTTGTGTAAGTTGAGTATCAGGTTTGAATCCTCGCAGATCAGTGTCTTGGCGTTCAGACTGAAGTAACATGCTCACATCATATTTAGTATCAGGTTTAGTTATCGTTGGTTGAGAAGGACCAACGAATTCAGTTGTTTGTGAAGGAACATCTTGTGTCTCAGGCTGGCCAAATGTCATCAAGAGTTTGTTCACACTGTCAGAAGATCCTTGGACTTGGGGCTCAAACTGTCTGATGTATGACGTTTCGGGTGCCACAGGAGTTTCAGTTACATCAGATTCCGAAATAACTGTTCCTACTTTCAATGGTTCCACTTCTACCGTAGACTGCGTGGGTGCCTTCTCAGTCGTAACTTGACTCACGACTAGCTCAATGTCAGTCTTGACAGTTTCAGGAACTTGTTCATATTTTTCGGTTCCTTCTTTGATAATAAGTTCTTTAGTCAGTTCAACAATGCCAATCTGTGGTGTGGTAGTCTCAGTTTGTAGGAAACCATCTTCAATAGATTTAGGCGTATCTTCTTTAGGCACTGGAATAGGCTGTTGTTGAATTTGTTCAGGTTCTTGTACAATTGGTTCTAGAGGTTTAATATCCTTTGTAACGGAAGGTACATCTTCCTTGGGTTCTGGGATTGGTTGTTCTTTAATGGAGATGTATACTGACGCTGATTTATCATCAGGTTGTTTTGGCTCTGGTTCTGTAACAGTACCAACAGACACTTCAGTAACTTCTTTGACACTAGTCTCAGAAACGTCTTTTGGAATATCGGTCAGTGATTTATCTGAAGGTTTTTCTTCAGGCTTAACAGGAGATTCAATAATCTTATGTTGGATGCTCTCCTTGTTTATAAATTCTTTAGTGAATTCAGAGATGTTGAATTGCGTCACACCGGTTTGTTCAGCAATTTCTTTAGTGACAAATTCCACGCCGATATCTGTTGGTTTCTGTTCTGGTACAATTGGTTCTTCGGGAAGTTTAGCCGGTTCTTCAATTTTCTTTTCTTCCACAGGAATCTCTGGCTTCACAGATTCAGGTGTGATGGATTTTTCAATTGTTTCCGTTACTTTGCTTGTGGTGATAGTTTCTGGAGCCGCGTTCGTTTCTTTAACAGGCGCTACAGTTTCAGGCACTTTAGGTTCTTCCATAGCTTCAACAGCCATTTCAAGTGAAAACTCTCTTTTTATGGGTACAGCAGGTATTTTAGACACTACTGTATGGTCCATCTCGCTGCCGATAAAGCTCTTAGTAAGATCAACGAGACCGTTATCCTTAGGCTCATCTGGTTGACTGGCAGGAGTCACAGGAGTCACTTCTACAGCTTGAGCCAACTCGGGTGTAGGTACCACAATTTCCTCAGTAATGCTAATAGGTTGTGGTTCAACTTCAATAGTTTCTTTAACAACTTTGACAGTTTCAGGTGCTGTAGAAACTACTGACTCTTGCACACTTGTTGTTGTTGTAGTTACAGTGGTGATTGCTTTGCCACCATCAATAGTTACTGTCTCTTCACGTTTAGATGGCTCATCTGATTTCGGTTTTTCAGGAATGACATCTTGTTTTTGAGTTTTTTCTACAGGTTTGTGAATCGTAGAATGGTCGATTTCAGTTCCAAGGAAGCTCTTTGTAATATCATGAAGAGATGTATCCTTTTGTGACTGAACTGTTGTTTCAATAATTTCTGTTGTTTGTTTATGAAGTTCCTTGGTAGGCAAACGTTCTTCAGTCAATTTCATTTCTACCGTTACTTTGGGCTTTAGCTCTTCGTCCTTAGGCAGTTTCTCATCAACTGACTTCAGTGACTCTGGTTCCTTAGGAGCTTCAGGTTCTTTCTCCACAACCTGTTTAACATCTTTCGGTGCCTTAACAGGTGATGCTGGTATTTTAGAAATAGCAGAATGATCCGTTTCACTGCCAATCAAGCTCTTAGTTATATCAATGAGAGTTGTGTCTTTAAAACCATTTGTTTCAGGAACCTCAGTAACTGTTGTTTTAGTAACGGTTTCGATAACAACAGGTTTTTCAGTGGCTCCTTCAGTCACTTTAGTTGTTTTTGTCGTTTTAGTGGTAACTGAAATTTCAGGTTCAGTAGATTGGACAGTTTCTTGAATCTTTTGCATTACCGTATCTGGCTCGTGAGTTTTGTCTTGTGGGACCTGTTTACGAACTTTTTCTTCTTCAAGTGGTTCTGTGGAAGGTATTATTTCAGTAGAGCCTACTACCGTTACAGTTTCTTTTTGTGTAACTACGGGACCTGATTTCTCAGACGTAGTAATGGTTGTGACCATCTTAGATTGTTCTGTTGGTCCAGTTACAGTAACCGTTTTAGTGATCACTGTAGCATCTGGGCTTCCAGATTTTATGAATTCGACTTCTTCAATTGGTGTTTTGTCATCTTTAGGTTTCTTTGAAATATCTTGAGGTGAGAATGAATGTTCGATTTCACTTCCAAGCAAACTCTTGGTAGCATCTATCAAACTTGTCTTTTGTTGATCGGTAGAAGTCACTGTAGTAACTTCAGTTGTGGAATGTTTGGTTACTGTAGTTGTTTTGATTACATCTGGTTCTTCAGATGTAACCGTGGTGGTAGTTTTGGGCTCACTGATCTTCAAAACTTCTTTTACAATTTTAACAGATGAATCAGGCTTATCAGTCGGTTCTCTCGAATCTGAAGGCACTGAATGGACCATTTCTGTGCCGATAAAGCTCTTAGTCACATCTACGATGGTTGTATCTTTAGATGACGGCACTACAGTAACGGTAGTTGACCTAGTAATCGGGTGGTCTACTTTCTCATCTTCTTGAATAACTTCCAAAACATCAGGCTTGCTTAACGAGACGTCAATTTCGGTAGTAATAGTCGAATCAGGAATGTATTCATCATCTGGTTCTTCAACGATTTGTTCAGTTACATGTTCTTTACCATCTATTATCTGCACTTGTTTAATGATTTTAATGCGTTTTGTTTTAACGCCTTCAGTTTGTATGCTGTGTGATACACTAGGTTCCTCTTCGATGATTTCAACATCATCTGGTTCTTCAATTACTTCTTCAGTGACGTGTTCTTTGCCGTCTATAATTTGTATGTGCTTGATAATACGTTTCCGTGTTCTAGTAATCTTTCTAGTGACTTTTGATACAACGGTAGCCACATTGGTTGAAGAAGATTCAAAGGTTGAATGCTGCGTTCCATGAGTTATGAATGTAGTCTGACCTTCGTGAGGTTCTTGTACAGTGTAAGTAGTTTCATCAGGTTCTTGTGTTATATGCATTTCATCGCCTGGCAGGATTTCAAAAGATTCTGACACCGTCACTGTTTTTACTGGAGTGCCTTCTCGTTCTTGGGAAGAGCGTGTGGTAGTAGTTTTTGTGACATGCTTACGCTGACTGCTACTTTCCTTTTGTATGAAGTCTTGCATCATTTTCTCTAGTTGTTGAGCCTGGGTAAGCTCAATTGGTTCATCTACTTGTTGTGTTGGTTCCTGATCATCTTTAGGTTTTCTCTCAATATTATCATCGTCGGGCTTATCTCCAGATGATTTGTCATCTCTTGGTTTATCACCACGAGAAGACTCATCATCTTTGCGAGGAGGTAGGGCAGGGTGATCGCCTCCACCATCGTCATCATCTTCTTCCCCAGTTGTTGGTACGTCTCCTCTTTCCCTGACGTTGATAGAAACCCTTGGAATCTGTTCTTCTACGACTTCTACATTATCAGGTTCTTCAATAATTTCTTCGGTAACGTGTTCTTTGCCGTCAATGATAACAACGCGACGTATGATACGCCTACGTGTTTTGACTATTCTCTTTGTGACTTGTTGAACGACTGCCGTTACACTTGATGTAGATGTCTGTACTTGCGGTAGTTCTTGACCCTCGGCTAGCAACAGTATCTGCTCTGGGTTCATATCCTTTTCCATGGTTATCATCATGTCTGGTTTAGATGTGAATTCTTGGATCGTTACTTCTCCTCCAGGTAAGCTAGTTATCACCTGACCACCGAAAGTCTGGTATTCCATGTGTTGTACTGCACCATCATCCAAGGTTGTAGATGTTCCAGCTTTCTCATCATGAATAACTATTTGGGAGTAAGCCTGGTCTAGTGGGAGGTCACTTGATAGTATATGAGATTCACGTTGTTGGCTATGAACTACCTGCTGCCGTGTTACTAAGGTCTTTCGGACCTTCTTCACAATAATCCTCCTAGTACCATCGGCGTCGACTACAACTTCTGTGGTCGTTTCATCGGGTTCCGTCATTACTGTCTCAAAGGACTGTGGCAGACTATGAGTAATATTCAGTTGAGAATCTTTCCTTAAGTTATCATCCCTATAATTAGCATCAACCAGAAGAGATTTCTCATCAAGTTTCTGCTCTCTAATCACAGGTCTGCTGGCAATTTCAATAGTCTCATGACCGTCCGAAATTGTCTGTCTGACTTGGATGTTTTCTAGAATTTCTTTAGTTTCAGAGTGTGGTTCACTAGTTTGTACTGCCATTTCCATAGGCGGAGCGCACGTGATGGACACGTCATGCGTCACAATCGCCTCTGGTTGGCATATCACAGATTTGTCAGACACGGATGGAGGTTCTGACATGAGACTCTTGCCGGTCTGTGTTTCCATTGCCACAGTTTCTTTGACAACCTGAATTGGTTCAGGCTTCTCGTGACTAGGTTTGCTTTCCTGTACTGTAACTTTCACACTTTCTTCGACGGACGGCTGTTTAACCGATGGTGCTTTCTCTGATGGTTCTTTTTCTTTGACGATTTCTCTCGGCGACACGACTTCTTCAGGCATCGATGTTGAGTCGATTGTCCTGTCAGTCTGCGAGATGTCCTCCTCGACAGCTTCTGGTACTAATCTCATCTGCAGCAGCACTTGCCTTAACCTCTCTATCTCTATAATGACTAGATGTTTCGTTTCCTCTAACGCCTTCTGTGTTGCATTCAACTTCGCCCTTAATGACTGACTAGATTCATCTTGACTTATCACAGTTATTGACTTCAGTATAATCTCATACTCCTCGTACTCCCTGATGTAGCGCTCGTAAACTTCAATATATCTAATAATATCTTCCTCTGTGAGAACTTCTGACTGTACGGTGGTCTCCTTGAGTCCATTGTTGATGGTCTCCAGCCACTTGTCCAGTTTAGCGATCTTCTCCTTTTGCTCTTCAACCTCCTTCGCCTGGCGAGCCACCTCCACTTTGGCGTCCTGAAAACATAATTTAAAAAGGTTAGCTGAATTGCATAAATAGAATTACACTGAATAATCATGTTTTCTTACTAAATACAAGTGTATATAAAGCATGCCAAACAATATATCTTTGAACATGTTGAAGTTAGTTTTAGTTCTCTAAATAATGATACAATATTGTAATCAAACAGATATAATAATAATAAATAATAATAATAAATCATTTATTTCAGGCCTTTACACCCATATAAATTACAAACAATACAAATGAATGAATTAAACTTATCATAATAAAAATCAATAATCAATAATAATTCATCACAATACATACAGTTACATTACAATAATTACATTTAAATTTCTCACATTTATTAAAATAATATTTTTACATTATTCAGCAGATGAACCATACAGCAATGGTTCACGTACTGACAGTCAAATCGGTCAGAAAAAGCTCTCAGAATACTATTGCGGCTGCCTCGCACCCTGCGCACCAGGGACGTGCACCTTTTGCGCATTATAGTGTGGAAACAATCAACACGCGCCTCGGCAAACATCCCTGACGCGCTACAGAAGCGAGGCAGCCCCAAGAGCACCCTAGATATAAACACTAGGATTTTCCCTAGCACCATGTGTTGATTATCAAACACCGCATATACGCAAACAGTCTACTATATACAAATACTACAATAAATATGTAAATTAACAGAATATCTACATTAACATTATAAAGTTGAAGAGTTTGTTTCTTTAAACGCGCTAATGTCAGGAAGTACTGGTCCGATTTGAAAAAAACACGGGATGTGGGTGAAATGTAGTAGAAGCTAGTTAGTAATAAGGTGAGCAAACCAGTTAGTTCCTGCGTAAGAAAGTGGAAGGCTTTACCTTTCTTACCTGGATGATGTTGATGCCGTCTCGGGCCTGCGTCAGCAACTTGCTGATCCTGACCTTCATGACGACCAGCTCCTTCAGCAGGGACTGCACCTCCTGCTCCTGCCGGTACTCCATGATCTTCGTCTCCAAGATCTCCGCCGCTTCTTCGCACTTGACTAGAATTGTGATGCCCTCCTGAAATTTTTGGAGTGACCGGTAAGTTTGGTTTGTAGGTTGATAATATTTACAGGAAAAGTACATAAAGTATTTTTATGTATATATGTGAGTAACGATAGGCTTAAGTACAGAAATATAATCCATAGATAAGTCTCTAGAAAGAAGATAAAGCTTAAACTTGACAGAAGTTTAAAATAGAAGAAGAATATAGATTAAGGACAGTCATAAGACAGAAAGAACAACAACGTTGTTTTTCGTACACAAATGTGTTACACAATTTTATTGCTGGGTTTAACACTGAAGATAAACGCAGTGACGAAATACACACTAGCTGTAAAAATCTAAATGTGTTCCATGACTTCAAAATGACACTAACGGAGCCAAATGGTAACCTTCAATGAAGCAGTGACTAGATTCAAAGAATAAAAATTATATAAAGACACTATAGTTCAAAGCTTTTTTGTCCTTTACAATTGACACAAGCTTTAATTGGCTTTGTCTTAAGTAACTTAATAAGATAAAGAAATAAACGAACCCAATTAAATATTAAAATATATGCAACAAAGAGCACAAGGTGTGACAATCACCGCACTATTATCTCAAATAAAATGCATCATACACTAATTGAAGGAGATAAACCGAAAATAAATATGTTGTCACCATTTTCTGAGAAAAAATCTAATAATAGACGTGATGTTAGCTGGAAAGTATGCTATTTGTCATACTTATTATGTCATGGACTAATAAAAATTAACACGTGTATATGTAGATACAATTGAACTATTACTAGTCCTTTTCTCGTGGTTTCACCCGCGTTCCGAGGGAACTACTGCTCGAACTGGGATAAAATATAGCCTATGTTACTAGGGAAGAGTCTAGCTTTCCAACAGTAAAAGAGTTTTCAAATCGATTCAGTAATTTTAGAGCCTTTAAGTTACAGACAAACAAACAAAAAATGATTCCTCTTTATAATATTAGTATAGAAAATATAGTTTTAAGCTGTATGTTGTTCTAAAGTCGGCAGTCATTACTCACTAGGTACTTGTAACATGTATTTTGACCCTTATACAAATAAGGATATCGGCTACTAAATGTATTTACAGCACCTACAAGCTACATTAATGATCCCAATTAAGTAACTCATTTTATCCTTATTATTTGAGAGCAAACAAACGTTTAACCTACTTTTAATTAAAACTGTCAAGGTTGAAAACCAGGACAAAAATCTATGAATATACTATCATTTTACCTACAAACGTGAGGGATAGACAATTAGCTATATCTACTTTACAAGGAAATAAAACAACGAGAATTACGACTCAACCCATCACTGAATTCTGAAAATCAATGTAAACATCACTAGGACACCTGAATGTCAAATGCATTCATCATTGAATTGTAAGAATTATTCAGAATATGACTCATTCAACATATTTGTATAACTTAGGCACGGATCTCGTAAAATATTTTGCGACGCCGGTCGTTTGGTACATATTAGTTTAACGATCCGGTTAAAATTATCTTAACACGCATCTTATGGGATGGTTTAATGTTCATTATGTAATCATTTTATCGTTCATAAGTAGAGATGCTATTTGGAGATTAAAGATATTATAGCTCTCTGTAGGTAATAGAACAATTACTCTACTTAATGGTCGACAGTTGACCCAAAGGTTGGATTTTTTTTAAATTATTAATTATGTCTTGATTGCAATAAAACTTCGGTCTAATGCTCGGTCTAAAACTCAGTCGGGCTAATATCGGATAAATACTTGATCTTTGTATAGTAAGTTCAACTCAGTCGTGCGCGCGGCCTTATGTGTGGGTAACCCTTGTACATATTCAGTGACTTTGTGTGCGTGACAAGAGGTACAGTCGGGTACAATACAGTTATTTAGGGGTTATATACGGGTGTTTAAAGAAAAACAGTTATTACGTAATTTTATGTTTATTTATTTATAATGATTATGAATCGCTACTTGAAAAATCAAATGATGAATTTTCGAATTCGCTACTCTCCAAGGTGAAATTATAAATTCTGACTCCATGTCAATTATTCTTCTTTTTTCTTTTGTACATGTCGACAAGTAGGTATTACCCCACATCCCTTCATCAATTTGACTTAAACGTTCATTTATGAGTGTCATTACTTCCGTCTTATTTTGGTCGACATTGTGCGAAGCAATAAATTTTTTAAAAATTCCCCACACATTTTGTTTACATTATTATACTAGATTATACCTCTTTTTACATTCTTAGTCCCCACTTTTATTTATTGTCCGCGTACCCCGAGCTAGAAAATATGTAAGGAGTATTTAATTCTTAGATACTGTAAATGTCAATTTGAAAAGACATATGAGAAAATAATGAAAAACTATATTTAATAATAAAAAGCTTTGAATGTTGTTTCATTTTTTTTACCTGACTCCTTAATAATTTCTACGTGAATACCTAACTAGTATTTTCGTAAACGACTGTACCCATAACAAAAAGCGATAAGAACACGTCATGCTCGGACGACGTCACTGTCACACAAATGAAAGTTGTATATTTACAAGCCGACGCACACATAGGGCCGCGCGCAAATCTGAGTTGAACTATCTATAATTTGCTACACCATACTGATTTACAAACTATCGGCCTACTAAAAAGTTGCAGTGTGCGGGTTCTCTAAATATTATGAAGTTCCTCACACACATATATTTTTAGAGATTAAAAGAAATAATGATTTTAAGACCATATGTGTCCTCTTAAAATAATAATGAGCTACAAAAGAATCATGTGATGTCATTGATCGGACGATAATAAGTACAAATTGTGTTACTACTTTGGAAATGATCGAAACAATGGCGTCATGTCTCGAAACAGCTGATGATAAAGCTTTTTGGAAACGCTTCAAAGCCCATTGGTATTACTTAATACACCAATATATCTATTAGATGTGGATGTGGACACTTATTTATGGATATATATATGGATACATATATATATCCATAAATATGAGTCCATGAGGTATGGACTAAGAAAATAGTCCTGCTGCAATAAATGCTATAATATTGATTGTTTAGAAAATAATATGAAGAAAGCTACTTCATGTATTACGCCACTGAAGTAATAGTCTATACTCTGTACTAATATAATAAAGTTGAGACATTATTTGTTCGTTTGTACCCTAAAGACTCCATTACTACTGGACTGATTTCAAAAACTCTTTCGCTATTGAGATGCTAGACTATTCCCGAGTAACACAGGCTATATTTTATTCGGGTATGAGCAGAAGTTGGCTAGTCAGTAAATAAGCTTCAAGTGTTTTGGGTTCATATCCATTTCCACATCAAATTGTTGAAACAAATATTGGTCTCTAAATATTTACTTCACCAAAATGTCAATGTCGTACATAATGTAAGCTTGGATATAAAAATAGCACGTAGCATTGGACAGTACATGATATTGTCGTTTACTATGCTCTTACAACTTGCGTGGGCAGGTAAACAAGAGACGTAATCATTATTTAAGAAGTCACTGACATAGTTGTTCACGATGTGACAAGGTGCAAAGATACTAACATCTACTAGAGTTTCTTAAATTATTTCAAATCGGCGATTTGACGACTGAAAATAATTTAGTTATCGTTATAGTGAAATGGTGCAACTCACCGTAGAGGTGTTTGGGTGTTTTTACCAATTTCGACCTTCTTTCAAAAAGACTGCATCATAGACCACATCATGTGTAAATAGGAGGAATAATCTTTTTACTTTTGTAATATTGAGATCTAATACCTAATCTATATTGCTTTTAGTACTCAGCTTCATTGATATGAATATAGCTAGGTGTCAACGTAATTAACACAACGTTGCTATCACCATACATTATGAAACTACCGTACTAGGTATTCACTATAGTATCACCTGAATCCAAACAGATTTAGCAGGTCCGCATAAATCCCACTGATCGTTATTTAGTTAGGCTCAGTTGATTTTGAATAGTCGCCGGGTTTCACATTAATTGTATCCGAGTCGTTTCACCCGGCTGGCTGACCATAACTAACCCAGCCCAAGGCTTTAAATAACAGATTCAATAGATACAGACTTCAATAGCTATTGAAAATATACTGCGGATACTGTATTGTAAATGTTCAATGTAAAAGATTAAATAAATGTGCTAGATTTGCTTACAATGCACAATTTGGTTTTGTGTCTAAAACAACTTTATAAACTTTGCGAGCTTTTCTGCTAGTCTAGTTTGAAATCATCTGGTATTTTTGAAAAGTTCTTCAACTACTGCCAAATAGGGATAAATGTAGTGTATTACCAGGTATTGGTATCTGGTCCAAAAATCTGAAGCCCGGACTATTTACTTTATTCAAATAAAATAAATTGAAATTGTGTTGTTTTACGACCGTAATGTAAGAAGTTAAATAAGTAACAATTAATAATTCTTAAGTTACTGTTGTATATTTAAGTACCGGTACAGAACCATAACCAAACAGAAAAAACATAAACAAATAAACACAAACCTGTCAAAAATAAAGCCACTGAACCACTAAAAAAAAACACTTCACGAAAAACAATCGATTAAATCGATTCCATCGTAAAATAATTTTCATTCGAATAATTCGTATTCGTATCGACTGCACTGCGTTCGTTCACTTACTAGCCGTGGTCGAAGCCAAACACTAATATTATTATTAACCGTATGTCGTAACAGGTGACATCATTTGGTGAAACATCACAATATATGGACTAGCTCACTGTCAAGGCCACGCCTTTGCGGGAGATGACAGAACTGTCAAGTTATTTGTTGACTTTGTATGCAGCTATCAGTCATGTTGCTAATGAGTTGTGATAACAGACCATAATTTGAGTAACATCCCAAGTTATATCAAAGTTTTCAAAGGGAATTTAACGATCACCACAGCTTTTAAACTATGTAGCAATTTCCTAAATCAACGTTGCATGTCCCAAAAATATCTTGTCGCGAGGCTACTTAGTCATATTTACAGCTGAAAATAGTGACAAATTACAGTGAATCTGTTCGAGTCACAGTAACCTAGTTCTTTCACTCGACACCTACGACCAAAACGATATAAACAGCTGATGGCACAGCTTCGTAACTCATCGAACTAAATTCTAGTTTTGTTTATAAGGCAGCTATCCGGGCAATTTTGAATGAAAATATATTTGAAATATACTCTAAACCAATTTGTATCACGCGATAGTGGATCTATATTTACCAGCGACTACGTCAGTAGGAATTTGGGTCTGTTATTTTTGATCAATGGCGTATATACTGTGAACACTTACCCTGAGGCCTTCCTCCATGGTCTCCAGACTGTCGTCAGGTAGGTCCGATAAGCGCGTTTGTACATCCCTTATCTCTTCTAGCAGTGTTTCTATATCGTTAGATAATTCATCCTGAGAACACACGCTTTGATTAGCAAATCACTCTGTCGCACTAGAGCGATATGGAGCCAAAAGTTTCTGGTTGTTCGTTTAAAGTGAAGATTTGGATTTTCTTTCATGCAAAGGAATTGATTTTTAAGAATGAATTGTTATTTGCACAACACTTGTTTTGGCACGCAACAATACAATTCATGAGGTGCACGAGATAATAAGATTATTAATAAACGTGCATCCTGTAGTGTTTAAAATGTAAAACAACATGCACTATCTGTTGACGTGGGCAGTGGAAGCAAATCACGATTAAATACATCTCTGGACCAATAGTTTTGGATAAAAGCCAGAACATAAATTACGGGTTCGCATACTCGAGGAAATGAATGTAGGCATTCATTACGAATAAAGCTAAAATTTATGCGCAGCCGCTACATAGCGGAATGAGCGCAGTAACAAAATTAACTTCAGCACATAAACATTAGCGGCGTTATTATTTAATACCAAGATTCCAACTGTAAAGATCTTTCAGTAACAGTATACGCAAACTAAAACGTGAACTTGCAGATAATCCAAATCTTCACCCAATCCATAACTTCTATTGTGAATTGTTTCTAAACTTTTGACTTCATATCGACTAAACATTTCAAAGGGTAACACAGTCCACGTGATCATTCCAATGGACTTACATGTTAGGAGCACAATACAACAACAAAACAATATAAAAAAAAAAACTCAAATTAGTTCATAACAACAATGTTGGCATGACATGCGAACTCAAGTCTGCAAACGGGACGTTAAGGGAGCTATTGATAAGAAGCTGGTCAGTCTGGACTCAAGTGCCCGGTACCGATGTCGCGTGATATTATAGTGACATTCGAAAATAGCAAGTTCTTATAAAGACTTTCAATCAAGACAAAAGATTTTGAAGAGGTGTTTTTCAAATCTCAATAATGTTGAAGCTAAAGGGGGTTTAATCCTTTAAAAAATCATACGAAAACCAAAAAAAAAAACAATTAAAACCTAATGCAGGTCGTACAAAATCTCAATAGTATTAAATCATATGTAGATACCCCGTTAGCTACAAATTGTTGTTAGTTTCGTTTTGTCAATAGCAGCGTGGTGAAGCGTGTGCCATTCACATCGATAAGCACTCGGAACGTATTCGGTACGGAACACTTGACATGAGGATAATACATGATATCCTATGTTTCAACCAGAACTTAGTTCGGGTATCATTTCAAAATCACTGGACAAAAACTAATTTCAATAAGACATTCAATTAAATGCAGGAATTGTCAAAGAACCATTCATTAAATTTTTGAGAGTGGTCTTGCATTCTAAACTACTGACATTCATAATGTAGCAAAATAACATGACTGACCTTAGCAAAATTCTCAAAATAAATTGCAGACTTTGTCAAAGTTCTTTGTGAAAATAATTAAGATTGCAGACTTTGGAGTCTTGTTTGTTCTTGGGTGTACATACAGACTCTAAAACTTCTGTCTTATAAGCGGCAACAGTCTATCGTCTCGTAGTAGCCAAATTTTGACGGGGGTACACTAATCATCATAAAATAATAATAAAAACAAACTATTATCACGTGTAAATAAAACAATGCACGTTATTTTAAAGTTTATTACAATAAAATATCAGATGACTGACAAAGACTAGAGAGTATTCAAATCTGACTAGAGATGACTAGAATATTATAATTCACACAATACAAAAATTAACGACTAATCAAATGCGTCACTATACTACTGTAATAATTTACAGTGCACGCCAAAATGTGGCACTACAAGACGAGCTGCGGCGTGGCTAAATACATCACAATACAGAGCTTCGCAACATGTGAAATTAAGAATTTAGTTATTATATCATGCCAAACATAAAGTATATATTTAAAAATCGTACAATACGACTGTGGGTCAGTCACCTTTGCGGTCCTCAGTGGTGTCTCCTCCGGCTCCTGTTTGGATGAGGATGGGGCTGGTGCTATGGGTAGGGTGGTTAGTATATCCTCCCTAGACACAGGTTCATCTACAGCGTCATCAACAACTGGTGTCTCGACGCTCAAGTACGATGATTTGTCTTTCCAACTACATATGCCACCGGGAAGGTCCATGGATATGTAGTCGGGGTCATAAGGCGAACCAGATGCATCTTTTGGCTCTTCGCCTTCAGAGGAGTGACCAGAGCTGCCACCCTGGTCTCTATCTTTATCATTTTGATCGTCTATTTTAATTTCCGTAGTGTCAACAGTGGAAGTTTTAGTTTTACGAGCCAATGAAAGGAAGTATTGGCATTCAGCGTCGTGATATAAATGTTTTTCAGGCCAAAATGAATTATCATTGATTATATTTTCTTCGACGCTAATGCCTTCATCGATATGAGGTTCATCAAAGTGTACGTGACTTATTGTTCTTTCTACAGAGTTACGTTCTCCTAAAAGTTTTTCCGCATCATGTACATTGTGTTTGTCCGTCCAAAAGTTATCCGCTTTTAGATTTGTGAGATTGTTAGTAATGGTTTCAGTGTTAGAAAGTGGGACAACGGTTACAATATCAGCTGTTTCCTTTTCCGAGATGCTTTGTTTTGTCGGTTTAATGTTATCTTGTTGGGGTTCTTCTGCTCTTGTCACGTCCGAAGGTACTGATAGTTCTTGAAGTTGTTCCGTTAGAATAAATGAAGCTGCTGATTTTTTGAGAGAAACATCAGACTCAAGGGTCGTTTTCTTGGTATCTTCTGATTTTGAAACAGGTGATTCACTAGTTTTCTCTGCTTCAATGAAAGATGTAACTTTTGTGGCTATTTGATCTTTCCTCTCTTCTTTTACATCAGGTTTTTCGACCAATGGCTCAACGTTCTCTTGTTTGTCAGAGTAGGGCACAGAAGTGAGATTGTCTAATGACGTGTCAGTTTTGGTAATGCTAGTAATTTTTGTGACCTCAGTTGTAATTTGGTGTTGTTTATCTATGGTTTGCTTTATTAATGCTTCCATTTCTTCTTTTGATATAACTTTAGGTTTATCCGTCGATGCCGACACAACTTCTTGCTGAACCAGTTTACTAACATCTTGTGAGGTTATGTCTTCTTCTTGCGTGACCAACAAATTCTCCGAGTGCTCCAAAGAGTGAGTTTCGGTAATTGAAAGTGGTTCGGTGTCATCCAGCACCGAATCTATCATGCTCATACTTATGTGTTTGTCATCAAGTTCTTCAGTGTGTTTTTCTTCTAACAGTACCTCAGGTGTTTGTTCCTCTATTGGCTTAGATTCCAAAACTTCAGGATCTGGGCTAGCAAGAGAAGGGGTCATGTTATCTAGCAGCTCATCATATTGATATTCAATAGATGTTTGAGTATCAGTTAATTCTTTTGGAGAATCGTCACTGAGTGAGGAATCGTTTTCTGGTGATAACATTTCCTCTATTTCACGCTGCAAGTCAGCCATTTTGCTTTCAAGTGATTGGTCCTCGGCAATCGTATCTTCTAGCTCTTGAATTTGCGTTTCTGCTGACGGAATTTCTTCATGAACTAATTGTGTGGAAGATTGCACGGTTTGTATATTTTCAGATTGTACATTGGTCAGCTTATCAGTGTCTTTAATTTCTATCTTATAACTTTCCGTTGGTGTATTTTGTATTTCAACAGATATAATTTCAGACGTATCCAAGCTACTAGGATCCATCTTCCAGAACTGAGCTTCAGAGAAAACTCTGTCTTTGATTGGTGTCTGAACAGACTCAGGTGTTGAAGCAGGAGTATCCACCTTCTTTTTCTGTGATTTGGACAGTACTTTAGGTATAGGTATTGCTTCTTGTTCTGAAGAAGTAATTTCTGCAGGGGATGAAGGCTCAGTGGCATATGCTATTTCTGAAGGCTTTTTGTCTTTCTTTTTCTTTTTACTTTTCTTTTTAGGCTCAATTTGAACAGCTGAGGTAGCTGGTTTTTCTTCAATCTCCTCCTCAACTTTCGATGGTTTTAGTTCTTCAACATCTTTGGGTTGATCTATCTTTTCTTCTAGAGGTTTAACATCCTTATCTTTTGATTTGGACGAGCGTTTCTTTTTATCTTTCTTAGGTGGTTGCTTGTCTTCGTCGCTTGTGCTCGTAGCTACCACACTTATTTTAGGTTTAACATCCTTCTCCCTTGACTTTGAAGAACGGCTCTTTCGGCTTGGTTTCTTGGAGGGCTTCTCGTCCTCTGACAGACTCTGTGTTGACTCACCATCATCTGGTTTAAGGGTAGAAGTTAATGCTTCAAATCTATTTTCAGACTTTTCACGTGTTTCTCGTTTTTGTGAGGCAGTTGATTGCGAACGTGCATCTCTGGATTTTGATCTAGAACGTCTACTTCTATCCACAGTGATAAATCCTTCAGCGTCGACTGTCACTTCCGGTTTCAGATGGTCATTATCAGATTCGTCAACAAGAATCATTGGAGCTTTAGAAGGAATATGCACGGGTGCTACATGTTTTTCTTCTTCTTTATGTATTCTTTCAGGTGATGATCGTTTGGCAACTATATGTGCCCAAGATCCTATATTTTGCTCGCTACTTGAGGTTGATTGAGTGGTCTCTATAACATCCTGAATTGCGTGCACAGCTGGTGGAACAACTTGTGCCACTTCTGGTACATTTTCTGGCCTACTTTGGGGTATTTCTACGTCTGTTGGCCTTTCCGAAACTAATTGTGTATGTTCAGCGTGATCATGAAGAAGACCTTCAGCCAGAACATCAGCGTAAGTTTTCCCGTCTTCAGCTGCTTTTGCCCATACATTAACAGGGCATGGCGATTCATGCTTGGGCTTAGGTTGTTCACTAGGTACCGTCTCCGTTGGAGTCTTAACTTCCACTGACTTCTCCATTGTATCCTTTTTATCTTCTTTTTCCTTCTTCTTTTTCTTTTTATGTTTCTTTGTTTTATTTTCAACGTGTTCTTCAGATACTTCAGCAGCAGGAATTTCAACTTCTGTAAGTTTTTCAGCAGTTTCTGTAACTTGGGGTATCTTTTCTGGACTCTCTTTTTTACTTTGTAATACTGATGAATATGAAATTTGTTGTTGTTGTTGTTGTTGTTGTGTCGAAACTTCTTCTGTAACCACTTTGATAGTATCTTCCTCCATAGTAATAGGTGCAGGTGCATCTTCGACTACATCAGATCTACTCTCAGACACAGTAGTAACAGTCTGATACATGTAAGAAGGTGTGAACTCAGGTGCATCAGCCGACAATTTTGAATACAATACGGTGTTCGAATAAGAGGGTTTAAATTCGGGGATGGAGTCGATTTCAGGAAGGAGATCATGCAAGCTATGTATAGGAGATTTCTCTACACGGCTAACAGTTTCAGTTTGTGTTAGTTGTATTTCCCTAGTTTCCCTTGAATCTACACTTTCAGGTTTTGCGTCCGTAACTTTGTGCGTATCCATAACAGGTTGTGTTATTTCGGATTTCGGTAAGTTCCTAACTGATTCTAAAACTTCAGATTGTATGAATTCCGCCGAGATAGTTTCAGGCTTAGCATCGAGCGCTAGATCGACCGTAGGACCTTCAACAAATTCACTTGGATGAGGGATAGTAAAGTCATCGTGGGTATCAACAATCTCAACTTCTTCTAAGGGAGTAGGAGATGTTTCAACAATTACTGGTTCCTCAGTGACATCTTTTTCGGGGCTTGCAGATTGGACCGATTTGGGTGGTTCAGTTTCTAAAAGAAGTTCTTGTTTTTTATACTTGATTGAATTTTCGATGTCCTTAATATCACCGAAAACCACAGGCACAAGAGTTTCATTTAGGTCGTCGATAACGAAAGTTTCATATACTGGTTTAGTCCTTGTAATCGTTTCAGGTTCCTGGAGAGCTTCTTCAATCAGACTTTGAACAATTGTATGATCGTCGCTAGATTTTGGAGTTATAGAACGCACATTTTCCGTAGTAATGTCGCTTTGACTCGAGCCAATTTCAGTAGTACTTTCTGAAGCACTGACTGCTAATTCGACTTGTTGTGGTACATTTTCAGACGCGTTGGATTGTATTTCTTCAGTTTCAGAAACTTGTATAGTGCTAATAATGTCTTTAATTTCAGTATGATCAATGATTTCAAAAGTATCTTCTTCCAATGAAACTGGTTCATCTTGACTAATTTGTAGATCGGTTTTAGTCGCATCGATCATTTGTATATTTTCAATATTGTCTGGAGCTACGGAGGAGACTAACTCTGCATTTTGACTTTCAAACACTGGCACTTTAAGTTCCAATGTTGGAGTCTCAACCTCTGTACTACCATAAACTACCGAAATCGGTGTGTTGCTAAGGTCGTCAACTTCGAATGAAAGTTCTATTTTTTCCAAAGGGGCACCTTTGGTAGGCGTAGGATCCTCTGCAGCTTCATGTATTTGTTGGACTGATTCTGTGACGACACTTTCATGAGAAATGAATTCAGTAGTATGCTCAACGTCAGTTTTAGTAGAAGTAATAAGTTCATCTCTAAATTGAAGAGCAGCTACTTCTACTTCAGCAGGTGTTCTTTCATTAGCTGGTTGCTTTTGTTCTTCAACAAGATTATTCTCTTTTTCATCTAACTTCGTAGATGCTAGAACACGTTCAGCATCTTGGATTTCATGGTAACTGTGGCGTAATGGCTCGAGTATATGTTCCGCAACTTGCTGATCTTGCGATGAAACTGTCTCAACAGTTTCAGATAATATTTCTGAAGCTGGAGTAATATCAGCTGCTTCCGGCATTTCAATTTCTTGCACAGATGTCCGTGTGGAAGCCAATAATACTTCAGCATCGTTCAACTCATGATAACTGAATCTTGGAACCTCGTAAATAGGTTGTATGGCCTGCACCGGCTCTGGGTCCACAACTGGAATATTCTCAATAACTTGACCTTCTATATCACCATTACCAATAAAGGATTCATTGTTGCTTATGTGATTCTCCATCTTTTGCACGTTGTCAGTGATTGGCTCAGAAATAATATCGACGTCCTCAATATTTGCAGCTTTTTCTTCCTCTTCGATTGCCAAGGTTGGTTCAGTGCTAGCTTCCCTTGATTTAGATTTTATAGTAGCCAACAAATACTCTGCATCCGAAATTTCTTGATAGCTCACACGAGGCGTTTCAGCTATTAAATGGCTGGGCTCTTTGACCTTTCCATCTGACAAAGTTTCAAGTAAAATGTTTTCTTTCACAACAGTTTTCGTTTGTTCTTCTATTGCTTCAGTTGTTTTAATCGTAGTAGCTAAGAGTTTTTCAGCATCAGTTATTTCCTGGTAGCTTATAGAAGGGACTTGGCTTACAAGCTCGAGCTTTGGTGTTTGAGCTTTTTCTATATTTACATCAGTTGTAATTGAATTTAATTTGTCCTCCGTAATTATTGTACTGGTTGACTCAACCAAACTAGATCGCGTATTTTCAAGAGCAAGACGTCTTTCGGCGTCAAATATTTCGTGATAACTCTGGCGCGGAATCTCCTCAAATGAATATTGCGGTTTTCCATCCTTATATTGTTCACTAGTTTGAAGGGATTCATTATCAGCAACCTCATGCTCTAATGACTTTGTAACTAAACTTTCGGCTGAAATCAGATCAACAGAATGCTCGGAGACAGTCTTTATTGTAGTTGTTTTATCAGAAGTGTTTGAAACAACGGTATCTTGCGTGATTAAAGCAATTTCGGTTTGTTTCACTTCATCTGGTTTTATGAATTGAACGTTTGAATCAGTAATGTCCGATTCAACATTACCGATGATCAATTCTGTTTGAGGCTTAACTTGAGATGCATAGATTAATTCAGCGTCTCTAAGTTCATGATAACTTAGCCTAGGTGCTTCTTCTCTTAGAGGAGAAACTCTCTTAACCTCTTCTTCTTTAGAAACTTGTTCAGTATGTACTACTGACAAATCTAAAGCCTGACTTCCATCTGCAGTTAAAACAGTTCTTGAGACACGCAAAGAAGAATCTGTTTTTGCATCTGGAGATATGTCAGACACTTCTGGTGCAGTACAAATATTGGAGGCTAAGGTTATTTCAGCATCTTTAATTTCTTGGTAATTTACTCTAGGCTTTTCTTCATTTGTTAGTGAAATAAATGTAGGCTCTGCTGTTACGTCATTTGCTGATTCAGGTGATGTTTGTTTATTTAAAACCTCACTTATATCTGTTGGCGCCTCCAAGCTTAGTTGATCAGTTTTTATTACTTCTTTTACACTTGGTACAGAAGCATCAACTTCATCTACGAGTTTCTGTGTTTCCACTTTGATAAAATCAGCAGTTTGTTCGATATCGTATCTTGTGGATGTCTCAATTTCAAGTGTTTTAAGCAAGTCATGTTGAATTTTGTCTGGGATCTGTTCGGTCGCTGCCAATGTTTCCGGAACAAGAATTGGGTTTTCAGTAACGGAAGAATCCAAACCGATTTCATAATCCTTTGTCCCTTGCTGACCAACTTCTGGTGATTTCTCTTCAATGTCGGAACCTTTAACAGGTTCCACAGACACGAAATCATCAGATTTATATTCCTGATGTTCAACCTCGATATTCATATCAGTATTCTGAGAATCTCTTTGACTTATCATTAACTGAGAATAATCATAGTCCAGGTTATAAGTGTCTAAATTTTCTGAATATGACTTGACTTCGTTGACTAACTCTTGATACGGTATGTTCGAATGTTTTTCCTTGATTCTCTTTTCAGTGGATGTTCTGTTGCGATCTTGAACTGAACCGAAAATGGCTTCTTCAAGAATATCGGAGAAATCTTCCTCAGATAACGGTTTCTCAGGTTTAGTGATCGAACTTTCGTCCAGCTTCAGACCATGTTGAATCTGTTCAGAACCAGTACTTTGTTTCTCTTGATGGACTTGAACATAATCTGTTGTTTTAGATTCCTCATCCGATTGAAGTACTGAAGTCTTAACTTCTTCAACGTGAATCTCTTGTTCCACAGTTTTCATAACATTATCTTTTGGTGTCATTTCAAGTTCTTCTGTTTCTGGAAGTTTCGTTTCAGAACTAAGTATTTTTTCTTCATCGATTAACTTCTCCGTTATAATCTTACTGTCTAAAAGATTATCACTAACATTAATGGAAGACTTTTCATCAGTGATTTTGTTAGTTATCGTTTGTTCACTTAAAGCTACATTCTCTTCGATAGACTGAGGTTCTTCTAACGAGTTACTCTTACTCCTAAATACTTTCACTGTCCTGATAGGAGGGAGCTTTTTCTCTTCATGTGTGATTAAGTATATAGTACGAGTTTCAACATCTTGAGTGATAGGTTCATAATGTGTTATCTCTTCGACAATGTTATATGACCCTTCTTTCAGAACGTCAGGCGAAAAGAACTTATCGTTATTGTTCTGCTCGTTAGCTGGACTAGTCACAGGTGTCACCAACTTTTTATCTTCTTCAATTACAGTTTTTTCTACTTTATCACTTTCGGATTTTTCTACCGTTGATTTTTCTATATGAACCTCACTTGTAGAAGATTCCAATTTGTTGATAGTACGCTCTTCCTCCAATAACAAATTCGAGGCTTCTTGCAGTATGGTCACTTGGTTAGCTACAAATGCAGTTTCAGTAGAAGTTAAGTCCATTTCGGGCTTGCTGATTGGTTCAAAAGTTGTTTCAATAGCTCCTTCTTCTTCTTCCAAAAGTTCGTTCCAATCAATATGTTCAATAGGCTGAACATTTTCAATGTCATCATCGGGTGACTTATTATAGTCACTTGCTTTTGAAGTTAACTCGAGTTGAATTTCAGTTTCTTCTTTAGATTCCGTAGCTACCACCTTTGCTTGATCCTGTTTGCCTTTGGGTTTTGGCGTCTTCTCTTTAGGCTTCTTTTTAGATCCTTCAGAACGTTCAATTTCCTTAAGAGCCTTCTCGATATCGTCATCGTCAATCTTTTGTTTCTTTGATTTTTTCTTTTTATGCGATTTAACCTCTTCAAAGGCGGGCTCGTCTACTTTAATTTCTTCCACGGGGGATTCATGGATAGGCAATTCTGGTTGATCCGGAAGCTCTTTTATTCCCTCTGGTTTTGTTTTACTTTTGGATTTCTTTTTGGAAGGCTTAACATCCGGAGTAGATTCTGATTCTGCAATAACTTTAGGAGTACTTTCAACTACTTCAGTGGGCTTCTCAATTTCTTTGTTTTCTACAACCGTCGACGGTTCAATTGTATCTTCTTTTACTTCAGCATGTTTACCTTTCTTAGATTTTTTCTTCTTTTGTGGTTTCTGTTCCTCAACCTGTTCCACCAGATTTGGTATTTCTGTAACAACTGGTTCTATGACCGATGTTTTAAATTGTTCGTCAATAATTTCAACTACTTCAGCAGCTTCCAAGGGTATTGGTTCTGGGGTCTTTTCATGTTTCTTTGGCTTCTTTTTCTTTTTATTTTTAGATGAACTATCATCTGATTTAACAGTGTCGTGTTTTGGTTCCAAAGGAATTTGTTCTATCGGTTGCAGCTCTTTCTGCACAAACTCTGTTTGCTCTATCTGTGCAGCATCCTGTTTGTTTGACTCTATTTGTTCACGTGACATCGGCAAGGATTCCAGCTGCGGTTCGCTAGGTAACAAGGTGGTTTTCGTTTCTTCTGATCCAAGTTGTGACCACTCAAGCTGCACTGGCTCTACTTGCACCAGTTCTGAATCTTTAGATTCTAACTCAGTTGGTTCTGGTTGTTCGATTTCTGTGTCAAATTGTTGGAATTTTACATCCAGTTGTTCTAGAACCGGTTTTTCTTGTTCCACTTGTACATTTTCATGCACTTTTTGTTCTTGTTGAATCTGTTCAGATTCTTTAACTATAAACTCTGCGATGTTTGCTTCAGTTTTACCCTTATTCTTATTAGATTTCTTTTTATTTTTAGAAGCTTTTGTGTTTAATTGCTCTTGATCAATCTTTGTCTGTACTGACAAAAGTTCATGTTCTTTAGTTTCTGTAGCTTCTACGATTTCTTGTGTTTGCTGTGTAGCAATTGTCTCAGTTACAGAAATCGTACTGATGACTTCTCTCTCTACTTTTGCAGGAGTGTGCTCCTGTAAAGTTTGACTATTTCCAACAACTTTTTTCTGAGAAGCTATTAGAGTATTTTTAAACCCTTCCTTAGATCCAATATTATCAGCTACAGAAGAGGAAATTGTAGGAAAAACTTCAAGTGAAGTTTCGGGTACTTTTTCTTCAGCACGTTCATCGACTGATGAAACAACTGGTTCCTCTATGATGTCCGACTGAGTAAGAAGTTCTAGGACTTCACGTTCGGAGGTAAGTTCAGATGTGGTATCAACAAGTGTTTGCACTGTCGAACTAGAGTCAGCAACAGAGAGAACGTCAGTTATGCTACCAGCAGAACTGCGCTCCGAATGCTCCGACTTATCCAAAGAAGGTTGTTTAGGACCCTTTTTCTTTTTCGACTTGGTTTCCTTAGTCACAACCTCAATTGGCGCGGTAGACTCAACAGTTATGAACTCAGTACTAATATCACTAGGCGGAACCGGTAATTCTTTGTGGTTTTTCTTTTTCTTAGACTTATTTTGGGCATCTGATTCCTTTACTGGTTGTTTTTTCAATTCAATCACTTCTGGTTCTTTCGGAGTTTCAATTGTAATGACCTCAGCAATGCTTTCTTTACTCTTGTCACGAGCATCTCTTGTTTTCTTCTTTTTGTTTCTTTCTAACTCTTCTATCTCTTTCAGGGCTTTTTGTATTTCATCTTCAGGAGACCTAGGTTTTTTAGGCTTTTGCTTTTTCTTGGGTTTTTTCGGTTCAACCTCTTCGATGGTGTTTTCTGGTTGAGAATCTTCTGCGACTATCTCAGTCACAGTCTCTACAACTGTAGCACTATGCTGTAATTTTTTTGTGACTTCCTTGAAGCCAGTCTCTATGGTCGGCTCTACCAGCGCACGCACAATAGGTGTATCCCTAATGGGTTCCAATTCAACCTCTACTGGTTGCTCAGGTTCATCAAAGTCTTGAACTTCAATGACCTTTTTCATGGTCTTCTTCTTTTTCATAGCCTGAACGTCATGCGCCTTTGTTGGCCTTTTTTCTGGTGCACGCCTCTGTCTTGGCATTTCTCTAGACCTACTTCTAGGAGGTGGACGGTCAGGTTTTTCAAGTCTTTCAATCCTACCAGGCTTATCTGGTCTATCGGGTTTGAACCTAGGCGGTTCAATCTTCTCAACTTTCGATTCATATTGCTGAATCGGTGGAGATCTTTCAACGCATTCTACTACGATCTCCTTAACCAGCTCAACATGTGCAACTTGTGGTTTCGGTAAGGACGTAACGTTTTGTGTACGCGCTTGTTTGCGTAGCCCTAGCGCTAATATTTCCGCATAAGACAACTCGTGCGATTTTTGTTTCTGTATGGGGCTCATAGCCCTTTCCGATTCTACTAATTGTACAGGTTGCTCCCCCAACGGTTGATCCGGCGACGTCCCAAGAGGTTCGGGTGATTCCCGATACACGGGTGCCGGCACATCGATTGGCATCTCCCGGTACTCTACTGGGGGTTCCGCATAGTATTCGGGAACCGGTTCCGGTTCCGGACGAGAGATATATTCATCATAGTAAACGATCACGTCACCGCCATAAGGCTCACTGACACTGATAGACTCGGTCACAGGGGCGTCACTGGGCACACACGGGTCCACTTCCACTGGCACATCGCGGTGGAGGGGCGGGGAGCTAGAGCGCGAGCCGGAGCCCTTGACTATCTCGGCGTAGGTGACGCCGCCCGGCGCCCAGCAGGGCGAGCGAGGCCGGGCGGCGGACGCGGCGACGGCCAGGCGCTGGCGCCGCTCCGGCGAGCGCGGGCGCCGCGCGGACCGCGCATGCGCCGCGCTCGACGCGAGCATGGACAGAGTGGCGGCCGGCTCGTCTGCCGCCGGCATCACGAAGTACGGGTCCAGCGCGTAGATCGCTCCGGTCAGCTCTTCGATTCGCCGGCCGATTTCCTGATACGCAAGTACGGACAAACACATGATTTACAAGGGTGTCTCTCAGACGAGCGGACGTGATGAGAGGTTGAGCGAAAGGAAACGACGGTGGCTGCGATGCGTCTCGTATATTTAACGTTTCGTATTATATGCTTAAAAAAATTACAGGGACGAGATGACAAGGAATTGACTTATGAACTAAACACGGCTAGATCGCGATCTACGCGTCTCGCAGCGGTTCGGCGTCGGGACTGCCGCGCTGCACTAGAAGCTTGACTCGCTCGTTACGCGCCTGAATCTTGCTCTGGAGCGACTTGACTCGCTCGCGACACTCCTAGCGGAGGATATCAGTTCGACGTGTTAGTAGCGGGGAGGGTGAGGAGGAAGGGTGACAAAAAGAAAACATAAGATAAATAAAAGATGATCGATTCGAAGGCGGGTGAGATGAAGCGTGCCCGCCACCTGCCCGGTCGCCCTGAGAGCCTCGAGGTCGGATAAACAAAACTAGAATACTCGCTAGCCACGTACTGTCGGGGGAAGTGCGGCGCTTACCTGCTGCGTGTGGTGCGCGCGCTCGGGCTCGCGCGGGCTGTAGTTGGGCTGCGCCGCCTGCCGCAGCTGCTGCTCCGCCTGCAGCAGCTGCGCCCGCAGCCGCGCCACGTCCGCGCAGTACGCGTCCACCTGCGCCAGCGCCGCGCCCAGCGCCGCCGCCTGCGCGCCCGTCTGCGCCGCCAGCGCGTCCAGCGCCGCGCCCAGCGCCCGCGCCGCCGCCTCCACGCCCTCGGGCCCGCGGGACTGCGCCGCCACGCCGTCCGGACCGAAGTGTACCTGCGCACAGACCCGCGTGTTAGCTCTGCTCACTGCTGGCGCATACCCTGAAAAACGACATCATTCAATTGACGACGACGACGACTCACGTTGAGTTTTTCCACTGCATATGAGATCTTCGTCTTTTGCGTGGAGATATCATTTATCAATTTCTCCCTCAGGGCGAGACGATCCCTGAGAGGTTTCTTTGCATTCTGGGGTGTCTCTAGAGTCCTAGACGTCGCTTCGAGCCAATGCCCAGCGTCCTTTAATTTTCTTTCGCATCGCTCCCATTCTTCCGCTAGTTCTTGCAATAGACCGTTCTGCAAGAGAAAAAATAATTTATTAGAATCAGATTAGACTGTTTCCCGGTATTACTCTTAATAGTTGTACTGACTGTCTTCGCTAATTTCTTTTCAACGTCAACGGTCGCGTTCTCTGCTGCTTCTAGCCTAGAAGGCAAGTCACCCGGACTTGTGACCCGTTCGATTGCCTCTATCTCCTTTGCCATATCTGCTAAATTCTTGGCTTGCTGCTTACAGCTCTTGAGCGCGTTCTGTAAAACAATACATAGTTATAATATTTACAAATAATTTATTTATTTATCACAAAATGCGATATGTACCCCATATTCAGTCTGTTTCTGTTGCGCCTCCTGCAAGTCGGCCAATGGGAGTGGCCGCGCTAGGAATGCACGTTGCGTTTCAACCCAAAGTAGGACTTTCTCGAGCAGTGTGAGGAAGCGCGCGACGGCGTCGCAGGCGTCCTCCACCGCGGCCTGCCGCGCCTCCAGCTCGCTGCACACGGCCGCGAACTGCTCCGACAGCGCCGACACCGTGGACTGCACCAGCTGGCGCTCGGCGGCGTCGCGGCTGCCCTCCACGATGGCGCGGGCGTTGCGCGTGAGGCGCTCGACGCGGTCGGCCACGCCGGGCACCTCGGCGCGCGTGGCCACGAGGCGCTCGCGGTAGGGCTCGGGCGCCAGCGTGCGGTCGCGGGCCGTGAGCTCGGCCGCGCGCAGCCACGCCTGCACGTCCTCCACGTCCGTCGCGTATTCCGAGCGAGCCGTGCGGGCGCGCTTCCATTCCCTCTCCTTCTCTTCCATTGCTGCTGCTAGTGCCTCAGATGATAGTTCTAGGGAGGACAGCTCCTGCGCGACGTCCGCCGGCGCTGATCCTCCGTATCGCTTCCTGCTCTCCTCCGTGAAGTTCTTCGTGCGCTGCACCAAGTCCGACACTTCGTTTGTCAATGCGCGCACGCTATCCGCTTGGTCCTCGCCGAACACGTAGAAAGTCCTTACTTTCGCTGTCAACACTTCTATTTGCTGTCGGAGCTCGTCGATTTTCTCCGACACGCGATCGAATTCGGACACAATGTCGTCGATCTCCGCGAGCCGCGCCGCAAGAGTCTGTCGCAATCTGCAAAATAAAAGCGATATTAAAACGTACAGTTCGTACCGAACAGCACGGGATTGTGGTTAAGAGAGCGCGCGTGAGGTGTCGGTGCCAAAACGCGACGAAAATAATCCGGCGCGGCGTGACGCTGCCCGTGACGGTGCAAGGTCGCGGCGGCGCCGCTAGGCTACCTCGTCGTTCGTGCTCGTTCGCTCGCGGCGCTCCGCTCGCGTCGCCCGCCCGTCGCTCAATGAACCGTTCTCGATAGATTCGCTGGACGCATCTAATTTTAAATTCCACGCTCTAATGTTTGCACGGTGACATCATAGCGCGCGAGTTTTTTCGGTGCATTCGCCGCCGGCCAATGTTTACGTTTTGCACGCGCACGCCCGATCGCGTTTACCTTATACTAGGGTGACGCCAGCCGCGTGACCTTCGGCCGGCCGGCTACCATATGTTAACTTATAGAGAGCCGGATCGTTAGTGACAAGCATGACATGAAAAAACTCGCGAAACGGAAGCGGTTCACGTTGTAACGCAACAAAAATCATGATGAATGGCGACCGCAACCGCATGCGGCATGGCCGGCTGACGCAGCCGAGGTTTTGTTCTACGGAGCACAAAGAATATTCTTTGATGTGACAATACGTACACAATTATACAAAAGATCCCGTGGGACAGAGTCCCCAGTCGGCACTAGCACCACTGTGCGGGTGAGTCATCGCGCGCCGGTACACGTAGGCACGGCCTCATCTGTATCACATAATTCAGCAAGAGGCGCACAAGTCGCGGCCGCCCGCCGACGTAGGCACGTCCCAGTCTCCTTTAGCATAAAAATTCGTTTCGATACTGTAAAAACAGTTTGCGTCGCTTATTTTCGGACCGGTCGCGGCGCCCCTGTTTCGCGGAAGGGAACCGTGCGATTGTCTCGGGCACTCGTTTCGCAACACACAACTTCACAGAGATACACTTTCATAGCGTTATTTAACTTGTATGCAGTAACGAAAGTATTTTCTTGTTGCTAAAATGGCGTGTCGTTCTAAGTATATCCCTGTAGCCGGTTCCAGTGCAGACTGCGAGGCCGTGACCCATTAAGCGCTGCGATCGCTCGCATGCGCACTAAGCTCGGAAATAGTAGTCTGCCAGTTTGAATAACGATTACACGTCTCCCCCATGCCCTGTCGATTGTCTGGCTTTTGTTTCAGTCCAAAATGAACTTTATGTACTATGGCGTAAGTATAACATTGGCTTTTGGAAGGGCATGACATTGGGCGTTTTGGTCGCAAATGTTGTTCTCTGATTGATTCTATTCTAGTGTATAAGTGCGGAGAATCTCTCGGACACATGAAGTTGCTAAGCTTACTCCAAGAGCTTCGTAGCAAAAAAGATGTCAATCGATATGACTATGAAACATATGAAATTGAACTTTATTTCTAAGTCGAGATGAGGTAATGTACAGGTTTGAGTTCATTAGTTTAAAAACTACAGAACATGGAAACTTTTTCCCCATTTTCATTTCATCCATTTTCCACCCACCGTTCACTTTTTCACGTCAAACAATTAATAAAGAGTCAGAAATGTGTTTTAAAAGAAAAAAATAAGCATGTCGCCTGAAAAAGATCCACTGTAAATTCTCTACACGATTGTCGGTATAATTAAGTCTGCCTTTAAGGGGTGCACATTGCCGGGGCTTTCCTAAGACCCCTCTGAATATTACAGACAGACGTTATACAGGCATTTTAATATGGCACCGTCTAGCCACAGATCCATACGTTATTGCCGCATCCCTTGCATACGGAATGCGAAAATGACAGTCGCACTGCAAATTAAATGTCGATTTTTGAGTGGCGCGCAGCCAAAAACGGGCAATAAGTGCACAGGTCAATACTGTTCTGTCTCTCTCTGTCTGAACTTATGCCTGGATTTTATATTCGTAATACAGTGTGCAAGGCGTAGAAACTCGGATATGCTTAAGCTGCTTTACCTAAGTCTTAGTGACTCACGCAAATATGTATAAATAGATAAGGCTACGTTAGGCTACGAGTGACAAAGTGCCTAGGATATCTAAATTAGGAATCTAGCGTCATCTCTCAATTTAAGACCAGGATAAGTAGTAATACACGTCCTTTAGATTATATTCTTTGTGCCTTTAATTTTCACATAGTTTTATAGGTAGGTAAGGACAGCTATGTTGTCTCAAGGGAGGCACGTGCTAATAACGTCTATTACACTCGAGTTGATGTCGTCATTATAAATGTCCTTCAAGGCTCGTAGCGTGAGGTCACAATTGACAAAAACGCTATGATACATCTCAAACTTGTTTCTTTTGTACCTACGTTTTGTTAACAGCTTCAATATTTAACATCAAGTTGTCAACAGTACCTATTGAATAAGTATGTTCATAAAATCTACAATGAAAGGAACTCGTATGATCAGTCTCAGCAAATTTAAATAGAAATCAAGTTAGTCCTCTGTCTAGTCGTTTATATTTCATCTAGATATAACAATAAAATAGTTTTGAATAACAATATTTTACATACAATATAACGACCGTCATCTGACCTCCACAATCCACCTACTGACTAACATCAATTTGTATTTTTAAAGATTTTGAAATCTTATTCAGATTAGGTACCTATGTAAATTAAAATTCTAGAATTAAAGACTTACAATTTTTGGAATTCTGAAAATATTGTCTATTATAAATCAAAACTTCAGACCAGCCTGATTTTCTCTTTATTAGAAAACGTAGGTATCTCTGTCATATATCCTGCGATAGGACATTGAAAAGTATGCATCATTTCCTAACTATGTATACCTACAAGTTTTAGCACGCTACACAGCTATAGAGTGAGTTATGTCATCGTTATTTCCTGAACAGGAAGCAGGCAGGCATATTGTTCACTACTGTGACTTTATTTGTCATTAAATATAACTACACCATTATTTAGAACCACCGGTATGTTGAAATCAGGTTTCCTGTTACAAAATGGGCTTATTTTACCTTGTGATTTCAGGCACAAGTTCAGTAGGTTACATTGAAAATAAGTAGCTTATTTTATTTGCATACACTAAAAAAGTTAAGAGGCTTAAATCGGTCCCGTTTGCCCATAATATGTGAATCTCTTTTTAAAAAGAGGTATGTTTGATATATTTTTCTCTGTTATAAAAGTTACCTAATCATGTTTCTACAACTAACAAAATAAGGCTTATATCATCTAAACTTTCAGGTAACCAAGTTGTATTTTGATCCGTTTTGTATTTACTGAGAAAAATTGACATCCTTGGCGCCAAAAAAATAATGTGAACACGTGGAAATATGGTTGTTTGTGCAGCATAGAAGTGAAGTTTATGAAAGTCTGCAAGTTCATCAATCACTTTTATTGCCGTCAGCCAGGCTAGGTAAAACTGTCTTCAGCCCAAGGTTATATTACAGAAATAACTTTGCCACTGCAACTACATTTAGACAACAACATTGTACATTTTGGAAATAAAAGCTTTGTTACTACAAAATAGCTCTTAATGTAGGTTGATTGATAGAGCCAATTGTGATTTGGAAAGCTACATCACTAATTATAGTAGAAAAGCTGATCACTACTGCCAAAGACAAAAAGGAAACACTACCAATCACAAGAACAGATTCAGCTCTAAAAATAACCACCGCGGAAGTTCAGCACATACATAACGCAAATATATACTATGAAGTTGATAAACGCACATGCCGATAACAAGTCAACGACCCACCAAGCTATGTTGCCAAAGTGCGTTGGCAGAAATGTAGCAAGGGAGCTGGCACGCGACGGACCATAAACTAAGGGTATGGTTAACGCCTTTGTGTGCACTCAGCTGAACATTTTGCTATGGGAAATTGGGTCTTAAAGTTAGGAGTATGTTGCCCTTTTTGTGGTGGCTTTCACCTGATGTTATGTGATATGGATACGGAAGATGTAGTGCAATACAGAACATGATATTTTAACGTCTATAGCTGTATGGTTTGTCACAAAAAATACTGTAGTTCCTTCCTATGTAATAGAGTTTAAGTGTCCAGTGTAAGACAGCTATAAATGAGTAAAAAAATCATGTGTAAATTTGTCAAAAGTGGTCATAAAAATAATAATAAATTCAAGACCGTTACCCGAAGCGGTTTGAAGGGGAGAGCAAACTTTGCAGTTAACGGTAAAACAGCTGTTATGGTCCCATAATTATCAGTTCAACTGTATTATATAGGAAAATAAGGTGGATATAAGTAGCTAATGATTGTATTTGGGAAAGTTGCCTAACTGACTATTCTTGTTCCTTAACATGAAGTAGATAAACACATTGGCATAGGTATTATTTGCCTCAGTGCACCATAGTGCGTGGTATAGTAAAAATTCAATTCCGACAACGAGTTTTCCAAGTCCCATGTGGCGCTAAGGTTCAATTCAATTTACAGCAAATTGCTATTTATTGAAGCCGTGTACAGTAGGCCACGGTCGCCACGAACTGCACACTTGTCACTCCTTATATTTCACTGTTTAATAATGCAATAGATAATGTTTTTATTGCACTTGATAATCTTGATATCGACGGTCCTTATGTAGAGGCTACTTGTGATTCCGCTGAATCGTACAGTGCTAACTTTGATGAATGGTGACGGTTGTTTAAAAACCACTTCGTTTGCAAGGACTTTCGAAATTCATGTTCAAATTAAATATCACACATTTACATGTTTTGATTACATGCCTGCTGCTTGTATTGAATGTTAAGTTGAAGAATTTATCGAAATGAAAATCACCTCAAGTAATTTTAAATAACAAAAAGTCGGGAATCAATTTAAAAGTTACAAAACGCCAACTCCCCCAGTACCATTGTTGAACAGTAAACAAATTGATTTCCCGGTACCCAAACTCAAATTAAACGGGTTTTCCATGCGTCACACAACGACCCCTCCAAACCGCTACAACGCGTTTATAAGCTATCCAAAAGGGGTTAGGGGCTGAAACGGCCCTGCCCTACCCTACAGAGAACATTATCATACCAAACTGTTCAATATGTCCGCTAACCCTCGTCTAGACATAATTAAAGCCATGACTTCATTGATTTACAAAGTCACATGGTGTTCTTGAATCAAGGTTGCGGTCCGCGCAATCCATCAAGACGTTATGCTCAGTAAATCTGGTTATTTCTAGTGTCAAGGTCAAAGTTATGTCGGATTTAGGCTTCTGTTCAGTGTAGCGGAAATTGAGGCGCTTAGGTTTTAGCCAATTTTGTTTGGAATACGTTTATGCAGTGGGATCTATGGTGAAACCTTCAGAATCGGGATCTTTAAATCCAGGAAAGGCGATTAATTAAAATTAATTCTTAAGGACTCTCGAATAATAAGACAATATACATTATACAATGATTTTCAGACATTGTTGCTTAGAAGAAACGTATTTAGGTACTGCGTACTTCCCTAGTGACCCAATTTTAGTAATGGTACTACATAATGCGTAATTGTGTCATCTGAGAACAAGACTGCGCAATAAATGCATCTCTCTTTCTTTCAAAACGCAAATAAATCGAGAAAAATGACACAAGGATATTGGAATGCCAGAGGAGGGAGAGTTTTCCTAGAATTCGGCAGATGAGATAATTTCAACACTCTTGCACCTACAAACACTGTAGCTACAATATTCGTGACAATAAATAAAACATGTAGGTATAGTCGTTTACAAATCGACCCGAATACTAAATAAGCTTATGACGTCACTTCACTTAGATCTAAGGGTTATTTTAATAAACTACGAGATTTTTTAGCAAGCGATGATATCATAGTAGACGGTACAACATTTACATATTTAAAGTGTACTCTAATGACTTGAGTGTAAAGTCTACAATACATTGAAGATTATTTTCGCAAAAGCGGAATCATTTTAAGATCCTGTGTCATGATTGCGTAACGCGAATATTTGTACGGGGCCACTCTTTTTTACAATTTTATTGCGTTTTCCGTCTTTTCTGTGATATTTGAATATTTTCATTAGACAGGTAGATTGTAATATTACGGTCGTGTAAATTGGCAAGTTACGCTGATGTTTATTTGGTTATACAATTTTAGCTGTTACGTTTTTATTAGTAGAATCCATTACTACTAATAGCAACTTTATTGTATGAACGTAAAGATAGTAGTTTATATTAGCATCACGCCCTCTTTCATCTACAACTATTTTCCCATCATCATTATTAACGTTATGAACATGTAATTTAAATTCTTCTTTGTTTATATCTGTACCTACATCTACATTAAATACTGCAACAACTAGAGCGAGATTTATAAAAATAAATGATTTTTCTAGAACATTCCTGTGCGGTAAATCAGTGGGGTATTATTGGTGTTCATGCAGCCGACATGTGGTCATGGCGACATGGTTTTATTCTGTTGCGCTAATAAAATCTATTTTATTTTTAAGCTGGCTGGGCTTAGCTATGGGGCACTCGAATTTTTCAACGTAGAGAATTTTCAGGTTTAATTATAAATTAAGTTTGGCGTTCAGTGCTTTGACTATATGAAGGTTTTCACTGTGTTAAGGATTAAACTGATGTAGCATTTATGTTATATAGGTAAAATTGTTCTTTTACCTTGACAACATGTGCCCTAATTAACAAAAATTTCGTTCCTATAATTCTCCTCATTTATTTAAGGAATTATAATTGGTCGTTTGAGTTATTTTGTTTACAATTTTAGCGTAACCTTAGCAACACGCAACTGCATCATCTGAATTTCATTATGTTGCTTTAGTTTCTCTACATTCTTTCACGATATATTATTTTGTCTTTTTATTTACTTTATTGGCTAAATCCGTTGCCCCAATTAATTTAACCTTTATTTTTTGTTTTATGCCAAGACTGTGGACTGAGTTTGTGTGCTATAAGTGTTTTATGTTACTGAACCCACGCGTTCATTCATTATGTTTATAATTCCGCTGCATTTGCGCATCCATAATACTTAGTATTCCTTTCAGATCTTCCACACCCTACAGCGTTGTTAATACGTCGAACTGGCTGCCAATTAAGACAGAATTGATTAACGTTGCATCGCCCTTGACTGCACCATACATACCTTGTATTAGGGCCATATTCAAAAAAATTGTATATTAAAACGTCCAACAGAGTTATTCTTTTTTAAAGGATAGCTACTAGCTAATTACTCTTAAAACAGAATAAACATTTATTTCAGCATTATGAAAAACAAAAATAACGCCCCATAATCCTCAATGAATGATTAATTTTAAAAGAAAACTACAACGTAGAACATTTGTTTTCATATAAGCAATGCGTGTCCACATTCTTGGCGCGACATTTAGAAAACATTTTATTATTCAATATTAGTATTTTAACTGACAAATAATTGATTTCTTAGTAGAGCATTGTGGAACCTGAAGGAATTTGCTAAAATTATCATGAAATATAACACGCAGAATTCAGGAATAATTAATTAAAGCAAGTCTTGATTTAACTTCATTTCTGTTATTCCTGTCTGTTACATTAGTCATTTTAATATTTTTGTAGTAGTTATCAAAATTATTTTACCTAAAACATTAGCAACTGAACTGTCAAAAGAATCGACGAATCAAAAATGTTCGGTTATTTTGTTAAGCGCAACAAGCACGAAATATTGTGGCGCAGTGATTATTCGACAGTTAAAAGTTACTTATTACTGTGAGACTTTTAAAGTATCGGTAAGTACTTTTACTGTTTTATAACTCAGCTTAGAATAAATGTGTATTGACACTATCACTGTACTATACAAGTTTCGTATAAAGTAAGAATTAGCATTGAAAAAGAGATTTTTTTAGATTAGACACAAGCAATTTATTCATATCGGTTATCATATCGATTACTTTTTTCTGTGACGTAACAGATATGAACGGTTAAGGTTTGTTCACAGTGTACGTACCGAGATAAAAACGTATTTAATCAAACCTACCACTTTTCTTTTTATTTTATAATTTTATAAAGGTATCTTTACGAAAAGTCGACATGAACAGAGTAAATAAAAATCAATCCACTAATAAAATATAAAACTCGAAAATGTTTTCTATCGATATACATTTTTACAATCGATATTTGCAGGTAACATCATGTATTATAATGGGATAAGTTTGGGATAGTTACCTACCTACGAATGGCTTTAGTTCGGGTATAAGAATTGCTGTGGGGTTTGTTTTAGAATATTTAATATTTATGTATTAAGGTTTTCTTTTCTTCACAGGCAATATGCCACTAACACCAGGTGGACGACAGCGAAATTATAGAGAACAATTCGAATACTACTATCTACTTATTTTCTTTTAAAAGTGCGTCGTTATATACTGACCCTAATAATTCGTCTCTGTTACTTTTCCGTTATAACAATATAGCTTTCCTATCTGTTTCATATCTGTTTTTTACAATTTTTATGAAAACGACCCATTACCAATTACGTATCATCTGGACCGATAACGCCGTCATCAAGCAATAATTTACTTTAAAATCGAACCCAAAGAGTATAATTTGGCTTACCAGTATTAATACTGGCAGATAATAATTTTGGCAAAACTTCTTCAGGTTTTTAAAACAATTTGGTATGCTTTCATTGCAGGCTTTATTGCTGTTTAATAAAGTTTATTTTGGCGTTTATATGTGCTAAATATAATTTTGCGATCTCGTCTGGGCTTCGCATGTTTGTCGATGTTTGGAAAAGAATTTTAATGTTGGGGAAACGAAATTAAACCCCGCGAATGGGATTGTGATTTCTGTTAGTGTCGATTTATTTAACGCAAACGAGAACGTTAATGAGATTCTAATTAATGTTCAGATTTAATTGATGGTTGAAGCGACCGGCATAAACTGAAGGTTGTTTAAAAAAATGGTTGGCTTCCTCAGTGATCACGTGAAATCTTGTCTAAAAAAACGTAAATATGGGCCAAATGTGCCATTCAACACGTACAGATCTAAAAGCTATCCATCAACATTTCAACGCAGGAAACAAAAGTCCAAAAAAGTTGCCAAATATTAAACTAAGAAACACAGAATGTAAGACGCCAAGACTTTTTTAACCATCTATATCCGTTGATGATGAAACAGAGGCAAGCGAATCTGTGTTCTATGTCGAAGGTGAAAAGGTCTAGAATGATGTTTTTGAAGGAATAACAAATATTTTTGTTTTGAATTCAAGAGTGGCAGCCGTCAGCTAGTTGATGTTATGCCAGAAGTTTTCTTCCGGAATTCATTGGCAGGGTTCGACGGAGAACTGGCCTAGTTTCCGAGATAAGGTTTTTTTATGTAATGTTCAGTGAAAGCCCAGCTTTTGAGAAAGTTTTTTTTACATCTCTGTGGGGAACTGAAAGTGTACAGTATTTATGTTTTTATTACATAAGTGTGCCAATGAACTATTTAATGTTTTATTTTAAGAACGTAATGATAATGGTTTTCACGGAAATTAATGAAGTTTTATGTGAACAACTGGTCTTTAGTCTGTGTCTCGTTAGACTGGTAATTATTACTACTTTTGCCCGCGGCTTTGCTCCCGTCAACTGACTTCTCTACTTTACCCTATTTTTTTTTCATAAGATCCTTCTCCTGACAATAACAAACACAACAAAAAAGAATTAGCCAAATTGGTCCAGGTGTTGTTGAGTTATGCGCTTACCAACACATTTTGCGATTCATTTTTATATTATAAGAAGATAAGTAATGATATTTTGTTTACCGAAAATTCAACAATGCCTGGCTAGCTTCCATTTGAAATCAGGCAGCAGATTTAACTTTAGCTTACGGATAATATACATAGATATGTAATCCTATAAGTGTAGCAAGTGTACCGTCATAAGTCATAACTTAGCCTATATCTGTCAATTGCCGTCAATCGACCAGCTGGAAGCCTATTAAGTGTAAGCAACTGGTGTCTACTTTTAAGGCTGTCTGTAGTTTATGTAAAGTAAAAACCATTTGATAAGTAAATAAGAACTTCATATGTCTTATTGCCGACTTTACATCGATACGACATATTCGATTGTCTTATCTGACGTGTTCACTTGATGCAGCAATAGGTATTATGCAGTTAAACTCATTGTAGTACCTAAATACAGTTACTTAAGCTATTTAAAATTTAAAAATTAAGCCACTGGTAATGTCCTTTTTAAGTATTTTGGGCATCCGAAATTAGTAACTTCTAAGGAAAAAAGACAACATTATTAACTGCTGATCTCATAGTTGTTCTTGTTGTCATTTGTTAACTTCAGCGTTATTGATTCTCATATTAAAAATATAAAATGTCGAGAAGACTATCGAACACAACAAGAGGTAAAGTTGGCATTAAACAGCTTATTTCCTTAACAAATCTTTGTTTTAGCAAGCAACTCCTATTTGCATCGCAAGGTCAAATCTAACGTTTTGTTTTTAAGCTTTCCTGCGAATCTACCGATCACAGTTTGACGAGTATTTCAGCACGAGTCGAGTAAACACAGATTAATGCAATTCTGTTGGTTTTGGCACCTCACGGGACACGGCGAATTATAATTGCGAATAATAATTGCAATAATACGGATGGACAATAAACCTTACCTTTCGTGATGTAATGCTGAAAGTTACGCATGCAGCATGCATTTTGAAGAATTAAAATTGTTTTTGCCTAATTTTTGAGCTGGATTTCAGATGGATATCACTAGTGCTGCCATCTTTTGGAAGTTTCAGACTATTTCTGTTATCTGTTTAATTCTGGACATGTATCTATGTTTTCCGAACAAGCTACTTTACTATTCATATTCTCATGGGCAGTCATTCAATTAAGAACTCTTGCAATTACTTAGTTACCCAAAAAAATAACCTAAGCTTCAAAATCAAGCTTTTTACCAAATTCAACATGGGAATCGAACCCAGAACCAGCTTTCTAGTAACACCCCAAATAACTAACACTTACAAAAAGCCACACACACACACACACACACCTACATACAATCACACACACAAAACTTACTTCTCGTAAGCTTCAACGAGTTCCTTGACGTTTCTCTCGGTGTCATTGGCGGCGTCCTTAGAGTGCGGCTTCAAGATGTTGACCACGAAATCTGCGTGCTCTAGCAGCTCGTCGCGACTGTCTTCTAAGCTTGATACTTCGCTTTGGAGTTCCTGAGAGGAAGATATGGTGATGGTTAGTAAAATTGGATATAGATATTCCTGTGGGCTCGATATTGAAGACTAGCTTCCTCTAGGTTCCACCGGCATCACGTGGTAACTACTTCGCGGACCTGTAGCTATACTATACTGTACTGAAAGATTTTTTCAGTAAAACTCGTCAGGGTTGTGAAATTTCGACTGATGTTTAAAAAGAAAATACTATTTTATAACGACACACCAAATCTTTTTGTAATTATATATTTGAGGTCACGGAAATCCATCTTTCATGTGATGCTTTCTACAAAGAAAAACCTCTTATTTCAATAACACATACTCATTCTCAAGAGAATGAAAGCCTCAGTAGGCTGTAATTTTACATAGGTACTTAATTTGCATGGCTCTACATAATACGCCGTCGTCTACATGATTACGCATGCAAGGTAAGTGTTTGTAAAGAACACTATTTCTTATCGTGTGCTAGCCATTACAATGGCGTTTCGAGTAAGATTAGGTCAATAGGTACATGAACCTGACTTGTTGTAAAAGTAGCTTTGCACTACATATTTACAGTGGAGTGACTTTAGCATGCATGACCATAAAGGAAATATTCATTATGTAAAATATTCATATTTCCTATATTGTTCGGAAATAGCTGGACCTATTCTCTTTTTTGGTCATCGTCGTTATTATATTGTGCACAACCAATGTACCTATTTATATTTTATAAGTGTTTTTTTTTTGTAAAGTACTATAACGACTTAATCATCACAACAAGTATACTATCTATATATGTAAGTCTGACAGTGATTTCATACTGCCGATTTTCCGAGTCGATCTTACGAGTGGAAGGTATCGAACAATTGTCAACTGTCAGTTCAATCAAACGATGACACGTGACAGTTTTTTCGTGGGTAAACCGAGCGGAAACTCTACTGGTGTGAAACTACTACTAAGCAATTGTCTTATGTAAAGTAAATTTTTACCTGTAAAGCATGCCTAGTATCAACCGCACGCCTTCTAGTGCTGGGGTTGGCGTCCAGCTGTCTCAGCCGGTCTGACGCAGCCGTGATGGCAGCTCCCAGGGTACGTTGTACGTCGAGCAGCTGATTCCAGCGGTGGAGTTGCTGGTCGGCTGTCGCTGCGCGCTTGGCTAGGCCTGGAGAGAGGAGGTAAGATAAATATGTGTATTGGTTTTAACATATCAGGCAATTGCCATTGACTGCTGGTCGTAGGACCCCTCCAAAGTATTGGGTTATCAATGCATAAAATGATGTAGGTAAGTGAGGTTGGCAATTTCATGATTGCAATTTACAGTAAAGTGAATTGTAGTAGGAAGTCGTAGGGCCCAAATTGCATTTTGAAGGGCAAAATAACAGGAATATGCATTTGACACCTCAAGATCAATGAAAAACATGAAATAGGGATCTTATGTGATGTTTCACTTTAGCTCTTTGTGGCTGTTGCAAAATAAGATTGATAAAAATGGATTCTTTTCATGTCATATGGGCATAATCAGCTACGTACCTTCACAGGCTACATTCCATCGGTCAGCGAGCTCCCTGGTCCTCTGCTCGACCCTCTCCCCACTAGCAGCATCAGCGCCGGAGCAGAGCTCGCGCGCCCGCTCCCGGACCACGTCCAAGAGCGGCTGCTGGTTCTGAAGATGTACGGGAGAACAGGTCATTTACGAACAATATTTCGGCTCAAGTTCACCGAGAATAAAAACGAAAGTTTTCTTAATACAACTGTTTGCTGTATACAAAGTAAACAGTTGTTTTAAGGAAAAACAGACGTTAATGTTGTCGTTGAAAATGGGCCCAAGGATATAAAACAATTGAAAAACTATCAGAGCACCTACTTCCTAACAATTACTGAAGGAAACCATTCATCAGTCCATAAAGACTTGAAAATAGTAGATGTAGCTTTCTACCTACATTGTCAGAAAAGTAATGAGGGAAAGGATTGATGAGAGGATAATTAGTTTGCGCTGGCGGGCCTTAAAAGCAAAATAAGCGTAATGAGGGGTACACAGATGAAAAAAATAACAATAGAAATAGGTTTGTGTGACAATATACATAGAAAACAAAACATATTTTGCCGGGAAATGGCTGTATTTACTTTAGTTAATGATTTCATTCAGGAATGCAAAGGAACGGATACTGAAACATTTCATTCGTTCACAATTAAACTGACATCTAGAAATTATTACAGTTGGCTGGCTGATTACCCAATTTAAATTGCATTTCATACTTACAGACCGGTTCAGAACCTGAATACATATGAAAAGAAAGAATCGTTTACGCATTACAAGTTAAATGATGATAATGTAATACCTTTCACGTTAATTGTACTTATTAAGTACATTGGAGTTATTTATATCTGACAGATTGTGTAACTTCTTATAGCACTTTAAGAAAACTGCAACTAAATAGACGGCCAACGGTTGACCCGATGATTGCATTTTTCTTTTTTGAGAAATTCGTGAATTCAATCAATGCTGACTCATGCATGATCATTATTATGTGAGAAATATTCATTTCCATACTGATTTATGAGCCCGATCAAACTGTCTAAAAGTTTGTAGTGTGTCGGTATTCTAAACACTGGATAAAATAAAAACTTATACCTATTCGTAGGAGTCGTATCTATAGAAGAAATAATTGTCGTACAAAAAACTGCAACAAAAATGGCCGTTTGGCATTGATTTGTCACAAAAAGGTAATTTCCACAAATAGAAATGAATAATGATAGTTTAAATAACGTCACTCTTGCGTCAAGCTTGTCGTATTGGTTTTCATAAATAATTGCGGATGAACGATAATGATATACCACAGTGAAGATTGTATTTACATTTGCAAATGCTTTTTTTTGTCATAAGTTTAGTACTTACCTATAAAGTTTTACTTAGAAAAGCGAGCTTCAGCAATTTTTCTCACTTTAATAAACTTTGCAAACTTGCGAAAGTCGTTAAATTATTGTATTGTAACAGCAGTGCTTAGTTTAAAAGCCGACAATATGACATTGTATCTTCAACTTTGTATTAACTTGACCTTGGGTTATGCCTGACTTGACCAAGAGCATTAATGGCTCATTGTACTCGCACCGGATCTGACATCATATTGTTTTTAAAATGTATGGCAGACTGTTTTGTTTACATACAGTGCATTTTCGGAACCTATATTTTTTATTTACAGCCTTCCTCAAAACACTTCACTGAAATAATTTTTCTAATGAAACTTTAAGTTCCTCTGATTAGGTGCATTCAATCAAATACTCTATTCTTTAGTTTTATAATTGTTTTGATCATAAAATACTGACAGTAAATTGAACCAGCAAAACACATAGGAAGTGGTGAAGGGCGGGCGTTTTAGGGCTGTCTTTTGTAAAAATGTTCAAAACGTGCTGATTTGCAGCCTACTTTGTATAAATGAATTTTGTTTTTGGTTGAAATAAAACTCTAAAGAGTCTTTATTGATTAAATTGCTTTTATTAAAACGAACCATTTTTAGAAACTTATTTCAGTATAGCATCATCATTACCATTTCAAAACCTAGGAAGAATACAAAACCATACAACTTGATAACCAGCTCTGAGGTACAATAGACCTAACAAGGCATTGACTTGCAATTGAGAGGTCGCGGGCTCAGGTCATATCCGCTAGGTACTATTGTAGCAAACCCGCACCTAGTAGTGCAATCACCAGTCATTTGCTGGAAGTGATTTATAGGCCTTGTCACGACACTATTATAGGCTGGTCCAGTCAATGGTGTGAGATAGATCTCTCTTTTTTTTCTGTGAATGCCATTTATTTTGTAAAATTGTAAGGCTAGATGTTGATGGTTGATATATGATAATTGTATGGGAAAGGATTTACATTCACTTCGTCAATAGACACTGAATTTAGAATTACGCATAGCTAGATCTGAGAAAAACTAAAGGAAAAATGACCATAAGTACAATTGAAGACACAGCTTGTTATGTAAATGTAAGATATTAAAAGATAAATAGTAAGATTTTGAAGGGTGAAACATTCATTATAATAACATAGAGAGCTCTAGTGTTTACAAACACAAGTAAGTAGTTATTGTAAACTTCTAGATAATATCTTATCTCACATCAAGTATTACAAGAATGCACTTATTTAAATGGCTGCTATAATCGGGTGCAACAAATTGCTGTTTAACTTGAACTTGACTGACTTTACTGAATAATTACAATTATTATGTCGGAGGTCAAAATAAACAAGTACACCTATAGTCACATTGGACAGCGATGGGGACGAATTTTTTGACGCTTTTTAGTTTTAGGTTTTTTTGACGCATTTTAGTTTTAGTTTTTTTTTGACGCATTTTAGTTTTAGGTTTTTTTACTAGAACAGTTTTTAAGGTTATGTCATTAATAAAGTGCACAGTTCATTATAAATAACTGTTGAAATGTAAATAAAGAAGAAAGTGTTCGCTTGAACAATGTTGATTGTTGTAAAGTAGCGACAGTTAACGCCATGAGGGTATACAATGTTATCGCTGCTGTAAATGATGACTGATAAGCTGGACTTGATAACAGAAGTGTTACGCTCTTGGGTCGTTATGAGAAAAGTTATTTTTGTTTCTAGAAGATGTGGCCTTTTGTTGCGTCCAAAATATGAAGAGAAAAATGTTGATTTGAATCGATTAATAGACTATCATGCCGCAAGGGATATTTTAGAAATACAAGCTCTAGGTATTTTACTGACTCTGGCAAAAAAATAAAGTTACTTCCTACTTAGAGGCCGTGCAAATTTCAGAAAGTTTTAGCAGCTCTCAAAACCACATTTACACCAATTTAGGCTGAAATAGGTCTAAAGATACCTATTCGTTATTCAGCAAGTATCCCAGGCTGGCGCTAGCAACTGGCCTTGACACCTCGGTCCATTGTGTCTATTTATAGCCGATGAGAAAAAAGCATTAACCACGAGATTGCACGCCTGCGCCCGCGCAAGTGAACGAGCCTACATTCTTTGAGCTGTATTTACTTGCTTGCTGCGTGATGAAAAGATTAGATTAGGAATATTGTTGAATATTGTTGTGTGCTAAAAATTTGTGATGATAATAATCAGTTTTGAAAATTGACAAAAGACGGGCGGAAAGTTAGACGACTTTCCTTTTAAGGACCAAGGTAAAATAGAGAATGTGCAAATTCGTATAAGAAGTAAGGTAAGCTTAGCGTCTAGATTAGAATATAATTAGTGTAACAAAACCTAATCCCACGACTAACTTTCAGCTAATAAGTAGTGGATGTAGGCTGAACAAATTGGAACAATATGTATCTGTTACAGCAGCCATATTCTCTAACTATAGACCTAAACTGACTGAGTGGGTATAGGAACTACTCACTACAGTTATTGTAACTCAAATTGAGTCTCACTATACAAAAATAACATACTGAAATTATCAACAGACCAAAGAATGCACTTCGAAAACCACTGCAGAAAGTCACTTCACCAAAGTAAAATTTAAAATATGTAGCTCCAATTTAATTTTACTCTAAAAAGCGACGCAATTCAGCGATGCCTTTCAGACAACCTCTGAGCTACTTACATTAAGAAAGTCACAAACGCCAGGCTGTATTGCAGGCCAAACTTGTTACGTTTTGAAGATGACAAAACAGATAAGTAGAATTTCACTTATAACTTTCACTGTATTGACTTTACTCTTATTGATGCAATTGAGGCTGATACTGCAGATTTCACTTATTGAATGCAGTTGATATATCTCGTGTAGCGGAGGATGCTGTGATCTCTTTTGTGAATCGTTTGCAGACACAATGGTTTGATTCAGTTCATTATGCAGGCGTGCAATCCTTGCAAAGGTTATTGACACCTTCGTATTCGAGAAAGATACACTCAATAGTAATATCTTTAGAGGTTTTCAAAGTTACTTCGAATGTCCTGCTACGGACGACAAAATTTCCTCAATTTTTTGCACGTTAAAAAGTCAGGGTCGTGTAATAATCATTGAAAGAGCATCGGCACTTATTGATGGTACAAAAGTAACTTCCCTTGAATTTTAAGCAGTGACGTAATGGTACGAATATCAACTGTGAGTACCACGGCCGTTGGACGAAAACGTGGGATAATAATCATATATGAGTCAGAAGGCCTTACCAATTATGGGACTGTCTCGTGAGTTAGGCCTCATGTATGAGTGAGTATATATTGGAATTACAAATATATATTTCTCACTATTCCATTCCACTTTACTCTTTAAAGTTATTCTCAACTCAAAAGGAAAGTTGAAGAAAATATAACAAGTAGATCTAATCATACATAATATTGGTTCAGTATCGATTATATTATCACAGAAATAGCATGTTAAGTCAATTTTCATGGCGCTATCAATCAATAGATTACATGGAGCGGCCTCGATAGCGCGCCCTTGACCTTCAAGGTCATATCGTGTTTAGCAGCATTTACCCCTGTCGTGTAAACAATGTTTGCTATTTTAATTCTAGTATGTTAAATATTTACGTGGTAGGTATGTGTTTTGACCTTACACGAGTTTCCCAATTTTCGTTTAAAAATACGTGAATAGTTTTTCTGAAATAGAAACGACTCTATTAGAAGGTGAGACAAGACATGAGTATTTTCAAATATTAATATTTGATTGTACGTGAAAACTAGAATATAACACATTGTTAGTGCGATAATTGCACGATGTAAGAAAGTATCTTATCTCCTGCGTGTATCAATGCTCGTAATGAGTTTAATTTCGGGTGCATTATAGCGGAAACCTTAATTACAGCGGTTTATCCACTTAAGGAGAAATAAACGACTGAAAGACCTTTTCGAAAGTTTACTGCACTCTCCTTATTTGGGATAATAACCGGTAACAGGACACAGTTTAAGCCAAAAGTTCGATGATGTCGCTGAAAATGGTTTCAAGCGATGCGTTGGAGTTTAAATTCGCCATGCAGACGGCAACAGCCGTGAGATCACGTTTCAAGATCACAAAAAATCGCAAACACTTTGTACACCGGCTTTACCTGCCATCTTGGAATTCCATCAAACAAAGTCGTCTATGTACACAAATGAACACAAGGAAAGTGAAAACACAGGTCGTACACAAACCATCCGACCGTGACCTTGAACTTAACTCCAAAAACAACAACAGAACTTACACAACCGTCAGAAAACTAATAATTATCGCGATATCACAAACTTACCTTCCTTTTTCGCGGAATTTTGAATACCTACTTACTGACTAGATAGGAAAATTGGAAAAAAACTAATGTATTGATTGTAAACTAAGTGGGCACGTGGATATAACACTTGCACGATGTGAAAGCAAGGCAATAAGTAGTGTGTTTGTGTACAGTTCTCATTGCGGTGCTATGCTGTCACAGACTGGCGAGCGCGCGCGCCGCCCCGCCAGCGCCTGACATCACTCCGTTAAGGCGAATACGGTGAACTCATAACTGTTGTGCAATCGCTCATTGATGATTTTGACGTTCGCGACAACACTTCGATAAGGGGACATGGTAATGATGATGTTTTTATTGCTGTACATGATAGGGTTAACATAACAATTGATAGTGTTTGGCGATTTTGCTGATAAAGGGAATAATAGGCGTTTGAAGTTAGAGATGTTAAGCGAAATGACTCACCAACAAGCTCAGAAGAATACGTCCATGAATAAGAGACAGCAAGTGATAATAACGTGTGAAATACCTAATTCAAATGAAACTGCTACACAAGCACATCATTTTGAAAACTATGACCTTGAACGCGATTTTTTACCTATTATGCTTATTGCGTTTAACAGGAAACTTTTTGCTGTAGGTTCAATTAAACTTGCCATTAAAATCCGGAGCATATCTAACTCATTCCAAAACATCCTTGTACTTGTATCGGCCATACATTTTTATAGCTTTCCTTAAAAGTCATGTTCGTGTTATGAATCTATATGAAGTTCTTGCAATAAATGATCGCGTCAGTCTTCTGTGCGGTTTAAGAATTTATCGTTTTATTTGCAAAAAATAATTGTATGTTTCTATTGTTTTCCCACGAACAGGAAAAGTAAGGCAAATTACTTGCAAAAAATTTGGTTTATGTGCTAATAGAGGACAATCTGACAAAAATGTCTGCTAGAGCAATTTTTTTTTATCATTCGAAGGCGTTTAGTACAAAATTGTATGATGTTTTTTGACCTTAAAGTTTTTACAATTTGCGGTCAGCCAATAAAGTCACTGGTCAGTTTAGCAACGTTGCCTTAAGTCCAGAACAATAGGCCTTGAAACCAAGTGCATTAACCTAGTCGTACACAAACTAAGAACCAGTCAACTGCTGTAAACGCAGGTTATTTTACCTGAAAATTTTATCTAAGCGTTAAGCTAAGATGAGATGAGACTGAAAAATCTGACTAAATTAAATTAAAATCGAATGTTTTTTGAAGTACACGCAGACAATTATAACATTTTAATAATTACATAGATTAAATCATTATTATATTGAAGAAAAATACTCATTTCCTTTATGATAATTATGTTTTTTGGGAAAGTGGATAACTTGCTATTTAACAATGACTCAGCAATATTTCTTTGTATCTATTTATTGTTTCGATAACCGTACTAGGTTTATCATTGCACCGATATAAAGAGATAAGCATAGTATAAATTGTATACTCGTAGGTATGATATCTTATCACACCATACTATGACAAATTATAATTTCTTCTGAAATTGTGTTTCAGTAAACCTTCCAGAATATTTTAGAAAATTCTTAGGTGCGTAATTTTCTTAATTTGTAAATGGTATTGTATTTGTGGAAAATGACAGAAAATAACATTTTATTTACACGGATTTTTTTCTATATGACATACTTTTTAAGATTACTAGCCTCATACAATATTTACAGACTACTTCAAGTATAATATTCTTCGAAGAAAAACACCGATATCCAGCAAAAACTGATGCGCGGCGCCATTATATTACACTGAACGGTTCTGACTCCATTTTAAATTCTAATTACCTCAATTACTATGGAATTTATTCATTTTCCGACGTGCCCGTATAGCAGACTATCGTGTTATTGGTAAATAGTTTTTTTAACTAGACTTGATTAGGTTTTACGAGATGTTCATGTTTTAAAAAGAGTTCAGTGTGCCATTTGGAGCGACATCTAACGGTGGTCTTGTGAACTAATTTTTTGAAATATGTATCTTTGTTTAGCTTATCTGCAGTTTCATTTATGTGTACCTTTCCATAACCTGATTATATGTATATGAACAATATTATCATTTGTTAGCTAATATAAGTACGGGGAATTCCCCAGAAATAAAGCATATGAAAGAGGTTTTCATACTCCGAAATTCATAAAGTGGGGATTCCACTTAATATATTTAGTCACTGACTCACAATACCAATTGAGGAACCATTTGCAGTCTAAATTGATCGAAATTGAATGATTTATTTAGCACTCGTGTCAGGAATTCCAATAAAAAATTTGCTAGTGCCTAAGCAATAAAATTGGTTTCACCAATGAGGAAATTCAAGGCGGTTAGATTACCTAAAAAATTGTATCATCGACATCCTGTAAATGTGAATTACTAACACAATGAAATTAAATATTTGTCATTCTATTAATAGTATATAATAGTTGATTAAACATTTATCTAGTTATGTGAATAAATCAGCCAGCCAACGCACAAAAATCAGATTTCCACTAAAAGTGAAATAATAAAGTATCCGTAACCCCAAAAACTAAACTAATAAATAGGAACAGGATGTGACCTTGAGTGCCATCACCACTACTAATTAAATTACATCTACTCGTTGTACAAATATGACGTTAAAACGGACAAGCCACTCACCTCAAGGTCATTCTTGGCATGATTCAGCTTCTCGAGGTGCAGTCTCAGTGCGTCCACTGACGTCACTGGTTCGTCTTGGATGTCATTCTTGTCTAGGATCGCCTTTATCTTGTCAACCAGCTGGCAGAAGTCCTTCCAGATCTCCAAGTCTTGTTCCAATTGAGCTTGACGGGATTTCGCAGAGTTCAGCGTGTTCTTTAGAAGCTGGTTGTGCTTTTGATGGTCTTTCGATAGTTCTTCTTGCTCAGAAGCAGCCAGAGATGGCCAGATCTTGTCGACAATGTCTTGCATACGCTTGCCAACAAGATCCTTCATCGATGGTTCGGATGTATTGAAGAAAGATTTGTGTTCTTCCAAATCAGATTCGATGTTTTCGAAGTCGGTGCCGTTCTTGCCCATGTCGAGGCGTATGGTCGCTTCGTTCACCCAAATGTTCAGTTTCTCGACGAGTTGTAGGTATTGCTGCCTGTATTTCTTGTTGTCTTGCAAGTATTTTTCTCTGTTGGCTAATTCAGCTGGTAGTGAAGTCTTGAGGGAGTTGCCTTCAGACATCATTTCCAGGAGTGTGCTAGGAACGCCATCGTCGTTCTTGATGACGTCAGTAATCTTAGTAAGCTTGTCAAGATATGATTGAATGTTCTTAACAAGTGTGGCGTGTTCGGTCAGTTTCTTGTCGACACTAGCGACGTCTCTGTTGAGGAGTGGTCGTGAATGCACAGCAGCTTCGTTGTCGTGCAGCCATTGAAGGATCTCAGAGAGATCTGAGCCAAGTTTCTTATGTTCTGCAGCGGCTCTCTCATGTTCTTGACGCTTGGCTTCTACAGTTCTTCTTAATGTCAGAAGCTGTTGTTTCAGAGACTGTAAGAGTTCAGTAATGTTGTTTCTGTCAATGACGGTGCCTTCAGCAGCGATCTGTTGACCCTTGTCCGTGGCAGTCGCAAGCAAAGCTTCGCAGCCTTGAATCTTAACAATGATGTCATCATAACGCTTAATCTTGTCTTCCAAAGAGTCATTGGATTTTTCAATTTCGGATGTGAGGTCAGTGTATTTGGAGATGAACTCCTCAATTTCTTTCACTAATGCGAAGAATTGTTCACGCAGAAGCAGCAGCTGTTTCAACTTCGATATTTGATCTTCAATTGTGCTCATCAAGTCATCCTGTTGAGTGAGGATATCTTGAAGGTCGTGTAGGTTTCCACCTTGTAGTTCATTCAACATTGCCTTGTTCTTCTTCAAGTCAGCTAAGATAGATTCGTATGCTTGAATGATAGGTTGGACATCTTCGACCTTGCTGCCAATAGGTTTGTTCAAAGCCTTTAATTTGTTTTGGATTTCGTTCAAGAATTCAAGAGCAGCAGCGATCTTAGCTGCAGCATCCTTGTACTCCTTGATGTGTTTGAGAAGGATGCCCTTCTTGTCGTTGATGATGGCTTTAATCCTAGCGAATCTATCAGAAAGAACATTGACTTGTTCCTTAAGTTGCAGTTTGTTAGAGTCAGACAATGAGTCCATGATGTCCTTGGACTTGTCCTTAATCTTGCTAATGTTCTTTTCAACATCATCAGCTTCTTTGCTGAGTTTCTCAAACTTAGCCAGTTGTTCTTCCAAGAGCTGAAGACTGGTAGTGCGTAGCTCAGGTGTGGCAGCTACTTCAGCCTCGTTCAACCAGCTCTGGCACTTGGCAACTTCAGCTTCAAATTCATTCCTGCCTTGTAAGCGTTTGTTGAGTGCCGCCAGTTTATCATCAATATCAACCTTAGCAGAAGTGTATGTTTTGTTAAGATCTTCAAGAATAGCTTGTAACTTAGCCCTGTCTTCGGGAGAGCAGTCCTTAGATACAGCATTGCCTTGACGCATAACCTCAGTCAAAGTATCGTTGTGGAAGTCAGATAACTCGCTCTGGTGTTTCTTATGGATCGCAATCTCTTTTTCAACCTTAGCAGCTTCCAGAGGTACTGGGCCGCCAAGTTTCTTAATCTCAGCAACTTTGGCTTTGAGCCAGTTCTTGGCCTTTTCGATATCATTCTCGAGTTTCTTCCTGTCTTCAGCGCATGTGCCTAACCTTTCAATCTCTTGTTTGATAAGGGAGGCCAATTGCTTTTGTTTCGAGGAGAGTTCAGACAACTCTGATTCCAATTGCATCTGTTCAGAAGGTTCCAATTCAGCCTGGATGTTGCTTACCTTCTTCTCCAAGGAATCGATGACGGTCTTCTTACCGTCAGTTTCTTTAAGAAGATTGGCTACCTTCTTCTGGCGTTCTTTGACGGATTTGCTCTCATAACCAAGAGGTTCGGGGTGAAGGATGTTGTCAATTTCCTTTTGCATCCATTCATTCTGGGCGTTGACCTCACTCTTGGTACCATCGATCGCCTTGTAGGTGATTTCAAGCATTTGAAGTTTGCGTTGAATGCGTTTAGCGATGTCATTGTATCTTCGCTCGACTGATTTCATCTGGAAAAACAATTGGTTTGAGTATTTGCTTAATGACAAAATACCCACAAACTAATAAAAAAGTGTCGCGGCATGCGGTTGTAACACTATAATTTCCGTTCAAACAATAAGTGCTGATGAGTAATTTCATGGTTAGGTCATTACTACTACATACTAGATTTGTCACGGTCAAGTTCAGTAATTAGCTTATCTAAAATATTGACACTTACTTGTTCCCCCACTTGTTGAGACTCCAAATTGCTGACGATGTTGATGACTTGTGATCCAACAGACTTGATGCTGTCAACCTTGTCTTTGCCAGCCTGTCCAAATTCAGCAGACAGTTCCTTGAGAGCGCTGAGCTTCTGAGGGCATGGGAGACCAGAACCCTTGTCAGCTAAGCACATCTTCTTGAGCGTGGAATCGAACCAGTCGTGAATCTCTTGGCATTTGTTGCGGAAAGCGTCGATGATAGCTTGGTTGCCCTTTTCTCTCTCGATCGCCTTAAGGATCGCTTGTTCTAAGTTGTCTAGTTCTTCTTCTAGATTAATTTCGTCTTCAAGTCCTGAACAAAGTCACAAACATTTCAAGTTAATTCATTACTGCAAATTCTACCGCAGAATAACATATCACTAGATAAAAAAAAATAACAAACAAACCTTCAGTAGGAATCTCAGTGAGCAGCCTGTTCCTCTTCTCACTAAGAGAAGCGAGCGCATCGTTCATTGCTGCCATATCTTGCTTAGCAGCCTCCGGCCTCAACTTGGACGGGTTGGCGAGCCAGTCCCGGGCTAGCGCAGTGTGGACCGCAATCCATTCCTGGATCTCTAGTACTTGCTTCATGGCTTCTTCCATGCCATGGACGGCGTCTCCTAATTCCTCCAAGTGACTTTGTACCTGATAGGTAAATACAAATAAGAGAACGGTTTTGGCATTTGGGAAAGTCGACAACTATCGATTTACGTTATCAGAGTGGTGGATAATACAAATAGTGAATAATATTAGAGGTATTCGCTGCATATAAGCTGATTTTAACGATGAGGTGGATCGAAAGATTCTTGTAATGATGGTGCTAAAGTAACAATTGATGGTGCCCATAAAGATAGAATAGAATTGAAAATTTCGATCTGTGCTATAGGAATGTTATATTTTCGGCTTTATCCTTTTGCCTTTTTTCAATATTTTATATTTGTAAAATAACTCCACAAACAACAATCAAAGCATCCTTACCTTGGTTTCGAAAGTCGAAAGCTTTTGCCCAAACTCGGGTGCCTCAAGGGACTTAAGTATGAGCTCAATGCGTGGCGCGCTTCCTACTTCGCTCACATGTTTCTATAAACAAACCATGCATCACACACACGTAGGAATACAGTGCCGGTTAGTATTTACATACTTATTAATGAGTTTGAAGTGATAGAGAAAATTGCTGGAGTAGCAGATGATTTTAAAGCTGTAGATTTGGATAAGTCAGATCTAGCGAAAACTAGGTAGCACTGGCTCTTTAAAAAGTAACTTTCTGGTCTTCAGAATTAAGTTCAAAATCCCAACAAGGCATCTAATTGCCTTACTGCGCTATTTCCCTTTGACAATGCTAAACAATAGTGCAAAATTACGGTCATTGGTTATACTTTTTCCTGTTCTCATTCCGGAATATCCTTTTGAATATCCGGAATATAAAGATAGACAGTGCTATCTTTATTTCCTTCAACAGCAAAACTTATTTACATTTTATCTTTACTTAAGGATGTCTGCATATTTTCTCTATCACTTCTGAGTACAAACGTGACATACGGCAAAGCGTTCAACTCAACTTTGTACTTGTGGTGTTAAGTGTTGAAGTACTAAGTGATTCCTTGTTATGTTATATACGTGCCGTTTCATCGTCATCATAAAACAGTGCTTGCCTTTAAACGTCTGAATGGAGATTATTGCAATGGTACCTATTTACTTGGAATTTTGATAATTCTCAACTACATTGCTTATTGTTAATTTGTAAGCGCCTAACATTTTGTTCAGATGTTGTTTTGTTTCTTTTATGACTGAGTGTTGCTATTAAACAAAGCCACTATTATAGTGGCATGAAATGGTCTAATTGTAGCAAAATATACAATCATTTACATACAATGAGAAGGGAATAATTAGTATTTTAATGATGTTTTAGCTTGGGTTCAGCCAACTTCTTATACTAGAAGCTGGCTTCTAATTCAGTCAATTTAGCCCTACCATAATAAAGAGTCCTGAAGAATGTTAGGACTTTATTAAGACACATTTTGCAATAATCTCAGTTCAGACAAAACCAGGTGCACAAAAGTTACATTGCCAACGATAAAGCCTTTACATTATTATTGTTCTAACTACGGTCTATCTACAACAATGTTAACTATTTAATAATTATTATTAATTATTAATAAGAGATCTTATCTTACATCAAAACGTTGGTTCTGTTCATTTTGTCGACCTGGCGAACTTATAAGCATAGTTTATTATTATAAATTATTGTTATTGGCAGATCATTCGTTTTTATAAGCTAAGGGGTGGGTTGCGTTGCATTGAGAGTTAAATTGACCAATAACTTATTGAATATACTGGATTTTGACAATCAGTTAGGGTAGGGAATTTAACTAAAGTTCTGAAAATGTTAATGATAGAGGAGTATTTACATTCAATGCCCAAACGGAAAAATAATTTTGAATGGCATCTCTGTATATTGGATCTACGAAAGCCTTAGGTAACTTATTTGCTCCTACTTAGTTATAAGTAGATATGAGTGTTTCAACAACACACGTAAACAAAAATTTATAATATTTCAAACAAATGCAACAAAGGTTTTTGAACTTTCGCGATTTGTATATAAATGCAACACAACCCCACAATCACGACACACAACTTTCAATCAGCACATCGATCCAATCAAAACGAAGTCAAGACTTCAGAAGCGAGCACATTGCTGGAAGCTCTCAGTACCTGGTCTATGAGGTCCTCGAGCCGGGCCCTGACGTGCAGCTCCCGTGGTGGGATGGGCAGCGGCGCCGTGTCGGCAGGAGATGATGGTCGGGAGACGGACGCGGCGGCGGCTGAGCAGGCGGCTACGGCGGCTGATAGACGGCTCTTCTCGGTTTGTAGGCGGTTGTGGAGACCCTGGGAAGATTAAGGTTGGTGGTTTTGAAATAAAGGCCTACCAAAAACGTTGATGTTATAAAACCACGGAATTATATGTGGTTGTGTAAAAAAATATTTCATTCATGTCTCGGAAGCACATGAAATTTTGGCATTTAATTGAGAGCTTTTTTTTAGCGACGTTAAAAATCATCAAATGACCCCTCCCGCTGTACCCACAGCAGCGGTGAGGAAGTGTCAGACTCTTACTGACTATAAACCGTCGTGTTCCATCGTAGGCCTTTCATGTACCAGCGCCGCGGTATCTCTTTCGAACAAACCGCAGCCCCGGCAGGATTTAATTGAGAGCTTACGCTGACTCTATGTATAAAAAATATTCCTGTTTTGTAGGAATTTAAAAAAGTATCCAAATTTAAAAATACGTGACCCATTACGATGTTAGGCAATCCATATTTGAAATAAATTCATAATCAACTCACCCTAGCCTTATCCAGGAGTTCACGTCCATGAGACAGTCCATCAACCGGCACATCGAGCTCCGTAATCGCCGGCTCCATTTCATCCAAGTTGTTCAGGATGCTCTCCAGCGTGTCTTCATACTCCTTGAACTTCGCGAGTCCTTCTCTCAAACGACGCTCAATCTGTAGGGCAGTTGCTAACAGAGATTTATGACTGTCGTTCACATTCTTTAGTTGTTTTCCAACAGTCTCACGAATAGATGGAGTTGTAGCTTCGTAACGTTCAATCTGAGCTTGTCCTTTGCCTTCAAGCTCGTCTAATGTAGACCTGTACTTCTGTATGTCGTCGAGAAGTACTGCATGCTGAGCTAGTTGCTCCTCAGTCTGTTCTCTGTTAGCAATGTATAAGGAATTGTGAGCCATGAGCTGGAAGGAAATCTGTAACAGCCATTTCTCAGTGTCTTGCAACGATTGGTGGTAGTTGTTGTAATCCTTGATCTCAGATTCGAGTTCAGCTCTCTTAGCTGCGCATTTAGCGCGGAGAGCTTTGCATTTCTTCTCGATTTCTGTGACTGATTCTTTGATAGCTGGTTTCTTAGCCCAAGAGCTGAGTTCAGCGGCTTCGCTCTTCAGTCTGTCTAATTCAGGCTTCTTGTTGTCAATTTCATCTTCAATATGCTTGTACTTTTCCAGAAGAGTCTTCATCTCTCCCAATTCTCCGCCAGTTGGTGGGACCTTGTCTAAGTTCTGTTCTGTCTCCTTGATCCATTGGTCCATCTTCTTCTTGGACTCTTCGAAGTCCTCCCATTTTCCAATGGCGGCCTTGAGCTGAGCTGTGATAGAGTTGAGGTCTATCTTCAGTTGGTCCCAGCTCTCCTGCAATACTTTGACGTCATTGCGGAGACCATCTTGTTCTTCAGGCGGAGTGTTGTTAAGAGCTTTCTTAAACGCCTCTTGTAAAACAACAAGTAGATGGTGACCTTCAGTCATCCTGTTGTTAACCAGTTTGACTGTCTCTAGTTTATCTTTAGTGGTTTCAATATCACCAACTCCAATGGAATCTTGGACAGTGCCATGAGCAGTCTCCAACCACTGCTGTAAATCTTCCTTAGCCTTGATAAACTCAGTGTGGTCAGACAAGTTCTTCTCGCCATTGGAAACTAGACCTTGGATCTTAGTCAACAAGGTTGTGTATTCGGTTTGCAAGTTGACTGTCTTGTCGCGGACCCAGGCGCAAGCGCTCTGTTCCATTAAGTTTTCACACCTGTCGTTCAGTTCTTCTAAGACATGTTTGTGTCCTAATGCCTCAGACAGAAGTTCCTGCAAAATATAACAAATATGTAAAAAGACTAAAATAGAGGTCTGAAATTGATTGCTGATTTATTATTATTATAAATACTTACGCGACACTTGTCAAGATGTTCAGGTGTGATCTTGTCCACCTTTTGCACAGTCTTTAACTTATTATCAAACTCTTTCACCCACTTGCTCATCTTCTCCGATGTCTCCAAGTAATCAGACCAGGCCGACAGGCATTTCTCAAGTAACTTCTTGGTATCCTTGCATATCTGTTGAAGGTTCTCCCATTCGATCTTCAGCTGTTTAATTTCTTGGTTAATGTTGTCTTTGCCTTCGTTTCCAGTAGTTTCTAGCACAGCATTGCTGAGGCTGATAGCTTTCTTAAGTAAGGCTTCACCTTTAGGTAAAGACTCGATGATCTTGTTGACTTTCTGAAGTTTCTTTTGCACAGAGTCCTTCTCGCCGTGGGAGTCGGAACATTGTTGGATCTCAATCTTGCAGTTCCTGATCCAGTCGTAGAAGTTGTCGTACGATTCTTTGTATTGGATGTGCGAGTTCACGTATTCTTCCAGTTTCTGAAAATGTTTTTGTTGTTTAGTATATGTATAGTGCCGAATCTACTGTAGTGGGCAAGACTACAACCTTAATTTACTTGTGACGTCACGCTTCTTTCTTTTTAGCTACTCTATTATTTTTTATATACTCTCAGTATCTACTCCCTATATACTTCCCAATGTGTACTTTATGAACTCCGATGTACTTTACATATTCCCTTATTTTCCCTCTCTATGAACTTCCCTATGTACTACCCTTACCCTACCCTACTACCTACTTATTTGTATGTATGTACTTACCCTTCATATTGCCTTATTTACTCCCCTAATCACTACTATTAGATTATCTTGACTTATTTTTTTAAAGACATATAATTTTTTATGAATAATAAAATACTCACCGCAATCATCTCATTGACAGTCTTCCTGATATCATCGTACCTCTTCAGCGTATCCTCAATACCTTTAGACTTGAGAGACGCATCTTCCTTCAGCTTCTCATTCAACCTCTTGACGAGATCGTTGTGGGAGTCAATGTCTCTGTTGAAGGTCTTGAACTTCTCTAGCTTAGCCTTCTTCTCTGATAGATCTTGGAGAAGAGAGTCATCCGACTGGATCTTCTGGTCGATGTCGTCTAACCATTCTACTAGGAGCTTGTGGATCTGAAAATTGAAAATGTATTATTATATATCTCTTTCTAGTAAGTATTGTTAAGTGAATTACTTTCTGATCTTCTGAAAATTGTATTTTTTTTAAAGCTGGAAATATTAAAAATTTAGAGATCAAAGGTAATATTTGGGATGAACCTCACCTTAGAAATATCATCGAACTGCGCCGCTCTATTGGTCAGCTTGTTCCTCACATCTTGCAAGTCAGCGATCAGCTTATCAAACTCCTGCTTCAAATTATCAGTATCTTCCTGAATCTTCGCGGCTCCAGCCTGCTCAGTATTCATAATCACCTTCTCTTTAAGTTCTAGAAGGTACCTCAGTTTGTTCTGGCCTTGCTCCAAGGATTGACGTAGCAGTTTAACAGTGTTAAGTTTGCTGTTAACTTCAGGTAAGTTGTTCGGTATTTCGGCACATTGGTTGAGTTTCTCTCTTGTTCTGTCAAGCCAGTCTTGGCATTCGCCGTACAGAGCGTTGTGTTGTTGGTGTTCCTGAAAAGTTGTTTTATGTGAAATGCTGTTTTATAGTTACTGAACGACGATGTCAATAATCATCTCCCGAGCCTTTCCCCAACTGTGTTGGGGTCGGCTTCCAGTCTAACAGACCATGTCAGTATCTCAGCTAAAAATATTATATCATTGATATTTTAAATTGAGTACCTAATTTCATTAGAAACACAGTACAATCTTTCTTGTTTTTGAAAAGAACCAGCTTTTACATTATCATCAATACGATCGAACATTTCAAACTTTTACGTTTTATCTTCTCTTTACTTATTTGTTACTCAATCAGCACAGGACTTATAAACTACATCTTACCTGGTAATGTAGTTCCAGCCTCTTCATGACCTCCTTAGCCAGTGACAGCAGAGCGTTATACTTCGTGGTCAGCTGTGTGATGCCGTTAGAGATCCTGGTGTCTGCGCAGGTCTCGAGCAGGGTTTGTGCTCGCACGTTCAGCTTGTCCAGCTCTGCTTGCCAGTCGAATAGCATTTGGAGGTGACCCTAGAAGAAAATCACATTGTCACAAACAAGAAAGTAATATTTATTTGTCAATACTGAAGTGGTCGTAAAAAATGAGCAAAACCCTTGGACTTGGATATTGCATAATTCATAAACGCTACCTGTAAAATATTAATTGACATTACAGATAACTCTAGAGTTCAGCGTATATTATAGTTTAATGGAGGTTTTTCTTTGACCTCTTCTTTTTCAAAGTCAGTTATGCGTAAAACAAAAAAAATCTTACCTGGAACTCCTCCAGCACCACCTTTTTCTGTTCCAAGTTATTCTGCAGCTTGTTAAAGGATTGCACTAATTTCTCAGTCTTTGACAACCAATCTAAGGCTTCCTTGTACTGCTCTTCGTATTCTGTCCACTTGACGATACCGCCTTCGATCAGAGCCTTGGTGTTATTAAGCTGTTCACTGTCGAGAAAACATATATGTTTAAGTATCATATAGTTACAAATTGTCAATATAAAAGTTACTAATAACAAAGAATACTTACACATAGGTATCGTACTCTTCCTGCATAAGAGCTACTTCTTCTTCAATTTCTTCTCTGTCTTCATGATCAGCCAAGCCGCAAGATATCTCACCCTGTTCCAGAGCTTTCTGCAGCTTCGCTTGACCCTCGGGCAGCTCGCTTTCCAATACTTTAAGTTGAGAGATCTTACTACTCAACGATTCCTTGTCTCCGGTTGCATCAGAGCACTTTCCTAATCTCTCTTTAGCAGCTCTAATCCATTGGACGAAGTCTGAGCCAGCATCGATGAATGCTTGATGTTGTTCTACAGTCTCTCTCTGTCTCTCATACAAGTCTTTGGCCTGTTTAGACAGAGTCTCGTATTTGCTGGTGATCTCAGACGCCGGAGCTTGTTGCATAAGTTCTGAAGCCTTAGAAGTTACAGACTGAATCATGGGTTCAAACGAAACGATATCTTGCACAATATTGTTTGTTTGACGGAGTGTGGCCTTCCTCTCAGGCAGGCTAAGACCGGCCGTGAGTCCGGCGAGGCGGTCTTGCCCCTTCTTGGATTTGGCAACTTTCTGTTCACACACTTCTTGGAGTTTTGCTTCTCTGTCGGATATCCATTGCTGGAGCTGTGAATAACTTGAGCTGTAGTCAGCCCATTGGAGCAAGGCAGTTTCGAGATGAACCTTGGCCGTACTCATCTTCTTGACCAATCGGTCCCACTCATTTTGTAGTTCCTTAAGTTCGGTGTTGATCTTGTCTTTGCCATCAGACCTCGTGTTTCTGAGGACCTTTTCTCCGCTGTTAACCGTTGCGTGAACAAGGTTTTGGCCTTCCTCACGACGTTTAAGCAAGTCCTCGATTTGTTCTAGACGCTTCTGCAGGGCTTCCTTGCTGCTGTTACTGCCAGCATCACTGCCACTGCGAGTGATCTCCCAAGCGTCATCGATCCATTTCTTGGTCTTTGCATAATTATCATCGTAGGTCTGATGCTGTTCGTAATTGGTTTCAACCTTCTTGAGTACATCATTGGCCATGTTCACAAGTACCTGGTACCTGGAGTTAAGATGACGCAACTGGTTGTTGACATAAGTGTCCAAGTGTGAAGCCAGAAGACCAGAAGCTGAGGCATTGAACTTATCGATGTCAGCTTTGCCTTTGTTCAGCTGGTCAACTATTTCCTTAACTTCGTTGACCTGAGCACCCTTTTCCTTAGCTGTTCCAAGCAGGGCCAATTTCTGATTCTTGATAAGAATTTCCTTTTGCTGTAACCAATCAGACAGTCTCTCGTACTCATCTTTGTATTCTCGCCACTGGTTAACTGTATCCTCCAGTTGGCTCTTCTGTTGTTTGATCTCGTTGAACAGATCGTCAAAGCTTTCCTTCAAAGCCTTCATTTCATTCTTGATGACTGTCTGGCCTTCAGGCGATGTGCTAGCCAGGACAACTTCACCAGTGTGTTGCAGATGTTCTAACAACAACTCTCCTTGAGCCTGTTTGTTGATCAAAGCATCCAGAGGTGCTACAGAATTCTCAATTGCCAATTTGTCACTCAATGGTTTGGATTTAAGAGAAGGTACCTTTTCTCGTGCTCTGCTTAACCACTGTATAAGCTCATCATGAGCTTCCTTATACAGTCTGTGATCCTTGTATTGCTCTTCGCGGTCGGCAAGAAGTTTCTTAATCTTGTCATACAGGTTATCGAATTTGCTCAAAGTTTCTTGGGCTTTCGATGCGGCCTGATTTTGTTGGCCACTGGCAATCATTTCAGCTGCTTTAGCTTTTAGTGTGTCTACTTCAAGACGATCACAACGGGCCTTCTCTTCAACTTCCTTGAGCTTTTCAAGCTGTGCCCTCTTGTCGGTCATGGACGCCTCATAAGGAGTAAGTTCAGCTAACATGTTCTCAAGGTAAGTGTTGCTCTTCTCAATCAGCTGTATCTGTTCAAGGAATCCGGCCCATTTGGTGACTGAGTCGTCCAGCATATTCTTGGTTTCGATCATTCTGGACAACAATGCCGACCACTGTTCTTGCAGTGCAACTAATGAATTGTTGATAGCTTCATGGCCAGCTGGAGCCGTATTTGCCATAACGTTTTGGGCTAGTTCAACAAGTGACTGGACTTTGGTAAAACCTTCGTCCTTTGTTAGCAACAAGTTTTGGATCAATACCAATTTGGTTTCCAGGTCATCTTGAGAGCAAGAGCTCAAATCTGCACAGAAGTCCAGTTTGTCTCTCAGCTCCTCAATCCATTGCGAGCATTCAGTGACGTTGCTGGCAAACTCTTGGTGGGTCTTAACGTACTGTTGCCATCTGTTCGTCAGATCCTTAACCTTTTGTGAAAGAGTTTGGTATTTAACGGACAGATCTGAAATCTGTGAAGCACGTGGTCCAAAGACACCAGTGTGTAGGTGCTGAGCTTTCTCAGTAATGTTGTCAATTTCAAGCTCTTTAGCACGAACTTCACCTTGTAACTCCTGGAACTTCTTGAATTGTTCTTGCTTTTCTGGCAAAGTAGCCTTTAAGTCTACGGCATGGATCTGGTTGTCGGTATTCCTGATCCAGGCCAAGCATTGATCCTTCATGTTCTCGTATTCGTTCCATTGTTGGATCTTATTTTCCATAGCCTCGATGGTCTTGTTAATGAACGACACAAGGCCTTCCCATTCTTGGTGGGATGCATCGATCTGGTTCCTGATATTTGCTTGTCCAGTGCTAATAGTTCCTGGCAGTACCTTTTCACCGAGGGAACGAATCTTGTCAATACGGTACTTTTCTTCAGGCAGGTTAAGTTGAAGAGACTTGAGTTTTTCACAGTTGCTGCTCAGCGCGACGCGTTCAAGGTTGACATCACCCCACAGTTGAGCTGTATTGTGTGTGGCTTCAACCCATTCTTCCAAGTCCTTGACAGCCTTGGTGTACTGCTGGTGGTTATTAACAATCGCTTCATATTGCTCCACAAAGGATTTAGCTCTAGCAAGAATAGTTTCATGCCTCTGTTTCAGTTGGTTAATTTCCTTGGCAATATCTTTGCTAACATCAGGCAGGCTTTGAGCACGAGATTCCAAATCAGAAATATCTTGTTGATGGGTGATGGCATCTTGTAAGAAAGTCCTGTAGACATTGAGTTGATTGCGCTTTTCATCCAAAGTAGCCTTCAGTTCAATCTCTTTAGGCAGAGTCTTCTCAGCAGATGTCAGCCATTTCTGTACGGTCTTAAGGTTATCTTCGAATGATGACCATTTATTGAGTTCTGAATCAAGGTCTCTCTCAGCCTTAGTGATGTTGTCGTATAAGTTGTCAATAGCTTGTTGGATTTCGTGAAGCTGTTGCTCAACAATTTCTTTACCTTCGGGTGATGTGGAAGGATACAATTTCTCTCCCAATTCAAAGGTGTTGTTGACAAGCAGAGTAGCGTTACGCCTTTGACTCAGCAAGTCGTTAAGGCTCTCACGTTTAGCGCTGATGCCTTCGGGAGTATTCGACAAGTTGTCTTTGCATTCGTCGAATTTGTGTTGCGCTGCCTTCAACCAGTCAGTGCATTGGTTATACTTCTCTTGGTAGGCATTATGGTCATTCACGGCTTGTTCGCATTTCTTAACAAGCTCCTTTGCAGTCGACTGTACCGATTGGAATCGTGACGTCATCTGTTGCAAGTTCATTGTGATCCTAGTATCGTTACAGTTCTCAATAAGGTCGCTGAACTCGTCAGTCAATTTGTCGACGTCATTTTCAGTCTTCTTCAGGTTAGCCAAGATAGCCTGAAAATTAACATCAATTAGTTTATAGTAACAATAGAAAAAGGAGGGATTACGTTTAAACTGAACTACGACAACTACCATTAGTACCGTCATTGAGATAGTTAGACCTTTTATAATAAACTTTTGTCAGCATTAGAAGTACCAATAACCAATGCCTCTATATTAGTAAATAAAATAAAAATATAGATAAAATTATAGCCAAAACTTGAAGTATTGTAGTCATACACAGCATACGACTATGTAAGTATAAATATATGTAATTTTGTTATTAGAAATTATAAAGATATTACGTTCGTGAATTAGGTTTCTACTGAAAATTAGGCTATGTCCTACTGTGCTGACGGTAAAAGATTTTTTCTTTCATCAAATCTTACTTGATCCAAGGCCTCGCCCAAAGTAATGACTGCACTCAAATCATTTTCGTGATAATCAATCGCTTTACATAAATCCTGTTTAACATCATATCATAATTATAAATAAAAAGTTCAATATAAAGGAGAATAAAACAAATGACAGTTTTGTTTTTCTTACCTGGTATTTGTTGAGTTGATCCACCTTCTCCTCAAGGGTTGCCTTAGGAGTGTAGGTCTTGAGGCTCATCTCAGTGTCACTCAGCCAGTGTTGCAGGCGATCGTTGGCACTGTCGAACTCGATCCATTGCTGTATCTTGTCTTCAATGCCCCGTTTCACGTCATGAACCGTCGCGGTGAACTTCTCCAAATCAGCTCGGAGCAGACTCAACTCGCGAGACATACCATCTTTACCTCTGGGTGACAGTCTGGCGTTGTTCTTCTCAATAAGGTCAGACAACATCTTCAACTTGTTATTTCCAGTTGGGATGGCATCTAACAGCTCCTGAATCTTGGCCAATTTGCTCTGCAATGCAGCTTTGTTACCGCTGAAGTCGGATAACAAATGAAGACGATCCCAAAGGTGCTTTTGGTAATCCTGCAGGGATTTCTGTTGATCAGCAAACTGCTGGTAGATGTCAAACGTGCTCTCATGTTTATCAATGATACCAGTCAACCTGTTTGTAAGAGCGTTGTATCTATCCCACACTGATTTGATGATGGCAGTCATTTCATCGCTCTCTCCCTTTCCTGAGTGAAGAGTAGCGGATACGCTCTTTGCTTTTTCAGTGACTGTCTCTATTACTCGCTTGTGTGAATAGATTTCTTGGAGTAAAGTCTTGTTCTTCAACAATTTAGACTTGATTTCTTGAGCAGAGTTGAGCACAGCCTTTTCTTCGGCATCGACAATCTTCTCTTTCTCATCTAACCAAGCCAAAGTCTGCTGCAATACATCTTGGTAGCTTGACCACTGCAGTGTTTGAGATTCGAATTCTTTTTGTTGTTGAAGGATTGTGTCATTTAGCTTGTCCCACCTTTCTCGGAGAGCTCTTATTTCCGCACGAATGTTCTCTCTGCCGTTAGCAGCAGTCTCGGGTAGAACTTTGTCACCGGCAGTAGTGAGTATACTGATCTTGTGTTCACCATTTTCCCTCTCCATCAAGAACACTTGAAGTTTGTTGCCCTTGCTCTCAATGCTTAGCTTGTCTTCTTTAGTAACCATTTGTGATAGCTGTTCTTCTAATGGTTTCAGCCAAGCATCGAATTCGCTACGGAGCTGAGCATACTTCCTGTGGTCAGCGACTAATTCAGACCAGTGGTTAACAATTTCCTTGGAGATAAGGTGTAGCTGTTGATAACGACTGCTCACTTGAGTTACAAGAGGCTTGAGTCGTTCAGTACCACTCAGTTGGATAAGACTGTGAGATTCATCGACGAAGGCATCGATTTCCTTTTCCTTAGCGTTGATGTTATTGCGCAAGTCAACATATCTTTGCAACTGTGCTTCTTTGTCTTGAAGAGTGGAGCAAAGGCTCTGGTCTCGGCATTTTGACTCCATGTCTTTAAGCCATTCAGTAATAGATTCTATTGAAGAATCGAACTTGTTCCAGATCTCCAGAGTATGCTTGAGTTTCTGTTCTGAGCTGGAAATATTTTCGACAGCATTACGCAGCTGATCATGCAAATTATCAATTTCAGCCTTGATAGCGGTGTTACCGGCTTCAGACGTACTCTTGCTAACATTTGTGAAGACTGCTCTAATTTCATCCAACTTGGCGGAGCCTACTTTTTCAATGTCTTTTAGAGCGATAGCTGATTGCAGTTTTCTGATGATCTCGGGTTTCTCACCAGTTGCATTTTCAATGTCTAGGAGCTTCTCAGACTGTGAGCCAAGCCATTCTTTGTACTGTTGAATAAGACGTACAAGGTCTTCGTGTCTCTTCACACAGTCCTCCAAATTGTCTTGAAGGTTTTGAGACTTGGTGACAATGTTTTGGAAAAGTTGTTTGATCGATTGCAGGTAAACATTGAGAGAAGCGTCATGGGTCTGGTCAACCAATTGCTGGGCCTTGTCGCAGACAGATTCAACCAGTTGTTGGTGAGTCATAATCTCTTGGTGCATAATCTTGTGGTTCTGCAACTGCGCCTTCTTCTCTTCAAGAGAGGCTTTGAGCTCAGTATGACGTTGCATGGCCCTTTCAACATCCTTAAGCCATTTCGTCAGTTGTTCCTGAGCAAGGCTGAAGTCTGAGAACTGTAGTAGACATTGATCTAACTTGTTGACAGTTTCTTGGAAGCTGTCGCCAAAGCTGTCCCACAGTGTTCTTATTTTGCGGATCTTTTGACGAATAACTTCTCTGCCGTCAGGGCTGGTGTGTGTATACAGCTTTTCACCGAGGCTTAAGAATTCTTCAAAGGCAGGAGTCTTTTTGTTTCTGGTCTCGTAAAGTTCCTTAGCTTTGTTTTGTTTCTCTTGTAAGACAGCATAGTCTCCAACGATTTCGTTGAGATCTTGAAGCTCACCGAGCATTCCCATGAGCCAGTTCTCCATATTGCTGTACTCGTTTTCGAATGTCTGGTGTTCGGACACGAATACTTCATACTTGGAAATAATTTCGTTAACAAGATTATTGAGCGTGTGGTATCTTGTTGCCAGTTTAGATGTCTTATTGGTTAGTTCAGATTCAGTAGCTACATTCTGTTTGGTGTCAGTTAGTGCAGCGAAATCGGCGCTTCTTGCGGCAAGCTCATTCTGAATCTCCTTCACTTTCTGTAGGTGAGCAATCTTAGCTTCGAGGTTACTCTTAAGGCTTTGGTCCCTGACTTGGTTTTCTTTGACCTTCAGCCATTCTTCGAGTTCATCCAACGTCTTCTGACTTTCAGTCCATTGCTTAAGAGTATCCTTGAGTTTCTTGTCCTGTTCCTTGCATTGTGTAGATAATTGGTCCCATATAGCTTTGAGCTGTTCATACTCGCTGATGAGTACCGGGTGTCCATTAGGACTAGTCGTCTCAATGACTGTTTCAAGTTGTGACTTAAGGCCAGCCAAGTTATTCTGAATGTCTTTAGCCTTTATTGTTACTTTCTCGATAGCGGCAATCTTAGCATCCACATCATCTTTCTGAGTAACAGAACCGTAGTTCAGCATGCTGTTTTCAGCAACGATGTGGTTAAGTCTGTCACGGACATCTTCAAACATGTTAACGTATTTCTCATGGTCGGCAACATGAGCTTCACATGTCGAGATTCTCTTTTCAAGCTCCTTAGACATATCTCTGTACCTGTCAATCGTTTTAGACAGGCTCTTTTCGGCTTCCTCATCAGGCATTAGCTTGATCTTCTCAGTCAATTGTGTGAGCATTGATTGATGTAATTCAACCTCTTGGTGCAAGATTTTGTTAGCGTGAAGCTGCGCCTTCTTTTCAGGTAACGTAGGGCAAAGTTTGAATTCACCAAGTTCCTTTTCCTTGTCACCGATCCATTTTTGTACTTGATTGAACGTATCATCGAAGGATGACCGTTTATTGATTGTCGTTTCGATGTCCTTGATAACGTTGTTGAGTGAATCCACGGAATCTTCGAAGTAGTCTCTGAGTGCTCTCAGTTCATTCCTTACTTGTTCGCGGCATTCTGGTGTAATACCACTGAACAGAGCTTCGCCAGATCCGATGGCATTGTTGAGGAGCTTCTGACCAACATCCTTGTTCTCATTGAGTTTCTTCACTTGAGCTAAATCAGCTGCCGATGGTTTGGCATGTTTGCTCATAACAGCTAAGTCCTTAATTTTGCCGTTGGCATCCTGTAGCCAGTTCTTGAAGTCAGCAATATGTTTGTCATACTTGGCTTTGTTGTCTTTCAGGTCCTTGAGCCTGTTAAGATGACTCTCCATGAACTTGCCAACAGTTTGGTATCTAGATACCAAATGGTTAATGTGTTGCAAAACACGTGAATCTGGATTGCGAGCCAATATCTTTTCTCCAATTTCAGTAAGTTTGCTGACCTCTGTACCGTATTCCTTGATTTCTTTATCAAGATTCTCAACTTCTGCGATTTTAGCGTCAATTTCATCCAAGCTTAATAAATTGGCAGCTTCTTGTCTCACCTTGTTTTCTTTTTCTTTGAGCCACTCTGAAACGTTTTCCAACAAAGCTTCATATTCTTGCCAAGCTTCAATGTTCTCTTTCAATCTGTTTTTGATTTCTTCGTAATTAGCATTAAGAACATCGAGGTTCTTCTGTGCTTTCTCAGTTTGTTGTGCTGCTTCTTGAGCACAAGCGGGCTCGGCTACAACTTTGAGAATATCGCGAGCTTCTTTCAACTCTGCAACTTTGGCTCTACAGTCAGCGATGCCATTTTCAACGTCTACAAGAGCAGCACTCTTAACTTCGAGGTTGTACTTATCACTAGTGACGTCAGGCATGCACCATCTTGTTTTGTCGTCCAAAATCTTCAAATTTCTGTTGAACATTGCAAGCTTGTCAGTAAATAGTTTTTGCAAGAATGTCAGAAGTGTGATTTCAGTTTTGTTTGCATGTACTAAGACACTCTCAAATCTCTTCTGCAAAGTGCTTAGTTCCTTCGGCACTAATGATTCGTAGAAGCCTGGATAGTTAGCGTTCATTTCCGAAACATTTTGAGACAAGTTATCAATTTCGTCATTTAAGTTCTGAAGCTCGGCTTTGCAGGCTTGGCACTTCTTCAAACGGTCGAGAATCTTAGCGTTATCGCCTGTCATATCATCGCATTTAATGATATCATCACGGATTTTGCTAACATTGTCGGAAAGGCGTTTGATCTGGTCCTTCAGTTTTGTTTCTTTAGTTCCAAGTGATGACACCGCGCTTTCTAAGTTATCAGCAAGTGACTGCAGAGCGGCAAACTCGTTGTCTAAGTAGTCAATGATTGAAGATACTTGACTCACTGGAATACTCTTATTTAGATTAGTGATCTGCTCACATTTGGCTTTGATGCTATTTTTAAGACCAGTGTATATTGGCAGTTCTTCCTTGTATTTCGTAAGATGGCTTTGTCCGAATCTGATTTCTAAGTTGTCACAAGCGTTGGCCAAGTTCTGACCAGTTTCGCTTAGCCAAGCGACGACTTGGTTCTTTGTGTCGTCAATCTGTCTCCAGACGATGAGTTGAGATTCCAAATCCTGTATTCTCTTGATAACAGCATCGTTGACCTTCTCCCACTGTGTCTGAGACGTCAAGAATGCTTCTTCAAGTGGGCTGGTATCAAATCCACCCAATGTAGATGCCTGTTTGAGTACAGATTGTTTAATCACATCCATTTGGTCTAGTAAACCTTTAGATCTCTTGAGGATCTCATACGATTTCTTGGCCTTCTCCAAAGCCTGTCCGGTTTGTATGTAATCGTTAGGCGCATCCTTGCTTTCATTGTACAGTTGCTCAGCCCTGCTCATTTCTCTATCAAAAGCTACTGTGAAGTTCTTCAGTTCATGTAGTGTTGAAGACAGTAATATATACTTGTTCTTAGTGTCACGAACAGCATTAACAACTTGGTCCCAGTTGTTGTCAGCAGTAGACAAAGCATTCTGTATCGTGCCCATGTTGGGCTGATCTTCTCTCATTAAGTGAAGTCCTTCTTCTCTCAGTTCTTTACGAATGGACTGTTTCTCTTTCATCTCAGCGTCCAATTTGTCCAGCTGTTCTGTCATATCTTGGATGGTAGCTTCAGTTAATGGCACTGGTTTCTGAGACATTTCATTGAGCACAGATTGTACGTTATGCAATACTTCTCCCAAAGCATTGTGCTGTACATTAAACTTGTCCCATCTAGCGCCTACTTTCTGTACCAAGTCTCTCTTGTTGGTCACCTGGCTAAGCAAAGCTTCTGCCTTATTTTCGATCTCTTTAACAATACTTGTAGGAGACATAATACGGCCGGTATTCTGGTCAGTTACTTTGACCTTTGAAGGTCCATCTAAGAGAGCAACATTGCTCTTCCATTCAGGAATTTTGGTGATAACATTAACAAGTTCTTGTCTCAAAATTTCATAACTTTCTGGTGTAAGTTTTGGACCTTCGATCTGGTACTGAATGTGGTTCAGTTGTTGCTTAGATTCGTCATACCAGTTCAGTAGATCTGACCATTTCTGTAAAATGCCTTTGTTTTGTTGAATGTTATTCTCAATAATCTGGTAGTGTTCGGCAATGTTGGAGTAAGTTTCGCTTAACGACCGAGATTCGTCTGGGTGTGAAGCGAGAGTCATGTTCTTGATTTCATTGTAAATTTCAGTGAACTCAGGTGCCTTAGCTGCATGCTCTTGTAAAAGTACATGCATAGATTGTAGCGTTGGTTCTACCTTGTCGGCGCCGATTTGATCGTAGCTTTCAGTCTTCCTTCTGAAGTCTGTAATCCAGTTGTCAAAGTTGTGTAGTTTGGTCATGAACTCCTGTCTGACAATGATCTTGTCGGACAGCTCGTTGACTCGAGACCTCACTGTCTCAGCGAGATCGTTTGTGCGTTGTTTTATGTCCGAAACTTTGTTCTTCAGTAGAGTAGCGCCTTCGGGCTGTATGTTGTGACAGATATTATCACAAGTCTGTGACAGACTAATGATTTTGGCTTGTTGCTGTGAAATCTCGTTTCCAAATGACTTGAGTTTGTTCAACTCCCTATCTAGCTTTTCAACTTGTGGCGAGTCAATGGAAACGTTTCTGCTACTCAACAGTTTTTCACCGTTTTCGATCCAAGTCTCCAGTTTCTCGGCTTCACGTTCGAAGTTCTCCCAGTTGGTAACAAGTTTATCCAGTTTGTTGTTCCACTGGTCAGCCAAGTCATGTACTACAGCCCACCTTGAGTGGATGGCGTCTACTTCATCAGGAGCACTTGTCTTACCGGACAGCTGGTGACTGACACTCGATAAGATTTGCAAGTTCGTTAGCTGTTTCTCGCAGTCAGTGATCAAAGCCTTAGACTGTTGCTGTAGTTGCTGAGCCTCAGGCAATGTTGTAGGTTTAGGGACGTTGCCTAACTTCAGTTCAGCTTCTTCAATCCAAGGTTTGATTTCAGCAACTCCCTTCTGATACTTCTGGTATGTTGCCAAGTCATGTTCAACCACCTTAGTCTGGTGTTCAGTTGACCGTTGCAGGTCAGCCATCATTTTCTCCAGCAAAGCGACTTCTCCTTTGAGTCTGTTGGCATCTTGAACACGATGTTCGACAGCCAACTTAGTTCCTTGGTCAGCAACACCTCGAATGGTCTCGAGTTTTTCAGCAATAACTTTCTGTAGCGACTGCGATTTAATCACTCTTTCTTCAGGAGTGATATTCTCAGAACGGATTTGTTGGATTAAGATCGGACTTTCTTTCTTAATCCATTCTCTGACATGTTCCAGTTTGTGTTCAATTTTGACCCATTCTTCGTTGAACTTCTCTAAATGCACGACCTTGCTGTCTACTTCATCTTGGACTCTTACCAACTTACGTTCAATAGTTTCCAGATCTTTCTCAATCACGGGTTTGGGTTTATCTGCTGTCAGAGTACGTAACTGGCTGTAAGCCTGCTGCAACTGAGGCAGTCTTTCAGACTTCGCCTTTTCAATGTCAGTCTTAATCGTCTTCGTTTCTTGAAGTTCACGGCCGATGTTGGTGACTCCGAGTTCAAGTCCTGGGTGAACGACATAGCTCTCATACTTGTCGAGGTCTGAGAGCAGTTCATCTTTCTGGTACTCATAGTTGGACCATACTTTCTGTGTGTCACGCAGTTTGTGCAGACGGTCCGTGGAGGTTTCGTAAGCAGTGTTCCAGCCAGTCTCGAGGGTCTTAACGTCCTCCCTGACGAAGGCAGGTGCATTGGCGTCCTTGATGAGGTCTTTGCCTCTTTGTAGCATGGCCATGACTGAGGGTCGGTGGCGGTCGAGTTTCTGTACTGCGGCTTGTTGCTCCAGCACTAACTGTTCTACGTGTTGCAGAGACTGAGGTTCAGGGGCCACCATGGCTTGTTCCTTAGCGTTTTCGAGTACACAAATAACTTCGTGCACCTCTCTGCGGTAGGTGTAGCATCGGGTGTAGGTCTCAGTCTTAATCATGGTGATCTCGATGGTAGGTATGAGGTTCTTGTACCTCGCGATAAGGTTCTCGAGTCGTACTTGCTCCTCTTGTGCCTCTCCCTCAGAGCAGTGGTTAGTGAGCATGTCAAGAGTCTGGACAAGCCACTTCATGTCTTCACGCTTCTTGTCGGCTTCGCGGCAGATATTCTAGAAATTAAATATTGTTATAGTGTAGAATTTAATTTTACCTCTAAATAAATATTAATAAATAATTTTGCAAACTACATTTAAACGGTGCTATATTTTTTGGACAAATACAACATTTATTTGTAATAATATTTACCATTAGTTCCCTCAACTAATATTTCCGAAGCAAGCAGGAGAAAAATACAAAGTTATTTATTAATTTTCATAAACAAATTTATTATTTCTAAATGCCTTTATTAGCATCTTTACCATCTCTTCAAGAAAATATGTTTAAAACACATAGTTCTTGACTTACATAAGGCATATTAACTCTATTCTTACCTGGAAGATAGTCTTCTCCCTCTCAAACGCCTCAGCCGAGTCGACCTCCCTCACAATGCTATCCATGGTCTTATCCACATGGTCCATCCAGCGTTCCATTTCACGGAACTTCTCCCTATATGCATCCCATTTCGCCGGGATCCTCTGCAACTGCTGTCTAAAGTGTTCTACCCTCTGGACGGTGGACTCCCACATTTGTTCGCATTTTCTTACAGATTCTTCTAGAGTATTGTCGTTAGTTTGATGTGTGTAGCTGGTGGCTATCTTGTGCAGGTTTTGGAGACAGTGCTCCACTTGCATGATCTTGCCTTGGTTGCGGAAGTATTCTTCGTTGCGGATGAGAATGCCGTCGGCGTCGTCGCTTTGGTTGTACGCCTGGGGGACGGTGAAAATTTGTTAATGTTGCTAAGTCAGTGAATGAAATATAATGTGCAATATGACTGCAAATGAATTGCAATTGATCACGTCAAATTAGGTCAAAGACGGTTTAAGATATTATATTATTTACATTTTATAGGCATGGGAACAATAACTATTTGATTTTGGACCAGTTGGCAACTAAGGCTCGAGTTCACTGAGAATACAAACATCACTTTTATATAAACCACCGTTTACTATGAGTTCTAAAGCTTAATTTGCACAATTTACACTTAAAACGGTTGTTTTAAGAATAAGAGAAGTTTTTTTTGTCGTCGGTGAAAATGGATTTAAATTATTTTTTATTATGGATCTTCCTTCTGCACTATTAATACCAGCGCTGTTGGAGCTGTTCCACTACGTAGCTAGATCCTCACCTGCTCCTCATACACGATCTCCCTGTCGATGTCCTTGATGCAGTGGTGGAACACGGTCTCGTCGAGGCGGAACTCCAGCCGCATGAGGTGCGGCGGCGCCCGGTCCAGCAGGGACCGCCAGCGCTGCTGCAGCTGTTCCACTGTCTGCACGATGGATGGACGGTCTTCTTCTGATACCAGCTGGGGGATTAGAAAGGAAAATATTATTGGTACGCTCGCTTCAATATACTTGGATATATCCAATCCTCCGCCGATCGATAGTGCCGATCCTTGGCGTACAAGGTGGTACTGAAGGTATGCCAAATATGCTTGAATATATGTATGTATATGGGAACATTTATTTGCACATTCGAGTGTTCAATATTGGGTGAAATTGGCAACATCCATTGTTTGCTTCTTATTGCCAAAAACCATTAGAAGTAGGAAATAACAATTGAATTCTTGCGAAAGCTTAAACTCAAGTAGTGCAAAAATAAAACTAATAACGGCCTTTTTAATCAAACATTAATCACAAAAATCTTTTATGAAAAAAAAGATCCCGACGAATTGAGAACCTCCTCTTTTTTGGGAAGTCGATTAAAATCATTCAAAGGTATTGCTCGAAATTCAAACTATCAACCAGAACTGAATTTCGAAACTTTTAGGACAAAAATCTTTCACACTAATCCACCACGTCCCAACTTCACTTACCTCAATCAACTCCCTTCCAGACCTAACGAGCTCCGAGACAGCTCTCTCATCAGCTCCCTGGAAGAATCTCTTGTGGAAGTCAACGGCCTGCTTGGAGTCCACTCTATTATCTGCCAACAGTGCCTCAGCTCTTGAAGCCCACTCTTCGACGGCACGTTTCTTGGCGTCGAAGTCTTCCCAGGCGCGGACGAGGCGCTGTAAGTCGGCTTCACGACGGGTCGCTTCCGATGATACGTGGGCGAACCTGCGAGAGTACGATGGTTGAAAAGGTGTTTTATTTTAGGCCTTATAAGGTATTAGGACTTAAGAGGAATACAAAAGAGATTACATAAGAAGAATACATAAGAGATTACATAAGAGGAGTACATAAGAGAGAACATAAGAGGAGTACATAAGAGGAGTACATAAGAGAGTACATAAGAGAGTACATAAGAGACTACATAAGAGGAGTACATAAGAGAGTATATAAGAGGAGTACATAAAAAGTTCATAAGAGGAGTACATAAGAAAGTTAATAAGAGGAATACATAGGAGAGAGTGTAATAGAAACCCAGTCCAATTGGAGCGGTGTCCAATAGGAACGTAGACCAATAGAAACGTAGTCCAATATGAATGCAGACCAATAGGAACGTAGTCAAACAGGAATGTAGTCCAATAGGACTTACAACTTATTTTTACACTGACAAAAGCATAAAAGTTTTGGAATATGAAGAGCCGGCTTACTGGCTCTTTTAACACCTATAACTTAAAAATCACTGACCTCTCGTTAAGATCCCGCATGAGTTTGACCTGCTCAGTAACATCAGCGCTCCTGTCAGCATCGGCCGACTTGACGATGTTCTGGAAGACTTTGTTCTTGCTCTCGAGCATGGAGCGGTAGTACGTGGTGCGGGAGAAGAATGTACGGTGTACCTCGTAGCGTTCTGATATTACTTCGCTGTGGGGAGAAGTGAAGATAATGTTGTTATAGAGTTTGAGAAATGGGGATGAACCTCGAAACACTCAAACGTTACTTAACTTTAAATTATAATTAAAACTACTACTACTTCTATTGCAGAATTTTACGTTAATGAATTTTGAGCAGTGCTTAAAATTGAGGTTTTTCAGAATATGACCTTAATTGTTATTTTTTTAAATGTTCTGCTGAGAGAAGGGCTTTTATCAAGGTAGATAAAGTTAGGTTTACAAATGCCAATTACTCTTGGACATCAAACAATACAGGTTTTTTGATTTCTCCCAAGGTCTTCACATCTTTATACAAAATCTACTACCAATTATTCAAATTATAGTAGATTTATCACTTCACTTTAGCAACAGCCTATTAATTTGAATATTCTCTTACCGTCTAGTCTCTCCAGAACTCCTCAAGGCCTCCTCAGCCTTATCCAGCCAGGATCCTATCTCCTTCTGTCCGCTCTCCAGCGACTCATGCTGTACCAGCAGCTGTCGGTACTGATGCAGTTTCACCGGGACAGTGGCCCGCACTCGGACGAGAGCCTCCTTCTGCTGTTTGAGCTTAGACATGTTGGCTTCTACCTCGTCGCGGGGCATCTCGGCGATCGCGTTTTGGAAGGTTCTGGAAATGGAATTATGTGAATAATTATTTCTTATATGAAACTGACTCAGTGCACGAGCACTTAAAGCTCAATAAAAGGGTGTTGAAGTTTTTGTTAAGACAGCAAATTACCAGTATTGAGTTTAAATGTCTAACAGTCTCTAACTACAAATGACATGATGTTTTGTTATATAATCACTTATTATCATCAGAATTAAACTCTTACTTGACTTTAGATTTGAGAGCACTTGGATTTATGATCGAAAAAATCTTAACAAAGTCATCTATGTAATTTTGACACATGTATATGTTTATGACAAAAAGAATAAGTAACTTTCATTCTGAACCCACAGTATAACACTCCTTTAATTTTTCACCTACTCAATCTATTCCAACTACTAAACCCACCTGCTAATAGTCTTAAACAGTTCCTCATGGTGTTCTATCTCGGAGTTAAGTTGGAGCAGCTGGTCGATATAAGCCTGTATGTCCTGTGTGTTGGCCCTAGGTTGCCTGGTCAGCAGGTTGTCGGCGGCGGACAGCCAGGAGTCCAGCGCGTGGACGCCGGCAGCCAACTCGCGCCGGTTACGTAGCGCGTCGCCGCCGCGCACATATCTAGAAGAATAATTTACATGTTGATTAATATGTTAGCCTATCCAAGAAGGTAAATGATAAAACCTGGCACACAAAAACTACTATTGGAAAACATGACTTTAACCACCATGTGTATATCCGCAATATGCCGTGACATCCTTGGCTATACCACCATCAGAGGCAGTGAAAATAAAAGGCCTACGACGCCAAATTAGAAAAATGCATTTGTAAAAAATTGTGACATTGTGATTCATCATAGTCAAAAACCCGATCATGCAATAAAGTCATTGATATGACATTTTTATTAATCCACTTTAAAGATATTGTCAATTCTTTAGGAGTTCATAATTGTAACGAGGACAGCTTCTTAGAAAACATAAATCATGTTTTTATTATCAGATTATGAATTTAGTTGTGTTGATGCATGTCCTAGATCACGTTGCTTTGATATTAATTAAAATATAAATAAATAATGATGTACATGTTGGCTTACCTTTCAGCTTCTTCCCATACGCGTTCCCAACGCTCAGTGATCTCAACGTACTTCCTCTTGATCTCCTGACTGATTTCCTCAGAGCAGGTCGCAGCCAAGAACCCGGCTGCGTCACCCAGCAGTTGGTGCTTCTCCTTCCATACCGTCAAGTCTTGGAAGAACTCTAATCTCTCATCTTCAGACACTCTTAGCATATGCTGTGCCTTATCTAGCCAAGTGGTGAAGTCATCAGCTAAGGTGTTCCACCGCTCCCAATGAGCAATGACTTCTTCCAGCACACTCCTGGCGCAGCGGACGTCGGACGCCACGCGTCTCCACGACTCCGCGACGTCCTTCAAGAACGTATCAATATCTCTCGCTTCAGTCCTATCTACTTCACAAACCCTCTTGTACTCCTCCGCTACTTGCTTAATATCAACGTAAGCTCTATCGAACTCCTGGAAAATCTTATTCTTAGTCACGAAATTATCATAATCTTCTAATAAGGCACGGACGTGGTCAATGCGACCGTACTTGCCGGTCCACGCGGCAAGCTTCGCTTTAGTCAGCTCTGTGAAGGCTACGATACAACATTTGTGCTCCAAGTACTTTAACCTTGCCTTCCTCTGTGGCGCCCTTCGACTTACTGTCTCGAGACGCTCCTTCATATCTTGGAGTCTTTCACCTGGTATCCTCGCGGCGTCCGGGGATCTTAAAGCCGCTTCGAATCTGTCGATAACTTCAGGTAAACCAGCGAAGAAGCCGCTGTGTTCCTCTAATTTCTCGCTAATAATGGCAGCAGTCCTCTCGTCTAAGCTAGTGGGTATTTCGTCAAAGTATAAAAGGTATTCGGCCCTCGCTAACCACTCGCCGACATTTCTAAAGTCTCCGGGGAGTTCGGAGTCTAAAAGCCACAACCATCTTCTGTGCAGTCTTTCTAATTCTATCCAAAGGGAGACTAGTTCACGCCAGGACTTGGGCGCGATGGCTACAAGGCTCTGCGTGTACATGAGTTTCTCTAGCTTCTGGTAGATGGGTTCTCTAGAGAGCCTTTCGTTCTCTGCGCGGACATAGTCCTCGTAGTGCCGCGAGAGAGTTCGCGAGTCGTATTGCCTCTGGACTGTGGTGACGCGCTCCGTCAGCCACATCCGAAGAGATTCGTACTCCTCCTGCACTGCCGCTACGGCATCCGGTCCTGTCGTCTGTTAACAAAACATACCACCATATAATAGAAATACGGACACTTGTTAAAACAATACAGATCATGAATAACTTGTCACGGTGATTCATCCTAATCACTTGTTTACTATTTAAGTACACATTATGAAAACGGAGAGAGATGTGTCATTCTTCAATTTCTTAGACACAGTGTGATTTAAAAACAATACGTACACAGAAATTGTAAAACGAATTCAACGCACCTTGGGTTCAGGATATTTATGCAGGAACTGGGCTACGTATGTCATGATGGACCTTTCATCAGGCTTGTCAACGTCGACATCTTCTGCATCCAGCAGTCTTGCGATGCCGAGAGCGGTCTCAGCGACGTCAAACGCGTGTTCTAAACGTTGTCTATTGGTCTTCCTCTTCATCTCTGCTAAGTTGATTAAGTTCGCCTTAATGGCGTCGATGATGGCGAGGAACGCGATACCATCGCGCCATGATGGACCGAAATCTGTTACTTGTATGTTTGAATCCCTGAAAAAAAAATAACAACGTATGTAGCAGGAATCAGATAATATTTTAAAGAACACTGTTGTCTGTTTCTAATTTATGATACACGAAAAATATTCGAAATTGCCTCCCACAACCTATTTGTTGCATTTGGTCTCTCAATAAAGAGGTCAAATTATATTAACTGCAATAAAATTAGGCCACTTGGCAGCGTTTGGCAAAATTAATAATCTGGAATTAATAATCACACACAGCTAACGTCATGGCCGTCAATTTTATATAGGTCATTGGGATCTTCGATAGCAAAACAACGAAATCGTATCTCAACAACAGATCAATAATCCCCATCTCTGATCGAAAATGTTTTCAATTTTACTACAAAATTGTAAAAGCTTTTAGTCGACGTAAAACGCCTGTCGATAACACGTTAGCTTTAATTGATGCATCTATTGGATGGGTCCATTGTACAAGCATGATCGATGTATTTGCGTGAAGTGGAAATCCATTACGCAAAGTATCCATTAGATAGCATGCTTTGTAAGGATGGTTATTCTTGTGTTTATTCTCGATACTTCTAACGGAACACTTACTAATAAGATATGAAAGTTTATTGATCGGTAACTTAATAGAATTCCGTTACGATATACTTCTACTAAAAATTTTAAAATATTGTTGGAAGATTCTGCTAAACTACAGACAGACATGTGTTGCTGGGGAGATTGTTGCATCACTTCTTCTCCCCAGCAAAAACACATAAGAAGTGACTGTCCTTTGTAAATGTTTGACGTTCAAAAAGTACAGCTTTTTATCCAAGTTCCTAGATTGCTTTTGTTTTTCTTGCTGTTGCTATTTTAGCATACTCCTTAAAATTATCTTACATACGTCTTTAGTATTGTTTCTTGATTGCTTTTTGTTTTTCTTGCTAGTCCTATTTTAGCATACTCCTTGAAATTACCCTACATACATCTTTAGTATTTTCATTTACTTACTTGGGCAAAGCATTAGCGACCCACTGCAGCAGGGTCTTCTTGGCGCCTTGCTTCCACTTGTCCTCGGCGCGCTGAGTCGGGGTGGCGGCCCCCGACTCATGCGACATGACGGACGCACATCTCGACCCGCCCAGATATTCTAGAGCCCGGCTGTTCTCCTCGATCTGGTGGGAAGTTGGAGATTTATATTATAGAAAGTGAAGTAAGAGGTGAGTTTGGGTCTGTCAGACAGAGTGACATAAAAGCCTGAATTCTACTAGCCTCTTGAGTTCGACTAAAATCTCTGTCTCGTTTCAAACCAATCAACTGATCAATTATTTGTATTGATATTGTGTTCATCTTGGATAAATAAGCATGGATAACATTCGTGGATATTGTAGCAGTTTGGATTCAATTTTGGAATTTTGATCCCTATATTTTCATGGGTGTTATCGAATCTGCCAAAATGTCAAGGACAAAATCTGGTGCAATCAAAATATAGTGAAAATGGCACACGACATCGTCACGTCAGTTGTTGTTGTAAATAATTTGATGGCTTTTGGAAAACAGGGATATACAAAAAAATATCTGTTTGAGGGGAATGCGAAGTCAAACAAGTTGTGTAAAAAAGCGATATACACTAAACGACACCCAAAATAAACTTCGTGGTCCCAAGCTGACCTGCAAATAGTATGATGAAGGCATACCGTGACCTGACCCTGGATACACAACCTGTTTTGATGAAATATGATATAATGACAGCTGATGCAAAACAAAACATTAATTAATTTACATAAATGAATAGATTATCCGGCGCTGATCTTGGCACAGCTAACGTTAATGTTTTTGCTGCATTTAATGAGCTTCGAGGACTTACAATTTAATAATGTTTGACTTTGCTTTACATAAACACTGGTTTTTCTTAAGGTTGATGTTTTTCAAAAATTCAATACATGAAAACAGTAGAAGCCATTATTGAAAAAAATAAACAATGTCTTAGCGCCAACAACAATGTTACAAAGATTATGTGCTTTCGACAAAAATCCTCAGCTTACGCTCAAACTAAACGTGATTGATTACAGTGATGATAATAAATTAACAAAATATTTGATGTGAATTGTGAATCTGAAGTGATACCTGTGATTCTATACCAATTACATTGGTCAACCAATAGCAGTACTGTGTAGTCAAAAGTCTCTGGCTTAAGAAAAATAATACGGCTACAAATAATAAGCGTACAATATATCGCAAAAAAGCATTTAATGTTATATTTTGATCTGATGATCTAGCTGTTTTGATAGGATATATAATAATATGTATAAATGCATTTATATTAGATATTTAAATTAAATAAGCTTTGTAATTAGGAAGCATGACCTAAGTTAAATTAATTGATATTGCTTTACATATACATACATTTACATAATGTAATAAATATAAAATGCCAAGAGACCCGACTACTTTAAAAGCCGTGATGCTGTTACCCACCTTAGTTCTTCTATCCTGTGGGTCCAATACATTGAGCGAAGCTTGCGCAAACAAAATTAGTTCAAGCCAATTAAAATGAGAATATACTGAGATTCAAATAAATGTAACAGATATTAAAACGATTATTTGTACAGCAAATTTCAAAAAACTTAAAGATTTACATAATGCAGTAAATCCTCATTTTAATGGTATAAATAGAGATACTATTCAAGATAATATTAGATATACATTTCTAGACAGTGCAACTACTTAAGTAAATAGGGACCGTTAAAGAACAACATTAAAAGTATTTTACACAGTTAGTAAAGTGAACTTAAAGACACTCGGTTATATGATAGTCTGCTATTGGCTGTTCAATTTAGAAAAACTTTTCAAAGAGTTCCATACAGTGAATGATAAATGTATGGATGATGAAGGAAAACCAAATATAGGAGACAAAGTGTAATAAAAGGTTTTCAATGAAGCAGACTGTGACACATTATCTAAATATATCGAAGTAGTAAACGTCTTTAATGCTAATGATCTTCGTGACTTTATAAATAAAACAAATGAGATCATTGATTCGGATTCTATAAACATTGATGATCCTATTAGATTTACAATGGTAGTAAAACTTTCTGAAAGTGTAGAGCTAATCTACCTACGCAATACTGTGGAAGTTCTATCCTAATTGAAATCTATTTCGGTACCACACGGTGCTGATTCAGTTAACAGTGAGCTACAATAGTGAAACTTTAGAAATACGATACACATTTAACTTTCCATTGTAATCAGAGATTTTTGAAGGTGCAAGTAATTTTATATCAAAAGGGAAAGTTGTTTAATGTTTGCTTTTTGGCAATCTGATAGTTGAATTTGGTTCAGCTTGTGTTACTAGAAGAAAACTATTCATATTTTATATAACATTAGGACTGCTAGTGCATTTACTTGTAATTTAACACTGGCTTTAACTAAATTGAAATAATGTCTTTCATCTTATAAATTCAAAAAGAATTTCATAACCTGAAACTTAACTAAAGTATTGTAGCTCTCTGTTCACCTAACAATACAGTCTAGCCTTGAAGAGCGTCTTCGTACCTGGAAGTACAGGATGATGGTCCAGATGAGGCCGAGCACGACAGCAGGCCTGCCGTCGACGAGGTCAGCGGCATTGATGTTGACCAGCTTGATGCGCTTGCCGGCAAGGAAACGTAGCGCGGTGTTCGCGTTCGATAAGAAGTGCGGACGTCGCAGGACGCGGCCTCTTTCCATAGGCTGCGGGAAAAACGAAAATTATTAATGAAATTTTGACTTAAGAAAGCGGGCAAGTAAGACACCTACCACCTTTTACTACCTATGTGGATTGATTTATTTTTAGTGTAACGTGTGGACATAGATTTTTATCAATTATCTTAAAACTTAGGTTCCACGCATTAATATTTGAATGTACCAATAAATCATTTTAGAACAGTCTAGCCGTGGGAACCCCCGAGATAAAATATAGCCTGGTACTACGAAGAATGTAGCTTTCCAACAGTAGTTTCAAAACATACAAATCAAAAAGTTTCCTGTTTATTATATTAGTATAGGTAATGAATTGGTTTAACCAAGTACTCACCAGCTTCTCCCCGGACAGCACTTCGAGCAGCGCCAACAGTTTGGTTCCATCGCGCAGGTCATATATTAAGTCATCGATGCGCAGTGGCGGTATGCGCTGGAAGATAATCATCACATCAGTACATGTTAGGAAAACAGAATTATCATCAGCCTAATGAATATGGCCATCAAAAATATTCTTGGTTCGTATAGACTTGAGCAGGTAAGCTATCGCGTAAAAAATCTCAAAAAAATAGAGACATTTGAAATGAACGCACATACGTTGAAATGCCACATAGGTATGATGAATCCAAACAGCAGCGGAGCATAAACTTTGACCTAACCTTTTCAGTTATAACTTTATGCCCCAGTTGTATTCGTGAATTATTCAACAAACCATTAACTGAGAGATTTATAATACTCCAAGCATTATCAACTAAACAGCCCATCATTAGGGCTGGTAATACTGAACATAGGTTTAGCTGAAATTGCAAAGGACCGATATTGTCGTAATTGCTTCGCTTAGCTGTATCGCCTACAACACCGATAAATAGGTAGTTATTACTACCCATAAATTCTTTACTAGCTTTCCTCATGATCAATTTAGATAAGTGATCGTTGAAAGGGTCTTGGCGCACCTAGTTACTCAAAAATATATTCTGATTATCCCTTACCTTCGATAAATGTGAATTGATCCAATTGACAAACGTCTTCTTCTGTACTCTTTCCTGTTCATCTGTAACAAGAGAAATCAAAAGTTTATTCACAAGCACATACAAACATGTTTACAACTACACGTAAGAATATCCTAGCACTTTATGCACTTAGGAAGTCTTCCTAACATTTATCGCTTCTGAAAATGGCGTAAAACTCAAGCAGATCCAATAAAACGGTAGACAAACACTTAACCAGCTCATAAAGGAGATACACAACAACAAGGATAGTTAAGACGACTATAAAATGATGTTGGCTCGACGTCTAATGAGAGTCGAACGCCACATTTGGCACAGAACGTATGACCTAACTAAATCACAATAGTGTGAGTCACTTTCTCCTGCAGACGGCTTAGCTTGCCAAGTTCACTGCACCAGGAGGGCAGGATAATGTTCTGATGTGGTGTGGTCTATGATCACGTAGTGATTAGTTAGTATTGATAATGTTAAGATAAGTAGACGATAGGAATGCCTCGTACAGAATAAGATATTTAATAAGATAATAATTAGTTAAGATAAGCACGTAGCTTTTCCTTTGTATAAATAGCGTAGTATACTCAATAAAAGTGTGCACTTCTTAGTAGGTATTGGTTGCCTTGACTATACCTAAATATGTAGTTCTGTTGTTTTATTAACACGTCTACCCTCATCAACACCTAAGGACCCTGCCTGTCGGAAGGTTGGCAAGCCCAACATCACATGGCGACCCTGCCATTCGAACGGACCCTGCCATTCGAACGGACCCTGCCATTCGAACGGACCCTGCCATTCGAACGGACCCTGCCATTCGAGCGGATCTTGTGATTCGAGCAGACCCTGCGAGACCCTGCGAGAGCGGTTGGACAATATCGAAACGCCATGGGAAGCACGACGTCCAAAGAAGAAGTAATAGTAGCCCAGACGGCAGCAGGAGGATCAAATGTCGCGACGGTGGCGAAGGAACAATTAGCAACGACCAACACGGTGCTGTTTTTTATAGCCACTTGTTTTGCGCTTATGATCATTGGTGTGGTATTCTGGTTATATAGAAGATGTCACCAGAACTGGATTGAAGAGAAAATACGACAAAGGGAGATGCAAAGAGTAGTGCAGACGGCCTAAGGAGCATACGGAGCGACAGGAAGATCTGAAGTAAGTGTTTAAATATGTACTAAGTGTTGTGACAATGTTGTGGTTTATTGTGAGTTAGAGACAATAAGTTTTTGTTCAAATGGAAGTAGAGTTAACAACGTTATTTTTACAGTTAAAATTATTAAGAGAAGCTATTGTTAAATTAGGTCCCAGTAGGCGACAGGGACAAAACTTTGATAAAAGATAAATGAAGCAAAAGCCCTTTATAGTAAATTTAAATGTATAATTGAAGGAACGAGCAAAGAAAAATGTTCAGAGGAATTAGTGCAATTAGTGAGTAACATAGAAAGTTTGTACAAAAGTACTATTAAGTTTGAGAGCGAGGTCAGTAACGAACAGAAAATGGCGGCAGAAAAGTTTTCGTTGAAAACGGCGGTTAGCTTACTACCGAAAATGAATGGAGATGAACAAGTTACTCAAGATTTAATTGATGCTATAGGATTATATAGTTCTATGTTAGAAGGGACCGATAGTGTTCTTTTGATTAAGTTTGTGCTAACTACACGACTTACCCAGGGTGCTAGGATTCGGTTGTCACCTACTTACGCGTCGGTAGACAGTCTTTTGGCAGATATGAAGAAACATCTTCTTACGGTAAAATCTGACGTTGCAATACAAGCTAAGTTAACACGCACTAGGCAAGATAATAAATCAATTGCAGACTTTGGAGCAGAAATAGAAAGGCTGATGACTGATTTGACTATTTCTCAGGCGGGAGAAGATTCGGAAGCTTATAAAATATTACAACCATTTAACGAAAAATATGCAATTAGGAAGTTTGCAGACGGCCTTCGTAATCAACGTCTTGGTACGATCATTACGGCACGGAATTTAACATCCTTAAAAGATGCTATTAGGGTAGCAGAGGACGAGAATTGTGCTTCATCGTCACAAGTCATGACGTACCAACGCTGGCCCTCAAGGAGTAGTTTTTCTACATTCAATAGAGGTCGTGGAGATAGTGTTAGGAGACATTCTGTAAGAAATTCGTACACGCAGAGTACGCGCAAAAATGTCAACATGGGGCATAACGGTGGAATGCGCGGTCGCAGCAATAATGCTTATCGAGGACGGCAGACTCAGCAAGGTAGAAGGCGTGTAGCATACTTTTCGCACGTGCGGAGCGATAATGATTCATTGTCAATGTCACGAAGTAGCGAAGGTGGACAGTTGAATGAAACGCAGTTTTTTCGAGTCTAAGCATATTTTAGCTTACGATAGTATTAACTGGGTTAATTTAGTAATAAATAGTATACATAGCGAATGGTTAATAGATACGGGTGCGTCGATATCAGCCGTAAAAAATATTTTTTTAAGGGATAACGCTTTGAACTGTAAGATAGTTAAGGATGAGTTAGTGATTAATGGTGTAGGAGGTAGTTTACGAGCTATAGGTTATGTACATTTAAAGTTGGAACACAGACAGTATTCATTCGTGCATAAGTTTTATATATTTGATGATTTGCCTTGTAAGTCAGTTGGCATATTGGGACAGGATTTCTTGCAGAAGTATGGAGGTATTATAGATTTTCGACGAACAGATTGACTCTTAAAAATCATGCTAGACAGTTAGTTTCGATGCCGCTAAGGACCTATGATTTCTTATTAACTATACCTCCGCGTTGTGAAGTAGTAAGGTATTTTCCTGTTAATAGAGCAGAAGATTGTGTAGTGATTAGGAAAGAATTACGCAAAGGAGTTTTTTTAGCTAGTGTGATGGCTAGGCCTAGGAATGGGATGATACCCATTAGAATTTTAAATACAACCTCTGAGGAAGTTATGTGTAGCATGTCGAATGTAGAAGTTTTCCCATTAAGTAATTTCGATTGTTGTAATTTTGTAAAACCTGAAAAGGACGTTGAGCGTGTAAAGAAAATATTTTCTTTACTTAAACTTGACTATTTGAGGTCTGAGGAGAGGTTGTCAGTTGAGCAAATATGCGCGAAATATCCAGATATTTTCCATATTCCAGGAGATAAGTTAGCTATCACGAATGTATATAAGCAGTCGATACGATTAAAAGACAATGTTACTCCAGTTTATAGGGAACAGTATAGGATACCGTATATGCAGAAAAAGGAAGTTGATAGACAGGTACAGGAGATGCTAGAGAATGGTATTATTGAAGAATCAGTTAGTGAGTGGTCTAGTCCTGTATTGATAGTTCCTAAAAAAGCGGATCGTAGTGGTGAGAAAAAATGGCGTGTAGTGATAGATTACAGACAGTTGAATGAAAAAATTCAGGACGATAAATTTCCATTACCGAATATAAATGAAATCTTGGATTCGATGTCAGGAGCTGTTTACTTTAGTCATTGTGATTTATCTCAATCGTATTATCAGTGTAGTTTAGATGAAGATAGTCGGAAGTACACGGCTTTTACTACGGATAAAGGTCAGTATCAAATGTGCAGGTTACCTATGGGATTAAAAATAAGTCCAAGTGCGTTTAGCAGGTTAATGACTGTAGCCATGTCTGGATTGAATTATGACAAATGTCTAGTATATTTGGATGACCTTGTAGTGTTCGGAAGGAATTTAGAAGAGCATAATCGGAATCTTATGTCAGTTTTTTCTCGACTAAGAGAAGTAAATCTTAAACTTAATCCAACAAAGTGTGAATTTTTGAAAAAACAAATACTTTATTTAGGGCACGTAATTTCAGCAGAAGGTATTTCACCAGACCCAGAGAAGGTCATAGTAATTAAAATTATCCGCGTCCAACAAATAGTGAGGAAGTCAAGCGTTTTGTAGCATTTGCAAATTATTATAGGAAATTCATTCCTAACTTTGCTAGAATAGTTATTCCAATGACTAAGTTGTGTAAAAGAATATGGTGTTTCAGTGGACCGAACAATGTGAGGAATCATTTTATTATTAAAACAAGCATTGATGAATCCTCCAGTATTAGATTATCCAAATTTTTCTGATAAAAATACTTTTATATTGCAGACAGACAGTTCAGGTTTTGCTATGGGTAGTGTCTTGTGCAATGGGAATGGAAAACCTGTTGCATATGCTAGTAGATCTTTGAATAAGAGTGAGTTAAACTATCCTATAATAGAGAAAGAATTGCTGGCTATAGTTTGGTCAGTTAAGTATTTTAGACCATATTTATATGGGAGAAAGTTCGTTGTAAAAACTGATCACAAACCACTTTTGTATTTGTTTAACATGACAGATCCTTCCAGTAGGTTGACTAAATTTCGATTGTGTTTAGAAGAATACGACTTTGAGGTCGAATATGTGAAAGGAAAGGAAAATGTATTAGCCGATGCTTTATCCAGAATAGTTATTTCGAGTGAAGAGTTAAAGAGCATGCATGAAAAAACTATATCTGTAATGACCAGAGCACAGTGCAAACAGTTAAAAAACTCGGATATTCGTAAGACAGACTCTGCGGTTAATAGGACTGATCACCCTAGGATCGTAGAAGTTCTTAAAAAACAAGGAAATGATATAGAAGTACTTCAGGTAGGTGTAGATAAGTGGGAAAAGTTGTTACGTAACAAGAAGAATGATTGTAAAACGATATTTGCAAAGTCGCGTAATTTAATGTATATGCCAGAAAACTCGAGTATTTATATAAACTATGAATCTTTATCGGCATCATCGCGAGACGAGTTGTCGAAAGACATAGTCACATTTTGTGTGGAAAATGGAATAAAAGAAGTAGTTATTTTAAAAAATTGTTATAACAAAGAGATGATAGAAAAACTGGCAAAATATTTTAAAGAGAATAGTAAATCGATATGTGAAGATTTTAAAGTTTGTGTAGTAACGGGTGTACGAAGAGTGGAAGATATAGATGAAAGAAAGGTCATTATGAATGATTTTCATATTTTACCCACGAGTGGACATGCTGGAATACGTAGGATGGTGAACAATATAAAAAAGTATTATTATTGGCCATCTATAGAAAAAGATATCGGAGAGTATGTGCGGAAATGTGATAAATGTCAGAAACAAAAGTATCAGAAAAATATTAGGGAACCAATGACCATAACAACCACAGCATCATCAGCTTTTGAAAAGATTTATTTAGATGTAGTAGGACCTTTTGATAGGGACGAATATGGGAATGTGTACATATTGACGTTGCAGTGTGAACTTACTAAGTTCGTTGAAGCCTATCCATTAAAAAACAAGTCGGCAAATGAGGTAGCAAGAGTTTTAGCAGAAAATTTTATTTTAAGATATGGAATACCAGAAGGCATTGCGACAGATAGGGGTTCTGAATTTATTTCAAAAGTTATGGTAGAATTATGTAGTATCTTGGGAATCAGGAAAACAACATCAACAGCGTATCATCACGAAAGTATAGGATCGTTAGAAAACGTTCATAAAACTTTAGGTGCATATTTGAGAATACAAACAAATAACAGTACAACATCATGGAGTTCTTGGATTCCGTATTGGTGTTTTTCATATAATACAACAGTTAATACCGTAACCAAGTATACACCTTATGAATTAGTTTTCGGAAAGATATGCAGATTACCAAGTAATCTACAAGGAGCAAGTGTTGAACCATTGTATAATTTTGATAATTACCCTTTAGAATTTAAGTATCGATTACAAAGAGCTCAAGCTGATGCTAAACAAAATTTAGTAGCTAGTAAAATATTGAGGAAAGAGTGTTATGATAGAAATATAAATCCAATAACTTATAAAGAAGGTGATTTGGTGTTAATTAAAATGAAACGGGTACCAAATTAGATTGTGTATATGACGGACCGTTTGTGGTTGTCAAGGATGAATCACCAAATGTTGTAATTAAGGATAAGTCGAATGTAGATAAAGTAGTGCATAAAAATAGGACTAAGTTATATTGTAAAAGGTAAAAAAAAAAAAAAAAGTATGCATTTTTTTTTCCTTTGGAAGGGTGATGTGGTGTGGTCTATGATCACGTAGTGATTAGTTAGTATTGATAATGTTAAGATAAGTAGACGATAGGAATGCCTCGTACAGAATAAGATATTTAATAAGATAATAATTAGTTAAGATAAGCACGTAGCTTTTCCTTTGTATAAATAGCGTAGTATACTCAATAAAAGTGTGCACTTCTTAGTAGGTATTGGTTGCCTTGACTATACCTAAATATGTAGTTCTGTTGTTTTATTAACACGTCTACCCTCATCAACACCTAAGGACCCTGCCTGTCGGAAGGTTGGCAAGCCCAACATCACACTGAGAAGCATCATTAAATGTGTTAAATTGTTGTTATGACTCGTTACGTAAAGATATAGTAGCTTTACTGTCTCCGTGTATGACATTTAACTTTTATTTTTAACACGCTTATATTAGCTATTCTTGCAACTAACTTTTTATGTAAGAAAATCTTGGAATCTTAATTTTTAATGTTATTATAATATTGACGATAAGAATCTGGACATCAATAAACTAGAAAACTCCAGTGTTGAGATTTTTTCCTGCAATTCCCAGTTTTAGATTTCTTCAATCATTACCATTTTGAAGATTGGCTTCCGCCTTTAATGAGTCATATCCAGCATTAACTAACTATGGCCTGATAACATCTATAAAAGATGATTAAAGCTGCATCCGTTTCAGGTGGTTTGGCTTTGACACTTGCGCTGATGGCTAACAAGGCCTATACGGGAGCGACATCGCCGGTCACAACGTCCGCAGACAAATTGAGTTCCTGGTGATGTTGGAGTCTGTGCCATTCGTTGGTGACGTAGATCGCGTTTTTTGGAGAGCAGATCGAACCAGGCACTGTCATGCGCGAACCACTCCATCGGATAATTTTTTCCTCCAACTATCACGGTCATCAGAGAGTTTTTCCCAGATGTTCGGGTCGATTTTAAACGATACCATGTCGCGCTTAACGCTATCTTTAAATCGCAACAATGGCCGCCTAACTGGTCGCTTGGCATCTGATATTTGGCCGAGGACAGTTAGTCTTGGCAAACGAGAAGGTTCCATCCGCTGCACATGCCCTAGCCAGCGCAATCTTCTTTGTTTAAGAAGTGCGGTTATGCTAGGTATGCACGCCATACTAAGCACCTTCTCGTTTGTTACTCGATCCTTCCAAGAAATATCCAATATGCGCCGGAGACAGCGCATATGGAAGTTGTTTAATCTCCGCTCCTGTTTAGCATACGATGTCCAGGTCTCCGCGCCATACAAGAGTATGGATAAGATGCATGTCTGGTAGATAATAATCTTAGTCTTAACTGTTAGATATTTGTTGTGCCAAACTCTTGCGCTCAGCTTCCCGCATCCAGCATTAATAACGGAAATAAAGCCAATCTAAAATATACACGGCGCGAAATTATCAGAATTCTATTTGTAGTTTATGAGTTCATAGACTCTGGTGCCCTGCAGAACAAATATTTGGAGATTGCGCGATCGAGGATGTTGATGGATTCTTACAGTGTTGGCTAAACTGTAGAAGATGTATTTTTAACCGAAGCAGGTACTGTAGCTAATTACGATCCGATTATTTACTTTGTTGTTAAAACTGTTGGAGTGGTTAATTGGCTCGATTGAAAGAGCTTTCCAAGAGTTACCGAAACAAATTAACTGCTTTCTATAAAAGTAATTGCTCTTTATTTATTTATATCACTTGAACCTGAACAAGCAAAAATATTAACAAAGATTTTGAACACACGCAGACGTGATTGAAATTTTTAATGATCAAGAATTTTAACGACTAGAAAATTAACCAAGCAAATATCCTTTTAAAAAGTTAGGTAAATAAAACAAAATACTTCATCAATAAGAAAGCAGTAAAGCTTCATAACGGAGCTGAACAATTTCCCGTAAACGCATTGTTTCCTTGGATTTCCTGGAGGCTCCGTCAATTACCAGTCACGCATCGGTCTGTCACTTGCTACTCCCAAACGGAGGAGCGCACGCATGGCACGACCAGACACGGACAATGGCCTATCTTCCAACTTGGAGCAGGGTTGATAACCCCTCATCATTTTATAGTCGAATACTAAATTCGTTTCCATGGTTCCTCGCATATCTATACAGGACGTAAATTTTTCTTTGTGATGGTGCAATGTTTATGAACCGTTTTCCACAATTAGCATTAGCTTTCAACACCGCTTCATGCCTATGTATCATTTAGCAAGAAATAGGTAAGTCTTACACTTCAACATTTTATGGTTTGCTTGCTGCATGAGTGATATTCATTTGTAGCTTTTGTACTGCAACAAGTTTTTTTAAAACAATGGAAGTTTTTTGTTGATTCACCGTTATCGCTGAAGCAGCCCTATATTTTTACGATCAATTTCATAACAGTGATCGCGTGCCCGATAATTTTACAGGTGAACTGTTATCTGCAAGCGTATTTTTTATTTTGTCAACGATGTTATCGATACGAATTATACCTATTTTATTTCTACACGTCATTTGCATGCTGCATGCTATTCTTTCTTTTGTAGTTCTCTTTTGTTTTGATCGTAAATCTCTTCTTGATTCGCTTTGAGGGAGCTTCTAAGGTAAGGTACTTGTAGTATATAATATTCACAAAACAAATAAGTACTTGCTTATGATTTATCGACACATCTATTTCTCCTTTTATTGTTTTGTTCTTCATTTCATATCTTGGTAATGTTATCAGAAATCGGGCGAGGTTAACTGATCCTCACTGGGTTTCTAAACTAAACCTACCTGATTACTGATTAATTGCAGAAGTTAGGAGCGGCCGTACCATTCCTATCTAATCTGACCGGATTCCCAACTAGCACAGCCCAACGCAACGAACCAGATGTAATTGTAAAACAATTATACCTTAGGAATCGTTTAATTTGAGTAGAAAGTCCGTAAACAGTTATTTGCCAACTAACAATTTGACACTAATTGTGTCCATTTCATGTAAAGTACTTTTATGGACGGTTAGGGCTTTCAGTGTAATTAGGTTCAATTTTACGAGTGGCTAACTGCGTGAATTTGAATTTATCATCTACTTTTAATTGATGTTTTCAGACCGATAAATATAGCCGAATTATTTTGTGAAAAGACAAAGAATTACCTAGTTAGAATCTACTGTAGCTAGGAAGACGAAAAGATGTTGAAGTAAAATTAGAGGTTTTATCATACTAACCTAACTACTAGCTGACTTTGAGTGAAAACCACATACCTACTATATGTACAGTTGAACTCGTCTCATTTGTTTTAAAGTAATTGAAATGCTAACAATGCTTTTATTACACCCCGAGGAACAACCCCAGCCCTCAAGAATTCCATGACATAATGCTCTAAAATAGCTTCAAAGCAAACAGCCGCACCCATACTGAAAGTCAAACTAAACTATGCACCACACATAAGCTTCATTTGACATTGTGGCGCCTTCTGACGTCACCCGCCATTACTGCAGCCATTAATAGTCGTCACTATCTATGGGCAGATATGGTAGCCCTGACACTGTCGCTGTGACCTTAATAGACGGATTGTTTGAGTTAAACTACATAGATGTTAATGTTTTAGAGTATTTTCTGACATTTGTTATAAAAGGAATTCTTTATTTTTCGTGGCGTTATGAGGCTGTTGTGATTCAACCCTTTTGGTTTCGTCTAAGTGTCCTTTTAAGTCATGTTTTAACTTTGATTTGTTAGAATCATTATATTGAACGTGAGCTACGAAGGTTTTGTTATTACTATACTCATTAGCTGTAGCTCGATTTAGATCTAGATGAAGATATTTTTCTTAGCTCAGATCTAAAAATTCACATTCACAAGTTTAAACCGATCTATAATTTAGATACGTATATCTTCAGCAAGGTTAACATGGTAATTGAACGCTACATATGTTAGAGCACGTTCACAGTTACATCAAATTGGTAAGACAAATAACGAGTACTTTTATTGTTATGAATGATTCACGATTTGAGCAGAACAGCTAATGGAAAAGTTTTAAATTTCTAGTTAGATATCCAACCTTACAACAAAACTATTTAAAAAATAATATCACCCCCTTTGAATTAAATAAGCTTTAGTATAAGAGACAATTTGACATTGATGGCTTTTTAAAAACTATAATGATGTATCCATTTGTTAACAGATCATCAAATATTCATAACCAGGAACATTTTATCACAGAAAAAAATCTAACTCTAAAACAGACCAGACCAAATAAACTTGATATATTAACTGTTAACAGCTCTCTACGATGCAAAAACTAACGGCCGAAATGAAAATGAAAACTCGCGCGATGTGTCCGCACGTTTACCAACAGACAAAAACGAATCGATGCCAAGGTCACCCGATGTAAACACGACGCAAGAAGATTCTATTTCTATGTCTTTCTCTGTCGAGGTGGTGACAGGTGGCTTGAGGTCAGCATAGGAGGTGAGCCTGCCTGAAGCTGGACTTTCAAGGTCAAGTTGAGAGTTAAAAAAGCTAGTTCAAATGATCAAATTAAGCTGATAGCAGCAATTTTGAATAAAGACCAGAATACGGAGAAGGTGATGAATTTGTACAAGAACAGATTATCGAACTACGTCTGACTTAAGAGATTTTAAAATATGAGGAAGATTATCTTAAGAAAATCATTCGGTCATCTACAAGAATACTTAATTATCTTGCGTAAAAAAACAATGTCGTCAATGATACCGGATAGCAGTTTGTATCAACTGGTATATATCAAGATATTAATGATGAGAAACGAGGCCAATCTTCTTGTAACGTGTTAATTAAATAAAAAGACCTTTCATATCTCACTGGACCTTCTGATGTACGCAATAAATAAAAAAACAAGTAAACAAGCCGACCACAAGACGATGATCTAATGGCAGCCTTGGCACGTAACGGCTTGACAGAATTTATTAATATTATGCTGCACTCAACTTTGCTCGTGTGATCAATTAGATTTACTTTTGGAGCTGGATAGAAGTAGCAAAATTCACTTACATACTCTGAATCAAAATCTGGAATGCTTATAAGGAACGATAAGTTAGACAAGTTTTCAACGATCATTTCGCAATTTGTTTCCCAGTCGAGGAAAATTAAGTACGCTAAAGAAGTAAACAGATTTTGCAAAAAAATAACCTCAGCTTAGGTTCTTTTAAGTACGTGAGGTCGTAGTGAATGCAATGCTAAGAGAACAAGGAAAGTAATATTCCAAGAATATAAATTATGAATGTAGCAACTATAAATGGGTTAAGGATACCTACTTATAACTTCACGCATATCCTTGTTGAAAGTATAAACATCTTCCTTCCTTTTAAATCTATGAGATCATCTTAACTCAACAGAAAATGAATTGTTCATCTACTACGTGACTTCCTTGCCTGATACCTGTCATTAAATATTGAAAATTAATTGCAACAGCACCCGTAAAGAGGAGATACAGGTGAAAATAAAAGTGAAGTAGACTGCAATTTGCAAAATGTAAATAGAGAAGATATCCAACACAAGAAGGTTCTATATAGACCATGGCTATGACTGAAAATACTTCTGTGCGTTTGCCAAAGATGGTAAGCCTGTTTACTAACTGTTGGTACCTACTTCATCAAATCATGCCGCTCATTACTAGCACATAATGAATGACACCACACCAGCAATATGGACCAAATCAATCAGTTTCATCTCTAATCATGCAAATTATTATCAAGATTATAAGCATAATTAGTCGTACGTTTAACAGCAATTAGTTGTACAGTCGTATAATCAACAATTATGTCTGGAAGTGACTGTTTATCATGCGTTGGCACGGTGGCACAATTAATTTTTTGTCTGTCAAACCTTGGCTCTGTGGCCCTTGACGGTCGTTGACGCTCATTACATCATCGACTGAACGTATATAAACTTTTCTTGCTTTGATTTTTGTTATTATGTGTTGATTAGTTATTTCGTTTTTACTAATTACTGGTGTAAAAGGATTTGCTATTTGGCTTCTTATAGTTATCTCTTAAAGGGATCTTATCCATAGGAAGCTACTTTTGAATGGGCAACTAGAAAGAAAAAGAAAGAAAAAGACTAGAATCAAACTTAGTTATATTTTTGACATTCATAAATGCCTAAATGAAATAAATGATTTGACTTTGACTGGTTTAGACAACGCAGTGTGAGGTCTTAGGCGCGAATTTCAGTTCGAGTAATATCTTTTGATGTTTCCATAAACAATCAGAACATAAACCATGTTTTAGTAAGTAGGCTCCACGGGATTTAGCATTTCGAGAAAATCCACAGCATTTTATGACAAATGGCATCTTCAAATATGTTTGTCCAAGTATCACTGTAGATAAGTTTCAAGAAGCAATAAATATTATCACCAAACAGCTTTCAAGCAGCCAGAGCACTAATATATGGCTAACCTGTCATCGCCTCTTAGCTAGAACGATTTGTTTATATTGCCAATGCATCTTTCTTAGAAGTGTTTATATCTTCATCGACCTTTGTAGTACGAAATGATCCTTCCTCTTAATTGGGGTTTATTAGTTTGTGTCAATCAAATCACATACGATGTCGTCTTGTATACTTTTGACCAGTATTATTTGTGGGTATATATAAATAATACAGTATATGTATATAGTAAGTATATATTAATTATTTTCGTATTGTTTATGTAGGTATAATATACAGTATACATTTTTATTTATGTTTCCTTTGCTCTTTACACACTGTCTACATCTCTTTTACTCTCATTTTCCTTTCGCAGGTATGCTGGAAGAGATTTCTTTAGGAATACGCATTACTTTTGTAAATTCTTTCTTTCCTTTCTTCTTTCTTTATTATGTGCGTGTCCAAAAATTTGTAAATATATAAATAAAGTTTATCAGAGATCGACAAATGACTGCTGAGGCCGACGGCTTAACTGACTTACCTAAGTACTAGGACACAGAGGGTTGGCTAAAAATGGCTACCCATCTACAGAATGTTTTCGGCCTAGCTTAACGTCGTTATTAGGTTTTCTTTAATCAAAACCTTCAACCTTGTCTGGGATTACGTACGTAATTGACCCAAAAATTGGCTTAGTAATTTTAACACAGTATGTACTCTTATTAGTTTTACCTTGATCATAATTGATATCATTACTGCTTGTAATGTTTATTACTTGAAATTGATTGGTTTGATATGATAATTTTGTTACGCACTGGTCAATTTTGATTCTAAAGATAATTTTATTTAGTGTTGACATGTTGAAATTGCCTATAACATGGAACTGGTTTGCCAAGCCTCCAGTTTTTGCTGAGCTAATCTAAATACCGTGTGCCTTAAAAGAGCCGAGGAAAAAATTATGGAAGTATACATAAACAAATACAATTAATAATATATACATTGTTAAAAACGCCTGTTTCTGTTTCCTTCAGGATTGAAAAACAATGCATTTGAAGTTGTTACTGTCTTCGGAAAATCGAATGAAGAATCTTTTACTGTGACCAATCAGGCAGTCAGTTATTTTCAATTTTCTCAAGCAATAACTGTAAAGTGCAAACCACAATTGATGTTAAGTAAATTATCAAAAATTATCAATAGATTTTCTCTAGAACTGTCTAGGTATGTTTTTAAACAATGCTTCATGCATCAGCGTATACAATATCTTAAGTGCCTATAAATTATGATAAATCTTATTTCTTGCAAGTTAAAGGTAGAAAATTCTTTAGCCAGGAAAATACTGGCGCCTCTATAATTTTAGATACCTAACATATATTCTAACCTAACCAAGAACAGACCGCTCAGAGCTAAAACATAAGTCGTTCAGTATTCAGAGCAGACATAACATCGTGAATGAATCACTCTATTGTTCTGTCAATGCTACACTTCTTGATTGCAAAGATACTATCACTATGACATACTGTATGTTTCGTACATGGTTACCAAATATTTTGGAAAAAAAATCTATCTTTTATTTCATGTTACTCCAAAATTACTCAATTTATAACAATTGTATTTGAAACATATTTTTAAGTATCTTTTGGGAAAATTAGCTCTATCAGAATTTCTAAAAAAACACATTCATTAACTTTTTCAATAATAAGAATCGGTCAATAAGTACTTCGTACAATTTCAGACCTTTGGGTAAAAATTATGTTTTGCCATCGAAACGAACGGAAAAATAATAAAAACAGAAAGATTTAAATAGCCACTTGCGTCACCCATCATTTACCTGTTATTTTATAGTTTTTACATAAAGAATCATCATAATAAAACAAGTACGTTAAATACGATCCATTAGTGTTTGTAATTGTACCTAAGTATGTGAGATGGAAATGTATAAATAATTCATGGTGGGTTTTACTCAGTAAACAAATCTTCATATTATCATAGTTAGAACTATTTATCATCAACTATTATCACTCTAGATTGTAGATAAACGACTAATTTAGAATAATGTCTCTCTCACTCTTGAAGCCAGAGAATTAAAAGTTATTTCGAACTTCACTGGTGGTATGTAAACGTATAGGTAATAATATGACGCATCAGAACATTCAAGAAACACAACTATAAGAAACATTATCCTCCCAATCAAAACATATACATTATCAAGATAACAGAAAAAGATAAACCAATAAACTTTATCTTTTATTCATAAACAATAAAGATACGATTTGCAGACGGATAATGTAATCAAATCGCTTCGTTTAGAAAGGTCGCCACTCTATCAGTTTATTTTCGTATCCGCTGGATATTATCGGGAGCTAATAATATCTGCAATTTATTATGATATGAAGCAGATATAATGTTTATCTATTAGTTCGATTAAATCGTGTAACTAGGACTGTACACGTGCGTGGTATTAATATAAGGAAAGGGAACTAGCAAAAGACTTTATCCTTAACTGCTATTAATGCAATTTTTAATTTCAACAGTATAATGAATATTATAATCAATCTATGAATCAATTCATAGAATGGATCTAAAAGTTTTGCTATACTAGCCATTGGATAGGATAGCATAAATCAGAATGAGATCCCATCAATCTCAAATACTGAAAACTGTGCAGGTACCTACTGACTATGTATAAGAACAAATAACAGCTCATGTACCTAATGATAACTTGATTGAAGGGAAAAAACCAAATACATTTGATCAAGAGGCGTTAGAAGATACAATAATTGACAGCTGCAAATAGCGACATTACCTGGTTTTGAAGACTGAATGACACCCACGCATGTAACGGCAATACTATTATGTTTGCAGAAATTCTGTCACGCCTACCAAAGAGATGAGTCTTCGCAGGCGTGATGGAATTTAGCTTTAGACTGACAAGTTACATAAATTATAGGGCACGAATAAATATGCCCAATGAGCCTATTAGTCAACTCGAAATGCACTCTTTCAAACCCTGTAATTGATAAACTGGAAATCAATTTTATACATACGTCAACTGAACAAAAAATGAATCAGCTTGAGTAGGTATCAAATTAAAACATAACAGACAGTTAATAAGCCTAATAAAATCAATTCGTCCCAATATAACAAATTCACATTCAGAATTCAGGTCTCCTTCCAAATATATGAACATCACAACCTAAAATAGACAATAAGGTATAAAAAATAGAGTCTAATTTGAATTGTGACACCTATTCAGTATGACAGACACCATGATGTCATCAAGGTAAGTGGACATTTGCGTAATGCAATTTACATTGTATGGAATAACCGCCACACGACTCCTTGTCTAGGTCGCTATGAAAGAGCTATGAGCCTTATTGGTGAAGTCCTGGGAATCGGGTCAAGTTAACTCTTTGCATGTCTTGTTGGTACTAAGAAAACCGGCAAAAAGCATGGTACTTGAGCTTCCCAGAATTTCATTATTTCCCAGAATAAGTTTAAAAAGGAGTCTATGTAACTTAAGACAGTATAAATATTTGTAGACTGATTGATATTATACCTTGATGATATGAACGCACAGATCTAGTTAGTGTAAGACAAACGGCTGTAAAACTTAACCGAAATCGTTAGGAACACGGACCTACAAGAGAATTATAGGGAAAGGAGACAAGCTACAATAAATAAAATACTGAGGAAGGGAGGATAATGTAATAAACTGACAAAATTGAATATATTTTTATGAATTGGAAGGATTTTTTTCTTCACAGAAGGAAGAAGGGAGGAAAAAGCCTTGAGACGCAATTCTCGAGAATTTACCTGCCTTAAAATATGCAAGAATCGCAGTAGCAAAAGTAAACAGACAGGCATTTCCGTTGCATCTTGTTTTAAAAGACAAGTTGCATAAGATTATTAAAGAGCTTGCAAGAGACATAAAGATTTATTGATATCGAATATATTATCTATTGAATGGCCTTGGCATTCATATTAATAATCGATAAATTAATAATATTTGATCAAAATAATTCCTGAAAGAACATTTTTAAGATGTAGTATAGAAAGAATATTCTAAGTAAGTTCCGTAGTTCCTGAGATACAACAAACCCAGAAACACCCAGTTTTTGAATGTATATAGAATACCTAGCCAGAACTGTGACTACGTGATGATAGAACCATACTTAATCATAGGTAGCGTAAGACGTTAAATACGAGATATTTTCGTGACTAACTTCTTGTTAATGAGCAGTAAGTGTTGTAGTCATAAAAATGTGATTAGTAAATATTCTACTTGTAGCAGCAATTAATTAATATCCCTCAAATGTTACAAACATATTACACAACTTAACTAATTTACCTTAACTACTTTCTTAAACTATATCGGACGCTAACGACAAACGTCGACAGAAAACAGAAAACTTGAATATAAAAACGACTGTAGGTATGTTAGAAGAGGCCATAGCCACAAACCCCAAGGAATCCCTCTGAAACGCAGTGCAGTGTAATTCAGATTCCTACATAGTGAGCATTTGTCATACAATTGCCAAATAACAATAAATTCCAAAACACACACTTATAAAGACATTTAAATAATCACAAACAATGGCTCGTTAACATTTCATTACTCCAATAGATTGTATAAATAGCCACATTATCCTTAAACAACATTATGCACGATGCGCAAGAGCACAGATAGTGCAACATTCCGCTTTTATCTTCCATTTTGAATTCCATCCACAGAGCGTCTGGACATTTAAGGTCGAAATTCCAAAATTACACGAAAAACATCCTTATTTAATCAAAAATAAAGTCCACTTTTGTAGAAGAGGAACTTATTCTTGGTGTATTTTTTTTGAAGCAAGGTCTTACGTAGGTGCACGCAATATTATTGATTTCAAACCGTGATTATTCAGTTTTTAAAAGCTGTTTCTAGCTAGGGTTTATCTAAATCTGGTTTTGCAAGTTAATGCTTAGTCTTAAAGCTTAGGCTTATGTCTAGCTTGTAACTTATGGGAAACCAGATTTCGACTTGGTAAAAATTCAATACAACATGGATTTTTGTTGGCTGATTAATTACGTTTGTCTGGCACGCAATTTCTTAGGCACGTATTTTGTAAATCCACGAAATAAAGATTTACAGGTTTTTGTTATTCTTTTGAGAATACAACAAAAATAATAATTTGATGTAGATTTAACAGTCGTGCCCTGAACTAAATCATTCAAAACTGTCAAATTCTTTAGGTTTCATAAAATGCATTGCATGCACCTTTATTACGCAACAATCTTTAGCGGCGACACGGCATTTCGAAGTTCAATGTCAAGAATGAAAACAAATGATCGCAAGTTATTTTAAGTGCGCCTGTTAAGATACCAAGCATCAATTACAGATAATATTCAGTACTTCGAGTAGCGCCGCCAGTAAAAACTAATAATGATCCTTAAGAGGAAGGCAGATACCTAAAACCACTTCTAAAGCAAAGTTGGGTCATAAATAGTTACAGGTTTTTGTGCGTCATTCTAACTACCAATAAAGATTACGTTAAAACTTCTATTAACATGTAAGGTCAAAACATTTGACTATAGTTTAGCAACTAGTATCGCTTGTGGGAGGAGAAACATAATTTTAAGAATCGGTATAAATGTTCAGTTTCCTGCCTTAAAGTCATCTGACGGTCACCACATTTGAAGCAGGAATTTTGCTCTTAATATCAATACTTGAATTGTGACCAAACATGGAAGTTTAATAATAAAAGTCGAAGAAAACACAATTTAATAAAATATGCAAAAGCTATCGCAAAAAAATCACGTATAAAATGTCATTAGATCACCATAAAGCGTTGGACCGGTTTGTTGCGCAAGCATGGTGAGGTCACCCTTAACCAACGGCTGAGAAAAATGTATCGAACAGTGAAATAACAAACGTGAAATTATGAAGAATTCAGGGTGTTATATGATAGGTTATTAAGTGCTAAATTGCAAAGTCAGCGCATTATTTTTCTGACTAATTTCTTGTATTCAGATATGGAGTTACGCAAGGTGGTATATTAGGTGCAATGTCGTTTCCGAGATTTTTGGGAAATTGAAACTTGAAACAAAAATGTTTTCAATAACAAGTTGTCCGATAAATAACGGTTTTATTTATAGAGGTTTAAGTTTTATTTTCCTTTGGACTCTCACTTTCCATAACGATAGTGGAACAGCCATGCTCTTGAAAAAAGGTCAACATTAATTTATCACTGTAACTAATTGCATCAATAACATGACTAATCGTACGCATGCATTTCTTAGTATACGTTACTACTAAACTGTTCAATCATGAAGAACGATAGAACACGATTAATATGGAATTATAATCTGAAATGATCTTTATAGTTTTCTTATTGGAACAGCAGCACGCATGCATTCGAAGAAATTAACTAGTACTTTAAGACCAAAGGTAAAAATTTATTGTTAACTAAAAGATCTCTACTCTCTAAAAAATGCTATCTGTCCTATTTTGTAAAAAATATACAATAGACAAAGATGATATATAAAAGAACATCGATCAGGCGTCGAAGTATTCTTCCACATCACTGTCCTCCGGAAACGTGCCCAGAAGACTGACTGCATTGCCACGTTGAATGGCAATGCTAATTCTTTGTCCAAAGAATAAGCCAGCTTCTCTTTTTAATTTGGCCACATAATGTTCCCTAATCTAACTACTAATAAGTCACGCTCAAAAATTCATGTCGAACGAATCCCTTTTATCTCGTATAGATCAACTCCCACGCACGTCTGGGCTATAATGGTTACAAAAAAACTATTAAAACGAGCACAACCAGCGCGGAACACAAGGTCATGGATACTATGCATTTAAATATTTTGGCAATCATATAGGCCTAAATTGTTAAACTAGGTTTCGTGAACATTACAACTAGCAACCTTATCATATGCTCAATCGAAAGATCCATTTCAAAACTCTTAATGACAACACAGTTACACTCATGTATCAATAATTGTTATTCTTATTGTGATTTATAGGTACTTTTTATTCAATGATCATCATCGTCATCGTCCTTCTGTTCTTGTGCCAATTTTACTTGGGGTCGACGCAGCATGTTTTCTTATTCTATCTGCCGTCATCTCACAATTATTTTAAGTTAAAAATACTGTAATATCTACTATTTAAATAAAAAAGCCGTTGTTTCCTATCCAACTACCTTGAGAAGAAACGCCGACAAAATATTTTTCCATGAATGACATCATCTGAGTATATTTTATCGGTTTTTACTATGCATTAACTATTGGCATTCTTGCGCCATGTTTCACGTAGTTCACGGCTTATCACGTTCAATACTAAATGGGGCAAGAAACAGTGTTATTTATAAACGCAATTGAAGATATTACTTGTACTTGTTTGTTTCCGACGGTTGCCATAGCGACTGGGTTTAAATATTCATTTGTAAATGTTAAAGGTCAACCAAAACTTGACTGGACTTCTATGTTCATCAAATAAATAGTAATTAGTATGTAGATGTCTAGCAAAGAAGTTTAAATATATTCAGTCAAACAAATACCTATCAAATAACTTTAAAGTTATGTTGTTTCAAACTGAGATGAATAATTATATTAATAAAAAATTTAACGCAAAAAGGCAGGAACTCTAAATTCCTTGTTCTTTCTACCAACGGACCGAAATAAGAACAGTGCTAAAATGAACTGGTTTATCAATCCTGTAATCAAATCCCGTCTTTAACAACAATGACACACATACAGGTACTCCCGAGCGGATCAAATGGATCATTTGTATCAATTGGCTATGGTGTCCATAGACCGTGAACTAGCAACCTGCCCTCATTAATAGGAGTAGTGTCAAGGATACATCGGCTGATTTGATTAACTCTTTAATTAAAAATCTGGTAGTCAAATGAACGAATCATCTTCATGGGTCAAGCTATCAAATCTAAACTTCACAAGTTGGCGCAAATATTGGTTTACATACGCCCTTACTTTTTCTATCATCATCATCAACACTATTATCATCGTCAAGGTTAATTTAATTTCCGATATTCCTGGTAAGTCTCTCAAGACGTGGATTGAGTTTTCAGATTTTAAAATGAATCCCTCAGCTTGTCTTTCCTTCACCGTTAGATACTTTCCACAAAGTCCCATATATTTTCTCTCTACATTCTCAGGTACACTTCGTGCAAAACCACAGGCAAAGCTTGATGGATTACCATGAATTATTCATACTAATGATAAACGTATGATTCTGTTTTTTCCCAGCTAGCAGTTCCAAATTGCTCCAAGTTTATCTATATGGCCTGAGGCCTTATACAGCAGTTACTCATTGAGCAATAGATATAAAAAATTGTCAAGTAAACTACCAGTATTTATGTGTTTCTTACTTAGTTAGCCACATTGGCTTATAGATGAATAATAAAACTTGTTTAATTTATATCGGCTTTATAAAATTTCTTATGTGTTTTTCAAAATTAAATCCGCCATTTGATATGAAGTTGATTTAACATTTCATAAATCTCTACATAGTGTGCCCAGACTTACACTACAATATTTAAACAATCGTATCAGCCCTTAATTTCTTTCAGTATCGACCAAATGACTCATAGACTTGTTCGGGGGGTTTCACACTTACCAACTCTTTATAGGTATGCGTTGAACGGAACTTTGATTAACGAGATTTAGTTTGTATTGCATATGAAATTCCTTCAGGATTTTTGCACAGACACATTGAAGGAGGAAGTTGGTCCTCCTCGATGAACAGAGTCCTCCAGCTTTTCTTTTTTGCTGAGTCAGTGCAACCCTGTCTGCAGCTACAGTCACATGACTAAGTCTTATGTTTGTTCCACTACATCACAATATATCTTGAACCTCGACGTTTAATATCAAGGTTGACATTATTTACTCATAAATCGATACAAAACCAAACACATTTCCCAAAAACAAATACTACTTAAATATTCCACTTCTCTATTATTAAACGTAAACAATGAAAACTCATTTGTTTTACAAAACATAACTATTTCATGTGAAGCCATGGCCTTGTAACATATAATGCGGGATCCTCGTTACATATGTTTACAAGTAAATATTTATTTTTTCTGATAACTGTATTCTTTGTGGTTCTTGATTGTATGTATTACTGTAAATAAAGAGGACTTTTTTTAAGTTGTTTTTGTTTGGGTACAAACAAAAAGGCTCAAAACTACCGATTAAAAAAATCTTCTTTCCCTGTTGGAAAACTACATTTCTTTAGAGTAAAATATATAGAGTCACCATGGGAGGCGGGTGCAATCGCGTAAACATGGCTAGTTTAACAGAATTTCCAACTTCGATACCGGACCGATAACAGTAGTTGCTTTGGGGTGCTCAGAATAAAAATGTAATTGATGGTCAGAATTACATGATTAATGTTTCTATCGAACGTTAAGACCACATATATAGTATACATAGTATAGTAAATAAAAACTTTCCACAAGATAAATACCGTAACTCAGATATTTAACACTATCATGCCATAAGTTTAACGATCCAGAAAATTGCACCTTTCTTTGATCGCTTAAGAAAACACTTGGTAGCTCCATCAAGCTCCGAGCACAATATAACCGTTTTACACACAGTCAGACAGTTTCTAGACTTTGCTTGTAAACGTCTATCTAGATTGCCAATAAATACAGTGGTTTGACAGAGAAACCTTACGTTGTCGATGGAAATCGGCAAGAAATGAGGCCGTCCTACTTTGGGTTGCTTGTCAGATCACCCAAGCTGTATTAGGTACGGAATCAAATTAGTCATCTTGTGCCTCCCTGTTCGAAACTATTGTGTTACATGGAGTTTAAACTTAGAAATCCGCATTTGAAGAACGAAACAATGGAGAGCTTTGAGCAAATGGAATTTTTTCACAACTTTGAAAACCTGCTGTTAAAAAGGTCATTGTATAAAAGTTACGTTATTCAGACAATTTACTGGCCTTCCCATTTCATACACTTGTGTGAGGTACACACTTGTGTGTTGTAGGTATGTCGTAAAAGCATTTTCCCCCATAAAGCAACGATCCATCAAGTTATTTCCGTTTTCATACGATTATCTAATAGCTACTACATCGCTGTTGCCTTTAAGAATGCAATACAATCTTTATGTAGGAAATCTGAAGTCAAAAATACGGTCAGTTTCCGCCGATTTTGGTCACAATCCCATTACATAGTTTTAGTCATTGATGGATTGTTTCTGTTATTATCCTATTGCGCCACGAAAGAGAGGGCATTGTTTTAATTAGGGTTTAAGGTCATTACTGTGACCATTAAGAGTTCAGCTTCAGGTTCAGTTAATCCAAACACCGCTACAATGCACTAGATTTTTTCACAAAAACACTTACTGTTTCATAGTCTAATACGGGATACAAGAATGTTCGTGAGCGATACATACATACATTTTAATACATTAATCTATAACCATGACGATATTGTATGTCTCGGTTTTGATTTTTCGTTGCTCTATTAAATGGCTTGGAAGCACGAAAGGATACATAATATTAAAGATACAGCCGTTCCGTATATTTGGGCATGACTGGAAAAATAGAGGTTTAGGGCACGTGTAAAAAGGTTTGTATTTTTTACTACAAGACATCGATTTGTTGTTGTCATGTTGTCGATGTTTTTACTAGAAGCAGCTGTGTTCAAAATTATATGTAAAACAGCCAAAGTATCGACAAAAGTAATGTGATTGATCACCACATTAGCAGGTAGGTACAATTCATATCAGTATTACCCACAGAGAACGAACAAACAGATGTATTACATAAACATTTTTTCTAAGTAGTGACAGATCACCTTTATTTTCGATATAAAGGTCGTGCGATAACCGCTAGTTACTTAATCACGAGAGAATGACATCACTCCATTAACTCGTGTGTATTCCTGGCCTACTACACAGAATCGTGTATCTACGTGCCATGGTGTATTTAGTCATTCGTTGTGAATTATATTGTTTGTCTAGGTTCTGTTCTAAGATGTGAGCAGAAGCTCGTGGTTAAGTCACCACGCGGATAACGCTTGGCGCGGTAGGGATCCGTGGATGGGTGACCACCTTGTCGTAATGAGTTCTTCCGTGTTTCGGAAAGCATAAACTGTAGGTCCCGACTGTCATTGAACATCTTTGACAGTCGTTACGGGTAGTCAGAAGCCGGAACGGCTGATGATCAGTCTTAACTATGGGTATTGGGTTGCCCGGGTAACTGGGTTGAGAAAGTCAGATAGGCAGTCCCTCCTAGTAAAATGCCCCAACATAGTTGGGAAAAGGTTAGGCAGATGATGACGATGTATTCAGTCATTTGTTGTGAATTAAATTGTTTGTTGTTTATCTCATCTAGGATGTTATCGCGTTCAGATAGTGCCGGCACTATTTTATACAATGTTACATATCATAAACGCGAGAGATAGATGTTTTGTTAATTACTCTGCCTGAATTATGTTTGATGAAACAGTTTCTAAGATGCCATTGAACACGCTTTAAATAACACGTACACTTTGAATTTTTAAAGACCACTTATCAAAATTGTCAGTATTGTTTAAATAAACTACTTGTACATTTAATTTACCTTTTGACATACTAAAGGTCCCATAAGATATCATTAATTGCTATCAGTTGCATGACCAGATATTTAGTATATTTTCTATGCATAGACAAAGAAACTACCTTGCGAGGTAAAACGATGGATAGATTGTGTGGAAGTCGACATGGCTAGAAAGAGAGTTACTTTGAGATGGTGGCAGAAGGGTATGGAAGAAGAAAACATGCTGCTCCGATTCCAAATAAAATTGGGATAAGAGCAGGAGGATGAAGAAGTATCAATCAATCTGCGTAAACTACAGGAAACTGCTCCAGATTTTACAAATACACTAACTGCTGGGAAGTTTGTTCTTCACCGTTTCTTCTTTCCAGCCATAATACTAGGAAGTGGTGAAAGGTCGTTTTGGGGAGCTGCCCTTTTGTAATATTGACGTTAAAATAATCTGATTAGCCTACATTTCTACCTCTATCTATCTACCATTGACTAACATTATCTAAGCTAATCTATTGCACAATTAACATAATACATGTGACGTCACACCGCATCACATGTTCAAGTTCACAGTGGCAGACCATTGCTCTGATCGCTGCGGTTTGCGTTACGTGATACGCTGCAATGGCTGGTGCCCATCTTGACGATAAATGGGACATTACAGCTGATGGTGATTTTGTGGTGTCGAAGAATGCCAATGGCCAATTCTTTGAAGGTTTTTATGACGTGGTTAGAGGTTAGCGAGCGTAGACAGATTTATAGGTTGTGCTTCTAGAAAGTTACAACAAAGATCGTAGCTTACATAAAGTGCATTTTAAGTGGCTAATTTGGATATGCACAGGTGTTCTGGCATTTAGTAGACAATATTTCATAATGTTAGCAACTGGTTGACGAACAAGGATATCGCGTTGTTTATGTTCGTGATGAGACGAAAACAACATTTTTAAGGTTGTACATCATCATCTAATTCAGGCTTGTTTTTAACGATACGGATATCACCCATATTCGCGTCCTTGTAAAATTGCAAGAAAATTGCCATCAACCAAAAACCTTTATAGTATAGCAAGACAATAAATGATGTAGATAAAATGCCTGCCTTATTCTACTAATCTCAAAATTTTCTAATTTTATTTTCAACATCGCAATTATTACACCAGTTCTCCCAAACTATGTATTTTGTCTTATATTTTTCTTCAATTCATTGCGCACCTATCCTAGAACCGTGAACCCAATATCACACCTGCAATGCGCGTACGCAGGCGCCGGCACACTTTTCTCGCAATGAATCATCTAGTCTTCAAAACAGGTCAAATTATGAGTTATGATTTGTTGAAATGCATTCGACCTACTTTTTACTTTCTTTTGAAACGAGATATTTCCTTTGCGTTTTGATTTATGACTGAAATGATGGTGTGGAGAGAAATATTTTTGGACACGTTTGATTTGGATGCATCTGGGTATGTTACACAATTAAGACGTGGAACTTTGTCATACTTAGGTAACTCTGCAGGTAGAGGCAAAATGTAAATGCTCTTATTTCTCCTAGTACCGTGCACCTAACTTTGACGTTTCGAAAGAGCTTTCATAGGCCTATCTGAAATAAAAAAAATTAGTTTGAGTAACTGACGAGATAAAACATTATCTTACATGTTTCTGTTGTAACGAAGAATTATCTCTTACTTACAACAGTTAATTAAAAACCATTCCACTATACAATTCCTTTTCATTACTTTCTTTTAATTCTTCTTCTTCTTTTCAAGTCTACAAAAACAAAAGAAGAAAACAGCTCAAACTCTTATCACTAATCTGCTATAAAGGACAATAGAATAGTTCTCTAAAGTTAGTCCATCCAATAAGCAGTTAAAGGCATTAGGTCTTGATTAGAAGAGATACTCTCACCAGCTTTTAAAGGTACAGAGATAACCCTAATAGATCCTTTGGCATTCGGTTCAATTAAGTTAATTGAATTAATCTAAAAGTGTGAGCTTTTAATTGAACTTAGTGGTGGATTGAAGACAGTTATCTATGAATTAGATAACTATTTATATGGTTACTGAGGAAACTACTTCTCGCACCCGAATAAAACTTGCATATTATCTCTTGTCTCAGGCTAGTAGAGACTATCTGTGTATCAATCATTTACATCGCTTATTTATATTTCCGCATTATAGTTATCGGCACGGATAATGAGCTCTCGGCGGAAGAGTGGGGATCGCTTTGCGCACCGTGCACTTATGTCAATAAACCAATAAATCGCTTCTGCGCAGGTGAAGGTCAGGGCTCAATATCCGTGCCGATGATTATAATAAAATTAGTAAGGATAGTTTTTAATATCATAAAAAAGGATTTTAGTTTACGGTTGGGACAGAACGTTGTACTTATATATTCATGCCCTGACCACTTTTGCGTCTTTAATGAATATCAATCGTAAAAATAAACTTTATCGTTATTACTTTAATTTTCCCATTTATTATCCTCGAGTGTACAATTAAAGCGTTTTATGCAAATTATCTGCTGTTTATGTCACGTTACCATATTACCTACGAGTTTGATAACTGGTATGTAGGTATGTATTAAAAATACTCTCTTATCGATTACCCTTTTTTGCTAGTAAATCATCAAATAACCAAATGTTATTACAGCCAGTTTCCTCATCAAAAGTTAAAGCCAAAGTAAAAGTCAAAGTAATGTCTACAGTAAAAGTAACGGTTAAATTCAATTTTTCTATGAATTTGCTGTCACTTTAGCCTTGAAAAAACGAATTTGACCGTTACCTTTACTTTAGACATTACTTTAACTTTAACTTTTGATGAAGAAACTGGCCGTTAGTGACTTAAACAGAATATTCCTTCTTGGGCCCTTTGCGTACCAGGGATGCGATAACTTTACCTATTAGGTACCTTAAAAAGACGCCGAAGAATTCTTCAGGTTCTTCAGTTTTGAATGAGAAGGTAAACATGGCACAATAAGAAATCCTGATATTCTGGCAATAATTTAGAAGCAAAAAGACTGGCCTTAATATCTTGAAATGTAAAGAGCTTTGTAAAAATAACTAAAATATAATTCCTTGTTATCCACAAAGTTGCACTTACAAGTTACGTGATCCATAATCAGTATTGCAATTACGAGAAGATACCTATATTTAGTATTACTTTATCATGTCTCAACAATGTGCTCGATACACTCAAGTTCTGCGATGGCTATGCCCTTCAGACGCGTGTGAAACATCAACTTTATTATGCGCAGTAGCAAAAGTACTTTCAATATAGTTATTGTATTTATCTCCAAGTGTTTTGACAGTGTCGATGGTATATGTAGGTTTTGTAGAAATCTTGCTAAACTTAATGGACATAAAATATGGAGTGTCACTATCGCAGTTTCCAGGTTGAGTTCTGTTTGTCTGTTTTTAGGGTTCCGTACCCAAAGGGTAAAACTGGACCCTATTGTTTTCGGTCCTCTGTCCGTCTGTCCGCCTGTCACCAGGCTGTATCTCATGAACCGTGATAGTTAGAGAGTTGAAATTTTCACAGATGATGTATTTTTGTTCCCGCTATAACAACAAATACGGAAAACTAGAATAAAATTATTATTTTGGGGGGCTCCCATATTGATCTTTTTGCTAATTTTTGCTCTGGTACGGAACCCTTCGTGTGCGAGTCCGACTCGCACTTGGCCGGTTTTTAAATTTGGTTTGGTTCCCAATTCGGATGATTCAGTTTGAAAGATGGCTTCCAAAAGTTCCAAATGACGCATTCATAAAACTCGGAGCCCGAAATGCATTGAAACGAATCGATTGAACTCATAACCTCTAACACTTGCTCAGTCTGGCTGTCTATCTTTATTTCAGTCAATTTAAAAAAGTTTACACTTGTCCTAACATTGTATTGTAGGTACTCGTACATACATGTTAACAAGCCAACAAAATGAACGGATGTATTAACACAAAATGTGTACGAACCGTAGTTGTTATTCTACTCAGTGCTAATTTACTGAGCGAGTGACATCACACCAATTATAATACGCGATTACACATGCCTTGTGACGTCACAGCGCCATTCAACTAGTCGCGACTATTTTATTGGTGATTTTCTCGGAAACATTGAATTAATTATACAAAGCGTATTAATGTCAATTTAATACCTATCCTTGCTAGGAATGACATCAGAAATAAATATAAACTGAATAAAATTGAAATAGCAACGGTAGCATTTCTCATAGTTGTTCCTATTGCAATATTTGTAGGGTCTTATTTTATGGAATTGGTCGTGACTTCATTAGCAAATTCCCTTTGTTCCTGGTATTATGAGGACAGATTGTCATCTAACCTTTGCAGCCTTTCGTTAGGCTACATTTCCGTATTATAATGTTATCAATGTAAAGCATCGAAATAAATGTTTGGAAAGACCATTTATCTTATAAATATGAATAAAATATTAGAAGTTGCAAGAATGCAAGTAACGACCTTGTGCATATCAATGAATAAAATTCTTTACGATCACATTTCAGACATGTAATTTTTGGCATTCAAGCGCAAATCAATTAGCAGCAAAGTGCAACATTTATCGCTGCGTTAAAACCTGAAGAGGTGGCAGATAAGATAAAATAGCACATTTTCAAAACCAGTCATCGCAAAAGAATCTAATCTCTGCACCTCTGATATTGCGAAGTAAATTGATTGATTGAACTGAAAATTAGCGAAGTTTTTAACAAGTTTTTAACGTCCAAAGAAAGATTTGCCATCGCACAGCAATGACAGGACTTTGAATGAAGAAAATGCAATAGCAACAGGTAAAAGTCACATCGTAAACACCTATCGAAGAAACGAATAAGCAACAGGTTGACATTTTAACAAACATATTGTTCTACAATAAATAAACATGGATGACTTTGGACAAGATGCAATAATCATCAAAATAACCTTTAATAAACTCCATAATTATGCACCAAGATTCCGAGAAATCTGTTAAAAACCAAGTATGATTAGTTCTGAAGTAAAGACCGCGAATAATGAAGATTGATGTGTCCAGCCTAATTGCATTATAAGCCGAGACGAATTTGATAAAAGATGAGCTGAAACAGCAGTAGCAGAAAGCCAACAACTCATGGGTGAAAGTACTATTATTAGAAATAAGCAATAATGAAATTTACTTTATAGCATCTAAATGTTATATCATCAAAAGCAACACAAAGCTCCTTAGACACAAAATGCGAAATAAGCACAGTAAAACATGAAACTGATACATGTAACGTAATACAGCAAAAATCTGGTTTCTAATTCTAAAGTTTGCGTAGGTAGACACCCAGAGCATCTTGTAGAACCTGAATAACGCCATCTCACGAATAAAGGAATGATAACAGGTATGCAACCAGACTTAGGTACGAGTGCACGGCGACACATATTTCTAGAAAAGTATTATGCTGTAGGTATATAAAAGCTTTACATTCTTTATATATTTTTTTAATATTATGACTTCATCAGCTTCACCATAAATTACAAATGATCCATCGATGGTCGAAAAAATCTTACAAACGCAAAATTCTAAAACGTTAAACGTTATGGAACTCAAAGTCTGTATGTATTTTATTTTTTTTGTAGTCATTGGTTTGTAAGAGACAATTTGTTTCCTAAATAAATAAAATAAAAAATAATAAAGGATTCGATCTTAGCAAACATGACCTTGAACTTCAATTGAAAACAACAGCTAATTTGTTACAGTCTAACGTTTACTGAAACACAATTCTCAGACGTCTTCGTTCGTTATAGTGATTCACTGGCTTACATAGTGAGAGCGTTGTTTTTGTTTTTTCTCCCAGGCTACTTATGTCTAACAGAATCTTAAGGATTACAACTTGGACACGACTAATTAGGATGACTATTTTGCAAATAGTTACATGGTTTGATCACCGAAGGTGTAACAGCCAAATACAACAATGTCTAATTATACTGAAGACCCTAACTTATGCATATTAAAATGAGTTACTAACTCGAACTATAAATTAATTGTCAATTTAGAGGCCGCCGACTAATAACGAATTCCATGAACTGTACAAAATAAATATTGTAATATTTATACTTATCACGGAGATCAAATAAGAAGCTTCACTTAAAGGATTTATTGGTGTTTAGTTTTGTGATTATCGTCAACATGACACCTGCTATTTGATGAATACAGAAGCAGTCATCTAGTAAAGTATAAAATGAAAATACATCCGGCATGATTAGCAAGAAAATATAGAACCACACAGAATCTATTCGACTATTGGACTATGTAAACATTAGGAAGGCGAGCAGGGTAAAGATTCCATCTAAAAGAATACCAAAGAGGCGTAATTTGTTTAACAACTTAAACAATAGCTACTTGAAAACATTTAACGTTATCTAAATTCTAATCTAATCAAAAGCAAGCCATTAAGACGCCAAACAAGGCGTAACAAGTCTGTTTTTTAACACTATTCAGTTTCGACCTTAAAAATATTTAAGAATGATGTCATTTTGGGGTATAACTCTAAAAAATCTATTCGTTTTGTTCGCAGATCCGTCAAACCACTAAAATTAGAATACCAAATCAAGTTGTTTACTACTATCGATTGTCAAGGCCGCAGCGTACTTTTGACATTAACTAACACGATATAGCCTTCGGATTTGTTATTATGACTGAAGTGCATGGCCATAAATATTCAATAAAATGGGCTCTTTGTTGGATGGCAATTAAGTTAATTGTCCACTGAAGTTTCATATATCTTCTTGGAGTTAAAAACTTACCGCGCTTTTCTGCAATGTGTGAGTCATATTCCGATTTGCTCCTCATGAATTCCATCCTGGGAGCAGTTTGCCATGTCTGCTGTTGGTACTCCGAGTACCACTCATGCTGGGGTGACTCCGCCCGTTCCTCACTCCGGGTTTCAGTCACAGTCCTCTTCACAACCCGCTCAAACTTGACGAAGCGGACGCCGGCAGCCAGGTCGCCCTCCTCGACCTGGCGCTCGATCCTCTCCACTTCCTCAGCGGGTTCCACATGCCTTAGTTTCAAGTTAGGGAAACTAGATTCAAAAGTCTTTGTAGGGGATTCTCCATCACGAGTATGTTTAAGTTTAACTTCGATTTTCGGCGACTCTGGGCGCCGTTTGCGCTGCTCTATACGTCGCTCTATTTCATCAACATCAGTGGTAGCATCTACTGTGTCATTACTAGATTGTCCACTCCATACTTTCTCAAAGAAATGGACACGGTCCCGAAGACCGCTTTGCGACGGGGAGTCGCGACCGTCCGACATTGCGACATGACCTCTCCGCACGGAGGCTCGCTCGATACTAGCCGTTAAGTTAGAGGTTTGACTTTGCGCATGCGCTATGCATTCCCACGTGTGGTTGTAGACATCGCCTAGACGATGCCGGCAAGCTTCGGGGCGCTTTAAGTGAGCTCGTGAGGGCCTTATGGGTCCGGAAAATGTCTCATGAATTTGAGAAAATCCAAAGTAACTTGTAAATAGAAATGCAACTTCAAAACTTGAACAATATTTTTAACATAATATTCGCACCGGTTGACAACAAACAGGAAAACAAAGATGATACACCGATGTGGTTTTACTATAAATAGTAAATGCAAATAATTTTAGTAGCATTGTGTACTGTGTAGCTACTATCATATTATCAGGCGACCAATAACAAGGTTGACGTAATGCGATTAACTCAATAATTATGTAAGACTTTTATATGTTATCGTTTATCAACTTTTCAGTACAACATTGATAACATTCGTTTATTTGAACGAACTTTGGTTGCTTGCACAAGATAAATGAATTATTTTGCACACAATTGCTTATTTGTTATCTGAAAACCTCGGTTTATCGTGTGTGTATTGATCAGTGTTGCATTTTTAGTTATTGAAGTAATCATTTAAATTGAAACTGGAATGTGGTTATCTCCAAAAGACACATCGCTACTTCTATGTGATCCATACTCAGCAGATACTTCAAAATAACTTGAAGTTAATCCCTTTACAAGCTTCGTATAATATTTCAGTTGCAGCGGGAGCCATGTTCTTTCGGCGGTACATTGAACCCGGTTTATGTGGCGCAGTCACGGAGGCTCATGTACGAAGAGAACGGGACACTTCGTGTTCTGATAGTATCGGTAGGGCTAGGATGTAACTTCTATGACCTAGTCCTAGTAGGTTTAAGTTATTTGTGTCAGGGAATTAGAAGCGATTATATTGTATGTAGGATCTCCGAAGTAAGGAAATGTGCCTTGTATTTTTGCAGAAGTGCAAGTATGCCGTTTGCGGATGCTACAAATGGTCCTCTTCAAATTGATTTGGATCAATAGCAAAGTCATATTTGTGCCAACGAACTTCTCTGAAGTTTTTCATAATCTCACAAGGTTTTCGTTATTGAAAACTAACGAATCTTACTCAATGCTGCAATACATAAGTAAAGCAATAATCAAAAATGACTAATTATAGGACACAAACAATAAAATTTACTGGATCATAAACCCTGTAACAAGCTACGTACTAGCACATGGCCTAGTTATTCGTATACAATTTATTATGCCTCAAGCTGTACCAGCCTCACTAAGTCACTGAGACAGTTCAGAATTCTCCATAGCTTAATGCCATAAGGTTTGTAGAACAGAACTTGACTTTCATTAGATATTGTACCATTACTTAGAGTGCAGATTTCTATTTTCTTTTTGAGATTTATTATAGCTACTGTAGTGTTTGAAAGAAAGTAAGTTTAATAGTATCGTGGACATGATAAATGGTAATAATGGGTTTACTTGATCGGTTATGCAGTTCTAGAAAAATTCAATCATCATTGTGGTATTTGAGCTTTTAGATATCTTAGAGGATATTGATGCTTAATCTGCTTACCGTGCTGTAGCTTACACGAATAAAAATGAGTATTAGATTGTAGTAGTAATCAATTATCATCAACATCCTTCTGCCCTGATACTTATTTTATTTGGAGTCAGTGCAGCATGTCTTCTTCCAAAATTATCTGGGTGACGTCATCTTTACATACCCATACTTGACCACCCCAGCTTGTCTTAGGTTTTATTTTTGGGACGCAATTTCCTTCTTCATCTCGAACCATTTCGATAACAAAGAAACGTTACAATGCTGCCAAATTTCCAAGGGGTGATCATAAAAGCACCAACCATAACAAAATCCCGTTGCGTATGTCTAAAATCAGCTGATAGTATCATCGTCTATCCTACTCGCACTTGTGTCGTGTCAATCATGCGTCCCTGTCGGGTGCCAAAGGGCCAAAGCCCTACTGCCCTTGATTCGCGTTCTTTAACCAACAGACTGTGACCCATTTGTGGGCTTCGTAATTGTTAAATTGGTTCATTGTGAATAGTTAGTGTTGGTTACACTTGAGCGTTGGATGAGTAATATATGTAGTAATTTCCTGGTCTCGCTAGTAAAATTTTTATTTAATGTGACTAAACTGATGAGTTTAGCACATTGTTGACAGTCATGTGATGATGGGCAGTTATTTATCCTTTTCTTAAGCCATGTGGACTTCTAACTACACACACACATTCTTATATTATCTTTATTATTTTGTGTGTTGCTTTATAGTCTCAGCTTTCGACGGTTGAAATTCCAAAAGTAAAACGATATTTCAGAAACGCATAAAATGGCAATAACATTAAAATTGCATTTCCTTGAGACAAAAACAAATACAATATTTAAATCCACATATTTGGTAAAAGAGTCTCATTACTGCCCACTCTAAAGTCGTTACAGTATAAAGGCATAAACATACTCCCACCACGTAACATGTAGGTACATATGTAGTTACCATACAAGTTTATACACAGCTATTATATTTATCTAATAACTGTGAGGCTTATAGAAAGCTGCTCTGCCTTGACCCGCTATCAGATGAGGTGTAGCTAAAAGCTTTGCGAGGATGAAGAAACTGCAAGGATTTCAAGGTCTGTACTTATCGGTGTTTCTCCTTAGTAGTAGTAATATAAAAACAGAAGAGTTTGCTTGTATGAACGCGCTAATCCCTGACAGGGTAATGTATACCTAGGATAAGGATGGACATTTTGTAATAACTCGTTCCTCCTCCGAGCCTTTTTCCCAATCATGTTGGGGTCGGCTTCCAGTCTAACCGGATTCAGCTGAGTACCAGTGCTTTACAAGAAGCGACTGCCTATCTGACCTCCTCAACCCAGTAACCCGGGCAACCCGATACCCCTTGGTTAGACTGGTGTCAGACTTACTGGCTTCTGACTACCCGTAACGACTGCCAAGGATGTTCAATGACAGCCGGGACCTACAGTTTAACGTGCCATCCGAAACACAGCCAATGGTGTCTAAGATATACTTAGAAAGTACGTACAAACTTAGAAAAGTTGCATTGGTACTTGCCTGACCTGGGATCGAACCCGCGCCCTCGTACTTGAGGTTGGTCCTTTACCCACTAGGCCACCACGACATTTTGTAATAACTAAAAGAAATAAATAATTCCTACAATTCGGGGATCAATTTGAAATATTATTTCAGTATTGAGAAAGCCCATTTATCGAGGAAGGCTAGAAGCTCCGGTAGCGTTGAGTAAGTAGTTTCTATGGGACATGGGTGAAACCGGTGGTGGAACATTGATTCGAATCGAATACAAAAACAATATGAATTTTCTGGTATAGAGGTGTGATTTAATATAGAGAAGCTACAGTGCTTAAACGAAGTCGCTTGTTATGTATTCTCGTATGGACAGTTACCTACTCATGAAAAGTTATGTCTCGTGTTCTACCATTACAAGTAATGAAGTAACGGAAATTTAAAACAGAATAGCATTAGCATTTAGAGCTACACAATGCTAATTGCACTCTTCAACGTGCTTACACCGGTCTTGCACATTCATTCATTTGGAAAAGTGTCTATTTCTTGTCTTTCTTCAATTGAAAATTACAAATATTATTCACCCGCCTCCCATAGGAACTACTGTTTGTATCGGGATAATATATAACCTCATTTGGGAAGTCATTCGGGAAGAATCCTATACCTACCTAGCGATTTTTTTTTTCAAATCGGTGACCCGATCAAAAAAATGTTTCTTCTTTATAGATAGTTTAGATTATTATATTATTTTGGCTTAGCTACAATACTCAACCTATCTAAGGAAAGCTTAAAAGACCTTTAGTCTCTGTGGATCTCTACGTTCTTAAAACCATGATGCTTATAATGTTCATCAATATAAACAATGCAGGTTAAAGATCGGCTTAGCCTTTCATCACATCAGCTTTATAACTTAATACAGATGCGTTTATTTCTAGACAATACTACTCTGTTACTAGCACAGAGCTTTTGTTCTTAGTAAGTAGGCTACTTTCTCTTTTTGCGATCGTTAATTTTCGTGATAATTAGAAGTTCATTATTTTAGTTAGGACTAGAACTGGTAGAAAATATAGGTAACTGATCGTAAGTGAAATACGTCTAACACAAGCTCTTAATGAGGTCTTCTTTGTCGAATCTTTAGCCGTGAAAATGTTCTTTAAGCAGAAGACTGTTGGCGATTTGAAAAAAGTAATACAAGGAGATCAGCTTGGGTTTAAATAAAATTTATGAAGATGGCCGAGCCATGGACAGGTTTTAAATAGTATCTTGAGAAGATCTAGATTTTCAAAGCGAAATGGAAAAGTACTCCTTCACTTCAAAGGTGCCTTTTATCAACCTCAAAAAGTTTTGACATGTCTTTGGCACACCAGTTAGTTCAGCACTCAAAATAACTATTTTCAAAATAAATGCTTACATCACCAACTTTCTTTGCATATTCATCAAACGTTGTAACAATTTTGTGCTGTCACCCGGACAATAAATTATAGTGTCATTGCAATGACATTAGTATCATACTTTATTCATGAGTTCATTATTGGAAACAGATTACAATATAATCTAGCATATCCCGTTGAGCATATTCATAGCCGATAGCTATTATTAGACTTCAATGATGCTAAGTTAAATGATGTAAATAAAATACTACATATGCATAGTATGTACAAGCCAAGCATTTGCTATTGAGATTTTATACATAAGTGCGGTTTCGTTACGTCGAAAATAGGAAATTGGAAATTCTTTTGAACATACTTTAAAGGAGCTTAAGAAGCATCTTTTTTAATATCTCAAAGAAAATATCGGACTCATTTATCCTTTGAAAAGCGTACTACGAAGCTGAAATGATCAGCTTAAATTGTTCAGGTAAAAAGTTTTATAGACGGAGATTAACGAGCCAAGAATTTGGGCAAAACCTATAGTCTTAATTCTTCGAATAAATAGCTTAATTTTAATGCAGACGACATAACTGCACGCAGCTATTGCAATTGTAAAAATTGCGAAAAAGTTCGTCGTAGGCAGACCGCACGCGAGCTTAGCGTACTCAAGGTCTTTGAACTTTTCCTGTGCCAACTTTTCTACTACTTTCTAACAATACATTTAAAACTCTCCTCCTCATACTATAAGATCCAATTTACCTTAACTTATTGTTGACCAAGTTTTCTTCTGAAGTTTTCAAAGTAATTTGACTCTTATGCTGTTAACCCTAGGAATTATTGTCGTTATTTACAAGATCTTAACAATAAAACCTTATCGTACAATAGGTAGGAGTGGTTGAAACGAGCATGTCGCTAAAGCTAAACAGATATTTGGTATAGAGGACATAACTGTAGAGACCTATGTTAATACTTGTACCCACCCATACCACATCAATATTTAAGTCCCTATAAACTTAATGCTGTCATTGAACATCCTTGGCAGTCGTTACGGGTAGTCAGAAGCCAGTAAGTCTGACACCAGTCTAACCAAGGGGTATCGGGTTGCCCGGGTTACTGGGTTGAGGAGGTCAGATAAGCAGTCGCTCCTTGTAAAGCACTGGTACTCAGCTGAATCCGGTTAGACTGGAAGCCGACCCCAACATGATTGGGAAAAGGCTCGGAGGATAAACTTAATGCTTCTCTAATGTTATGGCATGTTATGTAATTACAGCGCATTCACGCCCTACATCTCAAAAGGATAAATGGTAATTGTATGCCTTAGTTGATTTCATTGAATTCACGGCTTACGCCTCATAAGGTGCTCATCACTTAAGATGATATTACTGATGCTTTATAAGGATCCCATCTTGAATAACAGCTAGATCTAAATAGGTAGGTACTTCTTACCTATTCTCACTAATGTTCATGGCATAAGTTAAAATTATGAAAACTCCTAGCTGCCGAGAAATTATAAAGACATACATACATTACAACATTTTGCATAAAGTCAAAATATATGTGTTTATAATTATGCGAACACACGCTCACCATCTTACTAATGAACTTAGTTTATACGATAGGTAATATCTGCTGATAAACTCCATAGGTGGTTGTAATAACCATTATACGAAACCGGGCGGGTCTGGCCACCCAGCCAAATAGTCAAATGAATTTTGCCATTTTTTTTATTTTTATTGAGCATTTAACATCCATTGCAACATCAGACCATGTAGGTGCAGTTCTCGTCAAATTACTTTGGTCCTATGAAGTCGGCCGACGCAAGCGCAAGTCATGAAAAGGCTGACTTTAAAGCGGCAAAGTAGTAGTGAGAAAGCTGAAATGTTTTATTCACACATTTTGACGATCACTTATCTTAAAAACTGTAGCTTAACTTCAACACCTAAGTCACGATTTGCAAACAAAACTTTTAATAGATTAACAATCCGTGCTAGAAGCAGTTTGCAAAAGGTTCTAAGCCAAAGTGCATGCAGACAAATGTGTGTCAATCCGGTTAGGCCGGTTTGCAGCGTAAGGAGACGTCGCGTCGTATTGTCTGTCTGTTGTACTAAATAGAAGCTAGACTATTTGTTTGTTCAACTGAAGTTTCTCTTTTGCTTCGAGTGCATTTAGAAACATGTTTGCTTGTCATCACGCCGCACTTATAGTTTTTCTGATTCGGAACATATCACGAAAATATCATGCCTTAAGTTTCATGAATCCTGAAGTTAGAAAACGACCTATAGGTGGCCCAATAGAGAAGCGCGGACGACAAGTTTAAACACTTTTCTCAAAGGAACAAAAGTTTCTAAACCACACTGCAGGTGATCTTTGCACAGCAATGGAACATAAGCTAAAGAAAAATCAAAATTTTTAAGCCATACATACTTACACGTGTCCCTACAATTTTATACAGTTAAATATTTACTATGAAGTTTTCGTGTAAGTCTTGCAAATTACCTAAACACATATTATATGGGATTCTTATGATAATTGTGATACTAAAGTAAACAAAAAGTAATGTTCAGTTTCCACAATAGCAGTAAAAAATTCTTCAGCCACTCCTACCCCTCTACAAATCCAACAACAATACCGAAAGAAAGCTTATTGGACGACAATACGAGACGAAAGTTTCGCGCTGCATCGAGATCAACGCACGCGCAGGAACTTGAAACCAGATTATATTAAGACGCGTAATGTATTTATTCACTATAGTGTCCCGAGCCTGTGCAGCCGATGTCGAGGTGGGTCAGACTATCGTGCAGTGGGCGGTCTAAGATATATTGTGCACATTTATCAATTGTCATCCATTATTAGATGTCTTCAATTATCGTTAGGTAAATATTTGTGCATTCCTTGTTGCATAAAATTCAAATGTGTAACTAAAAAATTGTAAGTATTTACGCTGCATTTTGAAAGTCGTAAAATCGGTGCAGTTTTATGGCATGTATGGTATTTTTAGGGTTCCGTAGCCAAAATGGCAAAAACGGAACCCTTATAGTTTCGTCATGTCCGTCTGTCCGTCTGTCCGTCTGTCCGTCTGTCCGTCTGTCCGTCTGTCACAGCCGATTTACTCGGAAACTATAACTACTACAGTGATGAAATTTGATGGGAATATGTGTTGTATGAACCGCTACAAAAATATGACACTAAATAGTAAAAAAAAGAATTGGGGGTGGGGCCCCCCATACATGTAACTGAGGGATGAAATTTTTTTTTTCGATGTACATACCCGTGTGGGGTATCAATGGAAAGGTCTTTTAAAATGATATAAAGTTTTCTAAAAAACATTTTTCTTAAAGTGAACGGTTTTTGAGATATCAGCTCTCAAAGTCGTAAAAAGTATGTCCCCCCCCCTCTATTTTTATAACTACGGGGTATAAAATTCTAAAAAAAATAGAGGTGATGCATGCTAATTAACTCTTTCAACGATTTTTGGTTTGATCAAAGTATCTCTTATAGTTTTTGAGATAGGTTGATTTAACTGTAATTTACGGAACCCTTCGTGCACGAGTCCGACTCGCACTTGGCCGGTTTTTATTATCTAAATAACACGAATAAACACAATAATATATCAAGTTAGCATCAAACTGGAAATAATAAAACTTGTTTTAATATTATGCAACTGGCGCCAATCCAATAAATAGTTTGATCACGACTGAATAAATTGACTCTTTAGTTGGATTTAAAACCTAACTACGAAGGTTTTCGCAGAATTGCAGGTGGACTCCATAAAATAGGTGATTCTGAGATCATCGCCTCGGTAAGCCTCGAGGTGATTACATTAAGTACTCCATGAATTATTCTACTGATAGAATCGTTTTGTCATTCTACCTGATGAGGTACCCTTTCACTGATTCAATCATCATGGTTAACACTACCAATGAGGTTGTATTAGTATGTAGTAAATAAATGAATAAAGTGGTCCTGAATGAAGGAGCATCTACCTTTATGTTGACAACGGACCGAACAAGCACCATTTCAACTCTTAATAAACCGTATTATAAATTTAAGTTTATTTTTATTATTTCAGCCACAGAAGTTCACTGTTGAACATAGCCCTCATTGTATTTCCAAACTTTATCATTAACTTCAAAAAATCTTAAGCGCTAGTGAAAATTATCCTTCTCTCTCCAGAGGATGAACGTAATTTCTTAATCAAACCTGAGCTCAAGACAGTATAATTATTTCTATTAAATGTGATTCCATGAAACTGCGTAAAGCTCAACCAGCATAAGCTAAGATTTATAAGCTTGTTATTATTTCAATGTCAGTCAGGTTATCTCAGTATTGAATCTAAACAAGCTTTAAGCCTTAGGTGCGGATTATATGTATGAAGTTATCTTTCAATACCAGTGTAAAGGTTAACTGATGTTTATTTATTTAGTAGCGCTAATTTATAGAGTTTGTCAATTATGTTCTTATATGATTAAAGTAAGTTGTTATCGACTGTCAATTTGGAGATGACACGACGACTGCAAAGCTGTTTATAGACTGGTAATTGAAATGCAAAGAACTCTGATTTACGGCGGAGGACCTCTGCAAAAATGCAGATTACAGCCACAAAGTTCCATATGTCAGAAAGGACATAGGGAAACTTTAAAAAAGAACAGTCCCTAGTCGGGACCACAAGAACGAAGTCTCAAAAAGGCAGTTCACAATAAAGGAGGCTACATATCTTAACGCCTACGTACAAGAGTACACAGGCCCAGACAAAGCAGATAGCCGGACCGGTCGGACGGGCTGCGCTAGAAATCCGAGCTAGTATTGTTACACCTAGGTCAAGTCGCGTCTAAGTATATGTATTAGTATTAAGTTTAAGTAGTAGTTGTACCTATGTATTTGTTGGTGATTTCGTTTGAAAGTTTTGTGGGTGGATGATAATTGATTGGCGATGTTCTGCTTCAAAGATGCAATAAAAAAAGGCAAAGGTAATGAGGTATTGTTACTCCGTTGTTTCTTAAAGCGTCGCTCAAAAGAGAAAGAGAAACGAACCCGTAGATCTTCGTACCCGTATTCTCCGTAGACCCGTAGGTCTTGTCAAAGTCAAAGTCAAAGTTAAGTTTCATTGTAGAGGGAGATTTTTTTGCTGAATGGAAGTAAAAGCAGTCATCAATCTACCTATGTTTAACTACTACTTACTAATGTTTTACTATGTTTCATTCCTGAAAAACACTTATCATTTTATCTGCCTTCAAAATCTTCATAACCCACCCTTTCAGCACTAGCATTTTCTCCAGCATTTAGTACCGTTTCCTTCAAAATAGTAAAACAAAACAGGTACATTAGTAACGGGATGGTATTTCCTTTCAGAGCGACGCGTGATCGCAGACCTACTGGCAGTCACGTTCGTCTAGAAGCGAGGGCTGCTAGGAAATAATAGCTGGGATTTACTGGAAACTGTTATATGAATCAAGTGTTTGTTGAGGAATCAGGTTTCAGAATGAAATCGCGAATTGTTAAATTTTCATTACGAAAGAGGAACTTAAAGAACTTTTTAATGTTCTAGCTTTTTTTGATACTTCGCTGGCTACAATCTTACTGCAAGTTATGTTAAATAACTTTTAGTAAGTAAAAGGTTATCGGTTAACGTAAAAATAAATATGAAAATAACTTATTCTGGGTACATTACCACAATAGGTTTCTAGTACCTAGTCTATAATATAAAAATGAATCGCAAAATGCGTTGGTAAGCGCATAACTCAACAACGCCTGGACCAATTTGGCTAATTCTTTTTTTGTTGTGTTTGTTATTATCAGGAGAAGGTTCTAATGAAAAAAGAATAGGTTAAAGTAGAGAAGTCAGTTGACGGGAGCGAAGCCGCGGGCAAAAGCTAGTTATATTATAACTTTCGTCTGAACACTGCGAATCAACTCACGTAAAGTTGTTCGAATGAAATATTTTAATTTTGATGCATCTGATTCTTATACTTTTAATAATAGTATGGAGAGATTGTTTTGATAAACTTAACGACTAAACAAAGTTTTACTACGCCATATAGTTACCCAGATAGTATACGACCAACAAAAGTTATTTTTAACCGAACACACTGAACTTTCGAGTGTAATGTTTTGTGTAAAGGCTAGACGTTTAGTCTGGCTGAAACTAACGACGTATTGATGGATTTCAGCCTGTATCTAGGTAATTTGTTAGGCTGAAATGCAGGTCAAAATATTGTGAGGTTGTGAGCAACTTCATTCGTGTTTATTACGAATTAAAAGATTTGTTGATGTTCTTCATTCAACAGTGGATCAAATACGATTGTATTCTCATCTACAGCGTATTTATTTTTCAGAGTTTGATTGCAAATCTTATCTTGAAATACTCTTACGTAACTTGAAGCTCTAAACACTTAAAAGTATTTACATTGCAGAAATTATCGTAGATGTGACACTGGGAAGTTTTCAGTGTATTTTTAATGAATGCTTTTCGATTATGAAGTTAAAACTATCCAAATTAAATGACGTTTCAATGTTCGACCGTAAATCTCTTTTTTTTAGGGTTCCGTACCCAAAGGGTAAAACGGGACCCTATTGTTTTCGCTCCTCTGTCCGTCCGTCCGTCTGTCACCAGGCTGTATCTCATGAACCGTGATAGTTAGAGAGTTGAAATTTTCACAGATGATGTATTTCTGTCGCCGCTATAACAACAAATACTGAAAACTAGAATATAATAAATATTTTGGGGGGCTCCCATACAACAAACGTGATTTTTTTTTGTTAATTTTCTAAATAATGGTACGGAACCCTTAGTGCGCGGGTCCGACTCGCATTTCGCCGGTTTTATATTTTTACAATGTCCAATACAACTGCATTATAGTAGTCAGATTTCTAAAACGAAGCATTTAAACTTTGAACTTCCCTGACAATAATGTAGGCCAGGCTAACATTATGCACAGCTGGTAAATTAAGTTGGCCTGCCAGCGTGCACCAATTAACTCAGTGTAAGCACCAATTTTCATACTAATTGCACTATAAACTATCATGCATAATATACACGCCATATCTATTTCATAACACAGATAACATGGTTGTTTACTAGGAAATAATGCCTTATATACCATAGTTTACCTACGCTATTGTTGTAGTCAATTCATTTACAATGCATTTCATGGTAAACTCCTAGAAAAATAACAAGAGCAATTAACACACCTACATCTATGGGCATAGTTTTGCTATTTTATTCAAGCTTGCTAGCTAAAGTTGGACATTATTTTTACAATATTATTTAAAAGATTAAGTCAGATATAGATCCAAATTATCATAACATTTTAACCGACCCAATTTCAATGCACTCCAGGGTAAATGCCATTGACTTCAAACAAAACAGTGATAAACATAACAATATTTCCATTGAACAACTACAATACGGCAACACATTTACGACATCCAATCTAATTCAGAGCCAATAAAGTGTAGTAACCTACAACTCTATTTAATACAATGTTGAACATTACTAGGAGTAAGGAAAGTTAGCGGAGATGCCATAAAGCAGGTAGGTCAGGCGCCTTCTTGTAGATCACTAACGAGACGTTCAGGTACCTTGTCAAATCAAAACCAACGTGTCAAAGATTGATCTTAATTGATTACTATAGTGATTTTATTTTGAAAATAATAAGCGGTTTCCATAGAAGGGGTGTGTAATTGCAGAGCTAGTAACGATGCTAGTAGCGGTCCCCTGAACACCTGCATTTTGGCGCGCTACTTTCTTAGGAGCTTTGCGTTATGACATCTCCGCTAGTCATTTTGCTCTCCACGCTCACAACTCTATAAAATTTACTACAATGTTGAACACTACAAACAAATATTATCGCAATTGAAACTGCAGTATCCCATGCGATGACATCAACAGAGCATCAAGGTTAACCAGCTCGTAAAAGGGTTATCAACTTGCAGTACATGTAAATGAGATGACCTAGACCTTATAAAATACGTGTACTATGGTTTACGACTCCTGGCTCGTGGATCGTTAAGGCAAGATTCTATCGGTCTGCAGCAGTGCAAATGTTTCTCCTGGTCTACTCGCTCCAGGAAACAGCAACAAATGCGTGCGAACATTTCAATAGCATCCGGAAAATTGTAACTTGCTTTTGTTCGCAAACAAATGTGCGTGAATCATTTTGCTAGAACCTCGCTATCAGATCTGAGAGATCAGAGACTGCATCTATTCAAGCCAGAATAAGACATAGATGGATGTCACATGTGGAAGTAAAGCTTGGAAGGTTTCGGTATAAAAGCACATTTGATTGGCTACTATCAGATCCAAGGCTGTATGACTAGACAAACTTATAGTAAAACAGTGTGTCTACGACATATAATAGCGGTCTTTTTTACTCTAAAAGCGAAAAGAACTATGCCAAAAACATCAAAAGCCGAACAATCTCAATTAGGGTGAACGTCCATATTCCTGACTTTCAATGTTAACAAAATATAATCAAACGTTAGAAGAGTTCTGACCGTCGCGGTTGTCAGTCATCGCGGTGACCGCATTCTGCCGAAGTTTCCTATGAAAGTGCTGTTTAAGAATAACTGGGAACAGGGACATTGACCTCATCATGACAGAATTGTGGTTATTGACATTTGTTCGTCTGAAACTACTTTAACATTTTGTCTCTCATCTTCCTAAGTAGGAAAAAGCAATTTCTACAGAAACTCAGGTAGGTATGTAGTTGGCTGGCAAGAGCTAGGGATTCGAGGTAAAATATGCTACAAAGCTCGCACATGGCTTATCTGAATCCCTGTCATATTGTTCGAACAGGAAAAATATGAAAACCAAAATAAGATGGAATAGTTTCATCCAGGCTAGGTATAAGAATCAAACTTATATTATAATCGGGATGCTTTAAAACATCATGCGATCACGAAAACCGTTTTGATAGTTTCAAAAAAACTTGACACATTGAAAAAAATATGCTTTTCTTGAAATAATTTTGTAGGTTAAGATTATTTTGGAAAACTCAAAATCTTCTGGTAATCCCAAAGAACGAAAGTGAACTGATCAGGTGGTATAGGAGACAGGTTATCGTTCTAATAATACATTTGGCAAGTCTAAACCAAAGTATTAGCGATAGATTAGTCGCGGACGTGTGATGGGTTATTTTCGTCCCCGAACTAAGGTTGAGGCCGGCTGTTTCACGAACAAATACTAAAACAGAATCGCTTCTTGTCTATAGTCTAAACATTTGATTTTAGTGATGTGTCAGTAAGCACGTGTTTTTTGATTGACATCACGCCTGTTTTTCGCGATGGGTTAGAATGAGATGTTTCTTCAGTCAAGCCAGAAAGTAAATGAAACATACATACGCTATTTTCGACCATTTAATTGCTGCTAACAAAAACTAGATACCAAAAAGACCTATAAAAACAAAGCTGTTAGTGAGACAGCTTAATCTTAAACCACTGTCTCACTATCAGAACATTACTTATCCCTGTTTCTACAACTCAACCATTATAAGCATTAGGATCCCTGTTAATGAAAGCTTCACTGCTACTGATTTCAAAAACTGCAGAAATCACACTCTTGCAAACCGTGGTCAATGGAGAGACTGCTTAGTTAAAAGTTGTTTCATAATCTGAAACTGATAAAGTGGTTTGTACCTCCTTTACATGTACCTCTATGTAACACCTTGTAGGGACACATGTAAGTATGTATGGCAGAGTGCAAGGGAAGCAAAAACGTGTGAGAGCGTGAAGTTTGCGAGGCACGGACAGTTACTGCGCCCTGGTCCCAGTGAACGGTTCTATCTGGGGGTTTACGCGATCCCAATGGATATCCGGTATCCGAACACCGTTGTTTCTCTCAAACCCCTGCGCCCCACGACCAGAAGAGGCAGTGCTCAATTAGGGATTCCACCTAAGACCGATCCCTAAAACCTTTTACATGTTGAATCTCAAACAAAAGTAACCTACAGTAACATAAATTGACGTCACAAGCACGCTACAAGTAAGCCAAGGATAAAAGCCCAGTTCCCAGTATTAGTACACCGAAATAAAAGAAGAAAAAAACTATCAGTAGCATACACAACTTGTAAGATTAGGCCGTGAAAAATGGGTTAGTATGTTGTTCGTAGGTAGACGTAGGCGGCTGTCTGACTATAAATACTGGCAAAATGTTCAGTTTTTACTCAAGTTTATTGTTCTTTGTGTTTTACGTTAGCCTAGCTTAGAGGTTAAACAAAAATATACAAGAGCTTAAAGGTTACGCTGCTTTTACTGGTCGGCACAAGATTGGGTTGCATAAAGATGATGTTGTAGGTTTTGAGAAGTAACGATATGTATGTAACTAGTAGAAAGATAATTTCATTTAGGAAGAATCTATTGTAATCTAAAATAAGGTCAATACAAATAGGTAGGTGCCAATGCTTAAGATATTCCAAGTCAGAGGAATTAAGCCAACTCTGACACTAGGACCAAAGAATGCTCACGATATATTATCTCCATAAATTTAAACCTATGGACACATAAAACTACATAAAATACAATGTATTATTATAGATCTAGTCTATAGATTTACTAATAATAATCGATACCATTCTTAGAAGTCATTGAAATAATGCTTTGGATGATCTCATGGGCTAGATATGTCGCAAGGGTAGCAAAGTAGGAGTATTCAAAATGAGGACTAATACAAGAATAATACGAATACATTCAGTTAAGACAAACTTCTTGAAACAAAGTGAGACAATTTAGAGTCTTCTTTTAACCACATTCAATAGCTTAGATACATCTACCACTGCAAGGAATAAAAAAATTATCTCGTCGTAGCTTAAAAATTTTTGGGTTTAACTTTCTTGCATTGTATAATTCTGTGAGCTTGCTATTGTTATGTAATAGACTGTTTGTACTGTGACTATATTACTTTTTAAAAAGAGTGTCTATGGAGTTTCTTGCCGGTTCTTCTCCATGAGACCAACTTTTTGGAACCGTGCAACTAATGTGACGTTTCATAGGTGCCTGCAAAGGCCTATGTGAAATAAAAAGATTTTGATTTTGATTTTGATTTTTTGGTACGTCGGCCTCTGTTTTGGAGTAAAAAATTATAAGTGCTGAAAAATTGTTTGACGTTGCCGTACTTTACTAAGTCAAAAATATCCAGTAAAATGGAACTGAAGTAGTAAATGCACTTCTACTTAACCCTCCAGCAATGACAGACGTTACAAGCTCAAAACCATCACAAAACTTCACGGTGATCCCGACACTAACATTATAGTAATTCTTATAAATAGATACGGAACGTAGGCGGTGTTGCTGACGGTACTTTTCTATATAAATAACTTTATTTATAAAACAACCACGTCTTTAAGTAGATACAAATTCGACTGGTCGTGTGCAGCGGGATTATAATGTCGCATACAAACGAATTTATGCTCTGCCACGTTTGATTTAGAAGTGCTAATCGTTTGAAAGAATGTTAGCACTGCGGCGGGATATGTGGATTTCCTAATGGGGCGATCAAATATAATTAGCAATAATTTCGTTTTGATAGCTGTAATAACACTTAATACTAGTACGCTATGTTCTATAGTAATTAGATATAAGGGAACAGTTTTAAAGGGTAATTAGATAGTCTGTACATTCGTAGCAGATCTCGCTGTAAATGAACCTGCACAATTACGATACACAGGTTACCACTTACAGAGCCTTTATTAAAATGCAAAACTGTAATAACTAATATTTTTAGTATTAATTAATTCCAATCTTGTTATTCCACGGTATTTAAAACAACATAACCAGGTAATTGCTACCGCACTAAAACCGAAAACTAGCCCGATTCAAAGTTTACGGCAAAAACGTATATTTTACGAGAGCTACAGCATATCTTCATGGGAGTCTTTATTGGTGTGCTTCAGCAATAAACGCCTACAGGGTACTAAGATTTATGCCTTGTTGTGTCTTACAGAAGATGAAAGCCATTTGATTTATTATAATTAACTAGAATTAACGGGTTAGTGTGTAGACGCTCTTCTGTAGGTACTAACGGCTACGGTTCTAAGAAGAAACTCTTGCTTAGCGACATCACTGAACACTTTTACTTATGTATCATCAACGTCATAAAAGTAACAATCAAGTAACATAAGAGAAATTGTATTTTCCCTGAGCAAAACCAAAATATTTAGAAAGATGTGTTGTATTGAGATGTGTTGTTATCTAAGACTTGAAAAAAGTGTAGCTTCTAGAATAATGTGGGTTGAAAACTGTAGGCGGGAAATTCCCGTTGCATCACATTCCATCACATTAAACAAAATACGATCTATTCAAGAATTTGATGAAGCGCCACCGTATGTACCTACATTTATTTTCTGCCGCCCTAGCTTGACGCCAAAATATAAATAATAGAACGTTCAAATGTAATACGTCCGTCGTACATTGCCAGATGAATATGATCTAACAGACCTTTGGCAAATTCCAATTATAACGCTCATGATAAACTGCGTGAGAGGTTCTTGGAAGACGCTCATTCATAGGCAGAGAATACATTTAGGTCAGTTGTAAATAGCAATTTCATAGACGTGACAATTGTTCTTCAAATATTGTAGAAATATTGTAGAATGCCAATGGCTTTATAGCAGCTACGAGATTCACAAAAAGTATGACAAATATTGCTTGAAAAGGATCCTGAATTAACTTAAACCTAAAACTCAGTTGATGTATAAACTCTGCCACATTAGAACGGATCATTTTTGCAACGGAAATGGTATTCATTTTTGTAAAGTGAATAAGGTATACTGGTTTTCATTCGTTTTTTCATTTCGTTCATTCTAGCATGTCTATACCTGAAACACGTTGTCTACTATAATCATGTATGTATGTGCCAAAAGTGGAAACATTCTAATTTTAATAAACTACCTACGGTAACGTTTCCGTGTAAACTAAACTCTACAGCCCACATTCATAAGATGTGGCGCGATTACTGAAATAGAACTAACCAACCACAATGTGCCACAACTTGTGCTGGATTTTGGCACTAATTTACTCGTCCTCATTGTGACTACAATGACCAGCTAATGGTCATAAAAGCATTTGTATTTAACTAAAAGCATTATCTCTTTCAACCACAAGAATCAGTTTGCAGAAATTATTTTGCAACCATTAGGGTGCGTCAGCTAACAAAATGACTACAAAATTCAGATGCATTTATGCTATACATATTTTCTCAGCGAACACAAATATTAAGTCTGAGGCAAATAATACTGATTATGCGAGTCAATCTGCAGACAAAAATCAATTTATACAAGACGACGAAGACAAACATGATGATCATGCAGACAGTGTTCAGAAATATCGTGTGATAGGTAAAGCTTGCAGTAATAGGAATGACATCAAGGAAAATAACGACTCGTGCATCGACCTCGAGGTCGAATTTTCTAACACTTTCCTCGTGTCTTATAAACGATTAAGTGATGACGTCATTGGGATAAGCGCGGGGGCGGATGACGATCAGACTAGACTCGTATCAGCTGTAAGAGATGGCCAAACCGATATATTTGAAGGCAAATTGCGCATGTGTATAATTTATGATGATTTCCGCGTATTTATAAGAAATGATACAGGAGGTTACGGAATCCAGCTTTAAGATAAATGAAAAGCTCTCAGTGGAAAGAAATAAGCAACAGATGAGTAAGTGCTGTCAATTTACAAAACAATAAATAATACTATAACGTAGTATTATTTATTGTAGACGAAGAACAAAAAGTTTAACTGAAATCGCCAGAGAAAAATACAATAAACATAGTTTTCTAAACACCAGTAGGTTCTGCAAAACAATTTGTTTCTATAACTGCTTAATGGGTTTGTATTGTCCTTTATTTGTTTAGTAATATATGAAACTTTGTAAGTATTTAATGAAGTAATCTAGTAGGAGAATCTGGCTGTCGGCCAGGCGACAGAGGGTAGCGCAGTGTTTAAAATTGGGGGGCGCCGGCGCCGACGCTCTGGCTAGACGGGGAAGTAATTCAAATGAATAGCTATACCACTCAAATTCAGGCAATAAAATTTTAACATTTGTCATATTTGGATTGACATAAATAGCCGTTGAAAGAAAAGGGACTAACATTAGAGTAATAGAGTGGTACGCATTCCCTAAAATAATGACACCGCCAATAATTTATTGTCTTCTTTCCTTTCATATACTAGTGTCAAGAACTTTTTCTGCACAAGTTTTTACTATTGTAATTAAATAATTAGCAAACATGAACTGCTCAAGATTTTTTTTACTAATGAGCAGCTCACATGTTCTACATTTATTTCGACCGATGATGCAAGTTTGGACCTAAATTCGCTCCGTTGGCATTGAGATCTTTTTATCTTACCTGATTACATCTAATCTCGTGACATTTGTCTGGCTAGCCAATACTAAATCTGTGTCTGTTTGCTTAGCTTTGTTTGACAACATTTAGATAAGAATTTAAAAGTTCAAATACCGTAAAATAATATTTTTTTAAACCTTAATAAATTCAGTTTAAGAAATCGTATTTTCTTAAATAATGCAAAAAAAATCACTTCTGTAACATTTTCTTTATCTGTAATACAGTCAAAATGTTATGACGATATCGAAGGGACTACTCATATTTAGTCATAAAAAACGATAGTTGTAATAACCAGTGACAGGTATAGCATATAGGATTCAGGCAGGACCTTTGATTTTGGTCAATTTAACCGGTATGTTGTTCTGAACGAAGTTGCCATAGACGTTTTTGACTGTATTTTATTACTATAAGCTAACTGAATCTCAATAGGGTCTAAATATTACGGTCGAAATTAAATGAATAAAATGCTGTACGCAACTCAAGTTCTTAAAACAATCCCAATAATTTGAAACTCATCAACATTCTGGCACACATCTGTTAATTAAGCACCCGCTTCTGATTATGAATCAGTTTCTCTGTATCACCAATGATTAATGTGCACCCATCCAACTGCACTTCAGTTAAAAATAACGCATGAACGCGATGAAAGAGCCCGCCAATGTCATTGTTGTGTTAGACAATGCTCGTTTAGAAGATGACATCAAAATTGAATTTTGCCATTTGTTTCTGGGAAATCGTAGCCAAGTGTGAAAGGGTAATCCATCCAAGATCACCTTTGGCGATGACATCAATGAATATCAAGTCATCGTGATTGATGATGATGGAAGGACTGAACTACCAGAAGAATGGAAGTCATCTGTGTCAAATAAAATTAGAAATTATCACACCGAGAAATAACGAAGACAATGGTCGCCATAATTCAAAAGGCCTTTAGTTTTTCAACAAAAAAGCACTAAACAGATAACAATACTTTTTGATGACATTTCAAAACTACATTCAGGAACTAATACATACAACATTCAATCGCGACCTTGCACACTAACCAAAAGTAGACCATCTCCAAACGATACGCGAATTAGAATAGAAATGTCGTAACGGGAAGCGTTCGTCATTCGCCCATGGATCCGGCAAGGTGGATGATCTCACAGGTTCACTGTTCCATGCATTTGCACGTTACATTAGTAAAATTTGTTTTGGCAACCAAACTGATTCTTTAAACACTCGTGCAACATTAAGTGATGTAACTCCAATTGATAAAAGCGTAGATGAAGATGTAATTGAGGCAGAACGGAATTCCACTGTGATTTTAGAAGTGTATTCGGTTAAATTTTACAGCGAGTTTTATGATAACTGTTGATTTCACTGCTTGTCATCTTGCCAATGTAGTAACTAATGAATAATAACCGTATTAACATTTTGTAGATATCGTCAAGTAAAATAACTAAAATTTATCGTTTGGTTTTACAATGAAATAATGTATAATTTTAAATGACGAAATCCCATAACTTCAGATCGTAAGCTGAATATTTTGTAACACATTGCAAAAAGCAAACTTACCTGTCAGTGAACTATAAGATAAATACCAAATAGATAATATAATATTTTTAATGCATGAGGAATCTAATGGCACTGTAGACGCATTACCAAATTGCCAAGAAGATATCGAAATTTCGTAACTACAATTTCCTTCCAAACAGGCAAACACAACATGAAACCCGTATAAACGTAAGGCATGTATTTAACGCGGCGACTAAGTAAAACGAATATAGGTTTTAAAAAATAATAGAGTGGGTACCATTTATAATGGGTTGGCAGCTAAAAAGGAGTATCATAATAAGTCAAAGGTAGCATATTAATATATCAGTTATGGGGTCCGTCTTAATTTAAACTAGCATCAAGTTTTTATTTTGGCGACTGAATTAATATCTAAGCGACAACTTAATGATGACAATAAAATAGAAAATGGGCATTCATAAATAATAAAATCAGGTTCTATTTAAAATTGTTAGGATGAAGAAAAAATATAAACTAGCTCATATTATAAATATATTGTGCGACTTTTTAATAGCTTTAAATAAAGTCTAAAATGGCATGAAGAAAAAATATTTTGCGGCTGTTATTTTCAAAATTATAGGTGAATAGCATGGAAGCAAGCATGCAACATGCAGCAAGCATGACTTCTGTCACGGCTCCGGTGCTGCGGGGCGCCGGCGGTCCCATGCGAGCTTATCGTCGCAGATGGTTTTCACGCTCACCACCGCAGCTTCGGCTTGCTGGCCGGCAGGGCCGGCCAGCATCAGCCACGGCGGCGAGCGTTAAAACTACCTGCGCCTCAGCTCGCAGGCCGCCTCGCCCCTCCGCGCCTACGCGGTTTTGAATTGCACTCTAGGGGTAGGGCAGACAAGACTACGTGGAGTCGGTTTTGCAGCGATTCGTTTTCGTCACTAACTTCAATTTTTAATACAATTTTTTTTTAATTGAAGGTTATAAATGGCAATATGCTAAATAAAATGAATCCAAATTAAATTCTACCATCTTCATAGTGCGCCAAGTGAGATAATACCACCGCACCTTCCGCCGTTTTCATGAAATTATGATACACAATATTAATAATTTACTCTTATTCCTTTTTATTGTACTCCTTTTAATATTTAGAGCTATCCACAAAGCGAAGCCTAAAACTGGGTTTTTAGTCGGCACGAAATAGTTGGTAACATATTATCTTTGCCACCCAACTAACATTATTAGTCGCCAAGTCATTATAAATAGCTCCTCACCTAATATTTCAATTGACTGGTATAGTTTATTTACTACCCAAACGCAGCTGCTAGTTTTTAGTTTTTATAACACCCTTAATTTTGAACCTTACATATTATAATAGTCGCGAAAATATTTAATCGCTGCCAAGTTATTTTATTTGTTGCCAACATTTGTCGACTTTTAAGTTATTAGTCACCAGGAATATAATAAGCCTAAACGTAAGACTAGACGCACCCACCGTACAACCCATGAAGTATTGTAAAATATTTCACATTTAGTGAAGCTGCATCATGATTGACAGTAACACACATGTCCCCGATAGTGATTGACGGCTGTTCATGCACTACACCGCCTCGCAAATTATCGCTTTTGGCATATCACCAAGCTCTGTAACTTCACTTGCTAACTGCTAGTTATACGGTAGAGTATTCAGCTCGGTTGACATACAGTTACATACGATGCTAGACGATCTCTGTCTAGTCAGTCTAAATTCAGCTTATAGAATCGAAAATAATACTACCTCTATATCGTTTTATTGCAGTTTTATATTTAAACTGAACAATAAGTAAGGATTAAGGGAAACAATATTTCATTGCGTTTACTGCTTCTAATACATAAACCGCATTAATTTAAGCCATCATTTCTTCCCCCTTTTATTTCATACCCATTTACTTGCCAAATCGACTTTCCAAAGACTTTCTTTGCTTCCCCCATTCCTTATGACATGATGATCGTAAACAATGCACACAAATGGTTAACATAACATCAAACGAACATCAATCAACATTCAAACAAAGGGGAAAGGCACATATTCTCGACATAGCGTGACATCCACCGATAGAAGCTCCGGGGAAATTCGATAAAACGACGATACGAGAAGCAGTAACTAGGTAAAGTGAATTGGCCGACATGCATGAAAAAGCTACCTTCCAGATAACACGAACCTGACTAGAGGTGAATACATAGCGTAAACCTATACACTTACCTACTTAATAAGATACACAAATAGTTGTACACGGATGGGTTAGAGGTGTACGCAATCGTGGCTCAAAATATTGGCCATTCAGCTAAGTGGCTTCGGGAACGTACCAGCTATCGCCATTCATATAGAAGTAGTTTTAATCAAGCCCCATTTATTCCATCAAAATAAACTCCACTTTAGAGTTGATTGCACTTACAAACAAGTGGAGCAAGGTAAACCAAAGTACCTTCAACGAGATAGACAATGTTCTACAACATAGACCTTCATATTTCCACGTCATAACACATTAGGTTGGCCCATGAGAAGCCATCAAGAGTCCCCTATCACTGCATACCGTGGTCGCAGTGACGCACATGAAAGGCTCGCGGCTGTTCAATTTTCCACATGATCGCTTAACGAGACGTGTTGGCGAAACATTAATGGCACTACGTGGAGGAACGGATTTAAGATATGAGAAAAAATGCTGTGAAATAATTTTGCGTGATACTCTTTTCTTGGTTAATGTACTGTAACCCATTGACTTTATATTTATTTAGGGAAGAACGAAAATGTATTTTGAGTTTTCCTTAAATAAATTTAGCTTCAGTATGACTTAATTAAAATTTAAGTAATAACTTATATTCATAACGGCACAGCACAAATCTAAATAAAGATAAAATGGCGCCAATATCTCAGAAAATAATTTCACTATAAATAAGTTCCTGTCGCCATTTCAACGGACGATGATTCAAATGATTACGATCCAACGACGAGCGTCAGTGAACTTGGTGAAACAGTAAATTTAGCCCAATCTGTTTGTTTATGTGTCAACAGCTTGCAGTTTGTTGCAAACCTGCAATTTGGCAGCAGCTGGCGAAATTTTTGTGGTGTGATGAAATCTGTATTAATGACAGGGCAGGACCAGTGAAACAAAGTTGGATTGGATTTAAACGGTGCAGATGCATATTGGTAATAATTGATCGAAGTACTAACGATCATATACCTGTTTAAATATCTGTTTGTTTGATCATCTAATTAATTTGTACGCTCAGTGTTAGTGTGAGAGGCATTCGGTATGGAAAAGTAATCGGCAGATATGAAGTCTAAAATCGCTTAATCTGCAAGCTTAATAAATGAGCGATACTGATATTTATATGAAAGGGATACCTTTCCTAAGAAATAGAATTAAAGTACGACAGATCAAAATAATGAACAGCAACCGTCTTAACTAATTTAAACCCTAGAAACAACGCACGTCCGGGAACGTTTCAGGATCACGTTCCACATACCGTTTGCAGTCTAGACCAGACGTTACGAAACTTTGAATCACCCGCTCTCGAATATCGATAATGTTCCAAAATTAGGATCGAGTTCTAAAATCGTTCGCTCATACATAACAACTGCATGACCCACCTGTTCCAAACGGAACGATAAAATTGACTGACGTCTTTGAAAATCGATTGGTAACAAAACAAGAGCTGAGCGTGGGCTGTTTAGCATACCTATAGATGTAAGCTATTTTCCTATTGTAAGTTCTATGCGTGGATACTGCTTACTACTTATTAAAGGAAGACTGACCAGTTTCAGAATAACGGGATCTGGAGAATCATCATCTTTAGTTTTTTTATTGCCTCTGCAGAGCACAGGACCCTTCTCATAGAGAGCAGGAACGAGCGTTAATTTTCTATGCCTGATCTCACTAAGTCTTGATGATTTTGGGGGTTACTCTTCCATCGATAAATGAAAGACACATCGCATGTGTTTGTATCTTCAAGTACATCTTATGTGTATTTGGCTAGTCTTTGTTAAGATTATGCACCATGACCAAGATTCGGTCTGAAGAACTTTATTATTGTTTTCCAACGGTACTTTGAAGTCACGTACTGTGATAATGTATTGGATTTTAATAGCATCGTTAAAGTTTTAGTAGGTACCTTATAATTAACGACATAGTCATCGATTTTGTTTGGTACTTGGCGTTGAGTATACAGTTAGGCTATTTCATACACAAAGTTTGTCGAAAGGCCAAGGGTTTAATATTTTGATATAGTCTACGATACCTGCCTCATAATATTTTATGATGACCAATTCGTCATCAGTCCCGAAGCGTACTTCAGAGATGCACAAAGTTATTGCTTCATAAAACAGTACAATAAAGTCTGCGTCGTGAATCATATGTTATTTCAGGTACAACCAAAATTATGACCGAAAATCTGTTCTTATTTTTGAGATTTTTGAAAATACCTTGACTATATGAAATCGATTTCATCCTAATTAGCACTCGAAACTTATGTATGTTGTCTTAAAAAGAATCATAGGAACGACTAAGATTATTTAATTTAGTAAATGAATGTTTATTTGTCAAAGCTTTCACATACCTTGCAATAACTGAATGGTCGCCTGATACTCTGCTAACTTCTCGTCCACGTAGCCCTCCTGCGACTGCTGGGCAATGATCTCCGCCGTGGAGGGTCCTCGCTCCTCTTCATCCTCCTCGTATATCATGGGTCGCGGCGGCGGAGGCGGCTCCAGGGGCACTCCCGCGTAATCGTACTCCCGAACTGGTTCGTAAGGCGACGAGTAATAGTACTCCGGACTTTGCCCCAATATCGGAGATATGGGATAGGGTGAGATGGAGAAATGAGAACTAGGTGATTGAGAATGCTGTCGTAAATTGTGCGGAGACTGTAGAGGTCGAAATGGTCTTGGGGATGGATGCACTGGAGGGGGTGTCACAATGGCTGTGGAGTGCCTGGGTCCTGATATGAGCGGAGGCGGGCTGGGAGCCCATGGTGATGGGGGACGGTAGTTGAGGGGGGAGGCGGGGCCCGGGGGCCGCGCGCGACCGCGCCCTGGCGGCTGGGACATCTCGCGGATTGATTCACGTCAACCCGGTGTCACGCCACCATTTGCATCGCTGTAACAATAGAAAGCAACTGTTAACAATGTACAAACAACTACAAAGCTCATGCAGAGGATCCATAAATTACAAATCCATTCTAAAAACGAAACTCCTATACACACCAAATAACAACATGCAAAGGGCTGAAGACATCTATTCCTAATCGAATTCTTCATTCTATTTTAGGGTCTTGAGAAGGGGTTACGACCCACATTTACACCGCTATACACAATGTTCACGAAACAGATGCCCTAATACTTTTATTAAGTACAAATGGTTTCTTAAGTGTATTTATTGAATCGTGATAATGTTGGAATGTATTGGAGGTTCGAGGCCGCTTCAAGAATTTTGGGAGCACCGCTCAACTCTTGCCAAATATTATACAAGACTATCAGCTTGTTGGAAACAAAATAAAAACAAAAACATATGTAAGTGTCCATCATGCAGTTTTTATGAAGCTAAAATGAGACATTGTGTTAGAAAATAGCTAATAAGAAATACTCCACGGCAAGCATAGGTATCCCAAAAAGTTTATTTCTTTCGGCCCTTTCTCATTTTGGCTGTATATCTGTCGCAACCGGCTATAATTTAGGTGTGTTTAAGTACGGAGATAACTATGTGACTTACTGATTAAGTGGCTACTAAAGGAAACAGTAACATATTGGATGTGCTTTTGCTTTTCTATTTTGGGTCCATAAGTTAAAACCATTCCAGATGTTTTCACATTCTCTACTACTACTAATTTTATAGAATTGAGAGTAAACCGAGAAAGCTAAGCATAATCTAAATACCTCCCCTGATTATAAAATTAGCAAGAGGAAATGAAGAAACATAAATATTTAACATAAGAGTTAAACCAGATAGGCAATAACAATATTTTTATGTCTCATCCAAATCATAAAAGCTAAAACCACAGATATAATATCTGCCCTAATTACATAATCATAACGTCAAGCAGTTTAATAAAAAGTCGAGGAAAACAGGCGAAAGGTCCCATTAATCTAGGGAGATGAACGTATCAAATAATTTTGCTAATTTATATAAATAGTCAAGCCATGGGGACCTTGGCTGCACAGTGCAATGGTGATATTTTGAAAGACATAACCGTTGAATAAATTATATTGGACATAAGCCAAGCAGGGGAATGAAAAAACTGTTTAGAAACAACTCTCTCAGTGACAGGAAAGAAACTAGAACAGTTCATGTAAGAAATCTTGAGAGTCTAGACGTGAAATGGTTTTACATATACAACGTGTTTCCAAGCCGATTTCAGTTGAAAAAAAAGTGGGCGTTGGCTCACTAGTCAGAGGCAAAAGCAATTAACCGGTCCCTAACAGCTGTGTGTTTGGCAAATGTTAACGTGTTCACTGTTCAGGCCTTTCTCAAAACACGATAAAAGAGGCGAGCCGTCGCCACTTTTAGAAATTCTCAATAAAGTTCTTTTTCCTAATGTTAACACATTTCGCTGTTGAATGACGAGCAAGTTCAAACCAAGGGAATACATATTTATAGAGATCATAAAGACAACAAAAATTTCTACTCGTACTTAGTAATACATATAAGCTTATATCGAGAGAGAGTTGTAGAGGCTGATGATGACCACAAATTAATAAAGACTAGAAATCAAATCGGGTAAAGAACTGTATTGAATATTAGAATCGGCTTACTAATGCTTAAAAATTATTGAAATTCATGGTGACATCAACATCAGACAAGGAAATAACAAACCAAAAATTTCAATAAATGAAATAGTCAACGAACTTCAACAAAGATGGCGTATAAAATGGCCGCCGTCCAGACGAGCATATGTCAAAAAAATTACTCTCTGGGCAATGGCACGAGGTCTGGCCGGCCTCCAACCGTGCCAGCGTGAAGACCCCTTATGTAACAACCTGGAGAAACATATGCCAACCGGTGTTATGGGTTATTCGAAATACTGTGAATGACCAACGACGACAGGTGACTTCAAATTAATAGGCATGTGGCATAAACATTGTCTTGATGGGCCATTAGCTGTTAAAATAAATAACTATTATATTTTATGGCTTTTTATATGAAATATGCCACTTCTGAGGATTAAGGTGTCTTAAAATATTGCAGCTGATTTCGCCGAAAAAAAATCGTGAACATATTTGTTCTTTCTGAAATTGCAAATAATTCTGAAACCTAAAAATTGATGGCACCAATTTGCTAACCTTTTTCAGGGTGATAAAGTTTTTTATATTATAACAGATGAATTTGACGAATCCGTAAAAATAGACTTTGAAAATATTTCGACCATGTAACAGGAGATCGGTAAATCACAAACGTTAACATTTATAAAACTGTAGTAGGCGTGCGCGTGGGCAGCCATCAAAGTTACAAATAAAATATAATCAATAGTGTTTATGAAATATATCACACGCAAAATGGTGAACATTTGTAATTTGTAACACACGGGTAAAACTTCTATGATAAATCGGTATTCTACCTGAAAGTATACAAGGAACGGTTTCATTCCAATATTACTTAACAGTTTTTTTGCGCTGAAATATATTGACCTCATGTATGTCAAAAAGATTATGTCATGATATCTTCTTTTGCCTAGTCTTTTCCCTATTATTGAAAATTACAATAAAAAACTGTCCAGGCTAATCCAAAATATTACATTTACAAAATTCTTTAAAAAATATAACATTTCCAAGAAAACCCATCACCATCAAGAAAAGCCCTCAAATCAAATTAGTTATAGCAATTTCAAGCTCTGACAGGTCTAAAACCAGTTTTTCTAGCTCAGTATGTCAATCTCAGCTGGAGTCAATATACTGCTCTAATATTGGCATCGCTTTGCAGCCAGTGATATAATCGACGGAATTAGATCCTAAATCCTATACAGCATGATATATGGCTAATTCTGTATCTCTTCTTTTAACTTTATTACGATTTTGACGTGCTTGCTGTATCTTCGTGGCTAGTGTAAAAACTTGAAGACTAGGTTAAGTTAGAGTTGTACCGGTTTTTGTCTCCTTGCCATCATTGTATACTTGCCATACTTTCGAAGTTATGGTTAAAATTGCAAAAGTTGACTTGTACTGGCTTAAACCAAAATCAGGCACTTTAAAAACTTAACGAACGTGTTCAACTTTCCATGGATAAGATACCCAGTCTAAGTTAAATAATCACCAAATCAATCAGTTTTCCCAAACCTAATTTCAAGCAGAACAGAAAGGGCAACGACAAAAGTGAAATTGCCATAAATCACATCGTTTGTAGGTCAGTGACTTGTCAGCCTGAATCACGAGACTGTTATATCTCACACAATTATTGCATCAACTCCTTGAAGGAGATTCGCCAACTGTCCAGTTTTAAAAATAATTTGATACACATATTCGCTTATACGCTTCTTTCAGTGTTCGCGGAAAATTTCAGTTTGGAAATTTTTATTTCGTTTTTATTACGCTCAACACCTGCAGTCAATGCATTAGTTTTTCTTTTTATGATTGTTTGTAAGCTTTGATTTGACCGTCTTCCATGAGTCATCTTTGTTCGATCTTAAATTCGGGTAAGGTCAAATGATCTATGATAATGAACCTTACAGTTAGTTACTGTTAATCCTACCAACATAACCACTAAGGTCGATGGTGACTTTATCTCTACAATTCATCGTAGCACTGCTACGCTACTACGCTTGCTACGAAATTAATGTCGTTAGACTCCAACATTGTCGTTTAGGTTTTCAACACTCGCATATACATTTCCATTATTTGGAAAAACTCATCTTGTTCTTATTCACTTTGTTGGAACAACTTCATACTATGCACAAAATATTCATTGTAAAACGTGATGCAATAAACAAAAGCAACATTTTGTGCTACAAATTAACTACAACATAATTTTCGGTGCAACCAGCCGTAAATATTGCTTGCAAAGCGGCCAGGGTATTTAAAAAATGCAAAACGATTTTATTTCTTCAACAGCAGAATATCATAATCCAATGCGAATAGTTTGGAACATTTTTCATCTGACAGTGTGCTACCCAATACGCTTGTTAGTAGTTTGGCCGACCGCCAGAGAACGGACAAAACTGCTGAACTTCATTTTAAAATGTACTAAACCTTCAAAACACAAATAATTAAAAACTAACCTAAATCGTGATTATTTTCAGTTATTTTTGGAAGTCTGACCCAGTTGTTACAATTACTTGAAGACGTTTTTATAAAAGCTTTAGCCTTGAGATTGAGCGGCGATGATTTTAGCAGAAGTGATTTGATGAAATCTTTAATTTTCAAAAAATCTAAAACTGTTCTTATGTTCATTCGAGCCTAAGAAAAGAGTATCGTTACAACATATCACTCAACCGGACTCAGGGTGGCCAACGGTGGAAACGTTAAATATTTTTTTACCAAACAGACCTAAAAGTAAAGTAGTAATAGAAGAACTGTGTGATTTAAATATTGCGATGATAGCAGAACGATAGCAGACATCTAACAAGATTCTCCGCATGAACTGACCTTTACAACCATTCTAAATAAACCCAAACAACAAAGAATATGTAAAGCAATTGCAAACATTCTAACCTCATTCATATAAATACATGTAATAACTTTCAGTACGGAATTGACAGTTACAAAGTTGCAGAGAACGAATACGTAAGTAACACAATGTACTGCTATTACCAAAACAATTACTATGGCAAACCTGATGACATAGTTCACATGAAGCTGTCAGAGACAAGCTGTTACAAGCCAATGAACCTGTCAGCAACACCTACATAATATTATAGGAAGACCACATATCCGATTAGATGACGCAGTTTCGCTGCAGACGCTGAAATGTCGGGCTACGTATCAATATGAGAAAATGATGCTGTGCGAGTATGTAAAAACCAAGAAATATTCTAGTCAACTTTCAGTACCTAGCAGTTTCACATTCCTTTTAATAAAAAAATCTAAAGATTCCCAAAAATTACATACACAGCTAAAGACAACAGATGGAGCTTGTTCTGACCGCCCTTTGAACTCACTGACTGTGAAAACGAATGATGACTGAAAATCTTATGTATAGTAAATAATATACCAAACAGACAAGTTTCTACACCAGTCTTAAAGTCATTCACCACAAGAAAAAAAACTATAGGGACCAAATCAAGCAGTATTAATAAGCATAGAACCTAAACAACCCCTTCAAAGACAAAATCTTTTTCTACACAGACAAATCTTTCCATTTGCTTCTCAACAGCCATTTTCTTTTAAGAAATCTGGAACGTCGATAACACCTATGAATCAACGTCCTAATTCCTCGAGGTTTTGTTTGGACTAGACCGATATATCATTGGATCAAATTCAGTTTAGCTTTTGATGTAAGGAAAGCACATCAGTAATATAATTCTCAGTATCAAGTGTGGATGATGCCAGAGGTATGAGGAAGAGCAACCTGTTAGTACTAATCGATGATCAATAGGGCAGCGGAATATTTACAAATCATTATTTCATTATGCATATCGTGTTAATATGTGCGCTTTTATAGGGCGCTTGCTCTGCAGTGAAATTCGCGAAGATATTGCAAATTAGTGTATTAGAAGTACATTTGCAATATTGATTGCATAATAAATGAATGACAATGATTCTTTTCAAACATTCTATCAACGAACCTTTTATATAAACAAAAGGTACAAATCATTCGGAGGAGTAGGTAATAAAGTTCAACGCCCCAAAACTATAAAAAGCATTTTTTTTACTACCCTAATCCATCCCACCATACATTATCATAAGCATACAACAAACACTTGCATATTAAATACTCATAAAAAAAATTGCCCAATCTATAAAACTTTTGTTAGTAAACAAACAAAAGTGAGACGTTATTTTCAGTCAGCACGCACTGGTTGAAAAGTATGGTAAACATTAAATGCTCATTTCAGGAACGCAACTGTTTGTATTACATAACCCAGTAAATGGGACGATGGGTTGCCCATACTATTTGTGGTATCTTCTACAAATATGACCAAACAGTCTGGTAGAGGCATGCTTTTAAATTGCACAGTTTCCGTACAAAACGGACCGACCTCAATGCTGACTTGAAATTAATCTTACTAATAAGTGACGAATATTAATGATACCTATATGGGCTTTCACTTCAAGATATATGCAAAATTACCACAGTGTGGTCAAATCTTATAATTTCTCTGTAATATAAAGGATTCTTTGCTCAACATCATCATCATCATCCTCCTTTCCTTACCAGCACCTTTTATTTATCAGCATGGCCTGATAAATAGACCGATGGCGATGGTAAAATTTTAAGTGTTCATGCGTTAATTCAATAAATAGATTTTGAACGTATACCCTAATTTTGATCAAAGGCTTATTAGGAACTCCTTCACCCAGATCACTGAACTTCATATGAGAACCTATACCTACCTTGCAGTTTTGGTATAAAAAAAATACAAAAAGAGTGTTCACAACACCTACAAGAATCGCGATTCCTTGTAAGTAGGGTGTTTGCGAAAGACCCATTTTCTACTTGGACTGAATTTGGAAAGAAAGCTTGTTATAACAAACATGTACCATAACACGCCTTCTGTTCTTAAGACAAATAAACAAACACCCGGAAAAACTGCCAAATGATTTCTGCTTCCTCATTGCAAGCCTCAGCTGAGATCTGAGATCACCATGTAAATTATCACAATTCGTCCATATTGCAGATATTTCTCCGTGCAAGTAATTAACGTTTATTATCGCGTGTGTCAAGGTTATCACTCATTAGATCATTTGCAATTCGGGTGTAATGAGTGTGCTTATGACGACGAGCAGAAATAAACAAGGCGCCAATATTATGCGATGATTGCACTTTGGACTATTTTTAGGTGTTCTGTAGCGATTGTATGACATAATGTCTATCTTATATCGTGGCAACTGGTAAACAAACGATTTTTGAGGATAATGCCTCAGCAACAATTAAATCTATGAATCAGGAGTCATCATCATCTATCAAATTAACCCCACACGGGTCACCTTCTACAAAGACACATACTTAATATTGTATGCAGTATAACGGATATTTTTCAGTCTCAAATTTTCCTGTTTTTGAAATCATGAAAGCCGAAAAGGCCACTTTATTTATCGCCAAATGAGTTCTCATCAACATGAAAATTCACATCAGTGTCGCTACAAATTTTACATATTGACCTCAGAATTCCACGTGGCACCGGACAGCATGTAGTTATTAACCCGCTACCGGGGAAAGGGGGTGGGGAGGATATCAAGTGGGGGGATATCAATATCGATTAACTTAGTGTACAGATGAGGTATGAGTAATATGAGTATAACGAGGTTGCAACAGGCGTGGCAGACGCACGCTGCGCATATGAAACCAATTACTATTACTTTGTGATAGAGTACATCAAAGCGTGTCAGGTTGGTTAACCTGCTTTGTATAGACGGGTATCCGCCAAATATATCGATTTTTGAGCCAGACAGCTAGAATGATTATGAATATGAGTTAGATAGAAATAGTCATCGAAACGAATGATTGTTTTAAAAGATCTTGTTTATGGTTGTTGGCTTTTAACCACTTGGTTGTACTGATCGAATACAAATAATAAGTATTGTAAATCTTCTTCTTTCTCCTGCCCTGTTCCCAAATTTTACTTGGGGTCGGCGGAATATGTCATTTTCTTCTTCAAATAATAAGTATTGTAAATAGCACACTATATTAAGTCACGCAACTTCAATAAAGTTATTCGCAAAAGAATTCTCTACCAATGAGTTGAATACATTAAATGAATACAACCGAGGAAAAGAAAATTCATATTGTGAGAAATAAAACTTCGAACGATGAAGCAATGACATTATTCTGCAAACTTCGTGAATGCCACTAAAGGTGTTATGGTATACAATACGCAAAAACGCACACAATTACACGGAAAAAGTTCCTTTAGAAAACACCTTGAACTTCGAAGTTCAGAATCCGCATAAAAGTTCCAACAACATCCCTCACCTTCACCCTACACTTAGGTAAACTTTCAAGAATCACCGAACAATTTCAAGTTTAGCCATTTCAAACTATTAGATCCAAAAATAGAGACACGTGCTTCAAAATCGAAATACAGACCTCGGGTTTCAGTTGAATGAAAAAAGTAGGCCATAGGGTGCTTTTCAACATCATATATTATGACACTATATCCAAGAAGTTTCTGGACTATTTGAAATACAAAATACTAAGACAGAAACATGAAAGAAACAGGCGGAAAAAAGCGACGGTAATAGCAAATTCGCGTGACTACTGTCATGGCGACGCAAATCAGAATGAAAAGGCACGTGGCTGAAATGTAACCCTACATTTTCAAGAAATGAATCGTTAATGTAATAATCTTAGTCTGTGGTGAAATTTTCCCTGACTTCTGTTTAGATAAACGTACTGGGAATAAGTATAGCTTAATTCAGTGCTCATCGATGGTTAGGAACTTTGAATTCTGTTAAATTCTAAGTAGCAATGAGAGCATGCGGAATTCAATAAAATATTGTCTTAGAATGTCACACACAACATATACTTATAGATACGTAATACCGAACTGGAGCTCTATACAAAAAAAAAACATCTTGAAAGAATCTTTCTCAAAATTTGATAGCTCTCAAATTGTTCCCATTAAACCTATCACCATAGAATCATTACAGGTTTAAGGGAAACAAAAATAAACTTCACATAACAAAGTGATCAAAGACCACTTTACGACATTCTAATGGATCTACAAACTTCAATAGGATATACCTTTGTAACAAGCGTTGTTTGTTTTTCAATCCAAAATATAAATAAAAAAGTTCTACAAAGGTATCTTTGGAAACTGCATACGATCATCCGAAAGATCATCGATGTACAAATTTTTTTTATTGAAAAATAAGGATTGGAAAAACAAGTTTTACTTTAGTAATAATTGCACAATGTTATGATAGGTTTCAGATGACGTAAACGTTTGAAGGTATAGTTCTTTACGAAAATTATACATTTTTAGTTTTTTCAATGCTATTCAGAATCAGTTCTAATTTGCAACATTTCTTTGTGTTTTTTCGTTGATGTTCAGACTGATCTCGAGTCACGTACACGATGTTTCAAAATAAACATGATGAACATTAAATCACAGTCTGAATTAGCAAGTAGGAACTCTATGAAAATGGCACCCTCACTGACCTATTTATCAATATGAATTCCAAACATATGGTACAGTAACAAGCTAGGTATAGTCTTCTATACAAACGAAAGTTATATCTCCTTTCCATCATTACAAATATAAGATGTATCCTAAATTTAAAGTTTTTATGCCTACAACAGAAAAAGGTACATAACAGACCAATAAGATGCTGGAAGAGAAAAATCAATACGGTCAGCCTCCGCTGTGTCTAGACTACAGACACAGGCCGGCGTCCCGAGTAACCTACAAGGAACTTAGGCGCAATGCGGGGAAAGAACCCACCCATATTGCAGGAAATGCATCAAAACTCTACACATGCAATTAAACAACACCAAACTTAATAACAACATGACACATTTATAGGTTAGAAAAGCGGCCGGTGCGATATTAACAAAAATGAAGCAAAATTCACATCGATAAGCAGCACACAGGGAATGACGGAGAAAATAATTTTGGAACAGGCAGGCGGACATATTGAAACTCAATACTCTCGCTCCAGAGCGATAAGCGAACCGCCAGCTAATCCGCTGTTAGTAAAGCGTTCATCTCAAACAGATAAAAAATAGTAAAACTATCGTAAAATCACTACGTTACCGGTAACAGGGAAAAACGTTCGAAGGTCCACAACACTGTCACTTCAAACACCGATATCGAGAATTCAAATTCACTGGATTTTTTTTATTTTTCACGGACGCGTTCCAAATTAGGAATTTGAAAATTTTTCGCGTGTACCGTCGAATGCCGTATACGGTGTGACCTTACCAAGTGAACGTTTCGTTACCGCGCGTTCGGTTGCGATGGTTTGGGAATGTCGGAGCGGCAGTTAGCGTTGGACTGAGGCGGGCGGGCGGATTCGGACGCGTTCGGCTCTATTCGGCCACATTTATATTTAGAATTTGGCTCTCTCCCCGGTTTTATATAGCAGTGAGTACATCGCGTATAAAGCGTATCCGAGATGTATACGTATATGTGGCTATAGCCAGTATATGTATATATAGGAATTACGACTTTTTATTGAGTGGATTGTAAATTTTTGCATACCGTCCGTTGGTGCGGGATGGCCGATATTTCTGGGCGGGCGGGACTATTTTTTGGCAATGTTAACTAAATGTTCACCCACACGCTGCATATAACGAATTCTTCTGATTCTTTACTAAAATAGGTTTTATAAATTATCTGACGTAACTGCTAAATAGTCGGAATAATGTGTGTACAACACACGTTGCAATTATGAAGCCGTAATGTGCTAACAATACCTGCAGACTTACACTTCGGTAGTCCACTTTACCTCTAAGCTGATTACACTGACTAATCAATGCTAATACATCTTAATTAACTCCTGTACATTGGAATGTGGTAGGCAAAGGCAAAAAGGTATATCTTTGCTTTGCAAATTCGTAGGACCTGAGCGTAGGCCCTACGAATTTGGATTTAAGCTTTCAGCATAAACGAAATATAAACTTAGTTCAATGTCTCCTCGTTGCTTAAGAGGCTTCAGGAACACGACTTTCAAATCCTTTTTAGGTCATATTTAACCGCATGGTAAACAAAATGTTAAAAGAAAGGAATAATCAACTCGTAAACAAGTTTCAATTACTAAGCTACCACCACCGTTAACATTATGAAGCTAAAGAGTTTGTATGAACGCTCTGTATCATCTACTGCATTTTTTTTCTCTCATCCTCTCGCCAGTACATAAAGATGAAAAAATATTCATAGTAATGAAAATGAAAATATGAAAACTTTCGAACCTGCTATGTAATGTAGGTCTCACGCTAATCATCGAACAATTCGAACATCAAAAAACTACAATTTCTTGAGCAAACGTTGTTCCATCAATATTGATATACGTAATTTCCTGGTTCGTGGTAAAAATAAGCAATGATAACCTTGTGGTGTTGAGATGTCGCGGCTTTACTGTGTTAATTGTGGTATTTTTTTTATCCAGATAGGACACCCGCAACGGATTAAAAAGTTTTTTTTGTTGTTTAAATACTACAAAAAAAATATACTACTATTTAGCGCAGCAAACGCTACTTGCATGCTATTTTATTTATGGTAACTGAATCGTTTTCAGGACTTCTCAGTAAATATTTTTCTATTGATCTATTGTTGTTGCAATAAAATATATGTATGTACATACTTTCAAAGCCAACAACCTATTCGTTCTGAGGATCGGTATCAGTAATAAAAGGACTTATCTATTTTCCCAATTTTTAGGCACGGTCCTACAGAATTGTATACACCATGTTTCCACTATTTGTCGCATAGCATGCTTGCTTATCCTGTAGTATAAGGATACAGCAACAGATTTGTGCCCCCGCAATGCAGTTCCACTGCGTGCCTCTAATTTTCCACTGCAGGAATTTCTTCGAGTATCCTGCGGGACATTGCGCTTTTCGATAGTTAAATAGGTCGATGCAAGACTTACTTAATTTCATACCAGAAGACAGGAATAAACATTTTTTAAACCCTTATCCTACCATGAATTATTTATTGACTCTTTAAGACTGGAGAGACAAAAACGCAGACAGTTAAATCCGCTTAGTCGTAAAATACCTACGACTAAGACACTCTTTCCCTGCACTTTATTTGCAGTGCCGGGGCGAAAGAGGTGATACGGGTAATTATGCTGTTTTCCAGAAGCGAGTTGCCTCCCGCTCTATGCCTACACTGAAAAAATTATAATTCAAGTGAGATTTTGGCTAAATAACTGGTAGGACGATCGATCAAAAAATTAATGAACTTGGTGCAGTCGGGACGTGGTGACTATCTATATCGTAACATATTCCTCACTGTTCCGTAAGGCAAGTTTTTGAGTGTAGTCCCCAAAATATAGTTATCGGCACGGATATTGAGCTCTCGGCGGAAGAGTGGGGATCGCTTTGCGCACTGTACACAAAAGGCAATAAACCAATAAATCGCTTCTGCACAGGTGAAGGTCAGGGCTCAATATCCGTGTCGATAACTATACCGAGCACAAATACGCGCATGCATGTCGCCAAAGGCTGGGCCAATGAATATTTAGGTTCATTGTCGGCTTTAGTCTATAACACAGAACTTGTATCAGACAAGAGCTACAGTAGCTCAGCTACTAGATCAATTACTTAACGGAATAGTTCTAGACCAAATTATTATTAGTGGCGACTCGCTACTTACTTCAGAACAGTTACTCGTAATTTTCCCATCTTGCCTACCCCTCGCGCACGCTAGCGGCCCGCGAACCGCGTTATAAAAATGGAACGACTTGCGCGGTATTCCGAGCCGTCATTTTGTTTTAGTTAGCACGACCTATCTATGTTGCTATGTTAGTGATGCCAGATGGGGGGGATTCCCCCCAAATTTGGGGGTATTTTCTGTCCACGGGGGATTTTTTGGGGGGAACAATCCTTTGGGGGGATCAGCGGGGGGATTAAAAATTGGCTTGGAGGGAGTTGGAGGATTTTTCGAAAAAGTTTTATGACTGAACGCGACCAAATTACTCACTACTAAATTTGAACGCACCATAGAAACACATACAAAAACGTGCGGAGAACGACGATACTATATTTATTTTGCAGAGAAGAGCTGTTCGACCCATTTATAATCTGGGTCCAAAAGTTCCTCTTAGAGAGAAATTCAAAGAAATAAATATTCTGACTGTTGCCATACATTTTTGAAAATTTAAAGTACGTTCGTAAAAACATATCTAACTTTGTTCAAATGTCTGATGTTCATAGCATAAATACTAGGAATAAACATAATCTTGCTGAACATGCTACTCGCCTCCACAGAGTAAGCAACTCGTTCATGGGTCAATGTATACGCTTTTACAATAAACTTCCCAAAGCTTTCCAATTAAATGTTTTTCTAATCACTGGGGGTTTTTTTTCAAAACACTAACATTTTGGGGGGATTTTGGGTGAGATTTGGGATTTGATTTTTGGATTTTGAATGCTAGATTATCATCTAGCAACACTGGCGGAGCAGGGAGCTCAGTCTTCGTTAAGTCGTCGTGTTGCACACATCTCGAAACTGCCCTGCGTCACGTCTAGTGTACCTAGTGTTATTGCCTAGTGTTCTAGTACCGTTGTAGATCCATATTGTAAAGTGTCTTTTGAAATTAAAGTGTAAAGGTTCTTCTAACCTAACAGACAGACATGTGTAGCTGGGGAGTTTGTTCCGCCACTTCTCCCCAGCCAAAACACATAGGAAGTGGCGAAGGGCGGGCGTTTTGGGAGCTGTCTTTTGTTCTGACTAATTTGAATAAACGTTTTAGAGTGTTTTTAGTTATCTCTTTGTGCGATTACCCTAGCTGGTGTCGGACAATAGTGCCATCCTGATGTTTCGCCTCTATCCGACAAATATATAGATACCTACCTACTTTTTAATATTACTTAGGTACTGCGACTTTCTTATGTTTTTCGAAGTTCCAAATTCAAATGATGGCCAAACATGGTTGTTCACTCAGATCAAAGAAAGTTGCTCATCAAAAACCTATTGTTTAGATTTTTTGATTATGGATCCGGCACAGATATTTGTGTACGAATTTACGTCCCCCTGGGGGACTGCCATTACAGTAATTATCATCATATTATGAACTATTTTGGAAAGATATTAGTAAAAAATAATGTTTTTGATGTCAGAAAAGAGCACAAAAGTGGCGGGCTTTTTTTTTCAGTTTTCTTTAATTTGACATTTGACAAAAGATTGACATAACATGAAATATCACAGACAACAAAAAGCAACAAGAACTGACAAATGGCGAACATTTTAACAGTAGTTTAATTACTTAAATAATTATAATTACAGTCAATCATAAATAATAAGTTATCATAAATATCTGCACAAACCACATTTCTTGCCCGAATTAAAAAAAAAAACCGGTGGAAATCTTAATACCTGAGGCACGTTCCAACCACTATCGAAATGTCTATTTTTGAAGCATAAAGTTTCAATCGTTGTGATATTTTTTTAAACTTTCTTCAATGAGGGTTTTTGAAATTTTTTCTGCCACCTCGTGGACGCCATTTTACGAAACCCTCACTTGCTTCTTATTTTCCTGAATAAAAGTTTATACATCAGTATAATTGATTCTTGATTAAAAAAATGATGCACTAAAATAATAACGTTATGTGTAACAAGGCGACTGTGTTAAGGAATGCTGCATTTCACAGCAATTGCTATTGTCGGTATCTGGAGCGCGCATATTGTCAAACAATATAAACATTGACCAATTTTATTTTGTTACTTATTTACTTTATAACAACACTGTCGTTTTAATAAATACTATTTTTAGACTAGAAAATCTGTTACCATTATGTGTTGTTGACGAAGGGAGCATTAGATTAGCTTATTTACAAATTGCGATAAGTATTTTGCATCGAATAAAAATGTATAACCCTGATATCAATGACTATCAGCTTACTTCCATAATAACAGAGTGCTGCGGAGGTGTAGCGGTTGTTTACTCAGCGCTTTACAAGCCCAACAATCAAAATGTCGCTATCAAAAGATATTTTGTTGACAAAACGAAGGAAAACGCTAGTTTGATACAGGTAAGTACTTTAAAGTTTTCCACTTAGATTACATGCTCTTCAAACTTAATGCAAGTTACAATAAACACTTGTGAATTTCAAGGTTGACACCAAAATATTTGACACCCCCTTTTTTACTATTAAATTCGAGATTATCAATTTCTAGGTCATTCAAGGGCTTCTAAAGGGCACTCCCTCATAAGTCAGATAGAAATAGACATAAATCGAGGCTTGTCTTCATAAAAAATACAGAAACTACTCATTTCTATTATGACCATGGTTCAAGACTCTGCCAATTAAATTGTATAAATTCTTATTCCAAGACATGTAAACTTTCAATAGACTTAAAAGGCGTAAATGAAATAAATAGAAATCCCATATATTTTGGTAATAATAGCATGTCATCATCGTTAATCCTTTTTGTGTGTGATACAGTAAGCCTTTCTTTTTCTTACTTCTCACAGACACAACTTCCTTCTTCTTTGTCAGATGCAATCTCACAAGTGACATTGCAAAATTTCAATTTAATGAATGTACAAAATTATTTCTATTCTCCAGCAAGACATTCTAACAAGAAAGGAACTCAACCATGTGAACATACTGCCATATCTGACCTCCTTCGTCCATGGACGGGAGCTGTACGTGGTGTCACCCCTCATGACGTTTGGGTCCTGCCGGGATATCCTGGACCGGTACTTCCAGGAGGGTCTGCCGGAGCTGGCCTGTGCCATTGTGCTGAGGGACACGCTTCAAGCGCTACAGTATTTGCACAAACAGTTGTATATTCATAGGTAAGTTATCAGAAAAATATAAATGTATTGATAAATGGAGAAATATCCATAATTAATGCAATCAAAGCATGTAGTTAAGTTAGGCATAAATGCACAATATTAATTAAAGTTGTCCAAATTATGAACCCATTATTTTTTAATTGAAAATGGTACCTTTTGTTTTGTCTAATGTAATTAATTATGAAATGGGTGATCAATATTTTACTGTCTGCAATTTTAATGTTTTATTGTCATAGTATGTACTCACAATGTAATGTGAGTTTCCTAGTGTGAGTCATATTGAAATTAATTCAACCTCTAGCTTTGTTAGGTCACATTCAGTACAACATACAATAGACTAAAGTGCCTATATTTAGACAAAGATGACTTGATTAAATAGTCTCCTGGTTCTGCAACATAAAGCAATTGTCATTCTAGATTTTTTTTATCTCTTGAATCAAATAATAAATGCATGTCTCTTTCTCAGAGACTTCTTTTTCTTTCTTTGAGATAAAACTGTTCCCTCAGGAACTGCAGGTTTGCGGGTAATCCAAGAGAAGCAACAAGAATTATCATAATTTGCTACCCTTCTATATTCACCACCTGCCTAATTTACCATCATCAGGAGTGTTCGCGCTAGCCACGTACTGATCGGGGCTAATGGCGGAGTCAGACTGTCTGGTCTGCGCAGCGCCGCGTCGCTGATGGTGCGCGGGCGCAGGCAGAGGCACTTGCACCAGCTGCCGCCGCCTGACTCCGATAACACTAACCTTATGTGGCTCAGTCCTGAGCTGTTGGAACAGGTATGTTAAACTTTTCAGTATGTACTGGAGAGACAGAGTTACTTTTACATTTATATCCACTGGTAATTAAATGCTTGGCCATGTGCGGCTAAACTTAGTTGCATCCTCTTAACTTCGGTTATTTTATCTGTTCCTTAATATTAGGAGCTACGTTTAGGTGCAGCCGCAAACCCATGTGTGAAGAAAGAATGAGAAATAGGTTGGACTCAAATAGGCTGGCTCAGCTAGCTGTTCGATTCAGTTAACAATTTTGGTTTTGATTTGAGATTCATAGATACCATGTGTTTCTCGACTGAAGGATATGGACTTCATTTATTTACTACCCTTATGTACTCTATTATTCACTTGTGTACCACCCATATGTACTCTCTTATATAATTCATTATGTAGGTATATGTAAATTACATCCAGGACAACCAAATAAACCGTTTTAAAAACTGAATAATTTTGCAGAATCTAAAAGGCTACGACGAGAAATCAGACATCTACTCTCTAGGCGTCCTATGCTGCGAGCTGGGCAACGGCGCGGTGCCCTTCGCCGAGGTGCCCACCACGCTGATGTTCACGGAGAAGGTGCGGGGCAGCAGGCCACAGCTGCTGGACTGCAGCACCTTCCCCGAGCCCTGTCTCGATGATACTGAGATGAAGAGTGAGTATATGTTGAGATGAAGTATATGCTGAGATGAAGTATATGTTGTAAGGCTGTTTTATGCCTAGAACTCACTAAGAATTTTTATAAAGAACTTTGACTTTTTGACTTTAAGATGATGGGTTAGTTTTTAGAGGTAACATGGCTGTTTTTTGAAGTTGCTAAACGAAGATTTCTATTGTAATGTAATGAATGAATAATTGTAATGAAATTTTTACTATGCATTGTAAATATTAAATCATATTTTCTGTCTTTTCCGCGATTTCTTCATTGAATCAGATAAGACGCCCAAGACGAGGTTAAGCGCGGGGCACAGCTGTTTTGATGGCCTTAATTACATAATTATTTTTTCAAAAGTTGGTCTTTATCACAAAAAATTTTGGTCAGTGATTTAATGATTTTTCTGTCGCCAGGCATGTACAACGGCGACAGCGGCGTGGGCGACAGCGCGGACGCGGTGTCGCGGCTGCGGCAGGTGTACGCGGGCCGCAAGCTCTCCGACACCTTCCACCATCTCAGCGAGATGGCGCTGCAGAGGTGACCAAGCTATATATGGGGGATGCTGGGGGATTTGTCTGAAGTCGATTTATAGATTTAGGTCTATCATGAAAGAAAAGACTGTTCCTGAAGCGAGATTCCACCAAAATTCTTCACTCTCGCTGACTAAAAATGTGTACGCACCTCATCGCCGCAATACTTTCCTAGCAAATTAAGACAAAATTGAATTACTTATTAGCGTTAAAGCTAGATTGTAATTTTTTTATGTTGTTACCGTATGAGGTCACATCATATAAACAAAAACAAAATAATCTACATCGCCGCGAGTCCACAGCCAGCTAGCTAGTCGAGCGTGCAATTACGCAGACATTTGAGAAATGCTTGCTAGAGCCTGTAGTGGACACCTGTGGAATCGCTTTAAACGCAAACTGACATGGATGAGTCTAGTAAAAGATTAAAAATCTTGATATAATATAATATTAAGTTCTATTGGTATTTCAGGGACCCTGACAAGAGGCCATCGGCGACGCAACTCCTGAACCACCCGTTCTTCAAACAGATCAGAAAGACAGACTACCTGCCCGGTCTCATCGGACGAGTCAAACCTATTAAACCTGATCTTAGTAAGTTTCATATTATTTCGTTTTTATTTATCTTTTGGTTATGTAAACTGTAGTCTTGCTAAGAGCATACTTCGCAAGTTTTAACGACCTAAATCTACTTCCTTTTATCATAAATTTAAGTTCTACGATTTATGTAATTTTAAAGCCGTGTAAGTCGAATAAATAAAATTTAAAAAATATAATTTATAACAAAGTTGGTGAGAAATTAAAGAGCTCAAACTGATATAAAAAATACATAACATACTTAATTTTTGTTGTTCATCAACTTAATTACTTTTTTTGCCGTTTTCTTTATCTTAGTAAAAGACATATTACTAGAGACAAAAAAAATAATCTCACCAGTATTTCACCTTTTATAAGAGGTTTTAACCAATTTATCAATTTCCCTAGATGACATGTCAGCTCTCCTCCTACAAGAAAAGTTATCAGAGATGGAGATTGAGAAGCAAACCGAGTGGGACTTCTAGCGTCACCGACACGACTCACACGACATAACCTCATGCGAGTGTCACTCGCGGTCCTATTGTGCGGAGTTGGTTTCATCTGAATCTTAATAAATTAGTTCTTATTTATTTATATTAAATTCTGGTTATTATTTTTATTGTATTGTGGTGCGTTTGGACTTGGTGAATGGCTCGGTCGTGGCTTGCTCTGAAGTCAGCCATTTAAAACCTCGCGTATGTGCAATATTGGCGGATTGTTTTGATCTCACTTGTAGCTAACTTCGGATTGACAAAGTTATTTGACGAAAACTTAGCGTGTGTGACGTTTGAGTTACAGCCCTTTCATACGGACGCTATGTTCACACATACTTCAGTTTTGCAGTTCAGTTTTCAGTTTTGCAGTTAAATGCCGGTCCCGCAAAACTGGACGAACGATCCAGTTTCAAGTGACAAAACCGAATTGCACAAATCGACGGAAACCGCATTTTGCAGGATCCTGCATGGGGTTTTCTCGTGTGAACACTAGCATATAATATCTTTTGCGATCAAAAGGGATCCTGCAAAAAACTGGACTGCCGTGTGAAAGGGCCGTTATGAGCCGTGAGCGACGTATTCGCTAAGTTTAAACGCACCGCACCATAATGTGTTAAATGTTTCTCGTTGTATGCTAAGTTTTATTAATGCAAATTCAATCATTGAAAATTTGGATCCACTTACCTTTGTCTTTTTATCACATTTTGTCGATGTTACGTGTTCTTAGTATAAAATAATTTCATAATTAGCTATTAATTAAATTCTTGTATAATTATAATGTTATTACTCTTGTCGATTTTCTTGTAAGCACTGACAAAATTTAAGGTTTTATTCTGTGTTCAGATGCAAAACTAAAGTTCGTAGTGCAACAATATGGATTCCATTTGAACCATTCGGATTTCAAAACAAGTCTTCCCGAAAACAGCATACTTAAAATAAAACAAAATAGATTAAATTTAGCTAAAATTAATATTTATATAATATATCGTATTATATTTACAAATATTATCATACTGCCATCGTAATTGCAATAATGTTTAAAGATGACTTTATATTTTTACAAGTGACCGTTAAAATATGTTGTAGTCAATGACGCTAGGAAACTATTATTCGAACACTTAAATATATCAGGAATTATATCTATGACTATTAATTATATAAATATTCATTCTAAATATATACGCTTTATATGCACCGTTGCCATTGACTAAAGATACTTAGAACTCCAAAAAATTACAGCAGAATAGATTTTAAGACATATTAAACTTTGGACGCTACAGAAATTTAGATTGGACGAATTATGCATTTAAGATATAAAGCAAAAACATAACGCATTTTTCTACAAACGAGTCGCCCACGTAGCGCGAAGATTTCATCCATAATTCGACTAATAATAGACAAACTAAATAATTGTAGATGGCAATACTAAATGGTGTTGCCAGCTGTGAAATTAGTTGCACATAGATGGCGCTGTGTTTGTGATAACAATTAAATTATGTGTTTTATTATATCTGTGAAATATCGATTCCTCGCTTATGAAAAATTGACATCGTAAACTGAAAGAATAAATAGAAAAGTAATTTAATATAGTATAATGTTTATCTGTTAGATGGTAGGAGGCGTAGAAGGTTATTTAAACATGAATTTGTAACGTTAATTAAATATAATTATTAGTTCAATTAGACCAGACGTTGCCACTGTGATTATTAAAGAACAATTTATTGTTATAAAGTATGTCTTTTCATTATTTTCCTTTCAAAGTACCTAGAAAAACGCCGTCAAATAACTTAATTACAGGCTGATCAAGCTCTTTATTGACACTGCCATGGGCTACGCGGGAAGCGGGACCGCAGGCAGCAGGGGAGTACGGGGCCGTGGTAGCTGACACTACTGTCCCAATTTACATTAAAATAAATATGTCGGAGACTGTCAATAGTACGGACACTAAACGTCACGCAAGCGCGCCCTCTGGTGGCGTTTCCGGTGAAACAACAATTTGGCGCGCTTGGCAGAGTGGTGGCGGTCAGCGTGGCGTCCGCGGAGCTCAGTCTTGGCTCAGTCTTGGTCGAGACTTCGTCGAGTCTTCGTGAAGTTGTCGCGTTATTGCCTTTCGTTACGTGTAGTGTACCTAGTGTTATTATAAAGTGTCTTTGCTTTGTTATCTCTGCTTGATTACCCTAACTGATGTCGGACGATAGTGCCATCCCGATGACGCCTCCGACAAATAGAATATTTTTCGCATTCTGTGCTTGCTAGTTATTGACGCAGACTAATTATGTAGTACTAGCTTCTGCCCGCGGCTTCGCCAGCTTACGAGTTCGGTTATATCGCGTTTCCAAGAAAACTCTTCAAAAGTCCGGGATAAAAACTATCCTATGTTCTTTCTCAAGGTCAACTCTATCACTGTAAGTACCAATTTTTATTAAAATCAGTTCAGGGGCCCGATTCTCCTAATTTTACTTAGGCAACATACGATTCATGTTCGACTCGATTCGACTGAGATCCAATCCCGACTCGATTATGATTGAAGCGTATGTGGCATTCCGCTATTTTTTCTTTGAAATAAACGTTTTTATCCTTTTCTGTCATTCAATAATGAATCATTTTGTCTGCAAATGATTTACGATTGCAAAATGATTGTACAGCAAACTACCGTATAGACCAAAATCACCAAAATAGCAGACCGATCGCACACCAATCAAATGTCAATCGAATACGATTGGTCTTTTATTAGTAGCAGAATGCCCGATATGGTTAAAACGGCTATTGCGATCATATTGCGATTCGATTTCTATTAGATTTTGACATTATTAACTTAGGAGAATCGGGCCCCAGTGGTTTCGATGTGAAAGCGTAACAAACAGGCATACAGAGTTACTTTCGCATTAATAATATTAGTAGGGATATAAATGAAACTAACTAAAGCAGTATAAACTCTTATATATTATTAATAACATAGTTGAGTATAGCTTGAAGCCACACGGCGGCTGCGCGGGCGCCGGCGTCCTCGTCGTTCATATAACCGCTCGCTACATATGATGCTCTCCCAGCCCTGTTACACAAAGAAATGTGTCTTAAAACTTCTACTTTATTGGCTTAGTGGTTTGGTCACCTACGTCCCGTGAGAACTACTTCTCTGGGATAAAAAGCCTATAGACTTTGTGGATAAATGTGCTATGTGACACTGAAATAATACAGTGGCTGATCTGCTGTAATGGGGGCTGTGGGCATGTCGTCAACCCTAATTTCCTATCTACTCTTAAGAACTCTCTTATTATGTTTCCTTAAGTAAACCTTTATTTACTCGGCCTATATACTTGTAGCAGCAATGCAGGTAATATTGAAATAAAACAGCGATGATGGTGTAAAGTAAAAAGTATCGTATATTAAATGTAAATAGAAAACGAGCTTAAGTCTAAAATAACAGGGGCCGAAGTAGTGTTAACGCTCAGGCGAGAGCGTCGCGCGATTGTCCAATAAGAACGCTCTGATAAGACTCTATGAGTACCTAAAAGAAACGAGACAGATGCGCGCGCGAGCGAGATAGCACATGCGTAAATATAACGCGTTCGGCGCGAGCGGTCTTCAATCCCATGTTGTAGGTGGTGTAGCGAAGCGTACCTCACAGTACCCCCCCCTTAGCGAAGCGTACGTTTGGCTTGCAGACTCTGCCGGTCCTGGAGATGTAGGGTTGCTGTGAAGGTACAGGATCCACAATGCTCGGTGTACTTGATATGCTTGTAGGACACGTAGTGTTTGGCGAATCATTTTCGTTGCAGATGTATGCCGGTTTCAGTCTATCCAGCGATACAACTGTCTCTCGATTCGGTAGCTGAATTTTGAAGAACTTTTCGTGTCGCTGTAGCACAGGATACGGTCCATCGTAGGGTGGTGTCAGCGGCGCTCGCACGGTGTCGTTCCTCACAAAGACGTGTGTGCACGTACCGAGGTCCTTATGAATGAAGGGACTGGCTGTTGTTCTCGCGGTAGTGCACGACGGTGAGAGTGACGTCATCGTTTGTGTGAGGCAGCGTACGTAATCTTCGTCCGACATGTTAGTTGTAGTAGTCGGCGCGAAGAAATCCGATGGCACACGTAGCGTAGAACCGTAGGTCATTAGTGCGGGACTTAGGTTGTTATCTTCACGCAGCGCTGTTCGGAGGCCAAGTAGTACGGTGGGAAGTTCGTCACTCCAGTTCGTAGTTGCGCCTCTAGCCATTAACGCAGTTTTTAGCGTACGATGCCAGCGCTCTATTTGACCATTCGATTGCGGATGGTAAGCGGTTGTACGTATGCGTGTAATGCCGAGTTTCTTCATTAGCGCGTTGAACAACGACGATTCAAACTGCCTGCCTTGATCGGTTGATATACGTAGTGGGCAGCCGAATCTAGCAATCCAGTTTTCATATAGTGCTTTTGCGACGATCTCAGCTGTTATTTCGCGCACGGGTACAGCTTCTGGCCACTTTGTAAATCTGTCCATGATCGTAACACAATATCGATAATCGTAAGATAGTCGAAGTGGGCCCACTATATCGATATGTATGTGTTCGAAGCGTTGCGATGGCGGGAAACTTCCTAGCGGCGTGACGACGTGACGATGTACTTTTGCTCGCTGACAGCCGACGCAGTTTCTTGTCCACGTTGTTACGTCTTTGTTCATGGATGACCAGAAGAACTTCGATGTCACTTGCTTCCTAGTCGCCTTGATACCAGAGTGGCAGAGATCATGTTGCGCTTTGAATGCAGCAAAACGATGTGCCGGTGGTAAGTATGGGCGAAGCGTGGATGTTGACATCTCGCACGTGATTGGTCGTTGCGTGCCAGGCAAAGTAACTGTGATGAATTTTAAGTTCGGCTGCAGCTTCAATTGTTTCAGTTCGTCGTCTTGTTCTTGATCACGTGATAGCTTGTCGTAGTCGATGTTTGACGGGCATTGTATTTCGTCAATACGAGACAAGGCGTCGGCGACTGAGTTTTCTTCTCCCTTTACGTACACGATGTTCTTGACGAATTGACTGATAAAGTGGAGTTGTCGTTCACGTCGCTGAGTGTCGCTGCTACTTTGCGGCCTTGAGAGCGCATATGACAGCGGTTTGTGATCAGTGTAGACGGTGACGTCACAGCCTTCGATGAGTCTTCGGAAATGTTTCACAGCCGCGTAGATCGCTAGTAGTTCGCGATCATACGTGCTGTATCGTGATTGCGTAGCACTCAATGCTTTGGAAAAGAATGCTAGCGGTTTCCAGGCTGCGTTGTCGCGTTGTTGTAGCACCGCTCCAATGCCGTGGTCAGAAGCGTCCGTCATGATGCAGAGTGGGGTGCCGGCGATAGGGTGCGATAGTGTTGCACATTCCAATATGCTTTGGCGGCATTTTTGAAATGCTTGTTCGGCGGCCGGCGTCCACGTGATAGGCGTTTTGTCATTCTTTTTCCCATTGTGCAGATATTTGTTGAGTTCACTTTGCATGTCGGCTTGATTTGGTAGACAATCTCTGTAGAAGTTTAGCATGCCCAGGAAACGACGAAGCTCGATGATAGTTTTAGGTTGAGGATAACTGGATATAACTTTTATCCGTTCTTCAGTTGGTTTTATGCCGTCCGCTGTTACTTCATAACCGAGAAAGTTGATTTTCGTCTGTGCAAATTCACATTTGTTTACGTTGAGTGATACGCCGTATTGGTTCAGTCGCTCAAGAACTCGATGCAGTAATTCCTTATGTTCTTGTTCGTTGTCTGAGTACAACAAGATATCGTCGATGTATGAGAAACAGCCTTCGATGCCGCGCAGAACCTCGTGCATGAATCGTTGGAAAGTTTGACTAGCGTTACGTAGGCCAAACGGCATGCAGGTGAATTCAAACAACCCGAAGGGTGTGATGATTGCCGTTTTCTGTGCGTCTTCTTTATTCAGCGGTATTTTGTAGTAGGCCATTTTCATGTCGAGTTTTGAAAAGATCTTCTTATTGTGTAGTTGATAGGTGAAATCTTGTATGCGCGGAATCGGGTATTTATCTGGTAGCGTGACTGAATTTAGACGTCTGTAGTCGCCGCACACTCGTAGACTGCCATCTTTCTTCTTAACCACATGGAGTGGGCTGGCCCACGGGCTCTTGGAAGGTTGACATATGCCCATTTCCATCATGCGTTCAAACTCTTCCTTAGCCGCTTTGTATTTGTCGGGCGGCAGGGGGCGAGCACGGGCGAAGACAGGTTGTCCCGTAGTCTCGATGTGATGCACGACGTTGTGTTTAGCGGGCGTTTTCAAGGACATAGGTCGCAGTAGATCTGGATACTGCTTGAGTATGTCTTGATATGTCTGCTTGTTGCTAAGTACGTAAACGGCTTGTTGCATCGACGAGATTTCTACGGCGTTTATCGATAGTTGTGTCACCTTGTCGATTAGCTTCTTTTGATGCAAGTCGACGAGGAGTTTGAAGTGGCGAAGGAAGTCAGCTCCGAGTATCGATGTTTTGACATCTGCGACTACAAATGACCAGCGAAATCGTCTTCTGAGGCCTAGGTCGATTAGTAGTTCTTTCTCGCCGTAGGTATTGATTGGAGAACTGTTCGCGGCGTATAGTTTGTATGAAGTTGGAGAACATTTCTTCTTATGTATCGGGGTGGCGGCAAGGACGGAAATATCCGCACCGGTGTCAACGAGGAAACGGTGATTCGTGTTGCGATCGAAGACACATAGGCGGTTACTTGCCGTAGTTACACCGACGTCCGCCACGGTCGGTGCCTCTTCTAGTTTTCCGACTTCTTTTGATTTCGCCTAGCGCACGGTGACACGCAGCGTCTTGCCTGATCTCCGAATCGGTAGTGGTAGTAGCATACTCGATTGGGATCGTGTTGATGCCTTGCAGACGACTTTGACCTTGAGCGAGAACGCTGATGACGACGATGGTTTGGTCTTCCACGGCTGCGTAGTTCGGAGATTTCGAGTGTCAGATTCTCTAGTTGTTTAGAAAGCACTTGTATCTGCGCGGACATGATTTGTTGGTTGACTGCCGCAGAATCTGGTTGAGATGAAGAGACAGCTGCGATATTTGCCGACTCGGAATATTCCATCATCTTGTCTGCCATTGCCGCGAGCATATCGAGTGATGAATCTGTGTTCACAGACAGCACAACTCGCATTTGCGGCGGAAGGTGGTTCATCCACTCAATCTTGATTCCATCTTCGGTGATCATGTTGCCGCCGAGTTCGCGCATACGTCGTAGCAACTGAGACGGTTTTTGGTTGCCAAGCTCCAGTCCGCTAATGAGGTTCTTGAAATTTTTCACCTCGGACTGCTCGTACACGGAGAGAAGGCGTTGTTTGATGGCCTCGTACTTCTTAGTTTCTGGCGGCTTGATCACGATGTCTGTGACATGTTGAAGATCAGTCGGTTGTAGTTGGCCCAGGACGTAACGGTATTTGTTTTCGTCACTGGTCTTCTGCGGCTCGACGACAGCTTCAAATTGGATGAACCACATGCGAGGATATTCACGCCAGAAGGGAAGGAGACGCGACTGCACGGAGATAACGGCGAGGTCTGTAGGCTCGCTAACTTCTTGCTTGTGTTCCATCATTTTTCTCTCGGGGTCACCAAAATGTAGCAGCAATGCAGGTAATATTGAAATAAAACAGCGATGATGGTGTAAAGTAAAAAGTATCGTATATTAAATGTATTTTTTTTTTTGGTATGGCATCTCGCAGTTCAGCCTAGGAGGCCGTGTACTGCTTAACCGGACTTTTCCCTGTGGATGCCTAGAATTTAAGGCCTCCAGCCAGGGGCGTAAAACAACTTATAAACTAAGCGACTGCGCTAAGGGTACCCCCTGTGGGGTCGGACCTCGGCTTAGGGCGTCGCTGGGGAGGCAGCAAAGGGACAGGCTGGATCATATGATCATTATTATTAAATGGGGAATTTAAAGCTACTGGCTCAGCTCGCGGGCTGGCTCGATGAGCAAGGGTCGGGAGGACAGAGAACGGGACGTCGCGGCGGACCTCGGCGGCGAGGTTTGTACGAACGCGGTTTGTGTTTGTATAGGGTGCTAGTGAGTTTACTACTCTCTTGGAGGACAGTTATCTCATCGTCAGGTTCTAGAAGGGCATGCCTAGGGCGGCGAATCCTACTGATGCGGGAGGGAGTGTAATTACTGGCTGACACGATAAGTGAGTTATCGTGTTTCTCAGCGCGTTCGAAGTACCGTATGGCGGCACGCTTCATATACTGGCGGATGGTAGGGATTTTTAAGTCGACATGAAGAATCTCATTTCGAACATAATAGGGAGCTCCTGTGATTTTCCGTAAGGCACGGTTTTGAAGGGCCTGCATTCTGTGAAGGCAGCGATGGCTTGCCTGTGCGAACACAGGGCAAGCATACATCATGACGGGGCGTATGCACGATCCGTAGAGGCGTAACTTGGATTTAAGAGATAATTTGCTCTTTGAATTGAGCAAGAAGTGCAATCTGCCGTACACAAAGGCTGCTCTAGAGCGCACCTTACGTATGTGCTCGGCGAATGAGAGGCGCTGGTCTAAGATTACACCTAGATATTTGGCATGCTCCTTCCAAGGAATCGGCCTACCAAACATGGTGACTGACGGGGGCGCGGGAGGAAGCCTACGGCGGGGGCTCGAAAAGAGTATGGCCTGGCTTTTGTCGGGGTGGAGTTCGATTCTCCATAGCCTAGTCCAGACACCTAGGGTGTTGCAATAGGCTTGGAGATGTCTCACTATGGCGGCTGGGCTGCGGCCTGAGCAGTAGATTGCCGTGTCGTCGGCGAATAGGGCTAATTGAACATGCTTGTTCTTAGGAATATCGCTAGTGTATAGCGTGAAGAGGATGGGGGAGAGTACCGAGCCTTGTGGGACGCCAGCTTTTATAGGGTGGGCCGAAGAAAGAGTGCCGTCTATGCGATAGCGAAAGGTGCGATTCGACAAAAGTCTCGTAAGATGACGACGAGACGGTCTGGGACACCGAGTTGGTAAAGCTTGTAAATCAAGCCTTTGTGCCAGACTTTGTCGAATGCCTTTGCTATGTCGAAGAGAATCGTGCCGGTGAGTTGGCCACGTTGGAATCCGTGGCTCACACCTTCCACGATGCGGTGGACTTGTTGGACACAAGAGTGATGGGTTCGAAAACCAAACTGTTCTAATGGAATAAGACTCTTTACTTCGACGTAATCTTTGAGACGCTTATAGATAAGTATCTCGTAGATCTTGCCGAACACATTGAGTAAACTGATAGGGCGATAGCTGGACGGGTCTGATTTTGGTTTACCGGGTTTGGGAATACCGATTACGGTTGCCTCTTTCCATGCCTGTGGGAACATGTTATGGGTCATGGCGCAATTGAAGATCGCGGTCATGAGCATTACGAGGGAAGCGGGTAGGATTTTGAACACTTTATTGGTTATTCTATCTGGGCCCGGAGCTTTACGGGGTTTGAGACGTTTGATGATCTCTGCCACTTCGTCTGGGTGACGGGTGGCAAGGGATCGTCGGGGTCTTCTTGCGGTGGTAGGGATCTGCGCTCGACCTCGGCTTCGACCTTTAGTAGGTGAGCCGGGTCGACCGGTTGGGTACTAGGCGAGCATTGAGCCTCGAGGCTGTCGGCCAGACATTCCGCTTTTCATCGTCCTCGAAGGCGATGGAATTGTCGGGGCGTTTGATCGGCGGGGTGGAAGCTACTTCATCGGATTTGAGTTTCCTTTGAAGCTGCCAGAAGGCTTGATGAGTCGGCTCGAGTTCGCTCAGCGTCTTGTCCCAGCGCGTTTCACGCATCTCAGCAAGGCGTTCCTTTACAGCACGCTGTAAGTTACGCATGTGAGACTTGTTAGCGTCGCAGGGAAAAGTACTGTAGGCACGGACAGCCGCGTTCTTCTCGGTCACCAGAGCACGCACGTCATCCGGGAGCTTGAAGCGATGAAAGCTCGTCGCTTCAACTCTACGTGAACACTTGTCCACGGTGGATTGTACGTGCTCGGTGAACGAGCCGATCGCGCCCGTCATGTCAGCGACTGAGTTGATTTCATCGGGAATTGATTCTAATTGGGCGGAGGAGGATTTCAAGCTTTCGCTTAGCATTCTCCAGTCCGTGACAATCTGGGTGGGAGGAGGGCGATCCGGGTCGAGTGGGCCTGAGCGCGAGGCTAGTTCCACAAGAACCGGTCTGTGGTCGGAGGTGAGCTCGTGTAGTACCTCGATCGAATGTAAACGTAAGTTTACGTTCTTGAGGAGCGCTACATCGAGAACGTCGGGAAGGTGGTCGACTATATTAGGAAAGTGAGTGGGATGCATCGGAGCGATGACATCGAAGTTGAGGATTCACACTGATTGAATAGCAACCTGCCTCTTGGAGAAGTAGTGTTGCTATTCCAGGCGGGATGTTTGGCGTTTAGATCGCCTGCTATTATTACAGAGTCGCTCAGGCCTAGTAAGGCTCTGAGATCGTTCGTGAAAAGGATCGGGTCGTAGGACTGAAAGGATGAGGACGTGGGAGGGCAGTAGGCCGATACGAGAGTGATCGACTGGTGCTGGGACATGGCTAGTCGACAGATCGAGGCTTCAATGCAGCTTAAGTCGGGGGGAGTGATCTCTACACAATGTAGCGATCTTTTATAATAGATAAGCGTGCCGCCTTTGTGGCGTGTGATCCTGTCATTTCTAATTAACTTATAGTTGGCTATATTAGGGCCGCGTACACGCGGCTTTAGGAAGGTCTCTTGTACGAGAAGAATGTCTATCTTATGGGATTGTAGGAAGGCGGAAATCTCGTCGCGTTGGCCGAGAATACCGTTGGCATTATAATAGCCAAGCCTAAGGGAATGGGGTTTAATTTTGGATGTATTATCCATTTCTATTTTCTAAAGTGAGGCAGGTTTTGAACTGCCTGGGCGACGTCTGAATACTCCTGCATAACGGAGTAGAGTTTGATAAGGTCGCCATTGCTGGCGACTATCTCCCTCGAAAGTTGTTGAGCTCTGTCGCTCGTGAATACACTGAACGTGCTCAGTATAACGTTCATAGAACTGAGCGCTGATACTGGGCTAGAAGAGGGCGCGACGGATTTGGATGGCGCTTGCGCTTGCGGGCTTGGCGGCTATAGGAGCCGCGGAGGGCACGGAGGGCGCGGAGGGAAGGACGGGAGGGACGCGAGGTAAGCTCGCGGGCGCCGCGGTGGAATTATTCACCGGGGCGGGAGTTGGCTGGGGCTGAGTTGGCCTCGGGGTTGGAAAGGCTCTCTGATGGTTGAGAGGGTTCCATGGGGAGGGCCGTTGTGGGCTGAGACGCTCGGGAAGTTGAGCGGTAGGTAGCCTCGCTGATGGGCTTTCCCTTAGCTGGCGGGCGTTTGCACGCTTGGCCAGCTTGGGAGACGTTTTTGGGGCCTTTGGGCAGCCGCGGTAGTTGGCGGGATGGCCTGAGGCGCCGCAGAGTACACAGCTCGGAGGCTCGGTGCACAGAGTGCGGTCCTTGGGTCGCGGGCAGTCGGAGGTGCCGTGTTGGCCTAGGCATTTCACGCACCTAGGCTGGGCGAAACAGTTGCGCTGTGAGTGGCCCCACAGTTGGCAACGGTGGCATTGGGATACAATGCCAGATCTATTTGGCTTCTCGATTGAGATGCCGGTTAAATTACACACCGATTTGATGTTAAAAATCGGGTGGATTTTGGAAGGACACGGCTCGCATACTACGAGCACCATGTCGAAGGCGTGGCCGCTGCGGGCGCGGTGCATCCTATGGACTTGCGTCGCAGGGATGTTTTGTGACTTAAGGTCACTTAAAATGTCATCCGAAGGGATTTCCTTCGGAATACGGGTAATGACGACCCGGAGGTTTTTCCTCAGGGAGGAGTACGTATGGAACGAAATATTCCTCGCTCTTAGCGCTTTAGTTATTTCCCTATAGTCGTCTGACGTAGGGAGGACGATTTTGATACCGTTGCCGGTATTGGAGGCCGATCTGTAGTTGATCTTACGATCAACACACAGCTTGACACTTCGGTCCATTTCGCCTTGTCCTGTAAGTATACAGGCGGCGGAGGTTTGCTTTAGGTGCGCTTTGGGCTTAGCGGCACCTTGGGAGGAAGCGACCTGCGAGGTCGAGGGTGACGGGGCGGGGGATGCTGTAGACACAGCGGGCGGGCTAGGGAGAGGAGATGCGGCAAGGGCGATGGTCTTGCGCGCCTTGTCATTATTTTTGTTCTTTTTCCTCTTACCTCCCAGTACGACGGTGAAGTCTTCGTCGGAGGAAGAGGAGTCAGAGGGCTCGGAGGGTTGAGCATCCTCAGGGACGGGTGAGGCAGAGCGGGAGGACGAGGTGTCCATGCATTCGGCGTCGACGTTTGACGCAGGTGCACTCGCCTGAGTTATTTCCATTGTCTGTGAGACAATGGGATTAGGAACAATGGTCGAGTGCAGCTGGGCATCGACCATTGTATTGGGATTACCGTTTCCGCTAATGCGGCGGTTTTCCCGAAGAGAATTATAGGCTCAACAATGGGCGCGGCACAGCTGCGCCGGCCTCCTTTGTTGAGCCGTTATCTATAACACAATAGCGCGCTAGGCGCGGGTCCTTGATATCAAGGTTACTAATAATGTCGCCATATTTGGCGACGATGTCTTGGTCCTTGAGGAGGACCTCAAAGAAGAACTTAATTACTTCGGTAGTCATTTTCCCGTGAGGGAAGAGGGCTACCGAGCTAAAAGGTGGGGCCTAATTATAAAAACCTAACAACCTATCTCCTATCTCCCCGGGTGGATGGGCCCGGGGATGTGTAACCCTCCCTGCCGGGTATAGGCAGGGAGGTGAGTACCTATTGGTGAGCCCTAAGCTTGTAAACCGTTCGCCAGTCTTATTGTGCGAACGGGCCCTAGCCAGTCTAGTGCGAAGGGTATAGAGATACCCAACCGACACCAGGTGTGTAGCTGTGAAAGCAAACCAGATGCAAGGCACGACTAGGAGATCCCCCAAGGCCGAAATCCGAGCTCCCGTCCAATTGACTGCCTTGCCCTGAAGGGGTTCGGCGGGTGTGATTGGGTCAACACCCTCTCGGCTTCGTTGGCACCGTATGGTTTCAACCGAGAACCACGAAACTGTGGCTTTTACCCAGAAGGGGTCAACTGAATTTACTTGACACAAACGTTTTAGAAACAGGATAATCGTCCGCCGCTTTGAAAAAAGCAGCTTTAGATTGATATATTTGTAGTCGGCAGAGCGACTACGGTGAGCGTTACGTCGGGCGTAACAAAGACAAAAGTCGTAAACGGGCGAGCGCAGAGCGACACGTCCGTACACGACGAGAGTCAGAAGGGGAGTCCTATTAAATGTAAATAGAAAACGAGCTTAAGTCTAAAATAACAGGGGCCGAAGTAGTGTTAACGCTCAGGCGAGAGCGTCGCGCGATTGTCCAATAAGAACGCTCTGATAAGACTCTATGAGTACCTAAAAGAAACGAGACAGATGCGCGCGCGAGCGAGATAGCACATGCGTAAATATAACGCGTTCGGCGCGAGCGGTCTTCAATCCCATGTTGTAGGTGGTGTAGCGAAGCGTACCTCACATACTCTTGCTATGTAACCTTTACAAACTACCTGTATGTAAGTACTCCGTCCCTTTTTATCTCACTCCCTTATGTACTCTGACTACATACTTTTTTGTCACTCCTATAGCTATACCCTCTTATTTTCTTCCCCTATGTACAACCAATAACATAGTGTCGCAAATCGAATTACCCCGCGCATTTCTGGACGCCGACAAACTCGCGTTCCCGCTCGTTTCCTAGAATAGACGGAAGGGACGGGGCGTTCGTAGCTTACGCGAATGCGCGCCGACGCGCCACGAACGCGCAGCGACGGGCGCGCCGACATCTTGTTTTTAGTCAGCAGTAGACGCAGGAGCCGCGCGCGATAAGCATCGATCGCAAGTACCTATAATTGCTAGATCCGCCGCGCGTGCCCTCACAAAGGTTCCTCTACGAAAGATGGCGTCCCAACTTTAGGGCCTTATACCTACTATAGTTGGTGTTAAGTATAAACAATTGGTGTAGTTATTGTTCGTGTACGTGTTCGAGTACCATAGTGTCCGTTTAAAATGCCGCGAACGCGCCAACGGCAATCACTCAATGGCTCGCACGCCGAAGACCTCAACGACAGCGTCACCATGTCTCGCGACAACTTTACCGCACTGCTGACGACTATCCAGCAGTCCAACGCGGATATGTGCGAGCGCATGCTGCAACGCCTGTCCGCGACGGCGTCCACCCCGACCGCATCACCGGCACCAACGCCGAGCGCGGCAGAGAGGACCGGCAACTTCGCTCGATGCACGTCGAGATTCTCCGGATCGGCGAAGGAAAACGTGGAAACGTTCATCGACGCCATTGAGGCATATAAAGAGTGCACCAATATTTATGACGATGTGGCCATAAAAGGCATGTCCATGCTGCTGACAGACGACGCAGCGACCTGGTGGCAGAGCATTCGTTCCGAAGTTTCGTCGTGGAATGACGTAATAAAATACCTACGCGACGCATACGGAGATCGCCGCCCCGAGTACAAAATATACCGAGAATTGTTTAGAATCGAACAGGCCGAGGATGTTCGAACAGACATTTTCATAGCGAAGAGCCGAGCGCTGTTATCGCGCCTACCAGCGGGCGACCTATCATTGAAGGTGCAGCTCGATATGGTTTACGGCCTACTTCATCGCAAAATTCGAAAACGCTTACGTCGCGAAGAGTTTAATAATTTCTCTGAACTTCTGAATAAATCGAGAATTATCGAAGAAACTATAGCCGAGTCAACAAAGAGCGAAGCGCTCTACTCCGCACCGAAAAACACTGCGGCCAAACAGCCCGCAATGTACAGCAATGCACGCGCCGAGCCGCACGGAGCACCCGCAGCGCGACGCAACGACGGCGGCGGAGGCCCGCTTCAAGCGCCCGCGCGCCCTCTCCCCGCGCGCCCGCGCTCCCCTCGCGACGAGACAGCGCCGACGCCGCGCGAGCCGCGCGCGCCGCGCCCTCCGCCCGAGCGAGCGCCCGCCTCCACAACACGTCAGGAGCAGACGCATACGTCATCACCGGCATCATCGAGACCTGCATCGCGGCCATTCTGCGTGTCCTGCAGAAGATTCGGACACCGAAAGAAACAGTGCCGTAAGTCAACAGGAACAGGTGAGGCAGCTGCTCAGACTAATAATAATCCGGTGTCGTGTTATCAGTGCGGTACACAAAATGTGACTCGTGAAAACTGTAAACAATGCAACAACGAACAAAGTTTTTATAGCATTGCCCCGCGAATAAGAAACACTTCTTATTCTAAATCAACGCAACAGTCGAATCATAATATAAGTAATAATAGTTACGTTGCAAATTGTATAGAGTCGACGTCGCATTCGAACATATTTTCTAATAACAATTGTGTTCAACAGAATAGCGGGTCATGTGATAGTCCGCGCATAAACGAGCAACCATCTAAACAAAAATTAGATTCGCGTTATTTACGTAAACAAAATTGTACGTGCTCAATTAATAACTTAAAACTAAATAAAGAGTTTGCGGACGTTCACTTGACCAGCAACGTGGTGAAATGTTACCACGAATATGTTACGAAGAATAATAGCAAGGATAACATGATTATTGATAACGCTCATTGTGAATTAGGGTGCAAGCGCCAATTATCTACCATTGTACCGGAAAACATTTTATGTTGCGATGACGCCGACGACGACTATTCTTCGCATTATTTTAATATGTGTAATGACGCCCGCGATATAGAGGGGTGTAACCACGGAGGACAGAAGACTAGCGGAGGTGCCCTAACGTAAAATCTCCTAACAAAGCAACGCGCCAAAATTCGGGTGAGCGGGGGACGAGGAACGTTACTGGCTCCACCCGTGCTCCACCCTTATACGCCTTTTATGGGAAGCCACCCATTTTTTGTAAATCCATCTAGCGTGGAATAGGACAATTAAGGTCTAACCCTAAACTAATACCGACCACTAAAAAGTGAAGTAAATACTCAAACTTAATAATTCTTTACAAATAGTAATTGAATTAGAAAGTTTGAAGAAGCATTCATTTGAAATGACCAAAGAAAAAGAGAGAGATAAAAAAAGTTAGAAAAATAATACTTATACAAGTATTATCGGGTGCAGAGAACTTGCCCCACAACAATTCATTTACCCGCTCAGAAATGAAATAGGTATGATTCTACTAGGAACCATTAAACGGAGACTCGATTAAAAATCATTTTTATTCACCACGGGTCTAAAATACCCCCATGGTGTTACTTAAGTATCAACTTATGTCATTGTGTTAGTTCGTCTACTAGCCACTATGGCGTCACAAGCACGAAAATTTGTTCTTTTTGTTCTAGAACCTTACTGATGATGACTGTTGTTCTTTTCGATGTTGCCATATTATGAAATTCACCAAGAACAATGGAAATTTTATTAAACATTTTAGGGACAGCGTTATTCAAATTAGAATTTTCACAACTATATCATATTGACGCATCCACTAGTTGAGGTATTTTATGTGCGTCGAATGTTATCCTGAGTAAAAGTACAGTCAAAAAGTGTGTAAGGGAAGAGAGATATAGGTTAAATATTGCTGAGGATCAAGATAAATAAATGTGTAAAAATTTTCGTAAAAAGTTTTATTTAAAATAACACAGTAGGTACTTATTAACAGAAAAATATTCTATAAAGCTATAGACAGGAACATCCTTGTTCATCCATCATAACAAAGATATTCATATTCACTTATCGAGTAATCTTCAACAAAAACATGTTTTTTAGATAAAAAAATAAAAGTTGTGATAATTTTTAAAATAATTGTAGCTTTCAAATAAAACCTCTTTTAAGTATGGGTGATTGAATTTTCTACGACTGGTAACACTGATAAAACTACATCTGTAGTTTTGAACACATAACCATCAAGGTGGCTGAACCACTTGTAAAGGTAAAAAATAATAGTTTTTAAACTATTATTTTTTACCTTTACAAGTGGTTACAAGTGGTTTACAAGTGGTTTGTTTTTTACCTTAAAAATAATAGTTTAAAAACTATTATTTTTATTTTTCATACCGAAATCATAGGGCTGCATTTCATTAGCCAATCCGCCACTTTGGGACGGCCGCCATATTGGATTTAGGTTACGTGATTATTATTTTTCGTAAAATAATAAGTCTCCACCTGCCATTTTTACGTGTGCAAATATTGTTATCGGCAGGTGCCATAGTACCATAATTATCCCCATTCCCAGTCCATAAGCATCCCATCCCAATAGCCCTAGTAGTTTTATTCCATAATTAGCAATATTTTAACACAGAACCGGGGATTGTCCTTGGGTACATTTCTATAGTGTATACAGGGATAATCGTCGGTTTTGTGTTGCCATTTCATTAAAGTTGTCTCTAAAGGGCTTCAGCGTGTTGGCTTTAGCCCCACGTTCGCCTTCCAAAAATCAGTTTGTTTCATAGAAATCAGTTTCTTCAAAATGTATGGATCATATTTTGGAATATTTCGTAGGTATCCAGTTTGGTTTATTTATGATGCGTATCCATGTGTTTCTTATATCATGGTTAACGGGAAATCTAAAAAAGGAAATAATAATTAATTTATGAAATAATGAAATTCATAAATTAATACTTATTATTATTGCAACGTGGTCTATCTGGCCTGACGAACGCAATTTTACTTCAAATATTAAGTCAACTACTTACCGAAAGATGGCGTATTTTAGAAATTTTTAAATTTCATGTTTTTTTATTTGTTTTGGTTGGTAAATAAGGTATAAAAAAGCTTTTAGCATGCAAGTAAAAATGATGCTGCTATTTTAGCCAAAATTGGTACTAATAGTATGCATTGATACGAAAATAATACAAATTCACTAAAAACTTCTAAAAATTCAGCTATTCGACGACAGATGTCTCTAGCAAAAAATATGTTTTAGAGTTAAAATATTACTTACACGTGAAATGATATCCTGTCAGTATGTTTGAGTTTGGATCCTGAGCAATTTCTACAATTTGTAACAGCACACTTCATCGTTTTTATCAAATAAAAAATAAAATATATTCAAATTGTGGTAAAATACGACTAGATGACAAGATGTCAATTTGAAGTGAAGGACGGTATGTGGGCGTTGTCCATCCACGCCTGCCGTGACGTAGACGTGACGTATTTGACCTACCTGAAGGCGCGTGACCTACCTGCTTTAGGGCATCTCCGCTAGTCTTCTGTCCTCCGTGGGTGTAGGTTAGGGTGTCCCAAGACATAAGGGGGAATTTTTTTTTCTCGAATTCAAATACGCATACCCTCTAATTTTTTTCGGTTTGACCTCATTATCTCCTATAATAAATATTATCTCGATCAGACAGTGGTAACCCGTGCCGACTTAATGCCAAAGTTTCACATGAAAATTTGTACTGACTTACTATGGAGAAATTTAGATCTTAATTATTATTACTAAAAATAAACCTTGAATACATCCAAATAATGTTTTATCTTCTCATATACATTGAAAAATAATATCATTGTTAAAATTTTCATTTTAAAGTAGTTTTTTTTTTACAGTCAGGATAAATTTTCCGATGTTCTAGGACTGTACCTAACAATAATTGTTTTTGTTCCTCATCTACTGTGATTAATCAATAAAAGTCTTGCATGAACTTCACCGATCTTTCGGCCACATCGTTCACTAACTCTCAGTGCTGAAACTTTGGCTTTTTGAAACGAAGCATTATTTGACTAGAAGGTAGGACACATTCATGTAGAAAACTGTCATTATATTTTAAGGCGATCGATCAAAGAACTCGCTTTTTGCTGAAATGAAGTTAGAGGTGATTTTGTCATACAACGTACCGTAAAGATCTTCTTTTGAAAAAAAAATTTAACCAAAGACAAAATAACCCCTGAAAAACGATACATCCAATCGTTTTTCAAGAGTTATTTTCCTTTGCTCCTCTGAGGCAGGCGCTTTCTGTAACTAACTGTAGGCCGGCTGCTCTCCTGGCTGTTATTTGAAATCTTGGACAGTCGTTTCGGGTAGTCAGAAGCCAATAAGTCTGACACTAGTCTTATCAAAGGGATATTGGGTTGCTGGGTAACTGGGTTGAGAAGTCAGATAGGCAGTCGCTCCTTGTACAACTCTAGTACTCAGCTGAATCCGGCAAGACTGAAAGCCGACCCCAACATAGTTGGGATAAGGCTCGGGACATGATGATTTATTCTTATTAATCAAAATCAAATCAAATACATATCTAAGTTGCTGAAAAAGTCGTGATAGCGTTGTTTAAAAACGTCTTGTGTCTTTTGTCCCTCCAAACTTGATACAAGGTGACGAGTTTCGTCACACAATTAGGCAAAGATTTAGTTGGAATACGCGCCTTTTCCCAGTAGATAATATAATGCATTCGCGACTAGTAAGATTTACGTTTTCATTCACAATTAAATTAATTTCCCGAATAACACAACATAGTATACAACAAAGTCGCTTTTTCTGTCCCCGTGTCCCGTTGTAAGCTTGCCTAATTCTTCAAAACTACGCAACCGATTTTCATGCGGTTTTCTCTAATAGATAGAGTGATTAAAGAGGAAGGTTTACATGTATAATAACACACATTAAATAGTGCAGAAATACTGTTATTCCGTGCGAAGCCGGAGCGGCCCGCTAGTTGTACTATGAAACTGCCAGAACTTGTCCATTAGACGGAAGTTTTGAGCCCGTCATTTGATACTTTAGGTCCCCTAATTAAAAATATACTCTTTTTATAACTGCTTAAGTCCAGTGACATGTTGGCTGTTTGAAAACAATGATTCGATCACTAAATAACAAGAAATCACAAGCACATCGACGAACTAGATCGCGTTAGTCTTAGAGAGCAAGTATGACATACATTCAAATGTAAGTCGGCACGGGTTACCGTGGTCCTACCACCATAAAATTTTATTTATAATAGTTTTGGACCAAAAGGAAAAAAATAGGAGGGTATGCGTTAAAAAAAAATGACTTTGATTTTTTTGGGACACCCTAGTGTAGGTGTAACCAATATGCTTGTAATTTGTTTAGTGATTCTTTTTGTTCTTGCAATTGTTTTAAGCATAAGTTAGATATTAAGGTGTGTAGTGACACAATATATTGTGATGAGAGCACGCGCGCCGGTGACGGTAACCATGATAAACTCGGGGTAGTTTCGCGACCAATTTTTAATATAAAAATATTAGGCGCGTCGGGAACCGCGTTAGTTGATACCGGTGCTAAAAATTGTATTGCGGGCCACACGCTGCACATCCTCCTACGTCGCAAGGGTCATCCACTTCAACCGGCGCGAAGACGTATCAAACTCGCTGACGGACACGCGCGCGAGCTTGACGTCCTAATAACTACTCTGGACGTGCACCTGGAAGGAAAGGTGGTTCAGGCACCCTTCCTCATCCTTCCGGATGCACGACAGAATGAGACATTACTGGGCATGGATTTCCTCTTGGCAGCTTCATTAATAATGGATTTTGCTAGGAAATGTTGGTGCTTTTCAGAGACTCGCCACGTGGAGTACCCGATGCAGTTCGAACCCTCCATCTTGCCACAGCTTTCCTGTTCCTCCGCGGATGTACTCCGGGAAGATGAAGGTACAGTATTGACCCAACCGGAACGGGACCTGCTGGAGCAGACCTTGGTGGACAATGGGGACATCTTCCAGCTAGGGGGAGAGCCTACCCCCTATGCTGAACATCGCATTGATACAGGTGAGCACCCTCCTATCTCGGTACCACCGTACCGATTGACCCCGGCCAAGAAGGAACTTATGCGTCAAGAAATCGAGAAGATGCTCAAGGACGACATCATTGAAGACTGTGAGTCTGCATGGTGTTCTCCTGCTCTTCTAGTTCCTAAGGCCAACGGCAGCATACGCTTCTGTGTAGATTACAGGCGCTTAAATGCTGTTACCAAAACCGACCATTATCCTATGCCGTTGATTGACGAACTATTACAATCAACGAAGAGGGATTGCTATATGAGTACCCTGGACCTTAGGTCAGGTTACTGGCAGGTGAGTGTGAATGAGCAAGATAGAGATAAGACCGCTTTCATCAGCCCACTGGGAACTTTTCGATTTAAGCGTATGCCTTTCGGACTGAAGAACGCGCCATCGACGTTCCAGAGGCTGATCGATCGTCTGCGCTCATGCTCATCTCTAGCCCACGTCACCATCCTGGCCTATTTGGATGACCTCCTGATCATCTCCGAAGGTTTTCAGCAGCATCTAGAGGATCTCCGGTCTGTCTTCAGTCGCCTTCGAGAATTCAAGTTGCGGGTGAATCGAGATAAATGCGTATTCGCCAGGGGGAGTGTCCAGTACTTGGGCCATGTTATTACCCAACAGGGAATCTCACCTGACCCTGACAAGGTCAAGGCCGTTCTGGATATGCATGAACCCAACAACTTGAAGCATCTACGAACCTTCTTGCAGACCTGCTCGTGGTTCCGCAAATTCATCCTGAATTTCTCGGCCGTGGCCGAACCTCTGACTAGATTAACTAGGAAAAGTCAGACTTGGACCTGGGGTACAACGCAGTCCTCTGCTTTTCACGACCTGAAGCGACTTTTGACTTCAGCTCCAGTGTTAGTTCAGGCAGATTTCAATCGCCCTTTTATCCTCCGCACCGACGCTAGCAATTATGCGCTGGGAGCCGTCTTGCTCCAGGGGGAGGATAAGGAAGAAAGACCCATCGAATACGCCAGCCGTCTTTTGACCGCCGCTGAGCGAAATTATTCGACCACTGAGCGAGAGGCTCTAGCCGTCGTATGGGCTGTAGAGCGATTTCGGTGCTACTTAGACGGACATCCCGTAATTATAGGTAGCGATCACCAACCCTCCGTTGGCTTATGACGCTCAAATCCCCTACAGGACGCTTAGTAAGGTGGGCTCTTAAACTTCAGTCATTCGATATTCAGTATCAGTACACCCCGGGAAAGGCGAATGTAGTGGCAGACACACTGAGTAGGCCTATATGTTCACCAGATACCCGCGACTCTTGCGGTATCTGCACAGTGATTGTCGACATTCCCGCTAGGAGCCCCGAAGAGTTAAGGCGGGAACAGCTTGCCGACCCGGAGATTCAGAAGATCCTCACCGATATGGAAAGTACCGACGAAGTAGCGTCACGGAGATGGACAGAACGCGGATACCTGTTATCCCTAGGAGTACTTTACCGATACAACCCTGATTCGGATAGTGAGTCTCCTCAGCTCGTCCTTCCTCTCTCCCTTCGTCCTGAGATCCTCAAGGAGTGCCATGATTCCCCCCTAGCGGGACATTGTGGGATCGATCGCACTTACCTCAAGATCGCTCAGTCTTTCTATTTCCCTGGGATGCGGAGGATCGTTACAGATTATGTGAAGGCTTGTGTAGATTGTCAGCGATACAAGGCTGCCAATAACAAGCCCCCCGGACTGCTCCAAACGCCAGTGTTACAGCAACGCAATGAGGTCTTAGCTGTTGACCTTTTCGGTCCCCTACCTGAAGGTGAAAACGGTGAGAGATGGATTCTTCTGGTTGAAGACACCGCTACCAGGTGGGTAGAACTTTTTACCCTGCAGGAGGCGACTGCTGAAGCTTGCGCACGAGTGTTAACCGAAGAATACTTCCTTCGGTATGGTTTACCCCGCAGGGTAACGTCCGATAACGGCTTACAATTTGTTAGTGCAGTCATGCAACAATGTATGTTTATCTTAGGGGTAAAACAACATTTTGAACCACTTTACCATCCAGAGGCAAACCCCGCTGAACGGAAAAACCGCGATTTAAAGGTGCAGCTCGCCCAACTCGTGGAGAATGACCATGGTTCTTGGCCAGCGAAGCTACCGGTGATCCGTTTTGCCCTGAATAGCGCCGTTTGTAGAACCACCGGTGCTTCTCCCGCATTTCTGATGTTTGCCAGAGAGATGAGATCCCCCACCGAAGCACTTCATGATTTGAGAGCCATACTCGATAAAGAGAACTTCCTTCCTCAGATCACTCCCTACTTAAGGAGCTTTATTTCTAACCTGGCTGCGGTTCGAGAGCGAGTAGAAGGACAACAAGATCAATCCAAGAGGTTTGCTGATCAAGCACGTAGACCTAGTCCCAAATATAAGGTAGGTGACAAAGTATTAGTCCGGACCCATGCCCTTAGTCAAGGGAGTAAAGGTCTGACCGCGAAATTCTTTCCCAAACGCGACGGACCCTACGTGATCACAAAAAGGGTTAGCCCGACTACCTTTATTATCTCGCCAACAGAAAATCCGGCCGACAGTCTCGGTAAGTATCATACACAGGATATAACACCGTTCGTGGACACTGGTACAGGTAATGCAGTACCACCCAATCCTGTTCGACCCAAACGACGTCGCGGACGTCCGAAACGCTCGGGCAATGAGCTAGTCCAGGAGCGAGGACGCTCTCCCGAACTAGAGGGGGAGTATGTCGCAAATCGAATTACCCCGCGCATTTCTGGACGCCGACAAACTCGCGTTCCCGCTCGTTTCCTAGAATAGACGGAAGGGGCGGGGCGTTCGTAGCTTACGCGAATGCGCGCCGACGCGCCACGAACGCGCAGCGACGGGCGCGCCGACATCTTGTTTTTAGTCAGCAGTAGACGCAGGAGCCGCGCGCGATAAGCATCGATCGCAAGTACCTATAATTGCTAGATCCGCCGCGCGTGCCCTCACAAAGGTTCCTCTACGAAAATAGTTATTTTACCTTGCAACCATTTTGACAGTAGCCTTAGCTCCTTGTTCGGAAGCTTCAGCAGTCTTCTTCAGCAAAGCCTTCAGATCAGAGTTCAAGTTCTGTTTGAATGCCTCTGCAGCATGATGTAACGTGTCTAGCTGTGGGCAAATTAAAGCGTTTCAAAGCAGTTCAAAGTCAAATCATTTAGGCCTTCACGAGCACTTATGAACGTCAATAATATAAATAGGTTTGATTCCAGTTGCCCATTCCAGAAGTAGTGCTACCCACTTAGTATGAATTTTTATTTTTTTTTATTCTTCAGCTATTTTGGCATTGAAAAATAATGACTAGGGTTAATTATTGACTTACCATTGTCCTGTCTCCTGGCTCTGCTCCACCATATTTGCTAATTGCTTGAATACCGCTTTCCCATGCAGCAAGCCATGAAGAAACGTCATTAGATTTTGCACTGTAATTGCAAGAAAACATATCAATCAATCATCAAGCTTTTTCTTTTAACTTTAAATTTTATTGTCTTTATTAAGATTGTTTTCACATACAGAGTTATAGTTTTAGGCTGTGCCGGATTAACCATATAGGTAGCAATAGTAACATTTGCTAAGGGCTTCAGGCCTACGGGGCCCCCTTATCTAGTTCTAGAAAACTCTAAAACTTCTATTCTACTGAATTGAAATTTATTTTTCGTAGTTAAGCTTCTCTTTAGTAGGTAATAGACTACTTTTATCAGACTTAACCCCCACTTTTTTCTGTGAGCCCTGCTAGGCTATTAGTAGGCGACGTAATATTTACCTAGCCATAGCCTGTGAGGCAGCAGACAGGCCCAGACTGTAGATGCCTCCCGAAGTGCCTCCCATGTCAGTCTCCGCAATTTCTGACAGGTCCCACAAAACGTTGGACGGGTACTCCACTGACGCTGTCTTCAAATAGGATTGGATTGCTGGAAAGTTAAACGTTGTGATATATTTACATGATTTATAACGCTTATTAAAAAGGGACATAGTAACTAGGGCACTATATTATGTTATTGAGGCATAATTTTACAGTTGAATTTTTCAACTACTCATCCTATATTTAGTTACGTGGTTATGTGTTTCTTGTCGTGATTACTGAGGTCTTGACTTCACCACTGGATCTTAATCTTATTATTATCTTGTATGTCTCTACCAGATCTCGGGACTATAGAGTCCCGGATTTTTGGGAGGCGAACGTGGGGCCGAAGCCAACACGCTGAAGCCCTTTTGAGACAACTTTAATGAAATGGTGACACAAAACCGACGATTATCCCTGTATACACTATAGAAATGTACCCAAGGACAATCCCCGGTTCTGTGCTAAACTATTGCTAACTATGGATGAAAACTACTTGGGCTATTGTGATGGGATGCTAATGGACTAGGAATGGGGAAACTACGGGAACTATGGCACCTGCTGATAACAATGTAATAAATACACGTAAAAATGGCAGGTGGAGACTCGCCAACTCACTTACTGGGCCCCCGGGAATCAGTCACTGAAAAGCAACAAGAGGGCAACAGGTACATGAGCGGCTGAGAAGGGTGAGGATACCTCGGCGGACTTTAAACGCAGATCACGCGCTCCCTGTGGGTCCAGCATCACCGGCCCACTCGCCACTTACCACGAGGCACCTACCCTCCGAGCATTGCTCTAGCGACTCCACTCTGACCGGCCGGTGAAGGCAAGCCAAGAGGCGGGAGACCTATCCCCCGTCATGCTTCACTCCGGCAAGCCGGAGATGGGGGACAGTATACTCTCCCTGGAGCACTCGGATATATAGCCCCGCGGGGTCGCTACTCCCCGTCATCCGCCTCAGATGCCCTTATTATTATTATTCTTTATTGTACACAAAAACATTTAAAAGACACACACAACACAGAGAAGACATGTACAAAGGCGAGCTTGACCCTTCTTATTGTGTCCCTTCATCGAAAAATACCTATCGCTTCGTAAAGCGTTGTATGTAGTTCTAGCACTCACCTATTCCAAAGTTCTTAAGCGTGATCCCACAGTCGCCATCCCCGCAGCCAGAGTCCAGTTTGTTTAGCAATGCTTCACTCTTGACCAGCTGCTCAGTTGCAGACAGCAGGCTGCCACGAAGTAACTCCTGTTCCTTTGACTTTAGAGCTGGTCCTGATTTGGCCTGTAAAACAAACATCTAATTATATAAAATAAACGGGTCCAATTCGGCTATGCGTTTAGTCCGATGGGTACCTAAGGATCTAGGCAGAGGTACTTATCTAAATTCCAACCATTCCCCTGAACCAAAATTACATGATTATCCAACCAGACCTCCAGATACAAAGCGTCTATAATAACTTTTGTATTCTAATTCAACCAGCAAAGAACATACCTTCGCCCCATGGCTTTGCAACAGCGTCTCATCATCCACATGCCCCCCCTCACTCCTGACGGACAGCACTCCACCAGTCCACGCGCTGCCACCGGTAGGAGCGTCCAGGGTCTCCAGCCATAGATCTCCCTTCTCCTCATTCAGGTGCAACACGCAAATCTGGAAGCCTTGCATCTCTAGCGAAGTCTTGAAGTGCCCGGAGAATATGCGCTCCACTTTGATTTTCTTGCTTTCTGTGAAATAATGGGTTATCATTATTCAGGGAATGGAGAGTATTTAGGTAATAACCCTAACAAAGTCTTCTTTATAAATTCATGCTACATTTAATTCATTGCCCATTAACCCTGGGTACATAACCATATTTAATGTGTGTACATATGGTTATGTAATTACCCAGGGAATTAATGCGAAGACTTACATACCTAAATGATCTTTGACCTCAGCGCTGATGATGTTCATTTCAAAGATAGAAGTGCCTCCTAAATTGTCAATTGTCACTACAACCCTGTTGCCAGCGACAAGCTTCAAGTGGGTAATTATCTGCAAAACGGCGAACAAAAACATTGTAACTCCTTTAACTGGGAATTGTATGTCAGAAGTTTGTGTAAGCGAAAGGAACGAACCTGTTCCAAGATCATAGCGACAACTTCCTTAGCGGTGCCCATCTTCATCTTAGTGATGCCAGCTTCCCCGTGCACTCCAGCTCCAAGTTCCATCTCATCGTGAGCGATTTCGAACAAAGGTGGTTGGCCTGTAAGAGACGAGGTTTATTTTATGAAAATGGCTGCCCACAGTTCTTTGACATGTCCCAAAAATACGTATTAAACTTTGGTGATTTTTGAAGAAGATTTTAAGAGATAATTTTGACATGTCTGCACATGGAAAACAATTGATTTGGTTTATCCTCGCCAAGCAGACACGTAATTCACCAACTGATATCAATGTGTGACTTTGTCAGTAAAAAGTTTGCCTAAACGACACTTCAAAATACCAGAGCTACCACAAAACCTATCTAGACCGTACCTATCAAAAAGGACTTAAAAATCTCACCAGGTAAAGAACAGGCACTCAAGCAGACACCCAAAGTAGCCATGTACTTGTTGAACTCTGCTGCCTCTTTGCGAATGGTTGCTAGATCGTAACCCTTCGCTGCCAAAGCCCCAGCCAACTGAAAAGTGGAGAAACACCGCCATATTCAGGTAAGTAAAATAAGGAAATTAGGATTGATTTAATTTCTAGGTTAGTGGGATGCTAAATTTTAATTCCATGTGTAAAGTTTACCTTATAAAATAGAACTTCTCCCACCATACTGCGACCTCCAGTCTTGTTCTTACAAGATGCAACATCTTCACCAACGATCAGACCTTCAACCTTGATACCAGAGATCTTTGCTTTCTCTATAGCTTTTCCAAAGTTTAATCTGTCTCCTGTGTAATTTCCAATGATAACTAGGACTCCACCTGGAAAAACATAGTTTCGGTATAGTGAACAACAAGCCAGAGTTCTTACCTCTGCTTTTTTAACACGAGGTCATGATGAAGAAGGTTTTGACAAACAATAATATTACCTGAATTATATTTGTACAAATGGGCGATGGCGTAGAGGACGTGCCCGGTAGGAGGAGAGGCGAACACGCCCCCAGCTACAGCACCATCCAGCAAGCCAGCACCAACGAAACCTGAATCGAAAAGAATGTAGGTAAACAAAAGAAAAAACTTAAATTCCTGTGTAGATGTTTAACCCTGGTCACCTACCTACCTATGCTATGTATTTCGAAAGATGAAACTACGTGCATGTAGGTATCTATATTTTTTTTTTCGGAAAAGTCGTCATGAGAAATCCTCTCTCTTTTTGAGAGAAGCATTAAGAGCATCGCTACTTGTGTTACTTATGATAATAAAACACAATATTCACCTGCTGCAAAAGGCTCGTGTCCTGAACCCCCACCACCAAGAATGGCCACTCTGCCAGTGTCACTCTGGAAAATATGAGAGATTTCTTGTAGGATCAAACTAAGACAACACAGCACTAATAAAGAAACAAATGGTCAGAGGACCAAAGAGGACAAGGAAAATTAAAGAGGACAGAAATGGAACACTAGAGATGCTAACCTTGCCGTACGAAAATTCACCCTAATCGCATACCAATAAGGTTTTTAACTTCATACTTTTCAAAAGACTTGGGTTTATGCCTACCTTCTGCCTAACGGTGATGACCCTGTGTTTGGGATGCAGCTGCAGCGAGGGGTAGGTCGCCACAACTCCTCGAAGATTGTCATCCACGCATGTTTGTGGTGAGTTTATTATCTTCTTCGTAATTGGCTTGTTTGACATCTGAAACTCACCGCACAAATATTGTTGAACCAGGTTTGTTTTACACCGACTGGCAAGAATGTTGCACCGCAGGGGCAGTGAGCAGTGGTCATGATCAGACTTACGAACTACTGAATAGCCGAAATTATATCAGCTAGCTGAACTGTTACTTTTTATTCTATTTGTTTAGTGCGTTACTTAATCGAACACTGGTGGTATGCAACCACAAGACCCAAAATAATACACTGAAACCCTACCTATTTTCTCCGTTGTTCTTAACGAAACTTTATCATTTAGATTTTTTATCATCGAACACTTATTTTAGCTGTCACCAATTAAATCTTAAGAAATACCTAATGTCTGAGGTAGGATTTTTCCGAGTGATATCCTATGTTTCAAAGTAAACGCCACAGTTAATTACGTCCACGATTTAATAACAAATATTAATAAAAGACACAACTTACCTTAAAAACTTTATCCCACAACTGATTACAACAACATTATACTGTCAAACAATTATATAAGATATCATTATCGCACTAAAGTTTACGACCCCTGACTTATCAACAGATATAAAAATACAAACAATAATCTAAACTGTGTATCTCCTCACTTTCCTTAATTTTGAATCCATTGCTTATTTTCTTAGAGAATTCAAAATTATGTCTTCAGAAACGGTGTATTGGATGTGATTTATCTCGAGCCGTGACCGGCGGTCTGCTGGCCAGGCTTGCAGTAGCTAACTTCAGTTATGTTTTGCAATTATCCGATTGGTTGAATTGGTTCGTCTCTCAGTTACCCATTAGTCTTGTTTGGTAATGACATGCTATGCTAATGTGAAGCTAGTAAAAGTTTATTTAGATACTGATCCCAGTATAGAAATTATAAATACCAGCTTTCGAATATGCCTACTTTCTAACACCACACGTAACACATAGGTAAGACTAGTTTTTATCTGAAAGTGCGCTAAGAAGGTAGTTCCTTCATGTTAAGTTAGATTAAGGAATTTCATTTTTTCTCAAATGGTAGTACTCTTCAAGCACCCAAGCATGCCTTTTTATAAATTCCCCCTTGTTAAGATATTATTATAACAAAATGCAAACAAAAACACAACGTTTATCTGCCGCTAGTCGTAAAAGTTATCGCTAACAACTTATTAATTGTGCCTACAATGGATAAGAAATATGTGTTTATTCGTTCCATTGTCAATTTTTCTCCACATCGCTGTCCTCCGGGAACGTGCCCGTTGAATGTCAATGCTAATTCTTTGTCCAAAGAACAAGCTAGCCTTCTGGTCACCTGAAGCATCGGCAAGCCTTCTCCTATATCCTTGAAGATCATCGGAAGGTTAATGTTCGATTTGTTAAATTGGAATCTGTCAGATTCGTAGGTTGAACTGGCTAGCGTCCGTACATAAGTATGGGTCACCCGGTTTCGTAAAATAAACCATAGGGACCTACAGATGTAGTATTATGTCTTGTAGCTGCGTATGCTATGGCCTAGTAAAAAAATAGCTTACATCTTTAAGAGGACAACTGGCATATTCTAAAAGGAAACTGGTCATTGTGAAGCAAATAAAAGGACTTTGTTATATTTAGCAGCCAACCACAATACTATCTGGCTAGAAATAAATAAAAATCGAACTTATGCGCATCGGAATAAAGAGGAAAATCTGTTGTGAGTTTTTCTTTAGTCTCATGGATTGTTTTGGAAACCTAGTCCGTAGTAATGACATAACTAATTAGCATGCACACATACATTACTATGTAATGTATGTTTATCTTGTCATCCTATTCGATCTATCGTTTTATGAAAACATCTAATCGCACAAAGGAATAGGTACTATACGCAGCATTTTTGTGGGTAAAACAAAAGAAAAAATAAAATAATAATATTATTGTTTAAAACATTATTTATTAGACGTTTAATAATATTAAATAACAATAATGTACATATTTACACAAAAACGTTTAAAATTAGACTTAAAAGAAAACATTATTTTGTACTTGAACATAATTAGGGGCCATTTTCCTCATGACGAATAAAACCTATACAAAAACGTAGAAATAGAAAGAAAACTTCTATTAATCTAAATTTTTCTTTAAATAAATTGAAATTATCCGATAACTTGGAAGGCATTGCTAACTCCTCGGAAAGGTGAGATGTTTCCAAGTAGTCCCTTGGAAGCTCCGTGGTAGACAATACGGTAGGATGCCAAGATGGCAGATTCTGGTACTTTCCATTCAAACGTCACTTGACTGGTACCAGTGAGAGTGGAGACACGCTCCCATGTGAACCTGCGAATAGAAAACAAAACCATAAATAGTTACTGCGTTTGTCAAAATATACTTTTTTTTAGTTTTGTACGCCAAGTCTCCGAAACTACTGAATCGATTCGATGAATCTTTTCATCCGTTCCGACTACACTATCCCCGGTTCACAGCCCATATTTGTCCAGGTACGGGAATGAGTGTTCCGGAACTGCCGGTGAAACCGCAAGAAACATCTAGTGGCCAACAAAAGTACGACACTGTCACTAAAAGGAATGATGATCTCAAAACACCCGTCTGCGTCTCTCAGACGAGTGTTAATCGCATAATCTGTAAAATTGCTCAGAATCCCAAGATCTCCGTGATACGTATGGTAAAATATTAAGATAAGTTGTCCTTACTTAGTATCCCAGTCAGCATCGTTAGTGTACTCCACCCATTGTGACAGCTCCAGCCTCTCGATGACCGCGTGGCTGCCTTCCTGCTTCAGATCATTACGAGGATTGGCTGCCACCTGGAAACCACACCATTTCGTAAGCTTTTCGAAATTTAGAATTAAGGTAGGTACCTCTAGTGCTTTGCTACCCTTGGCAAAATTTGATGCTCCATGTCTAATGCATTTATAAGTTTGAAGAAACAAGTGCAGGAAATCATTCTCAATTGAATAGCAAGCTTTACCATATAATACCTACCTAAGCTTCATATCTAAACCCAAAAATTGTATCTGGTAAATTCACAACGACCACTTTGTGTATCAAATCAAAATCGAAAGTCATTTATTCAAAGTAGGCTGAAAATCAGCACTTTTTGAAAGTCAAATCTACAAAGCTGTCTTTTGTGCCCCAAAACGCCCGTGTAAACGGTGTCAGTAGAATAGACCTTCACCTTACGCTTCATATGCAACATACTTGTTATTAATTACCAATTGCAATACGCAAACACAAAATAAACTTACAAAAGTAGCAGAAACCACATCTCCACTGCGTACAACGCTTGGCGGCTGTCGGATGCAGTCTCCGAAGCGCCTGCCGAGAGGAGTGCCGTCAAAGACTACAGGCGTGATGAGGGAGAGGGTCCTGTCGCGGTTGTCTGCCGGCTCTGGACCCTCGGGCACGTCACCACCCTGGAGGGAGAAATAAAGTAGGTAAAGTTAAGATAAAGCTATATCTTAATAGAAGCATCTTCTAAAGACTTCTCGAGGAAGAGCAGTTATATATTGGAGATTCTAAGAAAGTACTTAGAGCCACACAATAAATTTAATGGGGTGTTTACTGCAGGTCATGTATGTGGCATGTGACTTACCTCAATAGCAACAGTGGTGAATTCACTGAACTTGTTCAGGAATATGTCCAAAGTGTTGGGACCATAGATCGTAGACGCTGCCTCGTATCTTTGCACCTGGTAACATAAAGACAGGTCAGACTAAAACCTCACTTATGGAACATGATGATTCACTATCGAATTGTTTAAGTATTTAAAAAGGAAAATCTTTATACCTCTACACAAGTACAAGTAAAGATATAAATACCTGATACTCCTCAAAGGTGGCAACATAATGTATGTACTCATTGCTCAACCCTGAGACCACGACTCGGGGTTCGAACCCGTGCCTCTCCATCACGTCGCCGACCACGGCCTTCATGCGTCTGCCGGACATGGTGGTTGGCTCTCCTGGCACGCCCAGGATCACCAGGTCTCCGAGCCAGATGAGGGTGGCTGATACAATGTGGGGATGCCACGGGATGGGGAAGTTGGCCTGAAAAGTTAAAATATGATTATTGTTGCCGTACTAAATTGTTCATTAAGTTAATTGGTATACGTATTAGAGCTAAACAGCTATGTATAATTCTTGTAAGCACCAGGCTGCTTAACTCAAATCGGTTAAAAGGTCCCTAATGTACTAGTGAAGTTCATTGATTTATCCGGATTTGATGTTCATTTACAATTTTATAGTAAGTAGTAATTTCTTAGCACTTACACGTCCTGTAGCCAGTAGGATGGGCTTGGGCGCCTGACACTCAACATCTTCAGGAGTTGCTTCAGCAACTATACCACCCACGAAGTCCAGAAGTGGATTACCTTCAATTGTACCCTGAAAACCAGTTGAACGAAATTCTTAAAATCAACATCAAGCTTAAAGAATATTTTATGAATATGGAAACCTCAATTACCTGAGTAATATTCAGTGTGTTGGCACCATCGATCGTTCCTGAAGCAAAACTGTAGCCCATGGCCGGAACACAGCCTTTTACTGGATTATTCTGGTGAAAGATATTGAATATAAAAAGTTTGCAACAAAGGATTATGAATAAGTATTAATATAGAGGTACATATTTGTTACAGCGGGAGGTGCGGTAGGTTTATGATATTTATGTTATGGGTACTCACAACGTCGAAGGTCTGAGTGATTGGGTCGTACTTGGCAACTGTTTCTTCTCCCATCTCAATGAACTGGTGAATGACTTTCAGTTCTCCTGTCAACTCCTCACCTTCGGACTTCAGCACTTCCTACAAATAATAAAATTATAAGCATTAATACAGATTGAATTTGAAATCTGTGCAAATAACTGAAATGATATTCTCGCTCAAAAACTCGAATTACAAATCTTGAATTACACATCTTTGATCCAGTTAGTACAGTTACACTTGATTTCAAGAAGAAAACACTTACCCAAGCTCCTTCAAACACTGCATCGCCAATAATCTTGGTGCTCTCAAACATGTCCTTGCCGGGTCCTTCAGCGAAGCACCTCTCCAAGTGATCGCAGATGATGAACTGGTTGTCACACTCCTTGCCGGAGAACTCGCAGCGGGCTTCACGGGTGTTGGGGGACACGTCACCCAAGCTGGAGGAGAAGAATCCTGCCACGATGTCGGGCTGGAAGTAATTAATAGACAGCTTTAATTTTTTTTTCTACATGAGAAGAACAGTGGTGTAGTTCTACGTGTGGAATAGGTGTTAGTTATTATGAATGAAATGGATTTCAATCCACACTGTCCCAGTGTTCTTCTGTGATTTTGTTAGAACATACTGCTTTCAATATTTGCACATAACTAATATTCTAGTTAAATAATCTGAACGTTACCTTGCCCGGCTTATTTTGAGGGTTGAGTTCCTTTTCCATCTTGAGCGCTGCATACCCGAGGTTATCAGACGACACGAGCTGGTTCGTCATGTTCATGCTGGTGGTGTGCACGGAGTACCACGTCATCACGCCGTGGAGGCTGTTGTCTGCCTTCACGATCTTCACTTGAGTGAGGATGTCGTCTGTGTTTGAGTCGTAGCTGAAGAAAGTGAAGATCATAATTGAAGTATGAAGTCGTTCAAGATTGTCAAGGAAATAGATGCAGTCATGCAAAAGTTGAGAGTGATGGTGGAAGAACTGGTTGATACCGGGTCCTTGACACTATGATAATGGCAACTAGTCTGCCTGCTGTCCAATTGTGATGACCACATCATATCGCCCTGCCATTATTATCAATGATGTAGTATTTTCCAGCATTTTTCACCCGGGTGACATTATTTAAGTGATACCACTTACCGAGCTCTCTCCTCCTCAGGGTTGTAGTCATAGGAGTAGGGAGACCTGTTCTTATGAGCGCCTGTCACCTTCGTCTGCCCGAAGAACAGGCGAGCCGGCACTATGTTGTTGTGGGCACGGACTATACTCTGGAAAATAACAAAAAACCTGGTCAATAAGTATATGCAAATGGAAGAAATACGCAAAGTGAAACCATACATTATGCAATACTGGGATATAAGTAAGTTATGCGATTTATTTAAAGGGCCTAATAACACAGATACATATAATAGTTACTACTAATAATTCCATCAAAAACTTATACCTAGTGCTTTCCTTATGTCTAAAAATAAACAATGAAAAGAATATTCCAAAAATTTTCGCGTCCCCAGAACTTACCCTGGTTATGCCATCAACATAAGCATTGTAGGTCTCCTGCGAGAAGCCGAGGATACTGATGTCCAGGATAAAGTCTACCATGTGACCTCCAGGACCGCTGTGCGTGTGAGTGCCCGTCAGGATCACGTTCCTCAGGGAGTACATGTCGCCGTACAGGTCTTGGAGATTCTTCACCACCTGGAGATGAGATTCAAGATTTTAAGTCAGATTTATTTTAGAAAAATAGGAAATATGCAGCTTCTTCAATTTAATAAGAGAATGGATAACTGTCGTTGAAGAAAACAGCATCCTGTTTTGCTCTAGCTAGAAGATAACAACACATAGTGGAAAGTACTTATTATACATATATTCAAATTCTTCCTGCGACTTGAAAATTAAGGAAAATCGTGTAGGAAATGGAATTAATCTTACTTGTCTTCTGACTGCAATACCGACGGCTTGCACCTCAGCGGTGACCAGGACTATCCTGGTGTCTCCCTTCACGAAGATGAAGGATCTGGCGAACTGACGCAGGTGGAGACCTCGGCCGCTTTGACCCACTTCTGCGTAACCCATCTGGAACCATTTGTAATTACATTTAACCCCTTGGATGCCGGTGCGCAGATATACGCAAGACACAATGGATTTTCTATTGTTCTTTAATTAGCGGCATTCTAGAGGTGTTAATAAGTAACTTTAGTAGGGGAGGCGAGAGTGCTAAATCGGGAGTGACTCGAGCGTCAATGAGACCTATTAGATTGCGAAGCTTAGATGATAAGAAGAAAAAAATGTCCTGACATACACACACTTTCATCGGTGGGTGGAGCGGCTATAAACTTTCAAAAATGTAAAAAAAAACAGTTGCATGGACATACTCGAGCGCGTCAGATATTAATAGCATGCACGACCTACGTCATTTTGAAAACATACGTATATTAATCTGACTGTTTCCATGGTGGGGGTGGTCGTAGGTAAGGGTTAAAAATGGGAAAAAAAATAATTTTATCGAGCGCGTCAGATTTTCAAAAGGGGTGTTAAGTGAACCAAACCGAAGGCTCTTATGCAATAATCTGACGATTTAGACGTGACCTTAACTCGTGGCCATTATTTGAAATTACAAAAAAAAATCGCTATTTTGAAATACTCGAGCGCGTCAGATTAAGATATATATGGTTCATTTATGTACCCTTAACGTAATCATCTTATAATCTGACGATTATCTGGAGGGATTCGCTTAATCTGACAATTGAAAGTTTTTTTGCAAACCTTTTAACAAATTGAAGAACTGAAAAAATTGCATGTAAATAAACCAGTATGTATTCTTTGAAGTACAAAACTTTTATTTATGAGCAAATAAGTATGAAAAACATAAAGGACAATGGACACAAATATATGGGACTTGGTATACTCCACCAATAGCAATGTCATACATATCATTGTATAGGCCTTTTTATCTAGAACAACCTTTAATATGACAGCTTTGTTGACATGTTTGCCCGTCCTGAGATATAGATCAAAAATTGTGCAATAGTTAAAACTAAATAATCCATTGATATCTCAAGTTTTTGAAGGAAAAACTAAGTTCCAGTAAGTGTAAGTCTCCTGAGTCCTACCCGTTAGGGTCCATAATTGTTACTATAATTTTGCATTTCCACCTTATACTGTACTAACTGGATATTGGGCGTAATGATAAACCCCACCAATAGCAAAGTCAAATATATCGTTGGATAGGTCTTTTCAACTAGAACAACATTTACAATGACAGCTTTGTTCTAATGTTTGTCCGTTCTGAGATATACACTCAGCGGCACGGAATTTGGCCCAAACAAACACAAGTAGATATCAGCCCAGATAGCTGTTGTAAATTCTAATTTCATATGACATATCGTCTGTCCTTTCGTATTTGTTAATTAAAATACAGAAAAATGTGTGTCTGTTTAACTTTTATAACACGAGAAGCAGATTCCGTTGTTGGAACACAAAGCAGAAAGTTAAGTTTAAATTCAGATAGAAATTGCCGAAGTACTAAGCACGTTCCAAAAAAAATTAATGATTATGATCGCTTTTTGTTTCTCTTTTTTCACAATTTGATCTGAAAATTACCCTTACTGCAGCTCAAGTTGCTCAAGTAGTGTTGTTAAGACGTCAAGGGTGTACGCAGTGGAAGATGGTTGAAACTTTAAGTGCACCGCGTATAAGTGAAAGATATGCATAGAAAATGCATGACCAGACTGGCCTTTACACAAGAAGGCCAGAAAGGGGTGTAAGGTGTTCGTCGGCGCACGACGACCGATTTATCGTACGTGCAATAATGAAAAATCGGTTTCTCACTGCGTTAGAGATACGCCAGCCTTTGCAAACAGCAAGAGAAGTCAACGTCCGTATGTACACAATAAGAAGAAGGATAGAGGAACGGGATGTGCGTACTCAAAGACCAACTCGAGGCCCGGAACTCCTCCCGCACCATCGCGTAGCCAGACTTAGGTTTGCAAGAGAACATGCAAATTGGACGCATGACTAATGAAGTAAAATTTTATGGACCGATGAATGCAGAGTTGTCCTAAGAGCTCCAGACGGCCGTGAACGTGGATGGGGAAAGCGCGGACAATGGTTTCTTCCCACCACTACCAAGCAAACAGTCGGTTTTCATGGTGGGTCCATCTTGGTTTGTCGAGGCAGAAGTTCAGAAGCCCGTACTGAATTATTGTATGTCGAAAGTCGTCTGACAACAGTGCGGTATATTGAAGAGATCCTTCTAAATCATGTTTTACCCTGTCAGGGATTCATAGGAAGTGAAGAATTTCGTATAATGCAGGACAATGCTCGACCTCACGCAGCTCTTTGAGTAACCGATTACTTGTTCGAGGTCGGTATTCAAAAATTGGACTGGCCTGCAAGAAACCCAGCCATGAATCCTGTAGAACATGTCTGGGACATGCTTAAAAGACAGGTCCGAGCAAGTCGTAACCCACCACGGACTTTCAGTGAACTGAAAACCGCGCTGGTAGCTGCCTGGGAGGAGATCTCCCAGGTGGAGATAAAAAACACGATCCAGAGCATGCCAGATCGTATGCAAGCATTCATCAGATCAAGAGGAAGAAACATCCATTATTAAAATTCGATAACTTTCTGTTTTGTTAAAAATGTTGAATTTAAAAGTTTATGGTGATTATTGCGGTAAAGGATTCTGTTTTCTAACTCAATTAAACTTAATGAAAATCCTCATAATTCTGTTGTCTGTTAGTCATTTTTTATTGGAAAATGAGTAAATTAAACAATTTTAAAGTAAAAATTCTGATTTTTCATTTAAATAATGGTTATAAGGCCAAAATGTGCTTGGGCCAGATTCCGTGCCGCTGAGTGTAGATAAAAAACAAATGAAAACTAATCAGCCCCGGATCTAGGGGGGGGCAAGCCGGGGCCCATGCCCCGGGCGGCAAATTCAGGGGGCGGCGAAATCAGGCGGCCGCCTGATTTTAAATCCTAATAATACCACAATAGTTACCTGCAGGGCCGTCTTAACCTATGGTACAGGGTGTGCGAATAACCCGGGCGCCTCGGTGTCAGGGTGCCCCCCCACCAGGAAATTTCGATGAAATTACACCCGTTTGATAAGGAATTAGTTCCATTGTATCATGATACTGACAAGCAAAGTTTCTAAAAAAGTCGCCTTCGCTTTGTTTAATTGATCATTTTTATTATTTTTCACTTTTAACATCCTCCAACTAAGTGCAAAAATTCTCGCTCGCTACGCTCGCGGCTAAATGACAATGTTGTCTTTCTGATGGTTTATCATTTTTATTGACGCACCGAATCAACGAACACAAATGGCACTCGCTCTAATCACGGTTTCTTTTTATTTGTACATAATTCCCAGTTTAATTTGTGAGTCTTCAAACAAGTAATTTAAAAAAGTTCGTGGCTTTACAATGTACTTAGTCACTTATTATTGTGTCGTAGGCTCAAAAAATTTCGCGCTCGCTTCGCTCGCGCAATATTATACATCCTTTACTTTCATAACTTCATGACTCAAATCCACGCTGTATTACCTTTTATAAGTCAAATGTAGCAAAAAATATTATTTATGGAGTCCTCAAAAACAAAAAAGTTTGCGCTTCCGACTGCTTGTTACAGCGCTTTTAAAATTTATTTGCTTTTTGTGTCCCAAAATTTGCATGCTACTTTCGTTCGCGCAAATTTTTACAATAATTGCATTATTCTGTCTCGACTTTCATAACTTAAACCTGGCCAACAGTTTGAGCCTACCAAAAAAGTGACTTTCATCCGAACGTTCTTATTTATATTCCTTGTCACTATTCTAAGTACTTCGATCAATATGTACTACTCAAAATCTTTCAATACATAGGTGGCGCTTGGGTGATGATTGCACCTAGGCGCTACATGAGCTAGAGACGGCCCTGTGAGTCATCAAACAAATAACTTAAAAAAGTTCGCGCTCGCTACGCTCGCGGCTACTTGTTGCTTGACAATGTCCTTAATCAGGTACTTTTGTGTCGTAGGCTCAAAAAATTTCGCGCTCGCTTCGCTCGCGCAATATTAAACAGACGTTAGGTTGTTACTTGCAAAAGTCAAATCCACACTGTCTTACCTTTTATAAGACAAATGTAGCAAAAAAATTATTTATGGAGTCCTCAAAAACAAAAAAGTTTGCGCTTCCGACTGCGTGTTACTTAACAGCGCTTAATTTTTTGCCTACATTGATCTGTCTCGACTTTCATAACTTAAACCTGGCCAACAGTTTGAGCCCACAATGATTTGGACTCTTTTTTTAAGTCATTTACCTACCAAAAAAAGTGACAGTGACCTACCAGAAAAGTGAAAGAGTTCGTTGGTGAAAATAAACATAAGTAGGTAGGTAGGCGGGGCGGCATTTTTCAGTTTTTGCCCCGCCTAAAAAAAATTGAAGATCCGGGGCTGAAACTAATAATAATCAATACTGTAACCTGATTTTCTTTGAAAAATTAACACCAATGTTGATGTTTTTTTAATTTTGTTATAATCATTATTTAAGTCGTGGTGGGTAGTGGGTAAAGAACCAACCTCTCAAATATGTGTATCGATTCCAGGTCAGGCAAGTACCAATGCAACTTTTCTAAGTTTGTATTTACTGTCTAAGTTTATCTTGGAAACCAATGTCTGCACAGCAAGTACTTAGTACTTACAAGACATACACGTAGTAGCACTTTGGTATTCCTTTAAAAACTTGAGATATCAATAGATTATTTAGTTTTAACTTTTACACACATTTTGATCTATATCCCAGAACGGACAAACATTTCAAGAAAGCTGTCATAATAAAGGTTGTTCTAGATAAAAAGGCCTTTACAATGATATGTATGACATTGCTATTGGCGGAGTGTACCAATCTGCTCATACATTACATACATTTCTATAATAATTACATTGAATTATAATGACATTGATAAATATACATGTGACATAAACAATACAATTGAATCTATAATAACATGGCTTGACGGAAATAATCCACGCGTAAATCGTACAAAAACTAATTTTATTCAATTTAATACACATAGATAAAAAAATAAGGCTCATCATCTTCTGCCTAGCATTTTTCCCAACTATGTTGGGGTCGGCTTCCAGTCTAACCGGATGACTAGGCCACCACGTATAAAAAGAAGGCTATAAACAGTAATTATAGAGGACATAAATTACAAGAAGTATACGAAACGGCATTTCTCGGTATCACGATAGACAAACAATGCAACTGGAAGGCACACGTATTTAACGTAAGTATCCAATAAAATGAATCGTCTTCGTTAAAAACAGTACATCTGCATACTATGACCAGTATATATATTAGTGTAGATTATTTAAGACCCAAAATGTACCAACGCTTATTGCAAATGAATTGAATTGAAAAAAAAAGAGAGGCATCACGTAGCTGCACGCTTTAAACTTTATCGATTAATTTTCCTTACTTCGGCTTACGGGAATCGTCAGATTATATATTTTTTGTGAACGTTAAATTATTCCCTTCAAAATAAAAAAAAAAATAGCCGCGCTCGAGAAAGTCAAGATGACGTTTTTTTTTTACAAGTTTGTAACCTTCCTACTTCTTATCGTCAATCGAAAATTGTCAGATTATTGGAATATACACTTTTTAGCATATAACTAACTTACCCTATCTTAATCTGACGCGCTGGAGAATGTCAGATGATAATTTTTTTTTTACTAATCTGATCCTTTATTCTAGACGCGCGGCTGCATATACAGGACTAATACTTGGTGGAGGTGTTAAATGGGGTAATAGGTACCTCCCTATATACTAATCTGCCGCGCTTGAGTAAATCCCAAAATCCCTTCTAGGGCTCCCCTACCACTTAGAACCTCGTCGCTAAAATCAAAATTTGTGAGATTCTCCTCAACTTAAAGACCTCATTCCTCATTTCGTCTTTCGCCGTCATAGACGAGCTAAAAATTGGATTTATAGCTCATCTCGCAATTATAATTATAGGTAAGTGCCTACTATTATTTCAAGCACCAAGTAAATTGGCATTTTCAAATAGATTGAACTCTTGCAAACTTCTTTTACCAAGTAAAAGTTAAAAGCTTCATAAATCCTTACAAAAGTAATATCCACGCAAGGCCCCGTCATATCGGCAATACCGACTCCCACTCGATACGGCAGATCCTCTCCCCCCACATCAGTAGTTGACACCAGCGTCGTAGGAGTAGAAGTGGTGCTGGTAGTACTGTCATACGCCTGGTCTTCTTCCGTGAGTAGCAGGACTATGGTGGCTGTCATGCCGCCAATCACGCCCAGGACTACGACCGATATAATCAGCTTGGCGGTCATTGAGAGCGCCATGGTTTCTGTAAGGAATTTTGGGTTTGTTTAATGGGTCGGAATAGACCAGTCTTTACTTTTTTATCGATGGCAAAAATCATCAAGTGACCCTCCCGCTGTGGGTTAACAGCAGTGAGGGAGTGTCAGACATTTACTGACTAAAAATCCATCGTGTTTCTCGTAGGCCTTTTATGTACCGGGGCCGCGGTGACTCTTTCGAACAATCCCGCAGCCCCGGCGGGGAATAACCAGCCTTACTTACTGCAATGGCATTGAAATACACCTATGTATGTGTATATTTTCAAAGGTAAGTAGAGTTGGATTCAAGCTTCTCGCCCGCCTGAAATCACGCATGAGGGTGAGTTATAATCTCACGTGCGGATGAGTTGTAATCTCACCTTTTATATGAAAATCGGATTCTAGTCGATCACTTCTTAGCAACTTGTCCCAAACATCAACTACAATTATGATATTGGAGATCAGAATCTTGATATAACTTAAAGACGCCAAGTACATAGCACGTATTAACATTGATATCGTTAATCATTCGACTAATTACTTCGATAATGCTAAGCTTACCTGCCTAAAACTAATTTGCCGGATGCCTCCATTATAACAGAACTATAGGTATAAAATATAACTTACACGTCGGAATACCTATATGTTTTTATAAACTTGTCTACTACAAACGAAAGAAACAAGGGAACAAATATAATGACCACCATAAAATGCTTTGATACCCTAAGTTTTGCAACCAGAAATATCTACTGAACACCAGAAAAATAAAGTCTAAAAATGTAATAGTACCAGCTATTTTAGTCACGACTTCACTTTAAATTGTATTCGACCACCAAAGGACAATGGGCGATTCCGGTCCAAATGTCCACCACGAACGAGACCTATATGGCTAGATAGCCCGTTAAATATAGAACATTTTTTGTTATGAAAGTAAAAAAAAATATAATGCCAGAAAAATTCTATTCTATTCTATTTTTGTTTCTGGCAATCAATGCCGTCGAAGTCTACGTCGACGATTCTGCCACTGACAAGTGATATGAGAAGCAAGTAGGTACGATAACAATTTAAAAAACTGAAAGGAGAAAACTTTGCACTTATTGTAGAACTTGTTGCGTTAGTAGGACGGCACTGAAACAAACACATAAATAAACTTGATATATTGTTAGTACATAGAAGTATAAAACAAAACATATATATACACAGAAATAAAAAATAAAAATACCACAACCACATAGACAGTGGCCTAAATTGACCAAAGTCTACAATTTAATGTTATTTTGGAGGATAAAGATCAATAGGATATGGATCAGTTCTGGAGAGGAAAATGTTAAAAGGGAAGGGAAGTTGATTGGTACAGGAATCTTTAATTTAATGAGGCGGTTATATAGGTCGAAGGATGAGGAGTTTATAGGGCAGCTGAAAAATATGTGCTCCAAGCTACCTTCATCTAATCCACACTCACAGAGGTGAACTCACAAAAACAGGTGTGCAGCAATGTCCTAAACGGATTCTGCTAAAAACCGATATCACGTGCTTAGGGAACTTTTTAAAATGGTAATACCAGGGCTTACTTTGAATTAAGGGTTGTATATTAAAAAAGTATTTACCCTTTTTACTGCTGGAAACGTTCCAATACTCTTGCCATGCAGTCTCAAGATGCGCTTTTGGAAGGTTCAGCAGGTCATACCCTTGAAGGGAGAAGTGCGCAGGATCGGCTGTAACTGATGTGCAAGCATCTTTAGCCAGGGCGTCCACACATTCGTTACCCTTGATACCACAGTGGCTAGGTATCCATACTAAATGGACCTCTTTTTGTTGGATGCTACAAGATAATAGGGACTTTTTAATGCTAAGGATTATTGGGCTTTGGAGTTTACTTTTAAATGGATTTTGGGAAAGGGCTTGTAGGCAGCTCAAGGAATCTGAAAAGATAACCCCTGAGCTGATATCGTGGGATTCAATGAACAGGCAAGCTTCCAATAATGCCACACACTCGCCTGTAAATACAGAGGACTCCTTTGGACATTTAAATTTTAAAATAATTTTAGAATTTTGATAGTAAACCGCAGCACCTGTGTTACTGCTTGATGTTAATTTGGAAGCATCAGTAAAAAACCTCTGAAACCCAAGCCATCGTTCTTCCACCACCGCATTGAAGGCAGAATTAGCCGAAGGGGACTTTTTGGAAATACCGACATTATAATATATTTTGGGAGTAAAACAGAGGACTTCATAAGAAAAGTTGAAGAGAGGTAATCTGGGGTATTGGGATATGGGACAATTCAAATTTTGCAAATGGCGAAACGTTTTCAAGATGAGTGGTATTTCTTTGTGTTCCCAGTACTTGGAAGATCTGCATAGAGAATCTAACTCTTTAAGTTTAGGGATGAGGGGATGGAAACTTTTGGGATACACTCGGCATAGAAATCGGGAAGCTAGATATTGCCTCCTCAGGGCTAAAGGAGGTTCGGCGCATTCTACCTGCAAGGCGTTGACGGGAGAGGATTTCATGCAACCTGAGATGATTCGAAGGCATTGAGACTGGAGCCTATCTAATACTGCCAGAGCACCCCTGTTGCAAGGGATCAATACAAATGAGCCATAATCTAAAATGCTGCGGACTAACGCGTTGTATATCAATTTCATGGTGTAAGGGTGAGCCCCCCACCATACACCAGAAAGGACTTTTAGTATAGATATGACCCTTTCGCACCTTTTCACCAGGTAAGTTAAGTGCTCAGTACCAGTCAATTTAGAATCAAGTTAGACCCCTAAAAATTTAGCCTTCTTAGCAACAGGGACGCCCTGACCTTGGATTTTTATAGAGACCTGAGGGATCAGACGCTTCCGAGAGAAGATTACAACCGAGCTTTTTGGAGCAGATAGTGTTAGACCACGATCTAGAAGCCACTGGTGCAGAGAGTCCAGAGAAAGGCAGAGTGATGAAGCAGCGTCCACAATTGAAGCATTGGTTACATAGAGCGCCAGATCGTCGGCGTATTGCAAAATGCAGCAGTCTCTGTTTAAACAGGAACCAATGTCAATTGTGTACAGGTTGTACAGTAATGGGCTAAGTACAGAGCCTTGGGGAAGACCCTTCCATACGTATCTTTCCTCAAATACCTCACCCTGCACCCTCAGCACCAACGACCGCGACATAAGAAGTCCGCATATGGCTTGTATCATCTTGACCGGGAGACTCAGCTCTTGCAGTTTCTGCCTGAGAATGGGAAGAAGGACACTGTCATATGCGGAGGAAATATCTAGGAAGGCGGCTACAACCGATTCATTTTTGGAAAAGGCTGTACGAACATCAGTAACTAATGTTGCCACGCTGTCCATTGTGCCAAGACCCTTCCTAAAGCCAAATTGATGGCTCGGCAGTAAGTCTCTAGATTCGACCAACCACTCAAGTCTATTTTTAATCAGATGTTCAAATAATTTGACCAAGACCGAGGACAATGCAATTGGTCTAAGGCCATTCGGATCATCAACATTTTTGCCGGGTTTCAGAAGAGGAATAATGATTTGAATTTTCCATTGATCAGGAACCCAACCAGAAGAGTAACAGTAATTTATAATGTTTAGAAAGTATGATTTTGCGTTTGAACTAGCATGAACTATAAATGAATACGGTACGCCATCAATGCCCGGGGCAGAGTCCCGAACATGACGAAGCACCGCATTCAATTCATCCATTGTAAATGGTTCGTCCAGAGGGTCATCCACTACACCCACAGGCGGGTGATCAAATTCTGTAGGCAAAGGGACGTAGGCTGGAGCAATTTTATTAAAAAAGGATTCAGCGGTTTGTCTAGTAATGGGGGAGGATATTGATGGAGAGCACCCACGTCTGAAGCGGTTTATGCTCTTCCATACTGCGGACACTGGAGTGGAGGGAGAAAGAGAGGTGCAGAACTTAACCCAACCACGACGTTTCTTCTTACGAAGAAGCCGTTGGGATCGGGCATAGACTCGTCTGTACTGTAGTAAGTTTTCGTTGTTCATCGCTCCATTGTACCGTTTTGCGGCTTCTTTACGTTCTCGAATCGTGGCTGTGCAATCTGGATCCCACCACGGAGGTGATGGAATTATACTTTTGGCACTGTTACGCAGGGGGAATGTGGAATCAGCACTGGAGGTTATAGCTGACACGAATGCCTCATAACAGCTCTTAGCATGGTGGTGACCAGAAGAATGAGGGAAAGCAGAAGTTAAATTTGGAAGAAGACTAATTTTCTCCTCCAATAGAGAAGCAAACCTTGACCAATCCGGTTTAGATAGGTTGTACTTCAGAAGTGGAGGAGAACTTTTCTCTAGATAAGTTTTATTTAATAAAGTAACAACAATGGGGTAGTGGTCGCTACCATGCGTAAGAGCAGTACATTCCCAATGGAACGATGCCGCCAACCCTACAGAACAGATGTGAGATCTACACAACTCTTTTGTTGCCCAGGAAGGGATCTACGGGTAGGACAACCATCATTTAAGATGCACAGGTTTAGGTCATCGAGGATTTCTACTAAACCTTCCCCAAACGCATCACAACGGTTGGAGCCCCATCTAAAGTGGTGGCAGTTGAAATCTCCCATAACTAACATAGGCCCATCTACATTATTAAACACGTTTCTTAGTGAGGCTAAAAAATTTTGACGGGGGTGGGAGATATAAATAGACATTACTGTTATGCCCTCGAATTTAGCTGCAACAATGTTCAACTCACCATCCAGAACCGGAAGGGAGAGGGTCGAGAGTGGTACTCTATTGTTAATGAGGAGAGCCGACCCTCCATATCCATCAGACCTATCACATCTCAAAATATTAAAGTGTGGCATGCGAAAGCTAAGGCTCGGGGTAAGCCAAGTCTCAGCGATGGAACAAGCCAAGGGCTTGTATTTATTGAGAAGGAATATGAGGTCATGCTTCTTATGAAACACGCTCCTCACATTCCACTGTAGGAATACCTGGCGAGGCGCCATTCTTAATATTTAGTAGGAGAGTAACAAGTTGATGGGCGACGTTGGACGGTATTTCAGAATTATTTGAAAGAATAGTTGTAAGTACTTTACTAAGAATTTCAACAATAGGAGATAAATGATTGGAACCAGCGAAGGGGTTATTTAGGGCGCAGCCATTAGGCTGTGAAGGTGGAGGAGAATTTATAATGTTCTGATGAGCAACTTTGTCGTAAGAAGGTGAGAGGGGAGCGTGGGTCTTCGGCTTTAAGAAAACTGTTTTGCGGTATGACTGAGATGATGATTTTGCAGCATTTGCATAATTGCGAGAAACAGGTGGGATTGTTTTGCTGACCTCAGCATATGAAAGTGATTTCTCAGCCATGATGTTCTTTATAGCTTTCTGTCTACCAAGCTCCGGGCATGACTTGCTATTCGCATAGTGATTTCCAGAGCATAGTACACAGAAGGCCTCGCCCTCAGAAATGTTGCAACCATCACCAGGGTGATCGTGGCCACATTTACTGCAGCGTGGTTTCGAGCGACAAATAGACTCCACGTGACCGAACCTGCAGCACTTGCGGCACTGGATGGTGGGGTAGACATATTGGGAAACTGGAAGAGAAGTATAACAACAGTATATCCTTGGTGGTAGGACTTGGCCATCAAAAGTAATGACACAAGTTTCGGTAGGCTTAAATTCAGCTATACCATCTCTAAAGATTTTCCTGCTAATACGACGAACCTTGAGAATTTGTCCACATCCAGAGGGCACAGTGAGGTAATTCATTGCTTCTTCTTCTGTGAGGTCGGTAGGCACACCAGTAACCACACCCATGCGGGTTATGTTAAATGTGGGAATCATGGCAACATAACTATTTTTTGAAAGAATTCCATTTATTAGAAATGAATTAGCATCCTGAGGGGATGAAAATTCGACAGAAACTCTGTTCCTACCTACTTTCTTGACGCCATCACGAACTATGTTACCAATTCTGTTGTTCACCAAGAACATGCCAAAAGTTACAGGGTGTAATGTGGTACCTGCATTAGGCTGGGACTCCAAGCGTGAGACATGTACGATGAACGGAGCTTTATCGGTGGCAGAGTATCTATTGCGACCTATTTGGTTTCTCTGCTGCTTAGACGGAATGTGATTCGGCGCATTGTTTTCATCTCCAGAACGTTTCCTACCGTTCTGGTGAGATGAGGATTGGGAATCGGAATGGGACGGGATTTGGGAATCCGCGATGCTGCAAACAACATCTGCGAATTGGGAAAGTGGATAGTTAGGGGATGGCGGCGCAAGAGAGATGTCAGGCGGATCAGGGTCAGGCGGTTTATTGCGGTCCATATTAGTAAGACTTACTTAAATTGGCGGAAAAAAACGTTCACAGACAGAAACACACACAAGGACAACACACAAAAACAAAAACAAGTCACAAAAAGGCACTAAATCACTCAAAATAAACAAAAATTCTAGACACACGTGCTAACCAGAAACACTCTGTGGCGAGAATCAGTATAATGCCAGAAAAAAGTTATAGCAAAATCAAATAAAACATTTTATAGATTTTTTCAGTTTCATTTTTTCATTTACTTTTCGTGATGTTCGATTTTCGTACTTTCTGTAACTTCTGACAAAATAGAATTGTTCATTATTAGGGAGAAAACACCACCAGTTACATCGAACTTTCTTAGATCCAGGCACCGCTGAGTATATTCAAGCACTTCTGGCGCCTCAATTGGGCAGTGATTCGTACATCCATCGGGCAAAAAAATGTGGGTGGTTTTTATACAAATGTTTCTTACTCATCTTAGTTTTAGATAAAGTGCTTAAATGGAAGTGGAATAAAATAAAAAATAATAATGATAACATACAAAAACTACCGAAAATTAAGAATACATTTTTGGCTATAACTTTTTTTTGGCATTGTTTTTTTTTTACTTTCTTAGTAAAAGTTACTCTAAATTAAGTGGACTATTTAATTATATAGGTCTTGTTCGTGGTGGACATTTGGACCAAACTTCATATATTCTTGCCCAATCTCCTTTAGTAAATGATCACCAACTCTTGACGACCAAATTAATGTATTATTTTTGCCTAAATAAGTCACTGTGATTGCCATAAAATGTAGGCTTATTACCAAATAAAGTATTATGATGCCATATTAAGTTATGTGTCCGGCTTGCAATGCATGCGTGAGTGTCAGTATGACGAGTGACAGGGGAAAATGGAAGAAAATGACATATTGCGCCGACGCCAAGTAAAATTGGGAACAGGGCAGGAGAAAGAAGAAGAAGAATATGTTTCTCAATACACTCTTATCGCACTGTTTAGAGGCATGCAATAGACAATTTTCCACGCTAGTGCAGGAAAAGGGTCCCCATAATGTTATTACATTTATTTTATCAGGCCGAACTTATTTTTTTGGAGTCAGTTTACTTAAACAGGATAGCAAGATGTAAAAACTTTTTTGATGATCATTTCACATTTCACAAGGGCCACTTACTGTGTAGTATGTAAGGATTAGTAGTTATTTTTTACTGTGTAGTTAAGATATAGTTAAGGAGATATTAATTGTAAGTAGGTACTAAGTCGCATTAGATTTAAGTCTGTAAAGGCATAGTAACTTGGAGATGAATAAATAAATAAATAAATAAAATTTACTACTTTTGGTGATCATTTACTACTTTTGGGATAACAATGATTTTTTTGGACTCATTTTGCTTAAATAGGATAGCAGAATTTAAAAACTTTGGTTATAATCTTACTTTAAAATGGTGGTTTAATTTTGGTGATCATTTACTATTTTTGGCTTACGCATGATTTATTTTGGAGTAATTTCACTTAAATAGGATAGCAAAGTGTTAAAACTTTGGTGATAGTTTTACATTAAAATGCGAGTTTCATTTTGGTGATCATTTACTATTTTTGTCTGGTGTTTGTTACTATATCTGGTGATCAGTTAAACATAAGCCAAGAAACAATACCAACTAAATTGTATAATGGAGTCCGAGCCGAGTATCGGCCACGGCAGCTGTTCTCATAATATACAAAGAAATCAGCCAGTACATTTTTTGCGCAGACACGGGTGCAATCTCTATTCTCTCAATCTCTAACCCGATGCGACGGCAATCCAACACGACTGGAGAGGTTGGATGCAGGACCGACAACAACCTATGTGCTCTTCGATGGAAGGTAGTATACTTCATCTTCTTAGCGTTTATGGTAGTATCAATAATCGATTATCCCAACCAAGTTACGTAGGTAATCCAATAGTCTCTGACAGTCTCTGACAGAGGTGACCAGACCTCTGACTGTCAGTAACGACTGCAAAAGATTAAGTTAAAAGTTCGGACGATACGAAGGAACGAGCCAAGCTTTGCTTAACCTTATGATCGATCTGATCGATCGACCCTTGCAACTGTCACTCAGCTCTGTACTAAAAAAATATCAAAAATAATCAGCACGGAATACTCACGCTTTTAATGAAATCCTCTCTCACAAAATATGTTTTTCACAGCACTTTTCAAACTGTTTTTATTTTAAAGACCTAGTCAGCACTATCCCCGTATCAACGAAGCATAAGCACTGAAAGAAGATACATAAACTAATAATGTGTAATTAATCGATCAAAATAAGCCGATAAATGGTTATCGGTAACAAAATTATCTCAAATATTTCCATTATTTGTGATAATAAGAGATTTCTTCACCTGAATTAATTGAATATAAAGATTAAATATGAAAAAAGGTGCTGCTGCTGCCGTTACCCAAAGTCCGGTGAAATGCTAGTCGGACTCACGCACGAAGGGTGCCCCTAAAATATTTATTTTATTCTAGTTTTCAGTCCTTATTTACTGCTAACGCGGCAACAACCTACAACAACCTACACCATCTGGGAATAACTTAACTGTCCAGCTAACGCGAGTCATGAAAATAAGCTTAGTATAGTCTATATTGCTAAGCTTTTCATAGTCCGACCAAGGCACACGAGGTTCCCACAAAGTGAGCAAAACCGCGGGCGGAAGCTAGTATAATTTTAGGTATAATCGTTTTATCTATATGTTAATTACATATTAGTTTAAACACAACATTAGCGCGGTATCTGATTATGCTTATCGGATTACGATAAAAATTGAATATTTTTCAATCATTTATGACGCTATTGTCAATTATCCATAGACGAATAAAAACTGCATAATAATGATCTACCACAATGCAAGCTTGTAATAGGCCTTACCTTCTTTCACAATTGTAGATACTAAGCCGAAACATACGGGGTACAAATATAGAGAGCTTTTTAAAGCCCTTGGCTCGTGTATCTTATCTCTAAAACGTGCTGGATATTTAGAAGAACGATTAAAAAAACAACAAAAGTAATTTATGAAAAATGTTTATTTATTACAATTGGCACTTTACATAGTCTTCTTACATGAAATACAATCAATTCCGCTTTCATACACCTATACAATGGCTATATTTTAATTCATCACCGAATAAGTGCAATAGAAGACACTATGGCATACAAAGTGACTGAACTCATAACAAAATCAACAAAAAATAATTTTTAAATTCAGGAGGAAAAAGGAAAAATAATTTTTAATGTCTTCTGGGCAACAAATCGGTGCATAGAAAAATATAATTTAAGTATCACACAACAAATAGTACATAGTGATAGCGTTATCAATTTAATAAGCCCCTTTTGTGCTAGATATAGAAAAATCCATTTTACCTAATATTTTAATGAAGTTATCCGTTATCTACCTTCATATTATAACTCTTATAATTATCTTGTACCCACCAAGGCGTTTTTATCTATGGAGTTATTTAAAAAGCAATGTCAGTGATAAACTTTATGATAAATATTATATTGCCTAGTAATAGAAACATAAATATTAAATCTGTAAAGGTATTAAACCAAACCATTTATATAAATAGATATTTCTTAATATTAACAATAGAGTTAATAGATAAAAAATAATAAGGAAAAAAAGACGTAGTGGCCCAGTGGGTAAAGAACCAACCTCTCGAGCATAAAGCTCTCGAGTAAAGGGTGTGGGTTCGATTCCAGATAAGGCAAGTACCAATACAACTATTCTAAGTTTGTATGTACTTTCTAAGTATATCTTGGACACCAATGACTGTGTTTCGGATGGCACGTTAAACTGTCAGAAACCAGTAAGTCTGACAACCGGTCTTACCAAGGGGTATTGGGTTGCCCTGGTAACTGGGTTGAGGAGGTCAGATAGGCAGTCGCTCCTTGTAAAGCACTGGTACTCAGCTACATCCGGTTAGACTGGAAGTTGACCCCAACATAGTTGGGAAAAGGCTCGGAAGAAGAAGCAAAATAGATTTAGCGACTAGACTAATGAAGCTATAATTTTAAAAATAAACCTAGAATAGAGAACTTTGGTTTACAATATTTAGTAGCATTTATTTAATATATAAAGTTCTTTTAATCTATATATATCTACGGAACATAATTAAGGGTTGATTACACCGATAAGCCTTTCTTGGTCTGCTAATCTCAGTTTAAGCGTTTGACTCCATTACATATTTAATTTTATTTCAGCTTAAAAATCTACCCTCAAAAATCAGTAAATTTCTTATTTTATAAGTGAAACCAGTCCATAGTTCATTAGCGCAACATAGATGGCACTAGTAGTGCTGAGCTTATGTTTCGACATTTCTAAAAATAAAAATAGTATCTTTTCTAAAAACATTAAATTCTTAAGCCTAAATACTACTAAAAGGCACAGAAGAATTGCATATTTTGTTTTATGTTCGTTTGATAATCATATTTTTACTTATTGGGCAACTTGCCTTGTATGTATGCACTGTGAAAATATCAATATCAGAGTGTGACTTTCAAGCCAATACATTGTTTCAAAACCTGTATATTATATATGTAGGTATTATGAAAATAATAATTAATTTAGTACTTCATATTATAACAATGCTAAACTATATACATGTAAACATGAACATGACAACATTATACTTAAGAATTGGCAATATCTTAAAGAAGATATTTTAAAAATTAAAGGCATAATGCGGCGAAAATCCATTAAACTTAAATGCCTTAATCCACTCTTATAGTACGTAAAGTTACGTAAAATCACTGCACTATCTTGTCACTTTATCGCGGAACAAAATAGTCTTTTGGTCCCCTCAACTCACTCACTACTGGCACAGAACTTCAAACTTTTTAAGGACTCATATTGATCCTTAAGATGAAAGATCACTCAAAAACAGCAGTCCACAGTCCAAAAATCTCCTTCTAATATCCCAAAATCATAGCCCAAATACAGTCCTTTCCTCGTCTTTCAAGTATCTAAGACACCTCAAAACTGTCAGTGAATCCATGGTAAGGATAAATGCCACCCAACACATATTTATAGTTTCCAAAATGATGGATCCTGTAGACTCCCTTAGGTGTCCCCACTGGAATCTCCCACTCGATCTCCGCGCGACTGGTACCCATGACTTTGGAGTCACGTATCCAGGTGAATCTGTGAAAATATAGAGAAGTGTATAAGACCATACGGCGTCTTCTACTTTAAAATACTGACATGTTAGTTTTTGTAAACCCTTTCGAATAAACGAAAAGATAGGTGTATAGGAAGCAAAAAATCCGATATGGACTATCATCATTTTATTCGGACTAGGGAATGGAGCGGATTTGATTATTGATGATCATTCCTTTTATTTATATCTACCACTAGTAAAAGGGTCTCATTTATTTGATACTAGCTTCTGCGAGCGGTTTCACCCGCATCCCGTGGAAACTACTTCCCGTACCGGTATAAAAAGTAGCCTATAGCCTTCCTCGATAAATGGGCTATTTAACACTGTAAGAAATTTTCAAATCGGACCAGTAGTTCCTGAGATTAGCGCGTTCAAACAAACAAACAAACTCTTCAGCTTTATAATATTAGTATAGATTTTAATAAAATGATCAATTGATGGCCTCTAGATTAGACTACTAATAATACGTACTTTGTCTCCCAATCAGCATCAGTGAAGACGGTGGTCCAAGCATCATCTTCCTCTGACTCTAGACGTTCCACCGTGGCGTACCAGCGACCGTGGCGGATGCTGTTGCGAGGGTGCCCTGATACCTGGAAGGACGAAGACAGACCTTTAAAGGTGAGGCAAAATTGCTCATAATTTCAAGAACAGATAGCTTTTATGCTAAGGACCATACGAAATACATTGACATTTGAATTTAACAACCATACCATAAGAAAATTGTACCACTATAGCATTCGTAGATTGGAAAGTCAAAATTGGGTGTGAATGTCTGTTTATAAAAAGATTTATTAGTTACGCAGGCGATTGGTGCATAATATTCGTGAACAACCAAACACTTAATAAATGAGACAATATAAGCGAGGTGTCGATATAATACTATCTGACAAGAAACAGCCTACTCACTCTCTAGAAGTCTAGACTCTAGACAATGTTTTTCACTGTCAACTTCATAAAAAAAAAACTTACAAACTGTGCCATAACAACATCTCCATAGCTGTACTGCTTGAAGGGTTGCTTGAGGCAGTCTCCGAACTCGTGTCCCCAGGGCGCCGAGTCCCACAGCACCGGCGGCACCAGGGAGATCAGCTGACTGCTCAGGTCTGGTGGTTCAGGACCTAGGGGGAGGGATTTCTCCTGGAAGATATGAGGAAGAGACGGTTATCAACAGAGTTATCCCAAAAGATTCAAGTGAAAAGACATATTAGGCGTTGGTATTTGGGCGACTCATTTATACCGGAGTAAGATTGGAAAAGACGGTACTAGGTCTTTAGGAGTTTCTGAATTATTCTCTGATTCAGAACATATACTACATATTTTGCGCTTTCAACTTCACTGAGAGTCCAATGCCTAAAGAGAAACTCCTATAGACTTAGTACCATCTCATAACGTTTTGGATGCTCACCGAGATTAAAGCGTTTGTGAGTACCACGTATTTGTTCAAATAGATGTCCAAAGTGTGTGGTCCGAAGATCGTGGATGCAGCCTCGTACCTTTGTGCCTGTAAGAATGAAAAGCATAAGTAGCGAGGTAATTATGCATAGTATACTTCTGTAAGGTAAGCTACTCTTCAAGAACAAAATGTGGATGCAATAAAGACTCAATTATATCGAACCAAAAACTTACCTGATATTCCTCAGGCGTCGCAATATAATCAGAATAAATATTGGACAGTCCAGCGATGACCACTTTCTTGGCTTCAGGAGCAGTCTTAGCGATGACATTCCTAAGTCTTCTGCCGGACATGGTGGTGAACTCTCCTGGTACTGCCGCGAGGAATAGACCTCCGATGCGGGCTACTGAACAGGAGACAGTCTTCGGCTGCCATTCGTAGGGGAACTTGGCCTGAAAGAAGGATTGCTGGGTGTATAGTCATGTTGAAGGGTGTTGGAGCTTGTAGGTTTGATAAATGTGGATGATTGGTGAACGGTGTGGATATGAAATTTTTTTGAGATGATAATGGTACTTGGAAGGAAATTCTATAATTGATTAGACGAGTTTAATAAATAAATAATAAATAAAAAATGTTTTTATTCAGACAAAGTCCATTAGCTTTCAAGTTGCTTATATGAATCTTCATGTCAATTCAATTTTCAAGTTCATTACAAATCATATTATTTTTTATATTGAATGATTCAATATGTAACTATTGATTGAATGAGTCTTTTTATATTTGCTTTTTCTCACAAAACTAAACTACTCGTGGCAATCCTGATGTAAGCCCAAAATACTTATATTACCTAGTAAAGGTCCAGGATTATTAAAGAAAGTATTGTTACTTAAAAAGTAAACCTACTCGTCCCGTAGCCAATAATATCGGTTTAGGAGCTTGACACTTGATGTCTTCCTTAGTGGGCTCAGCGATGAAGTCTCTGACGGCATTCCACAGCGGGTTGGAAGTCGTGGTGCCTTGCTTGAAGTCGAAGGCGCCAGGCCCGTCTGTGGTGCCGGCTGCGAAGCTGTAGCCCATGGCTGGGAGACAGCCGTAGACTTTGGTACTCTGGAAGGAAGAAAATGATTTTTCGGATTGATAAAGACAAAAAAAGAAGTAACCGATGAAGTGAACATTATGTGCAAATCAGTACCCTCTAAGACAAGCATTTATTTATATCCATTATTGGAGCATACAAAAATAAACATACCTACCTAATTGTTATTTCCTGCATAACATAGATAAAAATTATAATCAGAATCTCATCGCAGATATTATCATGCTTCTACGCCAAAACTAATTAATTCATGCAGATAATTACAAGTAGGTAATCAAAAAAATTTAATCTACTTACGGTATTAAAAGTCTCTGTGACGGGATCAAACGGGTAGACCTCCTCTTCAGGCATCTTGACGTACTGGTGTCTGATGCCAAGTGGACCTGTCAGGTCCTCGCCTGGTTGGTTCAGAACATTCTGGAATAGTTGACAAATATTTTCTTTTGTAATTTATGCAGATAGGTAATAAATACTTAGTAAAGAATAAAATTCCAACGTTAAACTAAGTTTAATCAAATACGTCAACTGATCTTAATTTAGTTTAACGAACGATGAGTAGATTTTGTGAAATTGGGCCTTCAAAACTTTAGGTTACACTTTTAATGTCATCATCCTCCATTCTCCGAGCCTTTTCCCCAACTATGTTGCAGTTACCGACTTTTAATGTCTCAACTGCTCAAAAAATTGGTAGGTTGCAAAAAATCGGATTATGACTTCAGACATATTCTTGCTTATAACAAAATTCAATATTTCTCAACTAAAATCTCAACCATCCTCCCCACTTACCATAGCAGTCTGGAACAACTTCGTGGCAATAATCCTAGTACTATCGAACATGTCTCTCCCAGGACCTGACGCGAAGCATCTCTCTTTGGGCAGCTTGCAGAGCAGTTTCTCCTGGTCACACACGGCGCCGGAGAACTCGCAGCGCGGACCGCGCGTGTTGGGAGACACGTCACCTAGGTTCGTGGACGCGAAGGCGCAGACTATGTTGCCCTGGTGTATTTGGAAAGATTGTATGTGGATAAAGATTTAAATAAGCAAAAGTTTTAAGGATTTTCGAGAATTTAAATGGATTGTTGATGTTTGCAAAAGGCTGTTTATATATTTGTGGGCATGCTAAGTGACTAATCAAGCAAGCGTCGGTTTTCTAAAAACCAGTGTTTACTTTGAATTTTCAGGGTCAATTTTACTGTCAAAGTAAATAGTTGTTTTAAGAACAACGGACGTTTAAGTTATCGGTGAACTTTGGCCTTAGGAAATAGCTTTTTACATTCCCGGTTTTCTATAAATATCAGACTTGGAAGTCTAGACAAAATTAAGACAAAATCATTTTTTTGTCACAAAAATTTTTGAAAATGAACCAAGGCGTTTTCCCTTTTCTACTTTTTACCAATCAAACCAATAGTTAATTAAATCATTTTTTAAATATTTTTGAACGTAAAAGTTATGTTCTCACCTTCCCCGGCAAAGTAGTATTCCCGTTAAGCGCCTTCTCCATCAGAACAGAAGCGTAGCCGACATTGTCAGACGAAATCAGACGATTAGTGTTGTTCATGCTGGTCGGATGAACTGCGAACCAGTTGATCACGCCCAGGATCTTGTTCTCAGGAGACACGAAACGAATCTGCGATAGTGTTTTGTCCGTATCGTATTTATACCTGAAAAAAAAGCAGGAATAGTAACTCGAGTTGTTATCCCTTAATAATTATGAGTCCACTTATATTTTACAACATACGAGGGGCCCAAGGTACGTGCTTCACTACATACAAAGTCCACCATTTTGTTACAAAAAAATGTGATAAATGAACAATCACTCGACCGATTTTATGCAAACTACATAAATAATCTACTAAAATGTCGAACAGAGTCTTAACATTTGGTTTGGATCAGTAAGTGAGCCCGTTCTTGCGTTATAAAACTACACGAAAAGTGGTATCATTTTTTATATACTTAGATTTATTATCCTATAAACAAAAAAAGCCAGTGACACCATTCACGCAATACCGCTGCGAAATACAATATAAAAAGTAAGGTTTTTTCCGTACTTTTGTGTATACAATATAGGTACCTACATACATATAGTGCACCATAAGGGCATTTTCCTATGTATTACAATAAGGCACATGCAGGCTCTTGGCTACTGTATTATAAACTACTACTAGAGAGTTCTTTATATGGAATATGGACACGTAAACATTTTAAAACGCAAACAGTCTTCAAACGATTTATAATCTGAGACTGCGTTAACCGAAAAGGTAAAACAGTAAAATGACGAATACAGGAAAAGGATTTCGAGAGGTGGTACTGTATCCTTTCAAAATCCTTCTCTCAATTTAAATCTTCACGAAGGGAATAATTTATCTAATAGAAATTCAGAGAGGGACAGCGCGTACGCAGTCCCTCACTACCAAAAATAACGCGTCCGAGTTATCCACATTAGGGATAATCGCAGGGGTCAACCCATCCGCAGTGCAATGGATGGACCTCGCCCTGGGGGAACCGCCTTCTTGATCACGGTATCCCCTACGCCAGGTAAGTATGAGTTCACTACAGTACGGAGCGAGGGTCGTTCGACGGCGGAGAATCTTAACACCGCGATTCAGAAAACGGCCTGAATCGTACAGCGCCATCTATCGCAGAAATGGGAAATTATTACCGGGATACTACGAACATTTTTGTAGGACAGTTTACAGAGCATGATCAAATGTATGTTGATATATGCAGCTCGCGTTTTATCCTTTTGGCAGCATTTTGAACCTCACCTGGCTCTTTCTTCGGGGGGATTCCTCAAGTACGAAGTGGGCGATCGGTTGATGTTTGCGTCCAAAAGTTCTGCCTCTCCGTACAACACCCGCGCTGCCGTCAGCTTATTATGGGCTAGTACTATACTCTGGAATCAGAGAAACAATGCATTGGTGGCAATGTTTTTAATACAAATGGTGGCCATTGTTGCAGCATTTTTTAGAACAAGTTTATGCTACAAGATGGCGCTACTAGTCTCATCAATAGAACAGGTAACATTTTTTTTGAAAATAGCGGTCTCGCGGACAGGACGGTCCTTTTCTCCAATTCTTCTACAAAAATGTATTTGTAATACTTACAGCTACATTTTATTGACTCTCATTTTCCCATGTTCTACAACCTGATGAAAAGTAGCCTATTCCCATCTCCACTGTATCACCTACCTCAATGACCCTGTCAATAGGTTCAGCCGTGAAGGTAAAAAACATACAACTTCACTTAAAGTAGTAAGGTCATCATCTACCGAGAATTTTCCGAGTTTTTCTTTTTTTTTTCTTTTATAGTCTAGTTAGTAAGGTCGTTCCTGCTAAAACCCAACTTAATCACCCACCTTATAGATCCCCACAATATACGCGGCATAGGTCTCCCTAACGAAGCCAAGGATCGGCAGGTCGAAGAGGAAGTCCATGAGGAAGCCTCCCGGCGTGGAGTGCGTGTGAGTACCGCTGATGATCACGTTGTGTTCGCCATACAGGTCACCGTAGCGTTTTTGCAGACGTTTTATGACCTGGAACGGGGAAATTAGGAAAATATATCGTAAGTACCTAATTAAAAAAATGTATAACTGTTTTTAGTTGTAAAGATAGTTTAAGTTGTTTATAAATAAATCTCTGCGATCAGGTTAATTAAAAAATATTGTTTCAGAGTTTGGTATATTAAGCAGATAGGTGTATGTTTACCCCTAGATATAGCAGATATTTCTATCAATTTCTTGAGTAAAACTTTTCCATTAAGTAACTGAATTTCTTATTATCCTGACTTACGTATTTCGATTATCTACTTGCCCAAGTTTTATTTTTTTTTGTATTAGTTTTGCTTGCTGTTAAAAGGTGGTCATTCTATTGTATAATGAATTGGTTACAGTTAGATATGTTTGTGTGCGCTTTTCATGATTACAATAAATTAAATTGAATTGGTCTATCAATTTCAATATTCGGTCCTTAATACCAATTTTATTTGAGGTGTTCACAGCATGTTCATATCTTCCCCTTCACCCATAATTTCATCGTTTTCTACTACAAAGATAACTTAGGATCATATCCTCACCTCTTTCCTCACTCCGTGTCCCATCATAGCAGCGTCAACAGACACGAAGACCAGCCTCTGTCTCTCGTCACCTTCGCCATCTTCCAGCACAAACGCTCTGGAGAACTGTCGTAAGTGAATACCATGGCCTGTCTGCTCCAGTTGAGCATATCCCATCTGCAATATAGAAACGGGAGGATTAGAAGATTCATAAGCCAAATTATCACAAAAAAGTTTGTCGGCGAGACTATAGAAATCTCAAAGGTATTCCATTTAATATGTGTATGGGTGATACAGAAATTAAGAAACAAGACGTAATAGATTATTTCTTTCGCGTTATTTCAACAAGAACGGTTGCGGAAGAACTAATTTTAAATAATAGCGTCAGGGAATAGGCTACATTTCCGCAAAGCATGTTTACTTACTCAAGGTAGGTACCTAATTTTACGATTCTACTATTTGATAGTTAGAGAAAAAGCGCAATGTAAAAACAAGGCGTACTGAAAGCAATACGCGAAATGATACAAAGACATGATTCATTTAAAGAACATGGTCATAAAAATATTTTGTAGCAGCATTACGAGTTCCCAATTATTGTACTTATGAGACGAGAAATATTCAAACATTGAAAGATGAGGAAGAAAACATTCCAAGAAGGAACGACTGCATTATCCAAGATCTTCCCACGATCCTTGAGTACCTATACGATAAGTATCAACGACTGTTTGCCTCTCCCTTTAACGCACTGTGAGCAAAAGAGTCAAAAAATTATAGGTCATTTTAAGTGCACATGCACTTCATACACACGTGAATGACGTAACACATTTAACACTCCCGATTCTCATATACCTACCTAGGTATTTTCTTTGTCTGCCAGGATTTACGACAGTTTCCAATGGAATTAGAACTGTTTTATAGCTAAGTGCATTTTAATCTCTGCAACAAATTAAACCAATTTTCAACGAAAGCAATGAAACTGAAGCTGGTCATCATTTTTAAAGAATTGCTCATATCAAAACTGAATTCACTAAACCAATTAACAGGCAAGCACGAATGACCTAAGACGGACCTAGCAAGTCACAAATAGGTACTGACAAGACCATATTTGCAGAACAAAGGTGTCAATACAAGTAGGATGTGACTAAACAAGCACCGTGCTCTGTGCATGTGGCTAAGTACAGGATAATATCAACAAGCATTATAACAATTGATATAATAGACTTAGCGATGGACACAAATAAGTTCATGATCTTAGAAATACAATTTCCTTGTTATATTGTTAAAGTACCTACTCTTATTTTAATGGTACCTACGCGTTATATATGCGCTTTGAAGTCATATAATAATCATCGGCAAGGATATTGAGCCCTGACCTTCACCTGCGCAGAAGTGATTTATTGGTTTATTAAGCTTTGATTTATTGCGCAAAGCGCTCCCCACTCTTCCGCCGAGAGCCGAGAGCTCATTATCCGTGCCGATAACTATATTTATAATGAGTAGGTACTTTACTAACATTGATCCAATTCCTTGACAGTCTACTTTGTTATGAACAGCCACGAGTCTTACCTCTGGGGATAAGAAAACAACAACAGCACGCCTTGTGCCAAGACCTTCACAAACCATTTTTGCTATATTCACGGTCTTTTCAAACTTGCATACCTTCGCAATTTCGGAGTAAGTTTTAAGACTTCTCGAAGTAGATTTATAAAAATTTTCCTCAACCTCAACCATTTCATTGAATATATTATGAACCCATCGAAATAATAGTACCTATACTTAAGAATAGATCCTGGCTTGTACGACATTCAACATACATGACGAAATCTTATCAAGCTACAGAATGGCCCATGGACCTGTCCATTCAGAGACCACAATCAGGAACATTCGAGCCTTACAATACCTAAGCATGCAATGGAGAGCTACGGACCATTTCCGCGATAAATTTTCATTGCCTTCTGTTATCATTGTGGATGTTGACCTTCTGAACGCCATGTTCTATTCCAGCTCTATTGGAACTGTTCTAGAACTTGTCAAAAGTATTTCAACCTTTCTGGATTCTGGATTCTGCATCTTAGATGATTCACTTCACTTTTATGTCTTTACTAGCTGTTGCCCGCAACTTCGTCTGCGTGGGCAATATAGAATAGTCAAAATACTACTTATCCCGTAGGTGCATTCTTTCACGTGACAGTATAATTAGGATTAGCACTTAGCAGTCGCATAGATTCATTGATCAAGGTTGTGTTGCTAGAAATATTTATGTTTAATATGTCAGTGAGGAAGGCAATCCGCAGCAACCAAACAAACAGCTTACCTACAGTTCAGTTCGAAGGTAATTAACTGGCGGAGAATCTTAACACTTCGATTCAGAAATGAGACGAAAATGCACAGCGCCATCTAATAGCGGTAGGCAGAACTTCTCAACATTTAGAACTAAACAGTATTTTGTTCGTTCCATTACGTACTGATAGGTTCAAACTAATACATTTTACATCCTTCATCATCCCTTATTTTATCACCCGTGGGGGTTGAATTAATCAAAATCGTATTTAAGCGAACGTCATCATAAAATTCTGATTCGTCATCAGGACTTCTTCATAAAATCTAAGAAGATGTATACAAACTTTCATACCCTATTTTATCCCCTTAGGGATGGAATTTATCAAAATCTTTTCTTAAAGGTTGCCTACGCCATAGTAGCTTTATGCATGCAGAGTCTCAGTCCGATCGGTTTAAAATTGACAAAGTTTCATACAAACTTTCATCCCCTATTTTATCCCCTTGGGGGTAGAATTGATCAAAATCCTTTCTTAGCGGATGCCTACGTCATAACATCTACCTGCATGCCAACTTTCAGCCCGATCCGTCCAGTGGTTTCAGCTGTGCGTTGATAGATCACTATGTCAGTCAGTCAGTCAGTCAGTCACCTTTGAGTTTTATATATTTAGATTAAGTCTGAGCCATTGATAAGTCTGCACAAACATATTGTCATCATATTTTCACTCAGACTTCCGATTTTTATATAGATTTTACTCAGACTTTGTGAACTTTAAGTTAGTACAAATATTCATACAAACTTGAAGTAGGTATTTATTGTGTGAACCCACCATAAGTAAGCAGCCCTGTAAACAGTACTTGTGTGTTAAATAACAAAACCTACCTGCTTGTATCAACACAGTTACAAAATTAGCCACATTTATTACGAAACAAATGACTCAATTGTTATTATTCATATTTGCCAGGTCATTTGAATTTATTGTTTCAACAATAACCTCGTACATTATTAACTGTATATTTATAAGTATATGAGTAGGTATTTGTTTTTATTACGATTTTAAATAATACTTAGAAATATGCTAATAGTTTTAATCATTAAAGTCATGGTCGAGGCACTAAACAAAGGAAGGCTTATTGAACATTAAGCTGAATGCTCATTTAAGAATAAGGGCAATGTGCTCATAAAAAGGTTAAAATTCAGGGTATTGGACCACACAAAAATAGGACTACTAGACTTCTATGTATTAAGTAATCTGCTATCAACCAGGTACAAATCAGAATCAAATCTACATTTCCCTTATGTTATACAAGCTACTTCCCACGCCCAGATAAAAAGAAGCCTGTATTACTCTCATTGATTTTTCTCTAGCTCATATGCAAATTTTTCCGTAGCGTTAACTAAGATGGGCGGCAGACGAGACGCCAAGGAATGACTCATGACACGACTCATTGACAAATATTTCAGGCTTATATTGAACCTCAATCCCCAATCATACTTATGAGCGCAGAACATCATAAAAATGTAACACTAACACACAACAGTGACTACAATGACCGCATTATATGACGGGTCGGGTCACTAAACGTAACCGAACAACACGCTCGCCTTGACCTTAGAATTCTCGAACATTCCGAAGCAGGCCGTTGGAATTGGAACATTTTTAGGGTTCCGTAGCCAAAATGGCAAAAACGGAACCCTTATAGTTTCGTCATGTCCGTCTGTCCGTCTGTCCGTCTGTCCGTCTGTCACAGCCGATTTACTCGGAAACTATAAGTACTACAGTGATGAAATTTGATGGGAATATGTGTTGTATGAACCGCTACAAAAATATGACACTAAATAGTAAAAAAAAGAATTGGGGGTGGGGCCCCCCATACATGTAACTGAGGGATGAAATTTTTTTTTTCGATGTACATACCCGTGTGGGGTATCAATGGAAAGGTCTTTTAAAATGATATAAAGTTTTCTACAAAACATTTTTCTTAAAGTGAACGGTTTTTGAGATATCAGCTCTCAAAGTCGTAAAAAGTATGTCCCCCCCCCCTCTATTTTTATAACTACGGGGTATAAAATTCTAAAAAAAATAGAGGTGATGCATGCTAATTAACTCTTTCAACGATTTTTGGTTTGATCAAAGTATCTCTTATAGTTTTTGAGATAGGTTGATTTAACTGTAATTTACGGAACCCTTCGTGCACGAGTCCGACTCGCACTTGGCCGGTTTTTTTTTAAATAGTTCCAGAAATTTCTTCGCACCGTTGCATCTTTTGTGGCTCCGAGGGGAGGATGTACCAATATGTTCCTTTTTTATTACCGTATGGTCTGTTATAGAATGCTGTATTTAATTTGGATTTCATTGATGCGTTGTCAATGGAACCCTTTATATTCAGTTTGCATTGTAAACTTTTTGGATGGCACGCCTTACGGAGGTTGGTGAATGGAGTTTTGTATTCTGCCGGTACCTTGCTATTTTTAGTTCGAAAAGTAATTTCAAAATATTTAGTACTTGTAAGTGTTTAAATTAATTTTAACTCACGGAAACGCATTCATACTCCGATGGGAATGTCCAAACCTTTGTTTCCATTTGATAAAGTTTATATAAAAACCGACAATGTTTATCTGCATCCCAATTCAGAATAACTGCACAAATAACGTGTTTAATAAAAATAATAAATAACATCCTGCATGAGAAGATAAAGTAGTAAAATTCGCCAATGAGGTCCAGTTATCTGGGGCACTGATCTCTATCAAACTCAAGGTCACGCAAGACGATGATTCATCATTTCATTACGAACATAGTGAACTAAAGGAAGTTACCAGCCAGAGGAATAAATTAAACGAGTGACGGAGATTGCTTGAGGCTAAGTTGTCAGATTATAAAAAACTTTATTTGTAGTGGGATCGTTGATTCAATGAATAAGGAATACCTAAGCAATGGATTTAGGAGGCTCATTATACGGAATACAACAATTTAGGAAAGCAACTATCTTGGAAAATTGAGTCGAAAAACTAGCATGCTGATAAATATGTAAAACACCAGAGAGAACAGACCATTTCAGTTTAAAATACACCAGATATATATTTAAGACACTAGTTGATGGAATGCTATACCCCACTAGTCCTAGTTTCTATGCGAAAATATATAGTTTTTTAGCTGCATCCTTTATTTATTATTTATTTAAAGCCTTTTTATTTCCATTTCTTTACATTATTTATATCATTTACATGTTAATTATTATTTGTTTTAATTTTTTATTTAAAAAATGGATCTCAGCTGCATACTTTACCTACTCTGTAATTTGGACATCCATAATGTATGATAATGATACTTCCACACTTATAAGCCACATATAATAACTGCAGTGCCATTGCAAGCGACTCCCGACCTTCGCTCTACATGGCGCAACGCTTGCAACGCTGGTTAACGACCTAACGGTACGTGCTGTGCCTGAGTCTGCACTTCTAGATTATAGTTCTCGTCTAACTTTGCTGATCTACATTTGTGACAATAAAGCAGTACAAGTGAAGATGGGCATTACACATAGCCAGAATGAAGCAGTTGAAGTGGACCAGGAGACTGATGGAATGGCGACCGTGGGAGAATCGTCGCGGCAGAGGACGTCCACCCATGAGATGGGTCGATGACATATCGATGACATTTTATGAGAGTTGTAAGAAGTAGGCAGAGATGGAAAGTTTTGGAGGAGGCTTACTTTCGAAGATGGAAAACCCAAGGGCCGTGATAGTGATACATGCTTAAATTTTCTGGTCTAAAGTTAGCCATATGAAGCTACAAGAATGTGCAATAGTGTTTTATTTGCCAGTGAAGACACTTGTAGCTAATTTTACGCATGTGCGCATTATCGGTTTAACTGCTATTGGCTTGTTGCTAACTTCGGGTAAGTAAGGTTACTGGACAAGAACTGCTCTCTTTATATTTATTACTTCCTGTACTATGTTTGTCAGTTTTACCGTTTTGAGGAAATACTCCATTAAAGGTAAAAACGTCTTTCAGTTTCAAGCCGTCGTCATTTAAAGCTTGGTGGCAATTTTGAAACTGGTTCAGCTTTAAGACATAAAATTATGCATGCGGAGTGTTAAATTACTACCTCGTTCTTACTAAAGGGTCTATTCCCTCTTCCGCATTATCGCAAAGTATATCTACCTCTACTATGTCCACCGTTTCCACTATCTATGTCTCCACATTTCTGTGAAAACCGCTCTAACCGTGCGCGGCTATTAATACAAAAGAGAAACAGAAGACAGTAACGAGTAATATAACAGTACATATAGCATTTCAATATATCGCTCGACTTCAAGGCTCTCTTCGCCAATACCGTGTTTAGTTCACGCCATATATAATTGCAGATTGCAGTCTGATTCACGATTTCGTACAACGATTTTAAAACCACTAATTAATCTACTTACGACCCAATGCGTGTGGCTCTAGAAGTAAATGGAAGAATTCATTTGAAGGGCTTCTTATGTGGCAATAAAATTAAACAATGAATTTATTTTCTGCATACAATCATCGCACTAGACCCTATAGAACTGAACATCCTTACTAATGAAGAGGTATAGGAATACGATAGCCTATGCTGTAAAAAACTAGATTTGGGCCTCACAAACATATGGGCAATTATAGCAATCTGTGGCCTAATAGTCCTTCGAGTTGTTTGTGGCTTTGTTTGTTCGCTTGGCATTTCATTGTTCCGAAGTCTGATTTCTGAACCAGTCTGAAGACTGCAGAATAAACCTTAACTTAATCAAATATGAAGGGACTCCTTGGCAGTTAATAATGTTGAAATATTACAAGATGTTCTTGATCCACAATCCAGTTTTTTCCTACTAGAGGAAACGGAAGCATACAATGCACCAATTCTACTCACAAAGGCGATCTCAGCTGGCGGGCCAGTGACGTCAGCGATGCCGACGCCGACGCGCAGTGCGTGCGCAGTGGCCGCGCACGCGACCACCAACCACAGCAACATGTTGAGCTGGAAGCGAATGACATTGACACATGAAAGTTTGTTGTTTACGGCAGTTAAAATGCGTAAATTGCGTTTTTACGAAAAAAAACTCTTTGAAGGTTTTCTCTGGTTGTTTGATACTTCAAGAACGTTTTCTCATGTAAAATAGGTATCTTAAGTACCTACTTAGTAAATACCTAGACGAAAGATTTGTGCAAAGTGCAGTAGGTAGGAACCTATGCACATTAATACACCGAGTTGGGAATAAGTAAATGAAACAAGAGATTGTTTCATACAAGTCGATGATGATGATAATTTTAAAACTTGACCGGATCAGTTTAAACCTAATTAAGAACCATAACTGACTTCCAGAGCTCCCCTTTTTGATTAACCAGGCAGACCATAAAAATCTCAATTATCTTATTTTAGACATTGGACAGACCAATATTTGAAGAAACGTGCGTGTACGCCTGAACGTCAAACCACACATTACTAAATAGTTAGTACGTCAAACTGAACAAATGCAAACACGAATCGGTCAATGACAGAAGGATTTATTGATTTACTGCTGCCATTTCCATCACACAACGTCACCAGCACTGCCGGAAACCTGTCTTCATTAATATTAAAGGAAGTTTTAATAAGGAAATGCATAGGTACCAATTTAGAAGTAAAGCAACACCTCCCCTTTTGGGGTCTTACGGTGTCGAAAAACTTGATTAGTTATTCAATAATTCGACAAGGTCTGAAAGTTAAAGCAAAAGAAATTTTGCGATACTTATGTCAGTTCTTGGTTTTACATACAACCTTATCCTTGAATCTACTTAATGTTTATAATTAGAAAAGAATGCTAAATGAATATTTTACTCAAAGTCCAAGGTTTTATTTAATATGCCTTCCCGTCTAGGTAAAGTATTATCTACAATAAAATTAATTCAACAAGTCAAGAAAGATAGACAATTTATCATTCTATTAGTATTCAAACCATGGCTAAATTACTTAATAATCAATTAACTATAAGAAAAAAAAACGACAAAAAATCAGTATAAAAAATTACAAAGTTATGTTTTACAGTCGTAGAAGTAATAATAGAACCAGAAGAAGGAATAGACTGTCTAATTCTGACCGCAAATAAAGTTGGTCATGATGATAATGATGTAGACGCGGGTCGCATTAATCAATGATTCTCAACTTTGGCAGTTATTGAAATAATGAATGATGGGAATCCTAAGTTAATACAGTAGACGTAGTAATAATTATTTACGTACAAGTTTTTTCAATTTTAACGAATAATTTAAATTGTAAATTCTTTAATTCCAAAGAATTTGAATTACTTGTCCTATAAATAATAATTGTTGTCCTGCTTAACTATTTGGCTGATTGATTCTACGTTACCTGATTTTTCAATACCATTTGCCGTTTGTAGGTTCAATTTTTTTTCTGATTCACTCTGCTACAATCCCTCCCTAATTACATGACTCATCATCAAAGGTTGAGAGCTACTGGTCAAAATCAATAAGGATTCCACTCACGCGCATGGCCGCTCAGATCAATGTCATTGTCAATCGGATCTTCCGTGCAACGTGCTTTGTGTCAACAAATTGACATATGATAATATCTGTCTGACCTTTTTGGTCATCTATTGAGTTAATTTTACCTTTAACCGATATGTATAGATTAACGCTCAATCCTTCTTCGAGCGAGAGGATGCCTGTGGCCAGCAGTGGGACGATAAAAAAAAGGCTGTGACTGACTGAACCGATGTAAAGAGGTTTGTATACTTTTGTAGTTGTAGTCAGCTCTTAAATGTGTCTCTCCAACTCTTGTTTTGACGTTGTTATTTTAGAAGATAATCTATTTTTTACTTGATTTAAAAAATCTGTTGCTCGTAGTTAGGTACTATTCAGACAGTGCCATTGCATAAAAAAATACCACTTATGCAGCAGATTCATTTCAAATGTGGTAAGCATTAGGACATGTCTCATAAAAAAGATTATTTTTTCGAAAATCCCCCTGATGTCGTGAAGATACCTGACATCCTAAAGAAATTGTTTATTGCAAAAGTATTCTTTCTAAATCGTTCCGAAATAGTCAAAAGATCATTGACACAGATGCATAATAATGGGCGGAGAATTTTACCACACTTGAAACAACAAGATGAACTAAATACCAAATAAAGAAAAACAAATAAGTAGGTATATAGTACACACCTGTAGATATCTTCTAATACCACCTTCAGGAAAAGTGGATCACGCTCCAAATTGCAGATATACTACTCGAATGAGGACATTTTTTAAACTTAAATGTATTGGAATATCTATTTCCCTTGTAGATAAATAGAAAGACTTAAGACCTCTTTGTCTTTTGAACCAATTAATTTAGATGCAAATTATTTAGAAGCACTTTATGAAACGGTTTTTTATATTTAAATTAAATCAATAATATACACATTAGCACACATTTTTACCCTTTCATTCGAAAAAAAAAACACAAATACAAAAAAAACTTACAAAAGAAAATTATGCACTCAAAACACCAGATCTATTTATAACACACGCTATTCGAAATTCTAAGTGTTTCCGTAACAATGAGTAAAACAACACTTGTACAACCGGCCATTATCTCGAACGATAACTGAATGATCGCTGATACGTAGTTTGTTGACATCGCAAAAACGTGTAACGCACCTCCTTGTAAACAAACGCTTGTAAGACGTAAAAGTGAAAATGTTCTCATTATAGCGTGTCAACAATAACTTGACTACATTATCTTTCTCTGTGTTTTTATGAAAATAGACCACACCACACATCCATTTTTAGTGGCAAGAGTGGCACCCAGTCTTACGAAAGCATGCCCGGGTAATGGCTTGAGGAAATCGGATATGCCATCAATCGGTACTTAACTGTGTAAATCCGGGTAAGACTGGATAGGGTCAACACAGTTCGGAAAGAGGCAAGTCAGATGGTGATTAATTCTGTCCCTGAAAAACAGCTTTGGACAGAGCCCCAGCATTATGCTTAGGGAGTGCAGGTTTATTACTTATTATCTTAAATTAAATTATTTTCTGAACAACTAGATTCTTCTACTGGCTGTGCAATAATCGTGAAATACTGCTAACATCAAACTGCTCATTATCAGCTCATAATTTATGAAGTTACACAAAGCAATGAGGAAAAATATCCCGTCAGTATAGAACGCAATAGCCATAGGAATCATTGACCTTTCGTACACGGAACAGCACACCATGAGGTAAAACATCCATACTGTTAGACAACCTTAGGTCTGGAGCATTTAGAATGTTCTGGAACGATCTAGTGATGATAGGAAAAGTTTGAGAACTGCAGTAATGATTCTATTAATTTACTGGTTCTTTTGTTTTACTAGCAAAAACTGAATGCTGGGCGTTTTTTGAGTGACTTTGGCTTTGACATTATCACCAGCAAAAGAAAGAAAAAGAGCTATTCTATCTACTTAGCTTAGTTTAAAAACAAAAGCTTGAGTTGATGTCGTTAAAGAGCTATTTCATTTGAATAATCAATTCACCAATTAAATCTTAATTGGAGCAAACTGAATTTTGCGGTCAAATGCCATTGACCTGCTGTAATTAAGCTAAATGTACCAAATGCTTGTAATTCGTGTGTCTTTGATTTCAAGAAGTCATGAAGAGCCGAACTCTGTTTCCGTTAAAAAGCCCTTATTATGAAAGGAAAAACGAAAGGAAGAAAATATCATAATCTTTTTCCATAAATACCTAGCTAAAATATGTTCAAGGTTTTCACCTCATTTTTCAAAGTAGCTAAAGCATAAAAGGTAACCTTACCACATCAATTATGAATTAAGTAATTATTTTATAAGCAAAGTCTACAATATTTTTGTAAGAATTCTCACAATTTTTATGAAACAATACTATTGAATTGGCTGATTGCTATCTTGGTGTCTTAAAATAGAAACAATAAGGGTCATGAACTGCTTAGTTAGGAAAAGGAAAACCTTATTTGATAGCTTATCGATTGATGTCGTTATCAAAATATTTTGTTCCGAATATCTAGGTATACATAGTAGATGTATTTTTTCAGAAGAGAGAGACCACGAGGGAAAAAGAAGAGTAAATTTTTCACAAAAATGTTCAAAATCTTCGCTTAAACTTTTACGGTTGATGTACTCGAATATTATCTACTGTATACAAATCTCAAAAGGACCAATTTATTCTTTGACGAGTCTTTACTACATACATTTTAGTCGTCACAAAGTCACTATAAATCTAATTATGAAACCTAAACCAGGCAGACGGAAGCGGTAACTAAATCAATTTACATGGAACTGTTCTAATTTGGAAGGTGCTAGTTTTCCGGCTTATTCCAAAGAGGAACATAGACTTAATAGACGCGATCTATATGATATACCAACAAGGTTTTACTCATGTGGAACAGTAATAACAGGCCTCTGTCACTCGACGTACTTGCGCGCGATAAATGCCTACCGCTCGCTGGGTTACCGGTAGCCCCACGCGGCTCAGGGCGCACAACAGTCACACGCGCCGCGTGCGCTCCAATATTATTATTTTTATTTCGCGGCATGTTATGCTGTTGGTTTTTATTAGGTTTTTTTAAGCTACCTCACAAACTGATGGATTATTTTGAGTTATGTTGGTTTATATGCGACTATTGTAAGATTTAGAAACATTTTATATGTATGAGCTTATCTAGTAATTCTATTTTTTTTAAATAAATTAATACTTATCTACTTTATGATTTTAACAACAGAGATCATTAGGTACTTATTTTACTTTAGATACCTACTTAGTTATATGAACTGTATTGTGAGTTTTGTAGCTCAAAACACATCTCGAGTGTAAGTAGGTATAGTTCTGGTCCAATTTAATGACGACTCGGAACATTACGCGTGTCGCTACGCAGAAACCAATTTTAGGTATGTATCAACACTCGACGGAGTTGTACTATATGGGGTATGGCACTTGTGCTCGAAAAATAGTTGGAAACCGCCTTTGATTTTGACGAAAGCTTTACTTAAGTACTTACCTATGCTTACGTATTAGGTAATATTTAGTAATATGTACCCATACTCCATTTTAGTTGGCAATACAATAGTTAACTAAAGAAAAATATTCTTGATATTACGTAACTTTGTTTTCCTACGTAAATATTAATAAATTGTAAGTAGCAACCCTAAGCACGGCCACGGCACGGTTGCGGTCACTGAACTGTGCGCTATCGCATTGGAATAACAATCAAGCGCTCGAGCTTTTAAGGTTCATTTTATAACGCAGCTAGGAATTTGTAGGTAGTTGGGGAACTTGTAGGTGCTTATAACAGTAGGTATGGACTTTTTTGTATGGAGTGATTTATCTGTTACGTAGTAACTATTATATAATCTGTGGTAATAAGAGCTGACAAAATTATTTATGGGAACTTCCAGTAAGAACGTCAATTCGTTATACGTTAGTTAGATGACGCAAAATTAAAATGTGTATTTGATGGAGACATAAAATTGGAATGAAAGTAAAATTGAAAAAAAAAATAACGATGGGTGAAAGAAAATTCTTGTACTACAAGTAATTTACCTATTACAATTCGTCGCGATATCCGCGTTATCCGGAAATAGTTTAAGACGTCTATGAAGGAAGGAGATAACAAATTACTTAGTAGAGGTAGTGAAGAATTAAATGGCTGTCATAGTTCTTTTTTTATGCACGCATTGTAATACTTTTAAATTTTTATTTACCTCAAAATGTACATATTATTGTATTTTAAAATAAACTAAATCTATTTTTTAAAATACATATTTACAATAAAAATCAAAAACTATCCTAGTAAAACAAACAACTAAAAAGCGTCAAAAAATTCGTCCCCATCGCTGTCAACTGGGAGCGTGCCCAAGAGGCTGGCAGCATTACCTCGTTGGATCGCCATGCTGTTGTAATACTTAAGTGTAATTAAATCTAACAAAAGAACAACCAAAAGTTACGAGTATTCCTATTCAATTCACGCAACAATGGCGTGCCCTTGAACTTGAACTTAAAGGCGATCAAAAAAACATTTAACGGTTATCTAACGACTATGTGTAATACCGGTTAATCGTTTCAGGTCTTATTGTAATTTTTGAGCATCCTCTGGCTTTACCTAGGTTCCATAGATGTTTTCTCTCATACTCATACATATACACAAAAAAATATTTATTAAAAATAAGCAACTGTTTAAATACAAAAAAAAAAACGAGTATCTGTTAAATTCATTTTTAAAGGCCTATGTAAGGGAAATGAACTTCAAGGAAAAGCCTTGCTTTCCATGTCGCTGGAAATTCTAGCTTGAAGGTCACACCAGCTTTTTACTGGGTGCTAGAATACAAACATACCTAATTTAAAAATATTATAAACTTTTAGAAAACTTACCTGTACCTTAATTTTATTATTACTGGAAAATCACAAAACAATATTTCGATAATGGTGCAGCGTTTACTTTAAACTTCTATTCCACTACTAATTAAAAACACAAAGGGAGTGTCCCTTTTATCCCTTTACCCAGTTTAATTGCAAAATTAGTGTCGCATTATTACAAAAACAGGAACGTGTAATCTTATCCATTTATCCATGTTCTGCATGTTGTAAGATGTCATTGCTTCTGAGATGAGCTAAGACTCTCACAAGATGGTGCAACTTTGTTTCTTTTACCGCAAATGGTTACTATTTAACATTGTTATTAGCATATGTTTTTAAATGGCTTGTCTTTGTGGAAATAGCTTGCTTAAATATCCGCAAAATAAACTCCTAGCTTAGGTACTTAACTAAAGGGACGTTTAAAACCACTCGTTCTTGGCCTAAAATCCGAGATGCCAACTCAGAAAATTTAAAGTTATAAATGAGATTACAAAACATTAATTAAGATGGATGCAAACATGACTATGATGATGATGATACATAATATAATTAATGTTATTTTGCTTGCATACTAATTTTACATCTGACTAACAAATGCATGGTTGCACATTTTTGTTAATACATGTCAACTTCAAGGTCGCCAGAGGTAAGTCACTCGAATGCACACTTTCAAGTTGCATGCCATGCAATCTCAAACTTTTCAAGGCAGACCAAACGAGATTTTTGCAATAATCTGAGATCACAAACCTGTCCAAAAGTTTCATTCTTTTGATGGTCCTGAATAGAATTACATCAACTTTGGTGATAAAGATAAGATTATAAAATTAAACTATCTTACCAAAAAGGCTAAAAACCGTTTTGGTCCAAAGACATAGACAATCAGTCTGTAAGCTACAAATACATCGACATTTAGCCAGTTTATTTTCTAAGTCCTGTGAAAATTGCCTTCGATCGATAGAACACGAACGCTACTAAGATATCCCACTAGATAAAACTAGATAAAAAATATGGATTAAAACTGGATATACAAACAAATCATTAGCAATAGACGGCGAGAGTGGATGCACTTTAATGCACTTTCATAATATCGGCCATTGCAACTGCACCGCAACTAGTGCTGTCCTGATACATCGAACTTTGACTGAGAGAAAGTTTTTATCGACAATTGGTGACGGCGATTAATTATTTTTTTAAGCCTTTATCGGAATTTAGTTAACTGGTGTTACGCACGCAAGGTTAATTCCTGCCTGTTACCGGTTCTGACGATATAACTTAAATTTTAATAGCAAAAAGATTTATTGAAATGTAATGAACTTTAGTAGAATCATAAATATGTAATGTAAGCCTTATAATAAGCTGAGGCACGCATAAAATGAACACGCGTTCTAATCATTTATTAGCTAATATTCTTATAAGCACCTGCTTATAAGGTACCTAAATATTTTTTTTTTGCCAAAGAGGATTATCTGATCAAGCAAGCAAGAAGCAAGAATATGACATGCGTTCTATCGATAACATATTTTCCTGTGAGGTGGAACATCACTAGCATTTACAGTTATTACAGTGCTACTTGGAAAATCGGAACAGATGTTTGCAACGCGAGAAAGCTGCAGCTTGTAATATAATATTAGCTGAGTCTGCTGTGTTAAACATCAGTCATCTCTTCCGTGAAACGCTAGGTAGGAAAGCATTTCATTTCAAAGAATGATAGATATGTGGATATGGAAGTAAAATTGTTTTTATTTTTGTATTCTTTGACTGAAAATGCCTATATATGAGCATTTTGATTGAGAAAAGGCATCCCTTTCTCAGTATTTTTAATTCTTAAATAGAATTAGATAGAGGATATCGTTCATCTTCGATTACTAATCGTTATCCAGCTAACACCCATTGGGCATCTAATCCTACTTATCCGATTATCCTTACCTGTTCGTGAAAATAAAGACTTCTTGGTAAGTAATTAGCCGTCAAGCTAACATGCTACGGAACTTTGTTTAGAAATTGGTGACACGGAAATCAACCGATTTTGCATAGTTACCTACTTATACTGCTTATACGTTGTTTGCGCTTTATAAATTAACATACACTGTGCAAAGATGTTCTAACTAACATGAAGTATAATATAACCTTTTCAAGACCGTTTTCCTTCACAGTAGGTGTCTAAGTGCCTACGTTAGACGCTTCCTTCATTTTAACAATCATCCGTTCAATAGTATGTAAAGGAGATGAAAAGAAAATGTATAGCTTCATAAATAGGAACGCTCGCAGAAATAAAGTTAATATTTTTAATTTATCTTTTAGTTAATATATGTGGGTGCCCCACAAAACGGTGGCACTTTTTTGACGAATATCTCCTGCATCACACCAAGTTTTATACTTTTGTTCACATTGGTTGATTTTAACTATGAAAGTGTAACTAAAAGAACATAGATAACAGAAACTTTAATGACTGCGGCTTTTACCAGGCAAAGGTCAATTCAATAAAGACAAAGTATAAACTCCGTGCAAAAATCTTGACAGATGAAGAACAACAACAAACATTCATAACGAAGCAAAATTGTGCAAGATGACTTTGACCCGGTTACAAATATTACCCGTACTAATAAACATATGAATTTGTTATTTATTGCTGTGCTTTGTGCATACAAATTAGCTTAAGGCCTAGGCAACGAAAACTGCTTTATTATTCCAGTTTTTGTCAAGGCAATTTCTGTACTGCTGATTTAACCAAGTAATTTGACTATTTCATTATTAATGGCAACTCTTGTTGGTAAATACACGATGTTACTTAGGTATATGTCACTTCTGATCTCTTCATATTTAACAAGATTTTTAACCCCCGACGCAAAAACGACGGGGTGTTATAAGTTTGACGTGTCTGTGTGTGTGTGTGTGTGTGTGTGTGTGTGTGTGTGTGTGTGTGTGTATGTGGCATCGTAGCTCCCAAACGGATGATCCGATTGTAATGCGTTTTTTTTTGTTTAAAAGGTATGCCAGTCGGGAGTGTTCTTAGCTATGTTTGGTGGAAATCGGTTCAGGTCTTCAAGGTCATCAGCTCGTTTGCTAGATGTGATAGGAATGTTACACGCTCAGTTTACTTGCAAGTATATGTGGGATCTGAAATTTGAAACACTAATGTCTTTTGGAACCACTGAGCTGGTCTGCTGTTAGGGCACGAAGGTAGGAGACGTAACCCTGAACTGCCTTTTAGTAAACCCATCGAGTTTGGGCTCGTTGAATTTGTCTTGACGAGGTCTCTTCATGTTTCTGATTGACGAGAACCTGATGCTGGAAATGGGATGTGGCGGATGAAACCCTGGAATACCGGAATGAAACGGATAAACCGATTTATATTTTTGCTGAAAATCTAGAATGTCCAAAGGTCTTTATTGTTTCCCAATCGAGCCAGTTTGTCATGAGGATTATTAAACAGCTTCCTTTGGCCGAGATCGCATATAGCGACCCCATCTTAAGATAAAATAAATTTAATTAAAGAAGGAAAAATTAAGGAGCTCCTTTAAAAAGCATGAAATAAAATTAAATTATAAATTTAAAAAAACCCCCGACCCAAAAAAAGTAATCCCTTTAAAAAGCAAAAAATAACTTTTAACACTACGTAAACTAAATTTTGACGTGTCGGGGGACCGCTTTTTACCTTCATAAATACTTACATAAATCAAATGATACCTACCTAATTACAACATTCGTTTAAAAAAAATAAACCGGCCAAGTGCGAGTCGGACTCGCGCACCGAGGGTTCCGTACAAATCCTGTATAGATAAAAAGCGAGTCTCGCGCCAACCGCAACTTTCCACATAAATAGGTTTTGACTGCCATTGTGGGATCGATAGCAAAGATCAGATATAGTTATGGGAACTCCTTTACAATTTATAATGTAACCTTGTGTTGGAGCTTATTTTATTTTAGGTGATGAGAATTCAGTACTAATGGGATCTTTTATTTTTGAGGGATTAATCACCTAACGATCCACAGTTTCAGGTTTTTTTCGAAACTGCCTGTCGACTTGTAACTGTCGAATTGTAACAACGACTGCTAGAGAGTAGGATTCAGGGCTGCTGGCTTTATGTTTCTAGAGCCTTGACAAAAGTGTAATTCTGTCCCTTTCTTTGTTTTATAAAGTCGGCTTTATTTTATTTTGTAGCATTTTACAAACAAATCCAACTTCAAACATATAAAAAAGCAACAAGAAAACAAAAGCAAGAAAGAAATTAAAAAGATGTTAGGTGCATCGGTCTAGAAGTCGGTGTCTAGAGGATGCTTCTATATTTATTTTACCACCGAGATCTAGACCGATGCATATAAACAGTTTTCTTGTTGTTTTTAGAAGTTGTTTTTTTTTTTGTAAAAAGTTTTTATTTTTAACTTTTGTGAAAAGTTCTCGTCAATACGAATAATATAAGCCCAAACACGACGTTACTAAATCATACAGTTGAGGAGTTCTCTCGACTTTCTCACGTCTCCATCATCAAGAAAGCTCTAAACCTTCACTGTTTGATAGTATCACCAGACATACATCTGAGAATCAAGTTTTAATCCCATGCATGCCTACAATTTCTGATAGTTGCCCTCGATTTCTCAGGATTTCCATCATCAGATCCTGACCTGATGACAATGGAAATAAACGGCGTGTATACTCTTTTACTACAAAGAAATGATTTCTCAAATCCGTCAAACTTGGTCGTCTAAATTCCCCATTGAAATGAGGAAAATATTTGATTTGATTTGATAATATTTTAATATTTTATGTAACTTCAAATTTATCATTTTCGCAATTTTTCCTTTATCTGCACTATATAACGTTGCTTCTTGCCAAATTTCAAGATTCTGAGTTCACGGGAAGTACCTTGTAGGTTTTGATTCCCTAGCGTGTGACGGAAATTCGTCTAAGGTGTCGGTACAACTGCTGTATCTTTTGATCGCGTTAACTTAGATGTTTGATTTTTTCACTGCCTAAAGGGACAATAGACCTAGGTATTTGGTATAAATTTCAATTTGATACCTTTATTCGTTCGTGAGAAATAAGGTAGTAAGTTTCATTTTATTAAAATATTTTTTTTACATTATATAACTAAAAAAATGAGATTTTCGTAATTTTTCCTATATTTGCATTATATGACAATGCTTCATGCCAAATTTCAAGACTCTGAGTTTACGGGAAGTATCCTGTAGGTTTTGATTCCTTTGCGAGTGTCGAAAATTTGTTGAAAATATCGACATAATCGGCTGTATCTTTTGATTGGCTTGGCTTAGAAGTTTGATATTTTCACAGCTTAAAGGGACAATAGACCTGAGTACTTCATGTGAATTTCAGCTTGATACGTCCACGCGTTCTTGAGATAAAGGGTCTTGACAGACAGACAGACAGACAGACAGACAGACAGACAGACAGACAGACAGACAGACAGACGGACAACAAAGTGATCCTATAAGGGTTCCGTTTTTTCCTTTTGAGGTACGGAACCCTAAAAAACACGTATCTAAAGTAATGAGTTAGAGCGGTCCCCCGACACGACAAAATTTAGTTTACGTAGTGTTAAAAGTTATTTTTTGCTTTTTAAAGGGATTACTTTTTTTGGGTCGGGGGTTTTTTTAAATTTATAATTTAATTTTTTAATAGTGGTACCGTAATAGTTTGGATCATTTCCAATTTCCGATAAAAGTATGAAGAATATCGAAATTCAATGATATTCTAATTTATGTATTTCATTTTTCTAACATAGGGATTCCCAATGCTTAAGTTTAATATGAGAATGTTAGGCAAATCATACAATGGATATCAGGGCACAGATTACTTAATATATTACGAAGTACCAGGATTCCTACAACGGGCAGGCAAGACATGTGACTCACAAAACAAAGTCACAAGAGCATCAAAAAACATCTGAAAAGCAATCTATTTCAATAAAAGTCAATCAAAGTAATTTCGGAAGTTACACAATTGCAATCTTCAAATCACTGTAGCGTCAAGGCTAGTTCTTGACATTTTGTTCAGCAAACGTTAAATAAGAACCATGAATCCGTGATATTATCATTAGTGATTAGTTAAGCAATGGCGATAACTTCTAACCAAGGTTTTTTAGGGTGTAAATGATCGTGAGCTATAAAATGTGTCAATTGTGTTAATGAATGCAAAAATATTCCTTGTATAATAATAAGACTGATTTATTTGGTCCTCTTTTCTGTTAAAAGGAACGAGGGACTACGGAATAAACTTTCGACTAGAAGCCTCTAACTTGGCCGTGTTTTGAACTCATATTCTGTCATGGAATCCGTTAGGCATTACCAATCTAATAAAGGACTGTAGCACTGCAGGTACCTTCCTTCCCGTAGCAGGTACCTACCTATGGTATCCAAAAAAAATAATATATCGAAAGCGAAACAAAAATGCATAAACAACACAAGTAATTGTGTGTGAACCTCATAAAATAGGTGACTTGGATAAACACTTAACTTTCTTTGTCACGGTATCAGATATCGGTCGATATCCGATACTGGAATTAATCCGATAAGCAACAAAAGCTGAGTCAAACAATAACAAAAGTGTTAGAATAACAATAGATGTGCTATTGTTATTACGAGAGGGTCTAACTAACAGTTCCTGCAAGGATATTCCTAAATACAGCAACATGGATTTTCTCAAGAGATTGCTGTCTTGTCTATTAGCCTATGATAAAGGTAGTTTCACATGAAACGGAAGAATGATTAAATTTTATGTGAAGTTGACAGCTGTCAATTTATAAGGGAAAACAGCATTTTTTTACTGGCTGATATACAATGACAAATGCACCAAAAAAGTAATCAATGATTGCAATAACCTGATGAAATGTTGTTGTTATGAGTCACAAAGAACTAATTAACCATGTTATCAAAGCCCACATCGAATGAAAACACAATAAGTAGGTAATTTACTACTTTTTTTCGCAGAAACTGTAACGAAGCTGCGCAGATTGACTCATGCGTCCTTCCATAAGCAGTATTGAATTGATTAGTCTTGTTATTTGCGCTTTATTACAATTCCGTCTAAGTATAGGTAATCTTTTGTCTTGGACGTTTTCCTGGAGACTTGTTTTACTAGTTCAACGAAGAAGTTCACTGAAGTAGGTAAAGTCTTTTCCTATGGATATAGATTTCCTACTGATATAATATTTCCCTTTAATTTGTATGGTAGCTGACAATGCAGAAAATAATGTAGGACTTCGTGTTTACAAAGCCTGCTCAATGGCGCTTTGCAAAATCCTAACACATTTAGAATCTCCCGGTGTTTCGTAATAATTTTGTAAGAACAAAAAGATTCTGAACGTTAATTTCCTATATTTTTTTAAGTGTTTACCTACCTATGGTGTGTGGTTGTGCCCACTATCGAGAAACTATTTAATTTATGAATTTGTTTTTTTTATTAATTATTTTTTTCATACACAGGTAGTAATAAGGTTACAAAATATTTGCCCTAATAACAAAATATATTTTACCTTTTTATCGATATCTGAAAACTTGTTTAGCTACACAATCATCCATTCATCACATTTTGCTTGGCAAAAATTGTTCATAGACCTAATAATATCACGATGGGAACTTCGGACACACTAAACATAATTTTTATGTCAATTTGACAGTAAAACTTGGCGCACAAAGGTCAGTTTAATTTACAAATATACACACGAAAAGTGAATGCACTTCACAAGGACGAAACGAACAGACGTAAGTTCTCGCTCGCGGCATAAAACGAACTAAAATATTGCTGCCTGTTGGTACTGCGCTGAATCAAAGCCAAATCCGTATGGACATATTTGTCACAAACATTTGAGCCAATTAATCGGCTTATTGCAAACGCCACCTTTTTAGTAGCAGTCTGGAATGGTAAAAGTGTTTCTCAATTTAACCGAGTTATAATATTATCCTTTGTTGTGGCCTGTTGTCATTGTGATGCGACCCGTATTTGGAGACGGCACTATTGTTTAGTATGGCTTACAGTTATGTAGTCTGGCCAATAAATGTTGTTCCTCGAAAAGCGCGTCTGATTTAAAAGTACGAATGAAAATCTCTGGGATAATGAGAGTTGTGACAAGTTGCTATATGCTATAGCATAATGTAAATGAATACCCAGAACCAGTTTAAATGTTTATGCCGTTTACTCGTAGTTCTTTGTATAATTTATCTTATGGAACTCTACCCCGGTACCTGTGTGGTTAAATTAAAAAAAAAACATTTCGATACAAACATTTTATTTTTCATTAAATGTATTTTCAGTCTTACAATATTCAGAGAAAAAGTAGGTAAGTACTCAGTTGCTTATACAAATTAAAAGTTGTATGGTGTAGTGAAAACAATAGCGTGTGAGTGTTTACCATTTTTCCGATATCTGTTCCAATCCAATATCATTTTTAAAACTTTATTACCTAAATATACTGACTAGAAACACCGATGATCCCAAATATTAATGAAATGTATATCAATTTGCAGGCAATAAATCGTGGAAAATATCAATGACATTCTTTTATAAAATCTTATAAAAGTTATAAAAAGAAAAAGTGGTTCCAAGATTTTTAACAGATGTAATACCACCCTAATATGTTCTTCTCTGTGATCTCTATAATCTGTGGTCTGTGGCTTTTCGGGACTTCTGAGGTAATGTCAAATTCAAAACAGTTGAATTTTCTTCTCTATTCAAATATCAATAACATTGATTTGTAGTTGTTTTTCTACTTGTCCTTGTGTTAAGACCCGTGGTTAAACTATCCTATTACGATCGTTTAGTAGTGCTGTGATTTGTTTTGAAGTGGATTAGATTTTTTGCAAAATCTTGTTACGACTTGTACCTAAGGTAAAGGTACCTAAGGTAATTTGTAAAGTTTTTGTAGAAAAATGTTTAATTCAGAAAGTTTTGGTAGTTGGTTAGTACTCTGGCTAATTATATTTTATCATTTAATAAGTCTAAGCAATCGGAAACATTTTTAGATACGTACTTAGGTACCTATTGAAAAATTGATGAATAGTGCATTACCTTCGTGAAACTTTGCTTCTCGTTTGAAGCTACAAGATAGGTATGAACAAGAAGATTCAAATAAACAACCACGTAAAAAAGTATATTATTATTAAATACCTAACTTAAGTTTCTCGGTGTTAAATTAAATAAAGTGCTGAAATTTGCCTACTAGAGCCATCTATGTCAATAACCGGAAGTTTTGAATCAGTGACCTTCGTTGTATAACGAGTGGCGCCATCTGTCATAAAGTGCATTAACCTTGTTTACAAATGTTTCCCGATAGATGGCGCTAGTAGGAGGTTCCCACAGATCCAAGGCTGTATTCACACGATTGCTTACCGTTATCTCTATGCTGGATACCTACGAGCCACGCTTATAAACTTACCTATTTCCACATTTTGATAGGTACCGCCGACTAAGCAAGTTTTGAAATTCGGAATTTTGATTTAGGCTTTGCCTACCTAGGTACCTATCTGCTTGCCTGGCTGGTTAGCATTTCGATAACGGTTTAGTTAGCAGTCACCTGAATACATTGTAGATTAGGTAGGTAACTTGTGTTATATAATCAGCCGGAAGTTGTGGTGACTCTCAAATAAGGGTAGGGTTTCTTTTTAGAAGGGGAAGCGAGTTTTTGGTCACCCCTCGTTAAATGCATCTCGGAAGAACAAAATTGATATCTTGAACTAAATGTATTGTATTTTACGACAGTATGAACACTACCCAATGAATTGCGCTTCTCAAGACATGCGCCATATTTATTTTTATAACGCTATCTATAACGTCATCATAATCGGCTCTTGAAATTGAGAATTTCACATTCGGGAATATTCAATCCGATACTGTGGGACAAATAAATAAGCTTAAAAACAAAATAACTTTTTACTTAAATCGGTTGTATTTACATTTCGTCCATTGTAGAAAATCAATAGTGTTCAACATCACAAATAAATAAAATCGTACTAAGGTATTCACATAAGTCGTACATAGTACAAATATGCGACAGCTCATTCTTACCACAAAAAAATGAAAAGGCGGGACAATAAGATTTACTCATAAGATAATTTTATTGATTTCCATGTCAATTTTCTCTAATGAAAACATCTTTATCTTTGCTCCCTTTGGTATTCGATCGCGAATGGAACAATTTATTAGCTAAATGCTTTTTAAAACATCTCGTCATTTCCGCCGGGGCCGGCTGCGTGAAAATCATAAGTCATCTGAAATAGGTGTCGGCACACCGACGCCCCGCGAAATACTGAACGGAGTGAAAACGGATTCAACAAGAAGTATCAAAAAACGCTCATGTGACGATCGGCGTCTAGGCGGGTGGTGCGAGTACATCGCTGGCAGGCCGGTAGCGGGCCGGAGCAGCGATGTACAGCGCACAACGGGTGATTTTCCACGCGACAGAGCGCGTCGCCGCGTCGTGGTGCGGGGCGAGCGGCGAGCGGGCGCGGAGCCGCCGGCAAATCGAACGAGGCCACGCGCCGCCGCCCCGCCCCGCCCGTGGCGTCCTTTCATAAAAAATGACGTACATCCTACATACTAAATCACTTTAACCTAGGAATCTCTTATTCCACACCGTGAGACACTGGAGTACCGAGCTGGAGTCTATCCTAATTAACAGTTATGGACAAAAATTACAGGCCGGTTTGATATATTTTTATTATTCGCTATCGCGCGGCGGCGACCGTCGCGCTCTCTTTATCGGTCGCACAGAGAGCGGGCGGCCGGCGCGCGATGGGCGCGAGATAATGGCAAAATTGTGATGTTTTTCTAGTAAACGGACGTGTGGAATAGAACCGCGTCTCGTGCGGCTGCGGACGCCGGCCAAAGGTGACGCTTCCTCGTCCTGACTCGGTAGCCCTGGACGGTACCCATCTGTACCGGTTCTATCGCTAAATGACTAATTTTCTAAGGTTTATTTCGTTATCAGTTTATCACTCGATCCAACACGCGATCGAGTCGAACGAGGAAACGATTGTGTAATCGAAACGCGGCTGTGGATATTCTGTATAAAAGAAAACTATTAACCTGAATGCAACGTTCACACTATGTTACATTACTGATTATAAAAATCACAGGCTTCACTTATGCTAAATATGTACACACAAACTCTCATCGACAACAAGAAAATGAAGAATTGAGCTTTGTGACTTATAGCTTATTTACTATAACATGCCAAATCTGGCTTACTTCTATATTTTAGTAACTGATAAGTTCGTACTGCATAGAAAAATATCACAACTTCACCATTCAACGGGCTCACAGGTAGACCTTAGAATACAGAGCGGATTTCACTTAGAATAAAGTTTACTTCCGAAAAACACATTTGTACATTTCATGACAAAATTCAACAGCATTCTACTAAGTCTTAATTACACGCTCGCTAACGAGCCGAAAAAGTAAAGATACAGCTTTCAGTACCGAACTTAAATAATGTAAAAAAAATGAAAATCTGCATTGAATTTGACTTAATTAATTACATTTGTCATTTAAATAAAACTGCACCCGTTTTAGGTGGGAGCGTTGTCGGCCCCGCGTGTTCCCAACTGTTGTTAGTGTCCTGTAGTTGGGGCTGTCGCTGAGTGTGGACAGTTGAGGCGAGGCGAGGCCGCGCCAGTCCGGGCCGTCACGAGCACTAACACATCACTGTGACATTGTCCATAAAGAGGCACGAGGCGTATTACGCATCCTCCTCCTCCTCCTCCCCGAGTAGCTCCTCTTCCACCTCCTCGTCTGTAACAACCAACACGTCAGATTAGCGTCACAAACAAGCAACAATCATACCAACTAAACATCTAAAATTTTTCGACGCCATGATCTTCAAAACGAGTATACGAATGACTTGTTTACAAAACATTGAAATGTTTTTTTAATCCTCTTTGATGATATCAACTTAGAATCTGTTATCTTCATTAATTGCATTTCATTTTCGCTAAAGATGATCGCGTAGGAAAATGATAACCTTACCGACTCATGTATGTTTATGCACGTGTCGTGTTTGGCTTATGATTACATGTTAAAACATAGTGTGAGCCTATAAGCGTAGTCGCTATGATAAATCTCAAAGCGAATAAGTTAAACAATCGTGTAAGACTACTTACCCTCGCCGTCGAGATCGTCGTCCTCTCCCTCTCCAATAATTTCGTCATCATCTTCACCTTCTACTTCTTCATCATCGTCTTCCTCTCCCTCGCCCTCTCCCTCTAAGTCTTCCTCTTCACTGTGTGGCTCGTCATCACCGCCTCCGCCATTTTCTTCCTTTCGCGCCTTTTTCGCTTCCGTCGTTTTCTCCTAAAAACGTAACAAATTAATGGCGGGAATCCGTATTTTTATTGTTTATGTACACCTTATATGACAATAAGCGGTACGCCTTGACGTACTCAAGATCAAACAAGTAATAACTGGCCATTAGCCAATATTATTTCAATTTCGAATGCACCGAGAGAGCTGTTTATGGATCATTTTGTGGAAAAACGATGCAAGTTACCTGCATAATAATGAGACGCAGGTGACAAAGATTCGTAACGATAAAGAAGCGTGGGTCATTAGTTGTTGTGTGGGGGAAAGAGCGCCGTCGAGCGGGGCCGGCGTCATACGGCCCTTTTTCCCGTGGCAAAGTTGAACGGAACGCGGTCACCGCGCATACCTACCCAACCGATCGAGAAGCGATGCCGTATACAAACGAAACAACTGAAAACCGTCAAAATAGTAGTGAAACACTGCCTCGTAGCGTCGTTCATTAACATACACGTTTTAGATGGCTGAATTACGACAAGGCTAACCTATACAACGCCGTCTTTAATAGTCGTAAACGCCATGCGTCCTCGTGCACACGAGATATTTAGAGGGAAAAGGACAGAGGATATAAACTATTCCCATTTTTAGCCAAAATATAGAATATTCAAGATTCCCGCTTAATCCATGTAGTTGATGAATGTTCACATGACTGCTTGCTATTAACAAGTGCTGCTAGAACAAAGGATACGTATACTACTTGTACACCTACATGCAAATAATGCCGGGTCATTGACTACTTTTCAGTGTACCTAAGCGCCGAAATAAAATAACAATTGTGCAAATGGCCTAAGCGTGACTAACTCATGACAGTCTGGTATATTGCATTGGATAATAATAAGAATATACTTGGTAGATAAGGCGAGAACATTTGCGCGGCGGTTGTGACAGTCCATCCGACTCAAACACTGACATTCGCGCCGGCCATGTTACCCATCTATCTAGCGTCACGCTACGATGAACGCAAGCCCTGAGAAAGTCTAAAATAACTATTTCCACGCAAATTAATCGATACCAAACTATGTGTAGGTCTTACGACACCTATATAGACAAGTTTTCTATAATAACCACATCAATGAGGACAGCGTACGTTCCCGCGCCATGTTTTTTTTTCTCCAAGGTCATGCCTCCGTATCGAAAACGAGTAAACAAAAGCTAAAAAAGTGGTGCCCCGCGAAAATATACTACCTATGGTACAATTTATACGTTTGATACTTCAGCAAGTATCGTGATATTGGCTCATCGATTTCCCCACACACGCTAAAATGCATATCTCGACAGAAATGACATCCAAAAATACGCCGGTAAGAGTCAGCATCGTCCCCGTGCCTACACACATAGATCTCTGTTTAACACGTGGAATGATATACGAGGGTCATTTATATAGAGAGAATTAGTGTAATGCAGCCTTTATAATAGCGTTCAATAAAATGGCGAGCGATTATAACGAATACATTTGTTTGACATGTGCACTCACCTCTGCTGCCCTTTTGGCTCCTTTTAGGTCACTTTTGGCGTCCGCCTTCTTCTCATCGCCGACCTTGTCGACGGCCACTTCACTGTTATTTTCATTGGTGCTCATGATTGTTCTGATTTTGGTGTTAATTACTAGAATTAGTAAGTTAAGTTGTACGGCTGCCCGGGTCCGACGCGCGACTGACTGAGCGAGTGAGCGAGCGGTCAGATGAGTTTGAAAACGAAGATGGCGCGGGCTTCTGCACGCCGCGACTCTGATTGGTCCAAATCGTCCGCCATTAACAAGCTATGACTAGCATGTGGGCAAAAATGTTGGATTATATTTTGGTTATTTTACCATTGCGCTGTAAAGCGAGTTATTAAAAAGATGTTAAAACTAATGGTTCTCTTGTTTTTGAAATTATTTTTACTCCACACGGTTTTAATTCAGAGAAATGATAAATAATAAGATCGCGTCGGCTTCAGTTAGTTCCAAATTTTGACGCATCGAGCGCTGTTATCCAGCATGGAAAAGCGGGAAAATAAAAAGTTCATATTGATAAAATAGTTGAGAATTGCAGAAATGGAGATATAAAATTGTTATGTTTGCAAAAAGCAGTTAGGTTATACCAAAAATAATCTTATTGAGCTTTTACAACAACCAATTTGACTTATCGGAAAGAAAAACAAGGATACTTACTTTTGGCTATCGCGCCGTGTAATGACTTTATTGATTTTATTATTTCCTACCTTGGGGATGTCTCAATTAGATAGTCTTTCTCACTCGGAACTACTGAATGAACATTAATTTTATTATCATACCAATTTCATATAGTTTGTATCTTTAATCAACTGACAATAATAAAAAGGTTTGATATTTTTACGAAATCGTATTTGGCGCCATTTTGAAAATTGATTATTGAACAGGATGTGGACTATTTACGTCACTTATATTAATAGATAATATTTAATGTCGGACTGTGATAATCTTATGCCAATTAATAAAAAATAAAGAGGAAAAGTATTTCAAATCATCATTTATTTACACATTGGGACTAACCTTACATGTTTTACTCCACACACATTGGGAGGCGGTAAACGATAAATAAAATACACTCGAACTAAAATATAATCGTATGACCTAGATGAGCGGTGGCAAACGTAGCAAAGAAAAAGATTATTCTTTATATAAAAATCCGCTAAACATTTTAGACGTAACGGTAAATTCGTTATTTACATTTAATCTGTAACCCAATTCGATTTGTAAATAAATTCTTACTTAGACAAAATTGATTTGTCTTGAACACATTGTCGAGCCCTTTTACATGAGTGGCGTTCGCATACTTGAAAAGTCACGTCTAAAATATAAACTGTAGTTTATTAAAATACAATAATAAAAGAAAGTAACGTGAAAAAGTGTTATTATATTAGGAGAGACGGTGTCGTGTTCCGTGCTAGTTTTGAAAGTCTACATGGTATTTTTCCTGTAGCTGCCTTATACATACGAACCTCAGTGGTCCGACTACCTGAACGGCGCATTTATAGGTACAATAGAAACTTATTCTCGCTACTTGACACCAAAATAGCACAAAACACGATAGTAGGCACAACATCATTATACCGTCCGGGATTTACCCTGTTATAAAACAACTAACCATTCGTTTATATCTACAATATGGAGGTTAAAAGTTTACACAAAGATTTTAGTTACATATAGGAGAAATGGTTAAACAAGCGGGAATCCTTTTGCGTATGCAAATTATGATTAAACTGGATTTATAGACTTTGGATCATTCTTTCTAGAATATTCCATACATCTAAGATATTTTTGCGTACATTCTCATTAGGTAACCTTTTTAGGATATTATTCATATTTTTGTATTCACATGAAATGCGAAATACGATTATTATTGAATAATCTATCCGTTACGTCCACTAGCTTATGATTTCTTCTTCAAAACTAATAATAAACAAAGTATTTTCTAATTTATGAATCAAATATATCCATCAAATCAATATATCACAGGCATATACATATTATTTATAGAATATAAAATTGTTTTACCTTCAAAACTACCGAACTATGGGACGCTTGTGGTGTTTATATATTTTTGGGACTCCATACAGCTACGCTTTGTTGAAATTGCATCACCAATATTGTATCTATCGTACCCATACACTTTACGCTACATTATTACAATGTATATTATCTGTAGCGACATATAAATGTGCTCTTCAATTATGCTTCGTTTATGTATGATACGGAAAGGAAATGAGTGCTGTTTTTCCTTAAACTAATTGCTAATTTGAATTCACGGAGTCGCTTACAGGATTACTATTTCTATCTGACTTTTAACACGTCGATTAAAAATGTATATTGAATTTTCTTATGTATTAGTAACTCTATGTAGATATGATTATACAAAAGACACAAAAGTACTATTTATTCATATTACGTTCTATTTAAGTATATACATGTACGATAAATGTATGTAATAATTATGTTTATATGGATATACTGCACGACATCAAGAGACAAAAGTAAACTTTTAAGGATCTTTTCTTGTTAATTACACATAGACTTACATAGAAAATATTCTAAAACCATCTATTTATCGCTTAGCCTTGAGATGGAATAGGCAAAAACTCACTACTCGTGTCTGTAGCGGAAAACAAACACGCGTACACAAGATCTAGTACATAGTACAGGTCATTTGTAAATAGATATATTTTAAATACATCATGACTAACTGGCCAGTCATAGTTGCGTCAGCGCAGTGCCGTAATACGTGCAGAGATTACACATGACCTTTATTCAATCATTCATTGCAACCTTATTGCCAGCTACGAAATATTTGAGCTGGCAACCATGCATTCGAAATTTAAACCGGCTAACGTTTTTGTGTAACCCCAAGCTTAGATGTTTACGGAAAATTAAATAAATAGGTAACTATGATTATGCGCTATTATAATTAAGTGTTAGATATGAATCAGCTAATATTTAGATTTGTCAAAAAATGATTGGCATGTAACTAGGTCAACGACATTCAAATATTGAAGATAACAGATTATTTATAAATAACTTTAATCTTTCCCATTTATATTTCAAAAACCACAAGCGTCCAACAACTATATAAAAAAAACAACTAATATTAACATGTGTATGTTTGGCATTACATTTACAATATTTCAACTAAATAGTGAGTGAAAAGTTAGAAGACAAAACTTTATAGCCTAGTTATAAGTTTTTTAGGCCAAGATTTAAATGCAGCGTGTACCATATTTTACATAAGCAATCGAAGTTTACATTATCAAAGAGACCTTATTAAAGGACGTAATATATTCAAAAAATGCTTTTCAAAATACACAGTTAGAATATACACTACTATGAAATGTTATTCTTTATATTCTACACATTGTACCACTAAGTACAAGACTGCTTTTTAATTTACGGTACTGTAGTCAAAAACAACACGTGATCAGAATAAAATTCTGTACACTCTCCCATTATTAAAAAACCATCTATCTGTAGATTATATTCTATTACAGTAGAAAATTTACAAATAGATCGTTTATTAATAATGGGCATTTAAAAAACAAAATGGCCACATACAATGAGTGCACTATTACTACCTCTACATTCTTACATCACTAACCAACCAATCATAAACAAAACAACAAGGAAATAACAACAAAAAAGTTTTTAATCGCTGCGTTTAAATCTGTGCCCGCCGTAAATAAGTTCGGTTTACGGAGTAAGGAAAGATGAGCGGAGATGCCATAATGCAGGTAGATCAGGCGCCATCTTCTAGGTTAAACTCATACGGTGGGCATGACCAAAACGAACTAACGAGGCGTTCGTGTTTCGAGACACCAACAAAATCGGGTACAGATAAGGCTTATAAGGGCGAAGACAGTAACGTTCCTCGTCCTTCGCACTTTGGCGCGGTACTTTCTTAGGATATTGTCCGATATGGCACCTCCGCTGCTGACGTAGTTCTCGACGGGTGGTTAGGTTAGAAGGTGGTGCAGACGTTGCCGTCGAACTCGATGTTCCCGCCGAGCGGCGGCGCGGAGTCGTCGTCGCTGAACAGTCTGTTCTCGCCGCGCCAGGCGCTATATAGTGTAGGTAAAAAATCGTTGAACAACGGACTCCGAAGCTGGGACACTCCGTTTTCTCGCACCACCTGGAATTTTTAATTGTAGTGTCAATTTTGGGTCATTACCTGATCGCAAGGGAGGTATGCAATAGAATAATTTGATCACACACATTATTCATGGGAAAGGGAACCAGTTGCAAGTTTCTGTAAAGAATGTGGAGGACTGGAAATGGTATCAAAAATATTGGTTTCATACTTTTTTTTATTGATTAACTACGCTCATGTGTTTTTACATAAATTCGGCACAATGGCTCCCATTTATCTCCAATTTGTACAGTCATTTATAAATAAACAATTATAAAAAAAATATCACCACAAAATAGATTGTGTTATCGTTGTAAAAAACCTAATATCGCCACTACGTTAGTTTAGCCACTTCGCGCTCTTATCATGCGGTTTGCAAAAGTAGCATGTTTAGTTAAAACTAGCTGATTCCCGTGGTTTCACTCGCGTCCCCTGCGAACTACTGCTCATACCAGGTTAAAATATAGCCTATGTTACTCAGTAAGAGTAAAACTTTCCAAAAGTGAAAGAATTTTTCAATTCGGATGATAATTTCCGGAGCCTTTACGGCACAAACAAACGGTGTTTCCTCTTCATTATAATGTATTAGTATAGATATAGACGAGTAACATTGTAGCACGGTGCGACTTCAAACTAACTAGATTACGTTTATCAGGACTATTGTATATTATCTAGCAGTTAACTCTTGCGATTGTTGTCAAATGATAAATTGCGAAGACTTGTGTAATCTACCTTTAGTACTAGAATTTACAGATTGCGAAACATAGTAATGCCGCTTTATTTACGCACTACTACTATATAAGGAGTCGGTAGTTTCTTTTTTGTTTAGATAAATTGTATAGGTTATCAGGCACGCCCATAATTTAGTGTTAGGTTAGAAATAGATAAAATGTATAAGTTTTAAGAGCTTGCAGAGACAAAAATAAACATTCAGGTGTGCCATATCGTATACCAACCTACTTGAGTGAGTAAATGACCATTAAATCCAGTCTAAAAAGATATTTTGGTAAGGCTTCGCTTTATCGGTTGTTGACCGAGAAAATGTTATTGTAGTTTAGAATTTGGCGGCAGAATATAAATAAAAGGCTATTTTTTTTGTTGGGTGATTTCATTACATGCGCATAACACACGCAGACCATTGTGTAGCTGGGGAGTTTGTTGTGATACTTCTTCTTCCCAGCAAAAACACATAGGAAGTGGTGTATGTATGTTAGAAGGATCTTTTAAAAGTTTATCATTTACGCGTTAACTAAAAAAAGCGTATACGCCTATCATGAACAGCAATAAATCGAATGAAATAATGTTGTTACCTTTTCTAACCCCTCGTACGTGGGATCGTTTTGACTCCTAGGTATCCAGATCTTCACGTCTTTGTCGAGTCCACTGGTGGCCAGCACCGGACACCGCGGATGGGCTTCTATGCAATTTACCTGAAAATATAACCGTAGATATTAATTGGACAATTCTCAATAATCATATAGCGGTTATATTCGTGACTAAGTAACAGCCATATGTAGATAGATCATAAATAAGTTCAGAAGTACTGTAAGAACATTTGCATCTAGTTGGGCTGGACGCTGACACTAAAATAGTTGGTTAAAGTCAAGACTAGAAAATTATTATTTTTAACTCATATCTATACTGACGTTATTCTAGCCCAAAGAAGATCATAACCTGAGACTTATATTTTTATGCACTGGAATAATAAAAATAATATTTAATCATAATAAAGGCGAAAGTTTGTGAGCAAAACTTGGCAGTAATACAGCATCTGTCTTACTATTACTTTTTATCTGGGTAGGCAACTTTTTATTCGAGTACAACAAATATTTCCCTCAAGATGTGGGAGAAGCCGCTGGTGGAAGCTAGTAGTTAGTAGACAATTGTTATGACTGTTCCTAGTTACCAAACAGTCATTTGAGCATCAGAAAATCCGAAAACCAACAGGTGCTGGGTTAACTGGGAACCTGCGTTGTGGAGGTCAGATAGGCCGCCGCCTCATGTGGCAAACTGATGGAAGCAGAAAACTCACCACACCATTAAGATCTCCTTGCAGCCACTGGACAATAGACTCGGTATTCTTGTCCCACACGTATATGTACTCTTACCAAGGGGTAATGTAATGAGTTGAAAGGGTAACTGGGTTGAGGAGGTCAGATAGGCAGCCTCTAAATGTGACACACTGATACACAGCTGCATCTTACTGGAAGCCGATCCCAACATAGTTGGAACAGCCTACACAGATGATATTCCTAGACTAGACTCCATTTTTTATTTTTACTCACCACGCCATTAAGATCTCCCTGCAGCCACTGCACAATAGACTCGGTGTTCTTGTCCCACACGTATATATAGGAGCAGTCGGAGCCGGAGACGATGAACTGGCTCTTGGGCCCGAAGAAGGCGACGCCCTTGAAGGTGGCGCTGTTGCGGTGTCCGCTGTAGCGGTGCGTGAAGCCGTCGCGAGTGTCGTCGTGGGCATTGTCTCTGGAAGGTGACAAAAATTTTGACCAATTTTTTCTTGAATAATTCACTTAGGCTGGAAACAGTACGTTCTCTGGACGTAGCTATATCTGTGCAACTCTATGAACGCGCACACTACAGCTACGCTGACGGTACGCGCGTGATTCGGTCGGGACGTACGTCAGCACTGACCGTCGGCCGAGCACCGTTTAAAGCCTTAAGAATTATAATAAAACCAAGGTACATCAGAGCAAGCTTTAATCCACTTTTTCCCAGGTATACAAATTGATTCCACTAGAGACATGGGCGATATGTAATACATAAATCCAAACTAGATGATTTTTTAATACAAAATCTCAAACGCGACTCGCAATAGTTTTCTGAACCTATTTTTATTTCTATGTACCTTTACCCTTGGACCTGTACCTGAAAACACCGATCGACAAATGGTGAGTTTTCATGAAGATGAACTTCGAAGAAAGGCGTATATGTAGCGAACTTTGGCGTCACAAGCTTGACTGTTGAGCGTAAGATCAAGAGTTTGATACCCAGAACGGTAGAGATCATGATTTTTTTCTAAACATTTCTCAGAACTGGCCTTCTCAAAACCCAGAAATTCACACAAAAGCAGTTAAAAACATGAAATAAATAAACAAATAACCATACTAACTTATCAAAAACATCATTTTTGACATCAAACAGGTATATATCCTCGTCGTTGTAGGAGCCGAGTATCTCTGAGCCATCGTGGTTGTACACGGCGCAGGTTAAGTGCATCATGGAAAGCCGCACTTTCCTTTTTACTGTGCCCTGGAATTGTGGAAAATTTTCTGTGTTACTAAAATAATTGAAGTACTTAAATTAGATAATATAAAAAAAGTTTTGCCGAGTCGTTCTAGCTGTTGTTGCCAGGTATAAAGAGGCGCTTTATTCGATTCCCTTGATTTATGACACAGTTAAATAATAAAATTACCGGGGGAAGGAGGGACGGCAAACACCACAATAATAAAGTTTTGCACATAATTCCGTAGCCTATATTCAGGTCTAGAAAAGATATCAAACTTTTACCTAAAAAAAAAAAGATAATTATTTGATTCTCAAATTCGTACAATTTTCATTTGTCAACTATTTTTAAAAACTTTATAACGTAACCGATTCTTCACCATCAATCAAATTCCTACAAACATTCTTCACAATTCAAATTATGTACCCAAAAACTTACAGCATGTTCATTAAAGGCAGTAGGGCAGTATAAGGCAAGAGGCCGCGTACACTTGCGTCTGTCGTACATTCGCACGTACTTGTCTTGTTCAACCACTATGTACCTATATATCTAGCCTCAAGAAATACTCTAAAAATTAATATCCTATACTTACAGCGTGTTCATTAAAGGCAGTAGGGCAGTATAAGGCAAGAGGCCGCGTACACTTGCGTCTGTCGTACATTCGCACGTACTTGTCGCGGCCGGCCACTATGAGCTCTCGCGGTTCGACTGGGTGACCGCACACGCTGTATAACGGGACGATGACACTGCGGTCCTTCACTTGGAATAGTCTGGAAGAGGTTAGTAAAATGAGTATATAACACTGAAAATGTAATTAAAATTACTCTTCCGATATATAGCCAGCGGCCAATGCTCATGGCGACATAAATCAGTCGCCATATTATATTCGTTTGACAAGTATGACGTTCGTATATCCTACTTGACGTCATAAATAGCCGGTATTGAGTTGATACAATATCGCTATGAGTACGAGGATTGTATACTACTTCAAAACACATAATAATTCTAAGTCAGTCTCGATGTGTTTGAAGCGCTCGATGTTACTCTTTCACGCAAAAATCAAAGTATTTTGCTGATGTATCATTATATGACATATATTACTTTTATCCCGGTTCAGAAAGCGAAACCTTAGGGTTACTAGCTTACTACCTACCTACTAAGGTACAGTTCTCGTAAAACTCGATGAAGTGCCGAATGTAAATTCTCAGCACAAGCCCTGATGACGTGTTCATAACCCTTTCTACTCCTCTCCTCGTCAACCACAGGTTTCTGCTCAGTTCTATGATGACAAAAAGTTTTAAGCAAATAATAAAACTATGTATGTACCTGGAAGCATGTTCATCTCTAACATCGCACTGCATGACGAGGCCGTCTTCCCCCGCAGAGATGACGAGATGCGGCTCGGCGGCGCTCACGTGCAGCTTGTGTGCCGCCCGCGAGTGCGACGCCAGCCGCCGCCGCGATACTGTCGACCCACCGCTGGGGTGGCACTGCAGGAGTCGGACCTGGGAACAACAAAATCAAAATCAAAAATCGTTTATTCAAAGTGGACTGCAAACGGCATTTTTCGAACGTCTAAAGTACCAAAAACGCCCACTCTCCACCAGCTCTACAATCTCCTCCTCACCGACACTTGACCATATACAATATCAAGCTGAATTTCATCACCTCTCCATCACAAGCTAAAACTGTAGAACCGATTGATATGAAATTCGGCGTGGCGATAAGTGGTTTCCTTGAAGCAAAGATAGGCTTCATTCTATTCGGGTGCTGGATATAGTTACTACAGGACACAGACAAAGTCGCGGGTGAAATCTACTGCACTATTATTAACTAACAAAACTTATTAGCAATGCTGCTATATTAGCTTGCGAGATGACGGCAGATAGAAGAAAATGCAAGGAAAAAACATGCTGCGCCGACACCAAATAAAATTGGGATAAGGGCAGAAGGATGATGATGATGAAAACTTATATACAATTTATGAAGTCTCACCTGTCCATCTCTCGCACACGTGACGATGTTGAGCTGACTCTTGGCGTTGAGGAAGAGGAACTTGCTTTGGAACACGTTAGACTTGTGGCCGGTCTTGATCGTCTGTATGGCTGTGTTGCGGGCCCAGTCCCATACTACCACGTTCGTGTCGTCCGACCCCGACGCTAGGAGGTGCCCTGAGAAATAATGGGTGAAAATTACTGGCTGAGACTAAAAAGGAGTGGATAGACAATGCTTATTTGCGGATTACAATGACCTATCCATCCGCTGGTTTTCGATGAAAGATTGTGCCATCACTAGATAGTGTAAAACAAAGTAGCTTTTTCTGCCCTATACCTATCCTCTGTACGCTTAAATCTTCATAACTAAGCAACCGAAAATCGGTTGCTTAGTTTTTAATATTGCCATTAAACCAGCTAAAGGATTTCTAGTGTCGTGAATACAATTATTGAAGAATTGTAGATGGTTAACGATGACATAAAATACACTCATGAGTATGATTAATTGTTGAAAGAACAATGTCAGGTTTCGGCCCACCCAATCAACTTTTAAAACTAAATTCTCACGGACACAGAGTTCTTTACTACAACACTTAGTCGCTAAAACTCGAGAACGGCTGGGCCGATTGAGCTGATTTTAGTTTTAATGTTTGTCGTAGTCCAGGGTAGGTCTAAACGAAAAAAAAAATTGCGAGTGTGATTAGACAAAAACCAACTTACGGAATGCCGCAGAACCACAAAAGCGCCCTGTAGTAAGTTACAGACGTAATTTTTATTATTTGGGAACATGTATTAAGTACGTACACATTGCTGATGAAAACAGAATTGTAATCGGACGTTTTGATCATATTGCAACATTGTTTTGCACTAATATTGTGGCGCCCTCTAGTGAGTTATAGCCATGACACCTATCTAAGAACATGAACTCATCCAACACAAACCCGTTATTGAAAACCGCATCAAAATCGAATCATTAGTTTAGAAGGTAGGCGGGAATAGTACTTTGCTGTTTTGCACTAATATTGTGGCGCCCCCTAGTGAGTTACAGCCATGACACCTATCTAAGAACATGAACTCATCGTACACAAACTCGTTATTGAAAACCGCGTCAAAATCAGGTCATTAGATTAGAAGATAGGTGAGAACATTACACAAACGCACACACAAACGGGTGTGTTTCTCACAAACGCACATCTCTCATCCTAAACGCATATACCTGCTCCGTTCCGTCGTGGATAAAAAGGAAGGTTTAGATGTTTAATAACATACTACAGTAAATATTGGGGAAATACTGTTATCCCATGCGAAGCCGGAGCGGGTCGGTATACATAGATATCGATAGCATAAATACACCTGTTAACGTCGATATGAAATATGTTCTATAAATATACAATCAATGAATCAAACATTATACCGTTATAATATCAAAACATAACGTTATTATGTTCACAAAATATAGATCTTATAGATGTTCGAGTTAAAAGGGTTTTATTGAAAACTAGATCTAGATTATTTCACAAGCGTCCCGAGAAAATTACTTTCCGAACATTAATAAAAAGTAGGTATCTTATACTTTAATGTAAATGGTGTCCTAGCCGATAGTCAGCCACGGCGGCTTTTCTCGTTTAAGGAAAACAGCCAGTTGTGCAGAACAAATTACCTACAGTGTAAAAGCATTTAAGCGCAGACAGATGCACTCCCTATTCCTTCACCCGACTTCGGCCGACCCGGTAATCGCATTCTAGACCTCGTGCACGGTAGTCGCACTATGTAGCTATGTATAAGCTATATTATTGTCCAGTTATATCAAAATGTTCAGCAGTTAAAGTATGTTTGAGGGACAAACATCCAAATATCAAAACCCTTACCGTCTTACCACAAAAACTTTTAAACGTCAGTTTATGCCTTGTCTAAAAAAATGTCAAATTATGACGTTGACATATGGTTCATTTTGCAGCCAAAATTTTATTAGACAAGTGTAAAACAGGGTTTAAAGTTTTTGTAGTAAGGCCCACAATGTTTTACTCACTTACTGAAGTAAAATAACTAAGGGTGCTTCTACACAGTGCATTGAGCTTGAGCAAGTTAACATGCGCAAGTGACAAGAGCACGCGGGTGGGTATTTTGCTTTGGTACATGCGCGAGTCGCTGGACTCGCACGTTTTTAAGATGCAAGTGACTTGCGCATGTGCCTCGACATGCGCAAGCTACTTGCACCGTGTAGATACACCCTGATATATTTTTGTCGGCCGCCAAAAAGATTGGCGCAAACACCGAACACTTACCTTCCGGATGAAAATTTATGGAATTAACGCAGCCTCTGTGTTTGTTGAGATGGTGTAGCTTCTTCAGTCTGTAGATCGAGTGCAAGGACCCGTAGAATCTTTGTTCGAACATGAGGTCCTCTTGCGCGATCTTGCCGCAGGGAAATGTCAGCCCCATCTCACGGTTTATTATTTCTGTTGATAAAATATAATTTATTTGTTGTGAGCAGAGAATTTTTGAAATCATTAAGATTTAATAATCATTAAATAGTATAAAACAATATATCCCTATGTATGCTTAAATCTTTAAAGGTATTTTTTAATAGAAGAGTGATTGAAGAGGAAGGTTTATATGTAAAACTAGCTTTTGCCCGCGGCTTCGCTCCCGTCAACTGACTTCTCTACTTTACCCTATTTTTTTTTTTCATAAGAACCTTCTCCTGACAATAACAAACACAACAAAAAAAAGAATTTGCCAAATTGGTCCAGGCGTTGTTGAGTTATGTGCTTACCAACACATTTTGTGATTCATTTTTATATTATAGATGTAGTATCAGAATTCCACCCGTGCAAAGCCAGGGCAGGTCAGTAGTAAAAATATATTTGTATTTACCTCTAAGTAATAAATAGCTGTGCTTTGGCCTCGTCTTGAGCAGCACGGGGGGGAGTTTGCCCTTATTCTCCTCAGTCTCATTATCGTCCGCAGTCCTGTGCACTTGTAGCTCATCGTCCGTGTCCGTGTCACCAGAGTTTAGGTCTATCATGTTGTCTGACTCGTAACTGTCATTGCTGTCTGAAGTACTTGTTGAGCTGAAAACAGGACATTTTTATAATACAATTTATTTGTTTATTAACATATTTTTTACATTCTTAAATGACTTGGGAACAGGGTAGGTATTTTTAAACATTTTATACAAAAAATAAAATAAAATAGGTGGCCACCGATGACGGGCACCGGGAGAAGACATTCATTATTAAATTACAATTATTTTAATTAGACATTTTTATACTGCAGGGCAGGTATCAATGAATATTTCAAAAAAAAATTATAATGATTATTTCAATAAAGACGTAACAAATATTTAAAATAAAGATGACATGTTTACTTTGTATATTTATTTTAGGTAGTAAAAAGGATATATTTAGAAGAAGCCCCATTTTTTTTTTAATGAATTCGATTAATCTGCTTTTTAAGTTTTTCTGGTAATCGAAACATGCATAGAGTAACAGCAGTATTTTTTAACAAATAGCTTTGCACCAGTGGTTGATAATTGACTAGTCTTTTAATATCACAATCATTGCATGATTGAATTAAAAAATATCTACCAAATAATATCAGTAAACAATAATTTTACAATACAACTGGTAAATAACATTATCTGACCTCTTTCAATGTGTTAAAATGTATCATATATGCATAAAAAATACTATAAATGTTGATAAAATCTTTTATCATTTAGCAAATTAAAATGACATGACAAAACATGCTGTTTCAAGAATAATAATGCAATTTAGATTTATTCATTATTAAGTATGATTTTGTTGTCTTGTTACAAGAAATTGATACATTGTTACATAAGCCAGGGAACTATTATGCAATAATAAGAGCAATTGACTAGTTTGTAGTAAATAATGATTATACAGAACACTGAAAATATTCTGTGTAAATAATTTTCATTGGTATAGAAGAGAAATGAAAACCATTCTCCACACAATATCTCAAAGTGATTGTACATAATTAGCACAATTCTAAAGATATTTGTTCACTGAAAATAATTGCTATGAAATATCATTCAGGGGAGTTATTTGGATGCAGTAAAAAGAACTACTCATTTATTATTCCTTGCCATATGCGACACACAATTCATTTTCTATTGTTTTGCAATTAGCAACATATAAGCAGTTAATAAATACATACTACATTTATAAGATAGCTTCAATGAATTGAATTAAACTACTTATTATTGGGTGAACAAAAATAAACCCATCCTTTTACTTTCCTCTGGTAATTTCTATAATATTACAATACATGAGTTCCTTAAATGACTGCTGCTCATATTGGCCTTTTTAAATATGTTTGAAAAAACCTGAGTTGTTTGATTTTAATCAATTAACAGGTGGGAAATAAATTCCTATGTAGGATTGTCTTATTCAACATGATTAGTATTACTGGACATATTTATCAATCAGAAGGTTATCAAGAAGTCATGAGGGGTATTTTAAACTACAAATTAATAAACAACGATACTACACTAAAAAAATCTTGTTACAAATTAAATATTTCTTATTTATCATATCAGTATGATTGTAATATAACTAGCATACTCACCCACTAAAACTTTCTCCCACCGATCTTCGTAGATCATCACTCTCTGTTTCTGAATCCAAAAGAGCATCAAATACTCGGGGAGGTGCAATGGGCTCGTCTGTGGATAAGTCATCTGAATCCCTCGAGGAGGCGTTACTGTCCGAGTCTCTATCTGGAGTCTTTCGTTTCCTGTAGTTTCTGCCCCATTTAGGACGTCTGAGATTCAGCAGGATCGCTCTCACGTTGCTGCCAGATGGGGCTACGTTCACTACCTCGTTCGAAGGCCCCTCTGTCGCGGCCTGACCACGATCATCGCTACTGGTGCTCTCAGACTTATCAGCAGACACTCCACTGTCCACATTCTCATCTTTACTCGTTGAACCAACTAAAAAAAACATCAAAATGGACACGAAGTTTTTTACGTCACATTTTTTTGTAATCAATACAGAGATGAAAGTTTTACCTGTTTCTTTAATACTATCCTGTGAACTGCCGTCATTCAGTTTCAGCTTTTTTCCACCCGATTGAGGACTTGTAGGGGAATAAGGAATTTCGTCATCGCTCGAAGAATTATTATCTTCCATCGCTGCTTACGTTGAAATTGTATTCTACAATGAAATTATGGTATCTTCGAAAAGGGAAATTTGCAACGCAATAGAATTCCAGCTAATTTGAATGGTTAATTTTTAAGAATAAACTGAAACGGATTCTTGGTATTCAATGGAGGATTTTTCCTAAATTTTAGCGATTTTGGCAACAAGAACAAGGACAAAAATAATGATGTTGCTAACGTGAAAAAAATCATGTCCTCAATCTTTTCAGGGTCTAAATAGATAAAAAATTTTTTTTAAGGCAGACTTTGTGGGTAGCATTCGAAGATTATTGCTGTTCAATGTTTATTTTATTTCTTCTATCATATTGAGTCACGGTCACGAATATAACGTACATAAATGTGACCGTATCTTAGTTTCACTGTGTAGTCAATATGTGATATTATTTACACTCTGGCAACCACGGTTAAAAAACATCAGCTGTATTCGCTGTATTTTTGTCGGCTGTCAAATTTGTCAACAATTATCATGCCAAAGCCATGCTATTCCACGAGCATGTCATGCCACTTTTAAAAATAACATAATAACCTGAACTTTAATTTTGTTTGTAGTTTTCAAATTAAAAACCACAATGGATACTCAAGAAGAGTTGCTATCTTATCTCGATCTCCTCGATTTAGACGAGGAAATCGTAGATGTGACATTAAAAAACCTCATGACAGGAAGTAAACATTCAAATAAACAACTTAAGAGTGCGATACTTTTATTGAAATATAAACTGCTCATAAACATCAAAGAAGGTACTGAATGTGAAAACGACGAAGAATTTGAGTTCGTCGTTAAATTACTGAAGGAATTGACGAGTGATAATGTGGATTACGTGTGTAAGTGCATCAATATTGTGCTTTGTCTCAACCCTAGCAGCGTAGTAAGTAAAGCAGAACATTTGCTGCAACAAATACTATCTAATATTGAATTCCACTCAGAATCATCAAGCGTATTGGACAAAGATTCTAATATGAACACACTATTAATGTTAAAAGCTGCTGATAGCATCCTCAACGCTGCCATAAAGTTAGGAGAAAAGCTGTCACTATTATTTTTTGAAACACCACTAGAGAGGATACTTGACACACCAGACGAGACACTTAAAATGTATTTTATAACAAACACTGTCCCAAAAATAGTAGATGCAGTGATTGGTTACAATATCCTAGATAAAATATGGGTTCATATCCAGTCTGTGAAGGCCAACCAAAAAGAGAATTCCCTAAAAGTTCTCAGCTGCCTTTCAGATTACTATTTACCCACACCAGATGTAGGGGATAGTAAGTTTGTATCAGACATCATATTCCAATATAACTTTTGGGACTTACTTTTATTTGGTATAATGTCTGACAACACTGCCATAAGAAAAATATCTGTTTATCTCACTAAAAAGGCTATTGACTGTATTATGGCTACCAAAAAAGACATAAATGTGAAGTCTAATAATTCAATCATATTCCAATGGAAACATAACAACAGTCATGTTTTGAAAAACATGTGGGATAATTTCTTTGTACTCATAGACAGTTTAGAAGAAAAACAGAGTAATATAGTGATGCCATCTCTAAGACTATTTGAAGCAATTGATATCGGAGACTGCTGGATCAATGCTGCCTTCAACATTGGCCTAAAACATGAGAACACTCAAGTCCGGTTAAAATGTATTCAGTATAAACTCAAAACTAAGATAAGAAACCAATTGGAAGCTGAAACGTTACTAGAAGCAATAAATGATATAAATATTTATGATCAAAATTCTACTTTTGAAGTTCTTAAAACGGAAATTGCTAAATTACTTGAAGACAGACAGTGTTTTATGGAAATATTTCAAACAATATCTTTAATTAAATGGTCCCCTGTGCCATTGTATCATATGACTGATGTTGTAGCTAATTTGAAAATAGATTTATCATCAATTAATGATATAGCTAAAATTGTTATTGATATTCTAAAAGTACCTTGCAATAATATTGTATTAAGGAAAGCAATACATATCAACATGGTACATTTTGTCAAGAATTGTGGTTCAAACCTAAATTGGAAAGATTTAGCTACAATTTACAGGAGCATAGCGTTGGAAACTGACTTGCAAAATAATCCATTTACTACAATAGTAAAGCAAGTTTCCCTGACTGATGATAAAATAAACAATCTAAAAGCTTTGTCAGAAGATTATAATAATATAGATCTAATCATTCTTTATTTACAAAGTCATGAAGAAGATATAAATATTGTTATGGATATAATTAACGAAAAACTAAATAAAATACAAGAAGGTGTCAACAGGCAGTATTCTGATAAAAACGAATATATCACTGATGTTGTATTTTTGTTGGATTTGTTGAACAAAACAAGAGATAACAACTCTTTTCTACATAGCATACATGTGCTGACTGCTAATCAAAGTAAGACTTTACTGCAGTATCTTTTAAGTCTATTTTCAAGTGATGATTTGTCTATAGAAGATGCTGTGAAACTATGTGAAAAATATGATTATGAGTTTGAAGGCAAAGATCTGAAAGAGATATTACTGAATTTATACAAAACATCTGTATTATTCCTGAAGGAAGGTACTGATTTAGATAAAGCAGTCCTCAGTATTTTTACTTTGAAAATGACACTCAAAAATAGCATTATGAAGAACTTTTATGAACAAGAAATGTTGAATCTTAAAACATTTTTAGAAATATTTTCCTTGGTTAAATTTAAAGATGCCCAAAATGAGAGTGTGGGTAGATCGAAAAACGTATTTTATGAAAAGTCTACCGAATTAATCTACAACTTCATTCAGAAAGAGAATCATGTAGAGTCATGTCTAGCAGATGTTATAAATTTCATTGAAAATGTATTAGAATGTGGGGGATATGGATGTCTAAAATGGATTCTAAAGATAGTCAATAAAATAACACACCCGTTAATTAATGACAAAAGTAATTTCAACATGACGCAATTCATTAATAGAGTTTGGAATGAAATTGAGGAACTGAAATCAAATAATCAGTATTCACCATGCATCGAGGAATTTGTTAAATTAATAACTCACGATATACTGCTGAAGTCGTCAATGTATAACAATTTAGTAATTTCGTACTGCAACAAGATCATAGAGTATGGACCCGTTAAAACGAATCCTCTGTTCTATCTGATCAGGGAGCTGAATAAAAAGGATTTTAAGGAGTTTGGACATCTAGTTTATGTCTTATGTGAGATTTTGCTTTATTGTCCCGTGCCAAGGAAAGATCAGAGGTACTGTCTACAAAAAAAATGTCTTCTTAGTTTTCTTCTCTGAACCTACTTTATTAATTTCTTGTTGACATTATTTCAGGATTGCTGACAATGTAACTCTGGATGTTTTGCAGAATCCAAAATATGGAATAAATAAAGATAGGTAAGAAAAACTTTTTTTTGTAAATCAGGTACAGTTAGCAACAAAAGTCCATGAACTCAATTAAAATTACAAAAAACTTGAACACTATTTCATCTAAAAATCGGGGATCAGCAACTTTTTAAATTCTCCGATGCTCAAAATAACCCATTTTTGTTCTTTAGTGGAGACAGTCATTAATTATGGTGATTTTAGTGACCAAATATAATGTTTTATTAAGTGTTTAACTTTGAATCTGCTGACTGTACCATAGATCTATCAGCCAGTGAACCAACTTTTTCAAAATTGACATTGTCAAAACCCTTTAACTTCGTTTCAGTATCGACATCCACTTTAACTATGAAATCCAGTACCTAGCCATATCAACACTATGCAGCATCGAAGACTCCGAAACACTTCGAATGATCACCAATTTCATCACCATTCGCATAGACAATACATTTAAAAACAAACAGCGATACCACGGGAACTCGCACCTCCATAGAATATTGCAAACCTCTTTACAACATATCTTGATACTGGTGATAAAGAATGGCGATTTGAAAAATGGAATGATTTGGGGTTTGGATATGCTGGTGAAGTTGCCTCATCAGCCAAGTGTTAGGATCTGTTTGGAGTGGTTTATCTCACTCTGTTTTTATAAACA